>NC_143138.1:2022500-3222500 GCF_059928025.1 Delphinapterus leucas | reverse complement strand
TGGGGGTTACAGGTAAATCTCAGCATGTAGGACAAGTCACAAACATGGAATCCACAGATGAGGATCAACTGTGATACCAAACTGAACCCGGCAGCATATTAAAGGGATTATGTATCATGACCAAGCATGATTTATCCCAGAAACGCAAGGGTGGTTCAACATAAGAAAATCAACGTAAAAACAGAACTACCATATGATCCAGCAATCCCACTACTGGGCATATACCCAGAGAAAACCATAATCTGAAAAGACACGTGCACCCCAGTGCTCACTGCAGCACTATTTACAACAGCCAGGACACGGAAGCAACCTAAGTGTCCATCGACAGAGGAATGGATAAAGAAGATGTGGCACGTATATATACAATGGAATACTACTCAGCCATAAAAAAGAATGAAATGATGCCATTTACAGCAACATGGATGGACCCAGAGATTATCATACTAACTGAAGTCAGTCAAACAGAGAGAGACAAATGTCAAAAGATATCACTCATATGTGGGATCTAATTTTTGAAAAATGATGCAAATGAACTTATTTACAAAACAGAAACAGACTTACAGATATCAAAAACAAACTTATGGTTACCAAAGGGGAAACGTGGAGGGGAGGGACAAATCAGGAACTTGGGATGAACATACACACTCTACTATGTATAAGACAGATAACCAACAAGGACCTACAGTATAGAGCAGGGAACTCTCCTCAATATTGTGATAACCTATATGAGAAAAGAATCTAAAAAAGAATGAACATATGTATATGTATAACCAAATCACTCTGCTATACACGTGAAACTAACACAACATTGTAAATCAACTAGACTCCAATAAAATTAAACAAGCACAAAAAGAAAATCAATGTAATACACCACATTAACAAAACAAAGGAAAAACAAGATCATCTCAATCAGCGCAGAAAAGGCACTGATAAAATCCAATACCCTTTCATGATGAAAACATCGAACAAACTAGGAACAGAACTTCCGCAACACGATAAAAGGCATTTATGAAAAACCCACAGTTAGCATCATACTTAATGGTGAAAGACGGAAGCTTTCAGGGACGAGACAAGGATGCCCCACTTTCACCACTGCTATTCAACGTTGCGCTGAAGTTCTAGCCAGAAGAGCTGGACAATAAAAATAAAGAAAAAGCATCCAAGTTAAAAGGAATTAGTAAAGCTAACACTATTCATAGATGACATGATCTTGTATATAGAAAATATATATAAAGAATTCACAAGAAAGCTACTAATGCAAACAAATTCAACAAAGTTTCAGGACAAAGGATAAACACAAATATCAGTATGTTTCTATACACCCAGCAATGGATACTAGCCAAACTGCATTAATCCACAGATTCAATGTAATCTCTATCAAAATTCTAAAAGCACTTTTTGCGGAAATGGAAAAGCTGATTCTCAGATTCATGTGGAATTGCAAGGGCCCCGAGAGAGTCAAAACAATCTTGAAATAGAACAAAGTTAGAAGGCTCATGCTTCCCAATTTCAAAACTTAATACAATGCTGTGATAATCAAAACACTGTGGTACTGGCCTAAGGGTAAACATACAGACCAACAGAATCCAACTGAGACTCCAGAAATAAACCTATATGTCTATGACCAACTGATTTTTTACAGAGATGCCCAAGTCCAATCAATGGGGAAAGAACAGTCTCTTCAACAAATGGTTCTGGGACAGCTGGATATCCACAAGAAAAAGAATGAAATTGGAAACTCATCTCACGCCATATACAAAACTCAACTCAAAATGGATCAACAATCAATATAAGAATGAAGACCATAAAACTCTTAAAAGAAAACCTAGGAATAAATCTTTCTGACATTGGACTCAGTAATGGATTATTAGCCATGACACCAAACGCACAGGCACCAGAAGAAAAAAATGATAAACTGGACTTCAATTTTACAACTCTGTCTTTCAAAGGACACCGTCAAGAGAATGAAAAGACAGCCTGCAGAACAGGAGGAAATATCTGCAAGTCATGTACGTGGTAGGGGTTTAATACCCAGAATACATAACGAACTCTTACAACTCAACAACAACCCAATGAAAAACAATGGGCAAAGGACTAGACGTTTCTCCAAAAATATACAAATGGCTAATAAACACATGAAAAGATGCTTCACATCATTAGTCATTAAGAAAATGCAAATCAAAACCACAGAATACCACTTCACACCTACTAGGATGACTACGCTTTAAAAAAAAAAAAAAGGGAAAATAAGTGTTGGTGAATGTTGCTGACTGGAATGTAAAATGGAGTAACTTCTATGTAAAACAGTCTGGTGGTTAAACATAGTTAAACACAGAATTACCATATGACCCAACAATGACCCACCATACAATCCATACCATCCACTCCTAGATATACAGGTTCCCCCCGCTCTCTGAAAATAGAGCATTCCTAGGAAACCTTTCATAAGCTGAAATGGTGTAAGGTGAAAAAGCAAACTGTCTTAGGATACGTCTTGCTAACAGAGGCACAAAATAAATCGAGATGAAGCACAGATGCTCAAAGACACAGTTCAAAGCTCTGGTGGTCTGGCGCTGAGTGCAGCTCTGGGGGAAGGAGTTTGCAGGGCCACCGCTGCTGCTGGGGTGCCCACTGCCTCTATGGCAGCTCGCTGCAAGACACTCACGCTGAACACTTTGCTTTTCACCTTTTTTCAGGAAAGCAAAAATCCTCTTCCAATTTCTCTCAGCTAGTGAAAACAGATACTAATGTAGGTCTTTTGTAAAAGCAAACAGGCGTAAGGGAGACTTTTGAAAAGTGGGGGATGGCTGTATACCCAAAATAATTGAAAAGAGGGACTCAAACAGACCCTTATATGTTAATGTTCACCGTGGCATTATTTACAGTAGCCAAAATGTGGAAATAACCCACATGCCCACTAACAGACGAATGGATGAATAAAATATACGCTGGAGTATTATTCAGCCCTGAAAAGGAACACAGTTCTTACACACACCACAACGTGGATAAACCTTGGAAACTACGCTAAGAGAAGGAAGTCAGACACAAAAGGACAAAGATTATATGATTCCACTTATATAAATACCCAGAATAGGAAAAGTCACTGAGACAAAAAGTAGAACAGTGGTTTCCGGGGGGCTGGGGGAAGACAAGAATGAGGCGTTATTACTTAACCGTTACAGAGTTTCTGTTTGGGGTGATGAAAAGTTTTGGTAATAGACAGTGGTGATGGTTGTACAACACTGAATTAATGCCACTGAGTTGCACACTTAAAATGGCTATAATAGCAAATTTTATGTTCTACGTATTTTATCAGTATAAAGAAAAAAAAAGTATAGATAGATTGGATACGATGCCCAATCAAGATTCCTGAACTTGGAATCTCCACACTCTCAGTGCATTCTCAGCAGTGACAGACCAAAAGTTACTCCTAGAAGTTGGCAGTATATACGTGCTATGTACATATACATATTACGTACAAGTATACATAATTGGGAAACGGCATTGGGACTGTTCTCTGAATATTTGTTCTTTCTGTTAAACTTATCACGGATAAGATTAAGTGATTAGGAATCTTAAAGGTAAAGGTCATCATACAAATATGAATACTAGTGGGAACTTACGAAATCTACTCCGTTTATACAGAAGAGTAAACTCAAAATGTTAACGTTTATTAAGGATAGACGCTGAATCCTCCTGCCTCTACTTTCTACAGAGATGGGGAAGGACTCCAGCTGTCTATAACCCTGAAACTCCAAAGCCTACACTATCATCTTCATTGCAGGCAGAGCTTCTTACATGTGAACACAGACGTCCACGTCAGGGCACAGGCACGGTGAGGCACAGCTTCATGGATTATCATGTTCTGCAAGGACATTGGCTCATTTAAGCCATCCAGGTTCATCCTTACACTGCAGCTTTCCACAGGTAAGACGAAACGAACTCCCTTGAGCGCACAAAAGTAGAGCTTTGGGGCTACAGACTGGTGAAAGTATGTGGGAGTCTTTTTGTTATCTGCGTGATCTGGATATCATTTGAAAGATGAAAATATTTTTGCACATTATTAAGAGAACTTGAACGACATGAAACAGGTTTTGTTTTTCACACTGGACAGCAGCAATGAGCAGCTAAGGGACGCCCCGCACTGTCTGAATACCACCCAAATAACTGGACACGTTCTGAACAGTTTGTGGAGAAAGGCTTCTGGTGGTTCCTTGGAACCGAAGTCACTTTCATCACCTAAACTAGGAATTCCTGACATTCAACCTTATCAAGTGAAATGGTGAAATGTATCTTTTCCACTTTCTACTATGTGCATGTGAACTGACTCTGTTCACATAAAATTATAAAACTATTAATCAACCAACCAACCAATCAATCAATCAATCAGTAGTGTTACTGGCACAAACTCATTCTAGCTCACTAAGGAGCATAAAGCATCCTTATCCCTTTATTACTGACTGATTAGAAACAACTATATTCCCACTGACGAACATTCAGGTATACATTTTTGTAAATCAATTTGCTACAGTTATTGCATTTTTTTCCCCAAACTAATATTCTTGCTATACTGTTTAAGCTAAATGAGCCTTCCATTTATGGCAGTAATAGTTTACTTTTAAAAGAGAAGGTAAGCTAATTTAAAGAAAAAATTAACAGTATGGGTGATACTGTTCTTGATATTGCAAAAATCAAGAACTTAAGTTTGGGAATTTATGGTATGGCAGTGATTACCTAATAGAAAAGGGAGATGCTTATTTTAATCTATATAATCCCAAAGGAGTGTGCTTTATTAAGTTTTGTAAAATTTTAAGAACACATGGAACCCCAAGGAATGCTTTTACATAAAGAATTCCTCTGTGACAGTGTTCATCACCTCCCCTCTGATGTGCACGCTGCACTTCCGGAACCTTCACTCGGTGCATGAAGGCACCAGGACCCACTGGATGAAAAGGTGAGCCAGAGGTGAACAGTGATAAACAAACGAGAGTCTACATGACATCATTAATGAGATAAGAAAAGTCAAAAGTGAGATGAGAACAAATGAACTTATTTACAGAACAGAAACAGACTCTCAGACATAGAAAGCAAATTTATGGTTACCAAAGGGGAAAGGGATAAATTAGGAGTTTGGGATTAACAGGTGTACACTACCATGTATAAAATAGATAAACAACAAGGACCTACCGTTTAGCATAGGGAACTATATTCATTATCTTGTAACAACCTATAAGGGAAGAGAATATGAAGAAGGATATATATAACTGAATCACTTTGCTGTACACCTGAAACTAACACAACATTGTAAATCAACTATACTTCAATAAAATAATTTTTAGGTTGTTTTAAAAGTGAGATAAGAAAATTTAAAAACTGCTTCTACTGCTATTGATACTATTCTGTGCTGAGAGCTGAAGAAGAAGATGTATATAAAACAGTTCTCAGGGACTTCCCTGGTGGTGCAGCGGTTAAGACTGCGCTCCCAATGCAGCGGGCCCGGGTCTGATCCCTGGTCAGGAAACTGGATCCCACACGCATGCCGCAACTAAGAGTTCTCATGCCACAACTAAGGAGCCCGTGAGCTGCAACTAAGGAGCCCGCCTGCTGCAAATAAGACCCGGCACAACCAAATAAATAAACATTAAAACAAAACAAACAAACAAAAAAGACAGTTCTCACTGTGGGCTTCACATTCCAGCAGTGAGGCAAGGCCTTGCGGATTATTTATTTACTTCTACAGATTTCAAGCTGTTCTTGTACTCCAGTCCCTCAGTATATTCCAAGCCTGCCTCTGAATCCTACTGTTTACCAAACTTTTATGCTCACAGGTGTCTGGAGGACGGTTTCCATCCATGCAGGTAAGGTACGCAGCCATTCCGTGGACCTGGGTCCCAGTCCCTGCCAATGCCACCCCGCCACCCCAGCAACTGGTGGTTTAATTGATCTTGTCTTCCTGCATGTAGCTCCTCAAAGCTTCCCTGCCTACGCAGCCTCTCCTTAAACACGGCCTGATGGGGGCGAACAGAATGCACGTGCTCGAGAGGGGATGGCAACGAAGGTCAGATTCCCTCCTTTCCCTCACCAGCTGAACCTCAGGACCCGGGAAGGCTGATGCCACCAGAGAGGGCTCCGCAGAGCACGCCCGCCAGAGGAACCTGTCACCCGGGGCGCAGGCTGGGTGTAGAACACTGACTTAGTAACTGAATCACAACCAAGTCACAGGGCTCTGAGAAGGGAACACCTCGGCTTTGGAGTCGTCCTCTGGTGATACTCTGTCCTTAACATCTTCTGTTTGACCCTCCAAAGAGTAAACTGGGTAGATTTAGTCATCACTTTCAAGTCATGGAGCTGTACTCAGGGCCCTCAAATAGCAGGGAAAGTGCTACGGCTTGGTAACTTCTGATCTACCGATACTTGTTGGGAGTGTTTCCGCACTGCTAGGGAAAACCTACTATAGGGTCTTTACACAGACCGTGTGGCTCCAAGAGCTTTCTGAGCACCTGTACGACTGCAAGGACCAACCGCCAGGGGGCGCAAGAGGGGAGTGGATTGTGATCAGTCTACACCCCCCCCACTCTCCATCTAGGCAGCCCCTTCCTCCCCCGTCTCTTTGCTGCTCAGCCTTCCTTAATGCCCCGGTCCTGCCCAATCACCACCACACCTTCCCCCACCAGCAGCTGGTCCTTTCCCATAACGTGGGTTTCTCAACTGTAGCACTGTTGGCTTCCTGGGCTGGAGGATTCGTCACCTGGTGATGGCCGTCCTGGTCACTGCAGGATGTTTAGCAGCATCTCTGGCTTCCACCCACGAGATGCCGGGAGCACAGCCCCCAACGCGGGCACGACAATCAACAGTGTCTCCATACGTTACCAAATGTCCCCTGGAGAGCAAATCTGATCCACCTCCCTCCCGAAAAACCACTGCCTTAAATACCTGACACCAGATTATAAGGCAAAAAGAGAAATAAGCAGCAGAGATCAAGGAAGAAACGGCATCAGAAGTAAATTCTGACACGCAGGTTGTTATCTGTAAGTTTCAGCCACCTCAACCCCTCATGACGTCGTCATGAAGATACGTGTAAAGTGATGAACCAGGTCCAGCAAACAGCAAGTTCCCACTACCTGCAGGTTACTGATAAATCAGAGAGAAATGGGGCAGAAGCCACAACTACCTGCAAGACACCTTGGTAAGTGGACGTCCCAGGAGCTGGGCTCGGGTCCCCGCCTGACCAGCGTGACTCTGGGCAAATGCCTCGACCTCCCTGCTTCAGAGTCAGCCATGTGTCCGACGGTGAACAGGGAGAAGATGAGGTCATCTTCCAGCCTGCACACTGAGGTTGTCTAAAGTCATCTTTGCAAAGGATGCTCTAGATGATTAAAAGTTATAAGTACTTCTATGTATTTCTATGAATCGACTATAAACAAAGCACTACCAAATCTCAAAATATAATTGAGATTTACTGTAAAACACTAAATCCAACACACACAAATAACACCTCTACTTAAACAAAATTCTGTAGAGCTATACACAAAAAACCCCAGAAAACCCTAAAAAAATCATCCAGGTAGTACTTGATTATCAAGGTATACATAGATTTAGATTTAAGGACAATACTCAAACTCCCAGCACTCCTTTTCCTGGGGGTTTGGGGGAAGCGTTCCCAATTCGTAGGGACCGACACAGAGAATGCGGCAGCCACACAGCATGCTCGGTAACCATCACCACAATGTGGGACTTAAAGGCAGGAGGAGATCAGTCCCTTGGGAAAAATAAAAATAAAAACAAACATAGTCCCCGAGCCTCTGTTCCAGCCACCTGGTGAGAGGATGACAGTCAAGGTAACATGGTTTTCAAACCTGTGATTGCAATGCTAACAGCCTGCGGTAAGAGTTGGCTCTGATACCTTCCCAGCTAAGTGTTTTTACTAAGGACTACAAGTCCTTCAGGAGGAAGAAGGAAAGTGAGTGTGGCGATAAAAGCCCTCGGATAAAGTAGGAGAAACAGGGAGCCAGTGAAAGAAAGATCTGCTTACTCATGGAAGACAAACAAATTAGTGCTCAGGGTCAGTAAACCCGCTGGGTCTCGCAAACATGCCGCCAACCTTCAGTTTATGCTGGAGAAAGAGAGATTCCCCCACCAGAGCCCCGCAAGGACAGACACGGCCGCCCAGCTCAGATGCACACCGTACACACATCAATACGGTGCACAGGAGCATGGTCTCACACCTCCTTCAAAGGCTTCAGAAATCCCTCCGTTCCTAGGAACTAATGATCTTTCTTAGAAAGGCTTATCGATATCATTTATATCACCCCTTCTTTCCTTGGTGTTTTCTATTTTAAATGTGAATTTTTAGCTACTACACTACTCAAGGAGATAAAGGCTGAGAAAATGGAACTTCAGGAGTAGCCTTCAAGTTACCGATACTTAAATAAACATTTTTAATATAAAGAAGATACTCTTTCAAAGTTCCTTTCGAGGAATGCTTCGTCCCAAGAAATGGGACTACACAGATAAATCCGCCTCGGCTTGGTTTAGCACAGCGGTCCAGAAGAGACCCTAGTACACACAGAAATTTAAACTTCGGTAAATGGGCACGACGAGTCATAAATAATCCTGGAAATACCGCCTAACTGACTGTGAAGAAACAACACAGGGCAAAATAATTCCCAACACATAAATTATACATTTAAAGGCTTAAAATGATAAAAATGCTAACTCTGTACTTGGGAATGCACTGTTCAAATTGTAAAGAGAAAAGACCAACGGACCTGATTACATTTTAAAAAGTAAAACTCAGATAAATAAAAAGCACAGAGGTACAAAGAAAATAAACTGAGAAAATACATTTGCCACCAAGGGTGAAAAATACATTTGCCACATTAATATAAAGAGTTTAAAAAGAGTTAACAGAAAGTGATTTTTTGAAATCTAACTACAAAAGGGCTAACAAACATTTCAAAGCCACTTAGCTACAAAACTCAAAAGATAACACTTTTCCATCTGTGAGCTATGTTTTTAATTTTATTTGGTGTGTAACACCCCATGCAGGGAAGGAAACACTGGGGTGACCTTGGTGGGAGTGAATAGTTGACTCCAATAAAAGCTGAATTGTTCATCGCTTCTGATCCAGTAATTTCACCGTATATAAAAGTTTTTAAAAACCCTCTTAATAGGGGGAGGGTGATCAGAGAGTGGGTCATGATATTATTATAACTGTGTAACTGTAACTAGATATCTTTAGGGAAAGAGCACACAGTTCTATGCTTGAGTATTAGAAAGGCTCTTATCTTGTAATAACCTATAATGGAAAAGCATCAAAAAAAAGGAATAGAGATGTACACATATATATATATATATGTATACATGTAAAACCGAATCACTGTGCCGTACACCTGAAACTAACACGGTATTGTAAATCACCTATACTTCAGTTAAAAAAAAAAAGGCTCTAGTTGAAACTGGGTGGTTCTCATGGACTCCTGGTTACACCATATGTGACATCCTCTTTTTCATGTACCGCTACGCTCGTGGTTTGTAAAAAGCAGGACACAAATCTGTAATGCCAGCCATACTGAACATGGATGCATGCGACCTGGGTGTGTGCACGGCGGGGATGAATGCCACCTGGGTGTGCGCGTGTCGCGTGGTGGGAACCCTGAGCGGTCCATCCCAGATCTACGCTGTCTCTGCTGGTTACTGCTTTCTCACCACAGTCATGTGGACAGGCTAACTTTTTGCTCACTGAGAAATGAAGGTGTAACTGCTTCTCCTGTAACAATATTTGCAAAGCACTTGAAACAGTAAGTAGCACACGAAATAATAAATCTTGGGTAAGTATTAACTTCTCAGGGATCTTCATATTTTTACCTTTGTGAAATGTAAAACACAGCCCCTTTACTACGTACAAAATCCAAAATAAAACTCTTAAAAGGAACCGACATACACAAAAATACCCAAGAGAATTTAGACCGAAAAGAACCAAGTTGAGGGAGACTTGCCCACCAGATTATCACGACATACCACACCTCGATCATCATTAAAACCCTGTGATGCTGCCGCAGAATAGATCAAGTATCCAGTGGAGCTCAACAGAAAGTTCAGAAATTTACGGAAATTTACTATATGCTACTTGGTAGCATTTTCAAGTGGGAAATTCAATAGTGTTGGGACAACCGGCTATTTCATAGGAAAAAAATTTCAAGTTCAATCTCTACGTCCCCAATCTGTAAACGATAATATTCCCCAACAGGATAAACTAAATAAAACTATAAAATTTCTAGAAAAAGTACAGGAGTGTGTTTATAATGTCAACGTAGAAAAGGACTTCTTAACCAAGACACAGAAGTCAGCAGTCATTAAAAAAAAAATAAAAGAGAGAGAGAGAGCTGACTGTCAAAATAAAAACATCCTGTAGAGCAAAAGATATGTATTTTTAAAAGTTACAACTGGTAGCAGACAAGGGCAAAGCACTGTTAACACAGGACTGCTACTTACAGCACGAAGAGTGCCTACTGACATAAAACATTAGCATGAGCATGCCTCGAAAAGAAAAAGAATTAAAATGACCAAAGAAAGAAAAATACAGTCAATCTCACAATTAAGACAAGTGTATACCAATTTTCGTCCGTTAGATTAGCAAAACTGAAAGGCTGATAATAACCAGTGTCGATACAAATACAGGAAAACAGACATTCCATCCGAATGCAGACAAGCAGATTATCTGGAAGGCAGTCTAGTGATGCACAGGAGTTTTAAATGTGTATACTTTCTGACCCAGTAGTCTACTTGAAAAACTGTAAATAATCTAAATGTCAAGAAAGAAATGGCTAAATAAGTTACAGTATATCCATACTAAGGAATAAAAACCAGAAGGCTCTCAAAAGAGATCGGGCAGGTGGATTATATACCAGGTGACCAGGTAACCATACATAAAACATACTTAAATTCAAGAAGAAAAAGCAACATAGCCAGATTTATATGAACTTCTAGTGAACATTTCAAAGTCCTATCTCTCCAATACAGACAGACGCACGCACATACATGTGCACGTATGTTCCGAAAGGTCACGTGGGAGGCTGAGGAAACAAAGAGCCCCTCTTTTCCAGGTGCGATTATTTGTTATTACTGGGATCTCAGTGGGCACTACCAAAACTCGAGTCCCTACTGACAGGCTACAAACTGACCTTGAGATTGAGGACGCGGTGCACCGAGTCACAAGCAGGAAAACGGGGAACGCTGGTGACGCACGGGGCTGAGAGAGCGGCCGCCAAGCCTGGCTGGATCCCTTCTCCACACGTGTTCACGCCAACTCCACACGCCGACAGGAGCCCACAGGGCTGATCTGTGGGACCTCCTCTCAACCCCAAATCTGTCTGTTTACTCTTACAACTGTAAACCCTCGCAGCTATCTGAGGTAGAAGCTCCTCAAGTTACAAGTTCCTGTGACTACTTTGGTTAGCTGTGCACATAACAACACGACAGTCAAACCTCTGTCCAGTTTCCTTTTCTGAGAGGTCCAAGTCATTTACTTAAAGCTTGTTACTTCCCTCAGGATTTCGACTCTAAAATAATTTACTAAATATAAAAACAGCTGTTTACACAAAGTTTAAGAAAACTTATTACTCCAACATTTTCGGGAAATCTGTTTTGTTCCCAAAAGTTTGCTAAGAATAATTTTAACTAAAAGCGGAAATGAAAATAATGTGAGTGCTGCACAGACCTGCCAGAAGTTACTGCTCATTGCTATTAGAAATAAAAAATACATCACAGGGCTTCCCTGGTGGCGCAGTGGTTGAGAGTCCGCCTGCCGATGTGGGGGACACGGGTTCGTGCCCCGGTCTGGGAGGATCCCACATGCCGCAGAGCGGCTGGGCCCGTGAGCCATGGCCGCTGAGCCTGCGCGTCCGGAGCCTGTGCGCCACAACGGGAGAGGCCACAGCAGTGAGAGGCCCGCGTAAGGCAAAAAAAAAAAAAAATACATCACAGCACCAACAATTCTGAGAGGGAAACTTCAAGACAAACTCCACCAACAAAAACTCAAGAAACAAATAAATACATTCTAACAACAATTGATACCCAAACCAAACCAGAACAGCCCAAAGTGGCGGGGGGGTGGGGGGGAAGGTGGGTTAATCTCACTTACAGCAGAGATTTACACTTCCTAAACAAATAAGGGAGCAAACTGAATCCATCAGGGGCAGAAGAATAAGGGTGATCAAGGGGAGAGGGGTGCCCCAAGAGCAGCAGGAGAACTCGGTATGAGACCATCCATCCCTGCCATCAGACACAGGAGAAGCAGGACAATATGACAGATGCTGGAAAAGCACGCCAGCAAATTAAAGCTCGTTCGGGATTTCAGCGAGTAATAAAGACCTCTTAGCCTAAAAAGTTGCACAGGAGAATATCTACTGCAAGATATTTCCATAAACCATCATACTCTAACAGTGACGTATGAGAAGCACTCCCGGTGAGTAAAGAGGACAACAGCAGTGTTACCTGTCCCGCTGCCACTACTCAGCACTGCCCAGGAAGCCCTCAGCCCACCTTAGATGAGAAAATGAAATCCATGTATAAATACTAGGGGGGAAGTATAAAAGCTAATTACTCAGAAAATCCGGGTGATCTGATAATTAAAACGATTAGTGTCTAGCAAAAGAGCCAGGTACAAGATTAACATACCAAGGAACACCGGTGATTTTCCTACAGGCTGGCAATCGACGAAAAAACAACCTTTTAAGAAATCCCATTCGTATTAGCTAGAAACATGACCTAAGAATAAGCCTAACAGAAAATAAACAAAACCACCACACACAACCCACACACACATAAATGCATATACACGTACACAAACAACTATAAAGCTTTACTGAAGGACTTACGGCTAAAATAAAGAGAAGTACCACGTTCAGGAATAAACAGCAGAAGGCTCCAACTTCTAATCCAAATTAATCTAGAAACTCAATACAATCTCCTGCCATGAAAACTCCAACAGAATTTTTCACAAAACTCGACAGGCTGACCTTAAATTTCCTATAGAAGACAAGTGTGAAATTTCTTCAAAAGCCATTATAATTTTGAATCCCAAGAAAGATGGGACTTGAGGTGAAAACATATAAAGCTGCAGTAATTAAAACCATGTTACAAAAAATAAAGGATATGCAAATTGGCCACCAAAACAACATCAAATTGATACAACTACTCTGGAGGGCAATTTTAAATTAAAAATGCACACACCCTTCCATCCAGTTATTTTCCAGGTGCGCGTACATAAGACACAGCACCCTGGAGAGTTCACTGCGAAGCTGGGTGTCTCAGAAGAACGAAGAGCTGCAAACAAGCTCAGGGTTCCTCAAGGAGGAAATGATGGGTGACCTGAAGGGCGGCAGAGAGGGAAGGTTAGGGAGACGGGCCTACCGGACACCATGGCGGAGAGGCCGTTCGGAGCTTCTAGGGCATCTTGTTGATGGACAAAAGTTACAGCATTAAACCACTGGTGTAAATTTTAAGCACACACTGGCAGCATTTTCTACACTCATCATTGTTACATATACAAAATCGCATGGTACAAAAACCTGGGGGTCCTGTTAAAAGGCAGGTTCTGGCTCCAGGGTCGAGGTGTCTGCATCTCTAACGGGCTCCACGAGATGCTGACGCTGTGAGTCCGTGGACCACTGAGCGGAGCGAGGGCACACAGATGCTCTGAAGGTTCCCAAGGACGCTGACGCCAGGGGTTACTGAGCTGGGAAGGGGGCGGGGATGAGGAACCAGGAACGAGATTGTCAGCAGGGGTAAAAGGGGGCTTCGGCCTTATTTATAATGTGGTCATTTGCTGTCTAAGAACAATGAGGTTAAGTGCTGTGTAATTAAAAGCTGGTTTTAAAAAACCCACACAGACCACTTCAGCGTGTATAGTTACTGGATTCTAGGGATCTCGCGGTGGTAAGTTCACAGGGCAGGTCAACACCGGCCGCTCTGCTCCTCGGACGATGCTCGGTAACTGGCCAGATGAGCAGCCGCCGAGGGAAATTAACTGTTAAGCGGGTGGTGACAGCCCATCCCTACTGCAGAGGTACTCCTACAAATGTTATTTTAAATCAGGTGTTCTGTAGTGAGGTGGATGGACCTAGAGTCTGTCATACAGAGTGAAGTAAGTCAGACAGAAAGACAAATACCGTATGCTAACACATATATATGGAATTTAAGAAAAAACAAATGGTCATGGAGGACCTAGGGGTAAGACAGGAATAAAGACGCAGACCTACTAGAGAATGGACTTGAGGACATGGGGAGGGGGAAGGGTAAGCTGGGACGAAGTGAGAGAGTGGCATGGACATATATACACTACCAAACGTAAAATAGATAGCTGGTGGGAAGCAGCCGCATAGCACAGGGAGATCAGCTCGGTGCTTTGTGACCGCCTGGAGGGGTGGGATAGGGAGGGTGGGAGGGAGGGAGACGTAAGAGGGAAGAGATATGGAGACATATGTATATGTATAACTGATTCACTTTGTTATGAAGCAGAAACTAACACACCGTTGTAAAGCAATTATACTCCAATCAAGATGTTAAAAAGATAAATAAATCAGGTGTTCTGTTTCTTCTGAAATTTTTTTAAGTCTAGTCAGCTTATTAAAAATAAACAACTGCTATTTTTATCTGAAGTAGCATCTACGCAACATAATTGAGGCGTTTTTCGCATGGCCTAACGTGCTTCATCTCTACTGAATATTCCTGCTACTTAATCCTTCCAGAGGAAATCCTTCGTAACTACGGAAGAGTTAACGAGCATGCAGCAAGGCCCCTTCTATAATGACAACTAGGAAAATGTCTCCAGGCCTGGCCCCGGCAGGTGAGGGGACCTGAACCCGAAGCTCCACGAACGCCAGGTAAACCGGCCTCTACGGCTGCGATAACCAGATGTACGCAAGTGGCCACTCAAGTTAGCACTGGGACTTGTCAATTTTATTCCATACTAGGGCCAAAAGAGACTTTGGTGGAAATGCATTCGTGAACTCGTAATAAATTAACTGGGGAAAAAGTCTCAAGTCCAGTGGTGAATCACCCTGTACAGACACGGCAATGATGAAATCTGAAAGAAACTCTGACTTGCTCAACTGGTCCTGGTCGCAGTCACAGTCATTAAAGGGTGCTATGAGGATCGAACTTAAAAAGCAGCACCTCTGAAAAGGCAGACGATACTTTCTTTCTTTAAACTTACTCATCCTAGCGGAGAAATCATCTGGGAACTGACCCTTGAGCTGAGCATTGCTGAGTAGTTGTTAGAAAGTGTTCACTGCCAACAGGGTACAGCAGAGGGTGAGCAACTGTGTGTGTGTGTGTGTGTCTGTGTGTGAGAGAGAATGAGAGCATCAGCCCGGGGGGCAAGAGGGAGTCATGAAGCAGAAACAAACCCCACAAAGTCAAGACAGGGAGGGGGGCATGCAACAAAGTATCACCGGGGATGACGCCCCTACCACACAAAAAAAACTCTTAAAAATTGAAGGACATAGAACCAAAATCTGATAGAAAAGTGGGAAAAGTAATCTGAACAGGTAATTCACACAAAAAGATATAAAAATATCAATGTACATATTAAGATGTCTCGAAAAGACACGAAACAGATCAAACATATGAAAACATACTGAAACTCACTATTAGAGAAATTCGAGTTAAAAACAGAGGTAACATCTATCAAATTAGGGGAAAGGATGACAACAGGTACACTCAGTTGGTGAGACTGTGGGGAATGGGCCATTCTCATACCCTGACCCTGCGGGTGCAAACTAGGACAACCTTCCTGAGAGTCCGGCCAGAGCTGACGAAACTACGCTCCTGAGCCAGCAACACCCCACCTCCAGGGGCCCCCCGCTGAAGGCAGACCCCCAACAGCGTAAACCCACACACGCGCACCGTTCCTCGCTGCGGCACTGACTTTGGGTGCGAAGTGCTGGAAGCATTCTAAACGCCACACAGGACAGTGGTTTTATAAACTACGGCGCACCCACGGTGTTGCTCCCGTGCAGCTATTTTCAAAATGAGGATGACCTGTATGATTCGCGGTGATTCCCTAGACTGACTGGTAAGTGAAAAACGCAAGGCAGAGTGTGGATAACACGCTAGTCTTCTTGCAAGAAAGAAAAGGATGCAGGAAAATACACAGGTATCTGATTTGTACCAAAAAACAAAAACAAAAAAAAACCCTGAAGGACAAACCAGAAACTAAAGAGACTGGCCACCCACAGAGGGTGGGGGGAAAGGAGTGGAGAGCACGATGTGGGAATGGGGCAGTGGGGATGAGGTGCGAGGGGCACTGTGTGGGCACCTCTTTGTACAGCCCTCACTGCTAGAGCCTAATGTTTTACATGCCCCCCAAACAGACAGTGAACTACTGATGGGATGTGGGGTAACCCAAATGGAACACAAGCTGTAACAAGTGAACCTACCTGTACTACAAATGATCAACCACCCAGGCGGAGGCGGAAGGAAAAGGTAACTTTGGAACACACAGTTTTACTGGGACTCCGAACGGCTAAAGACAAAAAGAACCGTACACAAAAACTACAGAGTTTAGGAGTCGGCAAACTACTTCCACAAAGGGCCAGACAGTCAGTATCTTCAGCTCTGCTGGCCATATGGTCTCTGTTGCAACTACTGAAGTCTGCCACTGAACTGAGCAAGGACCACAGGCAACACAGAAACAAATGGGCAGGTGTGTTCCAATAAAACTTTATTCACAAAAACAGGAAGTGGGCCAGATTTGGCCCGTAGGCCAGAGTCCACTGGTGCCTGACCTGGTTTAGTAAAGCTGTTCTCAGAGGGTTCCCGTTAGCAATTCTGAAACCACACGTATGTGCACACAAGAGTTGAACAGACGTATAACAGACAATGAGGACCAGATTTCTCACCGCTGGAGACAGAAGTTGCAAATAAGGAAGGGAAGACAGTTAGAATGAATAGCATGCTGCTGGGCTGGAAATGGAGGTTATCACGTGAACCCTTGTTCTGTCAGTACAGACACAGACAGAACGACATAAAGATGTGTAGGTATGCGCGGGCAAGTACACGAACACACATGTATTTCCACAGCTCTGTCCACGAGGAGGGTCCAGACGCAATGACACGTCGGTGGCAATGAGCACGCCCAGTGGCCAGATCTGGGTTTCTAACTGCCATGCTCCAATGACACTAAGCGGGGGCTCTTTGGAGAGGTGGCTGATTCCATGGCTGGGGCAGGGAAAATTCAAGATGAGCCCTGAGCCTGCTGCGGTGGCTGAAAATAAAGACATGCTCCAAAGAGGGGGTGGGGAACTTCACAAAAGGACACGGGAGTTTCCAGTGGCCAAAGCTAGAGCCACCTGATTAACAAAATAAGGGTATGAGATTATAACCCACTGAATTTTTTTAAACTGTGATTCCATAAAGATATAAATCACTGAATGAGTGAATATACAGGGAAGAAGCGACAGCTCTTCCTTACAGAAAAACTCCAATAAAGAAATGGAAGAAAAGGAGAAGCCACTATCAGGTAAACTCCTGCAGACAAGACTCACCAATGGAATGTTAGAGTGACTGGGAGAAAGCTGAAGGAGAAAAAATGTATTTGGATTGTCTAAAAGTCATCTCCCCCGAGATACATATTAATTACAAAGCGGGGAAACCCGGCAGACACCGCTTCAACCAAGTGACGGAGATTATGTCAGCAACAGTGAGATAACATCCCACACCCCTCCTCCTGGTGTGATGCCTTGAGAAGGTGTTACGGGCTGAACTGTGTCCTCCAAAACCCGTATGTTGAAGTCCTAAGCCCCAACGCCTCAGAAAGTGACTGTATTTGGAAACGGGGCCTTTAAAGAGGTAATTAAGTTAAAATGAGGGTGTTGGAGTGGTCCTGATGCAACGTGACTGGGGTCATTACAGGAGGAGGAAATCTGGACAGACACCGGGATGTGCGTGCACAGAGGGATGACCCTGTGAGGACACAGGGTGGAGGCGGCATCTACCGGCCAAGGAGAGAGGCCTCGGGAGAACCAGCCCCGCCGCCATCTTGATCTTGGACATCCAGCCTCCAGGCTGTGAGGGAATAAAGGTCTGCGGCACTCTGTTACGGCGGTCCTGGCAGATTAACACAGAAGGCCACTGCGTCACTTCCATGGAATTCTTGCCCAAAGGGGTACTAACCTGAATCTCATCATGAAAAAACACAGGAAACTCCAACTTAGGGCCATTCTAGAAAACAACTCACAGATGCTCTTCAGAAGGGTCCGGGTGATACAAGGAAAAGACTGAGGATCTGTCACAGATCAGAGGAGACGCCGGCGACGTGACCACTAAACGCAGTGCTGCACCCTGAACAGAAAAGGACATGAGTGGGGACACGTACGGCCTGAGGAGGGTCTGCACTTTGTCCCCACGGTAATTCCCTGACGTTGACAACGGTGCTGCGGTGACAAAGTCGGGTGGAGGGCAGACAAGAACTCTTTCCCATTTCTGCAACTTTCCTGTACCATTTCCTTTATTCTTCCCAAATAAAAAAGTTAAAAGCTTTGGTGTTTTAATTGTGACAGCCACTGAGCTATTTTAGTAGGGGAACGCTGGAACAGTTTTAAATTTTACAAAGATCGCCCTGGGAGCAACACGAACTGTCTCTCAGTTACAGACGACCTGGTCCCCTTTTGTGACCCTAGAGCTGGACCACCGCCCCACCCCGGCCGACCTGAGGTCAGGCTTTGCCAGCAGAGGGCGCTGGAGGGTCGCCGCCAGGAGCGTTCCTTCCTTCTCCTCCCTCCTCCTGGAGTGTGGCCGGGTCAGCGTGCCCGGCAGGTCGGCCCCACCTCTCGTCCCTCCGGTGCAACCTGAGGGCTGGTGTGTGCAGCTGCTGCTTTGTGCGCAGGAGTCTTCGCTGAGCCCGCCAGCTCGCACTTCCTGACACCTCTTGATGTGAAACGCCCCCGGCCCCCAACAACCGGCAGGTGGCTCTTCGCGGCACAGTGACCCAGCCCGACGCACACACGTCCCGCCTCGCCTTCCCGGCTGGTCACACCCACCACGCTCCAGTCGCCTTTAACCAACCAGACACCGTCACTGCCAAGAGAGCGAGATGAACACGAGCTATTACGCTCGGGGTGGGGAATTTCTAAAAGTAAAGCAAACTTTACTCATCACGTTAGAGGAAAAAAAGCTAATTCACTCGCTGATTATTCCCATTCAAAAGCACCGTCTAGTCTAGCCTAATTTTTTGTCCAGTGTGAAAATTTAATTTAACCCTTATTCTAGCACTGTTAACCGTGGAGCTCCTAGGTACAATTCCTCCCTCTTTTATCGGATTCAAAACAAATGTAACTAAACTCAGTGCGCAAAACTGTGTCAGATGTGCAGAAACTAACTGCAGAATGAAGAGGAAACAAGGGGAAAAAAGTAGAAAAAGTGCAAGAATGGAGAGTAACCTGGAACACACAAGATAAAGGTACAGAAATGCAACAAATATTTATACTAAACGGGCCAATAGTTCTACAGAATTTTCTGATTTTGTGTTTTCATTTAAGTGATGAACTAAAAAAAATAATCCAATCATTAAGTCTAATTACTACTCTTCTTAAGGGTTAATTTGCCACTGAAAGACATCGTCTACAACTGGTGTGGGATGGAGAATGTATTTAGGGAGGAGCCGAAGATCTTTCCCCCTTTCAACAGCCACTTGTGTGAGTGTCAAGTCTAAGAAACACTCTAGAAAAAGACCAGGGGGAGGGCTATTTTGCTGTTCACAGGGGCGGGGAGAGAGTAACGCTAAGACTAATCATGGAGGAAACATAAAAACCTGAGCAGATGCAACAGCCTGAGCCATGGCTTCCTCCTGGGAGGAGGCGGCAGGTGTCAGGGACCAGAGCCCTCGGACCGCTGACCAGGAGAAGCATGACGGGGTGACCAAGGTCTGCGTTTGCAACACGAATTGCTCTTAAAGGGGGTGATTACCACCCGCCTTGCAGGGATGGGAGGAGAGCTGAGCAAAGGTCCTAGAGTCTTGCACTTCGTCATAATTCAACAGTAGCCTCTCTTAGTCTCACCTACTGTATCCTCGTGTGTAGAATCGGAAGAGGGTGGATCAGGCAATATTACTGCCTAGGACTTTTCTCGCTGTAATAGTCTATGAGTCTACGAAATGTGGGGAGCGACCTGTGTTCTCCTAGGACTAAGAACACGAGTGTTACACTTTTTTCTCTCCCCTTTATCTAAACCTGATAGTCTCTAAGTGACTGAAGGCCCAAGCTTCACAAAAATTATGGAGCTTACTTATGTTGGTTTCCTAAGGAGATGATGGCAAACTCTTAGAGCATGCACAGAGAACAAAGGCATTTCAAAAATCGAAAAGGTTAAGAGAGCAAAGAAAGCATGCTAAGCAACAAGAAAGACAAGTCATGGAAAAAGAGACAAGTTTCAAGAAAAAGAAATGAAATTTTCATTTTCACCAGTATGGTGGACAAAATACAGTCACAAGTCCTTCTAGTACAATAAACATAGAAACACAAAGCTGAGTTAAGATATTTTTAAAATACTTTTTAAAATGCATCACTCACAAGCTGGCAAGTAGGAAAATCTTTAAGGATATAAAGATGAAAACCCAACAACGGAGCAAGAGAAGCACCATCTGAAGCCAGATGATGCCCTACTGATGCCTGGTGATCTCAAGGTCAGGAGACCAAAGCCCGTGAGGTGGGACGTGAGGACGGAGACCCACACGTACGGACGAGATGCCAGGCTTCACTCTCAAGCAGAGGGGTGACCAGGGAACAGAGCAAGGAAACGCGTCTGTCTTCACTGACCTTGGCTGTAGGAGGGAGCTGGCGAGAGAACGGGAGAGAATCCTCACCCACATTCCAGCCTTAGAAGCAGAATAAAGGCCCTGCCTTCTCTCAAGACCGGAGGAACTCAGGGAGCACAGGGACAGCAGGAGGCTGTCAACTTCCCCAACGCCCTAAAAATATCAGAATCTTCAGTAGGAGCCAAGAAACCCCAAACCACAGGAAAAGTCACCAAAAGCGGCAAGACTCAGATGTACCAGGATCTGTGCAGAAGGGAAGCCACGGGGCATCTGACGGATGGAAGCAGGAGAACGCCAACACCATCGGCGGGTCCCACCGGAGAACAGAGCAGGCCCACGAGAGCGGCTGACAGAAGGAGCAGGAACCTCTGCACACTCAACCCACAGGTGAGCATGGAGTCCAGAGTCGGGTCTCAGCGGTCTGGAGCTGTCTAGGCCTTAAGAGTTCTTGAGACCAACCAGGCAAAGCTCCTTTCCACTCATGAAAAATGCTGGAAATAGACTACAAATTGAGCAGGAGAGGACAGCTGGGGCAATGGACAGAGGAGCTCTCAGCCAGGTGAAAGCTGAAGGGTAAGGATGGCAGGACAGAGCCACGAAGGACAAGGCCATGTATCAAAAATGACAGAAGAGGGAGCTCTGGAGCTGTGCCTTGAGAAAACCTCTCCTGACCCGTCCCCCTTCCTAATGAACAGAGACTAATTTCAAATAAAAACGAACAACAGAAAAAGGATGGTGGTTGAATCTCATACAAACGTATTGCAAGCAAAAAAAAAAAAAAAAAAAAAGATGAATAGGACGATCCTACAAGCAATGAAAGCACACAGGAAGACATGCTCTTGAAACAGATAAGCTGTTCCCTAATACTTCAAAACACAAACCAAGAGTCAATTCTCTGTAATGGCGGGAAGACTGAACGGGTCATGAGAACACACTCAGATAACATTTATGAAAAATGAATTGAAAAAAAAACAAACAAACTACCTAAACACAGCGCTTACAAAAGCCAGGGAAAGGGTTAAATCTCAAAAACTACAACCCTAAGGTGCAAGAACTGCTTCCTGGCTTGAGGGCACTGCCCAACCCCCAAACCTATGGCTGCAAAATTAGTGGCTGGAAAAAACAGAGCCTTACCAGCTAAAGGTGCCCAGTATCAGAGTTCAGAGCTGGGGAAGCAACCAGAAATTTAGAGTTTTCAGACAGCACCAGAACTACAGAAGAAGCGACACTCCAATTCAGAGCATAAAATGCTGATACCCCTGGCTGACAGCTGAACCACATATGCTCAAAGGAAACCACCAGCGGCCTGGGGAAAATGCAGTCAGTGAGAAATCTTTTGAAAGAGGAACATGAAGCCAAATCTATGAATGTGATGCCCTTTCGCAGCTGTGCTCGGCCAGGGACGCAGAAGGCCCTAAACGTCAGAGTGCAAAGCCCAACGCTGGCAGATCAGCTAGAACCCAGAGAAATCCTCAGAAGAGACAAGAACAGGGAGAAGGAAAGTCCATTTCTACTGAGATGCTTGGCCAACTTCCAAATCTTACAGGCACAGGGCACCAGAGTAAAGAAACATCAGTGGAAAGACAAAAGAACAGAGCAGATATATATAATCAGACACCTATCACAGTAAA
The DNA here is from genome assembly GCF_059928025.1 of Delphinapterus leucas. Lineage (NCBI taxonomy): Eukaryota > Metazoa > Chordata > Mammalia > Artiodactyla > Monodontidae > Delphinapterus > Delphinapterus leucas. The sequence continues at coordinate 3,200,054 of NC_143138.1, read as the reverse complement.
AATGAAATTTATAGTTTGACTCCAAGCATTTAACTGTCTGCTACAATAAAACCCCAATAATCCTCAGAAGAACACAAGAGTCCAGGGTCATTACAACATGTCCAGTTTTCAACTAGACAAGCAAAACCACAGTAAAGTCTGACCCGTATGCAAGTAAGAAGACAGTCAACAGAAGCTGACTCCAGGTGAGCTCGGATGTTGGATTTAACACACTTCAAAGCAGCCAACAAACAGTTCAACGAATTTGGAAAATATGCTCAAACGATTGAAAGAAAATATGATAACAGTGAGTAAACAAATACAGCAATGTCAACAGAGAAACAAAGGAACAATCAGTAAAATGAACTCAGTAGATTAGCTAAACAACAAATTGATGCTTTCTTCTAACAGTTGTAATGAACTTGAATATAGAAGAATCTGAAAAAAAAGAAAGAAAAAGAGACGGTCGAAAGATGAATAGAATTTTCAAAGATGTGTGACAACAGGAAGCAGCACAATGACTGGAATATCAGAAGAGAAAAAGGAAAAAATTTTCTGAAGACACAACATCCGAAAAATCCCCCAATGCCCAACGTACCTTAAGCAGAATAGAAACAAATAAAACGACTAAGACACATCTTAGTCACACTGCTAAAAGCCAAAGATAAAATCTTGAAACCAGCCAAAGAAAAATGATGTATTATACACAGGAAAACAAAACCAATAATGATAAGAACATAAACTGACTTCTCATTAAGAAACTATGGAAGTCTGAAGACACTGGGACCAAATATTCAAATTGCTGAAGAAGGAAAACAAAACAAAACAAAAACCCTGTCAACCAAGAATTTTAGTATCCAGCAAAACTATTCTTTAAAATTGAGGGTGAAATGAGGACATTTTCAAATAGAAAACCATTTATCTATCACCAGCGGATCTGACTACAGGAAATGCTAAAGAAAGTTCCAGAGTCTGAATGGAAATCACACTACATGGCAACTTAAGTTTACAGGAAGAAATAAAGCCAGAAACAGTCATTATGCAGGTACAGTAGGTCCTCTGTATTCGCAGGTTCCACATCCATGGATTCTACTAATAGTGGATTGAAAATATTCAGGGAAAAAATTTTTCAGAAAGTTCCAAAAGGCAAAGCTTAAATTTGCCACACACTGGCCACCATTTACATAGCATTTACACTGTATTAGATATAAGTCATCTAAGAGATGATTTAAAGAGGATGTGCACAGGTTATATGCAAGTACTACACCATTTTATATGAGAAACTTGAGCATATACAGATTTTGGTATCCACATGGGGTCCTGCAACCAATCCCATGTGGATACTAAGGGATGACTATATATGTAATATAGAATTTCTTAGCCATTATAAAAGATGACAGCTTAAAGCAAAAATTACAACACTACTGATGAGTTTACAAGGTATATCAATGTAACACTGAAGATAAGAGAGAGAAATGAAAATATACTACAGAACAAACTATTTAGATGAAATACATATGACAATACTACTAAAGGTAAGAGGCGGGAAACTGAAATATACTATTGAAGAAATTCTGGGTTTTACCTGAGGTGATTCAATACCAATGCTAAGTAGATTGGGATAAAGCTAAAATGCATCTTGTAATTCCTAGGGAGCAACCGCCCTCCTCCTGCCCCCCAAAAAGCAAAGCAATATAGCTAGAAAACCAACATCAAAATTAAAGTGAGAATTTTAAACTCTGACTAACATGAAAACCAAAAACAGGAAGAATAAAGACAAACAAAAATCTCTTCCTAAGAAAGTGCAAAATGGTAGACTTAAAATACAACCATACCAATAATTACTTTAAATGTAAACAGACTATAAACGTTCTAATGAAAAGGCAAAGACTGGTAATTTTTTTTTTTTTTTAAGCAAGAACCAACTACATTCTAGTTTCAAAAGCAGCACTTTATAAAGACAGAAACAAACTAAAAGGCTGAATAAATACATACCAAGGCGGGAATGGATATATTAATATAAAACAAAATAGACTTCAAGAAGTATTATTACAGACAAAAAGGGACATTTCACAATGATGTTAAAAGATCAACAGAACACTATATTGGTATACTTATACCAATATAATAAATACACACACATGTAATGACAGTGCATCAAAATGTGTGAAACAAAAACAGAAGAGAGACAAATGCATTTTCATAGTTGGAGATCCTAACATACCCCTCAATAATCGGTAAAACCAGATTTTTAAAAACAGTACAAACATAGGAGACCCAAATAACAGCATTAACCCTAACTTAGCTGACATTTATGAAACATTCCGCTGGTAACTGAAGAATTATATAACCTTTTTAAGTGCACAGAGAACATTCACCAAGATGGATCAAATACTGTGCCACAAAACATGTCTAAAGAGATTCCAAAAAAAATAAATCTAGAGAAAATGTTTTGACTACAATGGAATTTAAAGATCAAAATTAAAACATCTAGTGAAACCTAAAATATCTGAAAATTAAACAACCTAATTCTAAACAACCCATGGGTCAAAGAAATCACAAGGGAAATTAGAAAATATTTTGAACTAGATTAAAATGAAAGCATATCGGGCTTCCCTGGTGGCACAGTGGTTGAGAGTCCGCCTGCCGATGCAGGGGACACGGGTTCGTGCCCCCGTCCGGGAAGATCCCACGTGCCGCGGAGCGGCTGGGCCCGTGAGCCATGGCCGCTGAGCCTGCGCGTCCGGAGCCTGTGCTCCGCAACGGGAGAGGCCACAACAGTGAGAGGCCCGCGTACCGCAAAAAAATAAAAAATAAATAAAATGAAAGCATATCAAATTTTGCAGGATATACTAAAGAAGGGCTTGAAGGAAATTTATAGCATTACATGTTCTTATTAGGAAGCAAGAAAACTCTTAAACCAATGACCTAAACTTCCACCTTATAAAACTAAAAAGAAAAGCAAATTAAACCAAAATGAGATGAATAATAAACAATTATCTGCCAATGAATCCAACACTTTAAAGTAAATTCCTTTAAAGACACAACACCAAAACTCAAGAAGAAATACCAATTCTGAATAACTTCATATCCATTAAAGATAGTGAATTCATAACCTAACTCAACAGAAGAAAATTTCAGTACCAGATGGCTTCACTGATAAATTCTAGTAAACATTCATGAAGGAATCAAAACCAATTTCAGAAACTGAGAGAAGGGAATGCTTCCTAACTCCTTCTATGAGACCAGCATAATTCTTGACAGGAAACAGAAGAGAAAATTATAGACCCATTTACCTCATGAACACAGAGACAGCAATTCCTCAAGGCATTAACATAGATTAAAAGGACCAAACATCCTCAGATCAAAAGTATATCATATCCACACTTAGACCCACTGTAGTAAAACTGCAGAACTGTCAAGGGTAAGAAATCTTAAACTACCAGAAACTCAGATGACTTATAAAGAGGGGCAGATTTTTTTCATCAGCTGCAAAGCTAATAAATCTTAACTGTCAACCAATAAAATTTATACCCAGCTAAAAAGCCATTAACAATATAATAGTAAGATTACCTTTAGACATATAAATATCAAGAATTTACTATCTCAAATCCTCACTAAAATAATCATTCAAAGATGTAATGAAATCTACTCCTAAATATATACTCGAGAGAATTGAAAGTATATGCGCACATAAACACTTCTATATAAATGTTCTATAAATGTTCTATATAAATGTTCTATATAAATGCAAGGTTACTCATAACACACACCAAAATAGAAACAACTCAAATATCCATCAATCAATGAATAGTCAAAATGTGGTCTAGTCACAAAATGGAATATTATTCAGCCATAAAAAGAAATAATGTACTGACACACTCTACAACATGGATGATCCATGAAAACATGCTAAATTATTATACAATATTATTTCTAATATTAGCATATTAGAAAAGAAGTCAGACACAAAGACCACATATTGTATAATTCCATTTAAATGAAATGTGCAGTACAGACAAATTCATAGAGAAAGTAGATTTAGTGCTTGCCAGGGGTGCAGGGTTACAGGGGTGGAGACTGACAGTCAATGGGTAAGGAGTTTCTTTCTGAGGTGCGGAAATGTTCCAAAATTAGATAACGGTAAAAGTACAATTTTGTAAACATATTAAAAACCACGGAACTGTATCCTTTAAAAAGAGGAATTCTAGGCCTTCCCTGGTTGTGCAGTGCTTGAGAGTGCGCCTGCCGATGCAGGGGACACGGGTTCGTGCCTCGGTCCGGGAAGATCCCACGTGCCGCGGAGCGGCTGGGCCCGTAAGCCATGGCCACTGAGCCTGCGCCGTCTGGAGCCTGCGCTCCGCAACGGGAGAGGCCACAGCAGTGAGAGGCCCGCGTACCGCAAAAAAAAAAAAAAAAAGAGGAATTCTTTGGTATCCAGATCATATCTCAAAAAAGAAAATAGAAAAGCAAAGAAAGTAAGGTGCAATTCAGGAGCAAAAGTCAGCCCACATAGAATGTAAGGGATAAGTGAAATGGCATTCAAATGTAAAGTTAGAAAATTTAAATAACCCGTGATTTTTTTAAAAAATTGTTGGTTTATTTCTGAAAGATAAAACAAATACTAGAAAATAATCTTGACCTAGTGGAGGTGAGGTTGGAGATTTCAGTGAAGAATTAATAGTGACTATGTCCTTGTTATGTCCTCAAGGAAAACATATAAAACTTAATTAACTATTAAATACATATCCCATTTCTGGTACATTGAAAAGAATAGAAATATTCTCAATGAGCATAAGACACAGGGAGTAGATATACTCAAAAGGTAAATAACACATACGTCCCTGTCACATTTCAGAAGAAATCACTGAATGATTTGATCACTCAGATTAACAGTTAAGCAGAATCTAAAGAAATTAATGGCAACCACAAGGTCAGACAAAGAATCTATATCATCCAACCAGCAAAAGAATAAATACCCAATCCATACAGAAAAATCTCTCAGACCAACAGACAATTGAAAAATAAATAAGAAAAGGATAAACAGCAAAGATGAACTCTAAATCCCCAAATAAACCCTTTTACAAGATCACAAGAGGAAACCTCCAGAATTAAGGTTTCATAAAGACCACTCTCTGGCCATGGGGTAACTCAATTAGAAGATACATAGTAAAGAAAAAGATTTTCACCTTTAAAATATTTAAATTTAAGTACATTTAAGTATTCAAAAACAAAAAGACAAAATCCTTGTGGTTGTAAATTTTTTTAATACTTTTTGGATTTTAAAACATACGAATAAATATCCTAAACAAAAAAACAAGTGAATTTATTTTAATAAACAAAGAAAAATCTAAAGATACTGAAGATTTAAAAAATAAAGCAAACGTATACGATGTGGGTAAAGCTGTACTTACAAGGTAATTGTACAGCCTTCACTAAAGAACAAGATGAGCTGTTCAACTCAGTAAGCTCGGAAAAGAGCCAGATAACGTCAGGAGGGCGGAAGGAAATAGCAAGAAATAAAGTAGAAAGCGAAGATATAAAGAATCAGCAAAATAAAAAACTGACTCTGACAAAGAATCAAATGAGATAAAATATCTGTAAGGAAAAGGGCACAGAAAACCAAAAGGTGGGCTTCCCTGGTGGCGCAGTGGTTGAGAGTCCGTCCGCCTGCCCATGCAGGGGACACAGGTTCGTGCCCTGGTTCGGGAAGATCCCACGTGCCGCGGAGTGGCTGGGCCCGTGAGCCATGGCCGCTGAGCCTGCGCGTCCGGAGCCTGTTGCTCCGCAACGGGAGAGGCCACAGCGGTGAGAGGCCCGCGTGCCGCAAAAAAAAAAACCAAAACACCAAAAGGCATGTTAAAGGTATATAATCATAGATCCAGTACAGGTTTTTAAATATCCTAAAATACTCTAATATAAAAAATTTTAGGCCACAATTGACTTAAGAAATAGAAAACACCGATAAAGAAACACAAGGTAATTCTCTAATGAATAATCAAATAGCTCCTCTCCTATCTTAAAAGGAAACAGAAGTCCAGAAGATTTTATAGGCAAGTGAAACAAAATCTTCAGAAACAGAAAATCAAAACACAGAAAATCCAGGGATTCTGCAACTGTTCCATAATAGGAAAAAATATTAAGTTGGTTACCTTTTCCAATGACTATTATAAGCCTGATTATGGAAAGAATTTAACAATGTACGTAATAACACGCAGAATTTAACAATGTACGTAATAACACGCAGAATTTAACAATGTACGTAATAACACGCCGTGACTAAGCAGGTTTATCCCAGAAATGCAAGGATGGCTTAACATCAGATGATATATTAATATACCACATTAAAATACTAAAAGGAAGGAGGGGGTAAAATGACAATCTCTAATGAATGCAGAAAGCACATCCCATACAACTCGTTAACCATTCAGGATTAAGAACGCCTCACATGCTAGAAATAAGAGAACTTTAACCAGAAATAACAGAACTTTAACTTTAAAACAGTATCTTAGCAGGACTTCCCTGGTGGTCCAGTGGGTAAGACTCTGCACTCCCAATGCAGGGGCCCGGGTTCGATCCCTGGTCAGGGAACTAGGTCCCGCATGCCGCAACTAAGGCATGGCACAGCCAAAAATAAATATTTTTTAAACAAAGGTACCTTAGCAACTATCTACAGCTTTTACTTAATAATAAAACTTTATAGAACTTTCAGAATTAAAAATATAATAAGAATGCCTGGGGGCCTCCCTGGTGGCGCAGTGGTTAAGAACCCGCCTGCCAATGCAGGAAACATGGGTTCGAGCCCTGGTCCGCGAAGATCCCACATGCCGCGAAGCAGCTAAGCCCGTGCGCCACAACTACTGAGCCTGCGCTCTGGAGCCGGCAAGCCACAACTACTGAGCCCGTGTGCCACAACTACTGAGCCCGTGTGCCACAACTACTGAAGCCCGCGCGCCTAGAGTCCGTGCTCCACAACAAGAGAAGCCACCGCAATGAGAAGCCCGTGCACCGCAACGAAGAGAAGCCCCCGCTCGCCACAACTAGAGGAAACCCGCGCACAGCAACGAAGACCTAACGCAGCCAAAAAATAGATAAAATAAATAATTTTTAAAAAAAAATCCTTGTTGTTAGTAACTGATATTCAACATCGTACCAAATGGTCCCAGCCAAAGTGATAAAGTAACAGGTACGAATTTGAAGAGGAATAAAAATATAATCTCCCCTATTTGCACAAGATATAGTTATCTACATATAAACCCAAAAGAATCTATGAATTTTCAACCAAGATAGTTTGACAAGGTTGCTAGATATAAACATGAAGCATAAACAGCCTTCCTGTGCACAAGTATTAACTAGTTAGAAAATATAACTTTAAAGAGATCTCTCTAACAAGAGCAACAAGAAACTATAGTTTCTAGGAATAAATCTAAGAAAGACTGAAAAACTTTTAAAAAGTGCGTCGCAAAACATACCGAAGAACCAAAAGGTGGGGAGAGGGGGAGAGGATCCCATTCGAGCTCCTGCCCGCCCTCCCTCTCTCTCCTGATTCATTAATTTCCCCTTCCTATTAGCTTTCTCCCAGCGTCACACAACATACTATAATTTCCTCTATCTTAAAGCAAACAAACTCTAGAGCCTACCTCGCCCTCCTGGTTCCCTTTTCGAAAAACCGGTCCTGAGAATGGCCTGCAGTCATCACCTCCAATTCCTCTTTTCCCATGCTCTCACGAGCCCACGCCCAGTGGAGCCCCTGGACGCCCCCAAGCAGCTGCTGCCATATCTAGTGGTCAATCCTAGGTCCCCACGACAGCACGGAACACTGAGTCGTCCCCTCCTTGAAATGTTCCTCACCTGCTTCCAGCGCACCACTCACCCTTGCTATTTTCCTGGCCACGCCTCTTCTTTTACTGCATCTTCATCTCAAGTTCTATATAAGAACGTCCCCACGATCTAACCTTCACATCTCTTCTCTACCTACACTCAGTCCCTGGATGACTCCATCCTTCCCCGGCTTTAGAAACCATGCACATACGGACATCTCCCGCCGAAGCATATGCCCTAAACTCTGAACTTTTAGACCCTGCCTGCCCACACCGCCACCTGATGTCTAAAAGGCATCTCGAACTTAACACGTCTAAAGCCCAACTCCTACGTATCCACCCCCCCCCCCAGCCCTGCCCCGGGATAAAAACCAAAGCTGAGCCCTAAGCAGTCACACCTGTCTGAATAATTGGCCAATCCCATTCTTCTAGTGACTCGAGCCTGAAAACCCCACGTTCTTTCCATTTCTTCTCCTTCCGTCACATCCAATATCCAATCTACACATAAATCCTGCCCAGCCCCACCTTCAAAACAGACCCCAAGTGCAGTCACTCCTCACTACTCCATCATCCCGCCACCCGGGGTTTCAAACACCAACATCTTTTGCCCGAGTTATTCTGCCAGCCTCCTGACCAATCTCCCAGCTTCCTTCCTAGTTCTGCCACGGTTTGTTCTCCATATAGCATCCAGCACAACCCTTTAAAAATTTTAATTTGATTATGTCACTCCTCCAATGGCTTTCCATCCCAGTAAAAATACAACTCAGAGTATTCAGCACATCTACAAAGGGCCCGCCTAGATCCCACTACCACCCTGACCTCAGGTACCATCCCTCTCTGTTTCCAGATGCACCAGCCTCCTTGCTGATGCCCGAACTCGCTAAGAACATGCCAACCTCTGGGGGCATTCCTTTGCTTTCAAGTCCCAAATGTCACCTTATCAATGAGGCTTTCTCTGACAATTTATATAAAACTAACCCACACCCCAAGCCACTAGCTGTATCCCACTTAGCCTGCTGCCACCGCTAGAATCTAAGCGCCTTGGGCAGGACTTTTATCTGTCAGCTCCACTGCTGCATCTCCAGTGCCCCGGAGTAACCCATGAATGCAATACAGCATCAACCCAAGCCCAATGTGGAAGCAGAAGAACGCACCACCAAGAACAGCTGAGCCATCTTTCAGAAAAAGAGAACAAGATCGAGATACCTGGCAGGGCAATTATTACAAAGCCATACTGAAGACAACAGTGTGTGCTGCGTGACCAAGAAAAGACAGACAGACAGACACCAGGTGAGAAGAAGAAACTGACCCACACACGTAAATGAAAACTTCACGTATGGCAGAGGGGCAAACGGGAAGGGGAGAGAGCGACTAGTTTAATAAATGGTGGCAGCAGATCATCCAGTTAAAAAACAAGTCAGATCCCAACTTCATACCAGAAAAACAAACGGCAGGTTTTTGCTACCGTTAGAAGCAAAACTTTGGGACGAAAAGATAGAAGATAATGATCTTGGTGTAGGAAGGACTTCCTAAACGAGAAACAAAATGAGGAGAATAAGACTGCATTAAAAGGTAAATTTTCATTAATTTGGTGGGTGAAGTATGTAACTGTGTTACAGATTTTAAAATCTTTAATGAAGAGTGAGGATACCACACAGATGAGAAAACATTTGCAAGATGAATAACAAAGATTAGCATCGATTACAAAGAACTCCAAAAATCAAGAAAAAAGGACCAATAAATAAAAAAGGTTTTTATAGAACACTCCACAATTCCTTCAGTGCTAACTTCTGTGTGTCTTCTGTGAAACAGCATGGATATAATTCTATTTTTATGAAATAACTGTGAGCTGTATAATCCACTCTTCTACCATTATTTATGCACAAAGCTGTCCCGAATGATGGGCCTTGGCCTGTGGTAGCTAACCTGGGCGCTAGAGCAGTGGATGACTTCTTGTTCTTTTTTGACTTCCATCTTCTTTCCTCGATAAACATGCATACAGGGCCTTTACATACGAACCACGGGTAAGGCAATGAGACCATGAAATTCAAAGCACTTGCCTGCCAAGTGGATGTCAGCTGGTTCAAGGCGTGACATTAAAAGGCTGGATGTCAGCTGGTTCAAGGCGTGACATTAAAAGGCTAAACTCTTTACTTCAAAGAGGCTGCTGAGAAAACAAGACATTCTCAGAACTTTCTCCTCTCTTAGGATTGCGCGCACAGTCTTTTTTTGAATATCCCCCATGGTGCCAAAAATTCACAAAAATGAGCTTGGGAATGAACCAGGGTAATTCAAAACTATACAGTCTAGTGGGTTGATGATACGGTTGTACATCAAATATGGTTTCCCACAAACAAAATGAAGTGTACTGATAAAGAGCCCATCAACAGGCCTCGGGTTTGCTCCCTCTGCATCTCACTGATTCTCAAACTTCCTACTTTCTAAATCTACTCGACCCTGAGAAATCGGTTATATGATGAACGATGCTACTGGTGACAAAACAACAGGCTGGTTTCTTTGACACTGGTGCTTCCTTGGTTCTTTGGGATGGTAATGCTGGCTACTGCAAGTCAGACTTTTAATGTTTGTACTGGACACGTCTTTCCCTTTAATATATTCTCCAAACATGTTTTTTTTTGCTTTTAGTTTTGGTTTTTATTTATTTTTGGCTGTGTTGGGTCTTCGTTGCTGCGCGCTGGCTTTCTCTAGTTGCGGCAAGCGCGGGGCTACTCTTCGTTGCGGTGCACGGGCTTCTCGTTGTGGTGGCTGCTCTTGTTGCGAAGCGCAGGCTGTAGGCGTGCGGGCTTCAGCAGTTGTGGCACACGGGCTTCAGTAGTTGTGGCTCACGGGCTCTAGAGCGCAGGCTCAATAGTTGTGGCACACGGGCTTAGTTGCTCCGCGGCATGTGGGATCTTCCCGGACCAGGGCTCGAACCCGTGTCCCCTGCATTGGCAGGCGGATGCTTAACCACTGCGCCACCGGGGAAGCCCCCAAACATGTTTTAGTTTGTTCTATTTCTTAAAGAAAAAAAAATCATAGTAAATGTCAAATCATCATTTATATTCATCATCTTTGTAGAAACTTTCCAAATCTCTTTTGGACGAAATTTTGACAAATGGAATCTCTGATCTTTCTTCTCTTTTCGTCAATGTTTTGTGCTTCATTATAGCCACCTGTGTAACGTAAAGCCTTTGGTGACAGTCAAAACTTGTTATCTGTGTTGACGCATTAAGTTTGTGGCTCCTTGCGAACTTGCTTGATCTCAGACGAAGCCGGTTCATTTTCTACCCTGTAATTAGTCACTCATTTTTAGGTTCATACAAAACATTTCTAGGCTGCTGTGCACAGGAAACCTACTGGCTACCTGAAAATTACAGGGAATTACTGTGAGCTCCCACAAGCTACACGAGAGAATGTCATTGTTTCAGTCACATCTTCTCTATGTCTGCTTAGTGATCCCAACGATGGAGACCATGGAAGAAAAGTCAGATGAGGACCCTGCTTGTCTTTGTAACTGAACTACCATCATCTGTTAACTTACACTCAAAGAGCTTAAGAAACCCTTCCGACTCTAGCAAGAACGATCAGTGGGGTGCTTTTCCTTTTTCCCTGGTTAAGGTGTCAGTGTGCATCTTATAGAAGAGCATCTTGAACACCTTAGCATTAACCCTAACCCACCGAGGTAATGCCTCCTGGACTCTGAGAACCCTTTTTACAAAGCATGTGAAAGGTCACCTACGTATACTCAAATACACTATTGTCACATCATTATTCATTGCTCCTCAAACCTTAAAAAGGTGTTTTTAAGGTTTAAGCAATCTTCATGTTTAAAAGGTATGGTCATAAACTTGCTTCCGGAAATTTTTCTAATGCCATGTTTAACAGACTCATAAATCACTTGAGAACTTGAGAACGTTTACTAAATAGCTCCTCAGTAACTCTTGCTAACATATATGCTAACAGAAATCGAAAACAGGAGGAGAGGAAATCTTCCTACACGTTTGTGGCTCTTGTGTGTCACGACTAGCGTCTTACATATAATATACAAGCAAACACCCGACTGGGCGACGTGTCCGTCCTAAACTAATGATGAAGTTCAGCAGGGGTGAGAAATCCATTTTCTACCGAAGACAAACGAGCTACAGGGAAAGGGGAGGGAGGACGAATACAAGAGTAGCTTAGTTTATAGATAGAAAGTTGGTTTGTTTTGGAAAGACAGAAGGATTCTACTGTTTGCTTGGTTTTTTTCATCAAACTTTTGAGAACAGTTCAATTCCATATCATAGGACGGAGGGCATCAAACAGGCGGTGGGGGTGGGATGAGACGAGCAGCAGAGGAGCGCGAGGTGGAAAAGACAGCAACAGAATCTCACTTCCCCAGCCCAGAGCTAGAGAGGAACGAAAATGCCAGACAGACAGAGAAAACAAACAAAACTTTTCGATCATTAACCCTACAACCATCTTAGGGGCCGGAAGCCTGTGATACACACATCTCCTCAGAGGCCGACAAGCCCCTGCACGCGGCTCTCAAGACCCTTTCTCCACAGGCAGCAGGTGCTTTAGTTTGAATCTCTGGAGTTCCTGCCCCGGGGATTCAGAGGTGCCCGAGGCCGGCCAGGTCACAGAGCTGGGCCAGCAAGAAAGCCCGTGGGGAGGTGTGGCCCCGGCATCTTCCCCGACCCGGGATGCTACTAAGGCTAGAAGCCTAACTGAAAACCAAAGGAGCTTCCGACAAGGGGTGATGCCTCACTATTCCTGCAGCAAAAGGGAAGGCAGCCTTCACTTCCACTGCGCCTCCACGCGGCTTCAGAGAGCACCCAGGGCTCTAACTGACCTCACGTGGCCCGGCGATGACGCCCGGCACGGGGCAGCTCCTCCAGGAGGGTGGAGGGCACAGCCAGATCCCTCCTCCCCGAGAGTGGTCCTCACAGGTGGGCGTGGGAGCGGCGCCCGGTAGGATGGCAGGGTCCCAGAGAAACACGGTCACACTGCAGAGAAGTGGAAGGTGGCGCAAACACTGGAGGGATGGGAATTTCCACCTCGGTTTTGTTCCCACCCCCGTTCCCCAGCTGGGGAATGAGATGCGAGTCAGGGGGCAGCAAGAGCTCTCAGCTGCCTGCAGGGCCACGCGAGCATCCTGACGCTCTCCAGGGTCCCTCCTCCAGCAGTCAGGGGGCACGCTTCCCCGAGGGGAGCTCCACTCTAGAGAAAGCTTCTTAAAAAGTTAACTGAACTCCAAGACACGACCCTCTACTGCAGCAGAAATCAGCCAAGCAAAGGGCTTGAGGGCTTAGCTTTCCTTTCTGTGGGATCAGGCCCGCGACACTTGGACTTGGGAACAGCCCTTCCCGCACCCCACCCAGCCACGGGTGGTTCCGGCCTTTTTCTCTCCCAGGTCATCCGCTGGACAGAGCTGGGGGGGCGCTGCTGTGAAGCTGCCCACTCACTACCACAGTCTCTCTCCTGTTGATCTTGAGCCGGTTCCTGGGTTAGCGGAACCTCCCGCCAAGGTGAACACACGCGCACACCCACACACGCGCGCGCGCACAGTGACAAATCTCATTTCCACCATCTTTCGCTCTTCCTACAAAATCATCGCAGCCTCATCATGTGTAATCGGAGCCAACCTGGACCTACTTAGGAGGTACTGTTTCCCCTGGGAATACACTTTTCGATCTGTGCCTGTCAATTTAATCAAAACGTTCTCAGAAAGCTCATTTATGAGCTGAAGCTAGTGGTGCCGAATGGTGGCACGTAAAATAATTCTGGAGACTTTTTCTGGAAGAGGCGATACACGTCCTGTTCTAGGTAGCACCCCTGCCACTACACACACGCCTCTCCTTCCTTAAAAATGATCACAAAATAGCCCTTTACCTGGTGCTCTGAGTTCAAAAGCACACCTGCACGAGGGAGGGAAGTCAGAGGACAAAGCCAGGGGCCCATTACGCTGGCCGAGAGCTGGAGAGCCGGCTGAGCGCCACGGCAGGTGTCGGAGGTGTCAGGCAGCCCGGGGAGTTCCCTCTGAAGCGTACAGATGAAAGGCAAGGTGAGCCAACCGGGCAGCCAGACGCTCCTTCCCAGAGCTTTGAGCAGCAGAGCAACAAGCCAGCAGAGAAGCTGGGTCCAGAGACCAAATGGGACGAAGGAAGAAGCCTCGGCTCAAAGGGCACCTGGCGGAGGACGGAAATCAGGTTGGAGGGACCAAGCTGGACGAGGGGACAGGAAATCCGGGAGGGAGAGAGGAATGAAGGATGGAGATGCCCGGAAGACAGGACGTTTTCGAGGGGGCTCTGGCCCAGCCCGTGGGTCAGGAGGAGCGTGAAGCAGACAGGCCCCTCCACATGCTCCCATGACCGACCAAGGACCAGTACCACCGCTCTGCTAAGCAGAGAAGCAGGCGGCAGACCTGGGATAAAAACCGCTCCTGCACCTTCTCTTCAACTCCCAGCAGTGAGACGCCTTCAGCTAGAAAATAAATCTCTTTCAACTTCAATGGTAAAAACGACTGAAACAAGGTTTTTCAAAATTTTTCATCCATAACACAATTCAAATATTCTCACTTACATTTCGGCAAATCACCTAATCCTTCCTTTACCCAGCGTCATCATGGAAGATGACAGGGCAAGACCCTGCTGTTAACCCGGCAGGGGGAGGGGGACATACCCAGCAGTGGATGAAGAATTGTACAAAGACACCAACTTCCTGAAGCATCAACCTGACCCAAAGATTCACGGAGAAGTGTTAACTGCTAGTCACTCTTAAAACACTTCGTGTCAAACCAAAGATCATTCTCCGCAGTACACGGTTAGCTCCACAGAGGTTTTAGGGTACCAGGAGGATTCAGAAACAGGCCAGGCTGTAACCCCCCCCCACTCCCCCCTCCATCCCACTACAAGTACACTTGCTCTCTCTCCTCTGGAAACTCTGGAAAACCATAAAATTAAACTGAGCTTTGCCACTTACATCCCAAAACTTTTTACAAATCATTTTTGATAGCTCTTCTCAACATACTGTTTTCCACTTTGTGAACATGCCCTGCTCTTCACAAGCCTGAGGGGACTCAGGAGCCCCCATTCTCCATGACCTGGAGGTGCCGTCCCCAGCTTCCCAGTTCAGCTCATCTCACAAGCAAACTTACTAATGTCAGCTCACCTCCCTGCGGCGGCTCCCTTTCCCTTACCAGATATCTGCTTCTAACAAGCTAAGTAAGGAAGCCGTATACTCCAAGCACGTCATGCCGAAAATACAGGCAAACGGTCTCCAAGAGAGACCCAGAGTGTTCAGTGCGTATGGGGTGTGACAACTTTTTACAGCCAAGAGGACTTTTTCTGTCTTGGTTCTCACATATTCTGAACAGCTGAAGCTTCCAGATCAGTTACATGCTAAGATAAGACATGCTTCTGCCTGCAACTCTGGGATGCGCTGAAATCCTAAACAGTAACCTACTGGTGAAAAATGTTAACATTGTAACCAGAGACATTCATGACCTGCAACCAACACTGGGGGGGGGGCTTCATCCAACAAACACCGGAAACTACCAACCTCTTGAGGATGTCCCATGGCAGAGACTATTATAAATGGAGAGAGACAAAGAGTAAAGACATTTCCTAAGTATACTGAGCTGACTTCTCCAACTAGAGAACACTATTGTTAGACATCCCCCCCATCCCACTTTTCACCAGCGGGTAAACGTAAAAAATGCTGCGGCCAACAGTTCAAATACTCTTTCCAGGAACACAATCTTCCTCCAAATTATTTGTATCAAGTTTAGAAATAACTTTCCTCCAAAACACCATATGGCTTTTCAAACAAGACACCTAAATGCACAATTCTCACATATATGGTATAATCTCAAATAATGCAACTCCAGTCACTCTAATATTTGTATTTCAGCTAGAAGTCAGCAATTACTGACTGCTCACCACATTCACGTCCTCAGATTAGGCACTTACAACCAACCAAAAAGTAGGCAGCCAACCTTTCCAGGAGAAAATATATGGCATATTATTTAATACCTAGAAAAAGTAATAAATAAGTACAAATTATTATAATGCAAAACAAAGAGGAAATTAGTCACATGGAGTTTGAAGGGGAGGATTCCTGCTAACAGTGAACTCTGATGAGGTCCTGAATGAGGACCGACACTGAGGCTGGCCAGCTGGGGAAACCACCATGTACTGAAAAAACGGCAACACAAAGGGACAGAGGAGGGATGGGGTGTGTAGGTGTGGACCAAGGTAGGCCAACAACTATGGCTTCACTAGCCCAGACCAACAGGCCAACCTCAGGCAAAGGAAAAGGCCAACCTCAGGCAAAGGGAAGATAGACAAGGTATGCCTATGTATCAGGGCAGGCAGAAGGAAGATGTTGAACATTCTGCTTCAGAAGCATTTGTTTTAACTATTATATCCATTTTCATAAACAGTTCCCTTGAAATCTAGTTTACACTTTATTTGCACTCTCAGTACCTTTAGGTAAATCTCAAGCATCGGCTCAAGCCCTTGATCCCTAGTCACGATACCACAAATTCCAATTCAATACGTTTCTTCAGATTCGGGCAAAAAAAAGCAAACAAGGTTCCAAAGGGCACTGTCACTGCAAAATAACAGATCTTCAATAAAATGTAATTCTTAGCACTTCATCGGGCTTGCAGGAAGCAAGGAAAATATACAAATGTCCCAGTAACTCCTCCAATCCAACCATAATGAATGAGACAATCATAAAAACAGAAAAACATCAAAGATGAAGAAAGCAAGCCACAGACTAACAGGCGGGGGGCAGGGGTACCCAGAATAGTTAGAAGTAAAAAAATATAATTGTTGAAATTAAAAACTCAATGGATGAGTTAAAGAGTGGATTAGACACAGCTCCTTAGCGAACTAGAAGTGAGATCCAAGGAAATACCCAGAATGCAAACAAAACAGAAACAAGGAAAGGGCAACAAGAGGGCGAGGATGAGGAGATGGAATAAGCGCCTCCTTGGAATTCCCGAGGGAGAGTGCAGAAGCACAGCGGGATCTGATGGCGGTAAGATGGCCAGCAGTCTTTTACAACTGGCAAGGCACAAACCCACAAGAGAAGCACAACATATACCAAGATTATTAATAAAAAGAAAGCCACACAGAGATACACTGTAACAGGACTAGAGGACACCAAAGTCAAAGAGAGGATCCCAAAGCCACCAGAGACAGAAGACAGACCTCCACACTGACAGCCTCCCCAAGAATAACGGGGAAGCCAGAGGACAACGGAACGATAGCTTCAAAATGCCGAACAGAAGTAACCAAGTAACTACTTTTATTTGGAATCAAGTCTATTTTTCAAAAATGAGGGCAAAAGAAAGGCATTTCCAGGTAATCAAAAAACTGGAGACCTTTCCACCAACAACCCTTCCCTAAAGAAATCTCTAAAGGATATACTTAAGGAAAAAAAAAAAGAATCCCAGAAGGAAGTTCTGAGATAGAAGACTGATGATCAAAGAAACCGGTAAAGACACAGGCAAAGCTAAAGAAACACTGTCCGTATGCAACAACGACGCTCTACTTTGCGAGGGGTTTTGCACGGATGGTGATTAACACTGGAAAATAACAGCATGTAAATTCAGGGGTGGATCAGGTTTAAAGTATCTCAAGTCCTTGCACTGTCAGAAGTGGAGCTAAAATACTAACTTTAGGCTTTATGCATGTAAAACCTCAAGAGCAGCCACTTAAAGACTACAATTAGCATCTTCCAAACCCAATCAGCGAGGTTTGAACAGTTTCACCGTAGGCTCTGACTGAAGCAGAACTGAGTTTGGCAAAAACAATGTCAAAGTCATCAATGAAGGGTGGTGAAACCCAAGTCTTAGCTCAAAGGTCTCAAGAACAAGTTTAATACTTTGCGGGGGGTGTCATAGATTCCCCCTGAGAAACAGAGGAAAGCTGCTGGTCCTCTCCCCCCCCCCCAAAAAAACACTCTTATTACTTGAACAAATTTTCACACCAAAGCAAAAGACTTTTCCCAGACTCCCCAGAGAACACGGGCCTCCCAGGCCTTGACCAGCTTAAAAAGCTGGAGAGAATTAAGTTGGTGTGGGAAGCAGTAGAGTTGGAAGTTCCCCCATCCTCGCATTAAAACCACATATGTGGATGAAGGACTAAGTGTTGGGCGTCATGTTTGGGGGAGGGGAAACTGGAAGTAAGTCATTCATTTAATTCACTCTTTCATTAAAATGTATTGAATAATTCAACAATTATGCAACTATTGAAAAATGTGAACTGTAGAAAAAAGGTCCTAGTTTTAAAAACTGTACGCGCCAATCTTACAATCTGGTGGACAAATACGCCATACGATGAAGACAGCAAACAGACATTCCAGAAACAGCCCTTATACCTAACTACCGGGTGTTTTTAATGCTCCCTTCCTGGAATGACTCAGTTAAACACCGGCAACGGTCAACGGGCCGCAAAGGACTTGTCTGGTCCACCTGGAGCTCAACTTCTTCAAAGGCACATCCTGACCCCCTCAGTGTTGTTGCAAACAGACCAGTGCAACCCAGAGGCTCCTAACTCCACCCACATTCCAGAAAGAAGCTTTCTGAAGCGGAGATCCCTGTCTCCATCCAAACACTGAGAACTACAAGCTCGTGGTCTGGGCCCCAGAATCTGCGTGTATTCTATCTTAACAGAACCCGCAATGATGCTACGTGCCTATAGATACACACAATATACAAACGATGGCTCCTTATTCGCAGAAACTCGACTTAGACCGGCTCTGTGCAGCTCAAATACTCAGAACTGAATGAAGTATTTCCAATACACCATGAAAATACATTCAATAGTTAAAATCATTACAGAGCACGAGAAAAAGATTAAATGATTCTTAGGTATCACAGCAAGAAGAGAAAAACTTATTTGAGTACACAGGACCTGGAAGCAAATTCAAAGGAAAAGCACAGGTGATGTCTCCACACTCCTGCTCAGGCAGGAGTATTCTCCACAATTCACATTTAAGAGAGTGTGTTAATGTTTGACACACACACACACACACACCACACCACACACACACACACACGACTATTACCACACAATCAATCCCAGCAGTCAAATAACGCTTTCTGCTTTCTTATTTTGGGGGATCTCAACCTCAGGAGCCAGCTAACCACACACGGCAGATGCTGGTCCGTCTTGACCCAACAGTCACGGGGTCTCCTCATCTTCGTGACCAGCATCTGGACCACACGTGCGGATCTGACTTACAACTAAAATTCCTGCGGTGCGCGGGAGAGGTGCAATCTCGTCCCAAAGTAAAGGAGAAAGATTCAAAAGACTTAACTTTCCCCCAAATCCTGATTATCCTTCCAAACCAATCAACTTGAAGACACGTTTTATGAGCCAGGTATCATTTCATTCTTAAAAGCTCACTTCCATTTTTGATTGCCTGAAACATGCATGTGTTGGATAAATATTTTCTCAGAAGGCCAAGACGAGAGCCCTGGGATCTTCCTGAATTTTAAATTAAGCGACTACAGTATTTCTCAGGGGGGAAAAAAACCCACCCCCGCTGAGAAAAAGGAAAGATTAAGATAAACAAGAACGCTGCTTTCATTGTTATTAGATTCCTTTCTCAAAGCACATGAACTCACTCTTCTGGTGGTTATTTGGCCACTAGATAAATTAAGATCCTTTTGATCTTTTCTCTCCTTCGGTGATATAATCAATATAATCAAAGGAAAAAAGGTTTGGTTTCAGGGTTTGAGCGCGGTGTGGTTTTTTTCTTTTCCTTTAAGAATGTAAAATAAAGATGTTTCATAGGGTAAACGTAACCACTTAACACCTGGCTATAGCGTTTTATCAACTCTAAACTGCTTTGACATGCTAATGTCACTCAGGCTTCACAATTCTTTGAAGCAGTGATTATCATTCCCATTGTACAGATGAGGGAGTTCAGAAGAGACAGTTACTTAAGAGTTACAGCTCTTCCCTTCCCAACATAGAAGGGGAAGAGTGCAATCCACAACGTCTGGCTCTAAGTCTAGAGCTAGGATTGGAGCTAGAAGGCCTTTAACTACTGCACGTCCCACCTCCATGCGCCCAAAACCCCAGGAGAAAACTCAGGTCCAGAACAGTTGGTCATCTAAAGCAGAGGCCAGCAAACGAAGACCTGGAGGACAAATCCAGCCCACTGCCTGTTTCTGTGGAATCCATGGGCTAAGACTGTTTTTCACATTTTTAAGTGATTTTTTTTTAAGAGGAAGACTATTTCACCACATGTAAAAATGACATGGAATTTGAATTTCACCGTCCATAAACAGTTCTACTGGAGCATGGCGCTCGCTCCTCTAGGGCATGGCCAATGGCTGCTTCTGGGCAACAAAAGCAAAGCTCAGCAGTGGTAACAGACTGCCTGGCCTGCGAGGTCTCAAGTATTAATAACTATCTGGTCCCTTACGTAAAGTTCGTGGACCCCTGATGTAAAGGATGCATGTCTTTTTGTGAAGACTAGAAAGTTCATAGCATGGGTAAATTTAAAAAACCTGTCTTCCCTGACCCCAGCTGCTGGAGATGCAGGGGGTAAATCAATCCTGTCCTTCAACAAACAGTTCTTCCAATTTTGGGAGGGTGACGCTCCAGCCCATCTTCTCTAGGCTCTGTTCCCTTATTTTTCTATTCACAAGGCACAGTTACAATAAGCACTTAAACATTTACTATCACCACATACCAGGAACCATGCTAAGTGTTGGAGATCTCATTTCTTTTTAGGTGAGAAAACAAAGGCTTCGCAGTCAGGTAACTCGCCCAAGTTCACGGGGCTGAGGCAGACCCGTGCTCTTACCATGCCAAGTTACTTCAAAAGGCAAAACTTTGAACCTCCTCCTCTGCCAGTATATATCCCTCTGGAATTGTGGAGTTGGAGGCCAAACATGAAACTTCTTCGATTTAGGCAGAACTGGACGAAACCAGGCAACTCAGGCCCCAGGACCTGGCTACTAACCTACCTTAGTGTTCCCGCCCCCCAGACAAGCTGCCAGTCAGTGCTTACTGACAACTACTATCATTTCTGCCTCACAAGTAATACCGCCTTGATTACAACAGTACAATTCTGTACCTTTAGAAGCAAAACCAGGCCTCCAGGAGGCATGTTAGATCAGGTAGAACACAATAATAACCACCACTTTCTGAGTGTTCTCTCTGGGAACCACCGGTATGCTTTACATGTTTTTTTCATTTAAACTTCACAGCTCTATGAGGTTAGCTTTGATCCCAATTTTACAGGTGAGGACACTGAGCTTTCAACGTTAATTTGCTCAAGGTGACAGGGCTGGATTTCAATACCTAGGTTTTCTGACTCCAAATCCAGGCTCTCAATCGCTATGCAGAACTTTCAAATATCAACTTTCAATCCTCATATATAGTCACAGTGTTGCCTACAAGTAAAGGATAAGTGAGAAAATTCACCTTGAAATATACTGACCACACTATTTACTGTCACCTCAACTCTACTCTTATAACACTTTTTTCCAAAACTAAAACTCAGAATCAAGAGTTCAGTTGTGCAGGTGTGTCATTTTTCTGCAATGTACTTAGTTCTTCCAACAGATGCTCTTTGAGGGCATGCACCATTCCCGTCCCTCCTCCCTCCCTAGCTCCCGACGGAACCTCCATAGGGTAGGCATTCAATAACACACTGAATGAACACAAACTTTGTACAAAATGTGACTTATAAATGGATGCTGCCGGGAGAAGGGAAAACCTGAAGGTATACAGTAAGCAAAGAAAGAACTAAATTTAGTTCATAATGCACTGGTGGTAAAAGTGCTGTCTTCAGAATAATTTTTTACACATGAGATACAACCTATGTATAAGGTGCTACCCTCACCCACACACTAATGGAACAAGTTGACTTATTATGTATTTATAATCACAAAAATGAATGACGAGTGAATACTCAAGCCTCAACTCTCAAAAAGTAGTCTAATGTAGAAACCAAAATCCCTCATGCTCTCACACTATGTACTTTCCCAACTGCGTGCCTTAGCCTCTACTTCTGGGCCTTTCCCAAACACAGCACTTTCCTTCCTAGACGGGAAGCTTCTTGAGAACAGGGAGTGTTCTTTTTTCCCTTTAGTACCCAAATGACCCAAGATAGTATCTTGAATACAGTAGGTCACAGCTAATGTGTGAAATGGTTGAACAGAATGGAACATTTTCAGGGCCAGCTAAGGTACACTGACCACGTACAATGTAAGGGGAGGCCAACAACCTTACCACTGATTCTCCAGAAAGCGGCCTCCTCCTGAGAACTTTTGCGAACACTTGCTTTTAAAACAACAAAAACTTGCTTTATAAAAAAGCAACAAGAAGTTGCTAGAAGGCTATCACTGTTGGCAACAGAGCTCCATCCTGTGCCAACGGCGATAATATATCCACAAGAGAAGACCCCTCATAAGGCTCACCTGGTCCTTATTAAGGGTTCACAGGGGCCAAGGGGCTCTACTCTTTACAGACGCTTCCTTAAGACCTAAACACCCAGGTCCCTAAACGCATCCAAGAGGTAAATCAAGAGTATGCAGAAGTTTTAGTCTCTTACGAAGACCTATTTACAAATACGTATACGCAACAGAAGAACCATTTGTCCAAAAGAACAGAGAGCCTTCCAAGCTTCTGTACTCCCAGGAAGTCGACTTCGCAACACGTCAAGAAGTTCCATCGAGGCGCACAAAATGTGCCTCAAGACCCAAACTGATAACCGCACCACTTGAAGTCGAAGCTGGCGGACCGATCGCCCACAACTCAGAGTTCCGAGGGTGCCCTTTCTCACTCGCACCGCTGCGGCGCAAATGAATGACGGTGTATCAGCGTTAAATTTAAATTTCCTGGCTCTGGCCACAATGCTAACCTAATTAAAGCATGTGGTCAACGCTTAGCCTTCTCGGTGCGATGTTGTGCATCGCTCAGACCAGCAGCAGAGTCGGGAGACAGTTGCACCCTTCCTCTCGCCCCCCCAAAACCGGAGGCAAACCCTCCCCAGAGCGCTCCGCCGAACGGCCAGGAAAGCGCCCCCGCGCCGCCCACGGACCCCGCCCGGCGGCGCCGCGGTCTCCGCACCCACCGCCTCGCCGCGGGCACTTTGGCTCCGTCCGAGGAAGTCGCTCGCGTCAGCGCTCCTGCCCCGCGGCCGGGACCCCCGGCCCCGCAACTCGAGCGCCGCCGCCGGGCCGGGGCGCACGCGCTTCCGTCCAGTAAACTGCGGCCGGGGGGGGAGGGGGCGGCGGGCCGGCCGTCGGGCGGAGGCCGGGCGGGGCGGCGGGGCGGCGGGCCGGGGGGAGGGGAGTACCTCGTACAGCTCCTCGGAGGCCATGGTGGGCGGTGGAGCGGGGGGCGCGGGGCAGGGCCGGCGAGGCGCCGCGCAGCCGGCGGCCGACACTTTGTTTCAGTTGGGTCCCTGCGTGGCCTGCGCTTCCTGCTCCGCTCGGCTCCGGCGCCGGTGGGGCGCGGACCGGCGCTCACTCCTGCCGGTGCGGGCCGCCGGCCGGGTTGTGCGCAGGAGCAGCTGCGCAACGCGCCCTCCGCGCCGCGCTCACTCCCCGGCGGGCCGGCTCGGGCTCAGGCTCATCGCGCCGCCGCGGGGCCGGGCCGGGCTGGGGCGGGCGCGGCGGCGGTGCACGGCGGCGCGCTGGCTCCGCGGCTCCCCCTCTCCGGTGTAGTGCAAAAAGCTTCCTACTTGCGACCGAAAAACCTGCCCCAGCTACTGAGCATGCCCAGTGCGGCCGCCCGGCCCGGCCGAGCCGCGCTCCCGCGCTCCGGGTTTTCGTGCCGCCCGCGCGGGGGGGGCGGGGCGGCCGGCGGGCGGGACAGCCGAGGAGAGCGGTGGGCCGCGCTCCGGGCGCGGCGGGCGGCCGCGGGGAGCCGGCCGGCAGGAAGGGGAGGAGCCTGGGATGTGGGCGGGGCCGCGGGAGGCGGGGGCGGGGCTGTGGGCGGGGCCAGGCTCGCCCCAGTGCCCTCCGGAGGTACGGCCGCGCCGCGCCGCCGCCCGCGCGCCCGCCTCGACGTAGGGGCCGGGCCCGGGGCGGGAGGGCGGAGGACGGCGACGCGCACAGGGGCAGGCACCGGCGGGCCCGACGTTGGGCAGTGGGCTGCGGGGGGCGCGCCGGCCCGCGTCCGCAGCCCGCCGCCCCGACGGCAGCGATGCGCAGCCTCCCTGCGGAGCGCGCGGAGCCCCCGCCCCTGCGCGCCCGCCGCGTCGCCTGTCCGGGCCCGGCCAGCCAGCGGAGGGCCGGCGGCGTGGCCAGGTGGAGCCCCTGCCGCACCACGTGTCCGCCTCCCCCGCGGCCGCCGCCAAGACCCGGAGCCGGAGCGCGCGCCCGCGCGGGGCCCGGCGCGCTCGGCACGCGTGCTCGGCGGCAGGCCGGGGGTGGGGGCCGGGGCGGGAGCCCGGCGCAGTCGAGGGCGGCGCGAGGGCGCGGCCGCCTCCGCTCGGCCCGCAGCTTCCCCCGCGCTGGGCCTCCCTGTTCCTCTCGGAGCGTCCGCCTCCTCCGAAGAGCAGCTGGGAGGAGGGGCCGGAATCCGGGCTCCAGGGAGGTCTGGGT
This sequence comes from Delphinapterus leucas, assembly GCF_059928025.1. Lineage (NCBI taxonomy): Eukaryota > Metazoa > Chordata > Mammalia > Artiodactyla > Monodontidae > Delphinapterus > Delphinapterus leucas. The sequence continues at coordinate 3,175,688 of NC_143138.1, read as the reverse complement.
TCCAATGCAACGAAGCTGTCAGTGGTGGTTCTCCTTGGGGAGGAACGGCGTGGACAAGCAGGCGACCGGCCCTCCCGGGGCCACAGCGATGGTCAGGCCCTTCCTCCGCTTGGCAGGGCAGAGGGGCAATATGGGGCCGGCCCGCATGGCTAGCTCACGGGGCACACCTGCCAGGACACTGGACGTTTACCCATCCGTGCGGAATGAGGAAGGGGCTGCCTGGCCCGACCGCCCCAAACAGCCGGCAACTCCGAACCTTCCTGCGCACAGAGCGGACCTTCTCTGCGGGGCACTGCAGAGACCCTGTCTCACGTTGTCCCCCACCCCTAGTCCTGGAAGCCCCCGCCAAACCCTCATGTCTCCCGGAGCATTCTCGGCTGCCACCCCGTTCCTGGTGCTCCCTCTGGCTCCAATTCGAAACCGAGCCCCTAGAAACCAGGCTCCTCCCACCAGTTTTCTTCCGAAAGCCCAATTCGATGGTGCCCCGTACGCACAGTTTAGTAACCACGAGGCTTTTCACCCACCCCGCTGAGCTTCCTGCCCTCTCCAGGCCCACGAACGAGCGCAACGCTTGCCCTTAAGTCACTTCAAGTCGAATCACCATTGCCTTCACGCCGGCGCTTCTGCCTGCGATTCCCTCTGCCTGGAATGCCCCCTTTCTGCTCTAAACTCCTGCTCCGACGTCACCTCCAAAGCAAAGCCTCCTGACTTCCAGGGCAAAATTAGTCACTCCCTCCCCAGCCACTGAGGCGCGCTCCGCTGCGGAGCTTTCCTCGGTATACTCAGTTCTCTACACTCTTCCTTCCCATTTCTACGCGATGACCTTCCCCAGATCTCGTCTTCCAATTCGACTCTCCAGCCCGCCACACCATTCTCTACCTACAAAATAAGTTTTTATTCAGTGAGTTGGAATTCCAGTGTCCACAGCAAAGCCCCTGACGCATGATACACCTCCGATTCCCATTACCAGATGCTTCGACAAGAGAATCACAAAATAAAGTCCTCACCTCCTCAACCCGTCCAGCCGCCCTCTTTGATGGCCCAGCCAGTTCTCTCTGCCCTCCTCCAAACATTAGCGCTTCTTAACACATTATTTGCTGCACCTGCTTCTCGTCTCTCTGGCCCACAAATTCATCAGCCTAAGTTGTAAGCTCCTTGAAGGCAAGGACTAGAAGTTTGTATAACCTACAAGTCTCAAAGCAATGACTGCTCAGTACTGCAAGTGCTCACAGGCTTGCAAGAGGTTGTTCAAAGTCACACAAGCACAATACAGCATGAGTAAGAAAAAAGGGACCCTCAGTATGAAACGAACAGACACATCTCACCTAGAAATCTATATACAATCCTAGACCGATGTAAATATAAAGTCCCCACTGTTACCAAGGGGAGGGGAGGAAAACAGGAGGATGTAAAGACAACCGCAGCTCTACTCAGATACTGAGCTAGTACATTGGCTATATATACAATCCTAACCTAAGGAGACTTCCCTCATTGTGGAAAAAAAGGGAGGGGGTATTACAGCATAAAAAAAGGTAACTCCAAAAAGTCAATGTACACGGACCTTTAATCCTGATGACCTGGGTTATCCATGCTGCTGTGATTAGCTGTCACCATCAGTAGGAACCGCGGGGTAGAAGTCAGCTGCGTAACAAAGCAGGAGCAAGCCATTCTCCCAAGCACAGGTCTACCTTCTCCTCCAGTGATTAGTCGGTTTCCATCTTAATTAAGAGCAAGGCAGAGGAGACCTGTACTAAAGTACTCAACTAGTGACTGAGAACTTGAGGTCAGCTGTCCGCTGTGTTCCTCTCATCCCCCCCCCACCTAAAACACCCACTGGTTTATTTAATGCTGTTTTGCTTATGTATATATTTCACCTCGTTAGTTCGATTTGTCTTACTTTTAAGCAAATTCCACTCTCTTCCCTCACTTTTTAAATATAAACAACGTTTTATCAGTGCTCAGAAGCAAATTATGTCCAAGATTGTTTAATGGCTTTGAATTTATACCACTTTTTATGAAATAGTGAAGTTTTGCAGTAGTTACCATGACCACGTGTGTGGGTGCTGTGAAAGTACTTTGAGAATAAAAGTGCAATCACATCCCCTAAACACATCAAGGAAGACATCTTTCAGCACAACAGTTCGTACTAGTAAAATATACAAATCTTAAAGATTATAGAAATGGTTGAGAGGCAAGATGACGGACACATGCGATTAAAATACACATATACTCGTTCTAAGCTTCAGTTCTTACCTGATCCGAGTTAGTGGCGGAGACCAACGTGCACCAGTTTACTCCTTTTCCAAATGTATTTGAACGATTGGTATTCGACAGTCGGTACCACTCAAGATAAGACTCTTCAGATCAGGAGTTAGAGCCATTCCACGTCTCGGCAGAACAATGACTAATATCTTAAATTAAAGGTTCTTTCCTTTCCCCACTCAACAGCCCAACCAATCACTTCTTCAATGTTCCCAAGAATCTGCATTTCATCTACATTTGAATCCCAAGGCTCCTGAAAGGAGATGGGGGATGGGACTGGAAAGACAAAAGAAACGGAAAATCTAGCAACTCCTGCTCGCAGAGTCAAAGGCATTTTAAGGTTGGGTGACTGTGGAAAAGGGCCGATGACAATCCCCTTCAGCAGTTCTGCGCCCCAAAGCGTAATCTATCTTGGCTACCTCCACCAAAACCTAAAATTTAACTGCAGTTTTTATCAAGAAGTGACCCGTTTGTTTCTTTGTGCACACTTGAGGCCAAAGAAAAGTTAAATACCATTCTTGTTATAGAGCGGTCACTTCATAAATCTTGGGGAAATTGCTATCTTAATCACTTACTCAGAAGAAAGTAAGAAAACTTCAGGCGTGACAAAGCAAAAGAGAGAAGCACAGAAAGCCAGTCGTAAGGTGAATTCGGGTGCTAGGCCCTTCTCCAAATTTGGAGCCAAACAGTTCTTCCTTCCCTGAAAGCTTGAATTGGATACCAATAACCCCTTCTTTTCAAGACAACCAACAACCTCTGATTCATTTCAGCTGCTGCTTCCTTCCCTGGCCAAATCATCAATTTCCCCATTTCAACCGGCAACCTCTCCCTGCCTGCATCCATCTTGGTCCCAGGTATTATTCTCTCTTTTGTGTGGAAGCAAGTACTTAATCCAGCTGCCACACTGCTGTTTCCTGGCCAAACACGATGACGATTTAATCTCTTTGCCCAAGTGATAGCAGTTCTCAGACTTCTTCACATTCGAGTTCACCAATTTCCTCTTAGGCTGAGTGAGTTTCCACCACTGGCAAAACCTCATCAATTTACAATTAAGGATAATTTTCTTTCTCAACTAGATTTAGTGTTTAACTGCAACTCCTTTTTCTCTTTAGCTAACGGTGATTCTACCCAAAGAATCCTTGTAATATGTCTCTGTTGTACCTTCCTTTGACAGAAACAATCAAGACTAATGAAATTTTTCATTTGTAACTTTATACATTGTTCCACCTTCTGGAAGGAGAAAAATAACCAAAATTCATAAAGAGTAAATAGCCTTGAGACACTGCCATGACAGTCGGTTGACTTTATACCAGGGCAGTAACTACTTCATTTTGGATTCCTGAAAAAAACATCAAATGTAAATGTCCCTTGAATTATTGTGATGGGTCATTATGTTTGTCACTCGAGTGAGACCATCCCAGTAACCTCATTACCTTCTGGACTTTTCTAGAGAGAAAGAGATTATCAATCAGGGCAAGTGGGCAGAAGATGAGAGCAGACATTCTGGCTGGTAGCACCAGGTGCACAGGAATCAATGGAACCCAGAATATGCCCAGGACCACAGCAGGTGGAGGTTGAAACCTAAAGCAAAGAGTAAATGAATCTGAAAATAAAGCTTGAACCACACCAGCATATGGAAACAGCTACTGGGGCTTGATTGTTTTCAATCGCTAGTATTGCTCAGTGCAGAGGTTCTCAAATTGTGGTCCCCAGACCAGTAGCAACAGCTTCACCTTGAAACTTATTAGGAGTACAAATTCTCTACCACCACCCACCTACTAGCACCCAACAATCTGTTTAACAAGTTCGCCAGGTGATTCTGATGCACACTGAAGTTTGAGAAGCACAGGTTTAGAACCGTTTTGTTTCTTTGTGGTGGTGGTTTATTTTTTTAATTGAGCTACAGATTTCAAACCAGTAGTGGATCTTTACATTATTTTAGTAGCTCTTGATTAGCATTTTTTAAGTGAGACAGGGTGGAATGGATAGAGTGGAATGAACTTGGAAAAAAAATCAGAGTGCATCCATCACTCCACTAGCGTGGAACTACTGCTTCCATTAAATACACACATATTTTTTAATATATATATATATGTATATATATACACACACATGCATATATATACACACACACATACATACACATGTATATTATTATACACTAGGTCGTAATGTAAAAGACATTTCTTACATTTTGATCAAGACCAAAAAATTTGAAAACCACTGTTTGGGAGATGGGTAACAAACCCCTGCAAAGTTGGATTGCTAATTATATATGAATGGTATTGCCAAAGTGCTCTAAAACCATTTTCTTAAATGGCTTAATGATCCTTTTTTTTGCAGTACAAATTATTTCTCCATAAATGCTACAAACGTGTTTACACCAGGCTCCTTTCTGAATTATCACATATTCTAGACTAATATATTTTGAACCAAAGAGGATTTATAGTATATATTTTAGACCTTTTCTTTCCGAAGAATGTAAAAGCTTTTCCAAAGAATATCTGTAACTGACTGTGCAAAGGGAATGCAGTTTATTTGGTAAACAGCAACATTTAAAAAATGAATAAACAAATAAAAAGTACTTGCCCTGTGCCAGGAACTGTTATAAGCGCTTTATAAATATTAGCCTCTTTAATTCAACAGCACCTAATAAAAATTATAGCCGACATTTACAAAGAACCCTCAGTAATCACATCCATCCATAAATCACCTTTTGGAATAGGCACAATGATTGTCCCATTCCTAGTAAGTGGGGACGCTAAAATTTACACTCAGGTCCAGGTAACTCTAGGGTCTGAGCTCTGAACTATTGTTATAGGCCTTCATTCATTCGTTCATTCAATAAATATTTATTGACCCCTTATTGTGTGCCAGGCTCCTTGCTAATTAATGTATATACAATCATCCCTGGTCTCAGGTAGCTAATAATCTATTGCAATAGATAGGCATTAAATTATCAGGTAAAAAGTCACAGTTATAAATCAAATCAAGGAAAATTGCAGGCAGCTGTGAGCACATGCGACCTGGCCATGAGTCTGATCTGCTGCTTCCCCAAAGACAGTGTCCATCACCCCATGGACACTCTAGACATGCTTGGGCACTAGCAGAGCAGGATCATTGAAAAATTATTTTCAAATAATTCGATATCCAAAAAAAAAAACACACCGAAATAGCCATCATGGGAGAAAGCAACATTTTGACTTCCCTGCAATTGCTTTATAGTTTAGCATTTAAAAAATGAAATATTAGACATTCTAAATGATACCAAGAATAATAAAACAAAAGCCTGTGTACCCACTCCCCAGCTTAAGAATATTTCCATATGCTAGCCAATACTTGAAGACACTGGAATAATTTATGGAAGGTGAGGAGGATACCATATTCTGCTAGTATTTAGGGCTTGTTTAGTTGTTGCTTTTTATAATGAATTTAGACTTACAGGAAAATCGCAAAGATAGTATAGAGATGCCCATATATCCCTCAGCATTTCCCCTAGTATTAATGCCTCACATTAGTATGGTACACTTGTCACAATTAATGAGCCAACACGGATACATTATTATTAACTAGTCTTCATTTCAATCTCCTTAGTTTTTACCTAATGTCCATTTTCTGTTCCAGGATCTCATTCAGGACACTGCGTTACATTTAGTGATTATATTCCCTTAGGCTCCTGTCCGCTGTGACAATTTCTCAGATTTTCCTTGTTTTTGATGATCTTGGTAGTTTTGAAGAGTATTGGTGGGAGATTTTGTAGAATGTCCCTCAAATGGGATTTGTCTGTGGTTTTTCTCGCCATTAGTTTGGAGAGGAAGACCACAGAAGTAAAGTGCCTTTCTCATCACATCAAAGGTACAGACAATCAACATGGCTTATCACTGCTTATGTTGACCTTGAAGGCCTGGCTGAAGTAGCACTTGGCAGGCTTCTCCACTGAAGTTACTACCCCCAGACCGCCCTTTCTGTTCTAGACTGTTTGGGAAGTTACGTTGGGCAAAACACACTTAAGGTGTGAGGACCTGTACTCCTGCTCTTTGAGAACAGAGTATCTACAAAGATTGTTTGGAATTCTGCACAGATTTGTCTCTTCTCCCACACTTATTAATTATTCAATCATTTTTATTAATATGAACTCACAGATATTTATCTTGTATTCCGGATTATAATCCATACTTCTTTACTTATTGTGTTACTCTGATTGTTCCAGCTTTGGCCACTGGGAGCTCTTTTGGGCTCATTGTGGGGGGCGGGTGGGGCGGATGTGTATGTGTGTGTGTGAGTACTTCTTTACTTTCTGACATTATTAGATGCTCCGGGCTCATCTTGTATATGTTCTGCCCCAGTTCTAGAACCAGCCAGTTCTCCAAGTAGCCCTGCCCCCTCTTATTTAAAAATCATATTAAAAGCAAGTTCTGGGTACTAGTTGTGCTTGTTGCTACTGGGACTTCTTTGGTTTTTGATTAGGTCGTAAGTAAGCTAGTGAGCTAAAATCTAAAGGATGAACTAGGTAAGAGGATGATGGAGATGGTCCCAGGCTGAGGGAAGAATGTGTGCAAAGGCCTAGATGTGGAAGGAGCACGTCTCTGAGAACCTGAAAGGAGCTAGTGGGGCTGGAATGCAGAGAACAGGAAGAGGGACATAAAATGGAATTAGGAGACAGGCAAGTCTGGTGGGTCATGAAAATGTCCTGGGTTTCTTGAGCAATGATCTGATCTGTATTTTCAAAAAGCTTGACTCTATGAAGAACAGATGGTTGGGGCAAAGTAGTTAGGGAATTATTACACTATTGCCTTAACTTCAATGCTTATTTTTTAGATATCAAATTATTTCCAAATAAATTTTTGGTGCATACTTTGCTGACGTCAAGCATACTCAGCATGCCCGTGGGGTGATGGACAATATGCCTTTAGGACCTCCAATGCAACCCTGAGTAGAAGTGGTGATAGTGGACATCTTTTCTTGATTTTAATTACAAAAGGAAACTTTCACTATTAAGAATGCTATTTGCTAAAGAAATTTTATAGGCATCTTTAATCTTTAATCAGATTAAGGAAACTCCTTTCTAATACTAATTTTCTAAACTTTTTAAATTAAATTGTGACTGGATATTGAATTTTGTCATCTATTGAAGTGACCATATGATTTTATTCCTTCATTTTGTAAATATGTTGGCTTACATTCATTATTTTAATTTTAAATCAATTTTCTCTTTCTGGAATAAACCAAAATTTTGGTTTGGTTGCATTGTGCTCTTTATAAATTGCTAAATTTGTTATGCTAATAATGTGTTTAGGAGTTTGAATCTATGTTCATGAGAAAGATTGGCCTGAAATTGTCTTTTCACATGTTCTTGTCAGGTTTTGATATCCAGGTTATACATATCTCATAAGAGGAGCTGGCATACACTTCCTCCTTTCCAATTTTTAGTTTGTGTATAAATACCATTATTTCTTCCTTTATTATCTGTATGTATTTGCTTGTAAAGTCATCTGGTCCTGGAGCATTCTTGTTGAAAGGCTTTAAGCTATAGATTCAAATTTATTAATGAAGGAATATTCAGGTTTTCTATTTCTTCCTATGTCAATTTATCCATTTTATTGAAATTTTCAAATTTAATGGAACAAAGTTGTTCAGAAAATTTTAATATTGGTAGGGTCTGTAGTAGTGCCCCATTTTTCATGTTTCAAATTTTGTGTGACTTCTCTCCTTTTATCAGCCTTGCCAGGGCTATATTAATTTATTAGTCTTTTGAAAATATCAACTTTGGACTTTGTTGATTCTCTGTTTTGGAAATGTCTACTCTATTTCATTATGCTCTTACATTATTATCTCCTTTTTACTTTGGGTTTTATTTGTTGTTATTTTTCTAATTTCTTTAAATGCCTTTGTTCATCGACTTTTAGTCTTTCCAAATGTATGTATTTAAACCTATAAATTCCTCTGCATCCCAAAAGTCTTGGTATTTTACATTTTCATTATCATCTAGTTCAAAATAAATTTCCATTTCCATTGTGGTTTCTTCTTTGACATATGAATTATTAGAAGTATGTTTTTAATCTCAAAATATAGAATTTTTCTACTCTTTTTATTTGATTTCTGGTTTAATGGCATTGTAGTCAAAGAACATAATCTGTAGAATTTCAATCCTTTGAAATCTGTTGAGACTTATGTCCCAAACATGCTCAAATTTTATTAATATTCTATATGGTACTTCAAAAGATTGTGTATTTTGCAGATTGTGTATATGCAGTGTTATTTATATATATAATTTATATTATATGATTTATTATATGAATCATATACTAATATATAAATTATATTTTATCTTAATTATAAACAATAAATTTGGATATATTAATATGTTATAATAAAGTTTATATATAAATATATATATATATATTCAAGTTTAGTATTTATGTTATTCAAATCATCTCTCAGGATAGGTGTGTTAAAATTTCCCAATATGATTGTGAATTTGTTTATGTCTTTTTAGTCTAGTTAGTTTTTGCTTTACATGTTTCAAGGCTATTTATTAGGTACATACAAGTTTAAAGTGTTATATCTACCAGCTAAATGAAGCATTTTGTCATTATAAAGATACTAATCATGCTTTTGACTTTACATCTACTTTGGCTGGTATTAAGATACCTATAACCAACTTTAAAAAAATTTATGTTTGTATGATAGATAAATCTTTCTCCATCTTTGTATTTTTAAACTTTCTTGATCCTTATGTTTTAAATATGTCTCTTATAAGTAGTAATTTTGTCTTTAAATTCAGTATGACAATCTTTGTCTTTTAATTGGGGTATTTAGCCCATTTACATTTATGGTAATTAATAATATGTGTAGTTTTGATTCTACCATATTATTTAGTTTCTCTATTTATCCTGCCCATTCTATGTTTTTTTTTTCATTGATTTGTTTCAGATTGAGAACTTTAAAAATAATTATTCTATCTTTTTTCTCTTTCTTACCTTGCAAGTCATATGTCCTTTTACAAATTATATAGTAGTAACCCTAGAAATTATAACATACGTCTTTCTCTTAAATAAGTGTAATATTAATAATTTTAGTTTTTTCCTGGACAACACAATAACCTAAGAAAACTTTACACATTTATTCCGTGACCTACTGAGCCATGTCCCAATACTATTTATTCCATGTTAATCCTTATTGTTGTTTTGTATCTTAATTCTCTGTCTTACATGCCAAAAGTCATTATAATTATTGATCTATATAGCCAACATTTATTTAGATTCACCCAACATATTTAACCTTTTTTATTGCCCTTCATTTTTTACTGTATTTCTAATCTTCTGTCTGGAATCATTTTCCTTCTGCTTGAAGAACAATTAATATTTTATTTATTGAAGACTGCTGCTGATGAATTCTCTCATTTTTGTTTGTCTGAAAATGTCCATTTTACCTTTTTATGGAAGGCTATGTCACTTAGTATAGAATTCCAGGTTGGCAATTTTCTTTTTAATTAAATCATCAAGCTTTCCCCACAGCATTATTAAGATATAATTGACAGGGACTTACCTGGTGGTCCAGTGGTTAACACTCCATGCTCCCAATGCAGGGGGCCCGGGTCTGATCCCTGGTCAGGGAACTAGATCCCACACGCTGCAGCTAAAGATCCCACATGCGGCAACTAAGAGATCCTGCATGCCGCAACTAAAGATCCCGGACATGGCGATGAAGATCCTGCGTGCCACAACTAAGACCCGGTGCAGCCAAATAAATCAATAAAATAAACAAATATTTTTTAAAAAGATATAATTGACATATAATATTGTATAGATTTAAGGTGTACGACGTGGTGATTTGATACATACATATTGCAAAGTGATTACCACTATAAGGTTAGTTGACACCTCCATCACCTCTCATAAATACAATTTTTTTGTGTTTAGAACATTTAAGATCTACTCTTAGCAACTTTAAGGTATATATTACAGTATTGTTAACTACAGTTGCCATGCTGTATATTAAAGCCCCAGAACTTATTCCTCTTATAACTGGAAGTTTAAATCATTAAGCTTAATTGGTTCTGGTGAGGTCCCAGTTTAGGTTGAAAAGGAAAGAGTACAAACACTTGGCCATTAATCAATATATGACTTTCATAAATCATATGTGTTAGGCATGTATAAGCCTAATGTCTGTAATTCATGTGTATTCAGTATTAAGAATATACAAAATATAAACTGGTCTGACTATTGTCATATAGTTGAGCTCTTTAGGAGACTTAATTTATCCGAAGCATTAGGATGTATAATTAGTATATCAATTGTCTCAAATGCTTCCCTTCCTGTCAGGTTTCTTCTTGGTCCCTTTATGCTAATTTCCCCATAGCTCAGGTTTGGATTTTTCACGCTGAATAGATCAGTTTCACATATGCTTTCCTCTATGCTGGAAATGGGTGGGCTGTCCCCTACTTTCCTGAGTCTTCTTTTTCTTTCCCTATTCATTGCCAGCTCCATGAATATTTCCCTAAATGAAGGAAGCTTTTTTCTGACCAATCTGTAAAGAACCAACGCCATCCGCATTTAGCACTAAACCCACCAACACTGCACAGCATAAACATTTATTCTTGGGTAGCTTTACTACTTGGATCATCATCTTTTCTTTTTAAATTGCCATGCTGTTTTTTGTCTTTGTCCTTGTGTATGTTTGATGCATCTCTACTCTATGCTTTAGAGAAAGAGAGAGAGAGAGAGCTCCAAAAGAAACTAGCCAACAACACTGTGAACCCATGAGCTCCCGCTATATAGGGTTCAGAGATGATGGTGAGGTTAAAATACCATCAACTCTACCAGCACATTCTCTCTGTTTTTTAAAATTTCAGCTTTACTGAGTTATAACTGACAAAATTGTAAGATAAAGTGTATATCACATGATTCGATATATTGATACATACACATTATGAAAGGATTTTTCTTCAACTAGTTAACACATCCATCATTTCACATATTTTTCTACTTCTCCTCTCCCCTCCCCCTCTCCCTCCTTCTTCTTCTTCTACTTCCTCCTCTCTCCTTCTTCTCCTTCTTCTTTGTGAGACCATTTAGTTTTTACTCATTTAGCAAATTTCAATTACACAATACAGAGTTAGCAACTATAGTCACCATGTTTTACATTAGATCCTCAGACCTTATTCATCTTATGTGGAAAGTTTGTTCCGCCAGTGCTTTCTTACAATAACCTTTCATGGAGCACTTAGCAGGGGGTGTTCCTTCTTGAGTATAGAGGATATAAGGTATCCAGCTGAGGTCATTTCCTGTAGATAAAAGATTGTTTCAACGCCAGGTTGACTAACTTCAGCAGAAGAAGCAACAGATTTGCTTTTGGGAATAGAGGTAAAATGAAACCAATCTATTCAAGGAAAGTTATTGTCAAAGTCTTAGAATTTCTAAAAGAAAAAGAGCAATGCATTCTTTTAGTTTAAGCACTAGGATATACAAAGTTACTAAAAATAAAAAGCTGAGAACAATTTTAATGTCTAATATGTAAGCATGACTAAATAAATTGTGGTACCTTTACATAATAAAATATTATGTGCCCCTTAAAAATAAGATTTTTTAAAAAGATTGGGAAATGCATATGTCTTAATATTAAGCAAAAGAACCTGAACACAATGCATAAAATATATCTGCAAGGATGTATATCAAAAATTTTAAAAACTGGAAATATTAATTTTTGTTAGGGAGGAGAACAGGGTGATGGAGGGACAGAGGTCAAAGAAGACTCTTCACTCAGCTTTAAATTATGTGAATGTATCACTTACTTCTTAAAAAATTAAAATGAGTAAAATGAAGAACCAGGAAATATAAAGCCAATGCAATATAATTTCAACTATGCAAAGATGGACATAGAAAAATATCTAGTAGGAATTATACTAAAATATCAATATGATTCTCTCTGGAATTACAGGGTTTTATGTCTGTATTTTCTAGAGATTTTGGTAAAAAATGTTATTTTTAATGAAAATAAATTTTGTTGGAAAATAAATGGAAAATATGAAAAATTTTAAATGTAGGAAACCTATTTTAAAAATCTTTTAAAGAATTATAGCTTGGGACTTCCCTGGTGGTCCAGTGGGTAAGACTCTGCACTCCCAATGCAGGGGGGCTGGGTTCGACTCCTGGTTGTGGAATTAAGATCCCACATGCCGCGGGGCAACCAAGCCCGCGCTCTGCAACTACTGAGCCCAAGTGCTCTGCAGCCCACGCGTGACACAGCTAGAGAGCCCGTGCACTGCAATGAAGACCCAACGCAGCCAAAAAAAAAAAAAAAGTTTTCCTCATTTTCTTGTAGAGCTGTGCTTGGGAATCATTGGTTTAGATGAGGATCATTTCAACTCTAAAATTGTATGATTCTAAATATAGAAATAGGGAACAAACTTAAATAGTCTGAACTTATAGTCTATACATTTATTCATGTCAATCAGTTATGGATACAGTGGTGGTCCAAACCAGTCATTTATGCTCACGTAGAGCTCACAAAGATGGTGACTCTCTTCAGTTATCAAATAAGCATCGTAGTTTCATTTTTCAGTACACACTGATGCCACTTATTGGCCTTCATGCTCTGTATGTCACTGAAAAGCATGATAAGCTATGAGGCAGACAAAAGTAACTCCATTTTATCAAAGAATTTGAAAGTGAATTCACACAGTTGATTGGACTGGAAATCAGGTATTCTTAATTTCAAAATCCATGATCTTTTCATTTCCTTTATCAGAGTAATTTGCTTCCTTTAATATTATATTGTTTGTAGATGATTTACATGATAACTCATTCCAAACCTCTGAGGGACATAAAAGATGTTTGAAATCAATCCTTGCCCTCCAGGAATTTAAAATCCGGCCAAGGAGGCAAGATACACACACACACACACACACACACACACACACACACACAGAGGAATTTTCCTTACAACAAAGGCAACATACAATTGAGCTGAATGGGTAATGCGAATAATAAACACAGTAGTTGAACTTTAGAGGAAGGTAAAAACCACAGAACCAAATCAGAAGCTTGAGTTGGGCATTTCAAGGGCAAGAGGTGGGAGAAAATATTATTTCAAGCAAGGAAAGACTATGAACAAATGCTTAGAAGGAAAATAAAATGACTTTTCCAGGGAGCACGAAGATGGCTGGGCTGCCCGGGTTGATAAAAGTGGACAAATAGGTTGGGGTCGAATTGTGGAAACTTAGACTGTTAGGCTAACGACCTGAAGACCGTGTGGTCAGCTAAAGGACAGACAAGTGGTGCTCTCTGGAAGGTTCATCAGTGGTGATTCCGGGAAGGAGGGCGTGCACAGAAGTTAAAGGCAGGGAGAGAGAAGACAGCGGTTTTCTGGAGACTCTAATTAGTGTGTGAAATAGAGGAAGGAAGAAAGGAAAATTAGGAAGAAGCAACATTACAGGACCTGGTGATGGATTCAGTATGAAGGATAATGAGGAGGGAGGACCAAACAGGTACCCAAAGTTTTAAGCTTCCATATTTAGTAGGAGAATTGTGGTACCATAGGCAAAAATAGGGACAGAGCAAAAGTTTGTTTGGGAGAAAATAAAGAAAATTTAACTTTAGGTATAAGTTTTGGGAGGCAGCTTAGCCTGACAGGCGTTGAGTTCACATTTTATTATTGTAATGTTGAAAAAAACCCAGCTGAAATCAGGGCAAGTTTCAGTGCCCCCTCATTCCTAGTTTCCTAATATGTAAAATGAAGGTGGTAAAACCCACCTATAGGATGGTTCAGAGGGTTAAAAATGAGACCTGTTTTCAAAGCACCTGTTGCAGCATGCGGTGTATATAATCAATAAAATGACTTTTTTGTTGTTGTTAAGCCTTATTATAGTGCTAATGAATAAAGTTGACAGTAATTATTAATGGCTGACATGATGAATTGGATGTGTCAGTGGAAGTATCCCGTAGGTCATCTGAGTGGAGAGGTTGGAACTAAATGCATATTCAGACTGGAGAGTCATCTGTTAAAAGTGATAGCTGATGCTTGAAGAAGGATTAGTTCACCTAGCAAGGGAGAAGGGAGAAGTGGGCTGAGTGCTGAACTTGGGAAATGCCCAGAGTCAGAGGCTGTGAGGCGGAAGAGAAAACCTTTGTTAAGACAAAGGCTTAATTAGAGAGGGAGTGAGAGAAGAGGATGCAATATTACAGAATTCAAGAGAGGGGTGACTTTAACAAAGTAGCTGTGAACATTTCCAAATGTCGCTGAAAAGGCAAGTAAATATTGCTTAAATTTTTGAGCCACTTCAAGAATTGGCATGACTGTCAAGATCATACATGTTATATACGGGAAAGAATCTGAAGAAGAATGGATATATGTCTATGTATAACTGAGTCACTTTCCTGTACACCTGAAACTAACACAACATTGTAAATCAGCTGTACTCCAATATAAAATAAAAATTAAATTAAAAAATAAAAAACCTGTGTGTTAAATTTTAGGCATAACCACTAATATAGTGGAAATAAAATATATTATTTCTAACTCAGTGATGAATAAAAAGAGAATAAAGATCAAATAATCTAACAGAAGATGGAAGAAAGGAGGGGCAAGTAAAAATTATGGCAAATAGAATAAAAAGACCATACATGTTACAAATGATTTGAATAATATATTTTTCAAGAGTACATATTTATCACCTTCAAGGATAGACTTTCTAATTAGAGTAATCAGATATTAATTTAAAAAACAGGAAGGGTTTGGGCTTCCCTGGTGACGCAGTGGTTGAGAGTCCGCCTGCCGATGTGGGGGACGCAGGTTCGTGCCCCGGTCCGGGAGGATCTCACATGCCGCTCAGCGGCTGGGCCCGTGAGCCATGGCCGCTGAGCCTGCGCGTCCGGAACCTGTGCTCCGCAGCGGGAGAGGCCACAGCAGTGACAGGCCCGCGTACCGCAAAAAAAAAGATAGGAAGGGTTTGTAATCAGCATATTAAAGTACTAGCCAAAACAGTGCTGTTTATGAAGATAATCTAATGCCACTGTAATATACACATAAGGATAAAAATTGTTGGGAAATAACTCTTTAATATTCAACTATTCCTTCTTACAAATTACACTCTTCATTTGTTTAATATACCCAGAGAACAAAGAGGCGACTTCAACCGTTCTTTGTCCAAATTGTCACAAATTCCAAATGATACAGTCAGACTGATTGGGATTTTACTGTTTTGCCTGTTGATGAGTCCAAGAGCTAAATGTCAAAGATCAAGTGCCTTATCTACCCTTCAATATCCGTCTATAAGTTTAAGAGACCTTATGGAGCTAAATACACCTTCTGAAGTGAAGACCTGTCAACTTTGTGGACTTAGAAATATGATTGGTTTACATTCCTGGTGCCCATATGTCTCAGAAAAATCACAGCTGGGCATCCTCCTCAAAGCCCAGCTGCTACAAGTACTTGGCGTAAAGACTTTGAGTAGCGGCTTCATGGACAAATGATGCCAGGGACTCCATTCAATTCGGCTGCAATTTATGAAGTTAATACAGTTGATTTATAAAAACGAGTTGGTTTACAAAGCAGGCAATACAAGGAGGTAGAAGAAACTGTCAGAGGGAAAAAGGGGTAAGAGGAGACAGCAAGGATAAGATTATTACAGAGTACTATATTCCATTTGCTGAGCAAATGTGGCTCAAGTCTCCCAGTGGCCAGAGCAAACAGGAAAGAGGAAACCTTCCAGTTAGCAGGCTAGTGCTATTTTTCAGAAGATTAAACCGTTGTTTAGTAAAAGCCACAGTTACCCTGTGCCCCCAGGGGAAGTTCTCCTGTGGGTCCTCGTAAAGAGGAATCTGGCGACATAGCAGATTGGGCTATCAATAAAATCCCTAAGTTAAAGGTGATGACACATTTCCTAGGGTTGGGTCTGATAGCACCCCTCTCTGTACGTACAGCTTAGTCAAGTCCATTCTGCAAGGAGGCAAATACCTGTGATCTAAACACACAGTGCTCTGATGCCCAGATTTCATCCAAAGTTAAAGTTTAGGGTACGCAGCAGAATGGATAATTTGCATACCCTTCAGGGAATTCTCACAAACGTTATTTCTCAAAAAATCAGTGTTTGCTAGAGGACTGGCCAGCAGAGAGCTCAAGGTTGCATTCTCTAGTGAGAGCCCGGAGCGCAGGTCTTCTATATGAGAGGGGAGGCATGCGTGCCTGGACCACTGAAGACCGAAGGGAAGGACCAGGTTCTCTCACGAAGGTGACCTAGTCCAGCTGGGCTCGCAGACGGGCAGCACATGGTCTAGTGACTGTGGACAAGTCACCATCTGACTCCTTTGAACCTGTTTTCTCAGTTTAAAATAATAATGATCTTTAAAAATATACATTCTTTTGGTTTACACTCATGTAAGCCAGACCTATAAGGGTTTTCAAATACTGTCTCTCATTTTGTCTGATTTGGTCCTTACTGCAATATGATGAGACAGGGCGGGATTAATCCTCACTTTATAGACAGTGGCCAAAAAAGGAAGAGGGGACATCTAAGGGTCTCTTTGAGGGCTAAGATTCCACGATTTTCACTATGAAACATCTCATCTCTCTGGTCTTCCAGGATCACAGCCTCGATTGTTGTAGCATTCACCTGTGCTTCTTGGAATAGGAACCCCTAGGAGGCAGGGTCATGGCATTTGTTAGGAGAGCACCACGCAGGTGCTGAATATTATCCTGAGCTCAGCCCACACTGTGCACTTAAATCATCCCGGTTCTGATTCTTCCTCCCCGAAGTTAGGATGAAAGCCTGTTGTCCGGACATGTAAATGTTTAAAGTTGTCGCGCCAGCAGGCAAAAGAGACTGTGAATGCCTCACAGCTTTAAAGAGTTGTGCAGACCTGTGTTTGGAGGCACTTAGGAACCCCGCATTGCCTTTCATGACATTCACCTTGGGAAGGATGGTCGGCTCACGTCTATCCTCTTGGTTCCCAGCCTTGGGGACAGTCATGGGGCGTTAGCGGATGTCTCAGGACCCCCCTCCCGCCCTCCCCTGAGGATATTAACACGGGGGAGAGGTTGCCAGGAAGCCCGGCGTCCCGTCTAATTGCCCCACACGTCATTGTGCTTTCATTCTGCAGGGGATTCGTCGGGTCACGGGTGCAGTAGCACATGCTGGGGCCTGGAGGAGCTGTTTAATGGCCGCAGAAATAGAGATGCCAGGCGGGCCGGCGGGCCGCTGTGGCCTTGCCCGGCGTTAGCAAATTCGTACCGGCCGAGCCAGCCAAACGGTCGCGGGAAACCTGGGCAGGGCACCCCCATAGCGTGTTTACAGTCCTGCAACTTGGAAGAGATAAAGACTTTTGTTCAGCATCTACAATGAATGAAAGTGGAGATTTCCTGGATTAATTTGCATTTCCAAGTATGGTTTCTTCTTCTGTCATTTTGTTGTTTTTCCTGCGCACTGGGAGAAGTTTTAAAACCAAAACTGGTTGGATAGAGTTAAAAGCTGGTCTGTACCAGAAAGGAGCCGCTTATCGTGTGAATTTGAGTTTATTTTCTATCCTCGCCCCTGAGTGGAGAGTGCATTTTGTGGGAATATCGGGGTATTTCGTCCCCATTTTCGCTGATCTCTTGGTAAACAACAGTCATCCTCTTTATCATCATTAAAGTTCTAGATGTTGAAATGGCCTAAAAGCCAAAGGAAGCAACACTTAGAATACATTTTAAAAAGGGGAGGAAGAGCAAAATAGGAAAAGTATATTTAAGTGTTTAAATAAATGTTGCTCTTTTGGAAGAAGTAGCGTGGCACGGAACAATGCTTCCCAAACTTGGATGTGCCTGCAAAGCACCCGAGGACCTCATTAACAGGCAGATTCTGACTCTGTAGGTCTGGAATGGGGCCCGAGAGCCTGTGTTTCTAGCACATTCCCAAGTGATGCTGACACTGCTGGTCTGTGGACTTCACTTTATATAGGAAGTATAAACCGACCCTTCTTAGCGACATTTCTAGCTTTTAAAAGAATTTCTGGATTACCCTCATCAGATCATTAAAAGAGGTATTTTGCTCAAAACCAAATACCTGTAATTAAAAACTCTAGAAGGACATGTCTGATTTGTGTGTGTGTAAGATAGCAAACTCATCTCTACAAACTTAAAACATGTACAGAATCTTTTAAAAATTATTTCTCTAGCCTTTATCACTTACACACACCTTTCGTACCCATTTAATATTATTAATCATACTTATTAATTTAAGAAGAGTAAGTAGTCACTACCTAATTAGAAACGAGAACACAACTGTTCCAAATTGCGGGGAGTGGCATATGCCAAGGGCCAGAGGCCCCCCCCATAGAGAATTTGATCTCTCAAATGAACTCCCTTATACCTACCTTGACCATATGGTCTAGTTGGTTCCTGCTCTCTCAGTTTATCTTCAAAAATCACAGACTCACTCTCCATAGAGCCCATACTGCTTGTATAGTCATCTGGCATTTAACACGTTGTTGTCCTGGGTTGCTAAGTATTTCTAGTGTGTCCATGTCTTAGGTATCCAATGAAATTATAATTTATTTTAGAGTATCAATAATCTCATTCATTCAGTTGATCAATATGTATGGAGTGTTCTTGAAAACAACCTGAAGGTATCGTCCATATGCAATTGCAAGTTGGCGTCTGAGTGCTTAAAATCAGAAAACACAAGTCTGTTCAATAATATCTGGGTAGCAGTGGCGGCCCTGGTAGAACAAATTTATCCATCCATCCACTCACCCACACATCCACTCATCCACCAACCACCCATCCCTCCATTCACCCACTCACCCACCCGCCCACCTGTCCATCCACCCTTCCACCCATCCACCCATCTATCCATCTGTCTGTCCATCCATCCAAAAAAAAACCGTATTGAGAACCACTCTGTGCCAGGCTTCGGACTAGGTCCTAGAAGTACAGCAGCAATCAAAGCACAGCTCCTGCCTCCCAGGCTTCTTGTTCCTTCACACAGAAATGTTTATTGACTTATTTTTTTAGATAAGCATTTTTTTTTTCAGTTCTGTTTGGAGAAATGGAAACAGGAAATGAGTATCTACTGTGAATGAGCACAGATCTGGAAATACAGAGACCGTGATTTTGGCTCAGGCTCCAGAATGACAGAACAGTGCGCCGACAAGGAAGTCACTCCATCCTCTGCCTCAATTTCCTCTTCTGTAAGATGAAGGCGCTTGACGATTGCTAGGATTCCTTCTAGTCTTACAATTCTGTTACAGGAGTTAAGACGTTTTCTCCTCTCCCACTAAAGATTTCTGGGAAGAGGATTTTAGGAAAGTTTTGAATAGCAGAGGGAATAATATTGTAGAGCCCTCGGGGCTGGTTAATTACTTAGCTTTTGCACATTTTCCTTTTTTATCTTTCTCAGCTCTGTCATCAGTTTTACAGTGTACCAAGATTTCCATTTTTATTTCATGAAAATTTGTTTTTCATGTCTTTGACATCAATCTCTCTGTCCAACCACATACTTTTTCCTTTCCCGGTTCCCCCGTCCTGTGTCTCTCTGTCCTCTTGGCTTTCTTCCCTCACATCTCCCAATGCCATCAGACCTCAGTTTTGCTCCCATCTCAATTCTCGCTTTCTGTTTACTCAGAGTTCTCTTTCTCCTGCGCCGTGGGAAGCCAAGTAGACATTTGCTACGCAACCTGTGTTATTAATACACATTCTTTATGTCTTTTCTCAGGGGAAGATGGAGCGGCAGGAACCTTACACCTCTTGGAAAAGCTGCCCATGTGACCTGGTGTGTCAGAAAGTTACCTGGCCCGCCCTGTGAATGGCATATCTCTCTGCAGATTTGCTTAACAGATACTAATTAAACATCTACCGTACACAGCATTGTGTCAACGCACAGGAACAGGGAATCAAAAGAAGGGTAAGATATATTTCTCTTCTTGGAACTTAAAAAAAAAAGAATTAGGATGCAGTGTGACACGCCATACTGCTGTGGGAACATGAGGTAAGAGCCTCTAACGATTCCTGGGGGAAAGCTCCTCTGGGGTGATACATCTGACTTCCCAATCACAGTGGCTTCTTCTCTGCCAGCTGCTGCCGGTGCTCCTGACTTAGGGACCTTGCATTGGGAAAAGAGACCCACGTTCCAATTCTGTTTTGTCTGTGTCAGGCACTAAAACCACCCCAATCTGAGGTTTCCATTTTGCAAATAAATGCACCGAGTGCTGGTATAGGTTCTTTAGACAAAAGAGGATCAGGGTACGGAAAACCAGTTTACACCTATGCTTTCAAAGCAAGAAATCCAATGCTGGATTTTGGGGAAACTCCATGGTTGAGGAAATGGGAGTTATAGTGGCAGGGGTGGGGCATTAAGGGGCAGTTCGCCTCAGTAAAAATCGCCTACCCAAAAATAAATAAAGGAAGGAAGAAAGAGAGGAAGGGAGGGAGGGAGGAAGAAGAGCAAAAAAGAGAAGGAAAGAAGGAGAGCTTCCCTGGTGGCGCAGTGGTTGAGAGTCCGCCTGCCGATGCGGGGAACGCGGGTTTGTGCCCCAGTCCGGGAGGATCCCACATGCTGCGGAGCGGCTGGGCCCGTGAGCCATGGCCGCTGAGCCTCCACGTCCGGAGCCTGTGCTCCGCAACAGGGGAGGCCGCAACAGTGAAAGACCCGTGTACCGCAAAAAAAAAAAAAAAAAAAAAAAAAAACGAGAGAAAGAAAGAAGGAACAAAAGAGGAAAATCGGAGATCGGTATGGATTTAAATCCTATTGACTCTCTTCAGTCAAAATTCAGAAATGTTTTGGGTAATAATCCATTAATGTCTATGAAGTTTTAGCATTAAATCATTAATCTGAGTATCTAGGAGGGAGATCCCGAGACCAAGGATCCAATTTTGGACAGGGATCAGGGCAACTGTCGAAGAAGGGGGTAAGACCCCGAAGAGAGTAGCCTGGGTAGGGGCCACCCTGGTAGGAAGGTGTGGCCTGTGTGGCACAGCACAAGGTGAGGACGGCTGGGACCCCGTGCAGGGGAGAAGGTCCACCTTCCGCTCCCGGACACTCTCACGCCTTCCCTGGCTCCAGTTTCTCTGGAAGGCAACCACCGCGCACCTTCCTTCGCAGGCCGGGTCTCCGGTGAACTCCTAGGGCCTGGCCCCGCACCTGCTTCTTTCCTGCCTGCTCGCTCCCCCACTGACCTTTCCAAACCACAAACCAGGGTGTTGGGCTGGGCCCCTCCTCCTCCCTCATCTGCCATCCTTAAGCAGGCACCAAGCATGCCAGTCCATCCACTGCTGTCCAGTCCTGTTTTTGGACCTTAGCTCTGGCCAAACCATCTCAAGACTGCATTAGTGAGAGAGACCATTCACTGGGTTCTCTACTGAAAGTCATCTTTCCAACCATCTTCCATCCTGGAGCTAGAGCGAGCTCTCCAAGCACAAATCTGAGGTGTTCCTCCCGCGTTGTCCTCGGGATAAACTCCAAACTGGTTAGCATGCCACACAAGGACCTTTGGGATTTGAACGCAGCCTTCGGGCCGGCTCTTGTCACACCCCTACCACGGCCCCCAGAGATGCCCACAGCATCCTGAACGCACACTTGCTCTGCTCCTGGGCTTTTGCACAAGTTGCCTCCTCGTCTGCATGGCCTTCCTGCCTGCCTGCCTGCGCTTGGCTAACTTCTATTTATCCTTCTTGGTCTCTGCTGGGCATCATCTCCCTAAAGGAAGCCTTTTCTTCCCACCATTTCCCCACAAGACGGGGTGTGACATGCCTGGTATGTGCTCACACAGCACCTGACCTCACCCCTACGAGCACCACCGTCCTGATCTAGGAGTGCAGAGCTGGCTTTGAGTCCTGTGACGTTTCCGGTAACTGACACAGTAACTGACACAGAGCAGACGCCGTGTTTGCTGAAGGAAGGAAGGAAGGAGCGAGGGAAGGAAAGGGGTTCCATGATACTTGGTCTCTTTACTCATTTTCCTAAATGCTAACGTCTTCTCCCTCTCCCCTGCCCCTTTTCTGCTCATTAACACTGTAATACGTGGTTTAAAAATATTGATTAATAATCTAGAGCTGGAGTGACCTTCCTCCTGATGAGACCAGACCGGTCATGCAGGTGATGAATGATTGTCTAGTACTGAATACTTACCATGACTGAGTCATTCCTTTGAGGAAAAGACCCAAACCAGAAATCTGTCGCTATGAACAATATACCAGAGCGCTTAAGAGATTAGCTTTGGTCTCTGAGACACCTGAGTTCAAGTCTCAGCTCTGCCATTTGCTATGACCTTGGGTATTATTTGACCTCTTTAGGTCTTAGTTTCCTTATCTGTAAAATGGTATATACTAAGGAAAGTAAAGAATTTAGCTCTAAAGTTCTGAGTAAGGATTTGATTGACATAATCATGAAATCTTTGGAGCTCTTCTTGTCAGAAACATCATCTCAAATCCTGTTCTAACTTGAGAAAGGCTTACAAACTATATAAGAAAAGACACTTTTATCATACTCACTTATGGGCGTTTTATCTAAGTCATAAACTCTCAGGTTTACATGATCACTAAGAACTGTTATAGTTAATAAACACTCACGTGTTTCTTATCATTCTATCATCGGACTAGTCACATCTTTGGGTATCACACCTTGTTCTATGTTTAAACCACTATTATTTTGCATTTTCATAGTTGATGCAGCTAAACCTCATCCTAATCAATGTGAAAATGTGACACCTGGGAGTGGGGTGATGCAAGTAATAAAATCCAAGAGCGGCATTGGCTTAGTGGAGAAAGCCAGGATTTGAACAGTCACAAAATAGAGATCATTAGTTGGGAAGTTAGTGACCTCTGTGATGCTGTAGCAGAACATTTGTTCCAACTGTCACCTGCTGAAGCGGCCAAAGAAAATGTGCAAACCGAGGGAGTAGCCAAGGGAAAAGGGAGCACATGTAAAATTTTGATTTGTATTGGTTTCTTCTTGTGACTTTTAGCCAAGATATGAACTTGGGCTGGAACTATCCCTCCTGCCGGCACAGATGGGTGGAAAAACGCCTTTGCTATGGGATGTCTTTGCCTGTGATCTAAATCGACTGAGTCATAATTGGGAGTCTTGCAGGAGTGAAAAATCCAACCACATTGTCCCTCAATATCCTCGCAGGGATTGGTTCCAGGATGCCCCGTGGACACCAAAATCTCAGATGCCCAAGTTCCTTCTATTGTACAAAATGGCGTAGTATTTGCATATAACCTATGCACATCCTCCATGCACTTTAAATCAACTCTAGGTTACTTATAACAACTAATACAATAGTTGCCAGGTGTGCCAAATTCAAGGTTTTGCTTTACTTTCTGGAATTAAAAAAAAAGAAGAAAATTTCCACCAGAGGTTGGTTGAATCCATGATCCAGAACCTGTGGGTATGGAGGGCTGACAGTACTTTACCCAGACTGAAGCAGGAGTAAGAAGTGGCTGCAAGCCCATCCTGCCTTGGCAGGAGAGAAGAAGGTGGCCCCAAGCCCTTCTCAACCATCTTCCCTGGGATTCGCTGCCAGACAATGGAAACAAGCCCAGCCATAAAGATCAGATGAGAGGTGTTGCCTGCCATCCCACCCAGCTCTTTCTTTTAGTTTCAGATGGTCTCAAGGAGAGCCAATGTCAATTTGAGAGGGAAGGGATGGGCAGAGCCTAAAGAGCTCTAAATAAAAGATGCGACTTCAGGCTTAAAGGGTGTTTCTAGACACAGTTTTAGGCTGAGGTAACTCATGCTTGGAACTAACTGGAAGCAAATGGGTTGGTGGCTTACTATATTTGGCTAGAAACCTCCAGCTTGGCCAGCAAAATCTTATGATTATTCAGCTCTCCAAAGAATCCCTGGGTCTCTGCACCTGCACAAGCAAGAAGTTGGCTGTGGAAACCAAGCAACTCCAAAGAAGATCACATCCTCCAACACCCACGGCTCAGAGACAGCCGTGCAGGCAAATGGACAAGGCAGAACCTCCTAGAGGGCAAAGGCCAAAGGTCTGGGAGGAGTTCCCCCAAGGCAGCAGCTGCCAGGGGACCAATCAAGGAATGTACTCCCTGCCAGGAAAGGGGGTCTTTGCCCCTCCTGTCCTCCTGCAGGATTTGATCAGTGCTGTAGCCCATACTTGCAGTATTTCCCTTTCCTCCTTTTGATGACAGGAGTTTATCATGGTTATTCTCCTCCTACTTCAGCGATTCTCTTGCATGTAAATGCAGATAACTTTTTTTTTTTAATTACCAGACCGTGAGGAACCACATCGGAATGCAATGGAGATGACTTCACATCATCTAGAGATGCTGAACTCTGAGTGAGGTGCAATAATTGGATGAGACTTTGAGGTCATCTCCTCTGCAGAGGGAAAGGCATGGGTCTAGGTAGGCGAAAAGGGGTGTGCTTGGATATTTGGGGAGCCAAAGGGGCAGACTAGAGCAGAAACTGATAGCTGCATTCCAACTCTTCTCTTTTCCTTTAATATAAGAATCCTGACTTTAAAATTGGATTGCCTACCTCTAGATGTCTTTGAACTGAGAAATGAATAAGGTTCCATCTTATTTACACCTCTGTATTTTAGGGTTTTGTGATAGGAAGCTGAATCTCATCACAGTCGATACACTCTGTGTGATTTGGCCAATTATTAAGAACGTGTAGTAGTTGATTAGGGGTGTGGATTTGAGGTCTGGTCCACTGATGAACTGAACTATTTATTGCCTGGGAGGTTGAAAAGAATTACCTCTGTTGCTTCCTTTAGCTCTGGAAACAGTCAGAGTTAGACTGAATTAGGATGTAACCCTGATACATTTTTAGGATTGGAAAAGATTCCATAGTGTTTTGCCAATTTAAAGTGATTACAGAGTGGACACCCCGTCTGGCAGATGGCATCCTGCCTGGGAGACCAAGGGAAGAACCAGGGGTTATGGTTTGGGTGGGAGCAGCTCTGTCACCCACACTCTCTGATCCGGCCCCAGTGTCCAGTGTTAGCAAGAAGGGGTGGTTTCTCATGTCTGGTAATTTAGAAGAAGGACTCATTAGAGAAGTAGTCAAATTTAGTATATTAAAGTCAGTTCAATAATTTTATTTTACTTTCTATGGGCTTTACATAGGGTTTCTCAAGCTCACACTATTGTCAGGTTCTACCAGACAGTCCTCCACTGTGGGGCTGCCCTGTGCATTGTACGATGTTCAGGAGCGTCCCCGGCCCGACCCTCTACATTTAGTAACATTGCCCCCTGCCCAGCGGGGACAACCAAAAATGTCTCCAGACATTGCCAGGTGTCCCTTGGAGGTCCAAAGTGTCCCCAGTTGAGAACCATTGGCCTAACATGATGCTCAACACTAATTTCATGTTGTTTTACAACATACAGAGCCTGCTGTGAGCTGATGTGCTGGGCGGGGGGAAGCTATCAGCTGGTGTAATTGGAACACAGGACCGAAACAGATTTTAGTCACCTATACTTGATAGAAGCTTCAATAATAGCTATAATTCAACAAGACCTAATAAAGGCCACGCACTTTCCTCAGTACTTCACAGTCACTACTTTTTGGAAAAGTTCTTTAAAAGTGTATTATAGGGAAGTGGGGGGAGGGATAAGTTAGGAGTTTGGGATTAACATGTACACACCACTATATATAAAATAGATAACCAGCAAGGGCCTACTGTACGGCACAGGGAACTCTACTCAATATTCTGTAATGACCTATACGGGAAAAGAATCCGAAAAGCAATCTATACCTATATCTATATCTGTATAGCTGAATCACTGCGCTATACACCTGAAACTATCACATTGTAAATCAACTCTATTTCAATAAAAAATGATTAATGTTTTCTATAAAAAATATATCAAAGTATAATAACAATTCTCCTATATTTCCTTCCCATCTGAACTTTGGTATATATCCAGGCCTTGATTTTATACTTTTACTGCAAAGATATGCATCTGTAAACAGCATTCAGTGTCGCTTTGGATACTTCAGACCATTTACATAAATGGCATCATATTCTATGAGCCATCTGCAACATATCTTTTACTCAAAATTATGTACTTTTGTGATTCCACCATGTTGCAACATATAAATCTGGTTAATTTATTTTGACTTGTGAGTGGTATTCATTCTACAAATGTGCTGCGATTTTATTTACCCATCCTTGTACAGATGGACATTTGGGCCGGTTGCAGTTAATTTCTGTTATGAAGTAATGCCACAGAAAACATCTTTATATGTGTCTTTGCACCCACGTGCAAGTTCTTCTTCAGAAGTAGAATTGTTGGATCAGAAATTGTGCCTATTTTTAACTTTTCTGCATGATGCCAAATTTTCTGTAAAGTGATTGAATCAATTTACATTGAATCAATCTACATGAGAATCTCTGATTCCCCCAAATCCTCTCCAACACTTGGTATTGTTAAAATTTTAAAGTTTTTCTAATCTTATGGGAGGGAAACGTCTCACTCTGGATTTGTGTGCATTTCTATATTTTTGGTGAAGTTGCACATCTTTTCCTATATTTGTTGGCTATAGTGGTTTCTTCTGTGAATTATTGTTCAGACTCTTTGCTCATTTTTCGAATGGGTTTTCATTAAAATGTTTGAAAGAATTTTAGCATGTTCCAGACTAATGCTTTGTTTATTTTATATGTTACGAATATCTTCTTCTAGGTTTTTGTTTGTCTTCCCTTTTTAAAGTTGTCTGTTACTTTGATGTAGTCTAATTGATACATATTTTCTTTTATCATTTGTCCTTTTTGGGCCTTACTTAAGAAATCCTTTTCTATTCCAAGGTCATAAAGATAGTATCCTATATTTCTAAAAGTTTTAGTGTTTTTTTAAAGAGATTTAAAAATAATTAATTTTTGGCTGCCTTGGGTCTTTGTTGCTGTGCGTGGGCTTTCTCTAGTTGCAGAGAGCGGGGGCTACTCTTCGTTACGGTGCGTGGTCTTCTCATTGTGGTGGCTTCTCTTGTGGAGCACGGGCTCTAGGTGCACGGGCTTCAGTAGTTGTGGCTTGCGGGCTCAGCAGCTGTGGCTCGTGGGCTCTAGAGCGCGGGCTCAGTAGTCATGGCACCAGGGCTTAGTTGCTCCACAGCATGTGGGATCTTCCGGGACCAGGGCTCAGAACTCATGTCCCCTGCATAGGCAGGCGGATTCTTAACCACTGCGCCACCAGGGAAGTCCCAAGTTTTAGTGTTTTATTTAAACATTTATTTGTTTGAAACTTCTGGAGTCTTTTTAGGTGTATGGTGTGAGGTAAGGATCTCGTATATTGTCTCTCAACTTCACAACATCCTTATGAGCTTGGCATTATTCCCATTTCACAGATGGGAAAACCAAGATTTAGATAAGTGACTCGCCCATGTTTCATAGATAGTAAAAGGCAGCAGAGCCAGACCTTGAATTCAAGTTTTTTTGGTCTCCAAAATCCATGCTGTTTCCCACGTGGCATGACACTATTCCAGATGGCCAGGTGCAAGTGAGCATAATATTTTATTTTTCAAAAAAAATTTCCTGCATCCTTATTGTGAGGGTATCACTTATCTCTAAGGATATCCTAGAATGGAGATTCTGAGGTTAACTCACTTTTCTTCCAGTATAGAATTTCTGGTCCTCTTTGGTCCAGGATCCTCCAAGCCTTATCTGCCCTGAAGCCACAGTGGTCAGTAACTGAACCTTGGACTGAACTGGGAATAAAAATGAAGTTGAAGTAGCCTCAGCCATCACTGATTCCTGGAATTTCATCTGTATATTTAGGATTCTCTCTCTCTCTCTTGTGCCCAGCTGTTCTCTGGAGGTGGGCATGGTAGACTCAAGGACGAAAAGAATAAAGAGGAGGGGCTGAACAGTCCAAAAGAGCTGTTGGAAGTGTGTTACTGTTTTTCTTATGGATTTATAAGGTTGCTTCATCACAGAGGATTATTAGCTCCTTTTCTGTAATATTTGTTGCAAATATTTCTTCTTCATGTCTGTTATTTTTCTCTTTTAGCTTTGGCTGTGATATCATTATGTTCTGATATATATTTTTGCATATTCAAATCTATCCATCTTCCCCATCATTTCTTATATTACTTTTATGCTTAGAGAGCCCTCACTAGCCTTAGATCAGTTAGAATCACATATAGTTTCCTTTAGAAAAGTTTTCAAAGTTTTCTTTAAAATTTGTTTTCATTACATAAACAAAATATGTTTTATCGTTATGATTATTTTTCAGATCATACAAAAGAATTTAACACGAATAGTAATTCCCCTCCTCTCTTCCCAGCCTCCATCTCCACTCCCCAGAGCCAATCACTGTCAACAATTTCTTGTGTATTGATTCTAGTATATTTTCATGAATGTAGAAGAGAAAATGAATTCACAGCAGCAGGTCGTTCAGTGTGTGTCCCAGAGCTGAAGACTCTTGGTTTTAGTTTTCCCCAGTCTGAAGGGAGCTAGAAGCTTCAGAGGTTACCACGGAATTCCCTAGAGACCCAGTGGCTAGGCCTCCACGCTTCCACGGCCAAGGGCCCGGGTTCGATCCCTGGTTGGGGAACTAGGATTGTACAAGCCTTCCGGCGCAGCCAAAAAAAACCAAAGAGGCCGCTACACTGGCCGTGCAGCCCTCTCCCCTGGCTGACATATAAGCAGAGACAGGAAGGCTGTGGACGAGAGTTCCCTGGAGCAGGGAATCCTCCATCTAGGGCAGGGGTTCTTGATCTGGAGTCTTCAGGGATTTGTGGATGGAATTCAGGGGGTCCATGAACATGCATGGGAAAAACAGTCCATCTTTATTTTCGCGATCTTCTAGCTGAAATTTAGCATCTCCTTCCATTATGAATGTAGGCAGCAAATCAGCTTAGTATTTGCAACAACTGTAACTTTGTCACCGATAGAAACCACAGGTGTTCCCATATCACATCCAGTTAGAAATATCTCAAAATGTCATTTAGATTCATCACTACTTAGAAATTACTGCCAGGACTTGTATTAAGTGTCAATAAGATAGCACACATATTAGAGGGCACATTTTAAAAAATGCTTTTGAGAGCTGTACTTCAATATAATGTTTCCACATCACATATTTTATTTTATCAATTTAAAAACATTACCCTGAGAAGGGATTGCCTAAGCTTCGCCAAACTGCCAAAGGGATCCACGCATAAGAGAGATCTCGGGAGTGGGTGCGTGGTTTGGGGAGCCCCTCCTGTGGCCCCTCACGGCCAAATGAGGGGCTCCAAGATTGTCACAAGTAGTCTGGCCATCCTTCTGATGCCCCACCCAAAGTGGTTGGTTGGCGAGGAACCCCTTACCCTTACCCCCGACCCTCACGCTGTAATGAATGTAGGTGAGGGGGGCTATGAGACGAGGTTACCTCGAGTGCATCTCCTGGATCAGACAATAGGGCAACAGTGACACCCTCCAAGGTCTCCGGAAGAACCAGCACATGTGAACTCTCTAGGCACAGGCGCACAAAGCAGGATGCTGCAGGACGTAAGAAAAAGTACTTTTGCTTTGCTCTTTCGCCCTCCTTCCCACCCAAGCCCAGAGGGGTAAGAAGCAGCAGAGGGGGATGGGGTGGGGAATAGAACCCCAGGCAAAAGTAGCATTGCTCTCCTTCCCAGAGGACCCTCGGGCCACAAGACCTGCTGGAGATGGATGGAGGGGAAACGTCTTTGAATGGATGTGAAATTAATCTTCGGCTTAGCGTGGCCTGACTTTTTAAAACCTGAAGTAGAATTGTAATGACCAGAATGAGGCTGCTCCTACAACCAGGTGACTACAGAACTGTGTGCTCAGCCCAAGAGGTCAGGAAGAGACCGGGAAGGAAGATTTGAAGGCAAAGGTTGAAAAAAGAAGCCATTTTGTGGTATGTTCCACCCAGTGTAGACCACCCACTGTACTGGTCTTCTGTACTTGCTAATCCTTTTTTTTCTTTTTTTTTTAACACAACTCTTATTTTTTACTTTACTTCTCTGAGTCACATATATTTTTATGGTTTCATTTTTTAAAAATGTCACTCTTTAACACAAGCGGAATGTTGCCATGCTGTGTGTGTGTGGGGAGAGGGCAGCATGCCTACTCCCCTAAGTCAGGGATCCCCGAGTGACCACGAAAGGCCTGGACAGTCACTGCACACCTGCCTTGCAGATTTCACCGGGAGGGTGTTGCTTTTCCTTCGGAGGCTTGTAGGGCCCTTGTGGGTTGTAGTTAGGCAGGAGGCTGCTGAGGCCCTGGGGGAGGGAAGGAAGGACAGCTGAGTCACATGGGGACACACGCTGTTTATGGAGAATCTCTACCAGAGCTGAAACAGGAGGGAAAGGGGCAGGGCACAACCTTTAAAAGAATGACACAGCCATTGTGGACATGACAAAAACATGCTTAGAACCGACTAGGTCCAAGATGGTGGAAGATTCGACTTCCAGTGGACCTTGGGCCTCATTACACACTCATTATAATACATTAGCTAAATGACACACCCACTGGTGCCATGACATTTCCAAGGCTGGAAATGGGCCAAGAAGTGGGCAGTGGCCCAATTCCTGGGAATCCCCACCCTTTCCCCAAAATAGTTGGAATAATCCTCCCATTCATTAGCCTATGAAATTACCCAGCCCATAAAAACTAACCACCCCATATTTCAGGGCCTCCCGCCTTCTGAGATGGTCCACGCTCTGTCTGTGGAGTGTGTTTCTCCCAGGGCCGCTCTCGCCTTTTGAGACGGGCTGCATTCTGTCTATGGAATGTGTATCTCTCTAAATAAATCCACTTCTTACCTATCACTTTGTCTCTCACTGAATTCTTCCTGCGACGAGACATAAAGAACCTGAGCTTCATTAAGTCCTGAGACCAGGTATGTGATCTCAATTAAAAGACAGTAGGTTCGGGCTTCCCTGGTGGCGCAGTGGTTGAGAGTCCGCCTGCCGATGCAGGGGACGCGGGTTCGTGCCCCGGTCCGGGAAGATCCCACATGCCGCGGAGCGGCTGGGCCTGTGAGCCATGGCCGCTGAGCCTGTGCGTTTGGAGCCTGTGCTCTGCAACGGGAGAGGCCACAACAGTGAGAGGCCCGCGTACCGCAAAAAAAAAAAAGGTATACTACATGTTGATCTGATATATTTATATACTGTAATATGATTGCCGTTGTCTGGGTTTTAGATAGACAAGAGATCTGAGAGGAGAGATGGTCTGGATATGTGGATGTGGGTTCTGTATCCTCAGCATGGCTTATTGATCCTGGTGTGTGTTTGTGTGTGTGTGTGTGTGTGTGTGTGTGTACACACCCGTGTGTGTATGCGTGTGTGTGCAAAGTGAGGTTTCAGAGAAAGTAGATTCAAACAAGACTTGAAGGAGGCCTGAGTAGAAGAGACAGCAGGATCTTCTTCTGACCTTTGGTCTAGGCTGTGTGCCAGCAGGAGAGAAAGTCTGGTTTGGAGAGATTCTGGGGGCGAAAATGCCGCAGAGGTGGGGTGGGTGTGTTTGGAGAAGAGGGCATTTTATCCCACCTCTACTGTTGTCCTCATCTCTCTGTGTTGTAAGTGGCAGGTGTGCACGGCTGACCATCAGGCTGGACTGAGTAGACACACTGTAGACATCAAATAAAGTTTGATTTGAATTGACTTGATACGAAGAGGGAGACTGGGGCCTCAGAGGAAAGGAGAGCTCTGGGAAGGCACCTGCTAGGACCGGGCTTGAGAAACAGAGCTGAGACCAGGTCACAGCCCAGGTATGTGCATTTGTACTAAATTAATGGAATAGCATGGAACTGTGCAAATAGTTTAACTTCCCTGTTGATCATACTCCAAAGTATTCTAGATTGAAGAAAAATCGTTTTTCCACTTCAAATGGCACCTGCCTTTTTGAACTGGAGCTGACAAGATACAAAGCGCACGGAAAGGGCCATGACGTCTCTTTGAAGGAGAAATGCTCTCAGATCTCTCTGCAGCTGGCAGCAGAAAGCTACCCCAGCACCAGAAGCCTCTGTCCAGGGTCTTGCTAGAATTCCTTGACAAGTCTCCAGTGACACTGGCGCCCTTTCCCTTTAATAAGCAGGAGTCTGGGACTTCTCATCAGGAGTGGAGTGGAGACGGTCCTTTCTCAGGACCTTTGGACAGTTTAGTTAAATGGCCTCTCTGCCAGCTCCCCTTACTTTTCCATTTTGTAGTTCAGCCAATAATCAGCCCAGGAAATGATTGGAAGTGTTCTAGAGCCAAGAGGGATGGGGGTGGAAGGCTGTGCACGGAGGGGAAGTGGGCAGGGGCACCTCCAGAGCTGCGGCCAAGGTGGAAGGCCAAGAAGTGTGTGTCACTGAATCACTGTGCTGTACACCTGAAATGACCACAACATTGTAAATCAACTATGCTTCAATTAAAAAAAAAAAAAAACAACATTAAATGACATCTTGGAACAATTTGGAGAATTTTGTTGTGTTTGGCACATTAAGTTATAGAATCAGTGGAGAATTGGCTTAAGTGTGTGGGGAAAAAAAACAAAGAAGTGACTCCAAGTAGGGAGGGTGAGTGCTAGGGACGGAGCCTGAGGCTAAGTCCCGTTCACCCCGTGAAGCCCACGGGGATGTCTGGAGAGTAAACAGGGCTCAGCTGCAGACCAGTCTGTGGTGAATCATGTGTCAGCAAGCCTAGTTTGACCGGGTGTCACCAGAGATAAACGAAGCAACCGCCTAGGTAATTTCATGTCAGTGGAGTGATAACAACTTAAGAAAAATTATTTTGCTAGTTGAAAAGAAAAAAAAAAGAACTTCAGAAAATAAACATAAATTCCAAAGCATGGAATAACTGTAAAATCAGTACTTGCCAGGAGTCTAAACAATGAACCTTCTAACCAACAAATGGCTTCTGTTGACAGCACCAAGCTTGCTGCCATAACCCAGCTGGAGAGGCAGGAACCGACTTTAAATGTGGAAAAGATTGGTAACCCAGAAAAAAGAGCCAGCAAGATTGAAACCAACTAGTCCTAAACCACAGACATACCATTTGTCACCATTTCACCACCAGCCTTGCTAAATAGCGTTCATTGAGAGCCCTGAGCCCCCAGGTGGCAGCTGGATGCCTCAGCAAACACTGCATTTTATTGTGGTGGCGTCCCACCCGAGGGGCAGCTGGAAGCCGTTTGTCAGTGAAAATTCAAGGAAGAGAATCCATGACCACTCAGGGCTTATGTTAAACACAATATCAAAAGGAGGCACTTGAAAATGTTAGTTTCTTTTGGTGGGGTGGCGCTAGGGAGGATTGGAGAGAGGGAAGGAGGAAAGAAACGCTGGGCTTTGGAAAAGCAAATCGGACTCGGTTAGATTGTGCAAAGGGGGATGACTTGGTCCCTGTCGCCATTGTTCTGTCCTAATTCACGCTCCCCGCAAGAGGTGGGCGGGACAAGGCTGCCCATAGGAAGGCAAGTCCCCCCACATGCGGGCAAGAAGTGCTTCCTGCCGGGTCTGAGAGGAGCCCTTAGGTTTCCTCTGTAAACATGGAAGGGTCGACCTTCTCCCTCGCCCGAGTGCATGTGTCTGCGATAAACCTCATTCTTTACCGATTTGGATTACAAGTGGGTTGAAACAAAGAAAACTCACACTTCTCTGGAAACCCTCTGTTCAACGGATGTCATGTTTGCCTCGCCTCATGTGTTTGTGGACGGCTACTCAGTGACAAAGAGCGGACGTGAGCAGATACATTTGGAGATTCTGTGACATACGTTTCTTAAGTTACTACGACTATGTATCTAAATGTATATATACACTAGGGTGAGGTAGAGCATACGTGGGCAGAAAACAACATTACTTTAGGGCTTACTTAGTGTCAGGTGGTTTTTGAAATTATATTACTTAAAACTCTCAATGAGTTATCCGTTATTACCCTCATTTTACAAAGGAAGGAATGGAGCCTCAGCGTAACTCATTCAAAATCACTTTCTAGATAATAAGCACCCTTCACGTGAAAACCTGTGGTCTTTTCAGTAGACATTAGCTGCCGT
The DNA here is from genome assembly GCF_059928025.1 of Delphinapterus leucas. Taxonomy (NCBI): domain Eukaryota; kingdom Metazoa; phylum Chordata; class Mammalia; order Artiodactyla; family Monodontidae; genus Delphinapterus; species Delphinapterus leucas. The sequence continues at coordinate 3,141,507 of NC_143138.1, read as the reverse complement.
GATGCTGCAGCTGTGTGAGGAATTTCAGCAGTTTGAACGCTATCAGAATGAAACCTAATTTTATGATACGTTGATTGGGATATTAACCTATAAAAATTGGACTAATGGTGGCAGGGGACAACGCTAGGGAACTATTTTTGGGATCACATGGGGGTTGATTTCCTCTAATGTTTCTTCTGTAAACTTGAGTTGCCACTTAGCAAATCAGAATTTGTAAACAGGATATAAATGCTTGCATTACTTGGTAATTCGTGCGTTTGTTTCTGGCTTAGACAAGAACGGACACACTTTGGAAAAGCATGAGGACACTCCCCTTCAACATGAGCAGAATACTGCAGGGTAAATCCAGCAATGGAACGCCTTAGTGCCACCGGAAAGACACCCTCCCATGGTTTTGTTGGAATTATAAAGGGAACGAATAGATGCACACCAAGGCTCAATCATGACACTAGTGCAGGTAATACTTTCATATACTTTAACCCTCAGAGTTCCTTCATTTCAAGTTAACTAAAGGTAACCAGGTCAAGAAGCATAAAGAACTAATAACTTGATTCTCTTCTGCACGGACCAGTTGGAGCTGAGCACTTAGTTTTGGGGACTGGCAAGTTGTCTCGGGGAAATGTTATCTATGTGCCTAAAATGACTCTTCAAAAGTTCTCCTATTTTTAAAATTAAGTCCCTTTGGGCCCCTCCAGACTTACTCTCTGCTCTGCCCTATGGCCAGGGTGCTGACGGATGACGACTTCTGTCCACAGGCCCCCTTCCTTTGCCTTCCAGTTGGATTCAGCCACCGGTACTGCAGGGTAAATCCCACCCAGGGTGGGAGGAGGGAGGTGTGGGCTCCCTGCCGGCTGGCTTGTGGGGAATTCGGGCGTCTTCTCCAGGTTCTGATTCCTGCCCCTACCTCTCCAGGGGCTAGTGTCTCCCGCCATTGCTAGCCCACGATACTAGACCGCATCTGGTAGGTTTCCCTAACTCCGCCCACACCTCTGTGGAGAGCCTTTTTATGAAACTGTCCTCAAATTACTCAGTTTGGCTGTGCTGTCTTTCTTCCGCCTGGACCCTGACTGATGCCTGCTCAGCTCCCTGCTTTATACATAGCAGGGCATTGAATAAAGGCTTTTTGTTTTTTAATTTTATTTTTTAACATCTTTATTGGAGTATAATTGCTTTACAATGGTGTGTTAGTTTCTGCTAATAAAGGCTTTTTAATTTAATTAAATAGAGCAGTCTGACTTTTCTGATATTTTCATTCAAAGATAGCTTATAGTAGGGTGACCAATTGTCCTTGTTCGTTTGTGCCTGAGGGGACTTGGGACTTTTTGTTTTCAAATCAGGACAGCTCCGGGAAAACCAGATGAGGCGGTCACAGTAGCATGTACTCTTTTAACGTTTTGTAATGGTTTTTGAAGAACATATCTTTCAAAAGATTTCTATGATCATATTTAAGCTAAAGGTGTCTTACTAAACAGTAACAGACTATTTCCCACTTGTGAGAAAATCTGTGTCTGAAATACTTTTCTTAAAGGTACATTGTGTAATGTGAATAGACCGTGTGCATTATTGTGTTTTGTCTGATCAAGTCTGTTTACTCTCCAGGGGAAGTCACCCAAGGAACTAGTAAGACATCAAGAAGTGATGTGTAAGTGCTTATTAGGAATTTTGGAGTGAATGGAGGGGTAAAGTGCATCGCAGTGAAAAATGGGGCTGCTTGAATGTGGTTCCTGATTTAAAAGGTACTTTCAGGCATCTGAATGGATAGTTTCTTGTTTTCATGTCCTTCCAGTGCACTGTTATCCTGAGAACAGAGGAAGATATTTACAGGTTATGAAGAGCGGATTTTATTTCTTTGTGTTACTAATTCTATTTACTGGTATATTTTAATTCCTAAGAGATAGATCAGTTGGGGAAAAAAAGCAGCAGCTACAAACAAAGCTAACATTTTGAGAAGAAATCTTTATTTACATGTTGGAATGCAGTTTGGTTATTTTATCTTTTTCCATTAGAGATATGTTAATGAAATGACAATATTAACAGCTATCACACTGCTCTAGTAAATAGGCTACCTGGGAGGAGAAAATTTAGCTGGGTTAAAAATTTACCATGATTTGAATGCTTCTCAATTCAAGATATTATTTTCTGGTAGGAGAGCTTTTGACTATTCACTGCAGAAAGCCAGAATTTCAAATATGTATCTTTTTACCCCTGCCATTTAATATCAATTTTCTTGATCTACCCTTGCTCCCAAATCGTCGTTCCCTTCTAAGAGCTGGATGAGTTATTATAAATTGGTAATATTGGTCGTGGTAAAATTAGAATTTAATAACTCACCTCAGGTATCTCAGGATAGCTCCCTTTGGTATTATCTCTACATTGAAATGGTTGTTGTTAATATTGTTTTCCAACTATAAACTACCGCAAGGGACGCATGAGAGATGTTGACCTAAGTGTATTAAATTTAGTTCCCTGTAATAAACATTTATTGAGTACCTACTATGTGTAAGAGGATAATAGAAAATCAAATTTCACATTGAGAAGGTACTAATTCAAGCATCAAACTAATGGAAAGAAAACATCAGTAGCCACTCATTTTGGCTAGGGTGTAAAACAATTACATTACATATATTCATATATTTTTTTAGACTGAATTTCCAAGACTCGATTCCCCTTTTCTTTTGTACCCTTGTGAAATTTGTAAGAATCTGACTCAATGTTTAAGCGTAGCAAATCTTTTTTGCTTCCATGAACTGCGAGGGCATGAAATAAGATCTCAGGGTCCCAAAGTAAACTCTCCCTGCCCTCTGCAGCTAGCCCACAGATGTACTTTTCTAGGGTAGTGTGTGACGTTTGTGGATGACAATGTAATAGCCTTTGAGTTCAATGGACTTAGTAATTTTGGGGTCATAGTCCTGAGTTGCTACTACCACTGAAATGGGCTATAGAAAGGAATACAGAGGCCAAAGGACCTGTGACTTGGTTGAACACAGTGAGCAGAATTTGATCCAAGTCTAAGTTTTCTTTGGTGGCAGAGACTGTTTTCTTTCGCCGTAATGGCAAAAGAAGGTATATTGGGGAAAGCAGCCATAGATCTTCAACGAAAATTCTGGGGACCTTTTTAATGAAGAAATTATGCCGATAAAAGATCAAGAATATTTCATACTGCACATGGCCAGATGAACTAATCAACTCAAAATGCCTCATCCTGGGTAGAAACGGGCTGCCTTGAGGTCTGGCAGTCGGGGATCACCCTGGAACAGTTCCCTGCCTTTGTTTTCTTTGTTACAGTGTCCTTCCTGTGGCTCCAGACGTTACTCTAATGTTCATGAAAATGGGTCACTGAAAACCAGGAAAAGCGAGTCTCTTATTGATTAAAGAGATCAGCCAGTGGTCAGCTCAGGCCCTGCAAGAATGGGGGTCAAGACGGGTGTATGGATGCGTGGGGGGGGAGCCACGTGATCGGTGAGAAGTATTTAAAAGGGAGGCAAGATGAGGCCAACGTTTAAACCACTGGATGTTAAATTCTGTCTAAGGACCGTATAGATTAACAGTGAAACCCAGCTTTAATTCTCTTAGCTTTGTTTTAATACTCTTCATTAAAGGTGGGTTTCACCCTATTAAAAACATTTGTTTGATACAGATTAAACAGATCTGTGTTCTCTTGGACCCTGTAATTCCACTTCTAAAAGTTTATATTAAGGACAAATACCCAGATACATGCATAAGGGTGTACATAAAAGGATGCTTATCACAGCACTATCTAAAAGCAGCATAAAAGTGGAAATAATCTGAATATCTATGAACAAGGGGTGACATCCGCTTCAGAAACCCAGAATGATGCTGTAGATGTGTATGTCAAAGAAGGCCATGGTATATTATTTAGTTAAAGAGAAAATAATACCAAAAGTCATGTCTACCATTGCCCAATGGTTGTTTTTAAAAAATATGCAAGTAACAAAAAAATCAGTATGCAGGTATTAATTGGAATTAATTGCATTAATTAAATAGAGAAGTTTGGTACTCTAAACGATATTATCTCTGGGCAGTAGGAATATAAATGGCTTTTGTTTGTTTGTTTGTTTGTTTTGGCGGTACGCGGGCCTCTCACTGTTGTGACCTCTCCCGTTGCGGAGCACAGGCTCGGGACGCGCAGGCTCAGCGGCCATGGCTCATGGGCCCAGCCGCTCCACGGCATGTGGGATCTTCCCGAACCGGGGCACGAACCCGCGTCCCCTGCATCGGCAGGCGGACTCTCAACCACTGCGCCACCAGGGAAGCCCATAAATGGCTTTTTAAAAGAAATTTTATACTTTTAAGATTAAGAAGAAACTGTACAGGTATTACCTTACAAATCCAAAATAAACAAGAACAAACAAACAAAAAAACCCTTTCATTTTAAAAACTGCGATGCACCTTTGCCTAAGCAGAAGTCCTTGCTCTCAGCTGCACCTGGGGTCTGGAAGCTGCGGCAGCAAAAGCATCCCAGGAGTTCCAAACAGGAGTCGGGGAACTGAGAACAAACTCTTTCAGACGCGGCTTTGGACTCTGTACTTCCCAGACACACCCTGCTCTTCCTGATTTCTGGCTCACGTCCCTACTGCCGGCTAGTGCTTGCACTTGAATGCCCCACTGATTGCAAGGTCATCATTCCCCAAACTGACTGGGACCTCCACGAAGTCGTTCCTGATGGGATGGAATCTCTCTCTCATTCCATCTTCTGTAACTCTTTCCGCCTCTCTTGGGGCACCCACCTCCTGCTACCTGTATCTTGTATTGATTGGAGCACCTGTCTTATTCCCCTTGCAGAATGAGAGTTCCTTGAGGCAGTGTCTTTGTCTTACTCATGGCTATCCATCCTGAGGCACCTCACCCCATGTTCTTTTGATGGGAGGCACCCAAAAACATATACAGGAGATAAATGAAACAAGGGACAGCTGACTTCTGTAGGTCGCGAGCTCTCACGACACCTGGGCTTGCTTGTTATTTCTCAGCAAGGTAGAAAACCACTTTCCCATTCTATTTTGCCCTGTCAAGAATCCACTCATGCCTTGGTGAAGATAAGGAGAAAGAATTAGGGCTGCCTTCTCTGCTATTTGTACACACAGGGTGTAGGATGTGCCATCATTTGACTTGGAGGAAGTGGAAAATGGAACCCAGCCAACTATTTCTTAGGTCATTAAAAGTTATTAAAGTTGGCAATAAGCGACACGAAAGTAGCCATTGCAATATAATGGAAGCTCTGGCTACAACAACAAAAAATAATTCAGAGAAGCCAGATGGGAGAAGATTGAAAGAGAACGGGAGAGGAGAGGAAGCAAGTGAGACGGTGTCGTCAGACAGCCGCGGGGTGACGACTGCGGATTCCAGCACTCCCATGCTGAGCATCTGAAGTCAGACCAGTGAAATCATTGTTTTTAAATAACAGGCGTCCCTCTAAGCATCCTGCCCTCCCGCATCAGAACCAGTTCAGTTCCCGAAGGTCCTACCGTTGCTTCTCCTCAGAAATAATTCCCGGCAGCCCTCCCTGTATTGCCAGGTGTTATTCCTGCTTTTCCTCCAGGCTGGTTTGTGTCATGTCTGGAAGACCATAAAATTCTTCCGGGGTCTCTGCGTTCCCTGATCACCACCTGCGACTACAATCCCAACCCAAGGAATTGAGTTACTAAAGTCAATGGGAGAACGGAGGCTCAAGGTATTTACCTCTTTCCCGAGGGCCCGGATGGAGCCTGACAGCCAGCCAGCCGTCTGTGCTCGGGCAGAGGAAGCAACAGCATCATTAAACACTGCGTCATCAGGAGCATCGCATGTAAGATGATAAAGAAGAAAAGACAGTGTTTAACGTCGTCCAACCTGTTCTTCTTCTCCACGACAGGTGTCAAAATCTTGCTTTCCTGCCACGTGCGATGAAGTATTACAACACATTACGGAGTAAGTAAGCCAAGGGCCCAGTCTTCAGCAGGACGGTGGAAGGCTGTCATTTGTGGTCATGGAAACGTGTCTGCATCACACCTTAATGACCATCTCCATTCCTCTCTTTCTTTACCTTTTCTAACAGGCCGGGGGACGTAAAGATGACAAGGAGGCAGTCCTTCTCCTCGGGTGACCTGCGCTCTGTTAGAGGGACACAGCCATAACATCTTACACAAAAATTCCGAAAAAGGAAGAAGCAGTAACGAGATATTCAGATGGAGCCTGGGGCGGGGTCCATTCTGAGGCTGGGGAAGCAGCAGCGGAGGCACGGAGGCGTGGAGAGCGTGCTGTGTTTTCACGGCCGGGAGTGGAGGGCGGGGGTTTGTGGAAACACGTACTCACAGGTGGTGCCGCAAAGACTACCTCTTTTGGAATTTGTTTTGGGTGAATCAAAAAAACTGAGGTCATTTCCTTTGGCTTATAAGACACTTACCTTGAAAACTGCTGTAACTCATGTCCTATACTGCTAAGCAGAGGGTACACCAAGGTCACTGCTGCCATCTCGGGGGACAGGGACAACTGGGGCCTCCGTGAACGCATCAGGACGTGTGTGGGGCTGGGCAGAAGTCAGCGCGCCCGTCCTCCTGCCGGGGGCTCAGGGTTGTTGGGGAACGTGGGATGTGACCCTAGAGGGCTGACACCCTCCCACTTGTCCATGCGGCCTCACTGGCAGCCCACCTTCTGTGTCATAGTTTAATTTGAGACCAAATGTGCATTTCTTGGAAACTGCTTTTCTGCTTTAAGGCAGGGAACGCTCAGGGCAGCTGAAAAGGAGGACGTCAGTGGCCGGGAGAGCCTGACCCTGCTCTCCAGGGCTGACCTGCGGCAATGCTGTGAAGGGCCCAGGCTGGACTTTGACCTCCTGAATCGTATTTTAATATCTTGTGTTTATTGGGAGCTCCTTATGCACCAGGCTTTGCACGGAGCATTGTACACGTGCGCACTAATTTAATCTCCATAACAACGCTGTGAGGCAGGTGAGGACTTACGGTTCATAGAAGGTAACTTCCCTGAAGAAGATGTAAGGGCTGAAGCTGGGCCTTGAACCAGGCACTCTGGTGTTCTTACTCTCTTGTCCCCCTTCCTTTGTCGAAACCGAATTTCAGAAGAGGCCTTGGGGCAGGGGTCCCCAACCCCCGGTCCGCTGACCAGCCCTGCTACACAGCCTGGCAGGAACCGGGCCTCACAGCATGTGAGCGGCAGGCGAGCGAGCGGAACTTCATCTTCAGCCCCCCGTCGCTGCTCCCCATTGCTCGCCATCGCTCGCCTTACCTCCTGAAACATCCTCACCCTCCCCCCGCCCCTGCCCGTGGAAAAATTAGCTTCCACGAGACTGGTCCCTGGTGTCAAAAAAGTTGGGGACCACTGCCTTAGAGGACTTCCCTGGTGGCACAGTGGTTAAGAATCCGACTGCCAATGCAGGGGACACGGGTTCGAGCCCTGGTCCGGGAAGATCCCACATGCCAAGGAGCAACTAAGCTAATCCCATGTGCCACAACTACTGAGCCTGTGCTCTAGAGCCCGCGAGCCACAACTACTGAAGCCCGTGCGCCTAGAGCCCGTGCTCCGCAACAAGAGAAGCCACCGCAATGAGAAGCCTGTGCACTGCAACGAAGAGTAGCCCCCGCTCACCACAACCAGAGAAACCCGCGCACAGCAACGAAGACCCAACACAGCCACAAAAGAGAAGACCTTGGAGACATATTGAGGCCGGTATACATATCCGCAGAGAGCCAGTGTGGTGTAGGGTTAGGACCATGGGGACGGTCTGGCTTGAGCTTGTGTCCTGGCTCCACACTTTCCCTGTGTGACCCGACGAATGGCCTAACTCTCCAGCCTTCAGGGTCTGCATCTGTGAGATGCTGCCGACAGCCACACAGACTCACGATGGTCATAAGTGTGAAGTGAGAGGATACGTACAAGCCCCCGGCACGTGGTGTGCTGTCAGTGAACGTGAGCTGTGATTGATCTCCGCTAGGAGCTATGTGTGCATTCTCCACCACTGGGATATCCGTGTTTTACCCATCAACAGTACTTCAGCCAAAAGAAATGAATCTAACCGTCGAATTTTTAAGAATCTGCAGTCAATTAATTTTAATTAAATAATATGCAAATACCTACTCGCTTGCAAGGGGCTCAGATAATACATATAGTCAAGTTGCCTTTAATCACCCACACGGTAGAACTGGACGCATTGCCGGATCTGTTAAAGAGCAGAGGGGTCCTTTCCTGGCATTGGGAGGTGACCAGGCGGGCAACCGTCTCGGGGGCCAGCTTTGCTCGGACCTTGTAGTTCAAGGATCCTGCTCTCACTTGTGTTAAAAGCACGGCTGGGATGGAGGTGGCCGGTGGGCAGAGATGCACCAGATCTGGGGAGGTGGGTCCCAGCCCTGCTCTGCCTCTACGTGGCTGTGTGAACGTGGCCCTCACTTCCTGACTGTAAACTAAGGGTTTGACACTAGAGAATGGTCAGGCCCTTTTTCACAGGTCACTCCTCTCAGCCCCCTCACCTGACAGATGTGGAAACGATGAAACACATCCACCTAGGCGAGCTGCCGAAGGTCACGTACTTAGCAAGTAGTAGAGCTAAGACCAAAAAGACCCCACCCCTTGTCCTCGTGGCTTGGATATCCATAGCACACCAGCTGTGAAGGCATCTCTTTGCTCTTTCATCCAATGTCTCGTAACTGGGAGCCGTTCTAAGCTCTCACATTCTCTGGCTCCACTGCTGTAACCCTCTCCCTCTCAGGGGCTGGCAGCGTTGTCCCAGGCATGAGTGAGGGTATAACTAGACGGAGGGGTCTCTTTACGCCCTGGCTTGGAGGTTCCCAGTGTGATGGGACGCAGGGCAGGAGAGAACCCACAGCTGACAGCTGTCCTGGTCGCAAGTGCCCGAGAGGGTGGCCCTCCCCGCCCGCAGCTGCCTGGGCCTCTAGTCAAAGCCACCAGCCACTGGGAGTGGGGACAGCAGCCACCCTTTCTGTCTCCTTCCCTCTCCAGGTCACTGTCTCCATTTTTACCTTCTCTCAAGACCCTGCCCTCGGCCTTGCCCAGGAGGAAATTCAGGGCGATCTGGGGCATGTCTCCACCCTGCAGGGATGGAAGTTACTTCAGTGTCTCCCAGTGACTTGGGGTAACAGAGTTATGGTTGCAGAATTCGGATTCTCTCGCTGCCACACTCTCCTGGCCTGAATCCCCCCAAGCTGGCGGCAGCAGGGCCTGCTTTCACTCAAAGCTTGTTATTGTTATTATTTTCGTACTGCGGTGACCCCTTCCCCTCCGGCAGCTTCATCTGAAGCCTCTCATTGGCCAATTTAGATGCGCACTTCCTCTGTCCAACCTAGAGGACAAACTCACATCCACACAAAGAATGATCACCCAAGGCAGATTTTCAGAAGACAAGCCCGATGTCTGAACCGCCCTGAGCACTGCGGTTCTGTGCCATCCCTTGGGCTCCGTCACCAAAGACACCAAGAGAAACACACAGCTCCCAGGGCAAAATCAGAGAGGTGACCTCGGGAGAAATCTGAGGAGAGAACAGGGGAATGGCCCACCGTGATTCAGCGACCAGACAACAGGCGCTTCGGGGCTCAGTAGAGTCGAATGGTTTCTAATCTCAGCTCGGCCGTTTACCAGGTACGCGGCCTCCCCAGAGTCACTTCAATGTTTCCTCAGCTGCAAGAGGAGAGGGTTGGGGTCAAGGGCCCTCTCTGGAGCGTGCCTGAGCCCGCCATCTTTTCTCCGCACAGGCTAGGACCCGGGGTCCAGGGAGGGGGATCTTTGCTCCCAGGGAATGTGTGATCTTGTTGGGGAGAGTGCTTCCTGGACTCACCGTGGTGATGAGTTCACAGTGTGGGCTTTTGTGCTGAATCACAGGGCCTATTTCAGCCACAGGGCTTTAGGAAGGGTGAGTGCAGAGATCTGGAAAGCTTCAAGGAAGTGGTAAAACACGGAAGGGCCTTGAAGGATGGTTAGAATCTAAGGAGGGGAGAGGAGGGACAGCGCTTCCCGGTGAGAGGAGTGAAGAATAGAGACCGGGACTGGGTCGGGGCCTGCGGAGGGGAGCCGACCTGCCTGGGGTGAGAAGCGGCTGAGGAACCGCCCAGATGGGGCCCATTACGCAGCCCCAGGATTCCTTCCTTCTTTCCTGCCTCCACTGATTTATCTTTTTGAGTAGCTGCTGTGTAAGTCATCTAGCGTTTTTGGCTGAAAAGTTTTTTTTTTGTTTGTTTTGTTTTGTTTTTTGCGGTACGCGGGCCCCTCACTGCCGCGGCCTCTCCCGTTGTGGAGCACAGGCTCCGGACGCGCAGGCTCAGCGGCCATGGCTCACGGGCCCAGCCGTTCCGCGGCATGTGGGATCTTCCCGGACCCGGGCACGAACCCGTGTCCCCTGCATCGGCAGGCGGACTCTCAACCACTGCGCCACCAGGGAAGCCCCCGGCGAAGAGTTTTAAGAGTGAAGTGTGCACTGCAAGTTTTGTTTTAGAAAGATCTGTTTGTGGTATTAAGATTTAGAGGTAAAATTGATTAAATTAAGAGGGACCAACCAGACAGTGGTTCTCAACCCTGGCGGTACACTGAAAACTTATGGATCCTTGGCCTTTCCTCTAGAAATTCTGATTTAACTGGTCTGGGAAGGGTTCTGAGCACAGTCCCTTCCTTTCCTTTTTCTCCCTCCTTCCCTCCCGCCTCTCTTCCTTCCTTCCTTCCCGCCCCCGCTACCCACACTCTTCTCTCTTTCCTCCTGCAGCCGTTTGGGTGGGAGGTGATGAAGCCCTGAAATAAAATCGCAGCGATCACAGTGGAGAAGAAATTAAGATAAAGAGACATTTTTAAAGGAAAAGGTGCCAGCTACCTGGCTGATGAAACATAGGGCGTTAAAGAGAGATTCTATGCATTTCCTCAAATATTGCTTGAGCGCTTGCCATATGCCTCATACAGAATCCGAAGCGATGGAAATTCAGATGGCAAGACCCTGGTCCTGCCTTCAGGGAGCCTATGTGTGTAGATGACAAAGAAAATAACTGCAATACGGGGAGAATACAGACACTGGATGAAGGGTAGTTTTATTTTACGGGGTAGAGACACAGACAGGAGAAGGGGAAGAGGCTCCCGCCCGCAGAAGCAATGAAGGAAGTTCTCCGTGGAGGGACCATTTAGAGGCAGCTTGAAGCCTGGGCAGGTTTTCAGCAGGTGGGGGTGGGGGAAGGGGCCCCCCAGGGGGAGTCACAGTGAAAGGTCAGGTGTGGAGATGGTCAGGTGTCAGGAATGGCAGAGGACACATGGCGAGGAGCGGCCTGACCCCTAAGATGCACGTGTGTGTGGAAGGCTTAGTGGGGAAGGTGGGTGATGGGTGCGTTGAAGTCATCAGAAAACAAAGGAAGTGCTGTGAGGGTAACATTAACCTTTAAATTAAGGCGTCATTTTATACAATGCAATGCACCCATTTAAGAAGTCAGATTTTCTAAGGTCTTGAATGCTCAGGTAAGGAATTTGGATGACCAGAGATCATGTGAAACAATAAAAAATCAATAGGTTTGGTATCATTTACTAACTATGCGATCTTGGACAAATTACTTAAGTCTCAGGGCCTCATTTCCTCGTCATCAGATGTGATAGGACTGGGCTTCCCTGGTGGCACAGTGGTTAAGAATCCGCCTGCCGATGCAGGGGACACGGGTTCGAGCCCTGATCCAGGAAGTTCCTACATGCCGCGGAGACACTAAGCCCGTGTGCCACAACTACTGAGCCTGCGCTCTAGAGCCCGCGAGCCACAACTACTGAGCCCGCGTGCCACAACTGCTGAAGCCCGCGCACCTAGAGCCCGTGCTCCGCAACAAGAGAAGCCACCGCAATGAGAAGCCACGCACCACAACGAAGAGTAGCCCCCGCTCGCCGCAACTAGAGAAAGCCCGCGCGTAGCAACGAAGACCCAACGCAGCCAAAAATAAATAAAGTAAATAAATTTATTTTAAAAAAAGGTGATAGAACTGTACCTCCAGGGGAATGTGGGAAGATCAAATAAAGTATTCAACATAAAATGCTTGGCACGTAAGAGGGATGTAAGGCTTATTAGTTCTCTTTCCATTTTACTCATCAGAATCCTCCAGAGTGGGACCACAGTCTCGCCACGTTTGAGGAGCACCCTGGTGTTTCTGAAGCCCAGATAATGTTTCAGGTCACCTGCGTAGGCAGTGGGGGCCACGCGGGCTTTGGATCAGGGAGACGGCACGGTCAGAGCTGTACATCAGGACCGGGCCGGGCAGCCTGGGGGAAGGAAGGAAAGGAGAGTGCGGGGAGCAGGTGGATGACCTGAGGTGGAGGGGACAGTGGTGAGACTGGTTTTAGTTGATCTTTGTTTATTCATCCCCAGGAAAACATTGGTTCGGGCCTACTTTGAGGAGGCCCTGTATTCCGTACAGAGATCAATGCGCCCTCAGTGCCCTGATGCATCTCGTAAGCAACGACTTTTGGAAGGCTTTCTGTGACCTCCATCTGGCTGACCCAGTGGGGGTGCCGGGCGCCGCGGTTCAGGAAAGCGTAGGGGTTTCCAGCAGACCACGGGGTACAGGGCGCCCAGCACAGGGGCTGCACTAGGGCGGTAGCTGGGGAAGCGTTCTTCTTGGGCTTTATGTTCCCTTTGGATCTTCCAGCCTGAGCCCCACAACCACTTCCCAGTCTAGATCTCCTTCCTAACACAGATGCCAAAGGAGGCGAAATCAATTAGATTCTCATTCTGAAAAGATCGTGTGGCTTCTGTGCAAGGATGAGTTACTGAAGGACCAGAGTATTTTGGGGAGCAGTTCAGGTGAGAGATGACCGTAGCTTGGTCCATGTGATGTACTAAAGACAGACATGAACCGGAGGTTGAGGCAGCCGACTCGAGAGTCCTTGGTGATGAAGTAGGAATGATGATGGGAATCAGTGGATTGATTCACTGCCTATAAGCGGTGCCTCTTGTGTCCTGCCGTTGACTCCAGAGGCCTAAAGTGGAATTCCTCGCTGTTCTCCACATCTCTCTCTCTCTGGCTTCCTAGAGACGAATATTTGTGTGCCCCCAAGTTCATATGTTGAAGCGTGATGCCCAGTGCAATGGTATTAGGTGGTGGGGCCTTTGGGAGGTGATTAGGTCATGAGGTGGAGCCCTCATGGATGGGATTATTGCCCCTATAAAAGGGACCCCCGAGAGCTCCTTCCCCCCTCCTGCCAGGTGAGGACATGGTCTATGAACCAGGAAGTGAACCCATATCCCAGACACCAGATCTGTCAGGGTCTTGATCTTGGACTTCCCAGCCTCCAGAACTGTGAGAGATAAACGTTTATTTTTTAAGTCTGTGTTATTCTATTATAGCAGCTCTGTCTGCTCATGACACAATCATTTTCCAGTATTTGATCTAAAATCTGGACCTAATTTTGGACTTCTACTTTGCTTCTATCCCCAAATCGAATTAGTCACAAAGTCCGGAATTTTCTCCTTTTGAAATGTCACTTGCGTCATTTTCTTTCTTTTTATTCTAATTCAGGCCCTTATTATATATAATACCTGAGGCATTTGGTGCTTCAGTTTTTTCTCCCACTTCTGGTCCCCACCCCAAGCACTGTAACCAAGACTTAGTCTCTCTGAAACACCGCGTTCACCATTCTAGGCCTTCCGCAGAAACCTGCAGTGATTCCGCGTTGACCGGACGTGAAAACATGCACTGCTCGGTTTAGAATCAAGGCCTTCTGCGGTCTCTCTCCCAACTACTTTTCACTCTCTGCTCCCCTATAATAGTAGTTCTAAAACTCTTTTCAAGTTACAGAACTTTTGTTCAAAAACATGGCCGCTCCATAAGTCAAGCAAGTAGAAGTGGAGTTTTTGGTTGAAGCAGGGATGGGGTTTGATTTCCTCTCCCCTGCCATGGCCTCCTTTCCATCCTTACCTGCTGTGCCCCCTGAGATGAGCCTCTTAAGACTGTTGTTTGAAATCCATCGCCTTCCAGGAATGCTCTTAGGTAGAAATAGATGTTCTCCTTAAGGAATCCGTGGGTCACTGAGCCCAGCGTGCGTTTGCCTCCACTGGGCCTCTAGTCTGCCTCTCCTCTGCCTGTTTCCTCATCAGGCAGGGACTCTGCCTCTGTACTGCTTCTTATAGCATCCTTCGAGAAGCTAAGGGCATCACAGCAAACACAGCCCAGACAAGCAGCTTTACAGGGACCATCAGTGTGGTGCAAGCACCCCTCTGGTCTGATGTGATCTAGAAAATATTATATGCAGAGCAGTGTTTTCCAAACTTTTTCCTCCAAGGACTCCATCGAGATAATTTCCGTCTGAAAGCCCCCTGGCCGCATTCTCACTCTTGTTGGATAAAGAAAATATTATTTTTGAAGGAATCCAATTACCCAACAAAGATTGATGGAACCCAGAAACACTGATTATTATGGGTGATTCTGAGAGTTGAAGTCCTTCAAAGGAGAGATTTAACTCCTTTTTTGGGGGAAAAATTTACCTTGAAGAAGAGATTTTTTCAACCTTTCAACCTTTACGTGTAATTGAGGTTCAGAACCCTTCATTGCTAAATCCCTGTGAGGAATTTACTTCTGAACCTTTAATAGGTACCTTCCAAGTACCATTTCTTTCGACGTTTGCTTGCTGGCAAGAGAAAGAGGATCTCCAGGGAGCTCAGAATCTGGTTAGTCGTCCCAAACGACCTAGAAAGTCTTGAACACTGGATTCAGAGTGAGTTGTTTCTGCAATAGGAATGTGAAAATAAGTCTGTTTAGGAGTTCATGGCATTTTCTAACTATTGATAACTTGATCTCCCTCCTTCCATATTTTCTTTCTTTCCCTCCCTCCCTCTCTCCCTTCCTTCCTTCCTTCCTTTCTTTCTTTCCATAGTACGTATATCTATACGCAGAACCTTCTTTCTAGGACAAATTTTATTTCCGCATTGAAAATATTGTGTATATGTATGTGTCAAATATTGTTAAATTGAACAATTGTTGACTATTATTTAGCACTTTTATCATTTTTTTGGATTCTTATCCTTCACTTTTTACTTTGTCTTTTTATTGTGAAAAATTTCAAATCATACAGAAAACTAGAAAGACTACAATAAGCACATATAATATATACTAGATTGAAGAATTTTTAATATTTTGTCACGTTTGCTTTATATGTAATCATTCTATATATGCACATATATTTAATATATTTCTAAACCATTTAAAAGTTAAATTACATACACCCAAAAGCTTCACCTCGAAATATTGCAGCACACCTTTCTAAAAATGACAATCTTTTACATAACCACAATACCAATATCACACCCAACTAAACTAATAATTCTGCAGCCTACATTTGTTTCCTCAATTGTCCCTCAAACATCTTGTATACCTGGTTTGTTCAAAACAGGATCCAGTCTAGAACATCCATCTTTTTCTAGAACAATTGTTCCTTCCCCCTCTTCTCCCAAATATACTGACTTGTTGAAGTGATCAGACCACTTCTCTTGAGTGTCCACGGTCTGGATTTGTCTGATGCTTTCCTTACAGTATGGCTTATCTTGTTCCTCTTTCTTCTGTTTTTCCTGTATCTGGAAATTATAAAGCGCTAAAGGCTTGATTAGATTAAAATTAAACATGTTTGACAAGAACACCTCATGGGTGATGCTGTGCAGCTCATGTCGCTCCCAGTTTTAGAACCACACACCCCGATACCTTCAGGATAACGCATTTCCGATACCTTGACACCTCCTGTGTTTCCTTTTCCAATAACAACACACCTGCCTTTTCGATTATCCTGAACGTTGTGTTGGCTACTTCCTGTATTTCCTTTACAGTTTTATCACATACATATGTATCTCCAAATAATATATTGTTTAGTTTTAAACTTGTATAAATGAAACCGTACCGTATATATTCTTTTGTGAGTTATTTTCATTCAACACAGATTCTGCAATTTATCCAGGTTGATATGTGAAGCTACAGGTCATTCATTTTCGTATCTGTGTCCTATTCTCTTGCATGACTACACCACAACTTATATATCATTCTACTCCTGATTGACATTGGACTTTTCCAGGTTTTTGTTATTACAAACAATGCTGCAGTAAATGCCTTCATACATATTTGCAGTCTGCATGTCCAAGAGTTTCTGTAGGGTGTACATCTAGGAATGTAATTGCAGGGGTGGATGGTATATGCGAGTACAACTTTGCTAGGTGTGTCAGTCAAGGTACAGTTACAAAGCACACAGTAGCCTAGCTCATCAAAACTGAAAGGGATTTATTATAGGTTATTGATCATTTGCAGAATTGTTGGGCGGGTTGAAGGAACAGACTCTAGGCTGAGCTTCTAGGAATGATTCCCAAAGCCACACCAAAGGGCTGGGCCACCAAAAAAGCTAGCACTTTTCCCTTCATCAGGAAGTTATGTTTTGAACTGGAAAGCTGCCAAAGTATTTCTGGCTTCAAAGCCACAATGCCCTACATACAATTAGGAAGCCACTTAAGCTAAATCAGGAAGCCACTGTTAGACCTTCTGGCTCCAGAACCAAGCTGCCTCTGCCCTGAAACTGACTTTAAAAACTGGGAAGCCACCATGATAATCCTTGCCAACAAAACGGATGCCCTGAGCCCTGCATTGCTCTCCATTTAATGGAGTTCAAGTCTCACTGAGCTCATTGGACAGGCCAAGCCTTCATCATATCCAGGACCCTGGCTATGGGGGTGTCTTGGAGATGTAGACTTTAGTTTTCTGCCCTTTGAAATACAGGATAGCACCCTAGAAGGAGAGTAGAAAGAACATTGAGCAAACTAGTTCAGAGTTAATGTCAAAGTGCTTCCCAGTGGGGTGGAACCAGTCTACGCTCCTGCCAACAGTGTAGGGGAATATTTGTGGTTCTACATTCTTACAGTGTTGGGTTTTGTGGGGTTTTTGTTTTTGAAAAGCTATTTTATTGTAATCTGAATTTGTGGTTCCATGATTAATAATAAGGATGAGCGTGTCTTCATACATATATTTGTATGTATTAGCCATTCATGTATCCTTTTCACAGCTAGGCCTGTTTATGTCGTCTATATATTTCCTGCTCTTTTCTTTCTTATTAATTAGGATCTTTTACGTATTCTGAATAATGATTCTTTGTTGGTTATATTTTACAAATATCGTCCAGATTGAAGCTTGTCTTTTCAATTTTCTTTTCTTCTTCTTTTATTTTTTGGTCTAGCCACGAGAGATCTTCGTTCCTGGACCAGGGTGTGAAGCCGGGACCCCATCACTGAAAGCACCGAATCCTATAACCACTGGACCGCCAGGGAATTCCCTGGCTTTTCAGTTTTCAAATGGTGATTTTACTGAACAGAAGACCTTATTATTAGTCAATTTTGTCAATTTTTTTGTTTATGATTTATGCTTTTCTCACTCAAAGTCTTACCCTATACACAGATCATTAAGATATTCTTCTGTATTTTTTAAAAAGTTTCAAAGTTTTACTTTTCCTTTTTTACTTCCTGATCCATCTGGAATTGGTTTTTATGTATGGTGTGACACATGAATCCATTTTCATTTATGGATAACCCCTCTGGTCTGCAAAGCCCGATCGATCATGTATCATGTTTTGATTTAAGTGTGGATCAGTTTCCAAGCTCTCTTTTTCTCTGTTGGTCTGTTTTTCATCCTTGTATTAGTAACACACAATCCTAATCACTGAAGCTTTATGATACATTTTGATTCTGGTGGAACACGTTCACCTTTTCAGCTACTCTTGGCCCTTGGCGGTTCTCTATACTTTTTAGAATTAGATTGCAAAGTTCCACAAAATATCTTCTTGGGATTTTTATTGGAATTTCATTGAATCTACACAACAGTTTGGAGAGAAATGAGATCTTTAAGGTATTCAATCTTCCTATCCATAGAAAATTTTTGTCATTCCGTTTATTTTGGTCTTATTTAATATCTCCCACCAAAGTTTTATAACTTTCTCCAAGAAGGTCTTGTATATCTTTTGTTAGACTTATTCCTTGGTACCTTATTTTCTTGTTGCTATTGCAGATAACATTTTTACAAACTGCATTTCTTAACTTCTTTGTTTTTGTTGGTATGTAGAAATGCAGTTGACTCATATATTGATTTTATGTCTAGCAAACTTACTAAAGTCTTTTATTAATTCTAAGAGTTTATAGATAATTGCAAGTTTTCTATGAAGAACATAGTATCTGCAAATAATGACAGTTTGGTTTCTGTATTACTTTGAATCCGTATTATCCTTGCCTTAGTACACAGGTCAAGATTCCAATATAGTGCTGAGTAGAGGTGGGGATAGCATGTAACCTTTTATTATTCCTGATTTTAAAGAGCACGTGTTCATATTTCACAACTGAGAACAAGATTTGCTGTTATTATTTTGAAGAGACTCTTTATCATATTAAGGACACTCCTTTCTTTTTCTAGTTTGTAAAGGAATTAAACAATCTTTTTTCTTTTTTCTCATGAATGCTCTTTTCATTTTTATCAAATGCCTATCTTACATCAGTTCAGATCACAACATAGTTTTTCTCCTACTAATGTTATAAGTTATATTGATATATGTACTAATGTTGACCTAACCTTTCATTCCTGGAATAAACCCAATTTGGTCATGATTTGTTTTCTTTTTTTTAAATTGCTGGCTTCGGTTTGCTAATACTTTGCTCAGGATTTTTGCATTCATGTTTGTGAATGAGATTGATCTTCAATTTCTTTTCCAATACAGTCCTTGCTGAGTCTGGGAAGCGTTCGTCTTTTTTCTGTTCTCTAAAGAGTTTGCATGAGTTTGGATCGTTGGGTTTTTACAGGTGCTAGAGCCAGCCAGCTTAGTGGAGAGACCAGTATTTGGGGTTTGAGACCTGTTTGGGCTCCCTTCTTATCATTTAGTAGCTGCAAGCTCTCGGCCTGGTAACTTAGATCTCTGGGACTCAGTTTCCTCATGAGTTAAATGGGAGTAGTAGTACACGCTCTCCCTGCCTCAAAGGGTTGTTGCATTATGGTGAGCATTAAATGGGATACTTTATGTATAACTGCAATATAAATCCTATAGGGAAGATAATCCCTGCCAAAGCTGGTTTTGGGGAAAACACTGTCCTGTGGATTATTCTCTCTGTGATATTGTAAATCAGATGAAGGAAGCGGAAATGCTCTTGGAGGCTTCATCTACTATAGGGTTAGGGTCAGAAGCACTGACGATATACCTCCAGAAGAGATGGCGTTAGCAGTTTCTGAAGTCAGATTCGTAGCTTTTCCTTCAGAGCCTGGGAGGGGGCCCAGGTCACTGAATCACTGACTGTCTGGGCTAGAGAGGGCGCACATCCAATCAATGGTGAACTGTAGCCAAGACGGTATTAACTCATACCCAGGGATTTAGGATTTTAATTTTAAATTGAACATTAAGTTTTGCATGTGTATTTTAATTTATGAAAATAATGCCTTCTCACAGTAATGGGACAAGAGAGATTTTAAACGATATGAGAGTTAAAAATAAAAAAGCTTTCCTTTTTCTCTAGTCACCTCAGCCCCTTCTCCTCCTCAGAGGTAACTTTTTAAACTTTCTCTTTGTAGTCTTTCTGGAAGTTCCTGCCACAATTCTAAAGGGTGTGAATTGACTGCTATTCCCTGATTTGTAAGTTTTTAGACGGTATCTATTATCTCCCATCTACAATGATGAATTTATCTTTCTTTCACTCTTCTCCACTTTCTACTAGTTACATTTTATTTTTAGTTCTTCTCTTAGAATTATATTATATACCACTATATTAATATTTAATAATATTATTAATAATAGCATTAATAATATTGAATAATATGAAATATTCAAATCACATTTTGGAATGTCTGCATCTTGACCTATCGATTTTAGCGTTTTCCTAGCATTCTCAGTATACAATATGGGAAACTTGGTTCCTCTACATTTCCCTTCATTCTTCCACCTCCATCTGCCTCCTAACCCCTGTCACCCATACCGTCATGTTTCAATAACAGAGATTCTGTTTTATAACAGATATTCTGTTCTGTAACCATATATGTCCTTTGTGCTTTGCCTATAGTTTGATTCTAAAAACTGAAAGCCAAGTGTTGATAATTTATCCAGAATTTGTTACTAAGATAACGTAAGTATGTGTTCAATGAAGACCACGAAATGTGATTTTACTAAACTAGAGAAGCAGATGAGGCCCTGTATTAACGAACCTGGGTTCCTGAAGGAGGAAACTCTCAAAATCCAGCAGGAAGAGTGATTTCCAGGAGAAGGGAAGAGGCCCAGCATATTGTAACTACTTAACTTTATTACTACTTTACGCGTTCATCTTATAAATAAAATTATCCAGCTTTTTAATTATACCATTTTTGCAGAGAATCAATTTCCTTTATGAATACATTTTTTTTTTTAGAGCTTGCTGAATTTTTCTAGGTTCTAATTTGGACCTATTGCTTTCCAGACTTCCCGCACAGCTACCATCCTGGGGTTTCTTTTCATTCTCTCCTGGGTTAACTTTCTTGCAGGTCGTGTCTGTCACTTCTTTGCATTTCTCTCTTGTTTTGCTGTGGTACAGGCTTGATTAGTACTTTCAGAGAAGGTCACTATGTGATAAGTATCTGAGTCCTCGCATATGCATTAGTGTCTAGATTTTATTCTTATTTGTGATTGAAAACTCAGGAAGGCATAACATTTTGTGTTTAAAATAAAAGTTCTTCAAAACTTAAAGGTAATCCTCGTTGTCTGATTGCACTGAATGTTGCTGATAAGAAATTTGATGCCAATATGATTCTGGTTCCCTTGTAGGCAGCTTATTCTTTCCTTCTGGAAACTTTATATTTGCCATTCTAAAATTTCAAGATGATGGCTCTAGGGCTGTGTGTGTGTGTGTGCATGTGTGTGTGTATGTGTGAGTGTGGTGTGTTTTAATTCATCCTTTCTATGACTTGGTGATGTCTGCAAACTGGCATCTTTCTTTTGCTCTGGAAAATGTTCATAATTTTCTGCCTTGTATGTTTTCTGTTCCCTTTGTCTTGAGCATCTATTAAGTGAATATTAGACTTCCTGAATTTATCCTCTTAAGTCTCTTAACCTTCTGAATGCTTTTTTGGTAAATCTCTGCGTTTTTAATTTATCATCTGAGATATCAATGTTTTTCTTCTAGCCCTTCCATTGAATATTTTATTTCGGCAATTATATTTTTAAAATTCAACAACTTTTTCTTATCTGATTTTGGGGGTGAATGTACTGTGCTCTTTCTTCCTCTTTAACCTCCTCCTCCTAACTTGTATTCTTATTCTTCCTTCTCCTCTTCCTCTCTTCTTCTTCTATGTGTTACTTTTCTCTCAGGTCCTGATTAGCGTTTGGAATGTCTCTTCTGTGGCCTGTACTCTCTGTATTTTCTCTAGGGTATTTTGTTTTTGTTCATCTTACTCCATCTCTCTTGGGTGGTTAATTTTTTCCCTCTAACTAATTATCACTTAGTTGATCAAAATAATATTTATTTAGTTCTTTCTCTTAGCCAGACACTGAGCAAGACCGGCTAGGCGCCTACGCAATGAAGCTTGCACTGTAGGGAAGAGGTCAAAATTGTCAAGTGAATAAATAGGTAAATAGGAATTTCAATTTGTGTGTCATGAAGGAAATAGAGCAGGGTAACTTGAGAGCAAGTAATGAGGTGGAGGCCCTTTAGAACAAGTGGTGGGAAGGCTTCTTTTAGAATGGGACAGAGATCTGACACCAGCAATGTGACAGCAGTGGGAGATGGGGAAGGGAAGGGTCAGATTAAGTAACATCTCTAGGTAGGCCCTGGTGTGAGAGGTTTGGCTTTGGTTTAATTGCAGCAGGAAACCACTGGAGCATTTCAAGAGGGGGGTCATGCTCTGATTTATGGTTTTAATGATCCACCCTACCTGCTGAGTGGAGAATGACCAGCGATAGACGAGGATGGCCATAGGAGCCATGAGGAGCCTCTTGCAGTGTCTAAGCTGAGTGAGGTTAGGCCGGGGGTGACAGCAGCAGGATGGTAAGGCCTGGCCACCACTAGAGCGTCCGTCTCGTAGGCAGGACAGAACGTGCTGTGAGAAGGAGAGAGTGGTCCATTGTGTTAACTGCCGTGGGAAGGTTACGGAAGGTGAGGACACAGCAGTGAACATCACACCTGGCAAGTGAAGGTCACTAGTGACTTCACAGTCTAGGAGAGTCCTGAAGCGGAAACTAGATGGAGTGAGCGTATGCAGGGTCTGGACCTAGCACCCGCCTAGTAAGTTACTCAGTGGTGGATTTGTCACTTCCTATTGGTAGCTTGGAATGAAAATTCCTTTAATATTTGTCCCTAACCCAAAACGCTTTGCAGAGCTGTCCATATTTCTTCTAAAGCCCTCCCCTTCTCCCTTCTTCCTATTCTTCTAATTAGGTCAGAAAACAGCCTCAGTGAGGAACAAATGGTTTTAAAATCTCCCTTTACCTCCATGTAATTCCTGCTCATCTGTGACCAGAAAGGGCGCTTGAATTCCGTTTTGTTAACGGGTGTGTGTGGGGGGACTGGGGCTTCTTTCGGGCTGTTGGTGTTGAAGCCGGGGAAGCACAGGGTAGAGGAGGTGCCGAGAAACTATCAGGAAATGGATGAAGTTACTGAAGCTGTGGAATGCTCTTTGGGTGCACTCTCTGTCTGAAACCAAGAAATTAAACCACAAATCTGTAAATTTTCCTCTAAAACCCCCAAACAAAAAGCATGAGTTTATTTCCAAAGTTACCTAACACATACAGATGCTTTTCTCAAATACCAAATTTTTGAAGGTAGGGATCGGATCCAGTTGGTGAAGGGATGTGCGGAAGTATCAAAGTGACTAAAATGTGCCTCCACTGTAAAGATATCACCTCATTTAATCCCATAACAGCCCTTGCAGTGGGTTATTTTAATTCCTGTTTACAGATGAGGAAACCTAGGACTGGCCACAGTCACACAAGCTAGTGACAAACATACTTAGTAGTCATGTTTATTCATCCTTTTTTCCTACGCCTCCCCCCAGTTTAGCTTTTATTTTTGTTAAAGCTATAAATGCATAAAGTACAAATATAGAAATAATTCTACATGACTGATTGTAAAACATAACAATTCTGTGTCCCACTCTCCAGAAGCATTCACTTGCAATATCCACTTGATTCTTTCAACATTCACTCAAATTTGTAACATATATTTTTATTTAAAAAAAATTTTGGACATTAAGTATTTGCTTCAGACATGGAATACAGGACTTTGTTCTCTTTTACCCACCTTCACTCAGGACACAGTTCATCTCCATCCTTCCAATATAAGTAAATTATGATTTTGGTTAGCTCATTATTCAAGTTTATTACGACAACGCATGCTGAGTCATGCAGTACACAATTGTTACTTTTCCTCTCTGTTGTATCTTTTCATTTTCTCTAGAGTTAATAATTGCCTTCTTGTTTTATTTGCATAGTTTTCTGTATACCTGCTGCTAATTCAGTGCCTACTCTTCCAATATACTCAGTTTCATCTTCTTGAAGAAATCTCTTCCGGATCTTCTGATCTGCTCCAAACTGGGCTAGTTGCCCTGTATATACCAGTGACATATCTGTCATCCTGAGTTCTGCCTGCACCCATTATGCTGGGTAATTCCTTCAACTCTCTCCTTGCAGGTCTGAACAGGTCTTTTCTATCCTCTCATTTAACTGATAGTTGACTGAGTGTAAAATTCTAGGTTTCAAAACATTTTACTTCAGAAATTGAGACGCTTCATTCCATTACCTTCTGGCTTGTCCCATAAACCTATGTTTTGTTTGTTTTCTTCTCTTTTGAAGTTTGGAGGATCTTTTCTCTGTTTCTAGCATTCTGAAATGTCACAACGATGTGCTTTGCTGTGGATCTATTTTGCTTCCTCTATGGCTTTTGTGGGCCCCATTTACTCTAAAAACACAAGTCTTTTGGTTCTGGGACATTTTGCTTAAATTATTTTGCTGGTGACTTCTCTGTTTTCACTTTTTGGAATGCCTGGACCAATTCTCTATTTTTTTTTTCTATTTTTTGTGCTTTTTTGTTCTCTCTGGGAAATTTTCTCAAACTCATCTTCTATTTTAAGTAATTTCCAAGAATTATGTGAATGTTCTTCTTTCATAGATTAAAAAAACCCCAAACCACACACAATGTCTTCCATTATCTCTCTAAGGATATTAATGATGGTTTCAGGGGATGTTTTCTCTTTTCTACCTGATTTTTCCAGTTTGTTTTGGTGCCTGGCTTTCAAATTAATATATTTTATTGACTCTAAGGCCCTTTGATGCTTTCTTGACTTTACAAGAAGGTGGCCATGAAGTTATGTGGCACAGCTGTATCGTGACTGCCTCATGGCTGACAGTGACTTCACAATACCACCAGTTTGTAAGCTGTATCTGGATTTCAGAGATATTCATTCAGAGATGTCAAATATTTGTATCTTAGAATCAGTGAAACGGAGTAAACACTTTCTTCCGATATCTGGGGATCCTTGCCATTCTGCCCATAGTTTAAGAGTGGTGTCCCAAAATCTGTTGGAAGCTTTTTCTGTGTTGTTGTTGTTGGTGGCGGTGGTGGTGGTAGTGATGGTGTTGGTGCTAGTATTGGTGTTGGTGGTGACGGTGGTGATGGTGTAGGTATTAGTATTGGTTTGGTGTTGGTGGTGATGGTGTTGGTGGTAGTGATGGTGTTGGTGGTGATGGTGTTGGTGCTAGTATTGGTGTTGGTGGTGACGGTGGTGATGGTGTTGGTATTAGTATTGGTTTGGTGATGGTGGTGGTGGTGGTCATGGTGGGTGGAAGGCTTTACTGACAGCAGACTTCGTTGGAAGGTGACTTGGCTTGACTGTTTCATTAGGAAACCCTCTAATTATTATTATCTTTTGGGCTGTCTGGATTCTTGAGAGAAAATTTTTTGAATCTTTTGCAAGAAGAGGTAAGCCTGGCTGCCAGTCTTCTGAGAGTAAAAAGAGGAAGGAAGGCTGAGGACTTAGATATTCGACCTGCACACTTCTGCTCAGTCCCCCTCCCCCTATATTAGTCCTGCCTTCCCTCTGCTTGCTGTTCCCAAAGATGTTCCATTATACCTCTCCAGGGGGAAGAAACCTCCATGCTCTTCCCGTTGTGGAGTTGGGAAGGAGAGCTGAGGATCTAAATGTTTCTCAAACAGACTTGCAACCGTTTTCTGCTTCATCTTTTTCTCCACTTTAAAGAAACCTGGTGCTGCTTCTGAGCCTTTTGAAGGTCTGTGGTGTGAATCTTGACTTTCCCCACTGTTGGCTCAGGTTTGCTTAAATCAGTTTCTTCTTCTCTTTCATTTTATAGCTTCCAAAAAATTTCTTTTTCCTTCCTCTCTGTTCTTGTGGGTCTATGCCTTAAAAATCCCTTTACTGTTACTTGGCTTAGGGAAGAAATAGAAGTAAACATCAACGTTTAATTTGTCATCTTTAAATGAAAGTCATCATTTATTTTTTCTCTGTAATTAAGAGATGTAAGTTCAATTCAGAACACTTAGAAAACAATGAAAACTACAAAGGGGAAAACCCCCGAGATCTCATCACCAGAGATTACCACAGATAACACCTTTGCACGTAACTCTAAATACTTTGTGATAAATTCTTAGTTTTGAAAATGATAAATAAACTAGCATGCACACTTTAAAGACTTTTGACATATATTGCCAGGTTGACCCACAGAAAAGTTATTCCCGTATACAATCAACCAGAACCTGTATTTTAAAATATTGCCATCAACAGGGGTTAGTATTCTTCTTAAACTTTTGCCAATCTGGTAGGGAAAAAGTGTCTTCTTTTAATTTGCCTTTCTTAAATCCTAGTGACTTTAAGTCCTATTCTATATATAGTCCTATAAAATCTGGTGTGAACTGTCAGTTTGTATTTCTTTTTTTATAAATTACATTTCTCATTTCCTCTGCCTATTTCTAACCAGCATTTTTATTTTACTGATTCTTAAGAATATATTAAGGCTACCCTTTAATACTTCAAAATAATTTTCCTATTGTCTTTCAATTTTTAAAGACCTCTTTTCATATTGTGCTGTTAGGCAATCGATTCTTTCTTTTATATGTATGTCTTTGTTAGTCTGTTCTTACCCCAAGGCTGTGCTTACCTACATGGTCTTTTAGTTCTTATGTGGTTTTATACGGCATGAAGTAAGGCTCTAACTTTAGGTTTTTCTCTTATTTACCAATTATCTCAGCAATATTTGTTTAAAATATATTTTCCACATTGATTTGAAATGCCACTTTTATTTGGATCTGCTTCAGAGCAAAGAACATGAACCTTTCAGTACACCATGCTCCCCTTCAGAACCGACGAATTCGTTTTTCTTCATCTATCTATTTCTTCATCTGTCAGTGGTGCCAGGGAACTGTATTATTCTTCCTGTTGCTACTTTGCAGGCTGATATGCTCTGATTAATCAGTTCCAGAAACGTACCTGGGTCCTCTGTGGTGCCTCTGTGGTGCTGGTCCTTTGTGCTAAACACTGGGAATACAAAAGAAACGAGGGCAAGCCCTGTGTGGTGATCATGTCAGTAAGCCAGAGACAGCTCCAACCAGGAGTCATTCCACTGTCCTGGGACAGGTCTCTTCTAGGCAGGAAAGTGCAGGATTACAGAGAATCTGGAGGACGTTGAGCAAAATGGTCATGATAGCTGTTTCTGAGGGTGTGATCTTACTTGAATTTTTACTGCTTCTTTATTCTTTCCTGTAGTATTGCTTGTATGTTTCACAAGCATACGCATTATTCCTTTTTAAATAAATCATTATTGTTTTGAAAAAACGGACCTCCATTTCATGGAGTTGGGTTAATTGCAACCCTTGGTTCAAACACTCTCTTGGGTCCCACATTATCTTTACAAAAAAAAGACAAGGAGAAGAGCCTGCAGGGGTTAGTGCAGGCCCAGGGTAGGGAGGCTTCTTTGGGATGTTCCAGGAGGGTGTTCCCGGGGGGGACACATGGGGGGTGGCATGAGGGAACAAGGTCCAGCAGCCTGGAACAATGTGGGCTTTGGGGAATTGTGGGTAATTCAGCTTGTCAGAAGCTGGGTCGTAAATGGGAGTGACCATGTGTTATCTGCTGTGCATAAAGAACATTGGAAATGAACAACTTTAAGGCTGTGAGAATTTCCATGTGTAAGGATCTCATATATCTAATTAAACCAGTCCTCTGGGGCATAGTCTCACAAATGGAGGATCAGATATTCTTCCTATTAAAAAGTGTAACTTTTAAATATATCTCTGGTATTATATTAATAGCCAGAGAAAAACTCTCCAAGCTAAAAAAAAATATCTGGGTGAAATAAAGAGTATAAATACATGCATATAGGGAATTTCCTGGAGATCCAGTGGTTAGGACTCCACGCTTTCACTGCCGAGGGCTCAGGTTCAGTTCCTGGTTGGGGAACTAAGATTCCCACAAACCGCGCAGCGTGGCCAAAAAACTAAAGTAAAATAAATAAATAAATGCATATATACCCGAATTATTAACAAAATGGGAACTTTGACAAAGATGACCTTTCTACCCAGCATTATCAATTTCTCCCTGTCTACCCCTTCCTTCCCCAGGCCACACTGAAATGTCCTTGAGTCCTCTCTGATCTCGGTGCTGGTCTAAAGATCAATTCATGTCTCCGCTCTCCTTTCCAGAAAAACGACACCACATGGTCTGCTTTAGTTCTCTACCGCCCCTCCTCTCTGCATTCCCCTCAGTCAGGCTTTCAACCCCTCTGTACCACTGAGACTATTGTTACCAAGGTTGGCACAGACCTCTGTCCTGCCAAGTCCGGTGGTCCTTTGCTGTCCTGCTTGTACTGCGTCTTTTAGCAACAATTGGCAAGTCTGACCATGCTTTCCTGTTGGAAACATTTGTCTGAGCTTCCATTCCAACCCATTCTTCTGGTTTTCCTGCCACCTCACCGGCTGTTCCTTTCAGTATCTTCCCCCTGTGTCTGACCTCTAGATGTTGGAATATTCTAGGATTCAGCTGTGGATCCCCTTTCTTTCTCTTGTTTTCTCCCTAAAGATCTGGCTTTCACACCACCTGTATACTGAAGACTCCCAATAGCTTGACTCCCCCTGGATCTCTAGATTCCTAACCCCACCTGCCCACTTGACACCTCCGTGTAGGTGGTTTTTAAGCATCTCAGACTCAGGTGGCCAGAACAAACTCTTGCTTTTCTACCCTCTCATGGTGGCTTCTCCCGGGTCTTCTCTGTCTCAGTAAAGGGCACCACCATCTTACTCTCTGGGACCTCAAACACAGGAATCATTCTTTTTTTTTTTTTTTTTTGTGGTACGTGGGCCTCTCATTGTTGTGGCCTCTCCCGTTGCAGAGCACAGGCTCCGGATGCGCAGGCTCAGCGGCCATGGCTCACGGGCCCAGCCTCTCTGCGGCATGTGGGATCTTCCCGGACCGGGGCACGAACCCGCGTCCCCTGCATCGGCAGGCGGACTCTCAACCACTGCGCCACCAAGCAAGCCCAGGAATCATTCTTGATGCATCTCTTTCTCTTGCTCCTTTCATACATCCACCTAGTCTTGGCAGACTTTTTGGGAAATGTCTTCCAAATCTTACCACTTCTCCCCATCAGCATGGCTCGAATCCTAGCCTAAGCCACTTCCCCAGCCGGGCTACTCCGACACTCTCCTGACTGGTCCTACCCTTCCCCACCACGTCTCTGCACAGCACACGGTGACTACGCTGAAAAGTGAGTCAGGGAAGCACACACTGTGCTTCAAACCTTCTAGCGGCTTTAGGCAGCCCTTAGAACGGAGCCAGTCTCCTTCTGAAGTCCTACAAGAGTCAGACTCAAGCCCCGCCTGCCTCACTGGCCACGCTTTGCACACTCTGCCCCTTCATTTCTGCCTCTCAAACACTCCAAACTTGTACCTGCCCTTGGACCTTGGAGTTTGCTGTTCCCTCTGCCTAAAATACTTTTCCCCAAGATCTTCGCATGGCTGGCTCCTCATGCATCATTCAGGTCTCCGCTTAATTACCTCCACTTCCACAAAGCCTCCCTAGGTCACCTAGACACGCTCTATTGCACTGCCTTTCAAAAAATTGTCAGAATGGAACTCATTCTCACCTGCTATTTCCTTTTCTCTTGATTTTTGCTTTCCCAACCAGAATGGAAGCTTTGAGAGCAAAAGATCCTTGCGGGGCTTGTTTACAGGAGTGTCTTTGACACCTAGAACAGCGCCTGGTATTCATGAAAGGTTTGTTGAATGAGAACATGTTATCTTGTCACATGTGGTGAAGATATTCTTGTCCTCAGTCTGTAGGCAGGAAAACCATACCAAAGAGGCTAGCTTGTCCAAAGTCAAATAGCTATTAGGAGTATAAGTGCTGGGATCTGATTCTGGAGCCTCTGATTTTAATCCCCAATAATACTGCCTTCAGAATTTATCCCTCTGGAATCAAGAACTCATTATATAAAAATGGGAAGGATTCCTAAAATATCTGTAAGCAGATGAGTTAACTTTTCATATCTGGGGAAGCAAACACAGGCTGGAAATAAAGTTTACTCAAGTGTTAAGAACTATTTTTATCAGCAGGGCTGATCAGGTTTAAACAAAATTCTTTCTTTCCTTTGTTTAAACTTATAACTAACACACAGTGTGATTTCTATGAGAACCTGTAGCTTGAACACAGATCTCGTTACTGAGGGCACAGAACTCCAGGAAGGAAGACCACCGGGCTCTGTCGCATTTGGCCTCAGCCTTTGGCAGGGAAGTCCCACTCTCCCTGAGTTTCTCCCCATGGCGTCTACTCCATGGCGTGTGCACAAGCGATTTTGCACACGCAGAGCCCTCTAAGGGGGTAGTTATGCATTTGCTCCTGTCAATAGCCAAGTGCGTCTCTTCCCCTCACCCTTCAGAACCCACGTTCTTCAGGGACCCATCCTAAGTGTATCCAACCTCTTTGACTGCGGTGCATGTAGAGACACGAGGGTCTGCAGTGGGTGCTGGCTCTTCATAAAGGCCATCTCTCTGAGCTCTTTGGCCCTGCCTGGAATGCGGATGGAGAAAGGGCATCTCTTCTGGTGAGGACGGGGTCTCCTGGAAGATGAGCTGGTGTCAGGGCCACGCTTTCCCAAGTCTCACCTGCACGGCTCCAGGAACCCTGCTCACCAACACTCTGAAAGGGTCCCCCGAACCCTGGCTCTGATTAGGGAGTGACAGGTGCGGGGGAGGTCGGGAGGAAAGGACAAGGCAGATGAGAAGTCCAAAGGCAAACCCTTTGCTTCTGCTTTGATTCTCCAGAAGGTCAATACTCCTTTGAGTTTCAACCACCAACTGGAAGAAGATATTTCTGAAACAATTGGGGAAATTTAACCAGGAATGTCTGTTAGATGATGTTGGTTTTGCTGGGTAGGGCAATGGTGCTGTGGTTATATTTTAAAAGTCCTATCTGTTAGAGATGCACACTGAAGTATTTACAGGTGAAATGATACAATGGCTGAGATTTGTTTTAAGCTCCAGAAGAAAGGGTGTCAGTTTGTGGAGGGGGGTAGATAAAAACAGTAAGGGAGAAAGTTGTTGAAACTGTACACAGGGGGATTCTTCATGCTAGTCTCCTCGGTTCTGTATAAGCTTAAACTTTCCTCAATAAAATGGTTTTTAAAAAACCATCATTATCCATGAGTTCAGTCAAATTTATAAACTACTTGTTTTACTTGTCCTAAAGGACTTAGGGCTGCAGTGGGTCACTAGGGGCTTGTACAGGGGACATGTCAACCAAGAACCAGGGGCACAACTCACGGGCACAAGCCCAGCTGAGTGAGAGGTCGCTTCACCTTGCTGGGTCATCGGTGACCCAGGGGACTGTCTCCTCGCCCTTCTGACCTCGTGAGGCTGCGGTGACGGGTGCAGGAAAGCCCCTGGGAAGTGGACAAAGGTGCTGTAGAAAAGCAAGTCACAGCTGAGTCGAGGACAGCTCTCTCTTCTCTCCTCTGTCCCTTCCTCCTTCTTCCTTTTTTGTGATTCTCGTCTTCAGCTCTGCTTTCTCTCTCCTTTCTTTCTTGCAAGTTTTCCATTTTTCAAAACTCAAAATAAGACAAGACAGGAAAACTGCCCTGCACTGTGCTGGTGGTCAGAGGCTGAGTCTGTGTCTGGTCTGGACCTTCTGACCACAAGCGCCCCTCCCCGAGGTTTCTTCTGGACATTTCCACGCTGTGGAGGTTAAAGGGGGGCTGGCCTCCCTCTGGCCTGGGCAGATCTGGGATTTCCTGCCATGAGTGGTACATTGTACCAACATCTAGTTTATAGGGGCCAAGCGAAAAGACACATGAATTGCAAGATTCGATGGTTTTGTGTCAAGATTCGATGCAAGATCTTCAATTGCAAGATTGATGATTTTGTGTCACCTGAGTGAACACGAATGGTTTCTGCAGTTTAAAAAATGTGCTTGGAAGAATTGGGTTAATTATTTACCACATGGGGAAAAAGTCCTTTTTTGCTAATCTGAGACTTAAAATGCACTCTAGACACTGAGTTTTGAATTCACTGCCAAGGAAACCAAACTTGGATACCCTGGGTCCTCCTTTCTCATCCCCTTACTTTGTGTTAGTCATCGAAAAGCTTAGGTACAGCACTCCCAGGATTTATGAGTTGCTTCTCACCCTGGCACCTGTAATACAGCAGCTCGGCTGGACCATGTGAGCAAAGCAGGAAGGGTGGGCTGAGAGAGTTTTAGATCCTTTGGCACAAGCTGAAGTTACAAAGTCACTTTGCAGGAAGAGACTGGGGTGTGAAGAATTACTGGTGGAAAAGAGAACACCACCTTTTTTTTTTTTTTTTTTTTTTTGCGGTACGTGGGCCTCTCACTGCTGTGGCCTCTCCCGTTGCAGAGCACAGGCTCTGGACACGCAGGCCCAGCGGCCATGGCTCATGGGCCCAGCCACTCCCCGGCATGTGGGATCTTCCTGGACCGGGGCACGAACCCGTGTCCCCTGCATCGGCAGGCGGACTCTCAACCACTGCGCCACCAGGGAAGCCCTAGAAAACCACCTTTTGGTGTAAGAGAAAGTGAGAACAGGAAACTTAAGGTAGAATTCTACTCATAGTGAATGCTTTTGGTTTACCCCCGCTTCTTCACTGGACAGATAACTTTCTGCAACCATGAAAGGACTTCTCCCCTTCTCCCACGCCCCTCATTTTTTCCACCCTCAGAAACCACCTTCTCCCATATGGGTTATTTTAGTAAATCTACTGCCCTTCAAACAGGTCCTCGTTCTCATGTTTTGCCTGTAGTCATTTAGTTAGAAATAAATTTTGGGAGAAGATGGTGGGGAAAGTCAGATTGCTCAGCTGGCCACTTTTCCTCCCCTGGGGCACCAGCAGCGTCCCCGGCTGAGTCAGCTCGCCGTGGCCTTGGCGTGGTTATCCACACGGGCCCCTCAGGACCGGCCGTCCGGCTTCCCCACCCAAGTGCTCCTGGGCCCCTCGTGAGCAGCATCCTCTCACCAAGAAAACGACCCCGCCACGTTGGCTGACTACTGCAGGCTGAGAGCTCGGCAACTCCTCAGGGATGCTGGGTGGCCCCTTTCCGGGAGTGTGGGTTCTCACACAGGCTCACCACATCCTAGCTGTGTGACACTGGGCAAGTTACTGGATCTCTCTGGGCCTCAGTTTCCACATCTGTAAAATGGGAAATGTAAAAGGTACCATAGAACTATAGCAGGACTTAACAGGTGAATACATATAACACTGCCTCACACTAAGTGTTGGGTATTATTATTATCATTATTATTATTCCCAGAGGAAAAGGGGTGGCCTTCTAGGTCAGGGAGCCACGTGGAGGTGGGCGGGGGGAGGGCACACACTGGGGAGCCAGAGTCACCTGCACAAGCTTGTCAACAAAAAATAACTTACAGGGACTTCCCTGGTGGCGCAGTGGTTAAGAATCCGCCTGCCAATGCAGGGGACACGGGTTCGATCCCTGGTCCGGGAAGATCCCACATGCCACGGAGCAACTCAGCCCATGCACCACAACTACTGAGCCTGCGCTCTAGAGCCCACAAGCCACAGCTACTGAGCCCGAGTGCCACAACTACTGAAGCCTGTGCCTAGAGCCGGTGCTCTACAACAAGAGAAGCCCGCGCACTGCAAGGAAGACCCAACGCAGCCAATAAATTAAAAAAAAAAACCCAAAACCAAAGAAAACCTTACAAATCTAGTCCTAATGCCTTGCTTTTTGAGTGCCGTCGCTGTGCTAACCATGGCAGAAGACACTTCTTAAACGTTCTCTTTAATCCTGATAACAACCTGCACGGCAGGCATAATTATCCCCATTTCAGGGATGAAGAAACTGAGGCCAGGTAGCCTGGAGCCTTGCCCAGGGTCACAGTCCAGTAGGTGGAGGAACATGAGCTGGGCTGCAAGGTTCACTCTTGCCCGACATTCCACAGCCTCTCCCTCCCGTCCCTCCGAAGGGCCGCCACCCCAGTCACTCAGATGCCTCCTAGCTCTGGGCATTTATGATTTTCACAGGCAAAAATAATTTAAGGTTACACAGTGGCTTTGCTTGGAATGAGCCTTCCATTTGGTACAGACAATATGTGTATGAATTAACTCACCAGCAAAGGAAGTGTGCCTCCAGGAAGCCCCCCCTGATTAGCCCATAACACGGCACACATTAGGCTGAGGTGGGTAGCTGGTGGGCGGGTTGCAGTAGAGACGTCGCCATTGCCAAGAAATTGAAGTTAACACCCCCGTTGTGCTGGAAATAAATAGACTCGGGAGGGTCTGGAGGCACCCGGCACCCACAGTCCCTGGGGCTCCCCAGTGGGCGTCTGGGGCCGGTCCTTTGAGCAGCTCCTCAACTCTCACTGCTGGGGTCACCTTCCTCTTTCCCCAGCCCCTCCCCCCAGCTCCAGGACCTATTGGTTCCCTGCACGTGGTGAGAGGGCTTTTGTGTGTGTGTGTGTGTGTGTGTGTGTGTGTGTGTGCCTCTGGGGAGGGCCTCTGATTGCCCTCCTGCCAGGGCTGGACACAGGGGGCCGGGAGCTTTAAAAAGCAGACGGCACATGTCCTTCGCATTCGACCAAAACACAGGCCCTGCCACTTACTCACCCTGGATTATATTCTGAATCGAACCACTTGCAAGTCAATTTAGGCAGGAACCAAGCCTACGTTTGGTGAGTTCAGCTAACGCAGAGATGGGCGCAGAGCTGGATCTCTGGTGATCCCATTCCAGGTTAGACTTTTTTTAATAAAGCCTGCGGCCACAGTCACCTCTGGACTGTGCAGTGGCATTGGCCCCTCAGCTTGAAGTTGGCTACCTTCACCTTCGTGTTTGTCTGCTCGGGCAGCCGGGACAAAGTACCACAGACCAGGCAGCTTAAACAACAGACATTTATTCCCTCACAATCTGGAGGCTGGATGTCCAAGATCAAGGTGTCACAGGGCTGTTTTCTCCTGAGGCCTCTCTCCTTGGCTTGTAGATGGCCGTCTTCTCCCTGTGTCCTTACATGGTCGTCCCTCTGTGTGTGTCTGTGTCCTCATCCCCTCTTCTTATAAGGACACCCGTCAGATTAGCACCCACCCTAGTGATCTCATTTTAACTTAATTATCTCTCTAAAAACCTTGTCTCTGAATATGGTCCCATTCTGAGGTGCTGGGGGTTAGGACTTCAACATATGGGCTTTTGGTGCGATGGAAAGCAGCCCATAATAACCTCCTATCCAGTATAAATTCAGTAGAGTTAACGATACCTGTCATTCATGCTTGGGGTGGGGAGATGACTCAGCAGTTAGCCCTCCTCCCAAGCACGTAGCTGAGATGAGCCACAGAAGGTTTTGGCCTTTTTGGAGAGTAAATTTAGGGGATGAGTGCTCTCAGGTAAGGGGCCGTAACTAGGAATTTGGGAGCACTCTGGGCTTGACGGTGGTTGCAGAGATTGGTGATAAGAGGCAAGAGTAGTGAGGGAGCAGAAACGGAGGAGAGATGGTGCCAAAGGGCAGCATTACCTGGAGTTGGGGTCACAGAAACGCAGACCATTGCAGCCAGAAGTGATCCCTGGAGGTCACTGTCCCTGCAGAGTTCCTGGACTGGAATTCTGTAATATTCCTCTCTTCCCAGCACGTGGAGAAGACTCATTTCCTGTTCTCCATTCACGACAGACCGTCTGGAACCTTGGCGCTGTCCCCCACACCGGACCAGAGAGGACAGGTCAGGAAAGGCGCAGGCACTGAGGGACATGCGTTTACAGGGAGGCCAGTATGGCAGCATCTCACACCTGCTCACACCTTGTCTTCCTTTCTTCCGGTAGCAGACTCTATTTTCTTGAGCCCAGAAATGGGCATGTGACCCTGGATGGATAAATCATTGCACCACTTTGATCTCAGTGACTGCTCCAAGAGTTCAATGAGGTTGAGCCACACTGAGCTAACCAGGGTGTCCCTGCTGGAGCCCAGAGAAAGACTCTTACTCCCTGGATAAAGAGCTGTCAAGGATGTAAGTCTGAGCTGCTGTTGTCAGGAATCCACCCATTGCAGAAGCTGGTTTGGCTAAGACGTCTGTGCACAGAGAGAAATGGAGGCTGGGCAGACAGGGTGGGCCCGGTGACTCTGGAGTCCCTGCTTGAGGCCCGGACCTGGCTGTCTCCGGCCTGGCCTACCCTCCTTGTGCTGTGGCCCCAGGACCCAATAAATCCCTCCTAAGCTTGGATTTCTACCATCTGTGACCCAAAGAGTCCACCTAATTCAGGTAGAGCATGGAGTGAATTAAAAGTTGTGAAAGTGGAAAGAGAATTAAAGGGGTTTGCCAGCTATATCCTCAGCAGGAAGATGAGGAAGGGCCAGGCCTGCAATCTGGAGGAAATGCCAGTTACCATGTGATGACTGAGAACAAGCAAAATGTTTCAAATGATCTTCGGCTTTTACTTTCTGAAAAGGAATCTTTGAATTGGAGAGGTGAAAAGAAACTCGATTAACCCTTTGGGGAATTGAGACCCAAGATAAGAGAGGAGACAGTAAGGAAGGGCCACCTGCCTTGAAATGAGCTTGTCTCTGGTCCTGCTGAAGCCGGTAGGCGGAGCAGACACCTTGCCACGGGAGCGGGAGATGTGCTTTTGCAGGAATCATGATAATGGGGCAACATGCTGTAAAGCCGGAATGAGTGTTAGATCAGTTTTCACAAGGTGTTGGGACTCGGGGTGCAGTTCTTAGACTCTGGGGGGGAGGTCACGCCTTGAGTTCAGTGAGATGTTCAAGCTCTTCACGACATGCTGGCCGCCAGCTCTCTGGTCCCAGACAGCTGGGGCTGGGGGAGCAGCTTTGCCTGGAGGGCGGCGAGTGGAGAGAGGAGTCATGAGAGAAGGGATTCCGTTTCGGGCAGGTGGCATCGAGGTGCCTGCAAGGACAGCTGTGCAGGCCGCTCAGATGGCACTTTGAACGCTTTGGTCTGGAGCTCAGGAGAGAAGTTAGGCCTGGTGAGGTCGTTCCGGGGCTCGTGGGCAGGAAGGCCGTAATGGTGAATGCGAGTCCCAGGGCTTCCGTGCTTCTAGAGTAGAGAAGCCAGAAGCGTCGGGGTGACTTGTGTTGAGGGCCTGGTGGGAAGAGAAGAGCCGATGGGGAGAGCGAGAAAGAGGGTTCAGAGATGGGAAGGGCTGGGGAAGCAGAGGGAACAGAGGGCCGGGAGAAAGGGGGCAGTTAACAGGGGTGAACAGTTGACGGTTAACAGTGTCAAATGCTAATGAAGAAAGAAGACTGCGTTGTGGCAGAGACCTGCGAGAAAAATCCATTTCAGTAGGCAGGGCAGAGCAGTTGAACAGGAAGAGGGGAGTGGACGGGCTTCCTTCCTCACTCGGTCGCTGCCTTTGCTAGCACCTCCTTGCTCACCAGCCTTTCAAGTAGTTTCCAGCCAGGCGTCTGCCGTGGTTTTTGCTTCCACGTCCGCACCAGCAGCCGCACTGCTACCTGCTTGCCTTCCTAAAGCCCAGCTCGTGGGGGCCGAGGGACAGCACGCAACCGCCCCTCCCGCCCGGGTACCGTAGCTGGAGAGATGCTGACTCGGGAGCTCACGCGGCGGGCCCTGACTCGGTGGCCAGCACGGTGTGCGAGAGCCGCTCGCTCAGCCCTGTGGGAAGGAAGCAGGGACTGGGAGGGGTGTCACGCTCTGCGTCGCAGTCAACCAGGAGGAGGTGGCAGAGGGCCGGCCGTCTCCACGGTGTGGCTCCAAGTTGCCGTGGGTGCTGAGGTCTGAACTACAGCGGCAGCAGAAGCCCCCGGACGGAGGCCCAGCTGCGGCCTGAGGAGGGGATTCAGGGATTCAGGCCAGGCCTGGACGTGTGCACGTTCCATCACTCCTAGCATGTTCTGTGGGCAGAACTGAGCCACGTGGCAGCCGTGGCTCTGCGAGAGGCCGGGGAAGGCAGCTGAGCTGAGTCACGGGGGAAAGGAGAAGCTTGCCAGACTGGTGGGCGTGGCATTCAAGACCTTGCCACATTGGACCCAGCCCACTTTCCTGTC
Source organism: Delphinapterus leucas (assembly GCF_059928025.1). NCBI lineage: Eukaryota > Metazoa > Chordata > Mammalia > Artiodactyla > Monodontidae > Delphinapterus > Delphinapterus leucas. Next base: position 3,104,043 of record NC_143138.1, on the reverse strand, counting down.
CCATCTTCCTGGAGTTTGACTCCACTCCAAGGTATAGGGGAGCATCACCTACCGTTCCTACGTGTACTAGGCACATCCCCATTTCCCCCTCAAGCAGGAACACTGCTTTCCCAGCCCCTGCCTACTTCCTGGAATCCTACCCATGCTCTAAGCTACAGGGATAGGCCACCTCTTCCACGGAGGACTTCTGAGTTGCAATTATTCCCTCCTTCTGTAATTCGTTTGCCTCAGACTCCGTCACTCTTTATCTCCTGCTTGTATTAAAGCTGTAACAGTTATATTTATATATTTATATATAATATAATATATTTATATAAATATATTATATATATTATATATTAATATAAATATAATATATTTATATATTAATATAAATATATTATATTTATATATATATAAATTCCTCTGTGGGCTGCAGGGCAGGGTGAACTCAGAGTTACCTTTGCTCACCCTAAACCTACAGAGACAGTGGGTTGTACGGTCCCAAATCAGGACGTGCGGTCTGAGAAGTCTTAGTGTACATGCCAGGATCGAGTGGGTGACGTATTAGATGGTGGATTCTTCAGAATTTCCTGGAGGCGTAATAGATACTCAGTGAATACTGCTGGCCTGGGATGGAACCGAGTCACTGTGATCACTTAGTCACATACGAAGCAAGAGAGAGGAACCTGGAGGGACTTTTCAAATCACGGCAGCACCAGCTGGAGACATTTTCTGGGGCCTTAGGGGAGCCAACATACTCACCAGCATTCCAAGACTCCCAGCCAAATGAAGTGCCTAGACACCTCACTGAAAAAGTACAAAAATCCAGTAAAGCAGAAACGTGATGTTTGAGGGTCAGCGTTTTGCGCCAGCACGTGGCCATTTGAACTTGCGTGCTTTCGAAGGCACCCCGGGTTCTGAGATGATTTCAAGATGAATGGCTTTATTTGGTGTCTGCTGTGGTTCATTTAGCAACTGGAAGCTTCTTTCCAGCTCCATGGCTGAGGGCCTGAGGATGGCTTGTGAATTATTTTGTCAACAAGTCAACCAGGGATGGTGTTTCCAGTCTGCTTGTTGCTTGTATGTGACCCTCAATTATGAACGTTAATACAAGGAAGACATTATTTTAACAGTAAAAATGCTTGCATGTATCTGTTCCATTCATGGCTGAGATGTTATTGGCACTAATCTGAGCTGAAGCAAAAAGGAGCAAATAAAAAGTATAGCTGGTGCCCAAGCAGAGCCGTCCGGGGCAGAGGGCTGGGCTGCTCCCAGCTTGGCTTCAAGGGGTAGTGTGTCCTGCGTGGGCTGCGTGTCTGTGGCACAGGAGACACCTCTCTGGGTGGCCAGAGGAGTGGAGAGAAAGGACGGGTTAGTTGGTGTGGAGGCAGCTGTTGCCTGCTCACTGGTCTTCCTTCTCCAGGTCCCCTGAGAGCTCCAGAACCTGTGACCTTGGCCTACAGGGGAGCCCAGCCCAGCGAGACTTCCGTGGGGATTTGCTAAAGGACCCTCCATCCAGCCCAATCTCGCAGATGTTCCCAAGACACACCCCACATGCCTTTGCTCATTCTGTTTCTTCTTCCTGGAACCTGTCTGACCCACTTGGAATCCGAAGCATCCTTTAATCCGTCTCCGATGGCACTCCTTGCATTCCTCTCTTTGATGGCCTCTACCGGTTATGAACTCGGAGTTCAAGGTTCATCTTTTGTATCTGCTGTTGCTGCACCTTCTGGCTCTTTCTTGCCCCACCGGAGGCTTCTCACATCCTTGGCACTTTCTAGGTGCCGGGCACCGGCTCTGCAGTCAGGCTTCCTGGTTCACTTTGGAGCTTCCGCCACCTCGGCTGTCGGACAGGAGGATGAGTAGCCCCTAGCGGATGGAGCTGATGAAGGACCGTGCGGGTCAACTGGACAAGCAGGTGCTCAGGTTCTGGCCCGCACAGACGCCCACGGGCTGGGAGCTCGTGATGCAACTAATCAGAAGAGGATCTCGCTCTGTACAGACAGGTGATAAGAGAGGAGAGAGCATGAGGTGCGAAGCTCAGAACCCAGACACAGGAGTAGTTGATGGACCAGGGTGCCCACTGGTCTGCCTCTGATACCTGGAAAGCGCAGTGGCAGGGGTAGGGAGCTTGAAGCTCGGCCAGAAGCCCCTGGTGGGGCCCGGCTGAGGTCTGAGGATGTGGGATTCAGCTTCGTAGGGAGAACTTTCTGACGGAGAGAGCTGTCTGCTGATGAATTGGGCTGCTTGAGGGGGCTGGCGGTGGGCTGCCCATCAGGCGGAGACCTGGCCAGAGCTTGGGAGGAAGACTGACCTTCAAGGGCCCTGGTGAGCCCAGTATGTATGGTGCCTGTCTTGTCCCAGGGCCACGGGGAGCTCCACGTGTGAGCTGTATGGCGCTCTACAAACGTGACTATGATAACACGGGGGTTATCTTTACTTGTAGAAATCTTGGTCCCTCCTCTTCTAAGAGCAGCAGTCAGGTGTGGGTGGGGAGGAGATCAGATCCTGCCTCTGAAGAGGCTCTCACCTGAGTCGAGATGGGGTGGCCGGAGTGGGTGGGAGGCGGGCTGTAGGGCTACGAATCCCACACAGGGTGTTTTTCTCTGGTGAGGGGGTGGTCAGTACAAGGTGGCCATTGTGGGTTAAAAAATAAAATACGGCCACCAGGAGGAAGTGGGCAGGAGCTGAATCTGAGAGCCTGTTCCTAGCAAGGACTATTTATAAAGTCTGCCCAGCGTCCAGCTCAGCTCGGCGGGGGCTCCCTCCTTCCCAGGATGCGGCCCCAGGGCTCTGGGGAGGGAAACCTGCAGGACACCCGGGCTGGGCTCCGCCACGAGAGACATGGCCGGTTCCACAGGCTGACTCTCAAATACCCTGGTAACCCGTGCCTGTGGTTTATTTTGTGTTAGAAGGGGTGGGTCGGGGGAAGTGGAATTTGCTTTTTTCCATTTGCTGAAGATGTTATTTTGAACAAAAATATGTTCACAGAGTTGAAAGAGACTCATGGAATAAAGCTGTTTTATTGTCAATGAAATCATAGCTATGGAGGTTAACTCAGGCTACTTGTAAAAGCAACGATGAAACAAGGGGCTGATGAGAACAAACTGCAAAGAGGAAAAACGAGTGAGGGAGAATAATGACTTACAGGAAGAAATAAGGTACAGTCTGAGGTACATCCCACAGACCCTGAGCCAGGGAGCACAGCAGGGTGGGTGCAGCCCTGGACAAAAGGTCTGGGCTTTGTCCCAGCTCTGTCACTTACCAGCTGTGTGACCTTGGGCCAGTCACTTAACCTCTCTGAGCCTCATTTTTTCCTATCTGTAAGTTAGCCTAATCATCCCTGCATGGCTAGCCTCACTGAGGTGCTGTAAGTCCATCTTTGTAAGCAATATTAAAACACAGATACTGTCAGACTCCATTCCCTTTCTTTCTGGCTATGTGCACTGTCTCTGCTGACATGCTGCAAATTGGCTTCTTGTTTCTGCATCACACCCATCTGAAAAATGCTGTTTCTGTGTCGCCTCAAACTGCCACTTGGGGCCTCATGGCTGACTTTGGGGTTGTGGTGGTGAAGCCTGCTTTCCTAAGAGAGGTGTACCAGAATTTCTCTCTCTCTCCCACAGTGCTCGGAATCAAAGCCTAGGTTGGCCCCTCATTTTCTACTCTCCTCCTCCTTGGCTGCCCAATCCTGGCCACCCTGTCGTCCATTCATTCCTTGAACACAGCCATCATGCTCCAGCCTCAGGGCCTTTGTGCGTCTGCTCCCTCTGACTGCCCTGTGCTTTCCCGGTCACCCATGGATCTTTCTCTTACCTCCTACAGGTCTTCCTCACACGGGAGGCCTACCTGCCCACCCTATTCTAAACAGCACGAGCCATTTCCTGTTTGTCTTCCTTGTTTTATCTTTCTCTTCAGCAGTTACCACCATCTAACATACTGCATATTTTACTCATTTATTGTGTACCCCTCCCACACCCACCCTGGAATGTAAGTTCCTCGAGAGCAGAGATTTTTCTTCCTTTTGTTCATTGCTCATTCTCCTCCAACATCTCCCCTTGTAAAACAAGCTTGGGAATAATCTCTCTCTCTGTTTTTTTTTTTTTTTTTGATTGTCTGGAGGAATTTGTATCAAATTGAGATGATCTGTTCCTTGAAAGTTTGACCCCACCTGTAAATCCATCTGGGCCAGGTACTTTTTTGTCTGGGGGGAATAACTGCCAGTGTGCTAGTTTCTTTGACAATTATATCACTGTCCAAAATATTTTCGCTTAAGTCAGTTTTAGTAAGTTATATTTTTGTAGGAATTTGTCGAAGTTTTCAAAATTGTTGGCATATCATTTTTGATCATACTTGTATTATTTTTTATGTACACTTTATGTGTACTTCCCTTTAATTCATAATACTGATTATTTTGACTTTTATCTTCTTATTTTGATAAATCTTGAGAAATTTATATTGTTAGTTTTGGCAAGGAACCAACTCTTAGCTTTTTGGTTCTTCTCTATTGTGTTTTTGTTTTCTATTTTGTTGATTTCTGTTTCTATTTTTATTTTCTAATTTCTTCTAATTTCTTTGAGTTTGTTTTTTCCCCTGAATCTCTTAAGAACACACAACTCACTAATTTTGAGATTTTCTTCCATTCTAATATAAGTATTTAGCTATAATTTTTCCTCAAAGTACACATTGGCTGCACCCCAGAAATTTTAATATATGGTTTTTTAATGTCAGTTAGTCTTAGGTATTAAATTTTTAAAATTTTGATATTTCCCCTTTATTCCATGAGTTATTTAGCAATACTGCTAAATACTTGGGCATTTTAAATTTATATTTTAAACTTCTGATTTAATTTCATTGATGGTCAGAGTTCCCAGTCTGCTTTACATTGGGTTGGCCAAAAAGTTGGTTGGGGTTTTTCCATAACACCTTATGGAAAAACCCCAGCAAACTTTTTGGCCAACACAATACTTAAGATTGAAATTTATTGAGACTTTCTAAATGGCCCAGTACATGATCAGATTTTTGCATTTATTCCAGGTGTGCTTGAGAAAAATGTATATTCTGTATTATTTGGAAGAACTCTATGTGAGATGTTATTTAAGTGGGTCACAACTTGTAACTGAGTGGTGCATATTTTCTATATCCTTGCTGATTTTTTTTTCCTTTTGATCTATCAATAACTGAAAAAGCCTTGCTAAATTCACCCTAGTTCTATAAAATTTTACCTAATATATATGGGGCTATTTTAGGTGCATTTATATTTAAAGTTGCTCTCTTCTTGGTGAATTAAAACTTTTATTATTTTATGGTAACCCTCTCAATCCCTCATAGTACTTGTTGTCTTAGAGTCTAGTTTAATGATACTGATAAGCTACATGGTTTTCTTTTGGTTCATATTTGCCTACCCTGCCATTGTCAATCTTTTTTTTAAATTTACAAACTTTGCATATCCTTATTCTTAATGAGTGTCTCTTACAGATAACACATACCTGTATTTAAAATATTCAATCTGTTAATAATTTGAGTGGTGAGTTTCATCCAAATATATTTATTTTACTTATTGATGTATTTGGACTTAGTTCTGTCTTCTTTGTCTCAAGTTTTCTATATTTGTTAAATCTTTTCTTGCTTTTGAAAAAATTATATCAATATCCCCCCAATAAGAACTTTCATTCTTAGTTTCTTCCCATCTCTGTCAGCCCCTATCATGTAGTTATTATCTACACTCTTAATTTACACTATTATTGATATTTTTATCTTTTTCTTTAGTCTTAGCTATTTATTTAAGACAATACAAATTCTTTCAGGTTACTTAATCCCTTCTCCTTTAGATATATACTCTTGCATCATCTCTTGCATTTGTCTTTCTTCCTATTCAAATATTTTATATAAAACCATTTTTATGAGTCTTTGTGGTGAAACATCTGAGGGCTTCTATGCCTGAGAAATAAAACATGTCATGCCTGTATATTTGGAAGGCAGTTCAGTTGGTTACAAAATTTCAGGTTTAAAGTTCTTTTCCTTCAATACTTAAAAAAATATAATTCCATTGAGTTATTGCATCTATTGTTGTTGTTTGGAAATGCGGTTTCAATCTGAATCTGCTTTTCTTTTCCCTGGAAACATTTAAAAATCATCTTTTTGGCATTCTTACTTTTCATAATAACATGGATAGGTGTGGGTTTTACCATCTGTCTTAAAAAAATTTTTTTTATCAGCTTAGGGGTTCCTTAAATTTGCAGTTTCTAATCTTTTTCAATTTGGAGGAATTTAGTCTATTATTTTTCAAAATTATTCGTACTCTCCATTTTTATTATTTTTTATTTCTGGGACTTTTATTATTTACATGTTACCACTTACTTCTACTTCTAACCTCTATATCACCTCAATTTTTTCTTATATTTTCTGTTTCTTTGACTTTTCTTCTTCCTTCTGGGAGAATTGGTCAACCTGGTCTTTCAAATTGTTACCTTGTTCCTGGGCTATTTCCGTTTTGCCCTTTATGTCATCTAGAGGGTTCTTTATTTCAAATATTGCATTTTGTACCTATTATTTATATTTTGATGCTTTTGTATGCTTGCTTTTCTGTTTCATGTTGCTAGTATTTTTTAAATTCTTTTTAAAGAGATATGCGAATTAGGCTAGTTTTAATTTCTTGCCTCTGTGTCCTAATATTCTGGTGGAATCTTTAATGCTGAATAGTGTTTTTATTTTTGAAGAGGCTGTGTTCTTCAATTGTCTTGTAGATTTGGCCTCTGAGATTGTTTTCTTGAAGGGTGTCAGCTTTCCTCCAGTGATGCACCAGAGCCAGCTGGTGCCAGTTTCTGGAGTTTAGGGAGGAAGGGGGAAATGTGCCCTGGGGGGCAGAGCTCCTCACTCCTCTCGAAGTCAGGGCTTTACTGTTGCCTGCAGGGAGAAACAGCATTAGAAGAAGATGCTCTTTAAATTGTAATCCCCAGCTCTGGGGGATTGGAGGAGGAGGGATGAGGAAGCAACTGCCTAAGGATTTTTAGCCTCAAGTTATATATTTGTTAACTCCTCACCCATATTGTACTTCTGCAAGGTCTGATTTCACTCCTGAGGACACACGGACCATTGCTTGGGGGGAGGAAAAGAACCCCTACCATCCCTTTTCCGTTTTATCATTTTACAGCTGTTCTTTCTCCAAGGAAAAGCCACCTTCTCCTACAGACACACAAGTCCATAAAAGCACCTCTGCTCATCCCAGGGTCTCCACATATCTTCTGCAGTTCCAGGGTTACTTTCATGGAAAGATCCTATATTTGCGATTGACAGAGTCTTGGTACCAATCCCATAGGCCACTTTCTCTATGTTGAATGCTCCCTTTTTTCTGTCCCATGCACTTTATTCCAGCTGAGTTAGGCTTCTTCTCTTTTCTAAATTTTTCTTTTCTTTTTGGCTGCATTGAGTCTTAGTGCTATGCACGTGCTTTCTCTAGTTGCTGCGAGCGGGGGCTACTCTTCGTTGCGGTGCATGGACTTCTCATTGTGGTGGCTTCTTTTGTTGCAGAGCACGGCCTCTAGGCGTGCAGGCTTCAGTAGTTGTGGCACACCGGCTCAGTAGCTGGGGCTTGTGGGCTTAGTTGCTCTGCGGCATGTGGGATCTTCCCTGACCAGGGCTCAAACCTGTGTACCCTGCAATGGCAAGCAGATTCTTAACTGCAGCACCACCAGGGAGGTCCCTAGCCTTCTTAAGGATCTCTGCTCTACAGCTTTGGGTGCTACAGCTTTGCGCTTCCCTTAACTGGCTCCACTTGTTTCTTTTTACCCCCCTCATCTTTAGCTTTTCCTTTATCCTGGAAAATCACATTTCACACAACTCATGACTTATCTTAGGGAGCTTTTTCCAAATCACAGCAATTTTTGATCTAATTTATCCCAGCTTCGCCCAAATTTCTGCTCAGTAGGAGACAGAGATTAAAGGAACGGGGGAACAGAATGATTCATCTGTAAATGGAGTTTGACAGCTCCCCTCTGAATACCTATGTCCACCCTGCTCACCGAAGTGACAATCTTATTCCCATTATTCTGCTTCAGAGGAAGAAACATTTTCTTCAAAATCTGGATTTGAGGGGTTTCAGACTCAGGGATACAGGACACAGTGGAAGCCAATGATGAGATTTGGGCTGAAAATAGGAACATTAAATGAATGTTTTAAAAAGTGATGATGAGGCCCCCTACCAGCCTGCTTCCCTTGCCCTCTTCCTAGAACATTGGAAGCTAGAGATGTTTCTTTTACCCTTGGGTAAGAATTCATCCTTGAAGGAACTCTGAGTCCCCAGAGAAAACATCTTCAGACACTGACATTTTCTGGAAAGAAAAGTCCACTTTCTACTACTTGGTCACTTCCTGAAGTCTACCAGTCAACAAGTTCCACCCTTGCATAGAGAACAAACACTCAGTTTTAAGACTTTCATATTTCCCGTTAAATATGGACCCACAGCTAATAAGTATCACCACACATTTGAGGACAGCCTTTAATATAAGAGACTGAAATTAGCATTGTCTCTAGAGGAGACACATCTGCAAAGATCAGAAGAAAAAATAGTTGAATTACAATAACGTCCATAGAAAAGAGGAACAATCTGAGAACAAGAAAGAGCTCTTTGAAATAAAAAAAAAATAGAAAGCTGAAACAAAATTTCCAGTAAGATTTGCAGGATAAAGAGAGTCTCTTAGAAAGTAATGACAAGACAAAAAGATGAACCACTGAGAGAAAAGAGAAAATCAAAGGCTAGGTTTGGGAAGTTCAACATCTTTCTGGAGTTTTAGGAAAAGAAAATAGAGAAAGTAGACTGGAGGAATTTTAAAAATACATCCTGCTTGAAAATTTTCTAGAACTGAAGGACATAATTTTCCAATTTGAATAGGTCCATAGAACCTAGCATAATGATTGAAAAAAAGTGGGTAAAAACTTTCAGAGAGATAGAAAAGGTCACAAGGATCAGGAATTAAGATTGCACCTGATTTTTCAGTAGCAATGTTTAATATTAGATTAAAATAGAATAATATTTCAAAAATCTGCAGAAAAATTATTTCAGTAAATATAGAACTCAAATGATTATACTGAAGGATATGTAAAATACATAAAAGTAAAATCATATCTTCCGGGTGTAAGGCATGTAGTCCCAAACTGCCTTCTACATTAAAAAAAATCAGCTTTCTGGAGGTATAATTTATGTACAACAGAATTAGCTAATTTTAAGTCTACTGTTTAATGAGTTTTGACTAGTGGTTCTCAACCAGAGGCAATTTTACCCCCCAGGAGATATTTGGCAATGTCTGAAGACATTTTTGGTTGACACAACTTGGGGGGTGGGGGGGTGCTACTGACATCTAGTGAGATAGAGGGCAGGGATGCTGCTAAACATCCAGGAATGCACAGATCAGCCCTGCACAACAAAAACTACACTGCCAAGGATGTCAGTGGAGCCAGGGTTGACAAAGCCTGGCTTTGAGAATAGCCATGTAATAGTCAGCATAATTATCCTACTGGGCATTTCTCACCTGAGAAAGTTTCTTGTACCCTTTTATAGTCAATTCTCTTTCCCCACATCCTGGACCCTGACAACCACTGATCTACTTCCTATCCCCACAGTTTTACTTTTTCTAGAATTTCATACCAGTGGAATCATACAGTACATAGTCTTGGATCTGGTCTTTTTTGTTCAGCATAATGTTTGTGTGATTCATACATCAGAAATTCATTCCTTTTTATTGCTTTGTAGAGCTCTACTGTATGAGTGTACCACAATTTGTTTGTCTATTCATCTATGGAAGGAAAAGTTGAATTGTTTCCACTTTGGGGCAATTACGAATAAGGCTGCTATGAACATTGGTGAATTTGACTTTATGTGGACATGTGTTTTCATTTCCTTTGGGTAAATATATAGGAGGAGAATTGACAGGTCTTAGCAAGTATATGCTGAACTTTATAAGAAACTACCAAATTGTTTTCCATGGTTGTACCATTTTACATGCCTATCAGAAATACATGTGTTCCAGTTTCTCCATATGCTTGTCAACACTTGGTGTTGTCAGTCTTTTTAATGTATGCTTCTGTGATGAATAATTTGTTGAGCATCTCTTAATATGCTTGTAAACACTGGTATAACTTCTTTTTCTAAAGTGTTTGTTCAAATCTTTCCCTCCTTACAAAAATTAGTTTTTTATATTTATGTTATTTAATTATGAGAATTTTTAATATATTCTGGATGCAATTTTTTCTCATATGTACATATTGCAAATATTTTCTCCCAGTCTGTGACTTACTTTATTTTCTTAACAATGCCTTTAAAAAGTGGTTTTAATTTTGATAAAGTTCCACTTATTAATTTTTTCTTTTGTGGTTAGTGTTTGTTGTGTCCTGTGTTGAGATCTTTGCTACTCCAAGCTAGCATATATTTTCTTCTGGAAGTTTTATACTGTCACCTTTTACATTTAGGTCTGTAAGTTAGCATTTGTCTATGGCTTGAGGTAAAGACCATATGGATATCTGATTGTTCTAGCACCATTTGTTTGAAAAGACTGTCCTTTTGCCATTGAATTACCTTGTTGTTTCTGTTGAAACTCAATTGATCATTTTTATATATGAGTTCATTTCTAGACTCCCTAATCTGTTCCATTGATGTATGTGTCTATCCTTATGCTAATAAATAGTTCACTATCTTGATTACTGTAATTGTTTAGTAAGATTTAAAGTCAAGTAGTGTTAAATCCTCAACATTTTTCTTCTTTTCCAAATCATTTGGATTATTATAGGTTCTTTGAGTTCCCATATATTTTTTAGAATTTTAGAATCAGTTTGTCAATTTCTACAAAAAGTGCCTGTGTTAAGTCTATGGATCAGTTTGGGGACAATTGACATTTTATCTCTATTGAGTCTTCTTATTCAAGAATAGGTATATTTCTCCATTTATTTATTTGTCTTCTTTTTATTTCTCTCTGCTGTGTTTTTATTTTTCAGCATACACATCTTTATTCATAGAGGTATTTCATGTTTGTATTGCAAATGGAAGTTTTTTAAAAAATTCATTTCAGTTTGTTTATTGCTGGTATATAGAAATATTACTTTTCCCCTAGCTTTAGTGAGATATAATTGACATATAACATTGTATAAGTTTAAGGTGTACAATGTGATGATTTGATACATGCGTATACTATGAAATGTTTACCACAATAAAATTAGTTTTTACCTCACATAATTACCATTTTGTTGTTGCTGTAATGAGACCATTAAATCTCTATTCTCATAGCAACATTCAAGTACAGGATACGGTATTGTTAACTACAGTCACTATGTGGTGTGTTAGGTCCCTGGAAGCAATTCATCTTATACCTGAAAGTTTGTAACCTTTGAACAACATCTCCCCATTCCACCCCCACCCTCAGCCCACAACAACCACCATTCTACTTTCTGTTTCTATGAGTTTGATGTTTTTAAATTTGTCATATAAGTGACATCATACAGTATTGGTATTTCTCTGTTTGACTTATTTTCACTTACATAATGCCCTCCAGGTCCATCCATGCATGTTGCTACAAATGGCAAGATTTCCTTCTTTTTTATGTCTAAATAATATTCCGTTTTGTGTGTGTGTGTGTGCACGTGTGCATGTGTATGTTATATCTATCTATCTATCTATCACATCTTCTTTATCCATTCATCTGCCAGTGGACACTTAGAGTGTTTCCATGTCTTGGCTGTTGTAAATAATGCTGCAATGAACATGGAAGTGTAGATATCTCTTTGAGGTAATGATTTCATCTTCTTCAGGTATATACCCAGAAGTGGAATTGCTGGATCATATGGTAGTTCCATTTTTAATTTTTAAAGAAACCTAATTTAATTTTTAAAGAAAATCCTGTTTTCCATCCTGCCTGTACCAATTTACATTGTCATTAACAGTGCACCAGAGTCCCCGTTTCTCCACATCCAAATGTTAGCATTTGTTATCTCTTGTCTTTTTGAAATAACCACCATAAAATGTGTGAGGTAATATCTCATTGTGATTTTGATTTGTATTTCCCTGATGATTAGTGATGTTGAGCACCTTTTCATGTACCTGATGACTATTTGTATGTCTTCTTTGGAAAAAATGTCAATTCAAGTCCTCTGCCCATTTTCAAATAGGATTGTTTGTTTGTTTTTAACTGTTGAGTTGTTTAAGTTCCTTACATATTTTGGATATTAACTCCTTATCAGACATATACTTTGAAAATATTTCCCCATTCTTTATGCTACCTTTTCATTTTGTTGATTTTTTCCTTTACTGTGCAGAGCTTTTTGGTTTGATGTAGTCCAACTTGTTGGTATTTGTTTTTTGCTGCTTTTGCTTTTGGTGTCCTCAAAAAATCATTGCCAAGAGCAAAGTCAAGGAGATTTTCCCCTATGTTTTCTTCTAAGAGTTTTATGGCTTTAGATTTTATGTTTAAGTTCTTAATCCATTTTGAGTTAATTTTTGTGAATAGCATTAGATACAGGTCTAATTTCATTCTTTGCATGGATATTCAGTTTTCACAGCATTTATTGAACAGAGCCTCCTTTCCCCATTGAGTATTCTTTGTTCCCTTGTCAAATATTATGCCATATATATGTATTTATTTCTGGTTTATTTCTGGGCTTCTATTATGTTCCATTTATCCTTGTGTCTGTTGTTATGCCAGTGCTATACTGTTTTGATTACTATAGCTTTGTGATACAGTTTGAAATCAGGAAGTAAGATGCCTCTAGCTTTGTTCTTTCTCAATGATCACTAAAGATCATTTGAGATCTTTAGTGGTTCCATATAAATTTTAGGATATTTTTTCTACTTCTGTGAAAAATTTTCTTTTGAATTTTGATAGGGATTATATTGAATCTATAGATGGCCTTGGGTAGCATGGATATTTTAATAATATTATTGGAATAACTCTTTCAATTCATGAACATGGGATATCTTTCCATTTATTTATGTCTTCTTCAATTTCTTTCTTCAATGTCTTATAGTTTTTGGCATATAGATCTTCCACTTCCTTCGTTAAGTTTATTCCTAAGTATTTTATTGTATTTGATGTTATTGCAAATGGAATTATTTATATCTGTTTCAGATAGATCATTGTTAGTAATACTACTGATTTTTTTTTCTTTTTGCCATGTCATGTGGCTTGCAGGATCTTAGTTCCCTGACCAGGGACTGAACCTGGGCCCATGGCAGTGAAAGCACCAAGTCCTAACCACTGGACTGCCAAGGAATTCCCTGATTTTTAAGTATTGACTCTGTGTTTTGCAACTTTGCAACTAATCATTCTAGTGTTTTTTTCATATTTCCTTAGGATTTTCTTTGTAGACAGTCATGTCTGCAAATTACATTTTTCTTCTTTTCTAATCTGTATGACTTGTATTTCTTTTTCTTGCCTTATTGCGTTGGCTATGGCTTCCAGTTCAATTTTGAAAAGGAGTGAATGTCCATTCTGTGTTCCTGATCTTAGTGGGAAAACAGTCTCTCACTATTAAGTATGATTTTAACTGTAAGTTTTTGTAGATACCCTTTATCAGAGTGGAGAATTTCCTGCTTGCTAAGAGTTTTTATCATGAATGAGTGTTAAATTTGGTCAAATGCTTTTTCCATTATCTATTGAGATGATCATATGGTTTATCTTTTATTTTGTTAATGTGATGAATTACACTGATTGATTTTCAAATGTAAAACTAACTTTGAAGTCCTGTATAAGTCCCACTTGAACATGATGTCTTACACTTAAAAAATATTGTTTGGTTTGTATTGTTTGGTTTGCCAGTATTTTGTTAAGAATTTTTGCCTTTAAGTTCATGAAGAGTATTAGCCTTAGTTTTATTTTAGTTTACTTTATCTGGTACCTTTTAGTTTACTTTATGAGGCTAATGTCATAAAATGAGATGGAAATTTTCCTCCTCTATTTTCTGAAAGTATTTGTGTAGTATTTGTATTCTTTCTTTCTTAAATATTTGATGGAATTTGTGGAGAAGCCGTTTAGATCTGGCTATGTATTTTTGTGAAGGTTTTAAATTACAATTCCATTTCTTTAATAGGTATGGGTTTATTCTTACTTTTTAATTTATTCTCATGCCAGTTTTAGTAAACTGTATCTTTTAAGAATGTGGGGGCTTCCCTGGTGGCACAGGTTAAGAATCCGCCTGCCAATGCAAGGGACACACGTTCAATCCCTGGTCCGGGAAGATCCCACATTCTGTGGAGCAACTAAGCCTGTGCGCCACAACTGCTGAGCCGGTGCTCCAGAGCCCATGAGCCACAACTACTGAAGCCCACATGCCTAGAGCCTGTGCTCCGCAACAAGAGAAGCCACCGCAATGAGAAGCCCGCGCACCACAACAAAGAGTAGCCCCTGCTCACCGCAACGAGAGAAAGCCCGTGCGCAGCAATGAAGACCCAACGCAGCCAAAAATAAATAAATACAATAAATAAATTTTTTAAAAAAGAATGTGACTATCTGATTTGTCAGTTTTTTGACATATCCTTGTCATACTCTTTCCTTATTAATTTTTTAAAATATTCCTAGGATCTATGATGTTCCCTCTTCGATTCCAGATAGCCCTACAAGGCCACTATGACTTTGGATAGGATCTTCACTTTGTAGCTGAGTTTACGATGAAAGATTCGCTCAAGGTCACACTGGTGCTAAGTGCCAGAGGGTGGACTCCAAACTCATTACTTCTACTAATAAGTCCATAATATGCATAGTCACATCACAAAACAATTTTAAGCATGTTGATTTATTTACCTGCATATATTCATAACCACAACCCAATTACTTGAATGGTAGGCAGTAGGATGGAACACATATTGACTTATAGGTTTGAATAAACGGTACCAAAATTACCTGCTGCATGACCTCGGGAACATTAATTTATCTGAGCCTCATCTTCTTTACCTGAAACAGGATATTACTTCCTTCCTCGTAGGGTTGTTCTTAAGAGTTAACGCATGTAAAATGCTTTTAACAATACCTGGATTTTGCTTAAAGGTATGATCATTTTCGTTAACTATACTAATCACTGTGAGATTATTTAATGATTCACACTTTCTATTTTTTTGTACGTGGGAACAGTAATATTGTCTGACTATCGAAATGACAATATTAGGTTTTCCTAGCGGACTGCTCAGTTTCAAAAATGAAGCACGAATAGGTGAACGTCAAAGTTAACTGAAATTACTTTAAAAATTAATTTACTGGGGCTTCCCTGGTGGCGCAGTGGTTGAGAGTCCGCCTGCCGATGCAGGGGACACGGGTTCGTGCCCCGGTCGGGGAAGATCCCACATGCCGCGGAGCGGCTAGGCCCGTGAGCCATGGCCGCTGAGCCTGCGCGTCCGGAGCCTGTGCTCCGCAACGGGAAAGGCCACGACAGTGAGAGGCCCGCGTACCGCAAAAAAAAAAAAAATTAATTTACTTTTGGAGATCATCTTTCCAGTAACATGAATCTTCTGGGAGGCAGGCTACATCTGTCTAAATCCTGTTTTTGTAAAATAGTGTATATGCAGAGAAAAATGTGGATAAATCAGACAGTTAACAGTGGTCATCTCTGAGGGTTGGGATAATGGTGGAGGCCATTCATCTACTTGTTTATATTTTTAGTGCTTTTAAAAAAATGAGACGATACTACTTTTATAATCTGAAAAAAGAATATGATCGAAAAATAATTATATGAAAAATAAGGCTTTTTATCAAAAAAGTTTGACATGACTTGCTCCATGCTGGCTCCTCACTTACAATCATTTCTTCCTAAATGCTCTGAAATCTTCCTCGCATTGACATCAGCTGAGAGGTCTCTAGATCTGGAATTTCTGTAAGCACCAGTGAACCACTTGTGTCCTAGAATTTGCATCTGGTTTCCATATAGCTGGGGTGTTCCTTAGTTCTCTCCAGGCCTGGTAGTCAAAACATTTTAGGATGAGAGAAAACGTGCTCACTTTAAAGGAAAGATTTCGCTGCCAGTCTTTCCAGCCTTGAATACAACCTGCGGAGGACATCATTGCTGTCAAAACTGTTTTAATTAAACGTATTTATAAAGAGAGATTCAAAAGGGACTTGGGCTGTTATCTCACACCCCAATATGGCATTCGAGCTTTGCTTTTTAATTATTCCTAGAGTTATTTCTAAAAGCAATGCTGCACTCAGTTTTAACCTTTTTGTCCCTCGCTGGCCCTTCCGGGTCTGTCCAAGGCACCCTTCCTCAATTCCTTCTCTCCACGTTTTCCCTTTTTCCGTTCTTTCTGGAGCTCCTGCTTCTTCCCGGAGCTGGGAGGGGGTGGGGAGAGGCCGGCTTTGGCCCCAACAGCTGCAGGAGCGGCTTGGCTTCCTGCATCCCCAGGCCGCCTCAGCTTCTTCCGAGGGCTTTCCGAGTTTGGTGTCCAGCAGCTGCCAGGAGGGCCCCAGAGTCTCAAATGCTTTCGGATCTCACCTTATTACGGTCTTAAAAATGTCATCATTCTCCAAGTTGACAAGCTGTCTACCCAGGACGATGTCTAGGGAATGTTAGTTCTGTCTAGACGCTCCCTCTGTGACTGATGGTTCCTTGCGAATGTAAATAAAAGCAATGCTGGCACCTACGCCTCTCAAGGTGTTGCGCTAACACCAGCACCGCTGGCCCCTGCGCGAGTGTTTGGCTTTTGGTTGTTGGGGAACTGAACCGGGAGCGGACTGTGCTCTGGTGGCAGAGCGCGGACACCCCGCCCCCGCCCTCAGGGGAGCTTGTTGCCTCCATCAGTTTATGAGCACTTACTGTCTGTATTCAGGTTTACGACATACATGCAACATTTCATTCTCCACCTTTGTGCTGGCTTGAGTGTGACACTTTAAAGGAAATGACTTCTGGGATGACTGCCCTTTGGAAAGAGTTGAGAAAAGTTCAAAAAAGGATGTCATGTCAAAAAAGGCCGTGTTCTGACCAAAGGGGAAAGTTGATGAGATTATCCCATGACTCAGATTCCAGGGAATTAGCTGAGGGTTTCTGATGGGTTCTGCCTTGTAGATGTGGATGGTGACAAATCCTGTTCTCAAGTCTTCCAGGCCAAGATCAGAGTAAGACTTGTGTGTGTGTGTGTGTGTGTGTGTGTGTGTTTGGCATTTGACCCCATTCAAAGTTGCTTTCTGAGAGGTGTGGCCGCATGTAAAGGTACTCTTGTGATGTGGCTCAGGCTTTAATGCTTATAACCAAGCTGTCAATTGGCCACCTCTCTGGAGCATGTGGTTCTCTTCTCAACCAGCAGCCCGAGTCCTTACCCTCAGGCAGGGGCATGGAACCCGGTCTTAAGAACACAGTGTCTGGAGCCAGACAGCCTGGAGATGGACGTTCAGTTCTGTCATACACCAGCAATGACATTTAACCCATTCGTTCCTCGGTCTTTCCATTTGTAAAATGGGTATAATAATAGTACCTCCCCCAGGGTGGCTGTGAAATTGAGTGAAACAAAGACCTGGCTCTGTCCTGTGGGTGGTACTGTCACCGACCCTCCTGAGTGGGTCCCCAACAAGTCCTCCTGCCCGTGGTCACTTGAGCCAATAGAACGATAGGGAGTTTGGTTCAGAACAAAGGAAAATGTTATCCTCTGATCAGAGAATCAACAGGGGCCAGCCCGCTCTGCACACACGCTCTCCTGCCAGGTGCTGGAAGGGGCTACTTTATAGGGATCTGGTGAGGGGAGGGGGCGGGGCTCTCAGGGTGGGCGCAGGCGCAGGCGCAGCATCTCTGCAAAGCCCCCCCCCCCACGCCGCCATCTTGAATCGCGTTGTCTCAGGCGGCCCTTCTGCCCACTGCCGGGCGCCGGGGTGTCCAAGGCGCCGTTTTCCACCAGGAACCCTGGTCTGAGGCGCCGGGTGCGCGGCCTCTGCACGTGGCCCCCTGCGAGCCAGTGAAGCTACATGAGCAGAGAGGGAAGCAAGGTTAGACTTAATTTTATTACCAGTTTCTATCTTCATTTCCCGGGAATTGTTGACGAGCGTTGCTGGCACAGGCCCCTCCTCCACCGCCTGTCCTGCGCCTTGGTGGTGAGGTCCTGTCCTGCGGCGCCTCCGGCAGAGCGCAGGCGCTGTGACCCAGGGCAGGAGCAGAGCTTCTCCTCAGCCGCCATTGGGTGTGCGTGGCTGTCCCCAGGCCTCGACCCCGGCTGACTGCACATCCCTGAGGGGCCCTCTTTCCTCTAACCCCCCGGGGATGAAGGACACCAGACGGTTTAAGAGCCGTGGCCCACGTATTAGCAAGAGAACAGGGGTCCTGAAAGTGCGGGCACCTGGGTCTCGGGCCCTGGCGCGAGGCTCCTGCTCGCACTGGGGTCAGTTTTCGGGCAGAGAAGCGTCCGGTGGGGGAGGGGCCGCCCCCGAGCGGTCCGCGGCCCCGGGGCGGGGGCGGGGGGGGCTGTGGCGGTCGGAGCTTGGGGCCCCTTGCGTCCAGTGTGGCTGCCGGGCAGGACCGTGAGGGTCGCGGGGCGGGCGCTGGGCTTGCGGCCAGCAGGATTCCAGGGGTAGGTGCCCCCCGCTCCTGGCGGGAAGGGGTGGGGGCCGGGTGCTGGGTGCGGGCAGCACCTGGTCGCCGTACCCGGGAGGGCGGTCTTAGTCCCCGCCAGCTGGCGGCCGCACTTGAGTTGTTCCATTTCCAGGGGGCTGAGGTGGCCCTTCTCGGGGGCTTGGAGGCGTGGGTCTACCAGCCGTGAATTCACACGTGCTCAACCTTGACTCGTCCCCTGGGGCCACCGCACGAGGCTCCGGGCGATGGGAAGCAGCTCGGTCCACTTCCCTTGAGTGTCCTGACAGCGCGCGGCTCAGGCTCGTTCCGAGGTCTGATGGGTTCTCTTTACTTTTCACGACGACAGGGGGTCTCCAGGCTAAGAGCAAGGTCCCTCTTATGCCCAGGGCACTTGTTATCTCCTCTGTCACCAGAGACAGAGACGCTGGACCCTTGTTACCTTGTAGGGATCCTGGGAGCCCATCCTGGGGATTCTTTCTTTCAGCAGCGCCTTAGCTGCTGTGGGTGCCGTTTGGGTTCCGGCAGGGAGTGTTTCCGGCCACCCCGAAAACGTGGCCACCAGCACCAAGAGATGCCAGGAATTGCCTGGTGCTCTCGGCACGGCAGTGAAGTTGACCTGCCGCTCTTCTCCAGGATATGTCCCTCTGGCCTGGACGGGGGCCTCGGGGGGCTCTGGTGATGGTGGGGTTCGTTGTGCAGAGGGGGCAGTTCTCAGCCATCCGACTCCACGCCGGGAGTTACCGTGACCTCAACTAACCAGGTATACAGGGCTTCCCTCCCGTGGTGAGCGCCTTGATGAGCCTCCCTGGTGGCCGACAAGCTGCAGTTTGGGGAAGCTAGTGTCCGTGCTCGTTCACTAGCCACCCATGGCCTCCTAGCTCTCGTTTCTAGGCTTGGTCTAATTCTACCTCCGTGTAGACTAGGGGATAATTGGATGGATCTGGCCCTCGAGGTGTGACGGGTAGTTGCCAAGTTCCTGGTTCTAGGGCTGCCCTCTGGCCGTTGCGTCCACCTCGTGGTTTCCCTCTATTACCTCTGCACCCCTCTTGGGGACCCCTGCAGTGAATCACTGTCACTTTTGGGGGCGCTGTACTGCTTCTAAGAGCTTCAGTATGCTTAAGCCATGTTTCACGTGTTCATTCTGTGCAGTAAGCAGCCCTCTTTCCGGCCAGGTAGCCCCGTGTGTGTGTGTAGGATGGCATATGCCCACCGAGAGTCTGTGTAAAATTCGAGATCTTCCCTGTCCCAAGCTCTAAGGCTCAGGTGAGGGCTACCAGCTCTGCCTTTGGGGCAGAAGTCCCTGGGGGGAGGCTTCTTGCATCTGTGACTTGGGTCTGGGAGGTCACTGCGTATCCCACCAGTCTTTTTCCCTCCCTCGTAAAACTGCTCCCGCCTGTGAGCCGTTCCCCTTCGGCACTTGGGAGAGGCTCGCTTCCTACCTCGGGGTGACTGGACTAGATCTTGTCTGTGGTTTCTGTACCGTCATGCTCCAGGGTCCCCTGTGCTCCAGGGTTTCTGTGGGTAGCAGGGTGGCAGGATTTAGCGTGTGACAGGTGTTTTTAGTAGCCACTAGGTTGTTTTAAAGCGTAGCCTGGACTTGAATCAACCTTTGGGGGATAGCCATTCAGTTCCCATAGAGCTGGGGTCCACACCGTGGTCGGCTGGCCACATGGCAACCTTTCAGAGCTGTAGCGGCTGCTACGGAGGCAAGGGGGCCACCCCTGAGCGCCTTGATCTGATTGCCCGAGTAAGGGGTCATGGTTTCTGAGCCAGTACCCCAAGGGCGATGCCCCTTCTCTCACGAATGGAAAGGTCCTCCCGCTCAGAGGACACGGAGGTGCCGGCACACGCTCTCCTGCCAGGCGCTTGGCAGGGCTGCCTTGCGGCGTCTCCTCAGGGGTAGGGGCGGGGCTCCCGCAGGGCAGGCGCGGCATTGCTGCACGCGGCGCCTGCCGCCAGGGGGCAGCGCCGTGGCCTGGGGGCTTCTGCGCATGTCCCAGAGCTGAGGTGTGGGCACCGCCCTTCCGCTCGAGGAACCCGGGTCTGAAGGGCCAGGTGCGCGGCCTCTGCTCGTGGCCCCTGTGAGCCAGTGAAGCTACGCTGAGCACAAAGGAGAAGGAAGAAGGTTAGACTTCCTTTTATTCCCCGTAGTCTATTTTCATTTCCGGGGAACTGTTAATGGGCTTTGCTGGCAACAGTGCTACAAGGGAGGTGCAGTGAAAGCAGGGCTGCTTTTTGTTGCGGCTGCTTGTTAGTGATGGGCAATTTTCAGCCCCCTGCCGAAGTCCAGTAAGAACAGTGATCTTGGAGAGTAACGGTGACAGCAGCTGCCAGCGTTTATGGGGCGCCTGCTTCGTGCACGGCCACCCCGGAGGAGAGGCCCCCGGCACCTGTGTGCCCCCGTCGCTCTGCTCTAGCGCCGGGGCCAGGTCGGTGAGATGAGCTCAGGGCTGCCTCCGGAGCGGATGGTTCGTTCATCCGCTGGGATGCAGGCTTATGTCCTCAGCCTTTATGGAAGGTCAGCACGAGGAACAGCCACGTGGTAAACACTGTTATTGAATCCGGTGCATTTCATTGTCCAGCAGCCTTTATAGAAATCACCTGTCACGAATTGCCTCAGAGCGAAGAAAAAGGTCGTCTCTCTTGGTGTTTCCTTCTGTGAGACGGGCACCTGGGCTTCACGCCTGGGGACTCTGATCCAGTAAGTTTGGGTAGGGTCAGATAACTGTGTTTTTAAAATGCTTCTTCCCCTGCCCCCCGTGGATCTGCAGCACAGCCGGGGTTAGGAACCCCTAGTGGGGCTCTTCACCCTTCCCCGCGTGCCCTGATGGTTTGGCATCGTGGAGCTAAGGTTTGTGGTCAGTTACAGCTCCCTGCTGTCGACTCAGTGCTTGTGCCTCCACAGTTCACCCGTTGAAGCCTGGCGCCCAATGCAGTGGCGTTAGGAGATGGGCCTTTGGGAGGTGATTAGGTCATGAGGGTAGAGCCCCCGTGAATGGGATTAGTGTCCTTATAAGAGACCCCAGAAAGCTCCCTCCCTCCGTCCACCGGGTAAGGACACAGTGAGAAGGAAGTGGGCTCTCAGCAGTCACTGAATCTGCAGGTGTCTCGAGCTTGGACTTCCAGCCTCCAGAACTGTGAGAAATAAATTTCTGTTGTTTATAAGCCGCCCAGTCTGTGGTATTCTGTTTTAGCAACAGGAATGGTCGAAGATACCTCCTTTTACTTAGGTCTTCTGATAGAATTTTTACTCCCTTTTCACGCCTCATCTCTTGTTCTTTAATTTACCTTCTTTTAATAATTTTATAGTTCATGTATCATTTATTGTAAAAAGCCTCAAATCTGTTTTCGGCAAAAAAACAAATTAGTGGGAGAGTGAGCGTAATTGTCCGTCTGAAGTTTTCCAACAGGTTTTCTTGCAAATTCTCTTCATTCTTTCTATCATGAGTTTGCCTACCTTTGCCATTTTGGGGTAATAGTTTGAAAAACTAAACAATTACAATCATTTGTTTTTAAAAAGCATTAATATGTTCTAAAGGGAGAGTGGCTCACTTTCAAATATCTTGAGGTGCTGTAACTGTGAAGAGAGACTGTTCTAGATGCAGGAGTTCAACCCAGAGGTAATGAGATTGGAGAAGCCATAATGAGTTCAGAGGAAGGTGCTGGGATAAGTACAGTCACCCTAGGCGTTGTCAACCTAGGGTGGGGCCTCTCTCATCTCATGGTCCTCCCGCCCCATCCCATGGATGTAGCTTTAGGTGCACTCCTGGTTTACAGTAGTCAACATGCAGCAATTATTTCATGTTTGTCAACAATATGATACAGGACTTCGGTGAAGATGAACTTGGCCTGGGTCCCTGATAACCGCATTTCCAATCAGCTTCCCTTGCTTTGAAGCGGTCTTCATCCAATAACAAGAGGCGATTTCAAAGGTCATTGCAAGATTGCAAAATAACGAGTCCAGACACGTGTTGTTATATGTGGGATGGTGACTGATTGGGGCTTGGATGAAATGACATTGGCTTCAATCCAGAGCTGGGTCTGGATTCAGAGAGTAATACACATGTGACCGCTTGCAGGCATTTTTCTGGTCTTATTTTCTACATAGAAAAAAAGAGCATGTTTTTTTCATTTAGTGTGAAAAATACTCCAATACCACCAGACTATAAAATTGATTGGATTGATGGAATGGTTTTTAAATTAAATTTTGAGTAATACTGATAAACTTCTATATTGTTTCCTCAGCTATTATTCTGCATAAGTGATTTCCAACTAAGTTTAACTAACTTTTCATTCCAGGGGTGATCATAACCCAGCTATTTAATTTGGGCAACCCCTCCCTGTTTTCCAGGAAATCACACTTTTCAAGCACCTGCTCTGTGTACACTTTTGCCCTAGATACTGTCACTGTCCTTTAGGAATTCACCGTTGAATTGGGACAATACATTATGAATACAGTACAGAGATGAAAATGATTAGCAGTACAAAGCAGTGTAAATTAACTGTGACACTGGAGGTGGAAACACAGGTTGGCAGGAATTCAGAGGCTGGAATAATCACATGGGTTGGTGAGATCCGGGAAGGCTTCCCCAAAGCGGTGTGAGCTGGTCTATGGGAAAGCAAATCTTTGGATATTCCTGGATAGAACCTCTCCCCTCCAGCCACAGTGGTCTGTGCACCCGTGGAAATGTCTTTCCCCTTTCACCGCCACTTTTGCCAATACCATTCCTCTCTCCTAGAATGTCCAACCTCTTTCTCCACTTAGCATAGTTCTCCCCAAGTTTCTAAACCCAGGTTGTGGGGCTCCTTGAATAGGTGGCTTAGGAATGTGAACTTTCTGTTAATGGGAATCGCTCCCTACTTTGGAGTAGGGTTGTTAAATGATAAGTATGAACCAAGGCTGAATTCAACCTTGAATTGAGAAGAGAATCATTTCCAAACGTTCAACACAACAGGCTTATGCCTCCTATTTATTAAAATAATTTCTTTATTGATTAGCCCTTATGTGAGAAGGGAGCTAAAGACAAGGCAACTTTAGCCAGTAGTGGGAAATCTAAAGGTCTCTCCAGATTCTAGATCCCAGAGACAGTGTCTGGAGGTATATTTGGTTGTCACGATTTGAGGGGGTGCTACTAGCATCTAGTGGGTGGAGGCCAGGGACACTGCTAAACGTCCTGCAATGCACAGGACACTCTCTCCACAACAAAGAATTATTTGGACTAAGATGTTAATAGTGCTAAAGTTGAGAAACCTTGCATTGGAGGAAATTAGAAGTGACTGACTGACACCCAGTCAGTCTAATTCTAATTCCAAATGCTTGGAAAGATTTATCTCAGAGGAAAGAAAAAGTAGCAAATCTGTTCAGCTTACATTTTGACCAGAAAATAAAGTCAAAGGAAGACTTCAGCTCATTCATCAGATGCCCTATTGCCAACCCCTTTCTGCCTGTACAGCTGTTTGGTACAGTTCAGTACAGAGCTGGCAGTCTGACTTTGACTACACAGGTATCAATGCCAAACAGATGACTTCAGGGAAAGCACGCCATTGAGTCATTGCCAAGAAGCACCCTCATCCCTCCTTGGGCGTGTCAAGCGTTCCCACCTTTCCAGGTGTGACCAGGTTAGACAATTCTCCCTAGTTCCCATTTCTCTCTGGAGGAAATGCAACTCGTTTGGCCAATGTTGGGGAGGGACAGAGGTCCATTAGAAATCTTGAGGGGGACCCTGAAAACTTCTGTCTGGATTTTCTTGTCATAGGGCAGTGGTCTTGGCTGAACAGAAGCTGTTGATGAACCTTAACTATTGTTGTGCATGTTTATAATACTTTTATTTGGGGGGAACCAGGGATCAGAGGTTGTTTTAACTTTATTTTGATGATTAATGTGTAAAATTTATGTTCATGTTTTAGTAACAGAAATGACTTGCACACTTATATGTCAGTTGTATTGGTGAGCATGAAAATGAATGAATGAAAATTACTAACTAATCAACAGTATTTATTGCATGTCAGTTATGTACCGAAACATAAGTATTAGGTACAGTGTCATAGGGATTCATAGTCTGGTCTAGGAGACAGTTCAGTAAAAAGATAATTATAATAGAGTGTGCTACGTGCTGTGGCAGGACAGTTGTATGGCACTATGGGGGCATGGTGAGAAGTCCCTTAGCTGAGACCCGAGACTTGAAGGTTAGTAGGAATTAGTGATAAAAAAATGTATGGGGGATAAACATTAAGGTCCTACTGTACAGCACAGGGAACTATATTCAGTATCCTGTGATGAGTCATAATGGAAAAGACTATGAGAAAGAATATATATATCTATAACTGAGTCACTTTGCTGTACAGTGGAAATTAACATAACATTGTAAATCAAATACACTTCAATACAATTTTTAAAAAGTGTATGGGAGGGCTTCCCTGGTGGTGCAGTGGTTGAGAGTCTGCCTGCCGATGCAGGGGACACGGGTTCGAGCCCTGGTCTGGGAGGATCCCACATGCCACGGAGCAACTGGGCCTGTGGGTCACAACTACTGAGCCTGCGTGTCTGGAGCCTGTGCTCCACAACAAGAGAGGCCACGATAGTGAGAGGCCCGCGCACCGCAATGAAGAGTGGCCCCCGCTTGCCGCAACTGGAGAAAGCCCTTGCACAGAAACGAAGACCCAACACAGCCAAAACTAACTAAATAAAAAAAAACCCCAATGAACCGACATTTAAAAAAAAAAAAAGAAAGAAAAGAAAAAAAAAGTGTATGGGAGAGTGGAGGAGGATGGGGTGGGAGATGTTATTCCACTAAGAGTGGCAAGCATGTGCCAAAGCTCACAAGTTAGAAAAAGCATGGAGTGTTCAGTGAACTTTACGATGCTCAGCAGAGCTATTTTGAAGATGTAGTTTAGGATTCAGTAACATTTGTAGGTGAGAAGTTCATTCATTGGACGGATTAACTAAGGACAGTATGTAGAGCAGGGAGAGGACAGGACCTGAGAGAAACACAAACAAGAGATGGGCAGAAGAAGAAGAGCCGAGACTTACGAAGTTTGGCCAGAGAAAGTAAAAAGATAAGCCATAGCTGGTAGAAAATATGTGCAGTACCAATATGTGAAGAACTTTGACAAATCAATATGGAAAAAATTAACAACCCAATGGATAAATGGACAAAAGAAAGGAAAAAGCGTTTCACAAACAAATGAAAGGATCCTCAACCTTGTTGGTCATCTGGGAAATGCTAAATAGAGCCACAAAAGATATCATTTCTCACCCATGAGATTAGAAAAGTTAGAGAGTCTGACAATACCAAACACTGGCAAGAATGTGGAGCAATGAGAACTCTGATATCCTGGTGATGGGAACGTACATTAGCGCAACCTTTGGAAAAAAAAATTGGCATTAACCTAGTAAATATGAAGATGTATGTATGTTACATATTCAAGGGTGCCAGGAGGCATGTGACAGTATGTTTTTTAATAACAAAAACTGAAAATAAAATATCTATCGATAGTAGAATAGAAAAAACTTTTTTGTCTACTCACACAATAGAATACTATAGAGCAGTGAAAGTGAATAAATGGCAGGTCTGTGTATGTTATGGGTTGAATTGTGCCCCCATAAAATTCATATGTTGAAGTCCTAACCCCCACTATCTCAGGCTGTGACTGTATTTGGGTATAAAGTCTTTAAAGAGGGAAATGAATAAAATGAGATCATTAGGGTAGGCCTTAATCCAATATGACCCATGTCCTTATAAGAAGAGGAAATTAGGACACAAATCCATAAAGAAGGAAGACCATGCGAAGACACAGGGAGAAGAAAACCATCTACAGGCCAAGGAGAGAGGCCTCAGAAGAAACCACCCCTGCCAACACCTTGATCTTGGACGTCCGGCCTCCAGGACTCTGAGAAAACAAATTCAGTTGTTTCAAGCCGCCCTGTCTACAGTACTTTCTTATGGCAGCCCTAGCAGACTAATACAATGTGCCAATATTAACGGATCTCAAAAATACAAGGTTGGGTGAAATTGCAAGTCACAGAACACTAACAGTGTGATTCCATTTAGGTAAAGATTAAAAAAAAAAGAGTAGTTTAGGACCACAGACAGACACAGATATACACATAACAAATTCTTACATTCTGACACTCCTTTAAAAGATGGAGCTTAATTCCCTTCCCCTTGAATGTGGGCTGAACTCAGTGGCTCACTTCTAATGAATAGAAAAGCATAAGTAATAGTGTGTGACTTTTGATACTAGGTCGTGAAAGGCAGTGTGGCTTCCTTCATGCCCTTGCCTGGATCACTTGCTCTGGGTGGAAGCCAGGTGTCATGACACTCAAGTAGCTCACGTGGCAAGGACCTGATGCCTCTTGCCAACAGCCACGTGAGTGTGCCATCTTGGAAATGTATCCCCAGCCCCAGTGAGGCCTTCAGATGACTGTGGCCCAGGCTGAAGTCTTGGCGGCAACCTCATGAGAGATCTGGATCCACAACCACCCGACGAAGCTGCTCCCAAATTTGTGACCACGAAACCTGTGAAGTAATAAATGCATATTTTTTAAACTGCTGAGTTTTGGGATAATTTGCTACACAGCAGTAGATAACTAATACAGTACACTATAGAGAAAAAGCAAGAGAATGATCAACGTAAATTTCAGGATAATGGTAACCTCTTGGGTGGAGGTAAGAAGATGCAATTAGGCAGGGGAACATGCACACTTCAAAGATACTGGTAATGTTTTTGTTTATTTTTAATTTGGGTATCAAGCACCTGTGTATTCCTCTTGTTATTTTTTAAAAACTGTGTAGATCTGTGTTATATACAAACATACATGTCTTTGGTGTATGGGAGCTATTTTATTAAAACAAACAAAAAACCCAAATAATTGTGGCCAGAGAAATAGAAAGAAATCCAAGTGTTAAGCTTCATGGCAGCTAAGAAATGAATGCAGACAAAGAGAGCAGGTAATGGTGCTTAAGGAGCAGGGCCGACCAGAGAAACCCAGGAGGGTGGCCAGACCGCACTGAGTTTGCAGACCGTAGGTGTGTAGTACCAGCCACCTGACAGGCTGAGTGGCTTCCCTGCAGCCATGCCCAGCATCCCACATTAAGCCTGCAGAACACACACCATAAATAGCCCTGAAGAGCAAAGTCTTGTCCTTGCCATCACACCCCAGCTTGTGTCAGAGCTTCCATATAGTTCCCATAGTGTGTCCTTCCCTCTATGCTCAGCTGGGTAGATAACTCCTTTTCTTGTGCCTTTACCAAAATAACAACACCAACTGTTAACACTTACAGCACTTACCATGTGCCAGAAGCACCGTGTTAATGGTTCTCATGCATAACTTCATTTTATCTTTACCACCACCCTGTGGAGTAAGTACTCTCATTATCCCTATTTTATGAAAGAGGTTACACAGTAGTCATAGTGGGGCCAGGAGCTGTTTAACTCTAAAACGCCAGGGCACAACCAACACTCCACAGCACTTCTTAAGTGAGGAGTACGTACAGAGATCCCAGCCCATGCTGCCGTTGATGGCAGTGTTGAAACCCTACCTTCCAGCGTGATGGTATTTGAAGGTGGAGCCTTTGGGGGGTGATTACGATTAGATGAGGTCATGAGGCAGAGCCGTCGGAATGGGATTAGTGTCCTTATAAGCATCACCACAGAGGGTGCTTCCCCTTTTTGCTTTCTGCTGTGTCAGGACACGACCAGAAGATGGCCGCCTGTGCCCTGGAAGAGGGCACCCTGATCTTGGACTTCAACCTCCAGAACTTTGAGAAATCTCTGTTATTTATAAGCCACCCAGTCTATGGTACTTTGTTTTAGCAGCCCGAAGGGACTGAGACAGCCCATACCACCTGGGATCCCTTTCCAGTTTTATGCACATCTGTTCCCACATTGTTTTCAGTCCCAAGGGCCAGCACCTGTGTCTCTGTCACACGCATTGTCACAGGGCTGCCCCCAGCCTGCCAGAGTCTGCTCTGTCTGCACTCACAGAGAGACAGAAGTGACTGGAAATTTGTGCTCTCCCAAGGGCAGCCTGAGGCCAATGACAAATGGGTGTGTGGGTATAAACAGCCCAGGTCCTTGGAGCTCCTCACGTGGGATCAAGCCAGAGGTACCCTCTGTGGGCCTTTGTGCATGTGGCAGATGGCAGTTTCAAAGATGACCACAGTGGTACCTCCCACCCACATGCTCTTCTGCAACGTGACCTTGCCTTAGGCCCATTGAGGCTTGGAGATAATTCCCCTCCCCTTGCATCTGGGCTGGGCTCAGTGATTGCTTGTAACCAGCAGAGTGCAGCTGAATCAGTAGAACTTTGCTGCTGACTTCTGCACCAGGTCAGAAAAAGTCTTGCAGCTTTGGCCCTGTTCTCTTGCAAGTCTTCTTCTCCAAGACTTTGCCTCTTGGAAGGCTTGCTCTTGAAACCCAACAGCCATGCTGTGAGAAGCCCAAAGCCACAGGGAAGGCCACATGTAGACCCACTGGTTTGACTCATCCCAGCTCAGTCATACTTGCAAGTCAGGAAGCTTCTAGATGGTTCCAGTCCCTGTTGAGCCATCCAGCCTTCGAGTGTTCCCAGCTAAGGCCCTAGACATGATGGGACAGAAACAAGCTGTCCCATTTGCTGTGTTCAGATTCCTGACCCACAGAATCAGTTGGCATAATGAAAAGGGCAGTTGATGTCCATCTCTAAGTTGGGATGGTTTGTCACGCAGCAGTGGGAAACTGCAGCGCTAACTATTGCATCATTGCTTGGCTTTCTTCCTTTCCCGGTCTCCTACCAACATCTTCTGGGAACACAGCCCGGTAAACCTCTTTCATTCTCATTTATGTCTCAAGACCTGCTTCAGGGGAACCTGACCTAAGACACCCCATAGCCTCATCTAGCCTGGACATCGGGGCTGGAAAAAGGAGTCGCCAGGAACTTGAAGGAAGAGCACAGACACATCTGTTGCTGCCCTTCACATCACCACTGAGGAAGTCTTACCTAGAAAACAAACACTTGGGTGCGTCCTTGGCCCTGAGTCAGTAGGTTGGAGTCTCCGGTGAGAGTGTGAGCATATCTGGTTATGGATTCAAGGGACAGAGAGAGGAGCCAGGACTGAGAAGGTGGAGGACAGGGCAGGGGGCTGATAAGAGCTGAGCTGGGCATCTGGACGGAAGTGGTCGGTCCAGACAGGACGTGTGGGAAGGGTTCCACCACGAGGCCGGTGTCCACGTGAGACCAGGTGAGGTAGAAAGAGGTTCATAAACCCGGAGAACAAAAAAGAACCAGGGACAAGCACCAGGGGACACAGCCCAAGGTAGATAGTCAGAAATCTGACAAAGCCAGTTGGAGTGGATAACACATGACATAGACACGGGGGCCCCCATGCCTCTCGGAAGCCTTGTTGGATGAGGTAGTATTTTCTCCTGGCTAAAGTCTTCTCGATGGTTCCTGTGGAAGCGACTCCTGTCATAGCCAGGCTGGTCTTCATGGCACACATGCTGGGGGTCACCAGCTGGGAGTGTGGACTTGGGCTGGCAGCCGCCCCACTAGCTGATCTGTGAGCACAGACGCGGCCCGGGGCACTGGAGCACCGAGGTAAATAGAGTCAGGAAGACTTGGCACACGGGAAGCAGCTGGCAGGCAGGGCTCTGTGGCCTGCCCTGCAGAGTGCCAGGGAAATTGGTGAAGGGGAAAAGCTTACTTATTTTTTCCAGGGAAGATGAACAAACAGAGAAGAGAAGTCAGGGCAATGCAGTGGGGCCAGAGGCCTTGAGGTTGCTTTCCAGCCAGGGTTTTCATCTGGGAAGAGTGCTGCTTCACAGGGCTGTGATGCAGCCTCCAGGGCTCCTCGCCCCGATGTGCTTGAACTTCAGGAGGCGTGCCCTCCTGGACCCAGCCAGGGGTGGGGCTATGCCAGAGCACTCTACCAGCAGTGCCCAGACTCTCCAGGGCGAAAGGAGACGCAGGAAAGAGTGATTTAACAGCCCTCCTAAAAACAGTAATAAATTGGGTTTTTAAGGGTTACACAGGCATAAAAAAATTCAAAAAGAATCTACAGTAAAAAATAAATCTCCATCTCACCCCACCTCCTAGACCAGTTGTCCACCAACGACTGTCCTCAGTTTCTCATGCATCTTCTGAGATATTCTGTGCACACAGAAGCATGTATGCATGTGAGGCCGTGCCCTTGCTTGCCAGTTTTCACACGTTTGACTGTGTACCATGTCCAGTGGTGTGCCGTAGCCAGCCCTATCGGCTCATAGGGGACCACTGTTCAGTTTTCAGGAGTTTGGTGCGCTGGTTGTCAAGCACAGCCATTATTAAAAATCAAATTATATGACTTATTATTAAATATGTCATATTAAAACAAATACCCCAAACTCACAGCTTCCTAATTATTTTAATACACGTTTCTGTCATCTATTTTATATTCCCGAGGTTATTTACACCTGTCGTATCTGTAGAGTGGAAATACTACACATCGTGTGCTGTTTATTTACACCCCTTCCCAACTGTGCATTCAGTGAGAGTGTGTTTGTGGCTCGGAATTGGTCATGGTGGGAATATTTACACCCTGGAAATCAGCAAACACTACAAATCAGAGCGAGTTTTATTGTTCTGCTGATTATCTAGATCAGGGGTCTGCACACTTTCTCTGTAAAGGGCCAGATAGTAAATATCTGAGGGTTCGCAGCTACATGGCCCTCTGTTGCAGCTACTCAGCTCTGCCATTGAAGCACAGAAGCAGCCTTAGATGATACGTAGATGAATGGATGTCCAAATTGCATTTACAGACCAGACGGCTGGCCAGATTTGACTCAAGGGCTGCCCTTAGCTGACTCCTGTTCTAGACTTCGGACAGTGGTGGGGAAAACGATAACAATACAGATTCAATGTAGAAGCGTTGTGTCTGACTCTATGTTTTGAAGAGTACCGAAAGGTGAGGAAATACTCTTCGATATTCAGAAACCGTGACCTGATTCAGCCAAGCAGCCCATGTCACCGACAAGCGGCGAAGTTCTAACATACATACTTGTTTTCTGTTCATTTCACTCATGAATAAAAAAGGAATATCAATCAGTTTTCATGTATGAACACACTCATTGTCAATGATATGAGTGATTTCTTTGATGACTGAATAGTAATCAAGCTCAATTCAGGGTCTGATTTTGTGACATGATTGTTAGTGATAGAATTATAAAACCGACAGTGGATTTTGTAAGAAATAGCAAGTCACAGGGATGTTATAGGATGGAATTTACAATAAAGAATATTGTGTATTCTATTATTTATAAATTGTACATTAAAATCCCTTATATTAATAAAATTTATAATTATCGTATGTAATATACACATACGGTTTTTTTTTACATTAGTATCAGCTCAGCATTGCATATAACTGTTCAGAATCTTACGTTTATTCACAGTGTATTATGAAGAATCTTTCATATATTATTTTCAGCAACTATATTTTTTCTTTTCTTTTTTTTTTTTTGGCTGTGCCGTGCGGCTTGCAGGATCTTAGTTCCCTGACCAGGGATTGAACCCGGGCCTACGGCAGTGAAAAGTTTTAACCACTGGACCACCAGGGAATTCCCACAACTATATTCTTTTTAACAGTTTGTACTGTTTTAGATATGTTCCATATTTGTTTAACCATAGCCCTACTGATGGGTATCTAGACTGGTTGTGAGTCTCACTGTTAGAAGCAGTGCTGCAGTGAACATTCTCATGTACAAGTCACTGCACACATATACAAATGTATCTGTTGCCTAAATTTTTAGAAGCAGAATCGCTAGGCTAAAGGGTGCATGCATTCATAACTGTGATAGATGATGACAAATTGCTTTTCAGAGAACTTGAACCAGTCACACTCCCACCTAAACTGCAAGAGAATGCCTGTTTCTCTATACCTTTGTCAATGTGGTATATTATCACCCTTAAGATTTTGGAAGTCAGATGACAAATTGCTTTTCAGAGAACTTGAACCAGTCACACTCCAACCTAAACTGCAAGAGAATGCCTGTTTCTCTATATCTTTGTCAATATGGTATATTATCACACTTCTGATTTTGGAAAATTTGATGGATGAAAATGGTACCCTATTGAAATTTAACTTGCATTTCATTTGTTATGAGGAAGAGTGTACACTCTTCATATGTTTAAACACCATTTGTATTATCAGCTATGCAAACTCTTTATGGTCTTTGCTCATTTTTTATTGTTTTTTTTTTTACTAATATCCAAGATCCCTTTATGGCCTTCCCAACAGAATATGAGCTCCAAGAGGCAGGGAGTTTTAATTGGTTTGAATCCCCAAAAGCTTAGAATGGTGCCTGGCACATAATAGTTGCTCACTAAACATTTGTTGATTAATTAATTACTAAGGGATTTATTTAGCCCCTTGTCTGTCATATATGTTGCCATATTCTCTCCCAGCTTGTCATTTGCCCTTTGACTTTGTGATATTTTTTTCCCTTGCAGGAGTTTTTAATTTTTATACGTTTAGAAATCTTTTGTTTTATGCTTTTTGTACCTTTGCATCTTATTTGGAAAGATATTCATTTCTAAAAACAAATAAATTCTCCTGTGTTATCTCCTAGGAATTTACAGTTTGATTTTTTTTAACATCTTTATTGGAGTATAATTGCTTTACGTTGTGTTAGTTGCTGCTGTATAACAAAGTGAATCAGCTGTATGTATACGTATATCCCCATATCCCCTCCCTCTTGTGTCTCCCTCCCTCCCACACTCCCTATCCCACCCGTCTAGGTGGTCACAAAGCACGGAGCTGATCTCCCTGTGCTATGCGGCTGCTTCCCACTAGCTATCTATTTTACATTTGGTAGTGTATATATTGAAACATCTGGAAATTATGTTAGAACAAGTGATAAAGTCGGCATCAAACTCAACGATTTTTCCATTTGGCTGCCCAGTTCTGACATACTCATTGAAGTATCTCGTTCCCCCGGTGGTTTGAAATTCCACTTTATCATCCACCAAATTCCCATATGTGGGTGGTCTATTTCTAGTCTCTCTATCCCTCCATCTGTATATTCACATGCCAGCACCAGGCTGCTTTAATTATTAACGCCTACTCTTTTACATGGTGTTTATAGCGTCTGAGTGATCAAACTCACGTAAATATCACAGTATGATTAACCCATTTTTGGCCTTAGGCCTAAACATACAGTTTTTTAAAAAAGTGTATAAGGTGCTTTTGCAGACATTGTCTCACTTGATTTTTACAATACAACTGAAAGGGAGGTAGTGGTAGTGTTTTTGTTGTACCATTTTACAGATGAGGAAGCTGAGGCTCAGAGAGGTCGGGGGCTTTTTGCCCATGATCATTCACCTAATGGTTTGTGGGATGAAATTCCTGCTCTTTCCTGTAGCAAAGTGGTGCTTAATGGAAAGATGCATTGTTAAAATAACAACTAAGACAGAATTACCCTGAGTCGTATAACCAAATCAAGTCAGTGATTTATTTCCACATATTTTCCTTGTTCTCCTGTATTCACTCCCTTATGCTGTCTTCCTCAGATTTAATGGAGATGGTCAGGTGAGTCAATGTCAGAGAACTTTGAAGAAGATAATGACTCATTTATTAAGAGATTCTTAGCACAGCTCCTGGCATCCAGTAAGTGCTCAATAAGTGACAGCTGTATTTACATTCTTATTCTTATTTGTTTGATTAAGAGCATGAGCTTTCAAGTAGGACAGACCTGAGTTCCAATCTTTACTCTTCCATTTATTAGCTGGGTGACCTTGGGCAAGTTACTTAACCTCTCTGAGCCTTGGTGCCCTCATATGTAAAGTGGGCCTTGTGATAAAACCTCGGGTTTTGTGATGATTAAATGAGATAATATACGAAGCCTCTATTAGCACAGTGTCTGGCACATGCTAAACATTCAATCAAAGTTAATGGTTTTCTCATTGATTATTTTCTTCTGATGATCCTAAACTTATTTCTCCACAAGTGGGGACATTTCCATATTCTTTTTCCAAGAAAATCAGGGATAGTTAGTTATTCAGTAATCCTTTATTCACGGACATACTCTTGCATACCTGATGACTCTCTGTTGCCTTATCTGAAAAAATGGAAATAAAAACCAATGGAGGAAACTCACTTTAATTTAGACTCCACTTATTCTTGCTGGACCCCACTGGATCTCTTTGCATTATTTGCCAAGAAAGCGTTTGTGAAATAAATTAAAAGCATACATAAGACTTGGGAAGAGTCTGAAATAATTGAGGGAATGATTTCCAAGCATGCTTAAATGTTTGAGGAGTACTCTGAGTACAGACAATTTATCTGAGATCTCTGAACCAACCATATCCATTTATTAACTAGTGATTACAGCTGACTGTACAGTTATGGACTGAATGTTTGTGTCCCCCTCAAATTCTTGTGTTGAAGCCATAAGCCCCAATGTGATGGTATTAGGAGGTGAGGCCTTTAGGAGGTAATTAAGGTTAGAAAAAAGTCATGAGGGTGGAGGCCCCACGATGGCATTAGTGCCTTCATAAGAGGAGGAAGAGACACCAGAGCTGGCTCTCACCCTCCCACTGCCATGGGAGGACACAGTGGGCAGGGGACCCCCTGCAACCTGAGAAGTGGGCCCTCACCAGAACAGAATTGTCCAGCACCTACTTTTGGACTTCCCAGCCTCCAGACCTGTAAGAAATGGGTCTGTTTTTTAAGCTGTGGTATTTTGTTGCTGCAGCTCAAGCAGACAGCCATGTTCCAGTCTCTCTCCCCACTCAGTGTGTTCTTAAGGATAGGTCACACCGCGTCCATCTGTAAGGCCACTGTGCCCAGTACGGCGTGCCTGTCTCAGGAGCAAGTTACCTGCCCACGACGGGTGCTCAGAGAGCGTTTGTAGAAATAGCACATAGTCCAAGGACTTTTGCTTGGAGATACTTGGTTACTCTAGATTCAGTGATTTGATTTATCTTTTCTTTTTTTAACATCTTTATTGGAGTATAATTGCTTTACAATGGTGTGTTAGTTTCTGCTTTATAACAAAGTGAATCAGTTATACATATACATATGTTCCCATATCTCTTCCCTCTTGCGTCTCCCTCCCTCCCACCCTCCCTATCCCACCCCTCTAGTTGGTCACAAAGCACCGAGCTGATCTCCCTGTGCTATGCGGCTGCTTCCCACTAGCTATTTTACGTTTGGTAGTGTATATATGTCCATGCCGCTCTCTCACTTTGTCACAGCTTACCCTTCCCCCTCCCCATATCCTCAAGTCCATTCTCTAGTAGGTCTGTGTCTTTATCCCTGTCTTACCCCTAGGTTCTTCATGACATTTTTTTTCTTAAATTCCATATATATGTGTTAGCATACGGTATTTGTCTTTCTCTTTCTGACTTACTTCACACTGTATGACAGATTCTAGGTCCATCCACCTCATTACAGATAGCTCAATTTCGTTTCTTTTTATGGCTAATATTCCATTGTATATA
The DNA here is from genome assembly GCF_059928025.1 of Delphinapterus leucas. Lineage (NCBI taxonomy): Eukaryota > Metazoa > Chordata > Mammalia > Artiodactyla > Monodontidae > Delphinapterus > Delphinapterus leucas. The sequence goes on along the minus strand of NC_143138.1, from coordinate 3,068,084 downwards.
TGTGCCATAACTTCTTTATCCATTCATCCGATGATGGACACTTAGGTTGTTTCCACGTCCTGGCTACTGAACATAGAGCTGCAATGAACATTTTGGTACATGACTCTTTTTGAATTATGGTTTTCTCAGGGTCTATGCCCAGTAGTGGGATTGCTGGGTCCTGTGGTAGTTCTACTTGTAGTTTTTTAAGGAACCTCCATACTGTTCTCCATAGTGGCTGTACCAATTCACATTCCCACCAGCAGTGCAAGAGTGTTCCCTTTTCTCCACACCCTCTCCAGCATTTATTGTTTCTAGATTTTTTGATGATGGCCATTCTGACTGGTGTGAGATGATATCTCATTGTAGTTTTGATTTGCATTTCTCTAATGATTAATGATGATGAGCATTCTTTCATGTGTTTGTTGGCAGTCTGTATATCTTCTTTGGAGAAATGTGTGTTTAGGTCTTCTGCGCATTTTTGGAATGGGTTGTTTGTTTTTTTGTTATTGAGCTGCATGAGCTGCTTATAAATTTTGGAGATTAATCCTTTGTCAGTTGCTTCATTTGCAAATATTTTCTCCCATTCTGAGGGTTGTCTTTTGGTCTTGTTTATGGTTTCCTTTGCTCTGCAAAAGCTTTGAAATTTCATTAGGTCCCATTTGTTTATTTTTGTTTTTATTTCCATTTCTCTAGGAGGTGGGTCAAAAAGGATCTTGCTGTGATTTATGTCATAGAGTGTTCTGCCTATGTTTTCCTCTAAGAGTTTGATAGTTTCTGGCCTTACATTTAGGTCTTTAATCCATTTTGAGCTTATTTTTGTGTATGGTGTTAGGGAGTGATCTAATCTCATACTTTTACATGTACCTGTCCAGTTTTCCCAGCACCACTTACTGAAGAGGCTGTCCTTTCTCCACTGTACATTCCTGCCTCCTTTATCAAAGATAAGGTGACCATATGTGCGTGGGTTTATCTCTGGGCTTTCTATCCTGTTCCATTGATCTGTCTTTCTGTTTTTGTGCCAGTACCATACTGTCTTGATTACTGTAGCTTTGTAGTATAGTCTGAAGTCAGGGAGCCTGATTCCTCCAGCTCCGTTTTTCGTTCTCAGGATTGCTTTGGCTATTTGGGGTCTTATGTGTTTCCATACAAATTGTGAAAGTTTTTGTTCTAGTTCTGTGAAAAATGCCAGTGGTAGTTTGATAGGGATTGCATTGAATCTGTAGATTGCTTTGGGTAGTAGAGTCATTTTCACAATGTTGATTCTTCCAATCCAAGAACATGGTATATCTCTCCATCTATTTGTATCATCTTTAATTTCTTTCATCAGTGTCTTATAATTTTCTACATACAGGTCTTTTGTCTCGTTAGATAGGTTTATTCCTAGATATTTTTTTCTTTTTGTTGCAATGGTAAATGGGAGTGTTTTCTTGATTTCACTTTCAGATTTTTCATCATTAGTGTATAGGAATGCCAGAGATTTCTGTGCATTAATTTTGTATCCTGCTACTTTACCACATTCATTGATTAGCTCTAGTAGTTTTCTGGTAGCATCTTTAGGATTCTCTATGTATAGTATCATGTCATCTGCAAACAGTGACAGCTTTACTTCTTCTTTTTTGATTTGGATTCCTTTTATTTCTTTTCCTTCTCTGATTGCTGTGGCTAAAACTTCCAAAACTATGTTGAATAAGAGTGGTGAGAGTGGGCAACCTTGTCTTGTTCCTGATCTTAGTGGAAATGCTTTCAGTTTTTCACCATTGAGGACGATGTTGGCTGTGGGTTTGTCATATATGGCCTTTATTATGTTGAGGAAAGTTCCCTCTGTGCCTACTTTCTGCAGGGTTTTTATCATAAATGGGTGTTGAATTTTGTCAAAAGCTTTCTCTGCATCTATTGAGATGATCATATGGTTTTTCTCCTTCAATTTGTTAATATGGTTTATCACGTTGATTGATTTGCGTATATTGTAGAGTCCTTGCATTCCTGGAATAAACCCCACTTGATCATGGTGTATGATCCTTTTAATGTGCTGTTGGATTCTGTTTGCTAGTATTTTGTTGAGGATTTTTGCATCTATGTTCATCAGTGATATTGGCCTGTAGTTTTCCTTCTTTGTGACATCCTTGTCTGGTTTTGGTATCAACGTGATGGCGGTCTCGTAGAATGAGTTTGGGAGTGTTCCTTCCTCTGCTATATTTTGGAAGAGTTTGAGAAGGATAGGTGTTAGCTCTTCTCTAAATGTTTGATAGAATTCGCCTGTGAAGCCATCTGATCCTGGGCTTTTGTTTGTTGGAAGATTTTTAATCACAGTTTCAATTTCAGTGCTTGTGATTGGTCTGTTCATGTTTTCTATTTCTTCCTGATTCTGTCTTGGCAGGTTGTGCATTTCTAAGAATTTTTCCATTTCTTCCAGGTTGTCCATTTTATTGGCATAGAGTTGCTTGTAGTAATCTCTCATGATCTTTTGTATTTCTGCAGTGTCAGTTGTTACTTCTCCTTTTTCATTTCTAATTCTATTGATTTGAGTCTTCTCCCTTTTTTCTTGATGAGTCTGGCTAATGGTTTATCAATTACATTTATCTTCACAAAGAACCAGCTTTTAGTTTTATTGATCTTTGCTATCGTTTCCTTCACTTCTTTTTCATTTATTTCTGATCTGATTTCTTTCCTTCTGCTAACTTTGGGGTGTTTTTGTTCTTCTTTCTCTAATTACTTTAGGTGCAAGGTTAGGTTGTTTATTCGAGATGTTTCCTGTTTCTTAAGGTAGGATTGTATTACTATAAACTTCCCTCTTAGAACTGCTTTTGCTGCATCCCATAGGTTTTGGGTCGTCGTGTCTCCATTGTCATTTGTTTTTAGGTATTTTTTTATTTCCTCTTTGATTTCTTCAGTGATCACTTCGTTATTAAGTAGTGTATTGTTTAGCCTCCATGTGTTTGTATTTTTTACAGATCTTTTCCTGTAATTGATATCTAGTCTCATAGCGTTGTGGTCGGAAAAGTTACTTGATACAATTTCAGTTTTCTTAAATTTACCAAGGCTTGATTTGTGACCCGAGATATGATCTATCCTGGAGAATGTTCCATGAGCACTTGAGAAAAATGTGTATTCTGTTGTTTTTGGATGGAATGTCCTATAAATATCAATTAAGTCCATCTTGTTTAATGTATCATTTAAAGCTTGTGTTTCCTTATTTATTTTCATTTTGGATGATCTGTCCATTGGTGAAAGTGGGGTGTTAAAGTCCCCTACTATGAATGTGTTACTGTCAGTTTCCCCTTTTATGGCTGTTAGTATTTGTCTTATGTATTGAGGTGCTCCTATGTTGGGTGCATAAATATTTACAGTTGTTATATCTTTTTCTTGGATCAATCCCTTGATCATTATGTAGTGTCCTTCTTTGTCTCTACTAATAGTCGTTATTTTAAAGTCTATTTTGTCTGATATGAGAATTGCTACTCCAGCTTTCTTTTGGTTTCCATTTGCATGGAATATCTTTTTCCATCCCCTTACTTTCAGTCTGTATGTGTCTCTAGGTCTGAAGTGGGTCTCTTGTAGACAGCATATATATGGGTCTTGTTTTTGTATCCATTCAGCCAATCTGTGTGTTTTGGTTGGAGCATTTAGTCCATTTACATTTAAGGTAATTATCGATATGTATGTTCCTATTCCCATTTTCTTAATTGTTTTGGGTTTGGTATTGTAGGTCTTTTCCTTCTCTTGTGTTTCTTGCCTAGAGAAGTTCCTTTAGCATTTGTTGTAAAGCTGGTTTGGTGGTGCTGAAGTCTCTCAGCTTTTGCTTGTCTGTAAAGGTTTTAATTTCTCCATCGAATCTGAATGAGATCCTTGCTGGGTAGAGTAATCTTGGTTGCAGGTTTTTCTCCTTCATCACTTTAAATATGTCCTGCCAGTCCCTTCTGGCTTGCAGAGTTTCTGGTGAGAGATCAGCTGTTAACCTTATGGGGATTCCCTTGTGTGTTATTTGTTGTTTTTCCCTTGCTGCTTTTAATATGTTTTCTTTGTATTTAATGTTTGACAGTTTGATTAATATGTGTCTTGGCATATTTCTCCTTGGATTTATCCTGTATGGGACTCTCTGTGCTTCCTGGACTTGATTAACTATTTCCTTTCCCATATTAGGGAAGTTTTCAACTCTAATCTGTTAAAATATTTTCTCAGTCCCTTTCTTTTTCTCTTCTTCTTCTGGACCCCCTATAATTCGAATGTTGGTGTGTTTAATGTTGTCCCAGAGATCTCTGAGACTGTCCTCAGTTCTTTTCATTCTTTTTTCTTTATTCTACTCTGCAGTAGTTATTTCCACTATTTTATCTTCCAGGTCACTTACCCGTTCTTCTGCCTCAGTTATTCTGCTATTGATCCCATCTAGAGTACTTTTAATTTCATTTATTGCGTTGTTCATCATGGCTTGTTTCATCTTTAGTTCTTCTAGGTCCTTGTTAAATGTTTCTTGCATTTTGTCTATTCTATTTCCAAGATTTTGGATCATCTTTACTATCATTATTCTGAATTCTTTTTCAGGTACTGCCTATTTCCTCTTCATTTGTTAGGTCTGGTGGGTTCTTATCTTGCTCCTTCATCTGCTGTGTGTTTTTTTCTGTCTTTTCATTTTGCTTATCTAACTGTGTTTGGGGTCTCCTTTTTGCAGGCTGCGGATTTGTAGTTCCCATTGTTTTTGGTGTCTGTCCCCAGTGGGTAAAGTTGGTTCAGTGGGTTGTGTAGGCTTCCTGGTGGAGGGGACTAGTGCCTGTGTTCTGGTGGATGAGGCTGGATCTTGTCTTTCTGATGGGCAGGTCCACGTCTGGTGGTGTGTTTTGGGGTGTCTGTGGACTTATGATTTTAGGCAGCCTCTCTGCTAATGGGTGGGGTTGTGTTCCTGTCTTGCTAGTTGTTTGGCATAGGGTGTCCAGCACTGTAGCTTGCTGGTCGTTGAGTGAAGCTGGGTGCTGGTGTTGCGATGGAGATCTCTGGGAGATTTTTGCCATTTTATATTATGTGGAGCTGGGAGGTCTCTCGTGGACCAGTGTCCTGAAGTTGGCTCTCCCACCTCAGAGGCACAGCACTGACTCCTGGCTGCAGCACCAAGAGCCTTTCATCCACACGGCTCAGAATAAAAGGGAGAAAAGGTAGAAAGCAAGCAAACAAGCAAGCAAGAAAGAAGGGAGGGAGGGAGCGAGGGAGGGAAGGGAGGAGGGAAGGAAGGAAAGAAAGAACGAAGATAAAATAAAGTAAGATAAAATAAAATAAAGTTATTAAAATAAAAAATAATTATTATTAAAGAATTTTTTTAAAAAAGAAGAACAAAACAAAATCAAAACAAAAAACAAAAAAAACGGACGGATAGAACCCTAGGACAAATGGTGGAAGCAAAGCTATACAGACAAAATCTCACCCAGAAGCATACACTTATACACTCACAAAAAGAGGAAAAGGGGAAAAAAATCCTAAATCTTGCTCTTAAAGTCCACCTCCTCAATTTGGGATGACTCGTTGTCTATTCATGTATTCCACAGATGCAGGTACATCACGTTGATTGTGGAGCTTTAACTGCTGCTCCTGAGGCTGCTGGGAGAGATTTCCCTTTCTCTTCTTTGTTCTCACAGCTCCAGGGGCTCAGCTTTGGATTTGGCCCCGCCTGTGCGTGTAGGTCGCAGGAGGGCGTCTGTTCTTCGCTCAGACAGGACGGAGTTAAAGGAGCCGCTGATTCGGGGGCTCTGGCTCACTCAGGCCGGGGGGGAGGGAGGGGCTCGGAGTGCGGGGCGGGCCTGCGGCGGCAGAGGCCGCCGTGACGTTGCACCAGCCTGAGGCGCGCCGTGCGTTTTCCCCGGGAAGTTGTCCCTGGGTCCCGGGACCCTGGCAGTGGCGGGCTGCACAGGCTCCCCGGAAGGGAGGTGTGGAGAGTGACCTGGGCTTGCACACAGGCTTCTTGGTGGCGGCAGCAGCAGCCTTAGCGTCTCATGCCTGTCTCTGGGGTCCGCGGTGTTAGCCGCGGCTCGCGCCTGTCTCTGGAGCTCCTTTAAGCAGCGCTCTCAATCCCCTCTCCTCACGCACCAGGAAACAAAGAGGGAACAAAAAGTCTCTTCCCTCTTCGGCAGGTCCAGACTTTTCCCCGACTCCCGGCCAGCCGTGGTGCACTAACCCCTTCAGGCTGTGTTCACGCCACCAACCCCAGTCCTCTCCCTGCGCTCCGACCGAAGCCCGACCCTCAACTCCCAGCCCCCCCTGCCCCGGCGGGTGAGCAGACCAGCCCCTCGGGCTGGTGAGTGCCGGTCGGCCCTGATCCTCTGTGCGGGATTCTCCCCGCTTTGCCCTCCGCACCCCTGTTGCTGTGCTCTGCTCCGCAGCCCCGAAGCTTCCCCCTCTGCCACCCGCAGTCTCCGCCCGCGAAGGGGCTCCTAGTGTGTGGAAACCTTTCCTCCTTCACGGCTCCCTCCCACTGGTGTGGGTCCCGTCCCTATCCTTTTGTCTGTTTATTCTTTTTTGTTTTGCCCTACCCAGGTACGTGGGGACTTTCTTGCCTTTTGGGAGGTCTTAGGTCTTCTGCCAGCATTCAGTAGGTGTTCTGTAGGAGTTCCACGTGCAGATGTATTTCTGGTGTATCTGTGGGGAGGAAGTTGATCTCCGCGTCTTACTCTTCCACCATCTTCCCCTCGTCCCTCTGATTTATCTTTAATAAGTTAAAGATATCTTATTGGACAGTCCTACTCAGGTATCCTGTGGGCCCCTCAAATTCAGCTAAATGCATTATTTCATTCTGTAAAGTCAGATCTCACCCCAGTTTCCTAATTTTTTCCCTCGGCACCATCATTTTTCCAGACTCAAAACTTGGAGTCATTTTTGCTTTCCTCCTTCCCCATCTCCTCTCCATTTATTAAGTTACCAAGCCCACGGTTCCTGCCTTCAAAGCAGCTCTTGTCTCTCTCCCCTCCTTAATCCATTGCTGTTCTCTCCACCAGGCCCCTCACCTCATCTCTGCAGTACTGGAATGATCTTACTTTCTTTAGCAGAAACCCCTTCCAATTCTGTGTTATTTTTATTACATTTCTTTTCTTCTGAAATATAAAAGTTAAGCAGTCACAAAAGAAATGTATAATGAAAAATATTAATGTCCCTTCATTTCCCCTCAATCCCACTTCCTTAAAGGCAATAGAAGTTAACAATTTGATATGGATCTTTCCATATTTTCCTGTATAGTTTTAAAAAAAAAGGTCATACAGTACAAGTAATCCAATGGAGAGAAGATAGTTCTTTCAAGAAATGGGACTGGAACAACTGAGTATCATGTGGGGAAAATGAACCTCTGTCCTTATCTTGTACAGTAGGTGAATGGAAAACTTATAACTTCTAAAAGAAAACACAGGAGAAAAATCTTTGCAATTTGGGGTAGCAAAGATTGCTTGAATAGAACACACAAAGCACTAGTCGTGAAAGAAATAATTGAAAAGTTGGGCTTTATCATCAAAGTTAAAAAATTCTGCTCTTCCAAAAACACCGTTAAGAAAATGAAAACTCAACATTCAACTTGAAGAAAAAAATTCTCTCTCTCTATGTATATCTAAGAACTTGTGTTTGGGTATTTAAATAACTCTTACAATTTAACAGTAAGAAGACAATCTAATTGAAAAATAGGCAGAAGACTTGAAAAGATGGTTTACAAAAGATGTACAAATGAGCACATGAGTAGATGCTTGTCATTAGTTTTCATGGAAATGCAAACTAAAGCACAACGAGATACCATTATACATCTAATTAAATGCTTAAAACAAAAAGGCTGACAATACCAAGTGTTGGCAAGGTTGTGGAGCAACTGGGAACCTTGGTGCTGGTGAGCAATTGTTTGGCATTTCCATATAACGTTAAACAGACACATGTGACAGGGAATATCTCTTGTAAATAGTTACTCAAGAAAAATGAGGGTTTCCGTGGTGGCGCAGTGGTTGAGAATCTGCCTGCCAATGCAGGGGACACGGGTTCGAGCCCGGGTCTGGGAAGATCCCACATGCCGTGGAGCAGCTGGGCCTGTGAGCCACAACTACTGAGCCTGCGCATCTGGAGCCTGTGCTCCACAACAAGAGAGGCCACGACAGTGAGAGGCCCACGCACCACAATGAAGAGTGGCCCCCACTCGCTGCAACTAGAGAAAGCCCTCGCACAGAAACAAATGAAGACCCAACACAGCCAAAAATAAATAAATTTATAAAAAAAATGAAAAGAAGTGTTTGTACAAAGACTTGTATACAAATGTTCATAAGAGCTTCACATAATAGGCAAAAACTGGAAATGACCCAAACATCTATAACAGGTGACTGTGGTCCGTTCCTATGATAGAATCACAATCAGAAATAGAAGGAAGGGGGACTTACCTGGTGGTCCAGTGGTTAAGACTCCACGCTTCCACTGCAGGGGGCACAGGTTTGATCCCTGGTTAGGGAACTAGGTCCCACATGGTGCAACTAAGAGCCTGTATGCTGCAACTAAGAGATCCTGCACACTACGATGAAGATCCCGCAAGCTGCAACTAAGACCTGGCACAGCCAAACAAACAAACAAACAAATAAATAAAAGATATAGAAGGGATGGAATTGCTGGTACAGGCAACAATGTGGATGACTTTCAAAATACTATGCTGAGCAAAAGAAGCCACGCACAAAAGAGCACACCCTGTATGATTCAATTTGCATTAGATCCTAAAACAGGCAAGATTAATCTGTAGGGTTTGAAAACAGTCAGTGATTACATGGGACTGGTGGAGGGGATGCACGGCAAAGGGGCACAAAGGAGGGTGGACTTTTGAATTCCTTGATTGAGGGGGTTGTGAATGGAGGTTCACATTTGTTAAAACTCAGTGAATAGTACACTTAATAGGTATATTTTATTGTATGCCAATTATAACTCGATAAATTGTGTGTGTGTGTGTGTGTGTGTGTGATAACAAGAGCGTGCTGTACGGGTTATTCTGCATGTTTTGCTTAATGATGTGTCATGGACACTGCCCTGGGTCAACACAGAGACCAGCTCATTTTTTAAAAAATGCATTTATAAGTTTTTTAAAAATGTATGGATGAGTTCTTTTTGATGGACATTTAGAATGTTTCCTTTTTTCTTCCTGACACACGTGGCTGCTGTAAACATCTTTTTGTGTCTGTTCTTATATTCTGGGGCTTTGATTTCTGGAAGGGTAGAGTTTCCAAGTCTGCACTGCTGGTTCAAGGGGGCATGGACATTTTAAACTTTCATAGATATCATCAAGTACTTTCTGTAGCGGAAAGACACTCTTGCCAGCAACGTATGAGAATACCTTTTCCTGCATCATTACCAGAACTGAATATTATCACTCTTTTTGCCAGTAAAAAATGTTATCTCATTTAAATTTGCATTTCTCTTGCTACTATAGGTGTTGAACATCCTTTTTTTTTCTTTTTTTGATACTTAAATTTTATCTTCTACAAATCACTTGTTCATATGCTTTGCCAAATATTCTGTGGCATTGTTTTTCTCTTTAAAAATTTAATTTTCCTATCAGTGCCTTAGCAGAGTTTTTGTGTATTGCGTATCTTGTTATTAGTAAATTATTTTTGTCACCTTCTCACCTATCTTATAATTTAAGAAACGTAGTGTAGTCATTGAATGAACCTCTCTGAAATAACCCCCGAGGCCTAGCACCCTTTCAAAGTAAAGTCCCTTGGAAATTTATAAACTGGTTAAAAGAGTTATCAGAAAATAAATTCTCACTTTTTGACTTTACATAAATTTCTGATGATTCAGGTATGCCTTCACCTAAAAATGAAAATATACACAAGGTTATAAAAATCAAATGCCGTGTTCAGTAGTGTAGTTTATTGGTTTCTTTACTAAGAAGACATTGCCACATGGCACCAATGCTAGATTGGTGTCACTCCCATGTGCTATTCGTTAATAGTAGAATAAAGTCTCAATTATATATACTGAATATTTCTTGTGCTTCTGTAACTCCAAACCCCAGTTAATCCTTTTTCATGTTTGAATTGGAGACTGGGGGGGCTCCTGAAACTTCATTAATAGGGGCAATTTCTTCTCACAAAGTAGTCACACTCATTACAGAACCTGGCAGTTTCTTTCTCAAGAATGGTCCATCTATAAAAATCCCAGTGGGATGCAGCTGCATCCCAAGACTACAAGAAGAAAGTGCTTGAGTTTGGGATGTTCTGTGTACTGAATTAGCCCAGGATTATGAACCATAATCCTTTCCCATGAGAAGGAGGGTAGGTCTCTCGCTGTCCATTGACTGTTCGCCCAGAAACTCAGGTCCTGGTGCCCAGGCTCAGCTACACAGGTCAGCCCTTGGAAGGTGGAGAATTGCAGCATAAATGACCCCTTCTGGTGCCCCCAAGCCTGTGGGGAAGATGGACCTCCTCCCTCCTCAGCCAGAGTGTGGGTCCTAGTGTGGTTTCCCTGCCCCTGGATACACAGCCCTGTGAAGGAGGCCAGCCTGGCACAATGCCTGCATGCCAGGGTGACAGTTCTCAGCAAAGAAACCCCAGGTGACAACCTCCAGTTCGTTTTGCACACCATTCCAGACCAGTTGTTCTAAAACTTTCTCTTCAGCCACTTCCCTCCCAAACTGTTAGCAGTTTCCCACTATCCTCTGGATAAAGAGCAAATGTGCTCCACAGAACTTCATAGCCTGGTCCCCAACCCAACTCCCACTGTGCCCTCCTCGCAGACAGGGCTGCCATCCTAGCCAGCGACGGCCGATCTCCCCTCGCAAGTGTGCCCGGCCTGCTCCTGCTGAGGACCTCCTGTTTCCTCTGTCCTAACCCTCTCTCCCTACCCTTCACGGTCTAGTGCAGGCGTGACCTGTTCACAGACATCCCAGATCTTCTGGGCTGTGCTGACCTTTCTTGCATCTGAACTTCACTAGACTCTGTGTTAGCGTTTCTCTGGGCTTTGAGTCATGTGCTGTCATTTGGAAATTACCATTTTGAGTTTCGTTTTTGTCTTTCTGCTTTAGCACGTGGTGCTTCTCTGTGAATTGCCGTTGAATCCTTGAAGGGAACAGAGACTAAGTCTTACCTCCTTTCTGTTCCCCTTCTGGTCTTTACTGTTGTAGTAATGCTGAGCCCATAGAAGAAGCTCCATACAGCCCTGTGTCATCAAATCATGTGCTTGTACTTGTTAGCAACACTACTGAACTTCATAAAATGCTACAATGCAGATTAAGTAATTCGGATCCACTTTCTTCCAGTTCTGAATTCTTGCATTCATTCATCCAGTATTTTTGAGAATTTACTATTTACAAGGTACTGTGCTATGTGTGTGGGGATGTAATGGTAAGGAAAAAAAAAGAGAGAGAGAGGGAGAGGGGGAAAGGAAGACACAGTGCCTGGCCTCATGTGGCTAAAAGTCCCATGGGGATGACAGGCATCAAAGAACCACACCCAAAGCACAAACCTAGCACAGAGTAAATGCCAGAGTGAATGGCCACGTGGCTTTGTGAGAGCCCCGCAGAGGAAATTGGTCCAGTGGGAGGGTGACAGAAGTCTTCCCTCCAGAGTGATCACTGTACCGCACGTTGAGGGAAGCTGGACAAAGGTGGGGATGGATTCCAGCTGGAGGGATGGTGCTGGAAGAAACAGGCCACGGGGAGTGGAAAGAAGCTGAATGTGACAGTGCAGAGAGAGGCGGGGCCGGGAGATGGATGGGGCTGCATCACAGGGTGAGGCCCACAGACAGGGATTTCCAAGTTGTGTTAAGAACATGGATATCAGTGGATGGTTTTAATGGGGAGACTGGAATACCATTGGTGCGGGGGAAGATCACCCCAGCTGCAGCATCAGCAGAGGAGGGGAGGCCACCAGGGTGAACGTGAAGAGACCATTCAGGAGGCTATGCAGAGGTCCAGGTGAGAGACCATGGTCCCTCGTGTTAGGACGGCAAGAGAGATAGAGAAAGGAAGGCCTCGTTGTTAAGAATTAACAGGGCTTCGTGATGAGCTGGGTCTAGGGGTGAGGGAAAGAGGGGTGTGTGCAGGTGCTGAGGTTTCTGGGGAGCACAGCAGGGTGGACGGTGGTGCCATCCACTCCAATGACACACTGAATCACGACTCTGGTTTTGGATACGTCAAACCTGAGGTGCTTGTGAGAAATCTGAAGCAGAGATGGCTAATACACAGCCATTTCCCCCTTATTCCTTGAATAGGAAGTCCTCCTGAATTTCACTGGGCATAGGGCTGCCCAGTTACAGAAACTGTTTCCCAATGTTCCTTGCACCTGGGTGTGTCCATAAATCTAACTTCTGGCCCGTGGAAGTGATGTGCACAAGTTCTGAGGTCACGCCCTTAAGGGGAATCCACCTGTGCTCCCCTCACCCTCTTCCCCTTCCTGCTGGCTGGGATGCGGATGTGGTGGTGGGGTGGAAATGACCACCTTGGACCCAGAGCTGGGACACTCGTGCGGAGGGTGGCAGAACGTCTGTCAGGCCGGGCCTGCCTGTCGCCTGGCTATGATTTGAGAGGGAGCTACACCTCTGTTAAGACATTGCATTTTGTGGTCTCTTTGTGCCTTAACTTGTACAGTATCCAAGCAGAGATGTGAGGTAGGCATTTGGGCTCAGAGGGAAAGTCTGGAAAAGAGGTACGAGTTTGAGAATTCTCAACATGTAGGAATAAGGAAAGCCAGGAGTGTGGAGGAGGCTGTCTGTGGGGGGAGAGGAGAGGCTGGGGGGAGCCTCTGGAGTCCACACACTGAACGCTTGGGTTGGCAAGCGTGAACAATCAAAGGAGGCTGAGAAGACTCAGCTGAAGCAGACCTGGGAAGGAGCGGGTTGAGGGTCCAGGAGCAGAAGGGAGGAGGGAGTGCGAGCAGTGTCGTGGAGCTTGAACAGCGTCCGCGAGAGCTTCGGTGGTGCCCGGCCAGCCTCATCCATGACAGCTGGGCAAGTTGTCTCACCAAGGGGTTGTTTGCAAAGAGGATTATTATTGCTAATGCAACTCTGTAATAACTGTGCACATCTCTGGCAAGAACACAGAGACATCTAATTACTATTTCTCAATCCAATTTTCATGATAAATTATCCAGAAAGATTAGAAATTGTCAAACTCAGCTTGATACTTCACATAAAACGCTAAACAAACCTACGTGTTTTAGTATCCTATCTCCAGGTTCCAGAAATTCATTTAAATTAAAACAAAAAAATTTAAGTTGTGGTTAAAAAAAACACATAACATAGCATTTACCTAACAGGCAGCTGACCACAACTTTGCTATAACTGTTGTGGAGACAGCAACAGGGAAGAATCTATCATAAAACAAGGTCAACAGTTGATTTAGGGAGGTTCTAACAGGGAGCCTCACTGATCAAATGTCCTTAATTGCAAAGTTATACCACTGTCTTTCCCGATTCTGAAGGAGACAGGCCAGGAGATGTGAGAAAGGCAGGCAGCACAGATGATCTAATGTGGTCTGCTGTCCCCGTCCCAGCAGACCACCCTCATTTCCAGCAAATAAACGGCAAGCCAAGACTGGGGATAAACTTGCCTGATTCTAGAGTCCAGTGCTTTTTTGCTGCATCACCGTACCAGATTTTGGTCTTGCTAAAATAATTTTTAAAAAAATTACCATCTTGGCCATTTTTGAGTGCACCGTTCAGTGCCAAGTCCATTCACATTGCCGTGTGACAAGTCTCCAGAGCTTTTTCAGCTTGCACGACTGACACTATTCCCATGAAACAACTCCCAGTGCTCCCCTCCCCCAGCTCCCAGAAACCACCATTTTACTTTCTGTCTCTGTGAATTTGACCATTTTAGGTACCTCACATAAGTGAGATCAGACAGCATTTATCTTTTTGTGACTGGCTTATTTCACTCAGCTTAATGTCCTCAAAGTTCATCCGTGTTGTAGCATTTGCCAAGATTTCCTTCCTTCTTAAGGCTGAATAATATTCCATTGTATGCATACACTACATTTTGCTTTCATAAATTCATTTTAAAAAAGTCAGCTTTCCAAATTACTGTATCCTTCTGGTAAAGCTTCTTGTCTACCCAGAAAGCACGTAGAAAGGAGATGGCAGATTAGTTACCAACTTTCTCCAAGAAAACGGACCCTCTAAATCAGGGGTGGGCAGACTTTTCCTGTAAGGGGCCAGGGAGTGAATATCTTTGGCTTTGGCGGTCATACAGTCCCTGTCACAACTACACAATGACTCTCCTCCCAGGGTGTCTGCCCGGCTCCCGCACTTTTGCAGTTGCTGATGTTTCTGTTCACTGTCTGTCTTCCCTGCCAGCCTTGAAGGCAGGGGCTATCCCCTCCCACCCCCGATGAATTTCTAGCACCTGGTACATCAGACCCATGGCAGGGACTTCACATATATTATATGTCCTTGGGGGAAATACGGTGTTTGTTGACTGGCTCATCCCTGCAGTGTGTCAGGCTCCTTGGGAAGGAGTTTGTTCACACATATTTGCCTAGAGGACAATGTCTAGTCCTTTAAAATACCAGTGTTTGGATGTCAATGTGCCAGAACCAAAGATGAGAATTTAAGACAGTTTTGATAGCTCTGGGTAATATGAGAGTGAATGGCTCATGTATTAGCATGAAAGTAAATGTTTTTTCCTTCTTCTTTCTGTTCTTACTGACCTCGAAACAGCTGTGTATGGTCATGTTTGTTGATCACTGCACTGGAGCCCTGGCTGGTGGGGCACGTGGGCAGACACTCATCTTTGCTCTCTAGGCCCTGTGCCAGGTGTGGCCTACGTCACCTGGAGGGGGTGTCACCTGGAGGGTGCATCTTTCTCTAGTTCATACTAGAACTAGAAAAAGAACTGCGCCACCAGGTGTCTTGTGGGCCAGCTGTGCCTGCACTGACTCTGCTTAGCTCAGAATTTTTCTGGCTTATACATTGGTCTCCTAACCTAGCTTTTCTGCCTCTGAGTTTTCCCTCATATAGTTTTTTCTGCTAGATTAATCTCATCATTCCTGTGCTCAGAAAACTTCAGTGGATTCCTGACATTCTCACGAGGATTTCCTAGCCTTCTCCAGGTCTGGCCCCGTCCCACTTGTCATGCCTGACCTGTGGCCACCGCCCACCACACTCGCTGTGCTGGCTTTGCCCCAGCTGGACCCTTGCTGGCTTCCCGGCCGCACAGCGCCGGCGGCAGGAGCACTGGTGGCTCACATTTCCTGGCTTCTCAGTGTGAGCCAGGGCTGCACCAAGAGCTTTGCACGCCCTGCTCACCCGCTTCTCAGACGGCCCTCTGACACAGGCTGTGCAGGACTCCCCCCTCGGCCCTGAAATGCCACATGCCTTTTCTCCTTTACTGAAAACAGCTCCTTGAAATAGAGTCTCTAAAACCACATCTGATGAATCCCGAATAGTCTTACCATCTTTTCTATCATTCACATGCATTATGTCATTTAACTGTCTCGAGGACTCTGGGAAGTATATTATTATCTTTGTTTTTCAGCTGAAAAAACTTGAAGCTCACAGATGTTAATGTAATTTTCTCAAGGGCACGTAGTTAATTACAGGCAGAGCTGTTTCAGAGGCCTCAGTTGGTTTGATACCAAAGGCTGGACTTAGAAAAGACCAGTGGTTCTCAAACCTAATCGCCCATAGGGATCACCAGTCACCAGGAACTAGTTTAAAATGGGCACTAACTCTAGAGATTCTGCCCCAGTTGACCTGGAGGAGGGCCCAGGAATGTGCATTTTCCATATGCAGTTCAGGCGATTCTGCTGCAAGTGTTTTGTGGAACATGCTTTGAGAAACCCCCGTGCTAGACTATCCTGTCTCAAGTGATGAATATTAACCTCTTCTATTTGGCGGTATATGGTCAGTACATTCAGCTGCTTCTGAATCATGCTTATTGGACTAGCTCATCAGTTATAGAGCAGGATGCTTCCTTTTTATTTGTTGTGGCAGAGGAAATGCATCCATTTTGTCCCAGAGAGGCCCTGAAATCTTTGAATGTAGATTTAAGAGAAGCAGAGCACAGATCTACTTTGCACCGTTTAAAATAGTAATCTGCGGGAATTCCCTGGTGGTCCAGTGGTTAGGACTCCATGCTTCCACTGCAGGGGACCCGGGTTCGACCCCTGGTCGGGGAACTAAGATCCCACGTGCGGCCAAAACAAACAAAGAATAAAGTTAGTTTAAAAAGAAAATAAATAGTGATCTTCTTCAGAGGGACAGTGCTTCCCACTCTGATTCTGGAGGTGAAAGAAAGAATTCTCTGGACGAGTGTTGAAAGCATTGGTTATACATTGAGATCCTGCAGCTTGGCCAATGAAAGATCTGTAAATGCTTGGAAAATCCGTGATTTTCCTCATAGGTTTAACAGAGTGTGTCATTAAGGGAAATGGCCTTGCCCAATATTGGGATCGACCACAGAGCATCGAGCCAAAGGGGATTTTTCTCAAGCCTGAAAATTTACTGGAATTTACCCTGCTAGGTTTCAGACTTTCTTGGGACCCATGGTCCTTTCATTCTTTCCATGTTTTCCCTTTCGGAATGGGAATGTCTATCCTGTGCTGGCCCCCCTGTTGTATTCTGCAAATAGAAACCTTGCCTGGGTTCGTGGAAGAGGAGTTTTCCCCCAGGTTGAATCATACCCCAAGTCTCACCCATATCTGATTTAGATGGTATTTAGATGAGATTTTGGACTTAGAGTTAATGCTGGAATAAATTAAGACTTTTGGAGATGTTGGGATGAAGTGAATATATTCTGCATGTGAGAAAGACAGGCATTAACTGTCCAGAGGGTGGACTGTTGATTGTGTCTCCTCCAAATTCACATATTGAAGTCCTAACCCCCAGGATCTCAGAATGTTACTTTATTTGGAAATAGAGTCGTTGCAGATGTAATTAGTTAGGATGAGTTCATACTTGAGTAGGGTGGGCCCTAATCCAGTATAACTGGTGTCCTTATGAAAGGGAGGAATTTGTACAAGGACACACACCCACAGAACACCACGTGAAGATGAAGAGAGATTGCAGGGATGCATCTACAGACCAAGGAATGCCAAAGATTGCCAGCAAATCATCAGAAGCTCGGAGAGAGGCATGGAACAGATTCTCCCTGGCAGCCCTCTAGGAGAAACCAACCCTGCCAGCACCTTGATCTTGGACTTCTAGCCTCCAGAACTGTGAGGCAATGAAATTTCTCTTGTTTAAGCCATCCAGTCTGTGGTACTTCGTTATGGAGGCCCTAGCAAACGAATACAGATTTTGGCATGATTTAATGCTTTCTGGACACAGAACATCTTCCCTGAAGACTGTCTTTATCCCTGAGTTAATCAGTCAAGGACTCCATTTTCAGAAAATTCTAAGATAAAGGGGAAGTCTCATGGAATGGGAATTTAATTACCGAAATGTCAGTGAGGCTTGGTGTCTCCACAGTGCCACTCCCTGAAGCCGTGGAATGAACAAGCACAGCCCAGAACCCACCCTCACAACTGGGCTCAGAGCTAAGCATTGCTGGACGTCCCTTGCGACCTGCAGTAGATTCTCTTCAAAGCAAGCACTTGAATGCAGTGACTTTCTGAGTGCTCTCCACTGAGCTCCCCTCAGCAGTGCTCTCTTGGGGATAGTGCCAAGATAGTTTGGGCTTCCCTCCATCTCAGTCCAGCCAGGAGTCAGGAAAGCTGTTCCCCGGATTCCCAGTTCCCAGAGGCCAGGGCAGGTTTCCATCTGCCTACCACCTGTCGGTATCTGACCAGTGAGGGGCTGCTGTGGAGACAGCTGGGACAGAGAGCTGGAAACTCATTATGTTAAAGATGGAGGAGAAGCTTTCTGTAGGCTTGTGTCACGGGCTGCCCCTTAACAGGGTTTTGTCACTGTTAGATTTGAGGTTAAAAAAGTGTTTCTTCCTTTGATGAAAAGAGATATTTCTAAAGGAGAGGACTTGGGGAAATAATGTGGCCAGACCAGTTATGGAGCCATTCCGAATCCTCGCAAATATTATGGCGGCCATACTGAATACAACTGAATTCAAACAACTGTCAGGTTGGTACCAGGCTCCTTGACAAGGGAAGTATAGGCATGGAGACTGAACAGGTGGCTGAACCGATTAGGGAGGAACACGTCCTTCTTGTGCAAAACCTGGAGACCCCGGGCTTTGCTGAGGTCACCGCTGTCAGCTTGCCCTTTTCTCAGTGAAGGTTATATTGTCAGATGGACTAAAGGCTTGGGGTGGAGGAAATTTACTGTGGAAAATCCAGATTCTCCAGGACAGATGATGTTTCCTTATCCAAGGGAAAGAATGTCAACTCGGGTCTCAGTGCTTAGTTCTCTATCCTGACCCCTTGCCAGCCAGAATTCTTAGCTGCCATAAGACACATCCCAGTGAGCCCCTGCCAACAGGGAGTGCATGTGGTTGTTTACTTTTGAAGGTTTAGCACGATGGCAGCTGTTGTTTCCCTCCATCACCGGAGCTGGTGGACTCGTTTGTTCAGCCGAGTGGGCTATTTCTCCTGGTGGGAAGATGTTTAAGGCTTCCGTAGCCAGGGAAGGCTGGGAGGGGCTGGGTGAGGAATCAGGCAGCTGTGCAGGGGGTCGTCTCTGTCAAGGGCAGAGGGGAACTGGATATGTTTGAGGGGTGGGGGATCTGGAATAGCAGAGAGAGAATATGGTGGGGATCACACTCAGGGGTTGGGGGCGTCCGGTGAACTGACAGATGGAAGAGAAGGGAGGGGGCCCCTCCATCACTCGTGGTGCAGCCAGAAAAGAGAAGTCGTTCAAAATGTTCTCAACAGAGAGAACTTAATACAAGGAATTTATTACCTGGGAAGAGCTGAGAAGACACAGGGGGTGGTGAGGCAAATTAGAGATGAATAAAGCAAGAAGCCAGCTGTAGCATCAGGTATATTAACTTGAGCACAGAAGCTGGGGCACTGGCTGGAAATGGGAACCAGTTCAGGCCTGCCGAGTGGGAGCTGGGATGGTGAAGGGAGGGGCTCCTGGTGGGAGGTGGAGCCACTCAGAGACGCTGCCTGAGGTGAGAGGGTGAAGAACCCTGGCCCCTCCCCATCCCCAGAGCGGGGTTTTTTTTTTGTTTTTATTTTTAACATCTTTATTGGGGTATAATTGCTTTACAATGGTGTGTTAGTTTCTGCTTTATAACAAAGTGAATCAGTTATACATACACATATGTTCCCATATCTCTTCCCTCTTGGGTCTCCCTCCCTCTCACCCTCCCTATCCCACCCCTCCAGGCGGTCACAAAGCACCAAGCCAATATCCCTGTGCTATGCGGCTGCTTCCCACTAGCTATTTTACGTTTGGTAGTGTATATATGTCCATGCTGCTCTCTCACTTTGTCACAGCTCACCCTTCCCCCTCCCCATATCCTCAAGTCTGTTCTCCAGTAGGTCTGTGTCTTTATTCCTGTCTTACCCCTAGGTTCTTCATGACATTTTTTTTCTTAAATTCCATATATATGTGTTAGCATACGGTATTTGTCTTTTTCTTTCTGACTTACCTCACTCTGTATGACAGACTCTAGGCCTATCCACCTCATTACAAATAGCTCAATTTCGTTTCTTTTTATGGCTGAGTAATATTCCATTGTATATATGTGCCACATCCCCAGAGCTCCTGGGAAGCCACTTGGCAAGAGAGCCCAAGAAGAGAAAGCTCATGGATGTACTTGAGAGCGGACGGCAGATGACCAGCATAGACAGGCACTGGGTTAGGAGCCACTGGGAGGTGCCTGTCAGTGCTGTTATTGTATCTCTGGAGATCCGAAGGGGACCAGAGGGATCAGAGGGGTGCATTAAGTTGCCCAAAGGCACACCAGGGCAGAGCCAGAATTTGAACGTGGGACTGTCCGGCTCTCGGTTCTTCAGTACCATGCTGAGGATAGGATTGGCCTTTTGAGGATAGAGGGTTTCTGGGGATGCTTGGGCAGAAGCGCACAGAGTCAAGAAGACGTGCAGGTGCAGGGTTATTAGGTGGGAGGAGGGCCCACAGATGAGCCAGAGTTGGGAGGACAGTGGAAAGGCTGGGGTGATGGGGTGATGTCTGCCCTACTCTGCTTGGATTCGAGCATCAGAATTCTATGAGCAGCCACAGGAAAAATGAGAAAGCCGTTTGGCCATGATTTTGGGGGTTGGGGGAAGAAAGAGAGGGAAACTCCAGGTCATGCCAAGATTTCAAGCAGGGGGACAGCTCTTTGGTGCAGCTGCAGGCAGAGCGCTTGCTGCAGTGCGGTCCGCTGGGCAGCTGGCTCCATTCTGGGAAGACAAAGGCCCCGGCAACCCCAGAGCTTTGAGCACACGCATCTTTTCCGGACTCAGTTGGATCTCCCCGTGAGCAGCACGGTGCGGAGGTTTGGAATGGATGTTTGTGTTGCAACAGTGTTTCCAGGTGGTTGCCTAAATTAAGTGATGAGTCTGTAGAATGTGCTGGGAGGATTTGAACTCAGATGGTGAGTCCATGTTTACTGCAATGCTGACTAATTCTTGCACTGCATCAGGGGATGGGCTCAGAGTCATTGAACGTGTTTTTAAAGTTCACAAACAGGTTACCCCAAGTACTCACTGCACGGGGTGCAATCTATGAAAGGCTTTGCGCTCTTCCTGTGTTCTCTAGAGTGATGACTCCAAGGTGGTGCCACCAGGAGGTCAAAGCTCCTTTTCTGAGCCCTCCTCCCTGGCAGCTCCTTCTGAAAGGAAGGAGAAGCATTTTAACCCGTGGCAGCATCACAGCCACCAAGCCCCCTGCCCTCCACTGCACCCCGAGAGTGGGGCTTTGAAAACACCCAGTCCTGTGTAAGAGATCTTTAAAGTGGATGAAGGACACGCTGCCTTCAAAACGCCCTCCTCGATAAATAGAAAACTTCTGAAAGCAAGTGTTAACAATTGAAAGAACAGGGGAAATTGAAATGGTACCTTGGCCCCATGCATCTTACCATCCCCAGCCGTACTTCGGAAGTTTCCTTCTGTGGAGGGCATAGAGCAACGTGGTTCTTCATCGGGACTGAGTAAAGAGCATCCGCTTTGAGTCTGAAAAGCTCAGTCTAGCAGCTCCTTTCATTGGACAGTTTGGTCCAAGGAGCATTTTATGAATTACACTCATCACAATAACATGCCCAGGAATCTGCTTCTGTGCTTGGAGAATACTCCCGCTTTATAAATGGTCCACTTTATTTAGCCCAGTGTACACATGCATGACTGAATGCTCCCCTGGGAGTAAGGGTGGGTGAGATTGGGGAGGAGGAGGAGGGGGAAGCAAGCAGTCGGTCCATTTACTGGAAAACGGCGGCCACGAAATCTGCTGGTGGCCTGGACCTCATGGTCTAGGACGACGGGACCCGGAGGCCTTGCTCTGACAGAAGCGGCTCTGCCCTAATGGGTCCTGGGCCCGTGGTCTGCCTGCGGTAGCCACGTGGACAAGTGTTGGTTGCATGGCTGCTCGGTGCCACCTTCTGTGGAGGTGCTGGGACTCACCAGGAGGCGGCTCTTGTCCCAGAGGACTGCAGAGTCCTACAGTAAACGAGGGATCATGGGGCCGGTGGCAGGGTGAGGGTGAGGACACAGGGCGATCCTTACCTTGGGGGCGGGATGAGTGGGGGCGGTTGGTGGCCGGTGCTCACTCTTTGGCTGCTGCTTCTGTATTTGTACATGGTAACTTCTAAGTGAACTATGAGTTTGAGGGAAGGCATTCCCACAGAGCCTCTTTCTCTCATCTCTTTTCTCTCTCCTCTCTCCCCATTTTTCCTGTCTCCCTGTGGCGTGAAACCATGAGCAGTGGTCATCTTTTCAAAGTTAGTCCATAGAATTGGGACCAAGTCCATCACAGCAAGGCCAGGGCTTCAGAGAAAGTGGACTGAGTCTGGAGAAACACTGAAATCTGATTGTCAGGTTCCAGAGACAGGCATGGTCAGGGCACAGAGCTGGTCGTGGACCAGGTTTGGCTGGTGAGTGAGGACCGTGGAGGTCCAGGAGGACTGCAGGGGTGGAGGGGAGCAGAAGCAGGGAAGAGACCACCCCCAGCAAGAGCTCGTGGACACAGAGGCGACCTCGTGACCCAGTGGGCGGCCTCATATGCTCTTGCTGTTGGGCAGAGAGCTGTCTGGGAACGAAGGTCACCCGGGAGCTGCAGGTGGGCACTGGGCAGGGGGTGAGCTCGGTGAGGAGGTTACGGCAGCAGCGAGGGCAGGTCTGGCACTCGTCTGGATTTAGTCTGAGCCTTTTTCTGTTTTGCTTAGTTTATTTCCTGGAGCATGGACCCAAAGAAGTCCTCCTGACTTCTGAGGGAACTCTGCTTTGGAGTAGCTTCTGAGCGAGCTCTGCCCGTCAAGAAGCAACATCTCGTCGGGACGCTGAGTCCAGGCTGGCTTTCACCTCTGCTTCCTTCAGCTGATTTTCCTTCCATGTTCTTCTTTTTTAAAGAGGAGATGCTGTTTGTTCTGTCATATGGAACTGTGATTACTCACCCAGGGAAGGATGTCCCCTCGAGGCTGTGGCAGGAGCAGGGGAAATTCCTTTCAACACTGGCCCCGAGGGATTCTCGTGATCCTGGTTTCCATTTTGGTCAAAACTGAGATGAAAGGACTCGACCCTGCATTGGGGGGAACTAGAATTTTGACCCTGAGGGAGGCAGAGCTGGATGAAAAACGAGCCCCTCTCTGTTCTGTGAACGAGGAGGCACATCCTGCTGTAAGTTGGACAACTGTTGTGCGTCAGACTTCTGGCTTGGAGCCCGTCCCTAAATCTTAGCCTCGGGAGGGGAGGAGCAGCAACTGTGAAGGGGCTGATCTTTTCCCCATCAAAGTGTTAGATGACACTAGCCGACGTCAGCTTAGTCTGCTTGGGCTGCTGTAACAAAATACCACCGAGTGGGGGCTTAGGAGCGACACATAACTTACTTCTCACAGTTCTGGAAGCTGCAGGTCTGAGACCAGGGTGGCAACAGCTTCAGTGAGGACGCTCTTCTTGGTCACAGACCCCTCTCTGTGCCCTCACACGGAGGAGGGGCTGTGGGCCCTGTGTGGCCTCTTTTATACGGACACTAATCCCACCATGAGGCCTTTGCTCTCGCGACCTCATCACCTCCCAAAGGCCTCACCTGCCAACACCATCACCTTTGAGGGTTAGGGTTTCAACACGAATTTTGGGGCAACACAAACATTCAGACCATAGCATCTACCTGCATTTTGACTTTGTGTGTTTGTAATAGTTATTAGAAATGCAATTAGAAATAGCAGGTTTCCTAGAGAAAGTTTCCAGTTGGTAAAAATGGGACAACTTATCTTGGATGATGACGGAAATTTCTAGTTGAAGGATTTTTTTAATATCTCCTTACTTCCAGCCACTCTGATATATGTAACTCTGCGAACTTCATTACTTCTAGATTTGGTATTCTCTAAAAAATTAAAAAAAGAAATTAAATTACGCACATGAGATCGACCGTATTAACCATTTCTAAGTGTGCAGCTCAGTAGTGTTAAGTATATTCACATCGTTGTGCAACCAGTTTCCAGAATTCTTACTTCTTGCAAAACGGAAACTCCCCATTCCCCCCTCCCCCAGCCCCTGGCAGACACCCTTCTACTTTCTGTCCCCGTGAAGCTGATGACTCCAGGAGCCTCACGTAGGCGGCATCGTACTGTGGTTGTCTTTCTGTGACTGGTTTATTTCACTGAGCATAATGTCCTCAAAGATTTGGTATTCTTTTATTTCATCTTTAAAATAATATTTACACTTAACATCAGAGGGATAACCCATTCAAACTTTGGAAAGGTCATCGATAGAATGTGAAAAATATTCTCTAAGCCTGGAAATTTTAAAGGCATGTATGTCTCTGGAAAACAGCATGCTGCTAATAGCAGAGTGGGACATCTCGGAGGTGAAAGTCACATGGGCTGACGCCTCCCTGGTGAAGGCAGAGGGGCCATGTTAAGTGGTGCCAGCCGGAGACCTCGAGTGCAGCAGGGAGCTGAGCCTGCAGGCCTGGGGCCAGGGGCAGGGGCGCTCTGCAGATGTGCCTGCTCGTGGTGGTCACACTGCTCCCCCGGGGCTGCTGCAGGAACTGTCAGCGGAGTGGGTGTGGCAGCCGCGCCGGGGGACGTCTGCCTGGGCTCTCACTGGAACGGGAGGACAGGGGGCAGCTGCAGAGAAGCAGAGACGAGGGCAGGAGCGGAGGAGATGGAAGGAACGCCCTCGACCTCCATCTCTGCCTCCCGCCCCAGCACAGGCCCGCAGTTCGGTCAGGGAGTTCCGAGGAAGCTGTTCCAGTCGTAAGCAGCTGTCCAGCCGTGTCGCACAAATGCCAGAACCAGGGGGACGGGAGGGGGACACCAGGCCGTTCGTCTCCCAGGCGGGGCCTTTAGACTCTTCTTGGAGTTTCCTTAGGTCTCGGCAGTCAAGCAAATAATCTCTAAGCACCGTGACACCATCTTTTTCAAAGAAATGCAATTTGCTACTGGCAATAACACGGATTTCCCACCCACAAGAGCCCATGTGTTTTCTCACTGTTTATCAGAACTTTACACTCTGATGAGTGATGGAAAATACAGTGGCCATTTGTTACTGCTGTGGCATTGTTTGCTGTCAGGAATGACACCGGAACAAAGAGGTAATCAGTTAAACGATTGCATTCAAAATTTATTCTCTCTGGAGGGAGTATACACACACTCACATAGCAATAGGGTTAATGTGTGCAGCCTTTATAAATGATCTGTGTAGTAACTTTCACTTTAAAACACCGTGTTCCCATCCGTCGTCTCATTCGGGTGTCACGAGAATGCTTATGGGGTTGCTGCAGTTGGCAAGAACGAGGCTTAGAGGAGAAATGCTTGTCCGTGGCCGTATAGGAGGTCCGCTGGGGCTGAAATATAGGCCTCCTGACTCTTAAACCAGAGCTTTTCCCTCTAAACTGTACTTGAGAAGAAGAACGTGTCAGAACCAGAGCAAGAGATAGACTGTTTCTCCTCCTGACTGGCAGGGCTTCTCCCACGTCCAGCCCGAGCAATCCTGAGGTGTCCAATTAGCGATGACTTGAAAATCAAGGGGATGTAACTGTGAGGTTGAACTGTGCAAAACTTCCATTTTTAAACAGGTTAAAGTATTCAGGTATCAACAATTTCATGTTTCAAATGAATCGGTCTCCCTAGATTTGCATAGGTTGCATTTCCCATGCAGCATCAAATTGGTCATTTTGTCAGTTAATTTGGCCCGTTGCTTTCCTCTCCATTCTGCCGCCCCTTGATCCGCTCTGCAGTGGCGGCAGAGCATTATGTTCATGGCCTCCGTGACCAAATGGAGCCAGCCATAGAGGCAGCGGGCCAAACTGTGCAGCTAAACCCAAACCAGGCGATTCAGGGTCATGTAAATATGACTCACGAATGACCAGCCCGCAGAAAGTTTCAACAGGTCTAACTGGCTCCTTGTTCCTGCACATTTTACCTGAAAAGGGAACTAAATTGGTACTCTTTTCCATTCATCTGGCATATTTGATGTATGTGTTCTGGTGAGTGGGAGACAGCTGATTTCCAAGGCTGTTGCAGAGGGATGATTAGAAAAGCAGGAGGGTATCTTGGCCAAATGTCAAGAATGAAGGAAGGGGCAGTGAGTCAAGTGGCTAAAGAGACGCACATTAGAGTCATTCATTCTTACCGCTTGGCGGAAGCTGGAACCTCACACCGCTGGCCAGGCTTCCCACCATCTGGAGCGAAATCAGGACACTCCCACCAGGGCTGGAAGGGCTCCAAGTGGGGGCAGCTGACAGAAGGGCCACGGCCGCATGGCAGGAGCACAGACAGGAGCACAGTGCTTTCTGCATTTTCTCTTCTGGTTATGAGGTGCTTTTGTGAACTGCTGGAGATTGGTTACAGAGTGATTAAGCTGGACAGCTTCTGGCGCTGCTGCCCCGGAGGCGCAGTGTTTTGAAGGTGCTGCACCCCAGATTTCTCAGGGTCCCTTTTCTGGCAATAAAGGCTTCATTTCTCTTGGTACTCCACATGGTCAGAGCCCAGGCTGAAGAACCCTGATTCCCACGGCAAAATTACAGACCCAGCGAGCTAGAGTTAGAAAGACAGGGCCCGGGCAGCGTCCACAAGCCCAGTTCCAACGTTGCAGAGCCTGCTGGAGGGAAGCAAAGACTTCCGTAAGCCAAGGGACAGAGGCATGCAGGAGGTCAGCTCTCCGGGGAAAACGCACGACGACTCTGATTTGTAACATCTGCTGATTGCCGTGGTGTCAAAATACTCCCACTGTGACCAGTTTCAAACCACCAATAGTTTAACAACCGGCTTGCAAAATTTCTGGATGTTTGATAATCTTTCCCCAGCCTGGACAGCTTGAACGCAGCATGACTTGGTGGCATAAAAACTAGAGTTGGGCAAATGCACGAGCCAAGGTTTAACACGAGGGGTCCTGGCGTGGAAGCGTCTCAGGGCCGACTGTCCCCTCCGTCTCCTGCTTCCCTCCTTTCCTCCTAAGCATGCTCCCTGGACCAGTCGCTGCTCGGGACAAGGGTTCTGGTCCCAGGCTCTGACCTTTAACACTGTGCCCGCCCAGTCACATCCCGAAGCACCCAAAGCCCCACGACTTCCTAGATGAGCTCACACAGGTGCTGGGCTCTCAACCGCTCTCCCTGTACCCAAGCCAAGGGCCTACCTGCCAGGAGGCTGCTGCAAGCCTCCTGTTGGGACACTGGTGAGGGGGTCCCATAGCTGGAGCATGGGTGGTCTCAGATACCTCCCCTAGTGGTCCCTATGCAGAGTTTAAAATGGCACCTCCATGAGTAAACATTCAGTTAACTTGTTAGGAAGTTAGAACCCAGCTTTTTATGTAGGATGGGTTTATTCAGAAAGAAATTCCCATGACTCCCAACTGAAAGAATTCAGAATTTAATGATAAATCTGTCTTCCAATTATGCACACTAGGGCTGTGTCATCTGCATTTTGGCAAACACATTTTTAGCTAAGCCTCAGGTTCCTTATTTGTGAAACTGAGTGGCCATAGTGAACTGACCTGTAAGGCATCTGTCTGTTCTATGCTTCTGGGATTCTACTTATGGTCAGTGCACATTTCTCTACACTTCTCTATATGGTTTTTGGTCCTTTATAAATTTTATCGTTGTTTTTTTGTGCTCCTGGGACATCTGGTATTCCACTAAACATCATTATTTAGCTGTGCCACAAATAACTGTTTTTTGGCTAAATGAACTCGGAGGGCGTTCTAGGTTAAACCAGTACTTTGCTGAGCATCTTCCTCAGAATCTCTGATATTCTAGGGTGCACTGTGTACCTCCAAAAGGGAAACTTAATGCTCATGGATTCCCAGACTTTTTGATCTCAAATGGTTTTTTCTAAGGACAGTGTATCAATCTTCCAGGGCTGCTGTATCAAAATGCCACAAATTGGGTGGCTTAAACAACAGAAATTATTTTTTTTTCATGGTTTTAGAGGTCAGAAGTTCAAAATCGAGGTATTGGCAGGGCTGTGTCCTCCCCGAGGGGTGAGTCTGTTCCATGCCTTTTCTTCAGCTCCTGGTCTTGCCCGCAGCCCTTGGTGTTCCACAGCTTGTAGATGCATCGCTCCAGTCTGTCACACGTGCGATCTCTCTGTGTGTCTCTGCATCTTTCCTCTCCCAGGAAGGCTGCACAGACACCAGTCACACTGCATTAGGACCACCCTAATTGAATACGACCTCATCTTAACCTGATCACATCTGCAAAGGCCCCTTTTCCAAAGAAGGTCACAGTCACAGGTACCAGGGGTACAGATGTCAACATACCTTTTGCGGAACGCAATTCAACCCACAACAGACAGCCATTAAAATTTCCTAAAACTGGTGGTACAGCAAACACATTTTGGGAAATGCTGTCCCAGGAGCTTGTAATTAGGATTCACTCACCAGGTACGTGGTCCAACCCTTAGGTCAAGAGTTCTTAACGTGATATCAAAGGGTTTGTGCCCTTGGATGAGAAAAAAAATTGTATCTTTATTTGTACTATTTCTAATTGAAATTTAGCATTTCCTTCATTTTTCAGTGTAGACAACAAACCAAAGTAATATCACTAGTACTGTGACTTTGTCAGATTTTTCCACCTCATACTACAGTTATTGCAGGTCTCTTGGGACATCATTTATAAATCATCACCATCTCAAAATCACAGTGGGCGTGAGACTCGGCACTAGATCTTATTTAATGGGTTAACAAGCAAACACATAATGCAGATCTGTTTTAGTATTTTGATAACTGTATTTCAACCTCATCAGTTTCCTTTGTAATCCTTTATATTTTCTTTTATACACTTAACAACACTATTCTGAGGAGACTGTAGGCTTCACCATTCAGCCAAAGGCCACCCTGACCCAAAAAAGTTAAGAGCCTCTGTCCCCACTCATGGCCCCCATGACTGATACAACCCAGCTTCCGTAGAAGGGTTTAGCTGAGAGACAAAACACTAGCAGAATCTTTCCATTTTTACAAATAAAGAATTAATATATAAGCCAAACACAAATATTATAAAATACTTTATTTGTAAATGAAATACCCAATTGGGGCAAAATGTAAAAATGAAATAGACATAGGTACAATAAGTTATACAAGAGTCTTCAATTATTGTCGCTCTGTATTGATTATAAATAGATCACATTACCGAGGAAAGCATTGTCTAGGTGTTGGGATAATTTAGTTAAAAGTATCTGAATAACTTACTAGACACATTCCTCTTGGTGTGTGTACAAATGTATCAAATAATTGAACATACTCAACTATATTCCCTGTGAAAACTGCAAAGTCCTGGTCAAACGAGGCTAAATCTCTGAGCTGCATGAATGAGCTTGGTCACATTGTGGTCCAGTCTTGGAAGGATCACTGACACATAACCCCTGGAGCACTTTGGCCTCGGTGAAAGCACCAGAGCATCGAGAGGCTGAATTCCAGCTGGGCTCTGCCCCTGAACATTTAAGGAACTAAGCACGTCATCTGATTCTGAGCCTGTTTCCTCATCTGTGAAAAATGGGGATACTGGTGTGTGTCCTTTCTCTCTCCCAGGTCAACTAGTAGATTTGATTGAGATAACCGATGTAAAAGTTCTTCGTATGTAAAAGTGCTGTATGAGTATGAGACATAGAACTATTCTTTCATTCTTTAATGTGCCAACATCCAAATGGACATAAATTGATGGCATTCTCTTGTATGTAAGAAGAAAATTAATTTATATGTATTTTTTTCATGGACACTCAAATGCCAGTGTCCCCCCCCCCATCATTAAGTGCCTGGAAAGGCATTGGAGGTCCCAGCAAGGCTGCAGGGAAGTGGGCCTGGGTGCTCCTGGGCTTCCGTTTGCCACCTCCTTCCCCTCAAGGTGACCCCCCACCTATCTCCTTTCTGCCAAGCCCTCCCTTATGTACTCCCTGCGCCCCAGCCTGTGCCTCCCACCTTCCTGTCCTTCAGAATGTTCCATCTTGCAGTTTGTTCCCACGGGGCAGTGGTCCTCACTGTTAGCTGGACGTTAGAACCATCTGGGGAGGCTTTTCTCTGTCCTGATGGGGGGACCCCCACCCAGATGACTACATCAGGGTCTCTGAGGGAGGGCCTGGCGTCAGTATTTTAAGGTACCCCAGGTGCAGGTGCCACCTGGGTGTTGCCTGGAGGTTAATCGGAAAATTGGAGTCCCTATTCACCTGTAGCCAGTTATCCCTCCCAGGGGGACTTTGTTTTAACTCAGGCCAGCCGTCTTAACAGTTTTCTTAAAGAAGGTTCCCCCAGCGCACCTCACTCTGGTACCCACTGCTTCCATCCACCCTCATGACATTCTCCGGGAGTGTTATCCTCATTCCAATCCATCCAGCTAGGGAGACTCAAAGCCGTGGTTTAAGCCGAAGCCATGCACTTCCTTCCCAGAGGATCGAGGTGCCTTTCTGAGGAATAGGGCCCTCCTGCTGAGATGGGCAGCTGTCCCAAGTCCTGCATCGGGGCTCACCTGGATGCCTCGCCTGCATCTCTGTGTTCTGCTGCATCAGGGAGAGGATTTCGGAGAGGAGCTGTGGCTTCTGCTCCCTTTACACTTTCTCGTGGCCAGTTCTCTCCTCCACTGCTTTTGCACATTCATAGGGAGGGCTGAGGGCTGGAGCTGGGGGAACTGTTTCCAAGCAGGCAGGTGCACAGCCCTGCAGCCTGCAGGAACATGCTCAGCCCAGGAGTGTTAGCTCTGCACCTGCAGTCTTGTGTCTTCCTCAACCTGGGCCCCTCATCTAGGTGTTCCAGGGGTCTGCATCCGCCCTGCTCGGGGCCCAGGCACGATCCCAAGACGCTGTTGCTATTGCCCCGTGGCAGGGTTCTGACCTCCTGAGTCCTAGGCGGCTGCCATCACCATGGGATTTAAAGGCCATATAGAAAGGCCCCCCACTGGGTCCCTCTAGTCTTCCCAGGTCCCCGACACTCCCACCTTTGAGAGCTGCTCCTTTGCCAAATCATTGAATCTCCAAGAGCCCTGGGTTGGAAGGTTTGCACCCTACGAGGACTCATCCATTCGTCTCTCATCTGGTGTTGCCCCTTCCGGAGCCCCGAACTAAAGCAGGAATGTGCTCTGAGGTCTGGACTCGCACTTGTGTGCTCTTGGGCAAGTCACTCACCTTCCTGAGGATCAGTGTTCTCATCAAAGAAACAAAGATTTTCATATTTTCCCCACATATTTCTACAGGACTGTGGTTGAGATCATTGGAGATAACAGACAAGACATTGATTTTTCTACAGCAAAGCCCATTTGACAACGCGTAAGACAGTTTCATTACTGTTATCGGAAAAAAAATGTGTGGGTCTGCTTTGTGCACTGCAGCTCGCTGACAGCGAGGGGCAGAGTTTGGAGGAAAAAGGTGCTGCAGTGGAAGCTCCTGATGTCCTGAGGGTGAGCCCAGGGTCATGGGAATCTGGAGAAGACAGCCTGAGTGGGGAGGAGAGAAAATTAATTGGGAAATGCTGGCCAACTTCCCTTATTCCACATTGTGCCAGGAGCCAGCTCAGCCACCACTGGGATAGGTGATGAAGAAGCAGCAAACCCTCCGCCAGCTCCCATGTGCGTATTTCAGACTCAGCAGGAGGGTGGGCCACTGACAAGAATAATACAGACCAGCAGGCAGGGCAGGAGACACCCGAAAGGAAAACAAGGAAACAGGTTTGAGCTGGGCCTGGCCTTCTTGGCGTGGACTGCCTGACTGGCACCAGGCTTCTAGGGTGGCCCTGGGTGTGGTGCTTGATGGGGCCAGTAGAGCATCCGCCAGGCTCAGCACCCAGGCCTTGGGGAAGCTCAGTTGTGCAGGGGGGTAGGACCTTAGCCTTGCAACCAGGCTGGGTGAGGCAGGCTCAGTGCAGGGCACTTCCTTCTTTGGGGGTCATGTGTCCCTTGTGATTAGAGAGATTGGGGCACCTGCTTCTTCAGGACAACCTTGTATGGTCCAGGCTCTGCCCTGTCTTCCCAAGAGACTGTGACTGTAGGCCAGTCACATCACCTCTCCGGGCTGTCCTGTTCATTTCTGTAAGGCGAGGAGAGTGGCCAATATGACCTCCAGGATCCCTTCCAGCTCGGCATCAGGTTGCCCTACGATCCAAGACTAGTTTCTAAGGAACCCAAGAAACAATATGGCATATATGACTGGAGCCCATGGATTGGGAGTTTAATTTTTTTCTGAAATTATAAGATCTTTCACATTAAAACCAATACTGAAGTATGGCATGCCTCAAAAAATTAAACATAGAATTATCATATGATCCAGAAATTCCACTTCTGGGTATACACCCTGAAGAATTGTAAGCAGAGATTCATGCAGTTGCACACCAATGTACATAGCAGTATTATTCACAACAGCCAAAAGGTGGAAACAACCCAAATGTCCATTGAAGGATGAATGGAAACAAA
This sequence comes from Delphinapterus leucas, assembly GCF_059928025.1. Lineage (NCBI taxonomy): Eukaryota > Metazoa > Chordata > Mammalia > Artiodactyla > Monodontidae > Delphinapterus > Delphinapterus leucas. The sequence continues at coordinate 3,036,240 of NC_143138.1, read as the reverse complement.
AAGTGATACATACACACAATGGGATGTTATTCAGTATGAAGAAGGAAGGGATTCTGACACGTTCTACAATCTTGAGGACATTATGCTCAGTGAAGTAAGCCAGCCACAAAAGGACAAATACTGTATGTGTACCTATATGAGGTACTTAGAATAGGCAAATTCATAGAGACAGACAGTCGAATGCTGGTTACTAGGATCTGAGAGAGAAGAAAGTGGGGAGTTAGTGTTTAATGGGTGCAGAGTTTCAGTTTGGGAAGATGGAAAGTTCTGGAGAGGATGTAGGTGGGGGCTGTACAACACTGTGAGTGCACTTTACACCCCTGAACTGGCCATGTAAAATGGTTAATTTTATGTATATTTCATCAGAATAAAACAAATACTGGAATATTTATGCATGTTAATGGTTTTAATTTGGTATACAAAATAATGGTAATGAAGCATAATTCTTGCTGGTTTGTGGCCCTCTTGCTGATATGAAGAATGAAACCAGTCACTGAATAATTCACTTAAAAAAATCAGTTAAAGTGGGGAATTACTAAAAATGATGCTCCTGTACTATATTGTAATTTAACTCAGAATTTCTAAATGTGCATTTAATCATCAGTTTTCGGGTCTTTTTCTTTGGGTGTAGGTTTGCTGAGTGGAGTTCAGCATGGTCTCCCTTGCAGAAACCACACCCAAGGTATATCATTTACAGATTCTAGTTTCAGAGTGTTTGCAGTGGAATGAGATCTTAGAGACACTTGTGAATAAAAATGAAGGCAGAGTTCTCCTAGATTCTTATGACCCTTCTCCATCGCCAGTGCTTTTATAATTGTATCAGCTCACCTAATTCTGCATCTCTATGTCTGTATAACTCTCTGTCCATATAAACATATTTAAATACCTAGTCTTTATGAAGCTTTCCCAAGGCATTCAGTGCATTGTGTTCTGGAACAACCAGGCTGCACAGCCTTAGGAACACACACCATTCCTAGTTTGCAAGCATAGAGCCCAATGGGAGAAAGCAGAAGTGCACACTTCATCATAAGACAAGTGAAAAGATAAGCCGTAATGCGGGAAAAGATACTTGTGACACAAAAACTGACAAAGGAGTAGGATGTCAACCACATAAAGAACTTAACCAAATCCATAAAAAGAAATAACCCAGTAGGAAAATGAGCTTAACACTTGGACAGGCATGAAACCAAAGAGGAAAGCCAAATGGACGCTACTCAGAAAAGAGGTTCAACTTCATTAGTAATCAGGGAAAGGCAAACTGAAACCCCAACGAGGTAACAGTACATATGAGACCGGCAAAAACTAAGAATGCTGAAAATACTAACTGTCGGCAAGTATTTGGGGCAGCAGAAACTCTGGGGAAAGTTGTAACCTGCTAATAACCTCTTTGGGAAGCAGCTTGTGTTGTCTATGGAGATTGAAGACACACACACCCTGTGGTCCTGCACGTCCACTCTCAGGTCGATTCCTGGAGAAACCCAGGCAGAGGTGCACCAGAGTGTACATACGGCAGGAGTGCTCATGGCAGCCTGGCTCACTCAGCTCAACCCAAACCACTCAACACCTGTAGGATAGGTACATAAATTCTAATACGGTCGAACAATGAAATACTATGTAACAATGAAAATGGACAAACTTTACACAAAACAACAGGAGTAAATCTTCAGGGCATAGTATCGAGCAATAGGAGCAAGACAAAGAATACCTTGCGATCACATTTATTTCAGGTTGAAAAGCAGGTAAAGCTAAGCTCTGGTGTATCATTTGGTGATGTATACATAGATGGTTACCTCTGGGGGTGTTGTGGGCTGAATGTTTGTGTCCCCCACCCCAAACTCATGTTGCAGTTTGAACCTCCCATGTGATGGTATTGGGGGATGGGGCCTTTGGGAGGTGATGTTTAGACGAGGTCATGAGGCCATGTGGAGCCCTCATGATGGGCTTATAAGAGGAGACTAGAGAGCTTGCTTCCTCTTCCTCTCTCTGCCGTGTGAGGACACAGCGAGAAGGCAGCCGTCTGCAAGCCAGGAATGGATTCTCACCTGAACCAGACCCTGCTGACGCCCTGATCTTGGCCTTCCAGCCTCCAGAACTGTGAGAAATAAATGTCTGTTGTTTAAGCCACCCAGTCTGTGGTATTTTAGCAGCCCAGGCAGACTAATACAGGGGCGTTGGGTGTGTTTTCAGTTGGGAGGGACATAAGGGGGGCTTCCAGGTATTGGCCGTGAGGCCCCAAGGAGGGTTACACAAGAGTGTACTCTCTGATTATTCATTAAACTCCATGTGTATGTTCTATTTATGTAAAGGATGTAAATTTCAAAGCAATCATTCACACTAAGAATGAATAAAGGAGCATGTGGGTGTGCCAGCAAGTAGCTTCCTTGATGCCTGGCTTCTTTTTTTTTTTAATATTTTGTGACACTATGTTTATTTTTTAATTTTTTCGCGGTACACGGCCTCACACTGTTGTGGCCTCTCCCGTTGCGGAGCACAGGCTCCGGACGTGCAGGCTCAGTGGCCATGGCTCACGGGCCCAGCCGCTCCGCGGCATGTGGGGTCTTCCCGGACCGGGGCATGAACCCGTGTCCCCTGCATCGGCAGGTGGACTCTCAACCACTGTGCCACCAGGGAAGCCCTATATTTTTTATTTTTATTTTATTTTAATGTGGACCATTTTTAAAGTCTTTATTGAATTTGTTACACTATTGCTTCTGTTTTATGTTTTGATTTTTTGGCCGTGAGGCATGTGCGATCTTAGCTCCCCGACCAGGGATCGAACCTGCACCCCCTGCATTGGAAGGTGAAGTCTTAACCACTGGACCGGATGCCTGGCTTCTTGATTGTGGCATGTCTTATAAGGGGACAGGGGCTGTGGTTAATCCAGGAACCCGATCAGGTGGAGCTGTGGTGGAGGAGGTGAGGGGGTGTCTGATAAAACATGATAAAAAGGAAATACTGATACATTCAGGTTGAGAATAGAGGTTCTGAGGAGTTATAATATTTTATTTTTCATTTTACATTATTACATAACCCACAATATGACAAATGAAATGCATTTTACTCTTTTTGGTGACAGTTCCGTTGAGTTCCTTCTCTGGCCCAGTCTTCGTATCTGGGAGAAAATGAGCATTTTCTGGGTATTTGTAGGTATAATCTGGATAAAGGCAGAAAAAGGAATTGTTTTCAGAAGTATTATGACAATATATAAAGCATAGTAAAGGGATGTAATCTCAGAAAATATTCAAGGCCTACCTCTACTTCCAAAGTGACCCTGTGGAACTTTGGCAGGATCCCACAGAAGCCTGGGCTTCTTGCAGTGGAGCTGGAAAACCCTGCTGTAGGAAGGAGGGACCCAGCCCTGGGCGTGTGGGGGAGAAAGGAAAGCTGAGTAATTCCTAACTCTAAGGGCACATTCTTCCCAACTCCATCATAGCTTTGCTACATCTCGGAGCTGTTGGCCTGTGGGTCTGATAACTGAGGTACTGAGAGAAGAGGACCTGCCCTCCTCTACTCCCTTCCCTTGTCACCCAGTGTCAACACTCTCTCATTTCATTTGTGTTCAGTATGTGTTTGTTGAATTAAATTCTTGAAAGTATCCAAACAGAACTCAAAGAGCTTTGGGGATTCAGAGGGGTGAGACTTTCTAAGGGGTTATTTCTGCTTGGGAAATGGGGCGAGACTTCATGAGAGGGAAGGACACTGAGCTGAGCTTTGAAGAATGAAGAGGGGCTGTAGACAAGGTTGGATTTGAGAGAGGAGGTTGAAAAGGCACAAGGCAACAAGGACAAAGCATGCTTGGAGATCGCGGTGGTACTTGTTTGGCTGAGCCTGTGGGAAATAAAGGGAGAGCGTTAAGCAGAGGTGGAAGTGAGGCGATTCCTGCATGCTAGAGCCAGAGACGGTCACAGGCAATGCAGACGACGAGTGATTTGGAACAGAGGTGTGCCTGGGCCAAAGGGCAGTCTGGTGGCAGCACATAGGCTGGCTTGGACAAATGATTGGCTGAAGCCAAGGGAATGGGTTGGGGGGGCTGGTACAGGAGGTCTGGGCAGGAGGTGAGGAGGGCCAGACAGACAGGGCTGGTAGAGCACATGGGAAGTAAGGAGCAGCTAATGTTCAAAGGAAGAAAAACAGGTATAATATTAGTTACAGATGGGCTGAGGGGTGCAGGTGGAGAGAGATGGCTGAGGTTTGTAAGACCAGTGACAAGGAGTAAGAGGGTGCCATGAGTGGAAAAACAAGCTGGTGTGTGTGGGCACATAATGAGCTGTATTTTTTGCTGGGTTTGAGGTGCTGGGGGGACATCTAAGTGGAAACATCCCACAGCTGGAAATTTGGAACTGGAAGCCTGGAAAGAAGTTGGAACTAGAGCAACAGATGCAGGAGACAAGAGCCTGGAAGTGAGCCCTGGGTGTGCACTGGCCCCAGAGGGAAGCTGCGTGGAGCAAGAGAAGACAGGGTTTGGTGAAGGTGCATATTTAGGATGAAGAAGAAAGAAAGAGGCCGTGAGTCAGAATAAAAGGATAATGTAAAATTAGATGAAGAAACAATTTGGCTTTTAGCTCTGTCCATTCACCTCTGCAATTCCCAGGGACAGAGCCATCTATGCTTCATTTTAGGATTAGACCAATCCTGGGTTCTGTGAGGAAGCTCATCATTTTTGGTTTTAAGTGGTTCCAGGAAGTTAAACTTGCTTGTTGAATAGGCTCCGCTACAATACTTACCTTTGTTGCAGGTTGTAGCTAAAACCCGCAAGAGCCTGGAGTAGGGAGGACCACTGTGAATGATGATGCCTGTAACTCTACATGAGAAGGACCAATAAATAATCAACGCAGAGCTCTTAGTATGTGACAGTCTCTGCTAAGAATTTTGCAAGCATTATCTCACTTATTCTTTAATCCACTTGGCCAGATATTAACATCTTCCCAGCTAACAGAAAGGAGACTGATACTCAGAGCAAATAAGGTCACAAAGCTAGGAGGTAGCAAAGGGTTGGAGTCCAGGCAGGCTAACCCAACAGCCCTAAGTACTACATTATCCCGAGAGAGAGAGAAGAAGCAGGAATGAGAGTCCAGATGTAAGAAAGATGAGAGTGAGAGAAAGTTCAAGATTAGTTGATAAGGTTAATTACCAAAGATGCCTTGGACTGACAGTAAAGATTCCCCAAGTCGACGAAACAAATAGGTCTTTATATCCTGGACAGTAAGGGAGGATTTAGGGTTTCCTGGAACTAATCATGTTTTGATACAATCTCCCCACCTAAAGATATGCAGAAGCCATCTCTGAGAAGACTTACAAGGTACTAGAGAATCATGAAATCTGAAATGAATCCTGAGGCGTGTGATGTCAGAAAGATGGCAGAATAGGAAATTTCTACTGTCATCCCCTCACAGAATGTTGATTTGACAATCACGCATGGACAGAAGTACCTTTTTGGGAGTCCAGGAGTCCAGCGTAGAAGGTCCAACAGAAAAATCTGAGACTGGATGCATTGAAAAGGGTAAGAAGAATGGTTTCTTCTCCTTCACCTGCATCACTTCTCCCCCAAGGTGGCACAGCTTAGTGCCAAGAGAGACCCCCTTGGGCTGCATTTCTCTCCCAGGGAAAAGTGACAGTGTGTGAGTGAGCACCCAGCTTCTCGAGCTGTGCGGGATGCTGCTCAAGGGGCCCACTTCCTTCTCACCCCACCCAGAATACTGAGGTGATTTGCACAGTTGAGGAGTTGGGAGGGGCTGGGAGCACAGCAACTAGGACTCAGAACTCATCAAAAGGATGCTGCTAAGTGCTTTGCAGTTCATCCTATTAAATGCTTTGTGGCCTCTGTCAGGAAGCTCCCCCACACCTCACTTGTGGTCCACCTAACTGGCCCATGGGCACCTCTAACATTCTGTGCACTTCAACCTCCTCTCCCCGCATGGCCAGCTCCTGGCACATGCTCCCATGGATGGTGAGCACAAGACTTTGCAGACGGCTGTGTGATTGGGAGAAAACCCACAAACTTGAGGACTTCAGGGCACTGCTCTAGAGAGAACTGGCAGGCTCTTAGGACCCGGCCAAGACTCCACCAAAAACTGTTAGAGCTAATCAACAAACTCAGGAGAATTGGAGGATACACAATCAACATACAAAAATCACTTTCATTTCTGTATACCAGCAACAGAATAGCTGAAAAAGAAATTAAGAAAACATTCCCACTTAAAATACTTAGGAATACATTTAACCATGTGGGCTAGAGACCCGTACACAGAAAACTATAAGACTTCGATGAAATAAATTGAATAAGACACAAACAAATGGAAACATATTCCATTTTCATGGATTGAAAGGACTAATATTGTTAAACTGTCCATACTGTCCAAAGCGATCTATAGATTCATATCAAAATTCCAGTGGCATTTTTCATAGAAATTGAAAAAAATTCTGAAATTCATGTGGGACCACAAAAGACTCCAAATGGCCAAAGCAGTCTTGAGAAAGAAGAATGATGCTGGAGGCATCACAATTCCTGATTTTAAACTACATTTCAAAACCACAGTAATCAAAACAGTATGGTACTGGCATAAAAACTCACACCTAGGTGGATGGAACAGAATAGAGAGCCCAGAAATAAACCCATGTCAACTCATCTTTGACAGGGGTGCCAGGAACATACAGTGGGGCAAGGACAGTCTGTTCAATAAATGGTGTTGGGGAAATTAGATATCCTTATGTAAAATAATGAAACTATCCTTATCTTAAACCACTCACAAAAATTAATGGAAAATGGATCAAAGCCTTAAATGTAAGACCTGAAACTGTAAAGCTCTTAGAAGAAAATATAAAGAAAAAGCTCCTTGACATAAGGTCTTGGAAATGATTTTTTGGATATGACATCAAAAGCACAGGGAAGAAAAGAAAAATAAACAAGTGGGACTACATAAGCTGAAAAGCTTCTGTACAGCAAAGGAAATTATCAACAAAATGAAAAGGCAACCTATAGAATGGGAGAAAACATTTGCAAATCATATATCTGATATGAGGTTGATATCCAAAATATATACGGAACCCAACAAGTACATGGAAACATGCTCAACATCACTAAACATCAGGAAAATGCAAATCAAAACCACAACGAGATATCACCTCACACTTGTTAGGATGGTTATTATCAAAAGAGATATATATGGAACCTAGAAAAAAAAAGGTACTGATGAACCTAGTTGCAGGGCAGGAATAAAGAGGTAGACATAGAGAATGGACTTGGGGACATGGGGTGGGAGGGGGAAGCTGGGCGAAGTGAGAGTAGCATCAACGTTTACACACTACCGAATGTAAAATAGTTGACTGGTGGGAAGCAGCCGCATAGCACAGGGAGATCAGCTCAGTGCTTTGTGATGACCTAGAGAGGTGGGATGGGGAGGATGGGAGGGAGGCTCAAGAGGGAGGGGATATGGGGACACGTGCATGCATATGGCTGATTCACTTTGTTGTGCAACAGAAACTAACACAGTATTGTGAAGCAATTGTACTCCAATAAAGATCTATTAAAAAAATAATAAAAAGACCAGAAAACTGACAAGAGATAACAAATTTTTGCAAGGATATGGAGAAAAGGGAACCCTTGTGCACTGTTGGGGGGAATGAAAGTTGGTACAGCGATTATGGAAAACAGTGTGGAGGTTCCTGAAAAAATACAAAAGAGAATTACCATATGATCCAGCAAGTCTACTTCTGGATATACATCCAAAGGAAAGGGAATCAACATCTCGCAGCACTCTCATATTCATCGCGGCGTTATTCACAATAGCCAAGATATGGAAACAACCTAAGTGTCTTTTGACAGATTAATGAATAAAGGAAATGTGATATATATTTATATATATCACAATTATACATACACACACACACCATAGAATATTATTCAGCCAGAAAAAGAAGGAAACCTTGCCATTTGTGATAACATGGATGAACCTGGGGGACATTATGTTAAGTGAAATAAGCCAGAGACAGAAAGACAAATACTGTATGATCTCACTCATATGTGGAATCTTAAAAAAAAAAAGTTGTAGAAATACAGGGTAGAATGTTGATTGACGGGTTGGCGGGTGGAAATGGGGAGATGTTGGTCAAAGTGTACAAACTTTCAGTTGTAAAGCGAGTAAGTCCTGGGGATCTAATGTATGGCATGGTGACTACAGTTAACAACACTGTATTGTGTTTTGTTGTTGTTGTTGTTGTTGTTGTTTTTTGCAGTACGCGGGCCTCTCACTGCTGTGGCCTTTCCCGTTGCGGAGCACAGGCTCCGGACGCGCAGGCCCAGCGGCCACGGCTCACGGGCCCAGCCGCTCCACGGCGTGTGGGATCTTCCCGGACCGGTCCCCCGCATCGGCAGGCGGACTCTTAACCACTGTGCCACCGGGGAAGCCCTGTATTGTATATTTGAAATACGCTAAGAGAATAGCTCTTAAGCGTTGTCACCACACACACACACCATGGTAACTGTGTGAGCTAATAGATGTGTTAATCAACTTAATTGTGGTAATCATTTCACAATGTATACATATATCTATTATGCTGTATACTTTACAATTTTATTCATCATTTATACCTCTATAAAACTGGAAAAAATAAAAACCAATCGTGAATCCGAAGGTAGTGAGAGGAAGGGTGGTAGCTGGTGTGACTTCCTCCCCGACGCCACCTCCAGCTTGTGAGTGAGCCTCCTGGGGCGAGCTAGTAATCTAGTATTAGACTGACGAATGTGAAAAGTACATTATAACACTTTACCAAGAAGCATAAGCCGTTGTCCTGCCTTCAGAGAGTCGTGGGGAGACAGAGGTCACAGGGTAGGGGGAGGCACAACCTTAGAAAGGACAGGCCAGCTCAAACTCCCAATTTTATTTTTGTGAATGGATTAATGTCCAGGAAAAACACTTATCTATAGAAAGAATGTTTTTGTTACTGCTCCCATTAGAGACTGAAGATCCCTCTAGTGCTCCTATTCTGCGATTCTGAGAGCTAAAAAGAGTGTGTATGTGTGTGTGTGTGTGCGCGCGCGCGAGACGCGTGTGTATGTGTAGATATAGGGTGAAATCCGCACCTTCTCCAGGGCCTGGTGGAATAGTGGAGATGATGTGGAAACAGCTAAGGAGCTGTAAGAGCTGGTGGCGGGTGAAGGTGAGGGCAGTGGTATATGTGTATATTTTTAGAAAGAGGGAGAGAGAATTCCTTTGTTGGGGCTTGGAATCCCTGGACAGCGCTTCACCTTCAGTGATGTGTCTTTTCTTCTTCCTTTACTTGGGGCCGGGCAGGCACCTGACAGCCTGACCCCAGGACTCTGCAGAGAGGCTGAGAAATGCTTGTCCAGGCACAGGTGAAGTAGGATGTTTCTGGAAGAGCCGGCTCCTTTATTTCACACTAGACTCTGGTGACTAGTGGATTGAATGAAGCAGAGCATGGGAATAGTCGAGCTCAGCGCTGACACGTAAGCCTGCAGTACAGGACAGCTCTTAATAGTGCGATAGAGACAGGGCTGGAATCTGAGCCTGACTCTTGCCCTGCATCCCTGTCGGCCTCTCCCCACGGCACACGCCCACACGCCGCTCCTTTCATCCTCCTGGGCTCCCCATGTCTGCGATCAGGGCTGCCCTGCACGCATCTGAATGAAAATGAATAACAATACAGGTTAGATCACAGGGCTGGGGGAGCCTGAATAGGGGTCCTGAGGCTTCACTGGCTCAGCGTGAAAACTTGGCCTGTCTTTTGCAGCCCAGAAGCTGGAGGAATAATGGACTTAAAGTGGTGCCTTCTCTCAGGCTAATTAGAAAGTCAGCAAGCCAGGGCCCTGGGATTCCCTGTGCTCCTCCCCATGAAGGGGAAGCAGCTCCTGACCCTCGGGGCGCTGAGCAGGGAGGCGGTGCTGGCAGGGAAAGCGCTGGGTGCAGCAGGGGGCAGACCCCGGGTCACCCGCTGCAGCTGCGCAGACTGCCTGCTAACCTCCCGCAAGTTACTTTGCCTCTTGCAGCCTTCGTTTTCCCCCCGTTAGAGCAGGGATGATATTTTGCAGATTAATCCTTTGTCAGTTGCTTCGTTTGCAAATATTTTCTCCCATTCTGAGGTTTCTCTTTTCGTCTTCTTTATGGTTTCCTTTGCTGTGCAAAAGCTTTTAAGTTTCATTAGGTCCCATTTGTTAATTTTTGCTTTTGTTTCCATTACTCTAGGAGGTGGGTCAAAAAGGATCTTGCTGTGATTTATGTCACAGAGTGTTCTGCCTTAGTGTTTTCCTCTAAGAGTTTTATAGTCCCTGGTCTTACATTTAGGTCTTTAATCCATTTTGAGTTTATTTTTGTGTATGGTGTTAGGGAGTGTTCTAATTTCATTCTTTTACATGTAGCTGTCCAGTTTTCCCAGCACCACTTATTGAAGAGGCTGTCCTTTCTCCACTGTACATTCCTGCCTCCTTTATCAAAGATAAGGTGACCATATGTGCGGGGGTTTATCTCTGGGCTTTCTATCCTGTTTGCTCAACATCTCTAATCATTAGAGAAATGTAAATCAAAACTACAATGAGGTATCACCTCACACCAGTCAGAATGGCCATCATCAAAAAACCTACAAACAATAAATGCTGGAGAGGGTGTGGAGAAGAGGGAACCCTCTTGCACTGTTGGTGGGAGTGTAGATTGATACAACCACTATGGAGAACAGTATGGAGGTTCCTTAAAAAACTACAAATAGAACTACCATTCGACCCAGCAATCCCACTACTGGGCATATATCCTGAGAAAACCATAATTCAAAAAGAGTCATGTACCACAGTGTTCATTGCAGCTCTATTTACAATAGCCAGGACGTGGAAGCAACCCAAGTGTCCATCGACAGAGGTATGGATAAAGAAGATGTGGCACATATATACAATGGAATATTACTCAGCCATAAAAAGAAACGAAACTGGGTTATTTGTAGTGTGGTGGATGGACCTAGAGTCTGTCATACAGAGTGAAGTAAGTCAGAAAGGAAAAAACACTGTATGCTAACACATATATATGGAATCTAAAAAAAAAAATGGTTCTGAAGAACCTAGGGGCAGGATGAGAATAAAGATGCAGACATGGAGAATGGACTTGAGAACACGGGGAGGGGGAAGGGTAAGCTGGGACGAAGTGAGAGAGTGGCATGGACATATATACGCTACCAAATGTAAAACAGATAGCTAGTGGGAAGCAGCCGCATAGCACAGGGAGAGCTTTGTGACCACCTAGAGGGGTGGGATAGGGAGGGTGGGAGACACAAGAGGGAGGAGATATGGGGATATATGTATATATAGTTGATTCACTTTGTTATACAGCAGAAACTAACACACCATTGGAAAGCAATTATACTCCAGTAAAGATGTTTAAACAAACAAACAGGGATAATAAATATTTGCAGGGTGGCCATGAAGAAACAAGGCAGCACCTGCGTGGTGCCTAGAGCACTGGGGGCTGGGTGAGGGGCATGTGCGGCTGTGGGTTCTCTTGTTGCCCCCAGTGTGAGCTACCATGGTTGAGAAGACAGGGTGAGTATCCCTCTCATGACGAATTGGAATGCAGAGTTTGCAGGGTTTAGAAGATGCTGCCTGGGACCATGCTTTAGAAGGAAATGAAGATTCCTTCTAGGTTTCATGGATCAAAAAAAACAGAGAAGGCAGGACATGTCCTGGCCCTCGAAGGACAGGTAGGGTTTTCAGGGGAAGCATCATAGGGGAAGGAGGTGGCTGAGCAAATCCTCAGCGGAGGGAACATGCTGTTTTCAGTGGTCAGTGAGGAAACCAGCCAAGTGGGAACAGAGAGTTGACCCAGGTGGGAGGGGATGTTGGCACCTCATCTTCCTCCTTGTCATCTCATCACACCTCACTGAAACGACTTGTTGAAGTCTCTGTTCTCCCGGCCAGGTTGTAAGCACATGAGAGCAGAGACTGTGCCTAACCTAGCTCACCCTGATCTGTATGTCTAGGGCCCGGCACTGACTAGATGCTCAACGTATATATCAAATGAATGAATGAATGAGGCCATGGGTGGACGTATTGGGAAAGGTAGGTTATGTTCGGGTTGGGGAGGGTCTGGGCTAGAACCGAGAACCCACTGAAAGTTTTGAAGGAGGATGTATCTGTCTGAAGGGGGTGTTTTAGGAAGGAGTAACCTGAGAGCCCATGGAGGATGGGTTGAAGGGTGGAGGATTTGTAGGTGAGATGGAGGCCAGTGAGGAGGCAGTGGGATCCTGAAGGCATCAGATGGTGGGTCCTAGACTCATCCGTTCCCAGTGGTGATGAGACAGGAAAGTAGGTGTGATCAGATGAGTTAAACGAGTGCTCCACAGAAAGTTTCACCCTGTGGCCTCTTCTGATGGTTCCTGGAATTCTTAAGATTCTGCGTCTATTTTCCCTCTCCAGAATAATAATAATAGTAAAGGTCCTAAAATTTTCAAACAGTTAAGAAAAAGAGGGAAAAAGCCACAACTTCCCACTGTTTGCCCATGTGGCTTGGCCATGGAATAGGTGGCGGAAAGTCAGCCCAAGGAGGGGACAGGCTGCGGTGGGTGCAGGGTCTGGATGGTGAGAGGGCTGGGCCAGAGCACAGAGCTGAGGGCCTCGGCACTGTGGCTGCTGGATTCTCTGCTTTGGAGAAGGTGGAAATTCCTAACTTTCCTAGTGTGGAGTGAGAGAGGCGGAGGAGGAAACATAATAACTTTAATTTCCTGCTCAGTTAAAAACCTTGACTTAGGCTTTGTGGAGTGATTCTACACAGTGTTCTAAAGATTTTATAAATTCCTCTCTAGGGATAAGCCTCCAGGGAGAACATGCCCCAAGGGACTACTCCTTTTTGAAGAACAGGCCTAGAGCGGAGAGTTAAAACTTCCTCAGAAATACAAACAATCCTCTTCAGATTCAAGGCCTTTAGCAAGTGGCTTATATTTTGCCTTGTTGCAACTTCAGGTGTTCAAAGACCAGTGGTTGGAAAAGATCTACCTTCAAGGGTATAAGTAGACAGAAAAGCCTGACATTTCCAATTTCCATCTCAGAAAGGACATCAAGAACTGGGTCCTGGATGGGAAGAAAGTGTTGTTTTCTAAGCCTTGAATCTTCACATTTGTAGTTTTTATTACACCTGGTTTGTTTCTGGGCATGATGAGTAGAAAAGCATTGCAGACTAAATAAGCCTGAATGCCTGTCTTCAGCGCAGCAAGAGGGGGTGGCTGGGCCTCTCTTCAGCCAGGCTTGGGAGCAGAAGAACCAGAGGGGACCAAGAGGTGGGAAGGTCACAAAGCGGGGAGGAAAGCCAGACAGTCTTGAAGCCTTTGTCAGTGAAGGAAAAGGAGGGCGTCCTAATTAGAAGCTGTAATAGTTAATTCTATGTGTCAGCTTGGCTGGGCCACAGGGCCCAGATATGTGTTTGAACAGTATTCTGGATGCTTCCGGGAGGGTGTTTTTGGATGAGATTAACATTTAAATGGGTGGGTAAATGTTTGAATAAAGCAGTTTGCCCTCCATAATGCGGGTGGGCCTTATTCAGTCAGTTGAAGGCCTGGATAGAACCACCCCTGAGCAAGAGGAAATTCTGCTAGCAGATAGCTTCAGGCTCAGACTGCAGCGCCGGCTCTTTTCTTGGCCTCCAACCTGCCGGCCTATCCTGCAAATAGTGAACTTGCAGGTCTCCATAATCTTGGGAGACAATATGCCTCAAAATAAGTCTCTGTCTCTCTCCATGTATATATACATACACATCCATCCTATTAGTTCCGTTTCCCCACTGAGTGCCCCTGACTAACTCTGTTCATCACTCCTGCTCGCTTTGATCATCTGTGCTATTAGCAAACTCGCATGAGCTCAAGCCATAGACGGTTCCAAGTATGCTGAAAATTCAGAGAAAAGTCTGCGACATTTATTAGAGGATGTTTGAACGTTATTTAGAGAATGAAGGACATGATGATACTTGCCAAATGGTATTCCTTTGGCTCGACATTAGAAAACAGATATGGAACAGAGGGCAAAACATTAGAACAACATTTCTATTCAATAATAAACTTCACTTTGAAGTAGATGGTTAACCCTGAGTATTCTAGTTAATCTTAGTATCCTGGTTCAACAAAGCTTTGGCCAGTTAACACTCCCAACTTGTGCAATGCAATACATAGCTTTATGCTTTGGAGCGTGCTTGCTGAATTGAGTGAATGTCCTGACAGTTCAGGCCGAGCAGGGACTGTGGCTGGACAGATTGGTGGGGAGAGACTGCTGAAGCATGTTCAGTGGGGGTGACAGAGCACGTGTTTTTCTGGCCACAAGCTATTTCTGAGAAACAGAGGGCTGTGGCCAGAGGAGAATCTCTTCGAAGCAGGTCACCATGAGCACGAGAACAGTACAAGTCATGACTGCACCTGAGGCCACCGGTCTGAGAGCCGGTCTTGGCTCCACCTCTTTTCGGGTTGAAAGTAAACGTTGGGCTAATAGGTTAGTCTTGAATCCTGACGTTATCCCACGGTGGAGAGAAGGGGCAGAGAGAAATTTCTTGCCAAAATAAGGAAGACCATTTCAGACATGTTCATTGTAATGACAGCCTTAGAGCACTGTTCAAACGCTAGGAGAGAAGGTGGACTGCTAGGCAGTGAGGCTTTAGTGGAAGGAAGGTGGACCTCGTGTTCATAAACACTGGCCTTGCCAAACTACGCACTAAACTCCTGAAAGGCCTCGTCCTCTCCCCGGTCTGAGTCTTACCACATCTTGGCTACAGACTACTACCAGCCTAACTCCTCCTTGAGCATTAGGTCTCTATATGGAAGAAGCGTTTCTTGTTCCTCCTGTGTGCCACCTCAGCCCTGCTGCTGGCTTTTCTCAGCCCTTTTCATGTAGAATTAGTGCCTCCTAGACCCTGTGGTCCTTGAGGGAAGGACTGTGACTTTTGCATGGTTATATGTCCAGTGTCTTGAGGAGGGCCTGCCACGGTGTAACTGGCTCCCTTTCCTTCTCCCTAAAGTTTGACCTTGCCCCAGACCCCTGTATCCAATTCACTTCTAAAGCAGGGCTCTACAGGGCTTATCAATTCTCATCTAGCTGATCCTGTTATTGGACCTGCTTTGACCATAAAACCCTACTTCTCACATTTATTCCTTATTATTATATAGTCCCCAGTTCTTCCAGAGCATGGATTGCCTTTCTTTGGGCCTCAGCTTCCTTTAACTGTATCAGATACCTAGAACTAAGTCTCCCCAGCTCTGAGAGTAATGGAGTTTGGTTGTCTCCACAAGAACTTGTGTCCCTCACCTGTTCACAGCACTTGGCTTAGATCCGGCCCTAGATCTTAGGCTTCGTCTAAGCCATCACCAAATGGGAATTTTGCCTTGCGTTCCCTTCTCAGCCTGTTTTGAACCTAACTTTAAGCACATGTCCTGTAATAACTGACCCCGGTCTTACTGTGTGTTTAATCCTGGGCTCTCCCTGGCCCTGAGGGACTTCTTGGACTCCAGATCCTGGAGCAGTTCCCAGAGGTAGGGAATGAGCTGTGGGTGCAATTCCATAAGCCTTAAGGATGAATAGTAATGTGTCTCAGAAACATACTCGAAAGCCAGGTTTTCTGTATTTGGAGATTTAAAGTTTTCCCCCACAGATTACAAATCGAAGACCAGCTGTACTGAATTGAAAGAGCCCAGTTGTATTCATGCCAGGTGGGTCCTACTTCTGTGATGTAAATGTAGGGCCCTGTGATACAGAGGTCCAGTATGGTCCCCGAAGATGTCCATACTCTGATCCTGGAACCTGGGCGTACCTTACCTGGCAAAAGGAGGTTTGCCGATGTAATTCAGGTTACTCACCTTGAGATAGGGAGATTATCCGGGGGGCCCACCTCATCATCTGAGCCCTTAAAAAGCAAAGACCTTTCTCCAGATGGAGCTAGAGAGACACAACAGAAAGGGAAGTCAGGGAGATTCTAGTCCCTGTGCCTCTAGTCAATGTGCCTTTGCTGGCTCTGAGATGTAGGAGCCACGTGCAAGGATTCTAGGAAGGCCTCTAGGAACTAAGGTGCCCTCAGCTGACAGCCAGCAAGGAAACAGGGACCTCACTTCCGCAACCACAAGGAACGGAATTTGGCCAGCAGTCTGAGTGAGTTTGAAAGCAGATTCTTCCTCAGAGCCCCCAGTAAAGGAAGGCGGCCCTGCTGACAGCTTGACTTCACCCCTGTAGCCTCTAAAAAGGGGACCCAGCGGAGCCACACTGTACCCAGACTGCTGAGCTACATAATTGTGAAATAAGGAGTGGTGTTTTTTGGTTTTTGTTTTTTGTTTTTTTGCGGTACGCGGGCCTCTCACTGTTGTGGTCTCTCCCGTTGTGGAGCACAGGCTCCGGACGTGCAGGCTCAGCGGCCATGGCTCACAGGCCCAGCTGCTCCGTGGCGTGTGGGATCTTCCCGGACCGGGGCACAAACCCGTGTCCCCTGCATCGGCAGGTGGACTCTCAACCACTGCATCACCAGGGAAGCCCGGAATGGTGTGGTTTTAAGCTACTACATTTGCGGTGATTTGCTCTGGCAGCAATAAAAAATGAATACAGGGCTTTGTCAATGTCAGAGCCTTCAGGAGGATTTGCCATTTCCTCTTCTATCCAAGATTCTCAGCGGCAAAAGTGCTTCTCTGAAGCTCACCCTGGTCTGTGTGGTTAGTAAGGAAACCTATGAGCCGAGAGCACAGGGTTTTCGTCTCTGCTCACAGCAGCTTTCTTCCTGCTTGGGCGCTTGCTCAGAACAGCATATTTGGAGTTCCGCAGCCTCCCTGGTGAGCCAGATCCTGGCCATTTCATCACCCCGCCAGGGAGCTTGCCCAGTCAGCCTCCAAGGAAGCCGTCATAAAAATGCAAACACTCATGTCACGTACCCGCCACCTCCAGTGGCAGAGTGGAGCTGGGCTTATTTTGCAGCAAAAGCAAAGCATCAAGGCAAACGTTTCTGAGATAGACCTGTCAAGCAGGTGAGTCACCTCTCTGAAGACTGCTTCCTGTTCAGCAAGTGAAATTGTCTTCTACAGAAATCGGGCTGGAACAAAGGGCCCTGGCGGTCTCCTCCTGGATTCCCCGTGAATGGTTGGTTTCCGTGGGTGAGGCCCAGAGCTAATGATGCCGATGGCAGGGATTAGCTCTGCAGGTGGGCCAGTGTGGTCCATGGAGGGTCTCCATCTAATCGAAACTGTCCTAACCGAGCACCTGTGCCAGGCCCTGTGCTAGGAGCTGGGGACGGGAAAAAGAGTGAGATCCTGCCCACAAAATTCACAACAGAGTGGGGCGATGAGCCCCAAAGCAAGGAGGGATGAACTGATGTTACGTGAAGGTGCGGAAAATCCTCCCTGTGCGGAGGCAGGAGAAGTTAATCTGCCTGCATATCCTGAGGAGGCTCCACAGGAGAGAGGACATTTGAGCCCACTCGCTGGAGGGGCGGGGATAAGTGCCCATCAGTGCCACACACTCGGCGCTGCACATGCTGTGATTCCATGTCGGTGGAATTCTGATAGGAAGAGCACCTGTAGGGTTAGGCACAAAAAAGCATAAAGAAGTAAAAATTTCCTGTGAGTAGGCGTTCTCGTTGATTTCTAGAGTGCTATGGCTTCTAGGTCCCTCGGTGGAAAGGGACCTGGGGTGGCAGGACTGGATCATTGCACCCAAGGGTTACGCTGCCAACTACTGTGATGGAGAATTCTCCTTCCCTCTCAACGCGCACGTGAACGCCACCAACCATGCCATCGGGCAGACCCTGGTTCACTTTATGAATCCCGAGTACGTCCCCAGACCGTGCTGTGCGCCAACGAAACTGAATGCCATCTCAGTGGTTTGCTTTGATGACAACTCCAAAGTCATCCTGAAAAAATACAGAAACATGGTCATCAGAGCTTGTGGGTGCCACTGATTCAGGATGAGCTGCTGGGGACACATGCACTGCCTTGGACTCCTGCATCACATCTGCCTTAAAAGGTACCCGGAAGCACGGAGAAAGTGGGATAAGACGCCGACACCATCTCGTGCTGCCTGCTGCCTTTCCGCCCTAACAGACATCTTAAAGGACCTCGTCTGTAACCTGCTCACGTAGTAAATGTCGTGAGTAGTTGTCCTGATACACCCCTGCATTTACGTCTATATCCGTCTATCCATATTGAAATCTGTGAGTTCACACCAGTCTTCCAATCCCAAACAACACCTCAGGGTTCAGTCTAGTTTTTCCCCTTTCCATATTTGTAACTCCCTTCTTCAGCTGTGGAGTGTGGCCTGTTTTAGTCGGTTTGGGTTGCTGTAACAAAAATACCAGGGTGGAATTTAAGCTACTCTGTGTGGCTTATAAACAACAGACATTTATTTCCCACAGTTCCAGAGGCTGGAAGTCCAAGCTCAAGTTGCTGGCACATTCAGTGTCTGGTGAGAGCCCACTTCCTGGTTCATAGATGGTGCCACCTCACTGTGTCCTCACATGGCAGAAGGGAGAGGGGAGCTCTGTGGGGCCTCTTGTGTAAGAGCGTCAGTCGCCTTCATGAGAACTCCACCCTCATGATCTAATCACCCCCAAAGGCCCACCTCCCACTACCATTACATTGGAGATTAAGCTTCAACATACGCATTTGGGGGTTGGGTGGGGGACACAGATGTTCAGCCTATAGCATAGCCCCGTGTGAAAAGTAAGGCTGGAGAATAAGGTATATTGAGAAAGAGGACAGATGCGAACCATGGTTTGGAGTCTGCTTAGGAAGGACCTCGAGTGTTACGACACGATAAGACTTTGTCTTTCAGGTACTGGTAAGTTGTTCAAGGTTACTGAGGAAGGAATAATAAGATTTAACCAGAAGAGAAAAAATAATAGAAATGTAAATAGAAGCACATAAGGTTTTTAGGTAGAAAAGGAAAGACGGGAAAATTTTTGCAGACTTATAAAAGTTCTCTAGGACTACGCTCATCTTAGTTGCTTGACTACTCAGTGTTCATTCTTGTCCTAGTGAGGTGCCCCACTGGGATAAACTGAGCACATTCCTTCACTCTCTGGTCTCCCTTTTACTTGGAATCTGAAAGTCACAGTGAACGATCTCCAGAAGATACCCAGTACATGTATTTCCCCACTGTCCATGTTGGTAAACAGGAAACATTTTATTTACCCGGGAGCAATAACATTTGTTATAATGGGAGTGGGATTCATTGCTAGGGGACCATGGTATCCTTTTTCAATGACTGAATCAGTCAAGAAGCTTTTGGTGGCAAATAATTGAAAACCCAACACGACTAGCTTAACTAACAAGGAATTTTAATGACGCCTGTAGCTGGAAGTTCAGAGGAAGGCTGGGTTCTAGGATGACTTAATCCAGGGGCTCTGGACCATTTGCCTGGGATCCTCTGGGCTGTGCTTCTTCTGAGGCTTGTAGTGAGATGATCACACTGCTCTGGGTCTCACGTCAACACCTGACGTTATCCAGAAGAGAAGGAAAAATGTTTTCCAGCATAGAAAGAACTTTACTAAAAGTTTCCTGTAATGGTCTCCTTGTATCTTAAGAAAGAATTTTTCACCTTTTTTCCTTTTATTTCTATTTTTTGTTTTGAAACAACCTTAGATTTACAGAAAAATCGCAAACACAGTATAAAACCTTTTTTTCTTTGAACTACTTGAGAGTAATTCACCAACCTGAAGTTCCACAAATGTTTATAGCAGCTTTATTTGTATTGCCCCAAACTGCAAACAACCTAGATGTCCTTCAATGGATGAATGGTTAAACAGACTGTGGCACCTCCATACCGTGGAATTCTACTCAGCACTGAAAAGGAACCAACTATTGCTACATCCTGGATGAATCTCCAGAGAATTATGCTGGGTGAAAAAAAAAACCAATCCAAAAAGGTTACAGAGTGTATATCATTCCATTTATATAACACTCTTAAAATGACCATGTTATAGGAATGGGGACCAGATTAGTGGTTGCCAGGGGTTAAGAAGGAAGTGAGAGACATAGAGAACAGACTTGTGGTTGCCAAGGGGGAAGTGGGGTAGAGAAGGGATGGAGTGGGAGTTTGGGCTTAGCAGATGTAAACTATTATATATAGAATGAATAAACAATGAGGTCCTATTTATAGCACAGGGAACTATAGTCAATATCCTGTGATAAACCCTAATGAAAAAATATAAAAAAGAATGTATATATGTGTGTGTGTGTATGTATATGTATATATATAGATATATGTATAATTGAATCACTTTGCTGTGTGGCAGAAATTAACACAACATTGTAAATCAACTAGACTTTAATAAAAAACAAAGAAAGAGAAGGAAGTGAAGGTAGGAGGGGTGGGGGTGTTTATAAAATGGCAACACAAGGGATCCTTGTGGTGATGGAAATGTTCTGTGTCTTGCTTGACTGTATCCAAGCCAGTATCCTGAGTGTGATGTTGTATGATAGCTTTGCAAGATGTCCCATCAGGAGGAATTGGGTAAAGGGTACACAGGGTCTCTCTGCATTACTTCTTACAACTGCGTATGAATCTATAATTATCTCAAAATTAAAAGTTTAATTTTTTAAAAAAGTTAAAGGAGAGTTAAATAAATACAGGAGAAATTTTTTAAAAGCCCCTGAAGTTCCATCCACCAGAATAATTTAGCATATATTTCCTATGAACAAACACATTCTCCTTCAAATTCTCATGCACAGACTCTATTCAAGTTTTGCTACTAGTCCCAATAATATCCTTTATAGAATTCCTGACTTCTTTGACTTTGACATTTTAAAAGTGAATAGCCCAGTTATTTTACAGGAGGTACCTCAACTTTGGTTTATTCGTTATTTCCTCATTGAATTCAGGTTTTGCATCTTTGGCAAGAATAGCACAGACGTGATGTTGTGTTTCTCTTCATGCATCCTATCACCTGGTGCATGGTTTCCATTTGTTTAGTCATTGGAGGTGCTTATTTTGATCACTTGATTAAAATTGTATCTGCAGGCTTCTCCGCCATGGAGTTACTTTATTTTTTTCTTGTAATTAATAATTATTTTGTAGGGAAGTATACTGCAGCAATGTGAATATGTACTTCCTATCAAATTTTCAGTATATTTATTTATCTGTATATTGATACTAGTATGGACTCATGAATTCTTATTTTGCTCAATGGACTATGATCTGTAACTATCCTTATTTATTTTGACAACCAGATTATCTATGGTTTGGTCAGTGGGAACCCCTTTAAACTGGCTTCTGTATCTTTTTGAAATGTTCCCTAATTTGGGGGTACGTTCTTACTTTCTGGTAGAACAAGATGTTCCAGGCTCATCTTGTTCTTTCTCTGCTTGGATCATTGAATCAGCCATTTCTCCAAGGATCCCTGGTTCCATTTAGTGCAGAATGATATTTAGAAGCCAAAATTTGGATACTAAGTGTTCTTGTTGCTACTGGGTGTCATTGTTTCTAGATTCTCTCAGCAGAGAGTGAGGGAATGTATCCTGGGGTGTATACTTGCATTTATATCTGTATTTACCTCTATATTGAGATCTGTATCTGTATCTATATGTATCTCCATGAGTTCACACTGTCTCCAATTCCAACACAACAACACAGGGTTCTAAATCACCTCTAAATCTTCCTATCTCGCCTGAATCAAAACATTACCTGGCATATGACAGACTCTCAGTTTATGACAAAGGAGTAATCTCTCTCTCTCTCTCTCTCTCTCTTTTTTTTTTTTTTTGCCACACTGTGCGGCTTGTGGAATCTTAGTTCCCCGACCAGGGATCGAACCCAGGCCCCTAGCAGTGAAAGCGCTG
This sequence comes from Delphinapterus leucas, assembly GCF_059928025.1. Taxonomy (NCBI): domain Eukaryota; kingdom Metazoa; phylum Chordata; class Mammalia; order Artiodactyla; family Monodontidae; genus Delphinapterus; species Delphinapterus leucas. The sequence goes on along the minus strand of NC_143138.1, from coordinate 3,014,463 downwards.
AGTCCTAACTACTGGACCACTAGGGAATTCCCAGGAATAATCATGAAAGACGTCAATGGAGCATCAGCCCTGCTGGAGGAAGTGCTCAGATCATGGGGATGGAAGCCAGGCTGCTGGGATGGGCAGTTGAATGGGAAGGGCAGCAGTTGCCATTTACATTCTCTATACAGACTTTAATTCTTCAGATCTTCAAAGCCCTAAACAAGTAAAACATAAAATCAATGCATTGTAAAGAAAAATTAATTACTGTATTTTATAACATGTAAACAAAAAAGTATTCTCTGGAAAAATCTAACTCAAAAAAAGAAGGGAGGAGAAGACAAGTTTAAAAAAAAATTTGCAATTCATATTACAAAGAGTTAATTGTCTCAATATACAAAGAGCTTTTACAAATCAGTAAGAAAAAGATTAACCATTCAATGAGCAAAAGTGGACGCAGGGCATAAACTGGCATTCATAGAAAAAAATGAAAACGACTTAACTGTATGAAAAGACGTTCAACTTTATTCACAATTAAAGAAATGCAAACCAAAACAACAAAGTGTGCCAATTTTACCTATCAGATTGGCAAAGTTTTTAAGTCCAATAATACCCAGTGCTGGCCCAAGTTTGGAGAAACTTGCATCTATCAGCATTTTGGTGGGAGTGAAAATTTGTCACTTTGATACAGGAATCTGTTGACATCTTTAACATTTTAAATTTACATACTTTTAAATTCAAATAATTATACGGGGAAGGGAAAACAGAGGGGGACTGAGATAGGCTGTGATTTCAGAATATATTTATTCTGCCCTGACGTAAGCCCTGGGCTCTATTCCAAAAGCCTTGTTCACATAGTTTCCTGCTCATGGCAGCTGTTTATTTGTCTTTTCTCAGCAGTCAGACTATGTTGTCGTTTGGCTCCAGCACCAAGGAGCTGTGCTTCTCATCATGGGAATGATGATGCAAGAGACCTGCCTTCAGTTTGATGTGGTTGCTGGGATGAGACTTGTTTGCTTTTAGTAACGGGAATGTGTTTGTACTGCTCTTTAGTGCGCATTGTTATTGCTAACTTAGCATCCATTCTCCCTTCTCCCTTCCTAAGAAACTCGAAGAGGGCTGGGACCAAGGCAGTAAGTAGTAGAGGGGATGGAAAGTGGAGGGTGGGTACGAAAGGGGGAGTAGTAGTCAAGGTTTGGTCTTGTTGGAAGGGGGAGGTGTGTGTGTCAGAGGAGCAAGGAAGCTGGGGGTTTGGGGAGGCGAGGTGAAGAGTGGGCCCTCCAAGAGCTCCAGGTTTCCCTTGGTGTGGATGGCGATGCTGCTGACCAGGAGGGACACGGGAGGAGGAGCAGACTTGGGAGGCGAGGTTATTTAGTTTTGGACTTACCGTGCTTGAGGTGTTGGTGGGACAACCAAGTAGAGACAGCCAGTAGGCAGTTGGCAATAAACAGCTAGGCTCTGGAGAAAGTCTAGACCGAAGATAGAGATGTCTACTAGTCATTGGTCATGGTTGACGGAGGATGAGATGACCAGGTCATGAAAGACAGCCCTGCATCTTATGTATGTATTTTAATTTAACAAGAACTTACATAGCCCTTGCTCTGGACCAGGCACTTGGCAAATATTTACTCATTTAATACAAATGAAACCTTGAGGAAGATACTGTATTATTATTATCCTCATTTTGCCGATGAGAGAATTGAGGCTCAGAGAAGCCCCACAACCTGCCCAGGTTCTTGTAGGTCATAGTGGCACAGACCAGGCTCCAACCCAGGTTACCTGGCTCCAAAGCCTGTGCTCTCACCGCTACACTATGCTACACGGCCACTTTATACTGGGCATTGCTTGTCTGTGTGTTTATCAGGAAGTTTATAGGAATGAGAATAGCTTCTACTTACTCTGTTCTGGGGCCCTGCTGCTGTTTGTATAAAGACTACGTCCTACTGTTACAGGTAAAGGCTAAGACATCTGTGAGTTGAGGAGGATCTTCTAGATTTATGAGTAAAGGCATCATGTTATCTGTGCTGCTTACATCTCCATGGATGCAGGACACTGAAGTGACAGCAGGAGACCTACATGGAGGGCCGCTGGGTTCACCGACACTGCTTGTCCTCTTTCAGTTGATTTCCACTCTCTCACCTTTTCCACTTCTTCCCTCAGTGACTTCTGGATTCTTGTTTTACCAAGTTCCGGGTGATATTGTAAATTTACAACCCCTGCAGTAAAGCTCCTCCAAAAAACCACATATCAGTAATAGAGAGCATACAAAAAGAAAGCATTAACAGATCTCCGACACATTTGGAAATACGACAAACTTTCCATGGTCTAAAAGCAAAACAGAAACACAGCTAAGAGGATGTACTGCAGTCATGGTTCTTCTGGGCTTGGGTTCTGAAGCAGGTACAAAGGGTGGGAGTTTGTATTCTGCAAAGTCACGGGCAGTAAAGCACTTCACATAGGGCAAGGGATCTGGGCCAGGCCCATTTCATGAAACTAGGTGGTGGGATGGGTCTCCCTGCAGTGATGGGAGCTGGAAGAGCTTACTACTGATTGTTCATTCTGTTTGGGGGCCCCTGGCTTATACAAATAGCAGGCAGGTGAGAGGAAGCAGACCCAGCCTTGTAACCAGGACCTGGGCCAGGCTGCCTGCTGCCTCGATGACTGAATCTGAGATATTCACTATAACATGGAAGTCCTGAGCCACTGAGAGAATATTTGTTTCAAGATTGGGAGCCCTGAGAGAGAGGTATGTAAAGATGACCACCAAATTGCTAGGCAGGGACAACAGATAGTGGAAGGGGAGAGAGACAGAAGAGAGAGGCTTCCACTCAAGATGAGCCTACAACTGAAATTCCTTAAAATTTCTAAACATATCGAAAAAGAACACTAAGGAAGGCTACCAACAAAAGAAACTATTGGGAGATCAATTCACTGTAGGCAAAATGATAACAATAAAAGACTAGTTAGTCAAAAATCACTTCATTGTTGAGTGCACGACTAGACTCCATTTCTTAGCCTTCCTTGCAATTAGGCATGAGCATATGATTGCCAGCCAATGGAATGTGAGTAGAAATGAGGTGTGCCACTGCATACCTGACTCAGAAAAACTTCCCAAATGCTTTCTCCATTTACAAGCTCACTGGGACAGAGACACTCCTTGTAACCTCGGGAGCACACGTGAAAAAGGGCAAAACCTCCATCAACCTATGTCCTTCAATGACCCTTTGGAGGAGTTGGTTTACTGACCTATTCACCCACACAGGGTTGTCACATGACCAAAATTAGCTGCTATTGTGTTGAGCCATTACATCTTTGGACCCTCAAATAGATCAAGGAAAGAAAACGTATGTAAAAGATGAATAATAATAAGAAACAGACAGAAATAAAAATATCAGTAGATGAATACAGAAAAGAACCAACTAGAAATCTTAGAAACAATGATAAATGAAATTTAAAAACTCAAATGGAATAAATGCTACACTAGACACAGTTGAAGAGAAAAATTGATGAATTGGAAGTATCACCAGAATATAGTATATAGAGAAAAAGAAACAGGAAATATGAAAGAGAAGTTAAGAGTCACAAAAGGGGGACTTCCCTGATGGTCCAGTGGGTAAGACTCTGCGCTCCCAATGCAGGCGGCCTGGGTTCAATCCCTGGTCAGGGAACTAGATCCGTCATGCATGCCGCAACTAAGAAGTCCGCACGCCACAGTTAAGAAGTCCTCATGCTGCAACTAAAAAGATGTTGCGTGCCACAACTAAGACCTGGCACAGCCAAAATAAAATAACTAACTAAATAAATAAATATTAAAAAAGAAGAGTTACAGAAGGGAGTTCAAGGTGCTCCAATAATCATAAAATAGGAATTCCAGAAGAAAATAAGAATTGACTCAATGGGTAAAGCAAAATTTGAAGATGTATCACTGAGAATTTTTTAGAATTGAAAGTCATTGTTTTTCAGATTAAAAGTGTACATTGAATCAATAAAAGTAAATCCATACCCAGATGCATTGCAGTGAAACATTGAATATCAAGAATAAGGATAAAACATTAAAGGCTATTAGAAAAAATAAACAATAAACCTATAAAAATAATTAGAATGACATCAGACATCTACTTAACAACAATAGATGTCAGGAGACACTGGAGTAGTATCTTTGAAGTATCTTTGAAGTGCTGATGAAAAATAACTGACAACCTAGAATTCTGTACTTAACTAAACTATTCTTTATGAATGAGAACAAAGTAAATAAATTTCAGACAAAGAGTAAGTGAGTTAACAACTTATAGATTCTTATTGAAAGAACTAACACAGATATATTGCAAACAGAGGAAGAGTGAACCAAGAGGGGGGGAGCAGGATCTAAGAAGCAATGGTGAATACAAAGAATTAATAATATATATTTTACCAAAGGTAATCAATGAGAAAAAAATATAATTTTTGTGTGTATGTTAAAAAAAGTGCAACTCATGGGCTTCCCTGGTGGCGCAGTGGTTGAGAGTCCGCCCGCCGATGCAGGGGATGCGGGTTCGTGCCCCGGTCCGGGAAGATCCCACATGCCGCGGAGCGGCTGGGCCTGTGAGCCATGGCCGCTGAGCCTGCGCGTCCGGAGCCTGTGCTCTGCAACGGGAGAGGCCACAACAGTGAGAGGCCCGCGTACCGCAAAAAAACAAAAAACAAAAAAACCCTGCAACTCAAATTCTAGACAGTCTTCACAAGGAAGGGGCTGTTCAGGGGTGGTTAAGGATGCTGAGTTTCTGGTTGTGTTTGAAAGGAGAATAAAGACACTGAATAACTTTCTTATTTATGGTTAATTATGATTGTTGAAAATTGAAGAGTAAAACTAAAGAACAAAGCACAACGTATCATTCAAAAGCAGCAAAGGAAGTAGGAAGGAATAAAGAAAACATTGAAATTTAAGAGAAGTTAGGAAAGGAGAAAAAAAGAAAGAAAAAAAAAGCCAAAACCACAAGAAAAAGATGGGGGAAATATGTCCAGATAGATCAGTAATCACGATAAGAGTAAATAGTTGAAGGCCTTTTAAAAGACATAGACTTTTAGGGTTGATTTTTAAAACTTAAATTCAGCTTTGTGCTATTTACAAGAAACATAAGAAATGACACAGAATAGTTAAAATTAAATTGGAAAGCTAAACTGGAAAAACTGAATAGGCAGACCAATTGTAGGGCACAGATCATTAATAGGGATAAAAAGGACATAATAAGAAAGGAGCAATCCTGCAAGGAGCAACAATCATAAATTTGTATGTTTTTAACAACCTAGCCTCAATATATGAAGCAAAATCTAAAAGAATTACAAGGAAAATTTATAAGGAATTGGAAGATCAAGTTGATATAAAATTAAGATACGAAGGATTTCAATGGCACAATTAAACTAGACAAAAGATAAACTAGATAAAAAGAGAACCCTGCACCTAACGTAGAGATCATACCGTATTTTCAAGCACACTTTGAACATTTATAAAAATGGACTCTAATAACACAATCATATTCTCTGACTTCAATGCAATTAAATTAGAAATCCACAATAAAAAAGAGTATATGGCAAGAAGTAACCTCATGTATTTGTAAGCTATAAAACCAACTCCTAAAATAGCTTTTAGGTTAAAGAGGAAATCACCATGGAAATTACCAAGGGAACATTCATGGCTTTCTACTCCAGTTACCTTGCGAAGGAAGCAGATTGTTTTCTTACCTTGATTTATGCTTAAATAGTTCCTTGCGTTTTTTCCTTTTCCCTCTACCATTGCTCTAATTTCCAAGCCTTTTGCTTTGAAAACATTTTCTGGAAATCTTTACTTTTATAGCTTTTGCATTTTTATTCTTGTTCTTTACCCTTAAAACTGTCTGCTTTTATATTGTAAACATATCGCCTTAGTGATTTTTGGCGTTCAGTGCTCACTTTTGTGTTAACATTTAAATCTCACGGACTTCTAATCGTCTCTCTTAAATATTGATTTTTACCTTATTAGTCCAAACTCTTTTAAAATAATAGTCCCATTAAAAATTTTTGTCCTTTCAACAATTTTTTTTCTCTAAGCCTTAAAAAATTCTTTCTAAACTTCCTACCTTGTATTTATTATTTAACTTGGTAGTTTTCTTCTGTTAGTCTTTTTTTCCCCCTTAATTTATAGAATAAGAGCCAGCCTTGGAAGCTTGGCCTCAAAGTGGTGCATGGAAGAAGCTCCTCTTTAGAGCGAGGGAGCTTGTGTCTCCTGCCCTTCCCATCCCTGCAACCACCAGGCTGCCCTCTGGCACCTGCTAAGGGATCTCAGCACTGGCTGAAGGTTGGGTTTCACTCCGTGGGACTCTGGAAACTCCTGGGTTACTACTTTCAGCACCATGGTTTTCTCTGTGCACATGAAGTGCTTGATGTGTTGCAACACTTTTTCTTCCTCAGTTCAAGGTCTCTGATATTAGTCTTTGTACCTTAGGCCATCTGCACCACTAGCCATAGGGTCATCAACACCACTGGCCACAGGGTCATCTATACCGCCAGCCACAGGACCTTCTACACCACCAGCCATGGGACCAGCTACACCACTGGCCACAGGGTCCTCTACCCACTAGCCACGGCACAGTCTACACCAGCAGTCCCCAACCTTTTTGGCACCAGGGACCAGTTTCATGGAAGACAGTTTTTCCATGGACGGGGTTGCGGGGAGGGATGGTTCGGGCGATAATGTGAGCGACGGGGAGCCATGGGGAGTGGTGGATGAAGCTTTGCTCGTTGGCCCGCCGCTCACCTCCTGCTGTGCGGCCTCGTTCTTAACAGGATGCGGACACCGCGGCCCGGGGGTTGAGAACCCCTGATCTACACCGCTAGCCACAGGGTCATCTACCCACTAGCCACGGGGTCATCTACACCATTAGCCACGGGACCATCTACACCACTAGCTGTGAGGCTGGAGGGAATGGAAAGAGGGCAGGGATCATGGCGGGAGGCCGTGGCCCTCCTCAGTAAGGAGCTGGGTCGTTCTGCAAGAGTCTCAGTATCTTTTCTTGCCTGGGCTTCTGTCTCACTCATTCTCACACTTTATTTCCAAATTCCCTTCTCAGTGGGAATGCAGACATTTTTTCTTGATACATGATTCTCCTTGGCTTCCTCTCCTATCATGGAAGAAGTTCAGGAAGAACTTGGCTGGAGCAAAGGTTCTTCTGGATTCGGGTTGAAACATCAGGATCCTGCCGCCTGACTGTCCTGCTGGGTAGAGCAGCTTTCTGCATTTGGCAAGACCCCAGTGGGGCAGCCCAGACCTGCCTGGACATCAGAGCCTGCCGGACAGGGAGGCAGGCTCACCTCTGCACTGGGCCCCTGGGAGAATGCTCAAAGCACAGGAAGGTTTCTTTGCTTCTTGTCCACCCCCTGCAAGGGAGGAGGTGCTCTTCTGAAGAGGTTAGAGCTCCCGAAAGGACACGTGGCCCCTTTGCAGCCTTGTCTACGATGACAGCATCCTCTTCTTCATTCAGCTTTCTCCCACTGCAGCTTTTCTTCAGTTCCCTGGAGTCTGCCCCTCAGTGATTAATACACTCCCTCTTGGATGTCGGGGCTTCCAAAAGTAAGGAGCTGAATGCCTAGGTTTTTATGAAAGATTTTAATAAAGCGTCTTTGGGGGAGGCCTTAATTTTAAAACTTGCATCTTCCCATCTTCAAGGAGGTTTAGATCCCTTGTCCTTCTCGTTATCAGGGACACACAGCTGGACACAGGATAAGCCTACTTATCCCACTCGTACTTCTGCTGTCTCTAAGCCATCAAGCTGAGCTACAGGAACACCTTCGTTCCAGTGTTGATTTGGTTCCCTGACAAGTTTCCTATTTTTCTTTTCTTTTCTAAAGTATTTTATTGAAGTATAGTTGACTTACAATGTTGTGTTAATGTCAGCTGTACGGCAAAGTGACTCAGTTATACATAGATTCTTTTTCATATTCTTTTCCACTATGGTTTATCATAGGACAGTGAATATAGTTCCCTGTGCTCTACAGTAGGACCTTGTTGTTCTTCCGTCCTATATATACTGGTTTTCATCTGCTCATCCCAAACTCCCAATCCCTCACCCCCAACCTTGGCAAACACAAGTCTGTTCTCTATGTCTGTGTGTCTGTTTCTGTTCTGTAGATATGTTCATTTGTGTTGTATCTTAGATTCCACACGTAAGTGATATCATATGATATTGGTCTTTCTCTGACTTACTTCGCTTAGTATGATGATCTCTAGGTCCATCCATGTTGCTGCAATGGCATTATTTCATTCCTTTTCATGTCTGAGTAATATTCCATTGTGTATATATACCACATCTCCTTTATCCATTCATCTGTTGATGGACATTTAGGTTGTTTCCACGTCTTGGCTATTGTGAATAGTGCTGCTATGAACATAGGGGTGCATGTACCTTTTCAAATTATAGTTTTGTTTGGGTATATGCCTAGGAGTGGGATTGCTGTATCATATGGTAACTTTATTTTTTTAACATACACATTCTCTCAGCGAGTGTGCTCTCAGCTCATACGGATGGCTATCTTTTAAATGTTTATTTCTTTTACATATTGTAAGGTATCTCTGGTTATCTGAAAGTCAGGATTGGCTCATTGATTCATTTAATAGGTGTCTATGATGTCTCCACTCTAAGCCATATCTGAGCATCGTTAGAAAATCGGCGAATTACTTACCAGTAAGCCGTTCTTTTAGAGGAGAATGTACTAGCCTAATGGAAGATTTCTCTTCATACTTGTTTAAAGGACATCAAATATATTCTTCCCCTTTCTCAGCGCCCAGAGGTTCATTGTCTTCTGTGCATCTGGACCCAACCAGCCAGGTGCAGGTTTTCTGTCTGCCACTGCTGCCAGAACAACTCGATCCCCCATAAGAACAGGGCACCCCGGAGGCCCTCCCTCAGAATGTCTGCTCTTGGAAGAATCGTCTGCAGCTTTATCCTGCATCTCCTGTAATGCTCCATCCTCTCCACACTTCTGCTCTCTTCGCGACATGCCATGGAGCAAAGCAGGCCTCTGTGAAGAGTCTGGTCCTATTATTATACGGAAGTAGTGGTGTGCTGGTGAATGTTTAACAACCAGCTTTCCAGGAAAAAAAAAGCCCTCATCTGCAGAGTTTGCCAGTTTCCATGGTGTAAATACTCCCACCACGTCGGTTCCAGGCTCCAGCCTCCATCACTGAGCCGAGTTGCAAGAGATACGGCTGGAGAGCGGATGTGAGCCGGCTGAAGCAGGTCCCGGTCTAAGACCTCTTGTTGAGGGGACCCCAGGGGATACAGCCCGCAAGCTGGGGACTGAGGGTCATCGTGGAGCCGTTCAGAGGCAGGGCAGGTTCTCTGGAAACAGGCTCGGAGATGGAATTGGCAGGAGGCGGCATTGGGCAGGGAGAGGAGGGAGAAGCCAACTGTTGTCCTCAGAGTTGTCCTGTGTCCTGTGTCCCAGGCTGAGACAGCTGGGCCTGGGCCAGCCTCAGGATGGACCCCGAAGTTGCTGACAGTGGGGCTTCTCTGCTGACATGCTCCCCTTGGCTGAGCAGCACGTCCTTCTTCAAAGGGAGACCAGGCGGGGCTTCTTGGTGATGACCCCACTCAGACACCACCCGTCGGAGCATGAGCCCCTCCACGAGGTTGGGCTCGGCCTTCAGCTGGACCTCTGACAGCCCGTTCCTGTCCGCAGACGATCTCCTGGAGCAGCCTGCCCCTCAGCTGGGCCCCGCCTGTCCCCATCCTCGGGCTCAGCCCCGCAGCCTCCTTCCTGAATCCCACGCAGGTGCCACTCTGCTTGGCCTGCTGCTTGGCCAGGCCTGGACGTTCCTACTACATCTTCCCCGGGCGTCCGACCGCAGCTGCTTCGGGGTTCTGGCCTCTCTCCTCAGTGCTGGCGGCTTGTGGTGAGGCTGTCCTGCTGGACAGACAGGGCGGGCCCTGGGCTCAGGCTCTGTGCGGGGGACTCGGGCCTGCTCTGTGCATGGGTGGGGCAGGCGAAGGAAGCCACCCCACCTGTCCAAACCAGACTGAGGAGAACAAGCAGATTTGGCCCGACACCATGGGAGCCGGAGTGACCGCAGAGCTCTGTGGTTTACCCTGATTTTCTTACAGGACACGGTGACATGCAGGCAGTACTGACGTACCAGAGTCCCACGGCTGGCTAGGGACAGAGCAGGGACCAGAGCTCGGCCCAGAGCCATGTCTGTGCATCCTGCTTCCTGAAGCCCGAGTGTCTCCTGAACCGTAGTCCTCTTCCCTCCCCTAGACAGTGTGTGTGTTTAGAAATGGCCTCGTTAGCAGATTTTATATGCACCTTCGTTAGCTCCTCCGAGAGCTCACCCCGTTCTGGCAGGTGGCCTGTTTGAGGAGGAATTAGCCGGCCTGCCAACTGGGTGTTGGATTTACATGCGAGCTGGGCCACGGGGAAATCATCTGGAATAGCTAAGGGGCTCACCAGACTCCTCAGCCTACAGGGCAGATGCGCTGCGAGCATGTTTTCTGCCTTACGGCGTGTCTGGGCCTCAGCCTGTGTCCCTGGGGAGGCAGCCCCTGCGGGGCCTCCAAGAGTTTTTCTTCTGGCCCAGGCCCCGTGGGTCTTGCCCCCCCCCCCCGACTTGTACAGGCCCCGTGGGTCTCGCCCCCCGACTTGTATTTGCCACTTCATCCTCTTTTAGCAAATATTGTACCTAAAAGAATGAAGTAATTTGCATATAGTATTTAGTTATTTTTGAACTTTCTGGTTTTTCTCTGTGATAGTTTATTTTACAGATAACACATATTTCTTATCTTTCTAATGTATTCTTTTTGGTAATTTTAATCTATTTATTTAACCGATTTCCCCATCAGTGATGAGTAAGAGGTCCAGGCTCCATGTGGGGAGGGGAAGGGATGTCCATCTGCTGTTGCAGACCATGCCCTAAGCGGGAGGCTGTGGGATTCTGGGCACCCCCAGCTGTGCCAGGCCCCTCAACTCTGCTTCATTGAATTCTCCTTCTCTTTTTTAGGCAAATGCTTTGATTCAGAAACAGCCAGCAGTGATGGGTTGGCAAAGCCTCCTCAGCCTACACATAGCGGGTACAAAACAGTTAAATACCCCAACTGGGGAGTGGACAGGAGGTGCAGTGAGGTGTCAGATGAGAAGTATCACTGAGTCAGGGAAGCCTGAGGAATGGTAGGAAGTTGTTTTGTTGTCAGTGACAGTAACCAAACGGGAAGTTTCTTTCTTCCCACCAAAATGCAAGAGTCATATATCAACACCCACCCCCACTCCCAAATCACAGGACAAAGCGAAGCCTGTGAATAGAGACGCCATCTCCCAGCTAACAAGCCGCTGTGGTTGGACTGGCTGGGCCGCGGAGGAGCCGGCCCCTGGAAGGGAGGAGAAGCGCTGTGCATTTCAACATCGTACGGGTCTTGCTTTCACCAGAACCTAAAAAGATAGTTGATGGAAACGCGGCACTTAAAAATGGAGCTTTGAAGAATGGCAGGCAATGAAATGAAAGGTACCCTGTGACTGCTGTTAAAAATCCCTATTCAGAGAAGCACCAGACAGTAGGAAAGGAGCGATGTACCTGAGCCACACCAAGACAGAGGCGTTTACCCCAGCCGGGTCCAATTTCCTAGTGAGGAGAATTAACCGTTAGTAACAGAACTCTACTGTGTGTGAATTGTAGCCTGATACGTGAAGAATTATGCTTAAGTTAGCCCTTTAGTCAATTGTATGCTTTTCTCATTCTTTCCTGTATAGGTTCAATCATTCTTAGCGATTTATTCTGGGAAAGAGCCTGTATTAGTCTGCTAGGGCTGCTGTAACAAAGACCATAGCCTAGGGGCCTTAAACCACAGAAATTTATGTTCTTACAATCTGGAGGCTGGAAGTCCAAGATCAAGGTGTCACAGGGTGTTTCTCCTGAGGCCTCTGACCTTGGCTGGGAGATGCCACCTCCTCCCTGTGTCCTCACACGGTTGTCCCTCTGTGTATCTGTGTCCTAATCTCTTCTTCTTATAAGGACACCAGTCTGATTGGATTAAGGCCCACCTAACTGAACTCTGACCTTTACAGAGGTAACCTAATTACCTCTGTAAAGATCCTGTTTCCTGCTATGGTTATGTTCTGAGGTGTTGGGGGTTAGGGCTTCAACACGTGAATGTGGGGGAACATAATTCAACTCATAACAGGACATTTCTGGATATTGTGAAGAATGGGTACCTGGTCTGGCTATGCCCAAGTGACAATTTCTGACAAAATTCTGGAGTCCAGGCTGTGTAGAACAGATAAGTTAATGCCCCTTAAAGAATACTGCCTTATCAAAGCTTATTCCTTTCCAAACCTAAATCCATTAACTTAGATACACCAGAGGACACAAAGACCCGAAGCTCCTCCAAATTGGGTAATGGACTTAGTGATGGTACAACATGACTGTGGTTCTTACACCTCCCACTGTCCAGTCCTGCAATGAGGAGGTGTATGGTCCAAAACCCACTGTCTCCATTCTCTGACCTCAAATTCATACTCGATATGAATATTTGTCAGATTTAACTATGACATTCTCTGTTCAGAGGCTGGGTTTTCCATGCCTGATCCTGTGATCAGTGTCACAGCTCCTGTGAAGGAGCTGGCACCTGGCGTTAGAGCTCCCAGGTGTGATTGTGTCATGGAAGTGAGTTTGCAGATCTTGCTAGAATGATCTCCAATATCCATTCTCTTCTTCTCAGTACTAACAGAATCCAATTTTATTTGGGTTTAGTAGTATGCCCACTTATAAAAGCTACACCTCGGATCCTCCCATCCTAGGTAAGAATGACGATGTAATATAGTTATGGCTAATGAGGTATAAATGGAGGGTACAAGGTGAGCTTCCGGTTTTCAGAAAAGCAGTTTAAAGGGAGCTAGCTACCTAAGGCAGTCTGCTCCTTTTGCTCTTTGCCCTTCATCCTTCTTCCTGTCTAGAACGTGGATGTGATGGCTGGAGTCCCAGCAGCCATCTTATAAGCATGAGCGTGGAGATAGTAGAGTGGAAATCTAGACAGGACCTGGGTTCCTCATGATTTGGGGAACTATTACGCCAGCTCTCGCCCACCCTCCTCTGATTTCTCCTCTTGAGAGAGAAAAACAAGGCCCCAGGGCTGCTGGTATCTGCAGTGGCTCCTCCTGGACCACAGTGTAAAGTGTCCTCCCTGGCGTAGGCCACCCAGTGGTCCTGTAAACCCTTACCTTGTTTAAGCCAGCATTTTGGGGCTCTCTTCCCTACCACCAAATGTTATGGGTAACCAGTGCAGGTGGGTACAGTGATTAGAATCATCCCCTTGTTCTCCCTGGATGTGTACAGAGCATCTTCTGAAAACCTCTGTGAAATCCTCCTTTAGGTATGAGTACTCCCAGAAAAAAGCTGAGGTTTACCTGGGTTCACACACACCTCCATCACTGGTTAGCTGTGTGACCTCAGGTAAACTGCTTCACCTCTGAGCCTCACTTTGTCGAGTGCTATCTCTCAGGATCATTGTGAGGACCAGGGAGATATGTACGTAAAACACCTGGCTCTGTCCTTGCACTCAGCAGATGGCCCTCCTGTTGTGATAACATCCCTTGTCCCCTCTAGAGGACGACTCACATCCAGGTGTCCAGGTCTGACTTTTCCTTTGGGTGCTCTTCCTGCATCTCTCTCTAGCTTCCTGCAGGACATTTCCAGTTAGCTCTCCTGTGTCCCTTCCAGTCCAGTCCCCAACCACCCTCTCTCTGACGATAATCACTGTCTATCCTGTATCTCATCCTGTATCCTGCCTGTTCGTTCAACTTGACACTCCATGTCACGCCGTGGACCATGCCACAGCACACCAGACCACACCATAGCACGCCACACTGTGTGAACCCACCCCAGGTACACTATACCACACCACACCATGACACATCACATCCTACTGCCCCATGCCATTCTATATGGTGCCACAGCACACCACGCCCTACCACAGCCTAGCCCAGATGGGGAATTCAGCCTTTTTGGTAGCTTTCATAACTCCCTCTGCCTTCACGGAAAAAAAACTCACCAAGGCCTTTGCGTGGGTAGCAGACTTCACCGAAGATTTGGGGGGACGGAACAATTTTTGTTCCATAGAGGTTTCATATTAAAAAAAAATAATTGCTCAAGTGTTTCATTACTTGTAAAGCTTCTGGAAGCTTCTCAAGAGTCTACTTTTCTGGCCCTTCTCACCTTGGTCTTCTGTGGGTGTACCATCAGTTCCTCTAATCTTTCCTGGTCAGTGATTTTTGGGGCCCTTGATGAACTCTTTGATCTCCTCCTGGGGAGGAGTGGTGCAGCTACCATCACTCATTGCCTAGATAATGAAATTCCCGGCTTTATTCCCAGCCCCAAACTCCTAAAATCATTCAGATTCCTGTGGAAGGAATCATTCCTTCCACAGTTTCACCAAGTGCATCGGCTGTCCGTGGGACCTGAGGTCTGCTAGGAAAGAGGCGACCCTCGCGTCCCCCTCCTGCTCACGCAAGGGCTTGTGCTCACACAGTGATGTGTGCAGGGTAAAGCCGGCATGCTTGGCTCCAGCTACCGCCCCAAAACCCCCTTGTCCACCCCACTCGATTTTCCTGTAAGACTGAGGTAGAGCGACTTTTTCCCATTACACATACGAAAATCACGTGTCTTCAGTGACTGGCAGACTCAACTGCTTCTTCCCAAGGTGGGAAATTCTCTTCGCCACCCACTCATTTGCAGTTAAACACCATGGGTTGGTGGTAGGAGAGAGAAGACATTTACAGAGCAGCGGGGAGCCTCCGGGTGTGTGAAGCCAGCCCCCCCCCCACCTCCCTACCCCCCCCCCCCCAGCTCCATGTCCTGCGCTTGGAGCAGTGAAGCTGGGTCCCTGAGCAGCAGACTAGCCAGGTCCGCCCTGATGCTGATAGATTTCGATCTCTTTCCCATTGTATTGACTTCTTCCTACAAGGCACCTCCCCGTCATGCTGTCAGGAGCCTGAGGGTGCTGCCTGACTGTGGAACTGTGAAAAAAGGGGGAGAGCTCAGTTGTCTGTAGTCTCACAATAGGAGAAACTCCCTCAGGACACGTGGTGATGTCATCGAGAGGCACATAAAGGAGAGGCTCATGTCTGGGGCAGGCCCAGGGTTGACGGGGAGAGAAACCCAGGCTCCCAGACTCTCAAGACGGGCGGCCGTCCGCTGAGAGCCAGACGACCCCGAATCCAGGTGTTACCAACCAGATCTCCCCGCAGACCTGCCAGAGAGTCGGTCCTGCCAGTCCCAAGAGAGGAGGGGTGAGGGGAGAAGTGGAGTGGGGGTCTCCCAGGAGCTGGGCCGCACGGGGTTGCTGGCAGCTGCAATTTGCCTCACTCAGGGGGCCTGAGCCTGGAGGGGAGAAAGGAGGGCGGGAGGCTGGGGGAACGGCTTTGTGTGGCCAACCCTCCCCATTCCTGGGGGCTGGGCAACGCGGGGCTCCTCTGCGTTTTCCCAGAGCATCCCGTAAGCCTGCCTCCTCTCCTACATTTAAGGAAGCCTCATCCGCTTCCTGGGAGTAGGCAGCTGGCACTTCGTCCCCAAAGTCTGAGAGGACGGGTCAGCTAGTTGCTGTGGTTGTCTTCTGGGAGCTAACTGACCTCTCTCTTGCTGCGGCCCAAGAGCAGGGTTCCTGCTGGGATTTTTGCAGGAGGCGGCAGGGTCTCGGTACTCAGGTAAGCTGAGCCGGGGCTGGGTCTTCACTGGAGTGGCCTTTGCTGCGGCCTTCTGGCCTGGGAGCGCCCAGCTGACCTTTCAGGACCCTCAGAGGGGCAGCCTGTTCACGCACGTGCACTAGTTGGTAGGGCACCGCCCAGAAGGCGTCCCTGGCTACAGTGTTTAGTCAGCTGAGTTCACAGGAAAACACTCAGTTGCCAAAACCTGGCAGTAGACACCTGCTTGTTTTGTTGACTGTACTTGCTTAGTCCCTGTAGCTGGGGCTGGTCACGTTTCCCCCCAGTTCATCCCTCTTTCCACTTCCCCTAGTCGACCCCTGCCTCCCCTGGAAGCTGGGGTGGGCGGTGTCTGTAAGCTGAGGAGGAGGAGACAAAGATGGGAAGGCAGAGCTCAGGTGCTGAGTGTCTCTGCCGGCTCTGCTGCCCCACGCCGCCCCCTGGAGGGTTATCAACAGAGCCCCAGCCACTAAGATGCTTCTCCCTCAGAAGCAGAATCTCTTACCAGGAGGAGCAGTGGCAATTTTTAAAACCACTCCAAGGCATCATGATGGGGGTCTGAGTGGAGAACCACCTCTGTAAACCCACCGCACAGGCGTGCCCGACGCCCGCCCGCAAAGGAAAATTCCATCAGCGGGCTTTCTCACTCATTCACAAGGCAGTGTGTGGGCCCCTCCAGGGGTAAAAGCCTTGGAAACTCCTGGGATACACACGAATAAGATGCCTCTTGGGGTCTCATGGCTTGGGGGAGGGGGAAGGCAACATCCTCCATCCCCCCAAAGAGCTCTGTGGAGTGGATTTTGTTACCCGTAACTTGACGACAGAGAAACAAAGGTTTGCAAGGTTAAGGCACCCAAGACCACACAGATGATGGGTGACAGAGCCAGAATGCAGCTCAGACCTTTTAAATTCATAGGTTCATACTTTGTCTACTACTCTCTTCATCTCCAGGGACAAAGGAGTTTGGAGGAGGTGGTTTGGGGCTGCTCTCCAAGCTGGCGTAGAAGTTTCTCAGGCGGATACAGGAGGAGTTGCATCCCAGGCAGCAGGGACATGCACAGAGGCAGGAGCTCTGGCGGCAAGGCCCGCCCAGATTGCCAGAGTCCTGCTAGAGCATCTGGGTGGGTCAGGAAAGGCCCAGAACACGATCTGTGGAGAATAGCTATTATCCTGAAAGTGACAGGCAGTCTCAGAAGACGTTAATGCAGGGGATGGCTGGAATTGTGTCTTAGAAAGATCCCCTGCAGGTGGTACCTTGGCCATGACCCATGGGAGACCCTGGGGATACTTGAGAAGCAGGTGTATCCCCAGCCAGGTGGATCCCCAGGCCCCCAGGTAAGCAGAACCCCAGCCAGGTGGAGCCTCAGTAGGAAGGACTCCCAGGTAGGAGGAGCCCCAGGCAGGAGGAACCCCAGGCAGGTGGAGCTGGCCTGAACCCACCATAGCTCCCCTGTACTTTATGAGGGTGCAAGAACTAAGCTGACTGTCCTTTAACAAACATCACAGTCCGACGTCTCGGCTTAGTGATGGGGCTTTTTCTCTGAAGAGCCCTTCTTCCTCTTCTTTCCCCCTCACTGAATATCTTACACATTTCTAGCTTAGTATGTGAATCATGTGGGGTTCATTTTGAAGTGAATGTGACTACAATTTTGCTTGGCTCTGGAGGGTCTCCATGCCCTGGAAGCAGCTTAGAGGGCTTGTGTGAACTTCAAGGACGGGCTCCCTCTGGTTGCACAGAGCTGAGATTTCTCCTGCAGCCACACTGACGTCTTGTCCCCTTGTCACCAGGCCTTCCTGTACTCCCTGCATTGGAGTCAGCGGTTTTACAGATGAGGCAAGCGCACAGTGGGCTGTGGCATTGCAGGGCTGCGCTCCCAGGACCCCAGGGGCCTGAGTGCCCTGTCGTGAACCTCCAGTGGCGAACATCACTCAGCCTCTGCTCCTCTCCTCTAACTTTGTCCCTCTTGCAGGGATCGCAGTGCAGCATTCCTTACTGTCTGGCAAGGTATTTTGGAATGTAGCTCCCAGAGCCAATCCACACTAGTGTTGGGACAAGTAAAAAATGCACAGTGCCAGCAGACGTCCAAATGGGGGAACTAGTACAAACAGATGACTATAAAATAAAAGTTATGTCATGAACATAGTGGATGATGGAATCGTGGAAATGGGAATCTGAAAGTCTAAAATACAGAATTGGTATTGAAGGGAATGTAGCTCTATTTCCAGGCTCCGGAGTCCTCCCCTTTCGTGCCCCTCTGCCTTCCCCACCCCCATCAGTTATTGCTTGGCGAGAAACTTGGGTGACTGGTTTTAATGAATAAGACGGGAGTGATTGGAAATTTGCATACCAATGACTTTCATGCAAATAGGTGCTTTTGGAGTGATTGCAAAATTTATTCTCTTAAACATTTTAAACCCTCTCTTACAGTGTGGTTTCTGACAGTAAAACCTGACTTAGGACAATAAAAAAAGGGGGCATTTTTTTGCTCCCTTTCTTTGCACCTGACAAGGGCAAATTTCAGCCTATCCTGGGCCCAGTGTTTTCCAATTAAGAATGAAGAGACTCAGATTTAACTTGGAAAAATGTATACAGTGTTTTTATTTCTGATCACATAAAAAGTACATATACAGTATGAAAAATTTGGAAAATAATAAAAGTAGAAAGATGAAGATAAAATCAACTGTACTATAGCTCTTTCTCTTTACATACATATGTAAAATTTTTTAGCAAAAATATGTGCATAGTGGACTTACTGTTCTGTAATTCTTTTTCACACTTAGTGATTTATTGAGAACATTTCCCCATGCCACTAAATATTCTTTAACGGTAAGGTTTTTATTAATTGTATACTGGTGGCAGTGTGACACTTTCATTTGTTTCACCGTGCCCCAGTTTTGTATTTTTAAGTGGTTTCCAGTCGTTTGTTATTGTAAACAAATGTTCATCCTTACAGATGCATCCTATGAACATCTGTGATTATTTCTTGAGGTGAAATGCCTAAAAGTGGAATTGCTATAACTGAGGGCACACACATCATACGTATCTCCTCGCTGCCCCCAAGAAAGCACATTACAACTGATGCGCCTGCCAGCCTTGTGTTTCTTTACGTCTTTGGTTAACACTGTAGACCAGATTTTGAAAGTACCTGCTTCTCGTTGGAAGGCCGGTCAAATTGGAGTGCACTCACCTATCTTTTCTCCCAGGCCACAGCTGCCTTCTTTAAAGTCAGAAGGTCATTTTTCCCCCATTTTTTTTTATTCTGGTAAAATACACATAACATAAAATTTACCATCTTAACCATTTTTAAGTGTACAGTTCAGTAGTGATAAATACCTTCATATTGTTCTGCAACCGTCACCACCAACCATTCATCTTCAACCATTTCATCTTCTCAAACCCAAACTCCATCCTCGTTAAACACTAACTCCTCATTTGCCCCCAGCCCCTGGCAACCCCCATTCTACTTTCTGTCTCTATGAATCTGACTATTCTAGGAACCCCATGTAAGTGGAATCCCACAGTATTTGTCCTTTTGTGACTGGGTTATTTCACTGAGCATAATGTCCTCAAGGTTCATACATTGTGCAGCCTGTGTCAGAATTTCCCTCCTCTTTAAGGCTGAATAATATTCCATTGCATGTATAGACCACATTTTGTCTATCCATTCACTTATCAGTGCATGCTTGGGTTACTTCCACCTTTTGGCTGTTGTGAATAATGCTGCTATGAACATGGGTGTGCAAATACCTCTTCAAGTCCCTGCTTTGAGTTCTTTTAGGTGTTCACCCAGAAGTGGGATTGCTGGGTTGTATGGTCATTCTCTTTTTAAGTTTTCGAAAACCTGCCATGCTGTTTTCCATAGCAGCTGTACCATTTCACGCCCCACCAACAGTGCACAAGTGTCCAGTTTCTCCACATCCCTGCTAACACTTGTTCTTTTCTTTTCTTTTCCTTTCTTTTTCCTCCCTCCCTCCCTTCCTTTTCGATAGTAGTCATCCTAATATGTCACTCTCGTTAGGATGACCACTATCAAAAAAAATTCTCATTTGCAATTTCCTAATTAATGATGTTAAACATCTTTTCATGTGTTTGTTGGCCATCTGTATGTCTTCTTTGGAGGAATGTCTGTTCAAGTCCTTTGCCCATTTTTAAACCACGTTGTTTATTTTTTGTAGTTGAGTCGGGGGTCATTTTTAGAGGCTCGGGTAATTCCCATTTTCTGCTCCCCTCCCCCATCTCTTCCTCAGGGTCAGCAGGCTGGCCACCCTGCCCCTGTGGAGCATCTACCCACGGTGGCAAATTTAAGCAGACAAGTAGGAACATGGCTCACCATGAGTCACTTTTATCATTTACATTTTAGGTCCCACGTAAGTATAGGTGTGTTCCATCAAACATACCAAGATGGGGAACTTGCGCAGGACAGATAAATTAGGGAGTGAGTACTTAGATTACAAGAAGATTCTGGCCCTGTTGTATAATTACTTTCAGAAAGAACAGCTAGAGATCAAGCATTTAAAAATCAAAGTCATTTTACCTGGTAGATTTGCCTTAACTTTAATCTGGTTTCTAATACTAGAAAGCAAGTCACCAAAGCGTGCATAGTGTAGCCTTTTAATCCCGAAGGGCTCACCAAGTAATTCCATCACTCAGAGCCAGACATTCTACAGGCGCTCTGCTGGAACTCATTTAAGAGGGAGATGCTGTGACAAAGTTTTTACCAAATTAAAGTGAGTGTCCATCTTGAAGGCATCAAATATCCATATTCTAGTGTTGTTTAAAAGTAGAACTTTTTTTCCGGCAGAAATCATACTTGAAAGCTATAAATACTGTGAGTAGAGGTGCATTTGTTGAAGCAGGGACCCTGTGTCCCCTTCCTGCAACTCCGTGCAGCTCAGGGCAGCAGCCCCGAGGGTTCTGGAGCACAGCTTGAGGACCATGGGGGTGGGGAGGGGCAGATTTAGTGCAGTCTAGTCTGGGAAGAATTTAATACTGACCATAGACTGGTTTGGGGAAGTGAGGTTTAGCCTGGGAGAGGGGAGATGGGCCATTCCTTTGAGTCACAGAGCAAATGGGGTCCAGAGACAGTGTTGTAGGCGAGGATTTGGAAACCAGAGGGGTGAGCGGTGAGAAAGCATCAAATATAGAGCAAAAAGTCTGCCACGGTGCCAGGGCAGTTCTGAGCGGGCAAGCTCGGGAGAGGGTGAGGGTGAGCCCACAGGGACCATTCGCCAGGGATGAGTACGCCTACACAGGAAGACCTGGGCACAGCTGCGGCGGGGAGGGTATGGGTGTGGGGAGTGGACAGCTATGGGCATGTTCTGGTTCTGGAAGTCCACGTGGACGCAAGACCATCATGTACAACTGGGCAGGTCGTGCATTGTGCCATGTCACCGGGCTGAGGTGTGAGAGGGACAAAATCCAGGCCACCCTTCAACATCCAAGCCATCACCCTGGCACAGGGCTGCATCTGCCAGGAGGAAGGGCCACCCTTTCTAATTCACCCAGAGGCCCTTCATGGGTTAGCGGTGGCCCTGAGTGAATGCAGTTATTTTGTGGCCAGAATTCTAGAGTCTTGGTCCTCTGTTCAAAGGATCTCAGTCATCCCACAGGACTCAGCGCAAGTGGCTCTTAACTGGCACATCACACAACTGCCCTACAGCCACTTGTCTCAGATTCACGATTCTTTCACTCACTTGTTCATTCGTGTCAGCAGATGTTCACTGAGGCCTTACTAAGTGTCAAGCACTGTTCTAGGTGTTTGGACACATGAGTGAACCAAGTAGACTAAGATTCCTGCCCTGGAGGAGAAAGATTACATATCCTCATAGGGGAGTTAAGACAGCAGAGCAGTAAACACAATGAGAAAATTCTCCAGTGTGCTGGTAGGTGGTAAGTGCTGGGGACAAAGAAGCGGGGGGGGGGGGGGGGGGGGCGGGGCGAGCAGAGTAAATGTTCTGGGGCGGGAAGGCACGTTGCAGATCAAATAGAGATGTCAGGGTGAGGCCTCCTTGGGAAGGTGGAATCTGAGCAAACCTAGGAGCTAAGAGCCCAGGCAGGGCATGCGGGTGGAGGGGGGCTGAGCAGAGGTCCCCATGCCTGGTGTGGCTGAGGAACGGCGAGGAGGCCGGAGTGGGTGCGGCATCGTGGGTGCCGGGAGATTCGAGGGGGAGGAGAGAGAGGTGGGCCCGTTACGGACTTTGGCTTTTCCCTGAGTAGAATGGGGAACCATTGGAGAATTCTGAGACTAGTAAGAGGATCGGATTTAGGTTTTAGCTGTGCTGAGAGTAGAGGATGGGGCTGAGGGTAGAAGCACAGGACCCACCAGAAGGCTATTGGTGTTAATTCCTGTGGGAGGGGCGGGCATTTGGACCAGGACTGTGGCAGTGGAGGTGGTGAGAAAGGGTAGAATGTGGAAGGTGTGTTGGAGGTATAGGGCTGTGTGACTGGCAACCACGCACCTGCTTCCTGTCTCTGTAGATGTGCCTCTTATGGACATTTCATACAAATGAAATTCTGTAATTCATGCTCTCGTGTGCAGTTTCTTTCACTTAGCATAGTGTTGGCGAAGCTCATCCATGTCATAGCAGTGTCAGTGGCTTCTCTTTATCGTCGAGTAGTATTCTTCATTGATATTAGTATTCATCACCTTTTGTTTATCCATTTCCAGTTAACAGATATTGGGGTTGTTTGCAGTTTGGGGCTGTTGTAAGTAATGATGCTACACTCATGTGCAAGTTTTTGTGAGAATGTATTTTAATTTTCTTTAATTTTACCTAGGAGTGGAATTGCTGAGTCGTATGATAAATATATATTTAACTTTTCAGGAAGTTGCCACACTGTTTTCCGAAGAGGCCATGCCATCTTAAACTCCCACCGGCAATGTGTAAGGATTCCATTTTCTCCACATCCTTGCCAGTACGCGATATTGCCAGTGTTTTGATTTTAGCCATTCTCGTGGGTTTGTAGTCGTATTTCATTTTAGTTTTACTTTACATTATGACTATGACAATTGATGTTGAGCATTATTTCAAATACCTATCAGAATTCATATACCTTTTTCCGTTTTACAATTATAATTTAACATTTGCTTTAAAAACCCTTTTTATTTTGAAACAATTTTGGATTTACAAAAATCTTGCAAAAACAGTACATACCGCCTTTACACAGCTTCTCCAAATGTTAGCATCTTATACATGATGGAATAGTTGTCAAAACTGTGATATTAACATGGCTACAACACTACTTAGTGAATTGTAGGCTTTATTTGCATTTCACCACTTCTTCCACAAGTGCCCTTTTCCTATCCTAAGTTAATTTTTTTTTTTTTTTTTTTTTTTTGCGGTACATGGGTCTCTCACTGTTGTGGCCTTTCCCATTGCAGAGCACAGGCTCCGGACGTGCAGGCTTAGTGGCCATGGCCCACGGGCCCAGCCGCTCCGTGGCATGTGGGATCTTCCTGGACCGGGGCACGAACCCGTGTCCCCTGCATCGGCAGGTGGACTGTCAACCACTGAGCCACCAGGGAAGCCCAGTTAAGTTCATTTTTTACGATTTTTTTGTTCCATTTTGGGTTTCCCCTGCATTATGGTTGATTTCTTTTAAACTTACATACAGTAAAATTTACTCTTTGTAGCTTGCAGTTTTATGGGTTTGACAAGTGGATAGAGTCATGTATCTACCCTGTACTGTGTACCCAAATTCCCTTCTGTTGGCCCCCTTTGCTATTAACCTAACCCTATCCCCATGCTCAGCCCTTGGAACCCTCTGATTTTTTCCCATCCATATAATTTGCCATTTCCAGAAAGTCATATTAATGGATTAATATGACATGTAGCCTATTGATTCTGATTCCATTAACTTAGTAAAATGCATTTACAATTTATTCATTGTGTTATGTGTGTCAGTAGTTTCTTCCTTTTCATTTCTGAGTAGTATTCAGTTAAGTGGGTTTACCAAAGCTTTTTAATCCATTCATTGGTAGAAGGACATGTGGGTAGTTTCCAGTTTTCAATGATGATAAATAAAGCTGCTATAAAAAAAGCCTACAGGTTTTTGTGTGAACATGTGTTTTCATTTCTCCTAGGAAATTACCTAGGAGTGGGATTCCTGGATCAAGTGTTAAATGTATATTTATCTTTATAAGTTGCTTCCAGACTATTTTCCAAAATGGCTTTACCATTTTGGGTTAAATCTGCATTTCCCTAATGATGTTGAACATCATTTCATATGCTTATTTGCCATCTTCTTTGGTGAAATGCTGTTTAGATCTTCTGCCCACTTTAAAATTGGGTTGTTTTATCTTTCTATTTCTAAGCTGAAAGAGTTTGTTATATATTCTGTATATAAGTCCTTTGTCAGCTATATGATTTGTAAACATTTTCTTCTGCTCTGTAGCTTGTCTTTTCATTTTCTTGATGGTGTTTGTTGATTGTGTATTCCTCCTTTCAATTCTATTATTTTTTTCCTCATCTATTTTGTACTAATATATGCCTGTGTTTATAATTGTTATATTTTCTTGATGGATTGACCCATTTATTACTTACAAAATGTTCTTCTTTGTCTCTATTAATGTTTTATCTTAAAGTCAATTCATGTGATACTAGTATAGTCACTCTAGCTCTCTTTTGGTATATCTTTTCCATTGTTTTACTTTCAACCTGTTCATGTCTTTGAATCTAATGTGTGTCTCTTGTAGACGACGTAGAGTTGGATTTTTTCTTCTTTAAAAATCTATACTGCTGACCTCTGTCTTTTGATTGGAGTATTTAATCCATTTATATTTTATGTGATTACTGATAACATAGGGTATATTTCTGCCAATTTGCTGTTTTTTTTCTATATGTCTTGTGCCAAAGACAAACAGAGACTCTTGAAAGCAACAATAGAAAATTGACTTATGTTCAAGGGATCCTCTGTAAGATTAACACTTGATTTCTCATCAGAAATTATGGAGGCCAGAAATCAGTGGGCTGGTACATTTAAAGTGCTTAAGGAAAAAAAAGACTGTCAACTAACATTTATAATCTAGCAAGACCATTTTTCAAACATGAGGGAGAAATTAAGACATTGCCAGATAAACAAAATCTGAGCAAAGTCATCTCTAGCTGCCCTGCCCAGCAAGAAGTTTGTCCTTCAGGCCGAAATGAAAGGACATTACACAGTAACTTGCGTCCACATAAAGAAATAAAGACCATTGATAAAGACAACTACATGGATAGATATGAGACAATATAAATGTATTTTTATTGAGACTTTTTTCTTTTATTTCAAAGACAATGACATAATGCAGTAATTATACATTTGTGTGGATGCACAAACGCAATCAACAATAATAGCTGGAGACTTCATTCACACAGAAAACTCCACACAGCAACAGCACAGTATGCATTATTCTCAACTGCACATGGAACATTCTCCGGGCTAGATAGGATGTTAGGCCACAAAATAAGTCTCAATAAATTTTAAAAGACTGAAATTATTTAAAGTATGTTCTCTAAACACAATGGAATGGAATTAGAAATCAACAACAGAAAGAAGTCTAGAAAAATCACAAGTATGTGGAAAGTTTCTAGTTTCTTTAGGTGGAAGCTTAGGTTATAGGTTTGAGATCTTTCTTATTTTCCAGTGTAAGTTTTTACAGCTATGTATTTCTCTCTGAGCATTGGTTTCACTGCATCCCATAGGTTTTGATGTGTCTTGTCTTTCATATATTTGAGTATAATGTGTTTAGGTGTGTATTCCTTTGTGCTTATCCTACTTGGGGTATGTTGAGCTTTTTGGATGTGTTGGCTAACTTTTTTCTTCAAAATTGGGACTTTCCCAGCAATTGTTTCTTCAGATATTCTTTCTGACCCTTTTCTTTCCCTCTGCTTCTCCCACTGAGCATATGTTAGTATGCTTGGCGATGTCCCACAAGTATCTGAGGCTCTATTTATTTTTCTTCATTAAAAAAACAGACAGGGCTTGCCTGGTGGCGCAGTGGTTGAGAGTCTGCCTGCTGATGCAGGGGACGCGGGTTCGTGCCCCGGTCCGGGAAGATCCCACATGCCACAGAGCGGCTGGGCCCGTGAGCCATGGCCGCTGAGCCTGCGCGTCCGGAGCCTGTGCTCTGCAAGGGGAGAGGCCACAACAGTGAGAGGCCCACGTACCTCAAAAACAAACAAACAAACAAACAAACAAACTTCTCAGAGTAGATCATCAGCATTGACCTATCTTCAAGTTCTCTGCTTCTTTCTTTGGCATGCTCAAATCTGATATTGGGCCTGTCTAGTGAATTTCTTATTTCAGCTATGAAAATTTTCAACTCCAGAATTTTTATTTGGTTCTTTTTTTAAAAAAAAATAATGTCTATATCTTCATTTGTTTTCTCTATTTGGT
Organism: Delphinapterus leucas; assembly: GCF_059928025.1. Taxonomy (NCBI): domain Eukaryota; kingdom Metazoa; phylum Chordata; class Mammalia; order Artiodactyla; family Monodontidae; genus Delphinapterus; species Delphinapterus leucas. Next base: position 2,988,413 of record NC_143138.1, on the reverse strand, counting down.
GAGATATTATTCTCATTCTTTCCTTTAGTTCTTTACACATTGCTTTCTTTAGTTCTTTGAATATATTTAAAATAGTGAATTTAAACTCTCTGTTTAGTAGTATGTCTGATGACATCTAGGCTTCTTCAAAGACAGTTTCTATTGCTTCTTTGTTTTCTGTGTATAAACCACACTTTCTTGTGTCTTTGCCTGTCTTGTACTTAAAAAAAAAAAAGGCAACTGAAAATTTAAAATAATAAAATGTGGTAACTCTGGAAATCAGGCTCTCTCCCTTCCTGGCATTTATTGTGGTTGTTGTTTTGTTAGTGGTGCAGTGGTTGTTGTTGCAGTTTGTTTAGTGAATTCCCTGAACTAATTCCATAAATCTTGTATTTTTTGTCATGTGTGGCCACTGAAGTCTCTGCTTGGTTAGCTTAGGGGTCAGTTAATGATCGAAAAGAGATTTCAGGAAAGGCCTGGAATGAATAAGTCTCCCATTTTTTGCTGAGGGGCTCAGAACTCACCCAGGCAGTTTACAACTCTGCCTTAGCCTTCACTTCCTGCTTGTGTAGAGCATCAAGGTCAACCAGAGATAAGAGCTTAGGGCCTTCTCAGGTCTTCTCTGAGCATGAGGAAGCCCTGTGCTTGCATGTGGCCTTCTAGATTTCCAGTAATTTATTGAAGCTTCTCAAAGCTTCCTGTAGGCAATTCATTCTCCACCTTTTCTTTTTAAGTGTCTTATTGGTTTATCTGCCCCGACTCTTATTGCTACCTCAGGGAACTGCAATAGTAAATGATTGCCGCTGATTTTTTTCAACAAATGGCCCTGAGAAAAGGCTGTTTTTATGGGGCAAGCTCTGGGTAAGATCAAATAAAACAAGCCTTGCAAGTGAGATCTTCCAGGGAACCACCAGACAAGTCTAATAATGATAATTTTCTGAGAATGGGGTTTTGAAAGAGCCGCAAATTTTCGAGTGACTGCTGGGCGGCTGGATTTCATTGCAGTTGTGGGATGCTGATTTTCAAGGCTACTGTACAGCTGAGGAAAGGGGGGGTGGCAATCGGGCAACTTACAATGCCATTGAGTTCACTGTTCTTACTGAGATTCAGCTGTGTTTCTTAAATAAACACTCCTAGACTGTTTCAAGCCTTTGGTTAATTTCCAGCGTTTTGAAAAAGTTGATTTTGACACTTTTTGCCAGTGTTCTCATGGTTTTTATGGAGGAGAGGATTTTTGGAGGTCTTTACTTCTCCGTTCCCAATTATGTCACCTGAGTTGACTTTTCCGGTCTATTTGATGAATTATCTTCTTAGTGGTTACTCTAGTAATTATACTATGCATCCTGTTACTATCTACTAAAGATTAATGTTGACTTAATTCCAGTAAAAATTAGCAACTTTGCCTCACTATAAATCCAATTCATTTCCGTCCCTTTGTGCTTTTATTGTTTTATATCTATGTTATATATAATAACATATGATATAACATAGATATAATATAGAAATAGATACTATATTGAATATGTATATGCGTTCTAAACCCATAAGTATTCAGCAGCAAACCTACTGTTTCTCATTCCCTGATAAGACCACCTGGCTGACCAAGAGGCAGGAGGATTGGAGCTGCCGCCAGCAATAGGTCTGCAGACTCTTTCTATTCTTACCCCAAAGTTCTAACAGCTTTTCATGACTAAATATCTCTCCATTTGCTGTTTCCCTTTAGTAAACTTCCAGAGCCATGAAAGTGTTGTTTTAAATGATTTTGTCCAGTTTTATACTTGCTTTCTGAGGAGGCGATTTGCTGACCTTTTATTTTGCTATAGCCAGAAGTCCCTTATCATCATAAGATATATTATTTTCATCTTTATTAGATAATGCCAGGCTGTTTTCCAAAGTACTTCTATCAGTTTACCCTCCCACCAGCAGTGTCTGAGAATTACATCTTGTCAGCGCTTGGTTTTCCAGGTTTTATTGTTCTTTAGTAGTTTTAAGCTCATGCTGTCTTACCTTTTCATATTCTTAATGGTATTTTTAGATGAACAGATTTAAGTTTAATGAAGACAAATCAATCAATCTTTTCTTCTGTACTTAGTGATTTCTAACCCAAGATTGTGAAGATATTCTCCTATATTATCTTAAATAATCTGTATTGTTTTATTTATCACATTCAGGTTTCAGTCCACTTTAAATTGACTTTTATGTATGAAGCAGGAGGGAAGTTTCTTTCTTTCTTTTCCTATGTGGATATCCAGTTAACTTAGCATAATTTATTGAAAAGATTATCCTTTTCCCGCTGCTCCTGTTTCCAGTCCTTACTTCTGCGAATTTGTCAATGACTGTCAAAATTGATCTTGATATATGCATGTTCAAGACAGTATAGCCAGATTTTTAAATCTACCTTCTCATATAAGCTGTTGAAAACATTTTTGTTAATTTTAATTTCAAATTTTCCTTTTACATGAAGTGACAGATATGGAAATAGTCATAGAAATCCTTTTAAAATGCTCTGTAACAAATAAATGTTGATAAATTTGAACAGTCTGCCGAAGGTATAATTTAGACAACTACCAAATTGTACCCCGATATAATGTTGTATTTTCTTAGTTTATTCTTTAGTTTTAAAACAATTCATAATTATAATAAATTATAATTTAAAATTTAAAAAATTTAAACAATCTGAATTCAAATAAATTAAAATCATTAAGTATTTAATAATTCAAATTTAAGTAAAATAAAATAAATCTCAACTTTAAACATACTAATCAAATTATATAAAATATTTTATATGTTAACTGAAATTTGCATTCATCAAACACAAACCTTATACTTCTCACTCTTTTTCATTATTTCAAAACTTAAACACCAATCAAAATTCCAAGTGATTTCATAGAATGACAAAATTTAAATAATGCAAGTTCTGGTTTTTGTCTTATGATCACTGTGTTATTGTTTATTTTAAAGCTACTATTTAAACACAGGAATATGTAGTACCACAGGACATACAAATAGCAATTTTGAATTGTTACAAACTTCCCCTTGAAACAATTCTATTACTGAGATTTAAAAAATATTAACTTGTATAAGCAAACAATGTAGAATAGAGAGTTTATTTTTTCTGTTTTAAAAACTTTACAATTAAGGTATAATCTGCATCCTGCAAAATTCACTCCTTATTATACAAGCTTGTGAATTCTGACAAATGCATTTTTGTGTGTGTTTAATCACCACACTCAAGATATAGAACAATAAGGATTTAAATCACTATCTTGAGATATCTGCACCCCATGTTTATTGCAGCATTATTTACGGTAGCCAAGACATGGAAACATCCTAAAGTGTGCATTGAGAGATGCATGAATACAAAAATGTGTTACATATACACAACAATATTATTCAGGCACAAAAAAGAAGGAAATCCTGCCATTTGCAACAACATGAACAAAGCATGAAGGCCTTATATTAAGTGAAATATGGCAGGCAGAGAAGGACAGTTACTGTATGATCTCATCTGTATGCAGAATCTAAAAAACCAAAATCATAGAAACAGAGAGTAGTTTGGTGATTGCCAGGGGCTGGGAGGTGGGGGAAATTGGTGAAGGTGGTCGAAGAGTATAGTGTTCCACTTATAAGATGAATACGTTCTGAGAATGTAACGTACAGCACGGTGACTGCAGTTAACAATACTGTATTGTGTGCTTGAAATTTGCTAAGAGAATAAATCTTAAAATTTCTCACCACATACACAGAAGGTAACTATGTGAGGTGGTGTATGTGCTAACTAAACTTACTGTGCACATTATTTTGCAGTATGTATATGGATATCAAATCATCACATTGTATGCCTTAAACTTACACAATGTTATATGTCAATTATACCTCAATAAAGCTGGGGAAAAACCCAAGATATAGAAACAGTCCCAGCAATCTCCCTGTCCCACACATTAGTAAAGCTTTCTTCCCACCTCTGCGCCTGGCAGTCACGTTTCCTGTCTGTATAGGTTGCCTTTTCCAGAATGTCATTGAAATGGAACCCTGCAGCGTGTAGCCTTTGAGTCAGGCTTGCATTTCTTAGAGTGCCTTTGGGGTTCACCCTGCTTGCGCACGTATCAGGAGTTCATTTCCCTATATTGCTGAGTAAGTGTCCATCAAAGACATGTATTCCAGTTTATCCACTCTCCAGGTGAGACACGTTTGGGTTGTTTACAAGTTTTGGCAATTATGAACAAAGCCACTGTAAAATCTCATGTGTAGGTTTTTGTGTGAATGTAAGTTTTTGATTTCAGTTGGGCAACTTAAACAGTGTCAGATTTATCCCTGAGTACTTGGTGGAGTAAATGGCATCTGAAATTTTTTTTTTTCATTTTCAAACTCATTATTGCTGCAATAGAGAAACACAGTTGAGTTTTGTATGACAATCTATCCAGAAAATTTGCTAAGCTGTTTTTTCAAATCTAATAATTTAACTTAGATTCATTTGGAACTTTTATGTTTGAATTGTTTATTGCAAATTCCATTTTTTAAATCAAGGTCGTTCTCTTCTATCTTTAATTTGCTAAGATACTTCCTTTTAATTTTTAATTTACAAGAGGAATATTGATCTTTCTCCCCCCAAGAACTGCTCAGAAGTCTCAGGCACTAAGAAGGGGAACAGTTGGATTCCTTTAGATTGGAGTTTTTCGTTTGTTTGTTTTTTGGGGGGGTTTCCATAGTTGTTATGTAAATATGATAGGTCAAGAGAGTTTAAGATACTGGAAAAAGAGTGGCAGAGGTGAATGAAGCATGGGATTAAAACTGGTTGGGAGGACAAAAGGCCTGAGAAAGGGAAAGAGGAGAGCCGTGGGTGGTGATGTGCCAGGAGAGGTCACGGATCAGGGGACCCAACGAGGTTGAAGACCAGGCCGAAGCAGGAAGAACAGGTGATGGCAGTCAGCGACTAGATCCGGAGTCTCAACTCTGGTTGCCTGTTGGAATGTGCTCGACAAATGCTCGGATTCCTGGGCCCCACTCTGGGTCAGTTACATTAGAATCTTGGAGGTCCCCAGGCACCGGCACTAGGTGACCACGTGGCTGTAGCGTGCAGCAGGGGTGAGAACCGGCCCTGGAAGGCTGATGTGGGGATTCCCGAGGTGCACTATGAGGAAGACGGGGTGCACGGAGGTAACAGCGCACAGCTGAAGGGGTGGAATGGAGCAGGACAAGGGAAGTGACGCGGACAGGATGGGTGTGGGCGGGCATCCCTTTAGAGCCGTCACCCCGGAAGCGGATGTGCGCAGGTGCGCGGTGGGAGAATGGGAGGAGATGCCAGTCTTGGAGGGATGAGCGGAAGTGAGCAGACGCTGTAAGATGACGGGGAGTAGAAGCTTTTACGAAATGTAGATAAAAAATGGTCTGAAGGAAACAGTGTAGGTGGAGGATGGCTTTGACTCGGGAGAAAGAGCAGCCTCGTGGAGGTGGCCACAGGGGAAACAGGGTCTGGGAGCAGAAGGAGGCTCTCGTTTAAGGTCAGGAGGTCCGGGAATCATTTGGAAAATATCAACCTGTTTTGTAAACGCGTATTCCATACGCCTATAATTGTGTACCGATAGTGTTTCAGTCTAGATGTTGGCTGCTGGACAGTTTAGGGCTAAATTGTGGGCCCACCCCTGTGAAGGCCAAAGACCTTCATGGATCTCATGCACTCATTTTGCCCCTGGCTACCATTACGTTCCGTTTGCCTTAAATCCATTACTGTTTTCAGATTTTATTTTATCTGGGATTATATGTACCTTTCTAAGCTGCCTGAAACGTGTTTGGTATGGGGTGTGTTATAAATAAATTCATACAAAAGAATTCTTTGCAGTACAAAATGAATCATTACCAACTTCTTTCCAATAACCAGTTCTCCCTTGTATATTTAACATGTAATTCTGTTTATACATCACTTTCCTGAAACATTTATTGCATGAGATAAACATGTTTTGATTTGATTTAATTTTTCTTGTATAAGTAACAGAACATTTTGAATCAAGGAAGAGGAAATTAAATTCTGTATGACCTCTTAATGATAAAAGAATAATCTATACGTTGGTAACATAGAGCAGCTTTGCTTCCCCTTCATTTCTGGCCAAGTCTTACATTTACTTTGTCAAAACTGGCAAAGAAGGACTGTTTCTAAAGGTGACGGAAAAGGACCGAGATGACATTTTTTGCACCCAGCTTTGGTGCAGCTGCACATAGAGCTGACAGATTATTAAAAAACTTAGTAAATTTAGGAAGTTTGTTTTTGGTGTTGACGCAGACCCAGTGCCTGAAAATGTGTGGCTGGGATATCCGGCAGCTCTGCTTGTTGCTTGTTTCTGGTGAAATGATCAGAGGAAACAGAGCAGGGTGGTTAAGGGCCTGGGCCCTGGGCTTGGTACTTACCAATCTTTTTAAGCCTCTGTTTTATCATTTGTGACACGGGGAGAGCAACTGCATCTACTTCATGCAGATGGGTGAGAATTAAATAAGGTAATGCATTTGAAGCACTACGTGTAGTGCCTGGCACATATTGTAAACCGTTATAGATGTTAATTAGAAAAAAACAGGCTTTCACTTTGATCTAGCTCACTATATGGTGTTATTCTAATTGTTGCCATGCGTTTCTATGTCTCTCTCTAAATAGAGTAATTCCTTAAGGATGGAGGATCTCCCTGTTATGTCCAACTGTGCCAAATATAGGAGACTCTGGCAGATTAATTTGGTCTGGATCTATCTCTTAACAAATGTCAGTGGCATGCCTCAGCCAACATGCTTAAAGAAATTCACCAGGAAACTGCCTATAATGTGGAACCTACTGTGTGATTTCATAGATCCATCTGCCTTTAAATGTTTGTCAGTTGCCTTTTTACTGTCTCAGTTGCCTTTTTCGTTCGCAAATTTATATGCCACTTTCATGATGCCTAGAGCATATGAGTATTTTGGATGTTAATAGTGTCTTTCCAAAGCCAACTTTAAAAAACAATGTAGTTTATTTTCAGTTGTGTGGTATTTAGTGAGGCAGAATGTGTCTAAGGGTTTTTCCTGGAGGAGTACTTTCTCTCTTGCTGTGCTCAACACCTTTGGGAATTGATGGTGGCGTCTGGCTGCTGGAGATGTGAGGTTTTCCTCTCCTCCTTCTTAGTAGAATGTTCCACTGGGGACTTTTCTAATTCTCAGGGCTTGTGGGGATTTGGTTTTGGTTTTCTCCGTCAGCAAATGTAATCATCACATCCCAAAGGCAGGAGCGTGAGAAACTGAGCAAAATTCTGAGCGGCCCCTAAAATCACGAGCGTGATGAAAGGCCTGTGACTGTGCACGCATTCACACCGCACACCCACATGTTCTCTGGCTGCTGACTTTGACCCACCTTAATGCTTATCACTCCAAGCCTGCTGGGAAAACGCTCTCCGTAAGGACCAAGGCAGCTGGTGTGTGCGGTGCTGCTTCTCAGGCTCAGAACCGGAGGCGTGCTTGCAGGAGGGGCCGATTTAACCAGCGAAGAGCACAGCTTTCTGAAACCCTTTTTCTTCGTTCAGAAATAGGTGTGGAGATGTAGTGGATGTCCTTTCTAAAATAAAAACCTACATCGTTAAGAAAGCCCGCTCCGGCACTGGGCGTATTTCCTCTCAATTTTCGCAGTACATCGGTCACCTTTAATGACACTTTGTATCACAGAATTTAACCTGAATTTTGAATCCTAGCGAAATATTTTGGCTGTGGGTTTGATTTATGGCATCCTGTTTTGTTAACTGTGGTCTCTTGTTAGTTTTTAAAAGTAATATTTCACGCGGTTGGTTTTATCAAAAGATTTCATAGCTCACTGAATTTACTCATGCTGTCTTTTCAAACTTCTTAAATTGAAAAAGTGATACATATATATATATATATATGTATATGGTAAAAAAAAATCAACAGTATAAAAGAATATAAGTGAAAAAAAAGTAGAAATAAGCCTTCTTCTACCCCAGATTGCCAATCCTGCGAGGCTTCCTTCCCAGGTAGTCATCGTTACCAATTAGCTTTGTATCTTTCTGACATTTTCCATTTATATACAAGCATATATATGTATATTCATTCTAGGCACACTGACCTGTATCTTGCCTTTTCCACTTAATGTCTCTTTCCATATCAGCTCATATAGACTGCCACACCTGGGACAGGCCTCATGTCCTGGGAACATCTCCCAGTAACACAGCATTTTTCCTCCCTGGCATTCCTGGAGCCTGTAATTCCCTAATTAGGCTTCATCCCTTTGATTTGAGCTCTGCCCAATGACTCAAAGGCAGATATTCCGGGAATCTTGTGTTCTTTTTCATCCTGGTCTTAGTACCAGTGAATTTTTCATATCCTTTTCTGGAATAAGAGTAGCTGGCATAGGAAGTTGACCAAATTGGGGACCCTGGGAACTGGGGTGAGGCTGTGAGGAGAGAAGGAAGGAGAGGTGTGGCCCTACTCAGCTCACGTTCCAATTATTTTCCATGGGCATATCTGTCTTCCCTGACTCCCTCGTGGAAGGTGACTCCACAGACGAAGACGAGGCTGGGGAGGCTTTCTCTTCTGTGTTTTACACACTTAGAGGAGTCCTAGCCAAGGACTACAGGCCATACATTACAGTCTGAGCAAGAGTCCCTCCGCACTGGGAGAACGCCAGGCAGGAAGAAGGACCTCTTTGATCATTTGATAAAAGCTATGACTCGGGCTTCCCTGGTGGCACAGTGGTTGAGAGTCCGCCTGCTGATGCAGGGGTTACAGGTTCGTGCCCCGGTCCGGGAAGATCCCACATGCCGCGGAGCGGCTGGGCCCGTGAGCCATGGCCGCTGAGCCTGCGCGTCCGGAGCCTGTGCTCCGCAATGGGAGAGGCCACAACAGTGAGAGGCCCGCGTACCACAAAAAAAAAAAAAAAAAAAAAAAAGCTATGACTCTTTCTAGAAAAATGAGGAAATACATAACAATCTGTACACCACTGCAAGGTTACTGTTGTTTGTATGATAATGCTACTATTTATTGGGCAGTTATTATATGTTGGGCACTAGGTCAAACAGCTCTGCGTACTTATTTTTTTTTAATTAAGCCTTACAGTAACAGCCCTATGTGGTAGATGTTGTTACCCTCAATTTACAGATTAAAAAACCCAAGCTTCGGACTTCCCTGGCGGTCCAGTGGTTAAGACTTCGCCTTGCAGTGCAGGGGGTGCGGGTTCGATCCCTGGTCGGGGAACTAAGATCCCACATGCCTCACGGCCAAAAAAACAAAACATAAAATAGAAGCAATATTGTAACAAATTCAATAAAGACTTAAAAAAACCCAAGCTTCAAAGAGTTTAATATGCACAAGGTAGCAAAGGATAGAGTTGGGTTTGAATCTATCTCAAGTTCAAGAGCTCCTGTTTGAAGGTATCTCTGACCTGCCGAGGTTGAACGGAGGACCGGGCTGGGGATGTGTCTAATGCAGGGTCTAGTGCCACAGGTGGGAAAAGCCAAGAACGCCTCCATGAGCACGCTGCCCTGCTGGGCAAGAGGCAGCCTGAACAGGCGAAGCCAGAATGCACTCACGTGGAAGGGCAGAACACAAAGCACCAAGTGTGCTCAAAACCACCAAGAGCAGAAGTGAGGAAGAAGAGTGGGAGGTTTATGTTAGCACGTGGTGTGGAAACAGAGATAATAGTAGCTAACGTTACTGAGTGCTAATCACAGGTGAAGCGTTGATCTAAGAACGTTACATGCTGTAACTCACTTAATCCTCACAATAGTCCTATGGGTAGGTACTATCATTATAAACCGAGGGATAGAGAGTTTGCTCCAGATCATACAGGTCGCAAGCTGTAAGGTCAGGATTTGAAAACAGGCAACTGGCACAGTCTGTCCCTGACCCCCCAGACTATGCTGCCCCTGTAGCACTGGTTCGCATCCCCTCTCCCCTTTTTTGCATCTTGGTAAAATCTCTTACTGTTATTTTCAAGGCCAAATGCCCCATTCTCCTTGGAGTCTTTCCCAATCCTTAATTCCTCATACTCAGGCCTCCGAGGCATCCTTCATTCCCTTCTAGGTGGCCTCGTTGCACTTGGTTCATACCTACTGTTGGTGCCTTTCGGATGTTACATTTTAATTATTAAGCTACAGGTGTCTTGAGATTGAATAAGGCACATGCTATTTACCCTCAGTGCTTAAAGCAGCACAGTGATCGATGCTCCTCCCACGTGTTTCCTGCACAGCTCGGAGGCTAGGTTCTACTTTACTCCCACCCTCCCGGGTACCTGCATGGCACCTCAGGCTACAAGAGAAGTGGACCATGCAGGAGCTCACCCAGGAGGCTCGCGGAGCCCCGGGCCCAGGAGAGCTGGGGGACCTAACGGCACCAGGGTGACCAGCCCAGCCCCTTGCTGCTCCCCGGGAAGCAGGTCTTGTCTTTATCGGAGTGGCTTGCAAACAAGCATCTCTCTGCTCTGCTATTTCTGCCTGCTTTTACCCATAGACAGTTGAAGACTGTTCTGTCTGTCTTAGAGTCAGAGTCTAGGAGAGAGGATCTGACTCCTTGGCTGGTCACTCTCCAGTGTCAAGTGTCCCTCTTGGGCAGGGGTCTCATGCCAGGTTGCTTCCTAGGCCACTAGCCTCCTATATGTAGTCCAGGCATCCATTCCTGGGTGTGGTGACTCTTGGTAGAACCTGGAATGCCCCTGGGTTTTTTGTGTGTGGAGAGAAATACTCAATCCAATTTCTCCTTTGTTGGACGTGCAATGTATTAAGCTTCAAACAATCAACATTCATCTAAATATTCAGACACTAGTTACACAATGATTAAATTAAAAAGAACTTATGAATTTAATAAATTTGATTTCCCCCAATTTAAATATTGATTGCAAATTTAATTTAGGTGCTCACAAATCTAATATTATCGAGTACTCTTGGTTGTTTTAATTGACGTAAGGAGACAAAGCATGCAAAATTTCAAAGATTTTAAAGCTAATTGGTACTTGATTTTAAAATGTCTACCAACGTACTAATAACATGGATTTGAATTTGTTACTCCATTGTACATATTTCTATTCCTTTTTTTTTTTTTTGCGGTACACGGGCCTCTCACTGCTGTGGCCTCTCCCGTTGCGGAGCACAGGCTCCGGACGCGCAGGCTCAGCGGCCATGGCTCACGGGCCCAGCCGCTCCGCGGCATGTGGAATCCTCCCGGACCGGGGCACGAACCCGTGTCCCCTGCATCGGCAGGTGGACTGTCAACCACTGCGCCACCAGGGAAGCCCTATTCCTTTGTTTTATTCTTGCCATTATCTTTACCATTATTATTTCTTTACTCACCTAACTTAACCAGGGCTGATAACAATTCAGTGCTATCGTGTGAATGAGACAACAGTGGTCCTTCCTCAAGTAAGAAAAAAAGTATTGATTTCTTGTTAATATAACTACAAATGTTAATTATAGCAAAGTCATTCTAAGCAAATTATACAAATAAAATTATTGAACATGAAATGATAGTTCATGTTTTAAATCACAATAATTAGAAAATTTTGAGTTTAAATACTTTGTTATAAAATAATTACAAATCTTGCTGTCATGTAAACCATTTTTTGAAGGATGTTTTCAATGTTTACTAGTTTCAGTATTTTTGAAATGTGGAGCTGTTTGCCAGATTTTACAGTCTTTCTTCTGACAGTGTAGACCTTAAGCAGTTTTAAAATAAATGTTAATGTTGAGTAGTTTTGTTCTCCACTGATGGCATATATTGGCCAAATGAAATACATCCTGATAGCTACAAAGTTTTATAAACGTATCCAGATGACTATGGCTGGAAATAGACTGTGGCACTTGAACGGGAGTCAGGCTAGATTTTAGAAGACAAGGCAAGGATCTCAGCTCAGACATCATACGTCAAAGTCCCATCAGCATCTTACACCTCACCCTGCTCACCTTTCAGCTTCGATGGTAAAATGTTGTTTGTTGCAATCACTTCCCTTGTTATTCTTCAAATTATGTGAGTTATTTAAAAACATTGAAAACGCCATAATATTTTTTGGGTTTATAAACCTTTCTTTTAGGTATATATTTTGCTCCAATATAGAAGAAACTGATTTTAAAAAAATTTATTTAGGAATTTAGGAATTTCAAACATAAAAAATTGAAAGGATAAATATCAAACATCTTTTTACCCAGATTCCTTAGTTGTTAACATCTTGTCACGTTTGCTTTCCTCCATTTTTTTGTTGAGAAGTTTGAAAATTGCAGATGTCATGGTGCTCCCTCTACTTCCAAGTGTGTGTGCTAAAAACCAACATTCTCCTCCGTGTCCTTAATGCCAGGATCACACCTTAGAAACCCGTTAATTCAATATAATCTAACATACAGCCCGTATTCAAATGTTCCTAATATCTCCCAATGGTCCTTTATAGATTTCTCCCCCAGAATTCAACCACGTTTCCTTCATTGTGTTCGTTATTATGCGGCTTCACTTTCCTTTGGTCTGGAATAGTCTCCTCCACTTTGTTGTTGTTGATGATATGACATTTTTGATGAGTTCAGGCCAGTTGTTGTATAAAATGCACCACAATCTGGATTTATATGTCGGGGTCCTCATGACCAGATTCAAGTAAAACGTTTCTGGCAAGAACACCCAGAAGGCGATGTATGATATTGCCACTGAGGCTTATGCTGTCAGCTTTTCTCTTGTCGGTGATGCTAAGTTTGACCAGGAAATCAATTTTGAAAACCAGGTTGGATTGTAATTAGGCAGATCATGAGAGTTTCAATTGAAATGAGTCTTTTCCTTCCTAGAGTTTCCTACCTTGGAGAAGCTGACATCAGTGTCAAGAGACTCTGAGATTCGTTGAGTGTCTTTATAAATGGAAGTTAGAAAGAATGTCAAGAGACTCTGAGGTTCATTGAGTGTCTTTATAAATGGAAGTTAGAAAGTATGTCATGGGGAATTCCCTGGTGGTGCAGTGGTTAAGAATCTGCCTGCCAGTGAAGGGGACACCAGTTCGAGCCCTGGTCCGGGAAGATCCCACATGCCGTGGAGCAGCTAAGCCCATGCGCCACAACTACTGAGCCTGCGCTCTAGAGCCCATGAGCCACAACTCCTGAGCCCTCGTGCCACAACTACTGAAGCCTGTGTGCCACAACTACTGAGCCCGTGCACCTACAGCCTGTGCTCTGCAACAAGAGAAGCCACCACAATGAGAAGCCCATGCACCGCAATGAAGAGTAGCCCCCGCTTGCCACAACTAGAGAAAGCTTACACGTAGCAACGAAGACCCAATGCAGCCAAAAATAAATAAATAAAATAAAATAGGACTCCTGTTTAAAAAAAGAAAGAAAACCTCACGGGATGTCTAGGAGAAGGGCATTCCAGGCAGGGAGCAGCCAGGAGGCCAGGGCTGAAGAGCCGTTAGCAGGGAGGAGGGCCGGATGACCCAAGAGGAGGCAGGAAGAAGATCCTGAAGGCCTTGAAGGCCCCCGTGAGAACTTTAGCTTTGGGCTAAGTGTGACGGGAAGTCCCTGAGAACTTCTCAGCAGAGGCTGAAGTGACCTGACTTCCATGTTTTTCTTGTCATTTAGAATTTTTAATACTTTTTAAAAGTGATCTTTCAGACAGGGACAGATTTCTGTTGTATACTGTGCCTACATAAAAAAAGGAAAACGTAAGTGAAAGAAGTTGTTTAAGGTATTTCTAAGGCAATGCAACTACATCACAACTGCCACCTGACCGACGGGAATTTAAAGACCATCCTGACTTCAGGGATGTTAAAATGTGAAAAAAGGGGCTTCCCTGGTGGCGCAGTGGTTGAGAGTCCGCCTGCCGATGCAGGGGACGTGGGTTCGTGCCCTGGTCCGGGAGGATCCCACATGCCGCGGAGCGGCTGGGCCCGTGAGCCATGGCTGCTGAGCCTGCGCGTCCGGAGCCTGTGCTCCGCAATGGGAGAGGCCGGAACAGTGAGAGGCCCGCGTTACGCCAAAAAAAAAAAGTGAAAAAATATGATAGGAAGCTCCTGAGTACAAGCACTTTATTTCAGAACTATAATCAACCCCCAGCTCCGTCAAAGCCCCTGTGTGTGCCGCCCCGATCCTGCACACACGGATCCTGCACACACGGATGCTGCACACACGGATCCTGCACACACCCTCCCCACCCGCACACATCCACGCTCCTGGCTGCTGTGTCGGTCCTGCCCTGTTTCTCTACTGTGGCTGCAAACGTGTGCCTTCGCCGTACATTTTCGGCCTTGTCTTTGAACTGTTCTGCATGTGTTCTTCTGCCACTTGCTTTTTCACTGTCTGACAGTGTGTGAGGTGCAGCCTTGGTCATTCCCGCTCTGGAGCTGGGCCCCCCTGTGCCTGTCCACGCTCTCTCCGTGCTCCTGGTCGGAGGCATTTGGGGGCTCCCCGTGTTCACTGCTACAAACCGCTTTCCTACCAGCGTTCCCTGCTGGTCTCCTGGAATGCGTGGGGGCCTTTCTCCAGAGCTCAGACCTCTGGAATCGCTGAGTCTACACGACACACTTTCCGACTCTGTCCACTGATAAGGCCAGAGCATCCGTCCTCCCTCCCTGGGCATCCCAAGGAGATGGGACTCCTGCCCTTGCTAGGTCTGTGGCCTGGACTGAAGTCTGCGTTCAGGGTCCTGGGGGAGATGTGGGAGGATGGGGGGTGCCTCCCAGCCAGCAGCCTGGGTACCAAAGCCAGGACTGGAAGGCAAGGCTGTGCCCCAGCCTGGCTCCCAGAGGGAGGGAGTGAGGTGGGTCCCCTGTGGGGGCTGGGGGCATTGCGGATTCCACTGCGCAGTCACTGCTGGGCCGTGGGACGTGGAACCCCAGAGGATGCCTGTCCTCTGAGCTTCTCACATCTCGGCTTCCTTCTGACCACAGGAAGGGAAGCTGCAGTGGACCTGGGAACACTTGGGGCTCCAGGCTGTTTATCGGGTCCAAGGTTACCGCCTCTCTGATCCCAGAGGTCAGGGTGGGAGCAGGGACCTCGGCCCCTGGCCACCCGCTGCTGTCTCCTCGGTGGCCCGCGTGCTCCTCCAAGGCCTCAGACTCGGCGGCCCACCCCCCAGCGGTGCGCCCGAGAGGCAGAGGCTGGCAGGGACCTTCCTGAAGGGACAGCCGGCCCTGCTGGTTGGTCACTGCGGAGCCCGGACTGGCCGTCCCAGGCCCCCGACTGCGGAGCTGCAGGCTCTTCCAGGTGGTGGTTTTGTGAAGACAGGAGCCGCCGCCCCGTGCTGCGCGGGCGGCTTTCTCTCGTCACCTGTCAGGAGTCCAGGTGGAGGACGGTTCACGCTGCTGTGTCAGCCCCGCCGCAGCCCGAGAGCTCTCCTCCCGCGCTCTGCCCTCCCCGCACCAGCCGTGACACTCCCTCGAAGGTCTCCTGCTGTCGGCCCTCTGCAGGGAGGGCGCGAGGCTCCCACGTCTGGGCCTTTCTTTGTTCCATCCTAGACCTGCTGTCCCCGTGCTCCCGAGGTTGCCGCGTCTGTGCTGTCCCCTGCAGGGCCCCAGTCGCGCCCTGGGCCACGCTGCACGCCCCCCGTGACCGCGGGAGGCCGCCCCGGGGACCCGCCGCCCCGCCGCTCCTGCAGCCTGGGGGCTGCTCCTCCCGGGCTGCGTCTGCCCGTTCTGGGCCCGCGGGCCTGCAAGCCGCTGCGCTCACGGCGCCCGCTGCCGCCGCCGCGGCTGCGGCTCCTGGCGTGGCCCCTTTGGCCGCAGCTGCACACTCGGTGGCCGCAGAAGGAATGATCTTGGCAGGATAGGTTGGGCATCGCCTGAGCAGGGGCTGTGTGTGGGCGTCATGCCAGATTCCCTCGCCCAGTGAGACGGGAAAGGGCACCTGGGACGTGTCCTCGAGCTGACCTGATCCTGCCCTTGTTGTGGAGCTCTGTGACAGCTGGTCTCCTCCTGCCCTCGGCCACAATCCAGTCACGTCCGTCGTGCCCTGCCTGGGGTGGCCTGGGTACCACGGCATCTTGGCCGGGGGGCTTGGGAGTAAGTGAGGTTTTCCCAGTGGGCAGCAAGGTCTCCCAGGTGCCTCAGGGGAAAGGCACAGCCAGTGGCAAGTGTGAGGCGTAGCTCCTGTTTACCCCGAACCCGGACAGAGATCTGGACGGACTCCAGTGGAGGAAGGCGCCTCTGGTCACCCCTCTGGCCCACATCCGGCACACGGCTAGCAGCCTGGCTCTGCTGGGCCAGCAGCATGCTGTGAGGGAGCGGGCCATGGGGCCGCTCAGGCGACGCCACGTCACCGCTCAGTCGGCGTGCATATCCGCCACTCCTCCGCCTCCGCTGATCTGGGCAGACTCAGCACCGGTGTGCCCATGAATACATGTCACCCCTGCACGGCTGTCTCTGCAGGTCCCCAGGGAGATGCACGGTCATGGGGCTGTGTGATCCTTTTTTTAAAAAGATGGCTCAGCCTCTGGCACCTGATCCACTCAGACCGCAGCCCTAGGAAGAGGAGGGACTGCACTGCCCGTCTCCCTTGGGGCCTCTGCCTGGGTTCAACATCCCCTCCTGCTGGCCCTCTATGATCTCCCTTCATCACACACCCCTTTGTCTTTGTGTCCTTGTCCCCTACACCTAGCTGGGCCCTCAGGATAGCATCACTCCCCCCCTCCCCAAAATGCGCCATCACCTCCGCGGGAGCAGGCCCATACCGTACAGGGGCAGCAGGTGGGGTACACATTTTAATAGTATTGCTGTGGCCTCTGTGTGGAAACTGGACTTGAAGGAGCGAAGTGGAAGAGAGGTTACTGGGGAGGCTACTGCAACCGTCCAGGCAGGAGATGCTGGCAGCCTGAGCAAAGAGGGTAGAGGGGTATTGGGGGTGACGGGGCTTGGGTTGAAAATCCGTTTGGAACAGAGATCCAGCTGGTTCAGAATTCTGAACGGCCTTGGTGGCTTAGGGATATGGAGAGAAACTAACACAAGCAGAGTTCATAAGAGACAAAGGCACTGTGCTTGCAGAGGGAAAACCCAACCTTTCAGATCTACAATGAGCAGTGATAAGGTAGATGCACGTTGAGCTGAAAAGTATCTAAAAATCCTGCGGACCCTGGGCTGTTCGTGAGTCAGCAATAAAGTGCTCCGGTTTGGAAATCAAGTACAAAATAAACTACACATTTAGAAACCACAAAGCAATCTCTGTTATATTCAGCACTGCTCAGAGCCCTGCTGGAGTTCTGCATCTAGTTTTGGGTTATATGAATCTAGAGAGATGCAGAGAATTCACAGAAGGTTCAGGTGAGAGCTTCAACGATGATTAAAAGGTTGAGAAGTAAGATTTAATAGCTAGAGGAGAAGGCTGCATGCTGATTTAATAATTGTATTTGTCCACAGAGGGATGTGTTTTGCAGGGAGTGCCGAGCAGTTCTTCCACATTTCTCTTGATCAAGTAAGATGAGATACCTTTATTTTTAACTTTTTTTAAAATTTATTTTTTAATTGAAGTTTTGTTGATTTACAGTGTTGTGTTAGTTTCCATGTATGGAAAAGTGATTCTGTGTGTGTATATGTGTGTGTGTGTGTATTTATATGTATATATATATATATATATGTGTATGTATATATTCTTTTTCTGATTATTTTCCATTATAGTTTATTATCAGATATCAAACATAGTTCCCTGTGCTATACAGTAGGACCTTGTTTGTCTATTTTATGTATAGTAGTTTATATCTGCCGATCCCAGACTCTTAATTTATCCCTCCCCCTCTTCCCCTTTGTTTTCTATGTCTGTGAGTCTGTTTCTGTTTCATGAATAAGTTCATTCGTATCATCTTTTTAGACTCCACATATAAATGATATCATATAATATTTGTCTTTGTCTGAGTCACTCCACTTACTTAGTATGATAATCTCTGTGTTCATCCACGTTGCTGCAAATGGCACTTTTCATTCTTCTTTACGGCTGAGAAGTGTTCCATTGTATATATGTACCACGTCTTCTTCATCCATTCATAAGATGAGATGCCTTTAAACTGCCTCAAGGGTGATTTTGGTTGGATATGAAAACAGTCCCTCATCTGAAGGGAGGATTGTTAGGCATTGGAATGTGCTACCAAGGGAAGCTTTTGGAAACTCTTCCCCAGACGCCTTTTCCTATTTGTTGGGGATTGTTAAGTGGAGCCCACCCTGAAGACGGAGAGATGGCATAGCAAAGCTGTGAGAGGCATCCGCCAGTGGCACTCTGGGCCCCTGAGGACCAAGACGGCCGATGAAGTCGAGGTTGGTTGCTTTCCTTCTCAGGATGTCCTGGGGATCCTTGAAGAAGCCAGGGCTAAGGGATCACTCACTGGTGTCATTGCTGAGAGCTGCTGAGCCTCCTGGGCACCCTAAATGAGACAAAGACCGTGGGGGTGTGTGGTGGAGATCAGGCGGGGTCCAGGTGCTGTACACCTGCTCTCTCTGGTCTGGTTCTTCAGCGGGGTCCCACCTAGTATGCGGCTGGCCTGCAAAACTAAGGTCAAGCTTCCCCAGTAGGATTCACGCAGAGCAGGAGCAGTGGTTCACGTTCACACGAGGACCCAGCAGGCGCTACACGTGGTGGGATAGCCAGGCGGGTGGAGACGGCATCACAGGGACCGGACGCTCATTCTGCAGGGGCCACAGCTGCTCAGAGCCAGCCGCCCGGGGGTGGCTGCGAACAGTCAGCTCTCCTGAGAAGTCAGACATCTGGGGTTTTAATACAGATCTCCTACTTTTAAAATGCTTTGGCAAATAATAAAAATTCTGAGGAAACCTGTGTGGGCCAACACCGCACCGACGAAGCAAATGCAGCTGCGTCTGGATTCGGTGAACAGGTTCTGAGTCTGCACCTCCGACACAGACTCATGAGAGAGAACCAAGGGGGGCAGGCCGGCCGTGGTAGTGGGGCTCGGCCCTGCCCCCAGTCCCCCAGGGTCAATATTACTGAAGGTTCTGCAGTTTGACTTTTGGATGAGAGGCTTAAAACAGCTGTTTCACTCTGAATTAGCTGGATAGTTGCAGCTGTGAAGACACCTTACCTTTTACCCCTAAGATGTCACCCAGCCGCCCCTTCCCACATAAAGGATACAGAGCGATGTCCAGCAATCAGAGAAAACCAACTTCCCTTTAGGCTGAGTCATTCTCATGGCAGCACCTACCTACCAGGCTGTTTTTTGAAAGTCTGGGGACGTGTTTGGGATGAGAATGGTCCATCTTGTCAAGAGCAGGCACTCGAACAAAAGAGGTGGAGCTGGGAACCACTAGTCTCTACAAAGTGAGCACCTTTCAGGGAAATGCTGCCAAGTTCTCACTTGTGGGACTGATCTAGGCTGTTGCTGGCTGCCCACTCTGGGTGGAGAGTGTGCTCTGGGGGGAGGGGGGAGGGGGAGGCGGGAGCACCCTAGCTTTGCCTTCCCGGGGCTTTTGCACATAAAGGTGATGTGTTGCTTGTTTATGAGTGGCCGTTAAATAATAAGATTCTACCCAAGGTCTCATACTGAGGCTCACAATGGGCGGGTACTGGGCTGGGTGCTGGGAATCCAAAGTCATGGGATCTGTGTGATTCCTGCTTCTAAATGATCTGCCCCGGGAAGAGCTGGACAAATGAGACATCAGCTTCTATTCTGCTCGATGCTTTCACACAGTTGGATTCACTGCAATGGAACACCTGAAGTGTTTTGTTTTGTTTGTTTTCTTTGTATTTTATGAGATCAAAACAAGACCAAAACAAAACAAAACAAAAGAGCTGGTAGAATGTCTTTGAGTGTTCTTTCTGCTACCAGGAAAGAATTTTGTTTTATTTCTGCTTTCACTAGAAATTATTGCAAATTCTGAGCTTCACAGAATGCCCTCACAAAAACAGGTTCAGGAATAATTCTATCATAGTTACACGGTTTTCTTTGGCTTGAAAAAAAATCGGTTAGTTAAATGCTAGACTGTTGCTGAAATGGATCCACCGAAAGGATATAACTTTTGGGGAGAAATTGTTCCACGTTACAAAATTATGTCTTTATCCATTAAATATGTGAGTGTCTAACATTGATCTGTACATTCTAAGGGCATAATGTCTCTTCTCAAATTTTTTTAATAATAATAATAGTTACTATTTTGTTGAGGATTGTCCTGTGCCAGATCCTGCACACGTAATTTTGTTGAATCCTCCCAACAACCCTTTTGAAACAATCAGTATTATTATTTCTATCGTATGGATGAAAGCTGAGGCTGTGCGAATGTGCCCAAAGTCACACACTAACAAGTGGCTGGGCAGGGATATTCTGCCATCAGAGCTTGTACTTTAAACACTGCTTTAGCCTGACTCCTTTTGGTTTAATGTGAGAGATGAGATTAATACCCAAGTAAAAACGAGGCCTTTCTGATTGCTCTGATCAGAAGTAACCTCTTGTTCCCAGAGCCATAGTTTTCGACTGTCCTTGAGGCTGGGAGATGATCACATCCTCTGCTAGCGAACCTGACTTCTGAAAGCAGCACCGAGTGCCCGGTACCGACCATGGTGAATATGGTGGTTAATCCCACTTTCAGTCTAAAATGAGGGGAGACTCACGTGTTATCACTGGCTTGCAATTGTTTCCAAGTGAGGCATTTAGAAATGTTTTATCCGATGGTGGAAGGAAGTGTTGGCTCTCCGGAGACACGTGTTGTGAAGGGACCTGGCAGGTGCACGCGTGGTCCTGACCAGTGTCGATTCTCTCATTTCCCCACAGCATTTTTGCATGCCTGGCCCTGAAGGAATGGGTGGCCTCCCCACGCGCTGGGCACAGCAGCGAGGCTCACTGAGCAGGACATTGATGGGTGGATTGCGCAGCGCGCCATCGTCTCGTGCACGTCAGGGTCCCTGCTCACCTCTCTCCTTTTCGTCCTTTGGAGCCTGAGGTCCAGAACGTCCAGGCTGGCGTGTGGTTCTCACAGAGCGCCTCCTCCAGCCGCCACTGACTCGCTCCGGTTGGGGGTCCGGGCTCCCTGCTGTCTCAGGCTGCAGTAGGGTCACAGTGCAAGTGGACAGTGCCGACCGCAGCCTTCTATCCCTCTGCCTCCCACTAGAGAGAAACAAGCGCGCGGGTGGCGAGCCAGATGCGAAGTTTCTGCTTCAGGAACTTTCCCCACAAGTACGCCTCGCTTGGGGTTTCAGAGCATTTACCTTTTGTCCTGCTTCTTTGTCAGGAGCTCTGAATCAGTGGTCCTGTGGCCCGGGGCAAGTGACTTAACCTCCTGAGCCCTCCGTTCCCTCGTTTGTAATAGTGGCGGCTCTACCTCTTGCAGTTGTTTGAAAGAGCACAGATTTGGCTGCCTCACTTGGCTTGAATCCGCCTTCTAATTTGGGTAACTTGTCTGAGCCTCGGTTTTTCCATGCATGTGACTGAAACAGCGCTTCGTTTGTCTTATTATTGTTGGAAAGATGAAAGGAAAGGATATAGGTACAGCATGAATTCGGATCCTACAATACAGCAAATGCTCGATATTAGTTATAATCTTACTGTGTTGTCTTGGAGGTCGATGGATGGCTTTGGAAGGATGCAGTCCATGAAACTTCTGAAATGACATGCAAATATTAGCGTGTAGATGGTGTGCACTCTTCTGGGACAGGGCTCCGTAACACTCAGCTGATTCTCTCCGCCGCTCCCTCCAGAGTCAAGAACCACTGTTCTAGACCCTTAGATACGGAGAGTTCGTGAACACCCTCGACACAACCTCCAGAACGGGGTTGAAACTTGGCCCTGTCCGTGCCCTGTCGCCTGTGTTTGAACTTAAAGCCCTGAGATATGGATTCTCTTCTCAGCGCACGTCTCTCTCCCCAGCCCACACCTCTTCTGTGTGGCCATTTGTTGTTTGTGTGCGTGTTGTGTATTGTGGCCGTCTGCCTTCCTGACTGGGCTGCAAGCTCCTTGAAGGCAGGGACTTAACCATTCTGTGTCCCCAACAGTGGGAGGCTGAGCTCAGATCTCTGAACCAGCGAGGTGTTCTGGAAACTCATCAAGTAACCACAGGTTCGGATTCATCAGAGCAGGGTGCTGAGGGGCCTCCAGGGGCCATCACTCTGCAGCCTGACTTGGGAGAGGAGCTGAGGAGAGACTTGAAGCATTCAGGCCCACATCCCTGCCTGAGGCTGAGCTCATTTCCATCCACAGGAGGGACAGCAAGTTTCCTCTCTCCTGTGTGGTTGCCAGGACAGGTTGGGGCAAGTTGGTAAAGTGTGGACATAACGTGGCTTGCAAACGCGTTGGCTAGCTTTGCTTAGGCAGTTTTGGTGAAAAGAGAAAAAGGTAAAACAGGTAAAACCTGTTCTGCTTTGAAAAATAAAATTGCAGGTGGGCTAAAAGGGAATCTTTTGCTTGCCTTGTTCAGATGGTTCAGGGGAAATCAGTGGTGGCCCGCAAATCCAGACTGTTGCCATGATGCTGTGCCCTATGCAGAAAGATGGGTTTTGGAATTTAGGAGTTTAAGCAGAGGGACAAGAGCTTCCTTAAATACTATTCAACTACTAGGGGTAGGTTAAAAAAAAAGTGAGTCCTATCAAGTTTGGTAAAATTCAGAAAAAGCATTACCTTCCTGTTTCTCTCTCTTCCTGTCATCTTCCTTCTAAGCCATACCAGTGAAAACACTTACTGAGTTGTTATTTTCTCCCAGAATTAATCCATCACACTAGAGAAGGTGAAGTAGTTCACAGAGCCTTGAATTTCCCTGAACTTTCTCAAATTATGAATCTATTTTTCCATCAAAAAGTTCTATAAACACACATAAAAATCTGAAGACTAAGAGAAATAGGTCACTTAAAATCTGACCACCCATATTTGTATAATCCTTTATCCACTATTACCATTTTCAAGTATTTCTTCCTTGTAAGTATACTTAAAGTTGTAGTGATCATTTAACTATAAGTTTGTATCTTGCAATTTTCACCTATACATTCACATAAGCATTTTTCTTTTTTTCTTTTTTTTTTTTTTTGCGGTACGCGGGCCTCTCACTGTTGTGGCCTCTCCCGTTGCAGAGCACAGGCTCCGGACGTGCAGGCTTAGCGGCCATGGCTCACGGGCCCAGCCGCTCCACGGCATGTGGGATCCTTCCGGACCGGGGCACGAACCCGTGTCCCCTGCATTGGCAGGTGGACTCCCAACCACTGCGCCACCAGGGAAGCCCCACAGAAGCATTTTTCTTGATGAGCTCTGCTCTTTATAACCATCAGAGTTAGCGGTTGTATTTTACAGAGCGCACCCACCATATTCTTCCACTGCTGAATATGTGGATTGCTTCCCTGGTGTGCTGTTACACCAAATGCCACAGTGAACACCTTAGTGCATGAACGTTTTCTACAGTTTGAATGATTTTCCTGAGCTTGGTTCCCAGAAGTAAAACCAGCAAACGTAAGGGCTTGGGTGCTCTTGATGTGACCTTCCCCGGCGCTTCCCAAAGGCTTGCACAGTCTGCCCTGGGCAGCAACAGTAGGTGAAGGTTCCAGGCTTCTCAGCTGAGTTTTTATTTAAATGGTGATATGGAAATGGACTGCCTGGAAGGGTCTCCTGATGAGCCGCTGTCCCTGGGGGACAGGTGGGAGGAGGCGTGTGGCCTCACGGGCCACAGAGGATCTGGGCTCTTTCCTCCAAGAGGGATTCCCTCTGCTCGTGGACCATTGGAGAGCTGGGGCGTTCTAAAGCGCTAAGCCAGAGCAGGAAGGCGAGAGTAGCAGATACAAGTTACAGCTCAGGCCACGGTTAGACTCGTTGCCTCCTCACATGCTGAGACCCTGAGTGAGGAAGGGAAGTCTCTGCTTTAAACCAGCTCTCAGTTTGTCCGGAACCACTTTTGGGGGCTGACGGTCCAAGGCAGTCAGTACTTATTGTTGTCCCAGTTCGGTCCCAGGTAGGCTGGTGCATCCCGGCACCTAGAAGACTGGTCTAGAGAGGGGCCTCCCGTGTGTATTTTGTTGAGTGCAAGAAGGAACGGACAGTAGATCGGGAGCTAGCGGAGCCCTTGTTTCACGTGAGGCATGCGGCAGGCATTGCTGTTTGCCAGCCAAACACACATTTCCGTCTTCTTCCTCATCAACTGAACTCCATTTCACTGGGGGCAGTAGTGCGTCAGGGAAAGGCCTCATTTCCCCAGGCCCCTTGCACGTAGGGAGAACGAGGCTGGGGGCCTCGTGACACGCAGAGCAGTCACTGTGCAGATGTGATCTTCGAGTCTCGGGAAGCCCAGTCTCTTCTTTCCCGCTTTCCTCTCTTTCTTTTTGTGAGACTGGAGGTGGAGCAGCCGTCATGCCATCGAAAGTGACAAACGTGAGGATGGAAGTGACACGTTCGAGAGGGCAGAGAATGCAGGAGTGGGGAGCTGGGGTGCTGACACCGTGGCGGGGTTGCGGCATCAGCCCAGGGCATTAGGTTTCTGAGGATATGAACCCTTTTTAGAAACGCCACTGTGGTTTAGATTTTCAGTTACAGGCCGCTGAATGCCATCCTTACTGATACAAGGAGCCTGAGGCCCAGCAAGTGTCATCTTGCCCAAGGTCACAGTGTGGGCCAGAGCTAAAAGCAGAATCCAGGTCCGCTTAGTTAAACCAGCCTTTGGAGTTAACACCCTTTCCACTGTTGCCAATTTTAGATTGGAAGCACCCTCAAAAGTACATTGAGATTGAATGCATTTTCAAGATTTTTGGAAGAGATTTGATAAATAACTCATCCGGATAAATATTGGTTTCTGACTGATTTGGTGGAGAAAGGGTACCTGAAGACACTTATAACACAAGGGTTTTATTTTTATTGTATGTGCTCTAGTCTGTATGTGAGCTTCTTAGAGGGGTATTTACTTAGCAGAAGAGGCAATACAATGCCGGGGGTTTCTTTTAGATATTATTACCTATGTTAACTCTGCCCTCATATTTCATAGAAAGTTGGAAATCGAATCTGACAAATTTGATTTCGGATGTGATACTTCAAAACTTCGGTATGGTCTTCCATATGTTTTCTTATTTTTAGACAAGTCAAGAAAAAGCTGGGTGTACAACTGCCAGTGTGTATTTTCTCTCACTGTGTTAAAGTATGGACCCTTTGGCAGTATTTCTCAAAGAACTGCCTTTAAATGACCTTTTAAAAGCATCTACACTGTTCACATAGTTTTGTTCCTGGATAACAGTCCTCTACTTTTAGAAGGAACTTAAAGAAGAGACCAGATAAAAGAGTGAATGAGGGTCAAGTTCACATGGTGTCTCGTTTGCTGAGATGACCCCGCAGGGAAGCATTTCCATAAATCAGCCGCAGTGTTTTCCTTTGTAAGCACAGAGGAAGCTGCTCCTGAGTTTTGCGCCTAGTGCATTTGTCAGCAACAGGTAACTTCCCAAAGGTGGGATGCAGCAGACCAAATGTTTCAGTCCGTTCTTCGGGAGTCATGTGACATTTTAGAAAAGAATGTAAGGATGCTGTTCAGGCGGTCCCCTCAATATCCTACTCCTTACTCTATAATCAGTCAATTCCAATTTTTAAATTTTATTTTTTAAAAAAATTTGTTTTTGGCAGCGCTGCATGGCGTGCGGGATCTTAGCTCCCCGACCAGGGATCGAACCTGTGCCCGCTTCACTGGAAGCGCAGAGTCTTAAACGCTGGGCAGCCAGGAAAGTCCCTTTTCCAATTTTTAAATGTAGTTACTGCCCTCACATTTATTGTAATTCTCAATATGTTAGTACATAGGTTGGATAACTTTCTCCACCTGACACGTTGACCCTGACTCAGTCTGCCTATCTTTTCGTGCTTTTCGCTGGCCACAAGGCACGCGGACGTCATGGGATCCTGGGCAGCCCTTTACCTTTGTCCTGTTCTTCAACCGCAGCTCAGAAGTCATGCCAGCAACACAGCCTGACCATGCCTGGGAGCTATGCTGGGGTTGCTGCCGCCGTCTCGCTCTCAGCCCAGGGGTAGAGTCAGCTCGGAGGATGACATAATGGACAAATGGAAGGTCCTTGATGGTACACACCACTGATCATGCTGCATCTAGATTCCCAGTTATGGGGCACAGTAAACGTTCTTCTGGTTAAGCCGGTTGAATCAGATGTGTATAAGCGGAAGCCGAGAGCATTACTACGTTTAGGGAGGGCTGAGCGAGCCCTGAATCAGCCCTGCTAACCATCTGTGATGTCACACTGTCTGCAGCCTGCAGGAACAGCCTGTCCAACCCATGTCCGACTCTTACAACTTAAAAATGACGGCCGCTAGTGACCCTACAGGCTAGGGCTACCAGATTTAGCAAGTAAACACAGAGGATGCTCAGTTCAATTGAATTTCAGATACATAAATGAATAATTTTTATTCCCAAATATTGCATGGGACATCCTAATACTAAACAATTAATCCTCGTGTATCTGAAATCCAGCTTTACCTGGGCATCCTGTATTTTATCCAACAACCCAACTGTAGCTCCTAGAAAGACCTCTGAGGTGCTTGTGGGCACCTGGGTCCTGGCCATCCTGGGGTCTTGAAACCGTACTTGTCTGGGGCTCATTTTCAGTTAACGACCATTCTCTGGGTGGCCCGTTTCCTGACTTCATGAACAAGAACGACAGGGCTTCCCGCTGGACACAGGGCCCTTCGCTGGTGGGGCAAGGTGAGCCTTCTGTTCTCGGCACCATCCCCACCTCCTGGCGCCTGTTCTTCCTCATCGGTGATGCTGCCTGGGGTGTGACACTCTCTGTCCCCACCTCCTATAGCATGTCCACCCAGCCCTGCGGGCCCTCTGCCCCTGAATGGAGGGAGGACTTGCCTCTGGCCTCGAAGAGACCCACTTCCTGGTCGCCCTGCCCTCCTAGGCCCTCTGGCCCAGCACTGGGGGTCCCCATGGCTCTGTCTCCATTTCCTTTGCCCAGTTTGGTCCTTGCAGTGAAGGTCTGTGTCCTCTCCAGAGGCTCCGGTGCCGCAGGCAGCCTCCATCCTTCCCTGTGATCTGTCGGCATTTCTCCAGCTTCCTGTGGTGGCCAGAAAGAGACCCCTTGTCCTTGCCATATCACTGGGACGCTGCTCAGAGAACATCCCCTGGGTGTCTTCTCGGACCTACGCTCCCTCCGTCAGCCCTGCTCCCCTCGGGCCCACCCGCCAGGTTCCTGCCTTCAGCTGATGAGAAAACTCTGGCCCTCAGTTCATTTGCTGCAAAGATAAAGATCTCAGAGATGCCATCATCTTCAGAGAGCAGCAGTGAAGTATTCTATTACTTGGTGACTAAACATGTCTGGTTTCTGCTCCTGGGGTCATAATGATAGGAAGAGGGCAGCAAGAAAAACCAGCTTGTCAACAGGAGCCACTGGGAGGTTCCACAGAGTTCTAGTTCCCATTCAGGGGCCGTGTATCAAATGTTTACATAGTGACCGAACGTCGTCCTTCTAACAGCTTTTTTAAAGACGAGGAACGTGAGCCATTCACGTGGCCCTTTCCTCACCCAACCCTATCTTCATCACGGGGCTATACCACCGTTACGGACGCCTGCTATGGGCACAGTTGTGCACTCCCTCGAATTCACACGTTGGAGCCCTAACCCTCAGTGCCTCAGGGTGGGGCTGTATTTGGAGACAGGGTCTTGAAAGAGGTGATTAATTTAAAATGAGGTCATAGGGTGGGCCCTCATCCAACACAATAGATGACCTTATAAAAGGATGGGATGAGGACACAGACGCACAGAGAGAAAACCGCGTGAGGACAAAGGAAGGAAGCGGCATCTCCCAGCCAAGGAGAGAGGCCTCAGGAGAAACCAGCCCTGTGACACCTTGGCCTTGGACGTCCAGCCTCCAGACTGTGAGGGAGGACATTTCTGTGGTTAAGCCGCCCCACCTATGGAATTTTTGTAGCAGCCCGAGCTGACTAATACAGCCTTTACTCACACATCAAGGTTATCATTTCTCCTGCCTGCTCTGAGGCTCCAGGTGGTGGGTAGGGTGTGAGGGAAATGGACAGGGCTAGGGAACATTCCAGGCAGCATTCCAGGTGGGGTTGCGCTCTCCCTGCCCCGAGCCCTTGCCCTCCTTTCAAAGGCCCCTGTCCCCGTAGTAACCACTGAGTCCTCATCATAGAAAGGACTTGTGGGCGGTGGGGGAAGCATAGGTTCAAGAAGGCACCCAGGGGATGTTCTCTGAGCAGTGTCACAGTGATATGGGGTCTTGCTTCCTAAATTTTATAAAGGTTGTGGTTATGACTTTAAAATTCCATATAGAGAATGGAGGAAACAAGGTAAGATGAAGGGATAGAGGGAAAAACGCTAACTTAATAGTAGCACTATCACCTTCTATTTGCAAATACATCACAGGTGACCAAGCCCTTAATACTGATGGTGATTGTCAACACTGCATGGTGGACAGAGTAGGGTTATTATTAGTCTTTCCATTTCACAGATGTGACAAGTGAAGGTGAGCGTCTTGCCCAAAGGCATAAGAGGGTAAGACGTGGAGGCCGAACCCAGATCCCCACCTGGAGCTGCGCGATGTTCCGTGCGCGTGTCCTGCTGTCCACTTCTTCCACGGTCCCTCCCTCGGTGAGGACCCTGAGATTCTCCCACCACAACCTGGGGGTGGGGGTGGGCTGAGAGCGGAGGTCCCAACAGCTGGTGCCTCTGGAACACCCGCTGTTCCCTTGGCCAGAAGCCAAACAGAGAGTCAGAGCCTCTGTGTTTCCACCACCCTCATTGTGGCTCCTTTTAAAATTAAAGCCCAGCATGTTGTCCTCTTTTAATTCACAATTTATTGTGGAGAGAGAAGAAAGCTCGTGCCTGGTGATTAAGTTTTTAGAAGGCTCACCTTTGAGAAAGGCTGTAAAACGTTACTGCCAGGAGGGAGGGGTACCTGAAGAATGTGAGCTGGGCCCTTTTTTCCACGTGCGCTGTGCTCAGGCCGTCTCACAGCTATGGGGTCAAGTGCCATAAAGCGGGAAGCAAGAGCCCAGCACTGGAGTAAATGTTTTTTAACACTTAGCAGCCATTGACAGGGAAGGCTGTCCGTCAGCACCACGCGTCTAGTTGCGTGCTCGGGGCTGTCTGCTCTTCGGCTGCACACAGACAATCGCCGGGTTGGGGTTTTGGACGCTGCTTCTGGGAGCAGCAGGTGGGTATTACTTGGTGCAAAAGTTGCTTCTTGGTTAAGCGCTAGGTCCACCCCTGCCGGCTCCATTTCATTTAGGGAGATAGAGGAAAACGCTGTCCTCCTCAGGCCACACCCCGACCCCGCAGCAGCTGCGTGTCTCTGCACATCAGAACTTTCCCTGGCTTTGGGGGATATCTGGGAAGGCTCCGGCCCAAAGAAATCAAATAGGTTAAGACCTCAGTGCAGGAGTTCCTTCCACTCCACTCCTTCGGGGCTAGTGGTCCTTTAGGCTGCGGCGAGCTGGGAGTGGAAGCGTGTGGCAGACCGACGAGGGTGGCCCCGAGATTCCCAGCCCTGGTGTTCCTGCCGTTGTATTACCCCTCCCCGTAGTCTGGGTGCCGCTGTGCCTGAGACTTTGAGGAAGGTGGCGACTTTGGCCAGAGGGGAGCCGGCCCATGTGGGAGGACCGGTCAGGGAGGTCTGGAACGGCCTGGGAGGTCGGACGGGCCATGAAGCACCAGAAGGACGCTGGCTGTCACCGAGTGGCCTGGGAAGCTGTTCAAGCCTCTGAGGAGTGGGTAGGGGGAGGCCATGACCTGACCCGTTCGCAGACCATCTGAACCCTTAGTCCCCACCTAGTCCCACCTGTGGTGGTCAGGGGAAGGTGGGTGCCTGGGTGGAGAGATTCAACTCACTTCTGTGCCCTTCACGCCACTTAGCACGACGTTCGGCGTATTGGCCGCCCAGCAAGTGTCAGCTGGATTGAATCGAATGTGTCAGCCACCCGGGGTTGCTGTGAGATTTTCAGCTTTCTCAGAGTTTGAGTCCCAAACTTCATTATGTATTGGAGCTATTGACATAGCTGGTGAAATTCAAGGTAAAACTATGTTGGTGAGTAGGGCAGTTCTGGTTTTTGAATCCTCTCCAGAGTTCATGGAAAAGAAAAAGAATGGGCAGGCGTTCCTTCAGGTGGGAGGGGCACCCCCTCCTTTGCCCAGAGACATTAAAGAGATTGAGATGGAATGGGTCTCGTGCAGTTTCTCCTCGTGTGAGGGGGGCCGGGGGGAGGCGGGAGTGTCCTCTGTGTGGCTTTGCCTAGAGCACCTGCTACTAGACTATCACTGGTCTGTTCACCAAGTCTTACTGCGGCTTCCACTCCGTTGTTATTTTTAATGCTTTATTAAAGGAAGTGATTAAATCAGTGCACCCTGAGTAAAGCAGATTACCCTCCACAGTGTAGGTGGGTCTCATCCAGTCAGTGGAAGGCCTTAAGAGACCAAGGCTCCTCAAGAAGGAAAGAATTCTTCTTCCAGACCGTCCTTGACTCAAGACTGCACCATCAGCCCTTGCCTGATTCTCCAGTCTGTCAGCTGCCCAGCCCTCACAATCACGTGAGCCAGTCCCTTACAATACATCTCTCTCCCCGTCCTATTCATACATAGATCCTATATATAGGTAGAGATATAACATCCTGTTTTTCTGAAGAGCCCTGACTAATTCACTGTAAAAATTCTCAGAGACTAGGGCTTCCCTGGTGGCGCAGTGGTTGAGAGTCCGCCTGCCGATGCAGGGGACACGAGTTCGTGCCCCGGTCCGGGAAGATCCCACATGCCGCGGAGCGGCTGGGCCTGTGAGCCATGGCCACTGAGCCTGCGCGTCCAGAGCCTGTGCTCCGCAGCGGGAGAGGCCACAACGGTGAGAGGCCCGCGTACCGCAAAAAAAAAAAAAAAAAAAATTCTCAGAGACTAGAAGTCTGTCTACTCCACCGCATGTCCTTGAAGGTTGGTCCAGGTCTTACTTTTGAGCTGGAGTGAAGCGTGGTGTGCCTCCTGGGATGCTAGGTCTGGATGAGGGTAGGTGAGATGTGCCCGCCAGACAAGTCCTGGTGTTGTCAAGGTAACAATCTAGGGAGAACTGGGGCCTGAGCAGGGTGGGCCTGCCCACCTGCCCTCCTCTTCCCTGGTCCCAGGGGTTCAGACCTTTGGTAAAGAGGGTCCTGCTCTTTCCTCAGGCGTGAACTTCCCCAAGGACCCCTTCTCTCTGCTCCCCACCCCCCATTAAAGGGTCTCCATTCAGAGGGGTTCCAATCAAAGCCAAGGGCACAAAGCTGTGAGCACCTTGCAGCCTCAGCATCTGTCCCAGTGGAGAGCTTGTAGGGGAGAAGTACCTCTGATTGGTGGGTTTACAGGACGGCGTTTGGTGAGCATGTTGCCGTGCCCGGCTCCCTTTACTTCCCAGGGTCCAACAGGGATGGCAGGGCTGGAGGCTCGCTGGTCATCTTTCGGGGCAGCCGCGTGCAATCACCCCCACTGTGGACTCCCCCTCCCTGAGTGTCATCGACCCAGGCACAGCTGGTCCCTGGAGAACCTGAGAACAGAGCTGATTTCTAGCAGGGCCTCAGTGCTGCGCTCAGTACTTTGTGCACAGAAAGGACATTCGTTGGGATACTGAGACCAGAAAGGGCATCCTAAACCCTAGGGAGGCTGGCCACCCCCGGCAGGGACCCTGTACCGATTCCCATCAGGACCTGTTGGCCTCTCTGCCTAGTGACCATCCCTCGTTGAGTCTCAGTGACAGCAAATGATGCCAGTCTGTGTAGGTAACCTGATATCTGCTCTTTTTTTTGTGTGTGTGGTACGCGGGCCTCTCACTGTTGTGGCCTCTCCCGTTGCGGAGCACAGGCTCCGGACGTGCAGGCCTAGCGGCCACGGCTCACGGGCCCAGCCGCTCCGCGGCATGTGGGATCTTCCCGGACCGGGGCACGAACCCGCGTCCCCTGCATCGGCAGGCGGACTCTCAACCGCTGCGCCACCAGGGAAGCCCGATATTTGCTCTTTTTTAGGAAGCACCTCCTACATGATGAGACACAGAATCCACCCAGGAGAAGGGCCCTGGACCTGGTCCCTAAGCGCTCCTGTCAGGAAGGTCTTCCTCCCTGTCAGGAAATGGGTCATCAGCCACTGTAGCCGGTTAGATTCCTGAAGGCTGGAGAGTCCTGCCGCTTCTCCAGGCTCGGTCAGTCCCACCACAACCCTCACTGTCACGTCCCTGGGGGAGAGTCAGAGGGCAGGTAACAAATGCAGAGGGATGGACGGCAGGTGTCAAGGGAGGGGAAGCGGGGTTCGTGGTTCTGGTAGCTGCAACCCAGGGAAAATCCTCTGAGCCTAGTGTACGGAGTTCTAAGAAAGTGGTCTGCAGAGAAAAATGGGGTTTCCTTCCTTCCTCTGAGCTTTTCTGCTCTCAGATCAGAACCCTTTCAAGTGAGCTTTCCAGCAGGTCCCTGGGACCCACCAGCAGCGCTCTCTTTGCATCGAGAACTAGGTCGTGTCCACCTTGACTAGGCGGGAGCCGGATGCGCTTGGCCTGTCACTGCAGCTCCCGCAGGAGGTCCAGGCAGCGGGCGTCGGGACCGGCGGGGGGTCGAGGCCTAGGCTTGGAGCCCCGTGGGCTCACTGATGCCGACCCTCCATCCCGCCATCATGTGCAATGGGCACCACGTCCTCCCGCCCCGCCCCCTCCGTCCCACACCTGGGAAGCCTCGCAGGTGCCCAGCACTGCAGGTCTCTCCGCTGTTGCCTGGTGCCGGCATTCTGCCACGTCTCTGGCTGCCCCCAGGAGATGTCTCCGGCCACCCGAACGCCCCAGTACAATGCTGCCTCTGTTGCTTTCTCCCCACCTCTTTCACCTTCTGGAGCTCAAACAGATGTTCTCTTCTGAGGGTAAGGACTGCAGAGCCAGGCCTTAATTTGGACACCGTTGTTCTGTCTCCAGAATAATCTTATAATCGGGGTTTTTGGGGGATATAAAGTGAGGTCCCCCTATTCATGCATTAGGAATAAAATGTTCTCTATCCCTTCCTCCGTTTCACATTTGATAAACTGACGTGCTTGTGACACAGAGAAACGGGGAGGTGCCTGGGAGAGGCTGTGGCTGCGTGGACGGCGGGGCTAGGGGGTGGGGCAGGAGCGGGAAGCAGCCTCCTCCGGACGCCACCCGCGCAGGAAGAGAAGGCCGCGTGGCCCTCGCATCTGGAGGGAAACATCTTGAAATAAACGGCGTCACTGTGGGCCATTAAGGAGTGACCGCTACCTTCCTCCCCAGTTGTCCACAAACAGCCGGGCGGAGCTGGGGTGGGCGGTGCTCAACACCAATCCAGTGAGAGTTGAATCGCGTGATTGGCGCTGTGAGCCTGTGTGCGCACGCCGTGCGTCTCCAGGACATTCTCCTTTCCTCCCGCCCCGTGTGCTGCTTCCGCATGAAGCAGGTTGCGTTCCCTGGTTATCAGCGGATTGAGGGCCATCCGAACAAATTCCAAGCAAATTCCCGGCGTTTCTCAGAATGCTCTGGACCCACTGATCCCCAGGCCGAGTTGGCTGGGGCTGGCCAGGTGTGAGGCACCTGCCGGAGGGAAAGGAGAGCAGGCCTGGGAGAAGCCACCTTAGAAGGCAAACAGGGCAACCACCTTGCGCCCCGCAGCCTTATCGTCCCGTGTGGGTGGCGCCCGGCTCCCTCCGCGCCGAGCTCCTGGAGAATAGAGGCCTGTCCCCTGGGAGGAGCCGGCCCCTGCCCCAGTCATACACTCATCTGTACAATGGCACTATCCACTGTCTGCATCATAGGGGCGTGGGCCCGAGTCTCTGGGCATCCCTGCACTCAATCTGGGGGAGAGAAACTACAAAGGGATGTTTTATTTAATATCCCCTTATTTTAATATCCCCATATTTCCCTTTGTCTGCCTTTACACTGCCTTGATTTCTCCATGTTACAGACAGACATAGGACAGAGCCCACACTCTGCTAGCTCCCCTTCTGCCCATGACTGTCGAGTCCATCCTGCAGGTCCCAGCTCTCAGAATCCCACGAGCCAGCAACGGAGGTGCATGAGTTACCCCCAGGCTGTGGAGCAGAGAGCAAAAGGGTCCCGCCGAGAGGCAGCAGCCGAGACGCAAAATCAAATACCAGGCTGAGCGCATTGTTCTTGTAGAGAGATTCTGGATATGAGCTGATGAGATGGGAGCCTCGGAAACCAGACAGGAGAGAGGCTTGGAAATGGGTCTAAGAAACTGCCCCCCACGTCAAGGCAATACGTCTGGCAGTGCAGTATCATGAATGTGCTGATCAGACGGGATCACCCCAGCTGCACACCTAAGGGTTATCCCTCTGCGTGACACGAGCCCCCAACCAGGGGAAATGCAGTCTGCCTGTTACGTGCTGCTTGCTTGTGTCCCCCTGCCCAAACCCACACGTTGAAGCCCTAACCCCCAATGGAATGTACTTGGAGGTGGGGTTTGGGGGACGTAATTAAGGTTAAATGAGGTCACGAGGGTGGGGCCCTAATCTGATCCAGCCAGTGCCCCTTTAAGAGGAGGAAGAGACCAGAGCCCTTTTCTCTCTGGACCATATGAGCACACAGTGAGAAGGTGGCCTTCTGAAGCCCAGGAAGAGAGCCCTCACCAGGAACAGAAGCGGCTGCCACTTTGATCTGGGACTTGCAGCTTCCAGAACTGCGGGGAAATAAGTTTCTGTTGTTCGTAAGTCACCCAGTCAGCGGTATTTGTTTTGGGGCCAGAGCCACTAAGACAACGCCCGAAGGCCATGGAATTTGAGCTCCGTCTACCAGGCACCAGGTGACGCCACAAGCTTTGCATAATCGCTCAACTCATCCTCCCCGTCCTGACCTCACAGACCAATGAGCTAAGGGCTGTTCTCACCCCACCGCAGAGATGGAAACCCCGGGCGTTAAGAGGCCAGCAGAACTGTGGGGTCCCGGGCTGCTGTGTGCGGCCCCTGGACGTGCATGCCGGCCTGGACATTAACCCTGGGCCTCAGCGCCTCGTGGGATTTTAACGGTAGGAGCGTTGGTCAAGGCAGGGGTTTCAGGTTCCCCTGACTAGTGGCCTCAGCTGCCACCCCGTCCCTTTCAGGGCAGGTCGGTGGGCAGGGAAAGTGTCTGAGGACATGCTGGTCTGGGTGCAGGTGCGGAAAGACTGGGCCTCCCTTTGATTCATTCTTTTCCCTCTGCGTCCCTTCCTGCCCTTTGTCCCCTCTCCCCAAGCCCAGGAAGGCTCCCCAGTCACTTCTAGGGCTGGACAAGGGCGAAACTGTGACTCAGCAGGGTTTCCAGACCCCATGCTCACGGCTCGTGGCCATTCCGAGGGCCCCCTGCTGAGGGCAGAGAGCAGGTGTCCAGCACTCCCAGGAAGGTGTCCCAGGAAGGTGATGCTTTGTGGCCGCCCACGGGGGACCGTGGTGAAGGCAGCACAGCTGACCTGGGGACCCAGCCTCTGCTACAAGCATGAAGATGACGGCTTCTGTCACAAGGGCCGAGAGGCTGTCAATCCCTCTAATAATCTTAAAGTTAAAATCACGAGTCCAGGACTTCCCTGGTGGCTCAGTGGTTAGGAATCCGCCTGCCAATGCAGGGGACACAGGTTCGAGCCCTGGTCTGGGAAGATCCCACATGCCACAGAGCAGCTAAGCCCGGGCGCCACAACTACTGAGCCTGTGCTCTAGAGCCCGCAAGCCACAACTACTGAGCCTGTGTTCCAGAGCCCGTGCTCCACAACAAGAGAAGCCACCGCAGTGAGAAGCCCATGCACGGAGAAGAGTAGCCCCACTCGCTGCAACTAGAGAAAGTCTGCGTGCAACAACGGAGACCCAATGCAGCCAAAAATAAAATAAATAAAAATAAATAAATTTACAAATAAAAAAATAAAATCACGAGTCCCGAAGGAATACATAAACAGTGTGAGGACACCGCCTGTGCCACCCAGACCCCCAGGAAGCGTAATACGGCACTTACTGAAATGCACAGGGCACCACCTCTCCTCCTGGTCAGGGCAGGGATGGGGAAGGAAGGATCAGGAATAGCTCCATCATCTCGGCTCTGATAGAGGAATGGGTACCCGAGGAGAGGTCACTGGGTGGAAGGAAGCAGCTTTTCAATATTAGTTTTCTTCTTTGCTCTTTTCCGAATATCTGACTTTTATTGTGGATTTAAAACTTTTTTTTTTTTCAGCCAGAACTTCGTGGTGTACATTTCTAAATCACAGCTAGGTAATGAAAGTTCTATTTTATCAGGCACTGAAAATGCTGTTTCAAAAATCCAGCTGGATGACATTTTGGAGTATGTGTACATATTTATTTTGTTCGCTTAGTAAGCTGCAAAGTAATCGTGGCACAAGGACAGGGTCTGTGCTGTATTAAATAAATGATGATGTGCCTGGCGCTTTGTCGAGCATTTTAGGTGCATTGTCTCAGTTAGGCCTCCAAACAACCACATGAGTTGGGTGTTTTCCCATGACACTGGGATCTATAACAAGAAATACACGTTTGGTCTTTGTACCATTCCTGGCACAGAGCTCCTGAAACGCTTGGAGTTTCCTAAGCCATAAGAGGGATATGGGTGTCTCTTGTTATGTCGATGAGTGCCTGTTTGAAGCTCTGAGGATGGAGCTGGTTGCCAGAGGGAATCCCCATGTGATTGGAGGCTTGGAGCTTTCTGTCCTGGGGAGGGGATGGGGGGCTGGAGGTTGAGTTCAATCACCATTGGCCAAAGGGTTAATCAGTCACGCCTCTGTAATGGAAGCCCCCATAAAACCCCAAAAGGATGGGGTTTGGAGAGCTTCTGGGTTTGTGAGCCAGACGCATCCATGTGCCATCATGCTGGGCCCCAAACTCTACGGGGGCAGAAGGTCCTCTGTTCGAGAGCTTGTCTTATGCATTACTTCATCTGGCTGTTGGCTTGTATCCTTTAGTATCCTTTGTAATAAACTGGCGATCTAGCGAGCAAACGGGTTTCCTGAGCTCTGTGAGCAGCTCTGGCAGATTAACCCCAGATGGAACCCCAGGAAGGGGTTGTGGGAAACTCTGGTTTACAGTCAGTCAGAAGCACCAGTGACCACCTGGCCTTGTGACTGGCATCTGAAGGGGGGGGCGTCTTATGGGACTGAGCCCTTCACCTGTGGGATCTGATCTATCTCCTGGTAGATGGTATCAGAATTGAATTGAATTTGTGGGACATCGGGTCGCTGTCCGAGGAGAACTGAGTTAATTGCTTGGTGTTTAAAGAAAAAACACACATTGGGATTGGAGTCAGAATTGTATTTCTGATCGCCGTTTTACAGGTGAGGGAACTTAGGGTCAGAGTCGCTCGTCCGGGTGGGGGGTGAGCACTTAAGAGACCAGGGAGAGACCGGACTCAGGAGCGCGCCTGTCCGGCTGGGAAACAGCACATGCCCACTTCGTTCCTGCCTCTCCTTCCTCCTGTCACCTTCGGGAGTGGCATCACTGACCTGCCAGCTAGAGACTGAGCTCGTGCCTTTGCTCATTCTCTATTTTCCTCCAGCCCTCTTTTCTGATTGCAGCAGGAACATTTACTTATATCTACGAGCCAGTCTCTCCCTGCTCTGGACTGAATTGTGTCCACTCCAAAATTCATATGTTGACGTCCTAAACCCCACACCTCAGGATGTGACTGTTTGGAGACAGGGACTTCAGAGAAGTGATTAAGTTAAAATGAAGGCATTAGTGTGGGCCTTAATTCAATATGCCTCTTGTCTTTCTAAGAAGAGGAGATCAGGACACAGGTGGGCATATGGGAAGACCATGCGCGGACACGGGGAGGAGACGGCTGTCTGCAAGCCAAGGGGAGGGGCCTCAGGAGATGCCGTCCAGAACCATGGAGCCTCTAGAACTTTGAGGAAATAAAGTTCCGTCGTTTAAGCCACCCAGGCTGGTATTTTGTCGTGGCAGCCCTAGCAAACGCATACACTCGCGAAGTGTTGGAGATTAGTAACAGCCGGACACGATTTGGTCCTGGGCAGTATGGAGTGCCCGGCCGCTGAGAGGGACGGGGAACTTGGCAGATAACAGCAGCGCCGCTTGCTGACTGCGCTGGGATCGGGGTGTGCAGGGGTCTTCAGAAGCTATGGGGCACGGCGGGCGGCGGGGAACCCAGCAGGGAGGAGGCCTGAATCAGGAAGACTGCAGGTTAGCAGGCTGAGAAGACAGACAGGCCCTCCAGACGGAAAGGACAGCAAGGGCAAAGGCTGGGGAGCTGGACCTCAGGACCACCACCTTGACAACCTCCGATTTCACATCCCTAGTGTGGGGAGAGCTTGAGTGAGCAGCCAGGTCCTTGGCGTGGACTGGTCTGTGAGTTCGCTAAGGAGCAAAGGTGACCTGGGAGGGAGAAGGGTGGGAGCCTTCGTCTGCCCTGTGGTGCCTCACTCACTGCGATTTCTGTCTCATCCAGAGCCTGGGAGAAGTTGTTCTGCAGACTAGGAAATCGAGGGCGTTACCTGCTGGAGTGCTGCTCAGGACTCTGAACCTTCCTGAAAGCGCCCGGTGAATCTCGTGGGTGTAAAGGGCCCTTGCAGGTCTGAGATGGCCATCGCCTCGGGCTCTATAAACAAGCGTGCACGTCCTGCCCCTGTTCCTCCCTGAAGTCAGTGTTCGTCTCTCACATGTTTTCTGTTGAGCCTCTTACTCTCTGCCAGCACTGTGCTAGGTATACAGTGGTGACAGAACACACGTGGTCTCTGCCCCCCTGGGGAGGAACAAACAAGGAAGCAGACGGGTATGGTTTAGAATAAGCGCTGCTAAGGAAAAGAGCCCGGTGCTGCAGGAGAGGATAAGGGGGATGGAAGGCGGGGGCCAGCGAGGGGCTCCTTGCGGAGGGGAGGGGAAGGACGAGCAAGCCCCCGCCCCGCAGGAGAGGGGGGAGCGGGCTGAGGGCTGAGGTGGGAGCTGGGTGGGAGGATGTGGGAGAGGGGGAGGGCCCGGCAGACAGGGCACCCTCGAGGCCTTGGGCCAACATAGGAGTTTGGAGTTGATCCCCCCGTGAAATCGGGTTTTAAGTAAAGAGTGCCAGGGTCAGTTTCCACTTTAAAATCATCCCTTGGGCTCTCACATGGAGAATGGACAGGAGGGGTCACCCGTAGACCCCCCACTTGGAACACAGGTTCCCAAACGTGGCTGTAGATTGTGATCCCTTGGAAAGTGTAAAATCATACTGCTGTCTGGGTGCCCCCAGTCCCATCCCAGGGATTCTGATTTAGCTGGTCTGGGGTGCAGTCTGGAATTTTTTAAAGCATCTCAGGTGATTCTAATGGGAAGCAAAATTGGAGACCTTGTGCACCTAGAAGGTTCAAGACGATTCAGTGGAGAGCCGATGGCTGTGGCCATGAAGTGGGAAGTCGTGAACAGACACGTGAGATGCATTTTAGAGGCGGAAACAGCAGCTTCGCAGGAGCTCTGGTCAAGGGCAGCACAGGAGCAGGAGAATTACGCAGAAGTAGACCACAGACAGACTGTGGGGAAGCATGGGTATTTGGGCTGGTAGCTAAAGCCGCAGAGATAGAAGCAACCGCACGGGAGAGGAGGTGGATAGGGCAGGAGGGGGGCTCCATTTTAATGGAGAGGAGAGGAGAGAGACCATTGCGGCGGGGCGAGGTGTAAGGGATGAAGTGTGGGCCCTGGAGGTGAGCTGCTGCATCTCCATTCAAGGCGGCCTGGCCAACACCCTTGACAAGCCCTGCCCTCCCGGCCTGCTCCCGGCCAGTGACGTGGGTACCAGTGTAGCAGCGGGGGTGCTGGCTTTACTTTGGATTTTTATAGCAATGTTTGTAGGGATTCCCTATTGCTGTGCGAACGTTTACTACCAGCGCAGTAACTTTAAACCACACACATTCGTAATCTCAGCTTCCATGGGTCAGGAGTCCAGGTGCATTTAGGGTCTCACAAAGCTGCAGTCACGGTGACAGCTGGGGCTGGGGTCCCCTTTGAGGCGGGGTCCTGTTCCAAGTGCAGGTGTTTGTTGGCAGAATCCGGCTCCTCTCCTGCACATCTCACGGCAGCTTGCTTCTCCAAGGCAGGAGAAGGTGCAGGAAGGCTGGGCCTCCCTTTGATTCATTCTTTTCTCTCTGTGTGCCCTCCCTGACCTTTGTCCCCTCTTCCTGAGCCCAGGAAGGCTCTCCGGCCATTTCTAGGGATTCTGGAGGGAGGAGAGATTCTCTGCCGCTTTGAGTCTCTTGGCTCTGACCCGCTCTGAAAAGGTTCACCTGATTAAGCCAGGCCCACCCAGGGCAATCTCCCTTCTGATTAATTTAGAGTCAGTTGATCACAGGCTTCATTGCATCTGCAAAAATCTCTTCCATTTGCCCTCTCACACAATTCCCTCAGTGGTATCATAGGTGTTGCTCACGCTGCAGGGGACAGGGCCACACTGGGTAGGTGCACCAGGGATGGGAGGGACCAGAATTCATATCAGGCGAAATTTTTAAAATTGTGTTTCGTTTTCTTTTCTGATTGCAAATAAGTTCATAGGGTGGAATCTGAAATCCTCGGGGATTCCCAAGGAGGGAAATGAAAATCCACTCATAACATCACTTCTCCTTAATGTATGGATATCATTATAATCTAATGGGACCATAATTTAGAATTGTTAAAGTATGCCATCAGATGCAGTGTTCTTTGAGGATATGAGCGTGACTCATGGCACTCCACTGTATGAAGACGGACTCGATTTATTTACTCTTTTCCCTTTTACACTCTGGTTGCTTCTAATTTTTAGCTATGATAAATAATTTCAGTGAATTCGTTCAAGCACATCTAAGTGCTCGCTCAAAGCTTACTAGTCACTTGAAGGTTTCAGGCAGAGATACTTAAAGTGATGGGGCCGGGTGCCAATAAAAAAATCACTTAGAAATGAAAAGCAGCTGCAACCTGAACGGGTTATTTGGAAAATAAAATCAGCTTTTCTTTAAGAACATTTTTCACAAGCATTTATTGAGGAAACCAAAACACTGCTGAGCACTTTGGTGTAAACCTTCACGAATATGAGGATGGCATTTACACCAGGCTCCCCAGACTCACACGATTACTGCCGGGGCACACTGATGTGGTTATGCCACGGACAGAGTTTTGTAACAGCTCCTGGAGGGAAAGACTGAAGATCCAGGAAGGGGGAGAGAAAAAAGTGGAGGTGAGTTGGGCTTGGGTGGAAGCAGGAGGGGGAGTTAGAGGGTCCGGGACTGCAGAGGAAAAAAGAGACAGAGAGGATCCCTTAGTTGGGGGCTGCAGTGGCTGAGCCTACTGCCTGGGGTGCAGGAAAGCTGCCTGCGGGTCGTGAGCTCGATAGAGTGATTTAAAACATATTGATCTCTGTGTCTTTGTGGGTTTGGGTTTAACCTGGGTGGTTGGCTTGCTGTGTGCGCAGTGGTCGGTCAGAACTGCTGAGCCCTTGCCCGGGGCTGAGCTGGGCCCGCGAGAGGCGGTCCTGGAGCCATCCCAGGGCGTTCAGTCCTGGAAGCGCAGGCGGGCCTTTTCCTGTAGAGCGGAGGCTGCGGAAGGTACTGCTGCATTGCTCTCACCTTCTGAGTTCTCCAGGAGCGTCTGTGTGTGCTGGGGGTGGGAGGGGAGGTGCCGTGAGACCAGGGAGAGGGCAGGCAGGACGGGCGGGACGCCAGGGCTCCCTGCAGTGGCCGCTGGGAGATGCTGCGCAAGTTGGTCCTCAGCAGACTGTGCCTGACGAGTGACAAGGGTTTCCTCGCACTCGGGCAGTACACCTGAGTTCT
The DNA here is from genome assembly GCF_059928025.1 of Delphinapterus leucas. Lineage (NCBI taxonomy): Eukaryota > Metazoa > Chordata > Mammalia > Artiodactyla > Monodontidae > Delphinapterus > Delphinapterus leucas. The sequence continues at coordinate 2,946,842 of NC_143138.1, read as the reverse complement.
CTCCAGGTGCCACAGGAGCCACCTGTCCCTCGGCAGTTAGGCCCACGCCCTTTGCGCGTTATGTGTCTGCTGGGGGCGAACTGCTTTTCCCCTTGAAGGGGTGTGACCTGTATGTGGCCCTTGCCAAGGGCTCTCTCCTCCCCCAGAAACTCACCTGTGGGGTAGTTGGGAGCTTGGTAGAACCAATTCACAGGGCGTCAAGCTCTAGCCAGCGCCTCCAAGGGAGCCGGGCTTTCTCTTTTCCCTTTTGTCATCTCTGTGAGCACTGAGCCAGGTGTGGGAAGTGTGACTGTGTGTTTTGGGAAGAGTGAGTCAGTCACTGGTGGTCTGTCTCTGGCCAACCTCCGGGAGGTGGCTTTGCTCCTAGGACGTCTAAAATCCTTTGCTTCTCAAGTTTACAATTATGAGACTCAAAGGACCAAGCATTGGTGTAGAGCAATGATTCTCACCTGGGGGGGATTTTGCCCCCTGGGAGACATTTGCCAACGTCTGGAGACATTTCTGATTGTCAACACCAGGAGGGTGGTGGGAGATGTGTGTGGGTGCTACCCGTCCAGTGGGTAGAGGCCAGAGTAGTGCACAGGACAGCCCTCAGGACCAAGAATTATTCTGCCCCAAATGTCAGTAATCCCAAGGTTGAGAAACCCCTGTATAGAGCAAAGTACGGCCACTGTTACCAGAAAGCCCGGCTCCCAAGCTTACAAGATAGAAACCAGACTGCACATGGGAGCCATCTGCCTGAACTCTGTTTAGGGAAAGAAGCGTGACCTACTTTTCACGCATCCCCTAAAGCAAGATCAGTCAGAAATTTCAAATATCCCCAATGTGTGAGAAAACAAACAACAAATGTCCAAGTCTATTGTCTGGGGGTTAGAAGACTCATTTACAGAACGCGGGGACACTTGAAGCAAAGGAAAATCTGGGCTAGAATTGCCTCACCAAGAGTGTCTGTTGAGAAAGTGTGCTGAGCGGGTACAAGGAATACTCCCCGTCTATCCTCCTCAGGCCCGCCGTGCCTCACGCCAGCGGTGCTTTCAGCCCGAGGCAGAGTGTTGCCAGGCAGGAGGCCTGGAGATGGCCTCCCTTTGGGCCTTTTGTGCTAACTTAGTTTTGTGGACCCTTTGAGTACCAATTCCAACGGTCTTTCTTCATTATAGATGGTGCCTGTAGGATCAGTAGTGAGGGAGTGTGTCTTAAATTACCCGATCATAAATCTAATACCGGAGACCATCTTTCCTTCCTACACCAGGAACCTATAACAGATAGCTTTTAGTGCTTTCAAGAATGCTCACACTTTAATGTGATACCTGGGGTCTAAAGAACCCCGGGGTCAGAGGATAGGGTTTTATGAGCCCTGAAACTGTTATGCAACTTTGTGTGTGGGTTCAGTTACCTAAGGAGGGAATCCACTGATTTCATCACATTCCCTAAGGAGCCTTTATTCCAGATATTAAGAATCATTAACAGGGACTCGTTCAGTCATCGCGTATTTATTGAGTGCCTGTTATATGCCATCACCGTGTTCTGTACTCGAGGTGGAGAGAGAGACGGGGTGAGTCACTGATCGAAACTTAAAGAAACAGGAAGGAGTCTGAAGAATGACGGGAGGAAGAGAATTTCCTCTTCCCTTCTTAGGTTCCTCCGGCTGGCCTAAGAATTAAAGTGACATGAGACAGATTAGCAGGAGAAAAATCAAACAAAAGTCAAGTAACCTGTACACATGGGAGAGACCCAGGGAGACTGAGTAACTCGCCCAAATGGCCAAAACCCCCACCTTCAACACCATCTTTAGCTGAAGCCAAAGAAGATGTTGGGGGTAGTGGTTTGGGATGTCACAGGGGAGGAAGGCAATTCACAGGAAGATGGAAAAGCAAGTGTTTGGTAAATAATTGTTTGCTGGGCCAGGTGGAGACAGCGGGACACAGAGTGGACTCTGGTCTTTGGGCCGTGCCGACTTCCCTCACCCCATCTGCCCATACTGGGCAGATGTCTCTGGGGATGCCCTGTTCCAGGAACAGGCCCTTTGTCTCGATTCTTTAGGCAGCTAAGGGGGAAGTGGGAGGTGGTAAAAAGAGAGACTTCCTGAGTCTTCTGTTCCTGAAAAATAATCAGCCTAAATTAATCCTCATGCCATAAAGACACATTCTGGGGCTTCCCTGGTGGCGCAGTGGTTGAGAGTCCGCCTGCCGATGCTGGGGACACGGGTTCGTGCCCCGGTCCGGGAAGATCCCACATGCCGCGGAGCGGCTGGGCCCGTGAGCCATGGCCGCTGAGCCTGCGCGTCCGGAGCCTGTGCTCCGCAACCGGAGAGGCCACAGCAGTGAGAGGCCCGCGTACTGCAAAAAACAAACAAACAAAGAGACACATTTTGGGTTGACAAATTTTGCTCCCCTACAAAAGGAAAGTATAAAATGTATCAAGATCCATTGAAGAAAGCAATCAAAAAATTTAAAGAGCCTAAAAATATTTTTTGTTTGATGTTGATAGACATTTTTATTCGTACATACACACCTTTGGACAATACTAGGGCAATGGAGATAAAGCAGAGGAAAAGGTATGGTGGTTGGTATTTAGATGAAGTCAGTTTTTATTTGTAGGCAATAAAAATCTCTAAGATGCTGATTCTGAAAATAGAAGCTAATTTGTTCCCCCCCAAAAGTGTTTAATTTTAAAAATTTAACGAGTAAGTGGGTTGATCATCTGTGTTCCCTACAGCTTATAATTTAAGTGTTTTGGGAACGATGTTGAAATAAAAGCTTGCTTTCACGTAGACAGAGGTAAGCCGATGTGTCTGCCACACCCGTGAATTACCATGAGGGCTGCCGCTCCAATTTTCTTCACCGTAAACCCTTACTTTTTTCCTCTTCACGTTACAGTTGCACAACCTGCTTCCTAACCCAGCCCTGACCCTGACACTGGGCATGGAGGGAGTGGAGGTGGGTGATGTCGGGGGGGCGTGGGTGTGTGTCCCTTGCAGCCATCAATGGGAGTGGCATGGAACCCCGGGCTGCACTCTGCAGGACTGGCCCCAAAGATTCAGCCTGTAACAAAGACAGACCTCACTAGCAAGTCCCCCACGCCAGCTGGGACTTTTACATGAGAGAGAAGTGAATTTCTAACGTGTTAAGCCACATCTGGGGCCGTTTTTTTTTGCATCCAGACCAACTTAATTAGTTAACAAACACAGTAATTCAGGTATGTTCCTACTGCCTTTCCTCTGATGTTTGCCTCTGTCATTTTTATGGTAGACGGGATACAAACACACTCAGTGAAAGGGGAGGGAGATTCTTACCATAAAGAGACGTCTGGGCAACAGGTGGAAGAGTTTATGTAGCACCCTCCCCACGTGGGGCTGAGAGCGCCTAGGGCTGGACTCTGATGGTTCAGAGCAACTCCCCTGCATCACAGGCCACACGGCGCCTGGGCGTGCTTCTCCGCTCCGTTCTGCCCGCTGGACCAGAGCCGGACACTCATTTGATCCAGAGGCCTTTCATTTTTGTCACTGGAAGGGCAGGAAGGAGGGAGAGATGACATCAGTGAGTGAACAGCGGCCTTATTCGTATCCTAGGGCACAGTAACCAAGTACCAGAGACAACAGAAATTTTGTGTCTCACAGTCTGGAGGCTGGAAGTCTGAAATCAAGGTATCGGCAGGGCCAGGCTCCCTCTGAAGGGCTGGGAAGGAGCTGTTCCAGGCCTCTCTCCTGGCTTCTGGAAGTTTCTCGGCTTGTGGCAGTGTAATTCCAATCTTCACATGGCGTTCTCCCTGTGTGGAGGGAGTGCCACCGTCTGCATGTCTGTGTCCAAATTTCCACTCTTGGTACTTCCCTGGAGGTCCAGTGGTTAGGACCTGGTGCTTCCACTGCTGGGGCCCGGGTTAGATCCCTGGTTGGGGAACTAAGATTCTGCAAGCCGCTCAGCGCGGCCAAACAAAAACAAAAACAAAAACAAACAAAAACGAAAACGTATTTCCACTCTTATAAGGACCCCAGTTGTATCGGATTAGGGCCCACCCTAATGACCTCATCTCAACTAATTACATCTATAATGACCCTATTTCTAAATAAAGTCATATCCTGAAGTACCGGGGGTTAGGAATTCAACACGTGAATTTGGAAGGGGACTCAATTCAACCCATAAAAAGGGATAAGAGCTGACTGAATATTTAAGCCAAATTATTCCATCCCACCATCAGCAGGAGAGGGAACCAAAGTACCTCAGAGAACCAGGGGACCATGAGTGGGGCAGCATCCTGAGAGGGGGTGATGGGCTCCACTATGAAGCCTTGATCTCCCTGAAGCTCCCCTACCCTGGGGCCAGGGTTGCAGATCCAGGACCCTGAAGATAGGTGTCCCAGGTGTTTGTCTGGTCTCTGTCCCTGCGTCCCAGCTGCCCTTCCATCCTGCCTGGGAGCCAGGGACAAAAACAATTACCTGCTCTGTCTGGAGGCCAACACCAGAGGTGTTGTATGTGAGGAAAATACAATTTAACCTTCCCATTGATAAAAAATAACGCATTTTCATTATAACTAAGTTAGAAATGACACAGAAGTTGAAAGCGCGTTAGGAAAGTAGCTCCTAATTCCGAGACCCCGACAACCCCTGTTAAATTTTGGCTTACATTTCATGCGTTCTTATCTTCTTTTTCTGTGCATATTTTACGGAGTCTGGACCATGATCTCTATCTAACTGTATGCTTTGATCATTCCACTGTTCAAGCAATTTATGTACATTTTTCAATGTAATTCCAGTAACAGCCCAACGAGGTAGAAGTTTATTCTCATCATGTAAATTGATAAGAAAACTGAGGCGCAGAGTTTTAGCAATTTGTCTAAATTACACAATTTTTAAACAGCCAAAGAGGGATTCATAGACAAGTTTGTTTGACTCTGCTTTCCATGCTTCTAATTACTGCCTAATTTCTTTATTCTTAGACGTGGGTTTGCTTCCAAATTTTTACTGTTATAAATACTGCAATGTACATCTTTGGACAGAACATTTTCTTCCCCTGGATAAATTCACAGAACTGGAATTACTAGAACTAAGATTTGAACATTTAAAAAAAGGTTTTTTTTGTTACATTATTGCCAGTTTGCTTTCCAAAAAGGCTGTGCTGTCTTGTATTCCCTCCAGCACTGTTCTTGTTTCCCTATACACAGCACCGGACAGGCGGACTCTCTAAACATCCCCGCTATTTATGACAGCTGAAAATGGATTGTTTGTGCTTTGTATTTGCATTTATTTAATTATTAGTAAAGTCACACATTTTTCACATGTTTTAAGCCATTTGTATTTTCCACTAATAATCTGGACCCCTTTATCCAGTAAGGTCTTAGTATTAAATTGAATCATGTGTAATTAACATTTTTTAACATCTTTACTGGAGTATAATTGCTTTACAATAGTGTGTTAGTTTCTGCTTTATAACAAAGTGAATCGGCTATACATATACATATATCCCCATATCTCCTCCCTCTTGCGTCTTAATTAACATTTTTGTAGGTCAAAAAACTGTTGACTATCAGCTCAACCAAATATTTTTGAATGCATTAAGAATATTAATCTTTAGATATGTTGGCTTTAAATATTTTTATTTATTTTATTTATTTGTTTTTGACGGTCTTGGGTCTTCGTTGCTGTGTGCGGGCTTTCTCTAGTTGTGGTGAGTGGGGGCTACTCTTTGTTGCAGTGTGCGGGCTTCACATTGTGGTGGCTTCTCGTTGCGGAACACAGGGTCTAGGCGCGCAGGCTTCAGTAGTTGTAGCTCGCAGGCTCAGTAGTTACGGCTTGCGGGTTCTAGAGCACAGGCTCAGTACTTGCGGCACATGGGCTTAGTTGCTCCGCGGCATGTGGGATCTTCCCGGACCAGGGATCGAATCCGTGTCCCCTGCATTGGCAGGTGGATTCTTAACCACTGCGCCACCAGGGAAGCCCTTTGTTTATGTTTTGATAGAGATGTTTTGATTTCCAAAATGAGCATCTAAATAATAATCTGGAAAGGATTTGCGTAATAACAAAGGATTTGCGTAATAACAAAGATGGCACGCTCATGATTTCCATGGACTAATTTTTCTTTTAATTTCATGCTTTCACACTTTGTCTTTTCTGCACTTCCTACTCTGCCCCACACCCTCAGGCTTGAGTCCAGAAAGATGTATCTTTATGAAGTAGATCAAGGCTTGGCATCAACTTTGGAGAGAGAATAGGAAATGTCATTGAAGGAATTACAGGTGTCAGTAAAACAAGTAAAAAGAACACATCTTTATTATGTCTGATACCTTCTTAGAGTAAAACAATTAAAACTAGCCTGAAAGCATTTGGAGGCATAGCTTTTACTGCAGCAATGCAGAGGCTCTTTAAAGAAAGAGTGACCATGGCTTACGTGAAAGGACACACCTGGTGTGCGTGACAATCTAGAACAGGCTACATCTCATTTTTAGCCAAAATGAAGATAAAGCCAGACCATCTGGCTTGGCAGGGATTTGACGTCTTCTCTTTCCTGTAGGTAGACAGGAGCCACTGAAAATGAGCTCAGACACGCATTTTAAACATCTAAAAGGAAAAGAGAAAAGGTACAGTGACAAGCTCAAGTCTCTTGTCAAACGTAAGCTCATGGTCAGAGGAACAGCCGTGGGTGTTTCAGAGATTGCTGATAAACTCTGCCTTTTAACATCTGGTGCTCAAGACCTCACTTGTAGAAACTGTTGCTTGTGTACCCTGGGGAGAGGGCTGGGGTCGTACCCCATTGCGCTTCCTTGAGCCTCTGGTTAAAATGATTCACATCAACTCTCCCTTGGCCTTAAGTACCTTTTTATGTCGAGAACAGATTATCTTCCATAAAGATGGGAAGCAAATCTTGGCTCTTTCCATGTCCAAGCCTTTGATTCACCCAACGGACACTGCTTCCTTCCTCAAGTCTAAATGGGAACATTTTATGTTCATGGCGTGGCTCCCAGGAAGGGGACTGAAGACATTACAGGGGAGGCGTTTGCAGATATAATGACCCTGACGTGCCTGCCGAGAGGCTGAGCGCCCAGTTGGTTTCCCCAGGGAGGACACAGCTCCTGCCACCCGGCTTGTGCTTGTCTGATGCTGGCCAGGCTGGGGGCACAGCTGGTGGAGAGAATAGTTCTCCTCGGGGCCAAGCTAGCTGACCCTGCCACGAATCAGCCCTGCAAGTTCAGTCCTCCTGGCCCTGGGCTCCGACCAGGGGGAAAGAGCTCAGTTGCCGCCAGACCCTGCGCCCTGGGCCCTGCCCGAGCTGGACCGGGTTTTGCGGAGGTGCCTTCCATGCGCACATGTCCCAAGTGCTCCCTGGAAACAGCCATCTAAACACTCCCGCGCTTTCCCAGGGCCTGAGGTGTGATCCCACGGTCTGGTTATTATTGTCCATTGCTGGGCAGTGGAAGGCCCCGCCCCATTTCTGCATTTCCTCTCTGCCCTGTTGGGGTGCAGATCCTACTGGGGTGAGATCCTAAGAGCTGTGGTTTCAGTTAAGGTGGGCTCGTTGCAAGCACTTTGAATATAATAATCATACTCACACAAGAACATTAAGATTTTTTTAAAGAGGAAAGAAGAACAGAACAGAAAGAAAGAAGCTGATAATAGCTTGAAATGAATGTGGGGAAATGTAATTATACTTTCAAAAAGATAACTCTGTCTCCTGTTTGTTTTCTATCAAGATTTATATATTCATAGCCTACCCCCCTCCCCTGGGGTCTAAAGCTCTCCCTTGGAAGCACGTCCGTGGCGACTAGAGACTGTCCATGGAGCTGTGGTGGGAACCTTTTCTTAAATCAAGGGCATGGGTGCATCTGTCCTCCCTGTGGGCCTGGAACCCAACGATGCAGGGTGTGTACCATCCCTCCTAAGTTCTCCCAGCGTCTCCCTAACTGGCTCCCCGGTGGCCACTCCCTCTCTGTCCAAACCCGTCCTGCACGCTGCCTTACGTGGATCCTCCTGGGCCTAACCAGCCATAAGCCACTTCCCTGGAGAAGAACATGCGATGGCTTCGTGGTCCCCAAGGCACTGGGAACAAAGAGCAGTGGCTTCTCCTGGGCTCTGGAGATGCCCCCCAGTCTGACTCACGTACTTTCCGGTGCCCCCTCAAACCCACCAGTCTGCCCTGATGCCCACAACGCTTCATACGCCCCGGACCAGGTCAGACCGCCTCTCATGAGCTTCCTGACCATCTGACCATCGTCTTCCCAGCCCCGCTCACAATCCCAATTCTGGTTCAGTGTCTGTGAGGGTCAAGGCTGAGCGGTCTTCCTCGCTGGGTTCCTGCAGTACCTGGTGAACGGGTGCTCCGTGAATGTTTGCCAGCTGAAGGAATGCCATCTTAGCAGCCGGGCCAGCCCTGGCATTTAACACTCTGCGGCCATTCCCTGCTGTTCAACCCCCCGCGGTCAGCTCTGTCCACTCCTAGGCACCTATTCTCCCCACCGGCGATGCCCCGCCCTCTTCCCACATCCTACTCACCTCTCCCGGCCCCGCCCATCTCTTTACCCCCGTGCAGGGCCACCCTGGCCCCTAAGCCGTCCAACCGATGTGAGTTCTCCCACTCCCAAGCTCCCGGGGCACTCCCTGCACCACGGACACGGCCTTGCCTGGCGTGAGACCTGGACTGTCCCCATGTGCGCCCCTGGACTCCGTATCACATGTGTGCCCGCCTCCCCCAACTCCTCGGAGTGCTGAGCGGAGCTGAGTCAGACCAGCTGTTTGATAAACGTCTGCCTAAATGATTGCGACTGGGCATCTTCCCTGCTTCTCTCCAAGGATCCACAGCCACAGCCCATCCATCACTCAAGGTCGGCTCAGCCCAGCTTCCTCTGCAGTGGCCTCGTGGGTGATGCCCCACACTGATCTCCTGCTGGATCATGACCCCTGTGGGGGACACTTTTGAGCGCCACTCCCAGTATGTATGTATATCCGTTACTTGTAGACTTCTTGTGTGTCCTGTTGTGGCTTGGCTCTCTGGACCACCAGTGCCCTCCCAGGGGACCCGCACCCCACCTGGAGACCAGCTCTGGAGCACAGCCCACCTGGAGTTGCCATGTCCTCACGCACTTGGACACAGAGAACACAAGGCCCCACCGTCTGTGCCTGGGTACCAGCTGCCCTCCCTCCAGGGCCTCTGGGGCGAGTCACAGGAGTTTCATGCACACTTTCCTCAGTGTGGGGTGACAGGAGAGCTTTGAGACCAGGTGACTCACCACTGGGAGACCCAGCACAGGGAGACCCATCTATTTCAAAGAAAGCCCACTGTGCCTGGCCCGAAGGAGGAACTTAATGCATGCTGACATGTAATAAAAATAACCGCGATCCTTGATGGCAAGTGTCCTACTCCAGTGTCTTCAAACATTGGCTTGTGAGCCTTGTAAAAGAATTTTGATGACAAACCCACAGCCAACATCGTTCTCAATGGTGAAAAACTGAAACCGTTTCCTCTAAGATCAGGAATAAGACAAGGTTGTCCACTCTCACCACTATTATTCAACATAGTTTTGGAAGTTTTAGCCACAGCAATTAGAGAAGAAAAAGAAATAAAAGGAATCCAAATCAAAAGAGAAGAAGTAAAGCTGTCACTGTTTGCAGATGACATGATACTATACATAGAGAATCCTAAAGATGCTACCAGAAAACTACTAGAGCTAATCAATGAATTTGGTAAAGTAGCAGGATACAAAATTAATGCACAGAAACCTCTGGCATTCCTATACACTAATGATGAAAAATCTGAAAGAGAAATTAAGGAGACACTCTCATTTACCATTGCAACAAAAAGAATAAAATACCTAGGAATAAACCTACCTAAGGAGACAAAAGACCTGTATGCAGAAAACTATAAGACACTGATGAAAGAAATTAAAGATGATACAAACAGATGGAGTGGTATACCATGTTCTTGGATTGGAAGAATCAACATTGTGAAAATGACTCTACTACCCAAAGCAATCTACAGATTCAATGCAATCCCTGTCAAACTACCAATGGCATTTTTCACGGACCTAGAACAAAAAATTTCACAATTTGTGTGGAAACACAAAAGACCCCAAATAACCAAAGCAATCTTGAGAAAGAAAAGACAGCCTCTTCAATAAGTGGTGCTGGGAAAACTGGACAGCTACATGTAAAAGAATGAAATTAGAACACTCCCTAACACCATACACAAAAATAAACTCAAAATGGATTAAAGACCTAAATGTAAGACCAGACACTATAAAGCTCTTAGAGGAAAACATAGGCAGAACACTCTATGACATAAATCACAGCAAGATCCTTTTTGACCCAGCTCCTAGAGAAATGGAAATAAAAACAAAAATAAACAAATGGGACCTAATGAAACGTCAAAGCTTTTGCACAGCAAAGGAAACCATAAAGAAGACGAAAAGACAAACCTCAGAATGGGAGAAAATATTTGCAAGTGAAGCAACTGACAAAGGATTAACCTCCAAAATATACAAGCAGCTCATGCAGCTCAATATCAAAAAAACAAACAACCCAATCCAACAATGGGCTGAAGACCTAAATAGACATTTCTCCAAAGAAGATATACAGACGGCCAACAAACACATGAAAGGGTGCTCAACATCACTAATCATTAGAGAAATGCAAATCAAAACTACAATGAGGTATCACCTCACACAGGTCAGAATGGCCATCATCAAAAAACCTACAAACAATAAATGCTGGAGAGGGTGTGGAGAAAAGGGAACCCTCCTGCACCGCTAGTGGGAGTGTAAATTGATACAGCCACTATGGAGAACAGTATGGAGGTTCCTTAAAAAACTAAAAATAGAACTACCATACGACCCAGCAATCCCACTACTGGGCCTATACCCTGAGAAAACCATAATTCAAAAAGAGTCATGTACCACAATGTTCATTGCAGCTCTATTTACTATAGCCATGACATGGAAGCAACCTAAGTGTCCATCGACAGAGGTATGGATAAAGAAGATGTGGCACATATATACAATGAAATATTACTCAGCCATAAAAAGAAACGAAATTGAGTTATTTGTAGTGAGGTGGATGGACCTGGAGTCTGTCATACAGAGTGAAGTAAGTCAGAAAGAGAAAAACAAATACCGTATGCTAACACATATATATGGAATCTAAAAAATAAAAAATGGTTCTGAAGAATTTAGGGGCAGGACAGGAATAAAGACACAGACGTAGAGAATGGACTTGAGGACACGGGGAGGGGGAAGGGTAAGCTGGGACGAAGTGAGAGAGTGGCATGGACATATATACACTACCAAACGTAAAATAGATAGCTAGGGGGAAGTAGCCGCATAGCACAGGGAGATCAGCGGTGGGATAGGGAGGGTGGGAGGGAGGCGCAAGAGGGAGGAGATATGGGAACATATGTATACGTATAGCTGATTCACTTTGTTATAAAGCAGAAACTAACACACCATTGTAAAGCAATTATACTCCAATAAAGATGTTTTAAAAAAAAAGAATTTTGAAAATCTACGTACTCATCCACCTGTTTTTAAGTTGGCATCTAAAATTTTTCATCCTATGTTTAAATGTTTATTTCTTATTAATAAGAGATAGGAAGTATTAAATATTTTATGTGGTGAAAGAAGATCAGGATTGATTACAATCTGAGCAAATATTTCATATTATTGGATAAAACAAATTTTCATTACTTTATTGAACACAGCATGCCCTATCTGAGCGGTATCAGGTGAAAGTTTTGTTTGTTGATTTATTGTATTTTGGAAAATCTGATAGTCCTGCAAAAATTACATTTTAGTGGATAAAGATCACAAGCTTGTGCTGCTTTAGATCCTCTGAATTATGAGCCCCCGTGGGCCAGCATGCCCTTCTTCTTGCAGAAATATGTACCAGACAGGGAAGGACAGAAAGTCTTGTGAGCTTAAGGGCCTTGGTTTATCATTAACTTGCACTTATCTTGTTGTTTAATGTGCCCTCCTGCAGCAAAGAACCAAAACAAGATTTGGGGTGGATGAGGGATATGGCTTTCTTCCGTAAAGTGAGAAAAGGTGTATTCTGGACACAGGCTCAATTCAAGCCGGTCAGGATTAGCAAAGAATACCTATAGGCATTGATGCCCTTATGAGAATCACCTGGAAACTCCTCAGGTCATCCAGGAAGCGTGCGCCCAGATGCAGGAACGCTGGCCTACCCTTGGCTTGGCAACGATCTAGAGTAGAACGATGGACAGTGGCCGACCCGGGCTGGGGAGTAGAGGACGGACCTCACCTCCACCAGCCAGGACAAAACTGAGAGAATTGTTAGATATTAAGTATCAAGCATTAGAAACCAAAATAGAAACTGAAGGGTAGTTAAGCCCAAGGCACACGGTACCATGTGAACTCTGAAACGAGTGAAGGGCCCGGGGCAGGCCCAGGTGGGGCAGGGGCAGCAGGGGTCAAAGGGCAGGGCACAGGGGCTGGAACAGATCTGTGGTCAGTCGAGACCATTTCAAGGGCCCTGTGGTTCTTCTCGTCAGCCCTTCATTGGGAAACGCAGGGGCCCCTGGGTCCCCAACTTGTAGCCTCGTCTTACAAGAGAATTGTTTAACCGTTGTTGTATGAAGTGCTGCAGATATAGTCCGGCCTTAACCTTTGTAGACCTGGCACCTCCTGAGGCCCCCAGGCTCATGCTCTAGTCCCCGGGTCCTGTTTTTCTTAGACACATCAGACCCTGACGGGCTTTCGTGTCTCAGCTGCCCCCTCCACCTGGGGTACCCTCCCTATTAGTTCTCCAATCTTTGCCTTGGAGCCTGCTTTTTCCAGCATGTTCACCCCACCTCACCCCTTAGAGCAGAATTTCTCCAAGCGGGATCTGCTGCTGTGTCGGCATTATCTGGGATTTTTGTGGGAAAAAGACAGTAGATTCCTAGGACAAAGCTGGAGACACTGGTTTGGTAGGTCTGGATTCAGAATCCATAACATTAGAGCCCCTGATGCAGGAACCTGCATTTTTATAAGCTGCCCAGGTGCTCGGAAGTGTTCTAGACCTTGGGATCCACCAGTGCTGTGCTCTGAATGCTTGTTTCCCCCAGTATTCATGTGCTGAAATCCTAATCCCCAAGGTGATGGTATTGGGAGGTGGGGCTTTGGGGGGTGATTGGGTCATGAGGGTGGAGCCCTCGTGATGGGATTAGTGCCCTAATAAAAGAGCCTTCTGCCACGTGAGGACATTGGGAGAAGACAGCTCTCCATGATTGAGAGAGCAGGCTCTCAGCAGACACCAGCACTGCTGGCTCCTTGACCTTGGACTTCCAGCCTCCAGAGCTGTGAGAAATACATTTCTGTTGTTATAAGCTGCCCAGTCTGTGGTGCTCTGTCATAGCAGCCTGGATGCATTGAGACAAGCGGGTGCAGTCAGAGACTTCCGTGCTGCCCCTGGGCTCCCTTCACACCTCTGCTGCAGCCCTCCCACGTCAGACTGTGATTTATCCGTGTGCCTGCTTGTCCCACTACTCCCTGATTCTCCAGAAGAGAAGCGCTCTTCATCTCTGCAGAGTCCGCACCAAGCACAGTGCCTGCTACATACTGCTCCTTAGTCGCTGTTTGTTCAGTGGTCAGGGTGCCCCTCGTGAAGGGTACAGCAGAGAGGAGGGGCTCATTCTCAGAGTCCCGCCCCCTGCCCCCAGGATGTAGGTGAACATAATGCTCTCGAGCTTGAAGAGAACCACCTGCTGGGGTCTGGGATTAAGCTCACTGGCTCTCTGCAGGATGCAAAGGGCAGACCGGGGCAGCACATGGTGGTGAAGCATCCTGCAGCGTGGAGCTCACCTCCGTGTCTAGGGACCCCTGCCGGCTGGGCAGCGCTGTTGGGGGCGGTGGGGACGTCTGCTCAGGCGGTGACGTGCGGCGAGGGGGAGACCTGGCCCACCTCGCGGAGTGTAAATATCGCAGAGGAACGAGCGCCCGCTCAGCCTAGATGGAGCCTCCCGGAGCTGCCTGTAAGTGTGTGCAGTCTACTGGATCCCTTGAGGGGCCAGAGTCGCAATGCACTACCTCAGTCCCATCTCCCCTTTACTCCTCGGTATTTTTGGAAGGCGACAATGGCCCTGGCTGAGAAGCTGCATTTCCCAGTCCCCCTGTGGCTGGGACGTTTAAGGAGATCTCAGCAGGAGTTGCGGCGTCCGCCCTCTGCTCTCCTCCTTGCAGCCCGGGACACCGTCTGCAGCAGCAGCCGCTCTCCCCCGCGGATGGATGCCGCGAGCAGGGCGCAGAAAACTGGAAGTCGGCAGGGTCACTGGGACGTCGTGGGACCACACTGTAGCCACGGAGGCTGACCTTTAGACTGCTTTTATGCGGGAGACAAAACAAACAAGCACACAAGACACTGTATTGTTAAACCGCTGATATACAGGTTTTCTGTCTCACCCTCGCATCCACGCTGCTGGGACCATTTGCCTTGTGGGCTGTTGCCCAACATACATTTCTTATTTGCTGCTCACGTGGCCCCTTAGAGATGCAGGACTCACCCTCCACTCCACCTCTAGCTGCTGCCAGTCTACTGGGCCACAGGCTTGCTGTCAATCTTTTTTTTTTTTTTTTTTTTTTTTGCGGTACGTGGGCCTCTCACCATTGTGTCCTCTCCCGTTGTGGAGCACAGGCTCCGTATGCGCAGGCTCAGCGGCCATGGCTCACAGGCCCAGCTGCTCCGCGGCATGTGTGATCTTCCCGGACCGGGGCACGAACCCGCGTGCCCTGCATCGGCAGGCGGACTCTCAACCACTGTGCCACTAGGGAAGCCCTGTCAATCTTTTAAGTTCCTTGAAAAGCAAGCATCTGGGTTCACCAGCCACTTGTGACATCAGCCAGATCGGTCTTCAGGCGCTTCCTTGAGGTCTCAGGGGTGGCTACATGGACTTTTAATTTGGACCCAGAGGAACCTCACAGCTGGGAGCCTGTTACTCCTGAGACTTTCTTCCTCAGAGACAGTCGCCTTTGACTTTGAGTTTTAATTGCATGTGTTTAAACCTTCCAGTTTGCAGCTGACACAAAGCTGTCTTGGGGAGTGCGTGCCAGACTCATGGGGGAAAAGTAGGAACGCTTCATGATGCTCTCAGAGGAAGAGGAAGGATGTGCACAAAAATATATACTTGGGGGAGGGGCTTCAAGGTACAAGGACTTCAAGCTTTCTGACACAAAGGAGCTTTTCCAGATGAGTCCAGAGATCATCACCTTGTAAGAAGATCTGGATAAAGCTGCAAGCATCATTCTGGCCCCAACGAAACGAAGGTACGTCCCCAGGTCTGGTCTAGAATATTGTGTATAACCGTAATCTAGCTGAGGGGAGTCCAAAGAATCCACACACTGTGATCAAAACGGTAGACAAGTCTGAGTGAGCGAGTGTACCCACATGGACTCTGGGAGTCAAAGAGAACTGGGCCAGAGCCCTCTGTCGCCATGCACTGTGAAATGAGGGCACGATGTCCATCCGGTGAGGTTGTTCCGAGGATGAAATGAGAAGCCTCGCTACAGCGAGCACAGGGTTGAGGTGTGGGATTGGTGAGCACAGTGGTGGTCAGTACAGGCTGTGCCGTCCTGGAGATGGTGGTCTGGATCCAGCCTCCTTTACTTACTGGCTGTGTGGCCTTGGACAAATCAGCTAACCTTTCTAAGCCTCGATTTTCTGATTTGCAGAATGGGGGTAATAATGTATCTCACTGAGGGCCTTGTGAGAATATATGACATCATGCGTGTCCAGCAAGCACTTAGCAAAATGCCTAAAATAGAGCAAGACCTCAGTAAACGACGCGGCCACGCAGCAGCCTCTCCTCCTCTCCCCTCTTCTTCTCTTTCTTCTCCTCCTCGGTTACAGGAAGGAGCAGAATCTTTTCTTCTTCACAGCAGAGAATACTTTGCTAACACCCTCCTTGGACTTCTGTGACCTCGAAGGTTTTTCCAACTGCGTCCCACGGTCTGCTAATGGTTAGGTGAGGCCACGTGACTAGTTATGGCCTATGAGCTGTCGGCAGAAGTGACATGTATCATCTCAGAGTGATCGCTAACTCGCCACGTGGTTGCTTCCGCTGCCCTGGCAGCTCCTGGAGCTACACTCTGAGATGGTCGCAAAGCACTGGCAGCTCCATTAGCTCAGGTTCCTGAGTGGCTATTTGGACCCACACTGGCTGTGCTCAGCTGCTGGGTTTTGAGGTTGATTTATCACAATAGCGCAGCGTACCTTATCCTGACTACTAGAAATACTGCACCAGCTGTTGCTGCGAGGCACACGAGAAAGTATCTCAAGGTCAAATAAGGTTAGAAAGTGCTAGGCAGCAAAACAAGTTTATTCTGGACTTCGTAGCCCTTTCAGTATGTTCATGTCCCCTATGAAGCTCCAAAATAATTTGACAAAGGACCATTTTTTTTAAAAAAGCGTGTTTTAAAGGTCTAGTGTTCTACAAAACACACTTTGGAAAAGGCTGACCGGGCCGGTGCGCTTGGTTTGTTGACTGTTTCCTCCTGACACGCCCACCCTCGTTCCACTATCGCCACGTGAATCTGAACAGTATATTCCTCACATTCCCTCCTTAACCCATTTCTGTGGAGGCTGCCACCACCTCCATTCTTCTGACCTTTGAATCCCAAATTGCCGAGCCCTGCTGAAGAAAGTGGAGAGCCGGACACAGCCTGAACGCCCAGCACGGTTCTGGTGCCAAGGTGAGCTTTCAGAATCCGTAGTCTTTCATTTCATTCCCAGCCAACTCCCTGCCAGCCTCCTTCCACAGCTGTTCTTTTTTTTTTTTTTTTTTGCGGTACGCGGGCCTCTCACTGTCGTGGCCTCTCCCGCCACAGAGCACAGGCTCCGGACGCGCAGGCTCAGCGGCCATGGCTCACGGGCCCAGCCGCTCCGCGGCACGTGGGATCCTCCCGGACCGGGGCACGTACTCGCGTCCCCTGCATCGGCAGGCGGACTCCCAGCCACTGCGCCACCAGGGAAGCCCCCACAGCTGTTCTTGTTTTCACTTTCCTGGTACTTCCAGCTTCCCCTCACCCCCTTCTCTCGGCACAAGAACCCATCGCCCACTTTATGGAAAAGACAGAAAGGGCCAGGCCACCCACTCGACCTATTCTCCCCTCTTCTTGTATCATGTGGGTCATTACCATGTTGTCGTACTTTAAAAAAAAATTAGTTTATTAATGTTTCTATATCTGCTTCACATGCGTGCCTTTTGTAATGGTGCTAGGGAGTAAGATGTTTCAAGAACAGCTCAAGTCCAATCTCAGACTCCCCCTGCCCTCTACCTTAGGGAACCACTGGAAGCTGGTGTGTATTTTTCCCAGGCATGATTTTGTATTTTTATTTCGTATGCATTGCTTCATAAATATACAGTGTTTTCTGTGTTTTAAAACTTTTCAAGAATGGCATCGCGCTGTCTGTATCCTTTGCAGCTTTGCTCTGTGGCTCAGTATTAGGTCTGATATTTTGATTTATCGAAACCGGTAGATGCAGTTAATGTATGTTAACTGCTGTGTGGTTCTCCATCAGTTATTACATCTATAGCTTCTTTATCTATCCTCCTATGAATCAAAAGTTTATCTTTTATTCTTGTACATATTTCCTTCTCTTCATTTCTTCTTGTGCTCACTTCATCAAGTTGGCCAAAATTTAAAAGTCCAGTAGCACCAAGTATGGTAAGAATATGGAGAAATGTAATCTCTGTGAGTGTAATTTTGTACACCTGCTTGGGAGATCAATTTAGTGACACCTGGCACTGGCAACGATGAAAGGTCCACTTTGTACTTTGTTTAAGAAACTTTCAGAACCTCTTTCACTTGGTTCTGCTTTATAAATTTCTATGGCGAGGAAGTAGCTTCTTATTCTAGTCATCTCAGAAGCTGAAAGCTGCTCTGCAACTTTTATACTTTTCAAGGAACAGAGATTCCAAAGGGCTGCTAAACCATTTAACGTGTTTAAAATTCTTTGAGTAAGTTTATTGTAAATTCAGTTGTATCTGAAAATATTAATAGAAAGTAAGGTTACTGATCTTTCATTACATCCTACACTAGTGATGCTTTGTGACCTTGCACAGTTATTTAAAACATATTTTATCAAGTTAATTCCCCAGCCTCCCCACCCCAGCTCTAAATGTCTAACCTCTTCAATCTGCACCTTCTCTTTGCTCTGATAGGGTCGCCTCTCTCTCCCTCTGACACTCAATGTACCCCTCGTTTGCGTTTGCGTACGAAACCACAACAACAAAAACAAAACCTAGTGATTCTCCACCCTGGCTGCTGATTAGAAAACGACCTAGGGAACTTTCAAAAACACCAGTCCCTGGGATTCACAGCCAGAGATCCTGATTAAGTTGGATTTAGAGCCACTGTATTACACAATTCAACTTACCAACATAGAGGTTCACACAAGAACATTCACTTATGGGAAACACATCTGCATGTAATGCACGTTTCTGTCTTCTTTATCTTTCACCTTTTTTGGAGTCTGTAACGTGGGCAGACTTTTCACATGAACCAGCCCTGCTCTAGTTCCCACTGACTAATGGTGTGAATTTGGAGAAATTTCTTCATCTCGGTGTCCTATTTTCCCCCCATCTGTAAAACAGAGGTAATAATCACAACATACTTTTCAGGGCTACTGCGAGTATCACATTAAATTATACATGCAAGTAAAATGGAAAGCAATTTACAAATGTTAATTATTATGAGTCTCCCCCGCTCAACATTACCATATGTTGTTTGAATTACAGCTTCTGTACATGTTGAATGGTTCTAATTTCCTGTTTATTTTGTGTGTGTATCCTTAAAACCTAAACCTCAATTCAATTAAGACTTTTTTGGTGGGGGAGAAGCAATCTATAATTCTTTAGAATAGTTTATGTTCTTCATTTCCAAAGACAAAGTGAGAGTCAAAAAGCATTGAATTGGGGCTTCCCTGGTGGCACAGTGGTTGAGAGTCCGCCTGCCGATTCAGGGGACGCGGGTTCGTGCCCTGGTCCGGGAAGATCCCACATGCCGCGGAGCGGCTGGGCCCGTGAGCCATGGCCGCTGAGCCTGCGCGTCCGGAGCCTGTGCTCTGCAACGGGAGAGGCCACAACAGTGAGAGGCCTGCGTACCACAAAAAACAAAACAAAACAAAACATTGATTTGAATGTATTAGCAGAAACATAGTTTATAATTTACAAAATTTTCTGTTGCAGTAAGTACTAGCACTGGCTAGGATATTTTGGACACACACATATATGTATACATGCATATATATGTGTACATATATACACACACGTGCATATAGAACATACGGCAGAGACATATCTTTGGATATGTTGACCTCTGGCCTTTCAATCAGATAACTCGGCTCATTGAAACTTGGTTTATCACCTGAGGCGAGGGTTGTGTCAGGGTCAAAAGCAGAAATCACTTATGAGTCTCTTTTGCTTTAGTTTCTTAAAGTCTAAGCCCAGAGCAGGTGAACAGATTTGGGGCACAGACAAAAAGTCCTGCCAGAAACCATGGAGAACACAGAATTTCCCCATCCCCCGTCAAGAAAAAGATTTACCAGGGCTTAGGAGAGAAGTGAATAGGAAAATTGACCAGGGAGGTGGCAAGACCCCAGAGAAAGAGGCTGGGAGGGACATTTAGGGAGCTGGGCGACCTTGAGAAGATTTTCAGTCATGGTGGTGTCCCCACCATGACTCAGAAAGGTAGAGAGCATCTGGACCCGAGGATGGTGGACGATCTCAATGGCAACTTGTGTGGGCAGATGGTAAAGGAGGGGATGATTCTGCAACTCCCCATGCCTTGCCACTGTATAGGGTCCTACAACCTTGCTCTGGCCATTGTAGTGAAGGCAGAAGCCCATGAAGGCTGAGGCTAACATGTCTTCATAGCTTATGAGCTGAATAGAAATTAAACTGTTTAAGAAGTTCAAGGAAGTTATATTTCTTGGACATTTGGAAGTGGGGGCTGTCACTCATAACCTCCACGTACATGCTATGCATATGTGCTTACAGCTATTTTCTATTTCTATTTCTATTTACACACACACACAACACAGTTCAGGGTGTTCTGCCAGAAATGAGGTTTGTATTTTTCTCTCTTCTCTAGAAGGGAAAATGCCCACAAGTCACCTTGGAATCCCTGGTCATAGCTTCACCATTGGGAAGATGCGTTAGCATTACTGTGGAGTCCCAGTGTCAGGAGAACCCCACCTTGAGATGTCTCAGCAAGGTGACAGCCCTGTAGTAAAGACAGCATATATCACATCTTAAAGAAATGCAGGTTAACCACATAAATATTACTAAGGGACAGTATTATATTAATGTTACTATTTTGCCATTGCTGATATGTTTTTGTTGATAGGACAGTTGACACATGGTTTTATGGTAAATTAAGAATGGTAAATGGAACATTAAGAATGGTAAAACTAATGCTATCTCATTAACAACAACAAATTGACACAATGACAGCCAGTGGCTAGTGATTTCCGTAGCAGGGAGTGGCTGGGTTGTTTAAAAGGACTTTTAAATGGTTCTGAAGAACCTAGGGGCAGGACAGGAATAAAGACGCAGACGTAGAGAATGGACTTGAGGACACTTGGAGGGGGCAGGGTAAGCTGGGAGGAAGTGAGAGAGTAGCATGGACATATATACACTACCAAATGTAAAAGAGCTAGTGGGAAGCAGCCACATAGCACAGGGAGATCAGCTCGGTGCTTTGTGACCACCTAGAGGGTTGGGATAGGGAGGGTTGGAGGGAGACACAAGAGGGACGGGATATGGGGATATATGTATATGTATAACTGATTCACTTTGTTATGAAGCAGAAACTAGCACACCATTGTAAAGCAGTTATACTCCAATAAAGATGTTAATTTTAAAAAATGACTTTTACCGTGAAGGCAATGAAGCTCCTCCTGTGTAGCGTGGAGCATTGACCCTCAGAGACTCTGGCTTTGAGTTCATATGAGAAGGGAGATGAAAAATGGGAAATAATTAAGGAAATTTGCTGGAAAAGAAAGCTGCTTGAAGCTTAGAATCACGTCTTCCTCACCATCGTGTTCTCTTTGCCCTTCCTCCTGCCTGCAGTGCAGCGAGATGTCTATGAGTAGAGACGTCTGTCTGTGATGCAGCAGTGGTTCTGCCATTTTGAAGACGAAAGCTACTTGGTGAGGAAGACAGAGGTAGAAGACGGAAGGCAGCAGGGTTCTGGATAATTCCTCAACGGTTGGCAAGTGCCCACGGTTGCCTGCCTCGAGGTTCTTGCCTCTAGAGGAAAATAACCCCCTTCGGTCTTAAGTCACTGTGGTTGGATTTTGGTTTTTTTCAGCTGAATGTCTCCCTCCCTCAAACCCATGTGCACAACGATGATGGCTAATATCCTTTACGGAGCAAGATACACTCAGGGCAGGTCTCATTGTTCATAATAGTAAATCCACGTCTCAGAAAGTTGCCTTGGTGATTTTGAAGATTTTTGGCCAAGACCTTGTCAAATTAGGTTGGATTGTCACTACTTTTACTCACAGTGGGGCTGTGTAAGAGCCCATGGCAGGAGCAGAGGTGGCAGTGTTGCCACAACCTTGCTGTTCATCTATGTTTGCAGTATTAGTACTACCTTCAGTACAGAGAATGTTTTGTTTTGTTTTGTTTTTTGTAAAAATCTTTTAAAGTCGTCATTGTGTCTTACGGGAATTAGTTTAATTGAAACACTGTGAGGCAGACACACATGTAATCAGAGTCACGCAAAGTGCAAAAGGGGCTTCTAATCTGAAAGAAAACAAGCCAGGGAGAGCCCCAGTTCCCACCCCACCAGACACAAAAGTCTTCCTCTCCTCAGGACCTTGTCAGCCATATATGAAAGGCAGATGAGCAAAAGCCACACTGGCAGCCTGATGTTAAGCAGTAACAGAACTTAAACTATTTATTTTAGGAATTAAAATAAATATGAAGTATGGTGAATTAGATACTCTGAAGGGATATTCTAAAGGAATCTTCCATTATAATACAGCTAGATTTTGGATAAATTCCTCCCTTCCGAATTATTTTTGACCCATTGCTAAGCTTGCAAGAAGGTCTGGGAAATTTTCAAGGAGCCAAAGTAACTAAGTCTCACATAGTATTAAAAATTAACTAGACATGGATTATGAACTTAAATGTAAAATGTAAAACTATAAAACTTTGAGAAAATTTCACAGGATTAAAAATCCTCAGGACCTAGGGCTAAGTAAAGAGTTCTGAGACTTGGCACCAGAGCATAATTCCTAAGAGGAAAAGCAATTAATTGGACTTCATCAAAATTAAAAACTTTTGCTCTGCAAAAGACCCTATTATGAGGATGAAAAGGCAGACTACAGATTGGAGGAAATATTTGCAGACAACATATCTGACAAAAAACTAAAATCTGGAATACATAACTCTCAAAACTCAGCTGCCAAAACCAAACAATCCAATTAGAGAATAGTCAAAAGACACGAAGAGACATCTCATGAAGAAGATACACAGACAGCAAATAAACACATGAAAAGATGTTCAGTATCATCAGCCATTAGGGAAAAATGCAAATTAAAACCAAAATGAGATATTACTATACACCCATCAGAATGGCTAAAATAAAAATTAGTGACACCCCAAATGCTGGTGAAGATGAGGAGAAACTGAATCATTCATACATGGCTGGTGAGAATATAAAATGGTACAGCTACTCTGGAAAACAGTTTGGCAGGTTCTTTTAAAAACATACAAACAAAGCTAAACATGCAATTACCATGTGACTCAGCAATGATACTTTTGGGCATTTATCCCAGAGAAATGAAAATTTACATTCATGAAAAATCTGTACATGAATGTTTATAAGAACTTTTTTTTAATAACCCAAACTAAAAACAACCAGATGTATTTAATAGGTGAAAGGGTCAAAAAATGGTGGTCCATCCACACCATGGAACACTATACAGCAATAAAAAGGAATGAGCTATTAATACACACAACAATGAATCTCCAGATAATTATACTGAATGAAAAAATTAATCCCCCCAAATTACGTGTATAATTCCATTTTTATAGCATTCTTGAAATAACAAAATCATAAAATGGAGGGGATGTGGATGAAAGAGAAGTGGATGTGGTTATAAAAGGGCAACATGAGAGATCCTTGTGGTGATGGAGATGTTCTGTAAATGACTGTATCAATGGCCATATCCTGTAATATTGTGATGCTGCACCATAGTTTTGCAGGATGTTCCCATTAAGAGAAACTGGATAGAGGGTACATGGGCTGTTTCTGTATTATTTCTTGCAACTGCATATGAATCTAAAATTGTCTCAAAATAAAAAGTTTAATTTAAAAAAGTAAATAAATAAAACAGTGCATTGAAATCAGAAGATAAATTATAAGCAAACTTGGACATTAAAATTGCTGAACAAATGCAAATACCAGCAGTTGTGGTCAACAGGGTGTTAAGTCCGTGGCAAAATGAGGGATCTGGAACTAAGTTAGGTTTCTTGACTGTCTCAGAAGTAAAGCGCCCCCACGTTAGGTGCTCAGGGTCCCCACAGATTACATTCAGTGAAGTAAAACATAATAGAAGAACTACCAAATGCATAAGGAAATAAGTTGCACAAATAAAGGGGAGCCAATGGATACAATCAATGCTAGATTTAGACTCTCAAGGATATCAGATACTTTTTACTTTTCTGATGCAGAGTACAAAATGGCTATGTAAGGAGTGATTAAGCTCAATAAAATATAAAAATAATAATAAATAAATCTAAATAGATTAAACTTACCATAAAAATACATAGTTTGGCAGAGTGGACTAAAAAATGGGATCTGACTATATGCTGCCTACAAGATACTCACTGTAGATCTAAGGACACATATAGATTGAAAATGAAAAAATGGAAAAACATATTTCATGCAAATAGTTAACAAAAGAGAGCAGAGGTGGCTATATCAATCTCAGACAAAATAGACTTTAAGTCAAAAACTGTTACGGGAGGGCTTCCCTGGTGGCGCAGTGGTTGAGAGTCCACCTGCCGATGCAGGGGACACGCGTTCGTGCCCCAGTCCGGGAAGATCCCACATGCCGCGGAGCGGCTGGGCCCGTGAGTCATGGCCGCTGAGCCTGCGCGTCCGGAGCCTGTGCTCCGCAACGGGAGAGGCCACAACAGTGAGAGGCCCGTGTACCGCAAAAAAAAAAACAAAAAAAAACTCTTATGGGAGACAAAGAAGAACATTACATAAAGATAAAAGGGTCAATTCACCAAGAATATATAATACTGATAAACACGCGAACACCAAATGTTAGAAGCCCAAAATATATGAGCAAATATTGATTGAATTGAAGCGAGAAATAAGTAGCTCTACAATAATAGGAGGAGAATTTAATACCATTTTCAGTAATGGATAGAACAATCTGAACCACACAGAGATCAGTAAGGAAAGAGAAGACTTGAAAAACATTATAGACCAACTGAACCTAACAGACGTATCATAACACTCCACCCAATAACAAACAGCAGAATATACATTTTTCTAAAGGGAACATGGAACATTCTCCAGGATAGGCCATATGTTAGGCCACAAAACAAGTCTTAATAGATTTAATAAGATTTAAACCATACTGTGATTTTCCAAGCACAGTAAAATGAAACTAGATAGCACAAGCAGAAGGAAAGTTGGAAAATTCGCTAACATGTGAAAGTTAAACAGCACACTCTTAAACAACCAGTGGGTAAAAGAAGGAATCACAAGGGAAATTAGAATATACCTTGAGACAAATGAAAATAAAAACACAACATACCCAAATTTATGGGATGCAGTAAAAGCAATGCTAAGAGGGACATTTTTAGCTATAAACACCTTAAAAAGAAGAAAGATCTCAAATCAACAGCCCAACTTTATATCTTGAGGAAGTGGAAAAGTAAAACAAACTAAACCAAAGCTAGCAGAAGGAAGGAAACAATAAAAATTAGAGATAAATAGAATAGAAAAAACAATTTAAAAATCAATAAAACCAAGAGTTGGTTGTACATAAAGATCAATAAAATTGACAAATTTTTAGCCAGACCAATTAAGAAAAAAGAGAGAAGATTCAAATAATTTAAATCAGAAATAAAACAGGGGACACTACTAATTTTACAGAATTAAAAAGATTACAAAAGAGTATTATGGACAATTGTATACCAACAAATAGGATAACCTGGATGAAACAGACAAATTCCTAGACACACAACCTACCAAGACTGAATCATGAAGAAATAGAAAATCTGATCTGATCTGTAACTAGTAAGGAGATTAAATCAGTAATCAAAAACCTCCCAGAGGGCTTCCCTGGTGGCGCAGTGGTTGAGAGTCCGCCTGCCGTTGCAGGGGACACGGGTTCGTGCACCGGTCAGGGAAGATCCTACACGCCGCGGAGCTGCTGGGCCCGTGAGCCATGGCCGCTGAGCCTGCGCATCCGGAGCCTGTGCTCCGCAACGAGAGAGGCCACAGCAGTGAGAGGCCCGCGTACCGCAAAAAAACCGAAAAAACCAAAAAGAACCTCCCAGAAAAGAAAAGGCCAGGATCAGATTGGCTTCCCTGGTGAATTCTACCAAACATTTTCAGAAAGATTAACAACAATTTTTCTCAAACTCTTCCAAAAAATTGAAGAGGAGGGACCGTTTTCTAACTCATTCTATGCCACCATTATTACCCTAATACCAAAACCGGATACTGTAAGATACTATAAGAAAAGAAAACTACAAACCAATATTCTTGATCAATATTGGTGCAAAAATCCTCAAAAAATGTTAGCAAAACTGAATTCAAGAGCATATTAAAATGATTATACCCATGACCAAGTGGGATTTACTCCTGGAATGCAAGGACGTTTGAACATATGGAAATCAATCAATATAATACATCACATTAACAGATTAAGAAAAAATAAACACATGATCATCTCAATTGATACAGAAAAAGCATTTGACAAAATTCCTTCATTTAATTAAAAAAAACACCACCCTTTCATGATAAAAAACACTCAACAAACCAGGAATAAAAGGAAAGTATCCTAATATAAAAGCCATATAAAAAACTAGAAGTAAAAGGAAGCTACCTCAGTATAAAGACCATACATGAAAAACTGTTAGCATCATACTCAATGTGGAAAAACTCAACTTTTCCTTTAAAGTTGAGAATAAAACAAGGATGCCCACTTTGCTACTTCTAGTCAACAAAGTACTGGAAGTCTTAGCTAGAGGAATTAGGCAAGACAAAGAGATAAAATGAATCCAAATTGAGAAGGAAAAGGTAACATTATCTCTTTGCGGATGACATGATTCTTACATGTTAAAAAAAAAAACACTAAAAATTTCACCAAAAAAACCTGTTAGAACTAATAAATGAACTGCAAAGTCACAGGATACAAAATCAACATATAAAAATTAGTTGCATTTCTACACACTAGTAATGAACAATCCGAAAAGGAAATTAAGAAAACAATTCCATTTACAATAGTATGAAAAGAATATAATAACTTAGGAATAAACTTAACCAAGGAGACAGATTGTACACTGAAAACTACAAAACGTTGCTGAAATAAATTAATGAAGACATACATAAATGGAAAGACAGCCCATGTTATGAATTAGAAGACTTCATATGGTTAAGATATCCATTCCACCCAAAATGATCTACAGATTCAAAGCAATCCCTATCAAAATCCCAAAATGTTGGTTTTTTGCAGAAATAGAAAAATCTATTCTACAATTCATATGGAATCTCAAGGGACATCAAATAACCAAAACAATTTTGAAAAAGAAGAATAAATTTGAAGGTCTCACACTTCTTAATTTCAAAACTTACTGCAAATCTATAGTAATCAAAGAAGTGTGACAAACATATAGACCAAAAGAATGGAATAGAGAGCCCAGAAATAAACCCTCATATACAGAGTCAAATGATTTTTGACAAGGGTGCCAAGACCATTCAATGGGGCTAGAGCAGACTTTCTAACAAATGATGCTGGAAAAACTGGATATCCACAGGCCAAAGAATGAAATTGGACCCTTACCTTAACGTCATATACAAAAATTTAACTCAAAGTGGACCAAAGACCTAAGCACGTGAGATAAAACTATAAAACTCTTAGAGAGGAAGACATAGAAGGAAAGCTCTATGACACTGGATTTGGCAATGATTTCTTGGATATGATACCAAAAGCATAAGTAGCAAAAAGAAAATTAGATAAATTGGAATACATCAAAATTTAAAGTTTCACGCATCAAAGGAAACTATCTACAGAATAAAAAGGCAACCCACAGCATGGGCAGAAATATTTGCTAATCATTTACCTGATAAGAGATTATTATCCAGCATATATATACACTGAACCCCTACAACTCAACAACAACAAAAATCTTACTTGAAAATGGACCAAGAACTTGAATAGACATGTCTGTAAAGAAGATACACAGATGGCCAATAAGCACATGAAAAGATGCTTAACATCACTAGTCATTAGGGAAATGCAAATCAAAACCACAATGAAATGCTACTTCACACCATTAGGGCGCCAATATATTAAAAATAAAAAACAAAATAACAAGTGTTGATGAAGATGTGGTAAAATTGGAACGCTTGTGCACTATTGGTGGGAACGTAAAATGGTGAAGCCATTGTGGAAAACAGTATGGTCGTTCCTCAAAAAATTAAAAATAGAATTTCCATGAGATTCAGTAATTCCACTTCTGGGTATATACCCAAAATAATGAAAGCAGGACTCAAACATATATTTGCACACCCATGTTCATAGCAGCATCATTCACAATAGTCAAAGGGCACAACAAACTTCGTGTCCATTGATAGATGAATGGATAAACAGAATCTATATACTTCAAAGGAACTTTATTCAGTCATGAAAATGTCCACATGCTGCAACGTGGACAAACCTTGAAGATGCTGTGCTCAGTGAAATAAGCCGGTCACAAAAGAACAAATAGTATATAAGTTTACTTGTATGAGTTCCCCAGAGCAGTCAAATTCATAGACACAGAAAATAGAATAGTGCTTGCCAGAGGCTGGGAGAGGGGCAGGTGGGGAGTTAGTATTAAAAGGGTATAGAGGGGCTTCCCTGGTGGCGCAGTGGTTAAGAATCCGCCTGCCAGTGCAGGGGACACGGGTTTGAGCCCTGGTCCGGGAAGATCCCACATGCCACGGAGCAACTAAGCCCGTGCGCCACAACTACTGAGCCTGAGCTCTAGAGCCCACGAGCCACAACTACTGAGCCCACGTGCTGCAACTACTGAAGCCCGCATGCCTAGAGCCCGTGCTCCGCAACAAGAGAAGCCACTGCAATGAGAAGCCCGCGCACCGCCACGAAGAGTAGCCCCCGCTCGCCGCAACTAGGGAAGGCCCGTGCACAGCAACGAAGACCCAATGCAGCCAAAAGTAAATAAATAAAATAAATAAATTTTTTAAAAAAAGGTATGGAGTTTCAGTTTGTGAAGATGAAAAAGTTCTGGAGATGGATGGTGGTGATGGTTACGCAGCAATGCGAGTTCCTTAGTGCCACTGAACTGTGCACTTAAAAATGGTTAGAATGGTACATTTTATGTTAGGTATATTTTACTGCAATAAAAAGTTAAAGTTATAAATAGAAATTCTAATATTTTTTCCCCAAATCTCAATGAATTCTTTCATGCACCATCTGGGTCCATGTCTTCTGCTTGGATAATACTAACCTAGAGGGTCCCTAATCCACCAAAAAGAGTTAAGGCCTCAGATTCCTTTTGCCCTTATTCCTAGTCATTTTGTTGTGAACATACATAGGACATCTACAAAACTAGATGGATAACTTTCAAGAAAGTCCAGTAGATTAGACCACCTGGAAGATTCCACCACTTCTGCCGTGTAACACGTGCAGCCTCCCATTCGACCTGCTCCGCACTCTTACCATCTCCCTGATACATGACCAGCGTATCATACCTTTGTCATCTAGGAATTTGGCTTCAGGTCACACCTGTCTAGACATTAAAACTCCTTGCAAAGAGCAGTCCAGAGATGTGTTCTAAAATGATCAGCTTTGCCACTGGGTCACTTAGTTTCATGTCAACTTGTTTATTTGGACCATAGTCAGGGATACCATTTCTGTAACTGAATATACAGTCGTCCCTCAGTATCCATGGGGGATTGGTCCTAGGGCCTCCCACGGATGCTTAAATTCCTTCTATTAAATGGCATAATATTTGCATACAACCTACACACATTCTCCTATAATACGTTAAGTAATCTCTAGGTTACTTCTAATACCTAATACAATGTAAATGCTACGTAAATAGCTGCCAGCATGCAGCAAAGTCAAGTTTTGTGTTTTGGAACTTCCTGCATTTAAAAAATACATGTTTTTGATCTGTCGTTGGTCACATCTACGGATACGGAACCCATGGATGTGGAGCGTTGACTGTACCTTGCTTTTATAGAGGAAAACATTCTCCACCTTGAGTGAGTCCCAGGATACTTATTAGTATATTTTCAGATGAACCTGGTCTCAGTTTGTATGTAACACAAGATAAGCACATTGTAATTATGTCTTGGAGAAACAAAAATATCCAATTATGTTGGCAGGTATCCAGAATTTGTGCCTTCTGAATTGACCAGTGATGGTCAGTGAATCTGATGCATCTTGGATGCTTAATTGACATCTGTGGAATCACCACCGTCCCAGAGATGATTACTAGCTTTGTTTTGATGTCCTTTGATTCCACATTTGTTTCAACTCCTCTGCCAGACTGACATATTTATTTATCTTTTTCTGCATCTGTTCCCAGAATATTTCTCTTTATCAGAGAAGCAATATCAATAAACCCTTCTGTGTCAGTAAGTTTATCAGACAGCAACTTAGCTGGTCTACTGGGACAAATTGTCGGTGTGATTTTTTTTTTTTTTTTAGTTCTTTTAAAGTATATCTTGTAACGACTGATTTCCAATATTTAAAAAAAAATCTTTTGTCTTTGAGTCAGCCATGAACTTGTGTACTCACATTACATAAAATCTTTATATTTGTACCAAGCTTTGGAATTTCCTAAGCATTTCCATACACATTTCCTAATTTAATTCAACAATTAATACTGTACAGCTATCATTAATTCTGTTTTATAGGAAAAGCAGCTGTTATATCAAAATTCCTGAGAAGGTTTTTCTATAGTTCTTGAAAATGTGATAGAACTTTTAAAGTGTGTAAAGTGAATTATACTAGCATTTCTTCATTAGGTGTTTCAGGCCTCTGGAGGTGTGTAGATACAGTCTGTGTCATTCAAGAGATCTTTATGAGAATATTTAAATATTGTGATTTTATTTTGGTGATGATAAAGGGAACATGTTTTAGATTATCTGGATAAGCATCTTTTAGCCAGACATTCACATTCATGGTCGTGTTGGTGCCAAGTGACGGCTTAAAATCACATTTTAGTTTTAGTGTGCTGTTTTTCAAGGTAAGGTGGATAGAATCTTCCAGGGGATCTATGAGTTCTCAAATTGACCAACCCTAAGCAAAGTATGACAGAGGAAAAAAAGGTTAACACCTGAGTATTCGCAGAAGACTTCTCCTTCCTTTCTTTGGAAAGAAGAATGCTTTATTGTTGTACGGTAGCATTGGGGCTTTTTGTTATGTTGATCAACATGGTAATAGAGAATTGAAAGGAATTTGAAATGATTTATTATTATTATTATTATTATTTTTGCGGTACGAGGGCCTCTCACTGCTGTGGCCTCTCCCGTTGCGGAGCACAGGCTCCGGACGCGCAGGCTCAGCGGCCATGGCTCACGGGCCCAGACGCTCGGCGGCATATGGGATCTTCCCGGACCAGGGCACGAACCCGTGTCCCCTGCATCGGCAGGCAGACTCTCAACCACTGCGCCACCAGGGAAGCCCAAAATGATTTATTTTTATTTCAAAGAGCAAAAAGCTTTGTACCAAAGGAAAAGAGTAAATCCAGAAAGGGAGCAGAAGTGAGTGAGGAGAGAGGAGATGGGGAGCGATTGAGAGAGAGAACAGCACTGGAAGAAAGATTTGGGGGATGCTGCTCTGTCTACAATGTAAGAGAAAGAAAAGGGAAAAGAGGATTTTAATAAGCGCACTGTGTATTATGAATAAAAATCCACTTTGGCATTTTTTAGAGACAGTTTTAAAGACTTAAGTAGCTTTGTAATTGTTTTGGATGTTAGATTGGTGTCTGAATGCAATACAATGGTGACATGGCCCATGAAACATCTTAGCTTTATCTAGATTATTTAATTAGTTAGCTTAGGGTCTTCTGTGAGCATCAGAAAATTGAAAATATCAGTGAATTAAAGTAGATTAATATTTACCTATATTGTCATAAAGGCAGCCCAGGGATTTGAGCTTCTATTTTGTGGTTCTGACATCCTAAACGTGTGGTTTTTACCTCATGAGCCAGTATAGCTGCCCCAGCTCCATCTGTCACATCTGCATTCCAGCTAGCCAGAAGAAGAAAAGTAGGAGAAAAAGCAGCAAGGGGTTGGAATTAGTGTATCTTAAAGAAGTTTACTGGAAACTGCTACATGACATGTATATATCACGTTGGCTAGTATTTAGTTCATAACTAAACCTAGTTGAAAAAATAGCTAGAAAATGTAGATTTTGAGAGGCCATGTGCCCAGCAAATAATTATATTACTACAGAAGAAGGGGGTGTATATATTGGGATCAACTTGCAACACCTCTGTCACCACTCACGGGCACCCTCCTTTTCTCCAGTAGAACATAGGCATCCCCTACATGAAGAACAAGCAGGCAAACAAGCGACACTGCAGAGCCCCACACGGTTCTGAGCCATCGGGTATCAGCCACATGTTTTATTGTCTGTATTCTGATGCTTTGACCTCTGGGGACTTGCTGACCTTGGAGGGACTGCCCCTCTCAAGTTTAGCCAGTTCCTGGAGACAGTAAACAATTTACTCACAGTGAGCCTTTCAAATACAAACCAACAAATCCAGAACCCACAGCCCCATCACCTCCTTTACCAGCACCCACGCTCTGGGCCACGGTCACCTGCCCTCATCACCTGGGGCTGGGAACCGGACAACAAGGGACAGACCTACACCTCAGAGCCCACTGAAATTATTCAAACCAGCCAATCCTACACCTGCTCACCCCGACTCGCCTGTTCCTTCCCACTGAAACCACAATAGAGGCTCTTCCCAGAGCTCACCCCTCCCTGGCCTCCCGACAAACCCGTGCTTCCCCGTGTGGGCCCCTGTGGCTGGTGTGCCTTCTCCCCTTGGGGTCTGTGAGTAACAAAGTATCTTTTCAAGGACAATCATCTCCTGATCTGTAGGCCTTGCCCGACCTAAATAATAATAAAACCTGTATTTTCAAAGATAGTTCAAAGTCTAACATGTCTGGGTGATACACAGCCGTTTTCTTAGTCCAGATAGGTGCCTCACGTTCTGGTGACCTATAAACCAAGAGATGAAATACCTCTCCCAACACACCCAAAATACAAGGTTGGATAGGAGCAGGGCGATCACAAGAGAAATTCCAGTAAAAGGAGGATGGGAAGCACCAATACCAACCCCTGGAGATAGAGCAGGGAGAGCCCCTTCCACCAGGAGTGTGTCCACTCGTTAGTCCATATGGCAGCCCCTGTTGGGGCGAATGAAACAATCCAGCCAAGCCCCTCTGTAGCAAATCAGAAGAGAGAACACAATTTAGTATAGAATAATGATAAATTAACCCATCACGTGCGTGGCAGGTAGAATGGAAATGCCTAGAAGTCTAGATTGAACTTCAGCATTTATACAGCAAAGGAGGAGAAGGAACAACTAAACCTTCTCTTATCTGCTGTGATTGCCTCCAGGCTGCCTGGGGCGTCTTGGAAGCTTGGATGCCTGGGGTGTCACCCACTGGAGATGAGGATGTTGGGTGATGGAGTCAGAGGGCTCGTCACCTCGCATTATGAAATCAAAAGTTTGCACCTCTTGTTGGGCCTGTTATGTTCTCAAGGAGACACCCGAGCAGGATGGAGAAGCGTCATTTCCTCTGCAGCACCGGTTCTGCTCTGGGGTGTAACCCTGTGCCCACTGTGCTCTGGGCCTGGGCCTGCCCTCTGGGAGGCGGGGTAGGAGGGCGCTTCCTTGCTGTGTGGTGTCTGGATGGCCGCCTCTGAAGGGGGCATTGGAGAATGGGTGCCACGCTTCCAGCCGGGCCAGTTGTGGGGTTCTGAGAGCTCCTCAAAGATTGAACAATTTGGGCTATTTCAGGCCAGCTCTATGATTTCTTAGTAATTTGAGCTACTCAAAGTGTAAGCTTTCCATCTGTTTGGCTTCAGTTTCTTGAAAAATAACCGCAAATGAGTACCTATCATGACAGAGTTTTAAACCTGAAGACTGAATTACAGCCTTTGTGCTCTGCCATCTCCTTCTCTTCCAACACGACGGTGGCTTCCTAGAGTCCATCTGACGCCAAAGGCTTAAGTGGGATTTGACTTTGCTGCTGGGGAGGTTCCTGTTGCCCAGCAGAGAGAACCTAGAGGAAGTTGCTTTAAAAAATCTTGTGGCCACATGCTGGCACTTTGAAGTCACTGCTCGTAATATTGTAAGTTTGGGCTGCAGAAGCAGTGGATGTTTTCAGCTCAGAAGATTCCGATGATGAGCTCTCGGTGAGTTTAGATTGCAAAACACAGCAAAGGGAGTCCACTTTACACAGTTATCCCCTTCATCTCTGCCTGCAGATAAGCTATAGCTATAACCAGAGTTAATTTCTCTCTCGTAGGACTTTGTTGAAAAAATCACAAGTTACCAACACACAGAAGTGCTCTAAATCTCTCCTGCTGATGCGCCCCTGGATGGCATGTGGTGTAACCATACGGGCAGGGCTGGGACTGGGGTGAGGTAAGTGAAGCACTTCCCTGAAGGGCAAAATTTTAACTTTTTGCTTCTACTTTTTGGCTGTGCCGCGCGGCATGTGGGATCTCAGTTCCCCGACCAGGGATCGAAACTGGGCCCCCTGCAGTGGAAGTGCGGTGTCTTAACCGCTGGACCACCAGGGAAGTCCCCTCAAGTGCAAAATTTAAAGGGCACCAAAAAAAAAAAAAACCCTCAGTAATCAAGATAAATAATGTTTTAAAGTGATATTTTAAAAAAGTCTATGATGAACAAAATATGAAAATCTTAGATGTAGGCAGGATTAATTCCCTTCTGCCTCAGGCTACAGCATGGCTTAGCACAGCATTGCTCACAATTGACCGTTTTGTCAACTATTTTGCAACTGAAATAATAGGAGTCGCCCCTTTCTAGACTGCCATATCGAGTCTTCACCACCTCTGCTACACAACTTTCAATAAACCACCTCTAGAATCCTACTCCTGGTACCAAATTGTGTATTAGTTAGGATTAGGTTCAGCTACAAAGAAGAGAGAAGTCAAAGTAGCAGGACCTTAAACAAAACAGAAGTTTAGTTCCCTCTCAGGTAAATGCAGGCAGGCCAAGTTTGGTGTTGTAGCTTCATGATCACTAGGGAGTCAGTCTCCTTCTCTCCTAACTCTCCATTATCATCAATATGTGGTTCCACCTCATGGTTCAGAAAGGCTGCTTTAGCTCCCACCATCACACCCACATTCCAGCCAGCAAAATGGAGAGCGGAGAAGAGGCAAAGTGCACACTTACATTGACTCTAAGGAACATTCCTACAAACTATCACACAACACATAAGCTCACATTCCATTGGCTGAAACCCGCAAGGCTTATCTAATTGCAAGGGAAGCTGGAAACGTAGTCTTTGTTCTGGGTTGCCATGTGCCCAGCTAAAAATGCTATTACTACAGAAGAAAGGGAGCTCAGGTACTGGGGACAACCAACATTACATGCAACCAGGTGCCACTGGAGAGTTTGATCGGGGAAGACAGGAATGTGATGGACATTTAAAAACACTAACTCTTGTCGGTGGAAGCTTGGGCATGTTCACTGGCTGCTGGGAAAAGCTGTCCAGAGGGAGGGCTACAAATCAAGGAATGGGGGGTAAGTGGAGTAAGTGTGGCCACCTGGGGAGGGGATCCAGAACCTAGGAAGGGGGTTAGTCTTGGGCAGAACTGGGAATATTTCTTTCATTGTGGAGAAAAGAGTGGGAGAAATAAGGGTCAGGAAATCCACAGGAGGTAGGGGAGTTCTGAGCGAGGATGTGCTGAGTGGAAGACAGAAGTTACAAGGGCCTGGGTTTGAGGAAGATGGCAAGTCTGGACATAGCAGGTGTGGAAGATAGGAGAGTGTGACAGCCAGGGGCACACGAACTTCCTGCAGTCCCAGGGTAGGTTGGGAGGTGCACGTCAGACAGCGCCGTTTGCCCCTGCGGGCTCCGTGGCTGAGGCCAGGTGTCGCAGAGCAGCCACTGGTTTGAGGTGGAGTTGGTGTTGTGGCAGGCACAAAGGAAGGCCCTGGTTCCCAAACTTGGCTGCACACTGGAGTCACCTGGGAAGCTTTAAAAATACACGATGCCTGGGTGCCACCCGGACATCCTGGTTTAACTGGGGTCCAAGTTTTGAGGAGCTCTGGGGTAGACGCTGCTGGCAAAGAATAGCTGTAATTTATGGACCTGGTCTGGGCTGGGGCAGGAGGGGTATTTGAGGGTACAAGACAGGAGGAAGTAGAGGAGCTGGGGGTGGGTGGAGGTCTCAATGAGCTGGAAAAAGAGTTTCTTCCTGGGTGTCCTAGAAGTGTAAGTATAACTACAGCTTCCCTCAATTTCCAAAGCTACCTTCTCCCAGGTGTTTTCTGTGGGTCACTGTTTATCTGCATAGCCCTGGGGGGACTTGCCATTAGCTTTCTGAATAACATTTCTCTGCAATTTATGTGTGTTTGTGCGCCGCACTTTACAAGACAATGCTATACAAGCCAAAAGCAGTTTAGATTTTAGACACAGAACATCTCCTTTCACGTTCTGAGAGGTGGCGAGACCCTCCCGGGGGCTTTTGAGGGAGGCATTATTAACAGCATCGTTGTTTGAAGCAGCAGCCAATAAGGAATGTTGACTCACCAGGGACAGATGCCCTCATCGTAGACAAGCTCCCAGCCCCATCTCCCTGCCCCCAGTCCTCTTGGCAGTGGCTGAGAAAGGAGTGGTCAGGCCCCGGAAGGTAGGGGAGCCCTTTGGAGAAGCTGCCAGTGGACCAGCTGAAGAAGTGTTAGGTGGAATGTTTCCATCACCCACGGGGCTGATGTAAACTGTACGGGTCTGGGGAGAGCAGGTTTCAGATGCGGCTATATCGTCTCTATTTGTTCTAAGTTTTGGAAATTCCAAACCCCTTGGGGAAGTTGCCCTCGTTCCCAGCTGACTCAGATCCAGCAGTGCTGGGTGGTTTGACTCCTACGTAACAGTGGTTCTCAAACTTGAGCGCACCCCAGAGCCACCTGCAGGGATTGTTAGGGTGTGGATTGCTGGACCCCAAACCCAGAGTTTCTAGTTCAGTAGGTGGGACCCAAGAATGCATTTCTAACACATTCTAAGGGGATGCTGATTTTGCTAGTCTGGGGACTACACTTTGAGAACCACTGCTGCTGAGAAGGAAATGGCAGTTGGAGGATGGAGCGGACCGAGCGAGGTCTCTTCCATCCAGGGGACCATCTCAAATGGCCGCCTGCATCCCCCAATTGCCCGTGACCAGCATCACACAGCAACATGTTTTCTCAAGCCCACGTGTAATACTGCAGTTTCTTCTTTCCCAAAGTCTCTAAAGTTGAAAGTCTTGCTGGGGGGTTGACGCTAGGTCACCAGAGCAGAGGCCACTGCATCATTAGGTGGGTCTAGCCTGAACTCATTGAGTGCGTCTGCGGCGGGGCACCGTTCTGGGGGCGGTACGCACTACCTCTTTTATTCCTTACAGGAAGTGGGTGGAGTTTTATCCTCATTTTACAGATGAGGAGACAGCGACACAGGCTGATTTGAGTCAATTGCCCGAGGTCTCACACCCGGTTACTGGAGGAGTGGGACCCTGGGCTTGGGCAGATGCCCGATCTTCCGACCACGGCACCCACAGACGCCCACTCGGGGCCGCCCCCTCCCGTCTGTGGCGACAGGGAGAACCCTTCAGGGAAGTTCCCGGGAGCGAGGAGGCTGTGTCCCTGACGGAGGCACACTACTCCCGCTGTCGGGGAGGCACACCCCTCCCCTCACTCCATGCCAGGCAGCTCGGGGATCAGCCCAAAGCTTAAACCGCCAGGGCTGCCTCCTTCCTTCCTAATGGAAGGCAGAGAGCGGTTTAAAACGTAGGTTT
Source organism: Delphinapterus leucas (assembly GCF_059928025.1). NCBI lineage: Eukaryota > Metazoa > Chordata > Mammalia > Artiodactyla > Monodontidae > Delphinapterus > Delphinapterus leucas. The sequence goes on along the minus strand of NC_143138.1, from coordinate 2,909,617 downwards.
TGTTATCAGTCAGGTTGGGGGAGGTCAACAGATGAGCAGCTGACAGCCATTGAGAAGACAGCTTGTTGTGCTCACTGACCCCAAGATGCAGGGGGCAGCATGACGGGGGGCCGCGGGGGCAGGCGAGGGCGGGGGGCAGCGCCAGGGTCAGAGGGAGGGGGAACCTGTGGTGAGAGCCTCCGATGTGGTTTCCACGGGAGGGAGCAGGTGAGGCAGGCTGAGCGGGCTTAATTGGCCAGGGTGAAGCGTCTCAGTGCGCACCAGGCACAGGGCTGCCCCTAGCTGTGTGGTACCCAGCCCTGGCTGATGAGGGGGGATGGTAGGTGGATAAAGGGGGTGGGGGGGGCCCTGGGCTCTGGGTGCATGGTTTGAATATGAAGAACACTCTCACGAGTGAGTCTGTTACTGTCGCTAGGCCTTGAGTAACCCTGGGAGGGGCAGTCCCTCCGGGGTCATCCCAAGAGGTCAAAGCTTCAAATTCATAAACTAGAACATGTGGCTGTTACAGAAAGCCACGCGCAGACTGCATTAGGAGCCACTGCTCAGGTCAACAGCCCAGTACTGCTTTGTCTCCAGGGTCATTCCTTTGGGAAGAGACTTATAATCAGAAGATAAGAGAACAAGGAGGACAGCCCACAGTTAAGTGTAAGCCAGGGATTGATTAGTCTTTCTTGGTGTCGACCTAAAGGGACTCTCTTTTGGGCGGGGCGCGTATAAAGACGGCATCGCGCCGTGCTGGCAGGGTAGGATGAGACGACATCGGCTTGGCGAGACGGCAAAGGGGCTGTGAGCACAGAAAACGATCCATATGCATCCCTGGTACAAATGCCCCTTGCTGTTAAATGGTGCCCTTTACCCTGCATTTCCTGACGTAGCTCTTATTTCGTGTGATTTCATTGTTTTCAAGAGGCAGTTCATTAGAGGTCTAATTCAAGAGGCCTGCCCCTTACAGAGGGAGCCCCGCGCCGCTGTGCAACCCACCTCCGTTCTCCTTCCTGCGCCTGGAGGGACCGCCAGCCGCATTGGGATGTGTGTCGCTTGTCCAGCCCTCACTGCTGCAAATAGCCACCCCTTAGTCACCCCTTGGGGATGGTCGTTTAAAAGGGGAACTCGTCCTCAGGTGGGACTTTCCCCTCCGCTCTCAGACGCCTGGCCCTGTGAGGAGGGACACATCTGGAGGAAGGCCAGAGTAGGCCCCCCAAAGTCTGGAGCCTAGTTCAGGGGCCCCAGTTACCTAGGTCTAAGAGTTGTACCCTAATGAAATATCATATTATTCTAATAGCTTTCGGGGCTTCTCACAATGTTAGAAAACACAAAGCTTGCCAGATCGACTGGCCTCATCTTGGGCTTGAAAAAAGTGGAATGTAAAGGGTGTCCCCAAACTTTGAGCCCTCCTGGTGTTAGAAGGCCCCAGACCTAGAGCTGGCCCCAGGACCCGGGGCTGTGGACACGTGTGTGTAGGGCCAGGACTACAGAGCTTCATGTCCGACGTGTAACGGGGACCTCTCTGTGGGAAATGCATCCTTGCAAGAAAACTGAGCTCCTTGGGCTTCAAAAGCTGCTCGGGGAGATTCAGGCGGTGATGAAAGGGAGCAAAAAGCAAGTCCCCAGCTGTCACTTCAGCGGAAGGCTTCCAGGGCAACCTTTTAAAAGGGGTGGTGAGGGAAGGAGGGAAACAAACAGCTTTGCCTGGCCCTGTGATCTATAAATGCAAATACATAGTGAATGGAGTCCATTTTTGGTGCAGGCAGAGCTGAATGACACAAGCACTAAATGGAAAATCCACTTTCTGCTAGCTTTCTGCTACCTGGACAAACTCATAATTTAGCCTCAGAGAGCCTGACTTGCAAACGTGCAACGCGGGTGTCCTGCCAGGATGCCGTTTGTGCGAAGAATCTGAATTCCAGAAGACAGCCTTGCCTGGAGAGATACCACCCAGAGCAGTGCGTGTTTCATCAGGTTTAGGACCCTGATTTGCCGTCCGCTAGGGGCTGAGAGGGAGGCTCCAGGTAAGATTTCAGTTAATAGATGATTGACCAGAGGTGGGGGAGGGTGGCCTATTTGCATATATGACTATTCATGACCCCAGGACTAAAGGAAGCAGAAGGACGACAGGCGACATCTCCATCGGCCTCTCCTGTTTCTGGAGGGAAAGGCAGTTTGGTGGGTGGGTAACTAGGCATTTTATGTGCTGCCTTATTCTACTGGACCTGATGGAACGTCAATCCCAAGTGTGGGAAATACTTCTTGCACCTTGGTGAGATTAATGAACTTGAATGCCGAAGATCCATGGTGGCACCTAGATGGGGAGCCACTGGGCACACCCCCATCAAAGAGGAGCAGGGAGAAGCCCCAGGACGGCGGGGGCGGGCCAGGGAGGCAGGCAGGCGCCTTTGCTTCCTTGTCTGAACTCAACCAGGAAGCAGGCGGGGACCCCCAGCACGTCGCAGCCAGCAGCTTTCAGACTGAGGTGATGCAACCCTGGGACTCCAGGGCTGTGGGTGCTGAGCTGTCCCTTACCTGCTCCCCCAGGTGAACAGAGCACCAGGGAGAGCTCCGCAGGGTGATGCTTTCTGGAATTAAGGAATCGTGAAAGATGCCATCAGAAGACGGGGTACTGCAGGGTGCAGCTTGGTAGGATGGGCTGAAAGCTTTTCCTCAGCGACCTCCATCTCCGCTTGCAGCATTTCTCCTCTTTCCAAAACATTCTCTTCCCAGCAGACCCACACCCACACCTCTCCCCAAACACAGCGAGACAACGCTGGCACCCAGTGCATACTGCCCACTTCCTCCTTCTAAAATCGCTCTCAGGAAGGCGTCTACACCAGTAATTCAAACTCTGGGAGGATTTCACTGCAGATATTATCTTCTATTTTTCTACTTATGGATTCCAGTTTTCCCAGCATTATAGTTAAATTATTATCTTCTCCACTGACTTACTTTTGCTCCTTTGTCAAAGATTTGTTGACTGTATTTGTGAGGGGCTATTTCTGGGCTCTTAGTTCCGTGTCACTGTTCAATTTGTGTCTTCTTTCACCAATACCGTGCTCCCTTGATTACCGTAGCTTTAGAGTAAGTTTGAAGTCAGGTAGTATTAGTCCTTTAACTTTCTTCTTTTTCAGTATTGTGTTGTCTATTCTGAGTCTTTTACCAATCCATATAAACTCTGGAATCATTGTTTTGACATCCACAAAATAACTTCTGGGGCTTTGATTGTGCTTGTGTTGAATTTATAGATCAACTTGGGAAGAACAGACAATAATGTTGAGTCTTCGTATCCGTGAACATGGAATATCTCTCCGTTCATTTAGATCTTTGATTTCTTTCACCAGAGATTTGTATCAATAGTTCTCCTCATATAGATCCTGTACCTATTTTTAATAGATTTATGCCTGATTCACTTTTATATGGTGATGCTATAAATGGCGATGCGTTCTTTTTTTAAGACTTTCCATAAGAGCGGTTTTAGGTTCACAGCAAAACTGAGAGGAATGTACAGCGACTTCCCATCCCCGCCCCCCCCCACCCTCAGCACCCCCAGCTGAGCAGTGCATTTGTTACGACTGGTGAACCCGCACTAACACGTCATAATCACCCAGTGTCCATAGTTTACATTACAGTTCACTCTTGGTGTTGACATTATGTGGATTTACACAAGTGTATGTGACACGTACCCATCATCATGGTATCACACAGAGTGTCCTCACTGCCCTGAAAATCCTCACTGTTCCGTCTGTTCATCCCTTCTCCCCACCACCCTCCAACCCCTGGCAACCACTGGTCTTTCCACTGTCTTCATAGTTTTGCCTTTTCTGGAACGTCATAGGGTTGGAATCATACGGTATGTAGCCTTTTCCGATTGGCTTCTTTCACTGAATAATGTCCAGTTAAAGGTCCTCCCTGTCTCTTCATGGTTTTACAGCTCATTTCTAATATCATTAGCGCTGAATGATATTTCATTGCCTGGATGTACCACAATTTATTTATCCTTTCACCTACTAAGGGACATCTTGTTTGCTTCCACATTTTGGCGTTTATGAATAAAGCTGCTATAAACATCCTCCTGCAGGTTTCTGTGTGGACATAAGTTTTCAACTCCTTTTGGTAAATATCAAAAAGTGCAATTGCTGGATCATATGGTCACATTATGTTCAGTTTTGTAAGATAACTGCCAAACCGTCTTCCAGAGGGACTGCACCACTTTGCATCTGCACTAGCCATGAATCAGAATTCCTGTGGCTCCACAAACTTACCAGAGTCTGGTGTTGTCGGTGTTCCAGATTTCGGCCATGCTCACAGGTGTGTAGTGGCAGCGCATGGCTATTTTAATTTGCATTTCCCTGATGACATATGATGTGGGGAATATTTTTATATGCTTATTTGCTATCTGTATATTTTCTTTGATGAGATATATCTGTTAAGATCTTTGAAGTAATTTTTGTTTGTTTACTTACTGTTGAGGTTTAAGAGTTCTTTGTATATTTTGGATAACAGTACTCTATCAGACGTGTCTTCTGCAAATATTTTCTCCCAGTCTGTAGCTGGCCTTCTCATTCTCTTGACGTTATCTTCTGCAGAGCAGACGTTTTTAATTTTAATGAAGCTTATCAACTCTTTCTTTCATGAATCCCACCTTTGGTGTTGCATCTGAAAAGTCATTGCCATAACCAAGGTCATCTAGGTTTTCACCTATGTTATCTTCTAGGAGGTTTATAGTTTTGCATTTTACATTTAAGTCCGGGATCCATTTTGAGCCGATTTTTGTGAAAGGTGTAAGTTCTGTGTCTAGATTCATTTTTTTCGCTTGTGGATGTCCAGTTGTTCCAACACCATCTGTTGAAAATACTGTCTTTGCTCCATGATATCGCCTTTGCTCCTTTGTCAAAGATCAGGTGACTATATTTATTTGGGTCTGTTTCTCTATTCTGTTCCATCGATCTGTCCGCTTATTCTTTCACCCATACCACGCTATCCTTTACTGTAGCTTTATAGTAAGTCTTGAATTCAGATAGTGTCACCCCTCCAACTTTGTTCTCCTTCTGTGTTGTGTCGGCTACTCTGGGTCTTCTGCCTCTCCATGTAAATTTTAGGATCAGTTCGTCAATGTCCACAAAATGACTTGCTGGAATTGTATTTGGATTGCACTGACTCTATAGATTAAGTTGGGAAGAACTGGTGTCTTGACAATATTGAGTCTTTCTATCTGCAAACATGGAATATCTCTCCATTTATTTATTTCTACCTTAAAATTGTTCATCAGAGTTCTGTCATTTCCCTCATATGGATCTTGTATATATTTTGTTAGATCTCTACCTAAGTATTTCACTTTGGGGGTGCTAATATAAATGGTATTGTGTTTTAAATTTCAAATTCCACTTGTTCATTGTTGGTATATAAGAAAGCAGTTGACTTCTGTAAATTAACCTTGTATCCTGCAACTTTGCTGTAATTGATTATTAGTTTCAGGAGTTTTTTGGTCGATTCTTTTGGATCTTGTACATAGTCAATCATGCCATCTTGAAATAAAGACAGAAGAGAAGTCTGATGTAGTTCTTATCTTTGCTCCTCTATAGGTAAGATGTTTCCCCCGCTCCTCTGGGTTCTTTCAAAATTTCTCTGTGTCTTTGGTTTTCTGCACTTTGAAAATGCTAAGCCTAGGTGTAGATTTGTTAGTATTTATCCTGGTTTGTGCTCTCTGCCCTTTGGGTCCATAGTTTGGTTTCTGTCATTAACTTTTGAAAATTCTCTGCCATTTTTACTGTAAGGATTTCTTCTGTTCATTCCTCTTTTTCTTCTCCTTTTGGTATTCTCATTATGTGTATCCTAACAATTGTAATTGTCCCACAGCTCTTGCATATTATGTTTCTTTTCTTATTAATTATTCCTTTTTCTCTTTGCATTTTAGTTTGGGAAATTTCTATGGACATAGCTTAAAGCTCACTGATTCTTTCCTTAGCCGTGTCCAGTCTGCTAATGAGCCCGGTAAAGGCTTTCTTCATTTCTGTTTCAGTGGTTCTGGTTTCCAGCATCTCCTTTTGACTCTTTCCTAGAGTTCATTTCTCTCTGTTTACATTAAGCACGTGTTCTTGCCTGTTGCCTACCTTTTTCCATGTGAGCCATTAGCATGTTCATCGGAGTTATTTTAAATTCCTGGTCTGATAATTCCAAAAATAATTCCAAACTGTCATATCTGAGTCTGGTTTTGATGCTTGCTTTGTCTCTTAGACTTAAAAAAAATTTTTTTTAACATGCCTTATAATTTTCTTTTGAAAGCCAGATACGATTCATTGGCCGCAGAAACTGAGGCAGAAGGCCCCTAGTGTGAGGTTTTATATTTATCTGGCTAGGAGTTATTTTGTGCTTAAGGCTGGCAGAGTCTTCAGTCCTCCAGTGTCCTTGTTTTTGTGTCTTCAGTTGTCTTGGGGTTTCTCTAGAGACCCCTTCTTTCAAAGCATCTCAGCCTCGTAGTTCTTCCAGCTGCAATCCCATGTGCATTCGTAGGCAGGGGCCGACTGGTTTGGTCGTAAGGTGTGGAGGGTCTTGTGATTAGGACTCAGTCCTTTGCTGAGGCAGTGCTGCTGGGCCGTGACTTTCACGTGTGCTTCTTGGCTTTTCATCCCCTGCCCCGCAGGTGAGACAGAAAGGCTAGAGGGGGTTGGACTTGGGTACTTCCTGTCCCCACCCCACCCCACCCCACCCCACCCCCCGTCGGTTAAGTCTCTGGTAAAGGAGTTTCCTTTGAGGGAAGCCCAGTGCTAATCAGAAAAGGTCTCTCTGGGCATATTTTTATTTTTTTATTTTATTTATTTATTTATTTATTTTGCTGTATGCGGGCCTCTCACTGTTGTGGCCTCTCCCGTTGCGGAGCACAGGCTCCGGACGTGCCGGCTCAGCGGCCATGGCTCACGGGCCCAGCCGCTCCGCGGCATGTGGGATCTTCCCAGCCCAGGGCACGAACCCGTGTCCCCTGCATCGGCAGGCGGACTCTCAACCACTGCGCCACCAGGGAAGCCCCCTGGGCATATTTTTAAATGGTTACTTCTCCCCGTCCCCTGCTGCAAGCAGAAGGGGCTTTTTCTCTGCTCTTCACCCTGAGAGCCTGGTGGGGCCTCCTGGAGGAAAACTCATGGAAGTGAGGACACCCTAACCCTCTGCCACCAAGCTTGGGCCCCAGGAGGTTTTGGATCTCAAGCTAGCCCACACTCAGCCTCAAAGAGCTAGCCAACTACCATGCGAGTTTTCCTGTCCATTGGTTACTTGCCCCTGTGGCTTCTGTCTCCAGTAAGCTATGAGTCTCTGTATTCAGCTGTGATTTTCTGTACTTACCTGCCTTTCCAGTTTGGGGGCAGCAGTCTGCCCTGTGATCTCAGTTCTCTGAAGGATCTAAGAAGAGTTATAGATCCACAGTTCGCTTTGCTTTTTTCTTGTTGTGAGGGTGGGACTGATGACTGCCAAGCTTTTGACTTGAAGCAGAAACCAGTCGTCTGGCTAACTTTTGTGTAAGACATGAGGTCAGGTGAGTGTTCGTTTCTTGGCTTGCAATGTCCAGTTGCTCAGCACCACGTGTCGAAAGGCTACCTACCCTTTGTCCGCTGAATTGCTCTTGCTTTTTGTTGACTAATCTTTCCCAACTGATTTGAAATACTGACTTTATTGCATCAAATTCCTAAATGTATTTAGGTCTATTTCTAGATCCTCTGTTCAGTTCCATGAATATGTCTACCTCGGTGGTTATTACTCAGGGACAGTTTTGCCCCCCGAAGGATGGTTAATAAAGTCTGGAAACATTTTTGATTGTCACAGCTGAGGGGAGAGGCGTGCAGCTGGAATTTTGGCCATGGGCTGCCCAGTATCCTATAGAGCACGGGACAGGTCCCCACAGCAAAGACTTACTGGCCCCAAATGTCAGTGGTGCCAGGATGAGAACCCTACTGTTCCAACCTCTGTAGATGCTACAGCGTGCTCTTGAATATGTAAATAGACTAGTTCCTTAACATTGTCCATGCTTGTCCCCCAGGAATTTTCCTGACTGGTCTTGCGTGACCCCTACCTCCTCCCCACCCCTCAACCAGGGACTTAAGGGTCAGTCCTTCTGTCTCAGCGTCTCAACCTCAGTGTTATTAACATTTTGCTGTGGGTACTGTCCTGGCCTTGTAGGATGTTAATAGCGGCATCCCTAGCTCCACCCACTAGCAGCCAATAGCAGCCCCCCTCTGCCAAACATGAGATTGTCAAAGGTCCTCTCGGGGGCAAAACTACCCATAGTCGAGAACCGCTGGCCTAGATTATTAAAAATGAGTCCTGTTGGTATTTTCGTAGGGTTCATATTAATTTTATGAATTAAGAATATTTGACATCTCTGCAATATCAGATCTCTCTATCTAAGAGCACAGTATGTTTTTCGTATGAGTATTTAATTTTTCTACCTACCATAGTAAAGGTTTACTATTTTCATTCTGTAGAAACACGTACATTTTCAAAAGTTGATTCCTGTATGTGCTATCATTTTGGTTGCAGTTATAAATAGGTTATTTTCTTCCATTATATTTTCTAACTGATTGTTACTTGTACATGAAAACTAGTGCTTTTGCTTCTGAAATTAGTAACTGACCACCATACTGATATCCTTTGCTAATTTTTCCTTATTTACATTTTTTTCTAAAATGAAATCATAAATCTGGATGTAATAATTTTACTTCCTCTCCTCCAATTTTCATACCACTTATTTCTTCTTCCTTCTGTGCAATTTTATTAGCTTGGAGACTCCCAAAACACTGTCCAATAAGGGTATGATGGTAACATCTTTATGCTGTTCTGACTTCAAAAAATAATTGATAACTGTTTTTCTCTGTGGCAATTGTTTTATTCTATTCAGTTCTCTTGAAAGTAAACGGATGGAGCAACTTCTCTTGCCAGGTTTAAGAACACCGAGGACTTTACAGCTTAAGGGGAAGGATTTCTGTTAAGAACACAGAGCATTTGCGTTCTCAGTCTCTTTGCAGGAAAGGGGCAGATACGTGACCGAGGCTTTCCCAGTCCAGTGACTCCTCCCAGATATAGGATCAGAAGCTAGTGATGCAAAGAAGCAGGAGCCATGAGGAGAGTCAGGTGTCTGAGTCAGGAGGGCGGGAGCTGCCTGCGGCCCAGCTGCCCTGCATTTTGTGGTGTGACTGTGGGCGTCCATTCTGGCTGAGGAGGCTCTGAGCCAGGTTTCCAGCCTGTCCAGCAGTCTATTAAGTATCCAGTGGCCTTTCAACACAGTATTTTTCCTGCTTACGTCAGCCAGCATTAGTCACTGTTACATGCCAGTAAGAGCCTGACTGATGCCCCTTCTATGACTCTCATCCACATTACGTTCCCTGCCATAGGCTTATAACTTCCTGTACTTTTCTTTCATGTAATTTGTAATGAAATCGGAGCGATTGTTTCTATCTGTCTCCCCACTGACAAGGCTCCGCAGGACCGGGATCTTGTATGTTTGCGATTGAAGTTCCCACATGAGCTCAATCAAGTAAACATCTAATTATAAGGAGTCTTAATAACACTGGCAAGACATGAAACGTAGAAACTTCCTGCTAGGACAGTGAGACGACAGAAGCATTTGGGAGACCAAGTTCCTTAAGATGAGCTTGAAGTGAAGCCTGCTTCCACGGTGGCTACAAATCATGAGTTTGCTGGAACAATCCCAGTTTCATAGACCTCTTGCCCGTTGTTCCCTCAGATATACTCAGATCATGTGTCTTGGTTTGGATACTCTAAATCCTAATTACAGAAGAGGAGGAAAAAGCCGTGGATGCTAATTATACGTTCCTCCCAAGACGAATGCCTTGCTGTGTTCCCCTTTTCATCAGATTAAAAGTTACCTGCCCAGATGGACCATCCCTTCATTTTGCCGTGAGCCACTAGTGGCCACGGTGGTGTCTGAGGGACTACGGGTTGTGTGTTCTGACAGCACTCCTTCAATTCTTTGCTTTCTTCAGGAACTGCACAGTGGTTCTCTGCCTGTTCAGAGGAGGCCTTTGTTAGCGATCAGTGGCTCTCAGCCGTAAACAATGACAGCTACTCTTGACCGTGTGTCTGGGACTGTGACAGGTGTTTTACATGTAAGCTCCACTCTTGACTGAAGGTCCCCTGACTCAGACCTCTGTTCTTTATTTGCCACCGCTACGGCCGGGCCTGCCGCAGTGCTTGGCTTGCAGTCGGTGGGCAATGAATATTTGTAGCATGGATGCTTCCATTGACTTGTTACAATGTCCTTAAGATGCTGTACTTGCTCTGTTTTACTGCTTGGAAAGGCTCAGAGAGGCTAAGTGACCTGTTTCAAATCGCACAGTGTGTAAAGGGCAGAACTGGGATTCAAAGACATGTCTGACTCAGGATCCCAGTCTCTTAACCTCTACACTCTTCTGTCCCCTGTTCAGTGCAGTCCACGTGGTAGACACGTGTCCCAAAGAAGGCATAGCCAGGAAAACTTGGGATTCAGGTCAGAAAGCTGAAGTCAACAAGAGCCAACATAAGATGAAGGAGATCAGCCACATGGAGTGGTGGCTTGTTGCTGGGAACACTAGCAAGTTGTCCCATGTCCGTAAGGGAGGACAGAGGTCGTCTTAAATTTAAGTGCAGAAAACCGTTCAGTCAAGGTGGCTGTGATGATTAATTTTACGTGTCAGTTTGGCCAGGCCATGGCACCTAGGTTTGGGTCAAACAACAGTCTAGGTGTTGCCGTGAAGGTATCATTTTTCAGATGAGATTAACATTTACATCAGTAGACTCTGAGTGAAGCAGAGTACCCTCCCTAATGTGGGCGGGCCTCATCCAATCAGGTGAAGGCCTTAAGAGAAGAAGACTGAGGTCCCTCAAAGAAGAGGAAATTGTCTCCAGAGGCTTTCAGATTCAAGCTACACATCAACCCTTCCCTGGGCCTCCAGTCCGCTGCCTGCCCTGCAGATTTCACACTCGCCAGCCCCCAGAGCTGCATGAACCAATTCCTTAAGATAAATCTGTCTCTCTGTCTACACACCCCGTTGGTCCGGTTTCTCCGGGGAATCCTGACTAACACAGCGGCCAGGGTGTAGCCTCAAGAGAACATGCCTGGTCTGCTGAGACTGAGAAATAAGTGACCATGTTACAGCCCAAGGGTGGGGTCGCAGCCTGAGCTACTGCTGTGTTGTCCAAATCAAAGTGGGGGCAGGGGGAGAGGGTCTTCTGGGTACACACCCTGAAGGGAGCCAAAGAATGGGTCCCTGCGTCTCTGCCTAGGGAGAGGAGGCTGTTCTAGTACCACCTCTCCAGGACCGTGTTCCTCTCAGGATGACTGGTGGACCGCCCGGCTCCCGGGAAGAGACGGGAACATCGTTGAAAATCCTCCCACGCTCTGCTCTGATTCCGGTTCATCCAGTGGCACGTGGACTCTTGCTTGGTTCAGCTTGAGAGCACGTCCCAGAGGCAAGTGCTACACCCCAACAGAGGCTGCTTGGAGACGATGTTAGCAAACTGGTGATCTCACCAATTATCTGGCCTCTTCTGAGTTTGGTTAGCAAGGTGTCCTTTTAGGGAAGGTTCCCTGGAGCAGATCTCTGGAGGAGGATTTATGTACAGCGATTACCAAGGACGTGCTCCCGGGAGAGCGGTAAGGGGTCGGGGGCAGCAGCGGGACCAGGAAGGGGAGGAAGACGGGAAGGATGCGCCTGCAGGCAGAGTCCACTCAGGCGGCTTCAGCCCGACCCTGCAGGGGACCCTGGAGCCTGGGTTATAGCTCAGAGTCTCCCAACCCACAGCAGGGGGGCTGGGCCTGCGTTCAGCTGCAGCCTTCGTTCCACAGCTGGGGACACCTGTGGCCTCTTAGGCCCTTCTAGCTCTCTGCCTGCTGCAGGGCGGGGAAGCAGAGAAGTCCGAGGTCAGTCTGTCCAGAAGAGCTGCCTTTGGCTTCAGATGGATCCAGTGGGCTCAGGCAGAGCACTGACACCGGGCCAGGTCCTACCTGCGACCTTGCGGTGACCCCTGCAGCTTCTCACCTGCAGGCCTGAGCAGACGGGATCTGCTGGTGTAGACCCAGCGTCTGCCCTGCCGCCCTCTCCCATCCTTGACACGTTGTGGTGAGAAGTTCCTCTGCTCGGGGCAGCCCTAAGAACACCACCGTAACTCCTCACGGACACGGGACGACGGCAGCCGCACTTGTCACCTGGACATTCATTTACTGGCCGCATTATTTATTGGGTGATGGCCAGGTAGCTGAGCTCTGGTCTCAGCGGGGAAGAAGATGGACACGGCCCTAGACTTTTTGGAGCCACGTGTGGCTCTTTAAATCCAAACCAACTGAAAAGAAAGAAAATGCAAAAACCAGTGCCTCGGTCACAACGGCCGCAGTGCAAGGGCTCAGTAGCTACACGAAGCTGGTGGCCACTGCACTGGGCCATGCACACGTGGGCCAGCGCTGATGGCCGTGGGCATCGGGGGCGTCGTACCCACCCGTGTCCTTTCAAGCCTGGCAGACGATGTTCACACCCATGATGGCACCCAGCCTGGCCACATCCCTCGGGGTGGTCGGGAAGGGCTTCCTGTTTCTGGCCGAGAGGGTTGCTCAATAGAAGTCGATCCTCGGCCCTGGGTGGGGCGCTGCCACTCACAGTGAGTAGGTCGCGGTGGCAATGGCATGGCCTTCCCCGATCCCTGGGCAGAGTGCTTCCTGGCTCCCATGGCCTCTCGCGGACGTGTAGTGGGATTCCTCCTGCACACCGGCCTTGGGGCTGGCGACGTGCCGTCAGGTGCTCCCACAGGGAGCTGTGTCTAGGGGACATTTGACACCTAAAGATATTATTTGTGTCAAGCACAGTGTAGTATGTCTTTATTTCTGTCCTCATATTTTTTGCATCTTCCTTTTACCGGCAAGTCCAGAAGCCAACATGTTAACATAAAATAGTAATAATAATAACAGCAAAGATGTGCACAGTTTACTAGGCCCCAGACACCGTTCCAAGCGTTTTACGTGCATGAGTTCAATGCACCTTCACAGCACCCCTGTGATGCAGGGACTATAGTTATCCCCAATTTACAGAAGAAGAAAATAAAGCCCAGGGAGGGTAAGCAACTCACTTAACGGCTCATGGCTGGCAAGCTGTCGACCCACTGTTTGAACCCAGGCTACCTGCTCTAGCGGCCAAAGCACTGGGCAGGCTGCCTCTCTGCCGCCAGGGCACGTTTGTCTTTGTAGCGATCGCACAGTGTTAAATACAAATACAATGTGTGCCAGGAGCCCGAACACACAATTGTCTTCAGAGGTGAAGGGTCATGATGACTTACTAGACCAATGTATTTTCTGAAGCTTTCTGAGAAAGGCCCTTTACATAATAGGCTTATACAATTGGCATATTCTTTTCATTTCTCATTGTAAGTGTCCATAAATAGTCCATAGTGCCCAAATGAATGGACATCAGTTTTTATGTTTCTGGAGCGTCTACGGTCAACACTGGCCCTTCCTGGAGCATCAGCCAGGGCTCATGGTGGAGGACAGAAGCCTCTCTAGCTGGCCGGGGCAGAAAGGGGTTTGGTACCGGGTCTTAGATGTTCACACAGCTGCTGGGCTCTCTCTGAGGGAACCCCAGCCTTGTACTTATAGCTTCTGCTGTGACGGGCGCTTTGCCCCTGGGGCTGCAGACGGCACAGGAGCCGAACGCTGACCCCGCAGCCGAGAAGGGAGCAGCCCAGACGGGCTGCAGGTGCCGGCGCTGCTAGGATCCATGGCCCAAGTGCATGCTTCACACCTGCCTCTCTTACTACTTCTCCCAGTTGGCAGGTCCTCGTGGCGAGACAATCTGGGAAATGCAGCTTTACCTCTCTGGCCTTGGCAGGATGGGTTGGCTGGCCACCAGGAGCCAGAATGATACTGGGAGAGCCGGCCCACGGCACCTGGGCACAGTGGTCCATCCCTCGAGCTCCTCAACATCCACACGTACGTCCCATCTGTGGTTGAGCTTCTCACCAACAACAGTAGTAACACGCTTCCCTGACATAACGTAACTATTCATGTACCGACGTGCACATCCTTTCCTCAAAAGAGGAGACCCCGACACCCCTCCCGAGGGCCTTCCGCACCTGGGGATGCTCTCTCCTCCTCCAGTTCAGTTCCAATCCTGTTTTGATTTCCTGAAACCCAACATCAAAATACACAGTTAACGACCAACAATTTACAGGCAGACCTCGTTTTATTGTGCTTTGCTTTATTGCACTTCACAGGTGCTGAGTGTTTTACAAATTGGAGGTTTGTGGCTACCCCACACAGAACAAGTCTATTGGTGCCGTTTTCCCAAAGCATTTACTCACTTCATGTCTGTGTCATGTTTTGGTAATTCTCTAAATATTTCAAACTTTTTGATTATTATTATATTTGCTATGGTGACCTGCGATCGGTGATCTTTGATGTTACTGTTGCAAAAAGATCACCACTCACCGAAGACTCGGAAGACAGTTGGCAGTTTTTAGCAATAAAGCGTTTTTAAATTAAGGTATGTACATTGGTTCTTTAGACATCACGCTACTGTACACTTACTTTTCTATAGTGTAAACATAATTTTTATATGCACTGGGAAACCGAAAAATTGGTGTGACTCGCTTTATTGGAATACTCTCTTTATTGCGATGGTCTGGAACCAAACCCCCAGTATCTCTGAGGTGTGACTGTACTCTATGTAAAATAGCAGAGGAAAGAATGAGGGAGAAAAGGAGAGTTGGTTAGTGTGCGTAAGTACATCCCTAACAGAGAGAGGGGTAAAATGCCGGAGTGGTTATTACAATATTAGTCTTTATAGTGGGCCAGAGGCCATAGCTGGTAGGCATAAATTCCTTCCCTCTACTTCCCGTTGTGTTTCTTTTGCCTTCAATCGGACCCTCAGCTGTCTGAAGCGCTTTGCTGTAGAGGTGATGGAAACCTTTATGCATGAGTGGTCTGAGGTCTGGCTGTAAATGGTCCTTAGGAGCGATAGTGAGATTTGCTGTCCTACTTGCTGTTTTCTAGCTCCATTGGCCACTGGTTCAGGGCACGTCCTGCTTTCCTTGGGGCAGCAGTGCAGCCTCACAAAGGGCGCTCTCTCGCCGGCGCTGTGAGTCGTCCGCGGGCCATTCTCCATTTTCCATTCTCCATTAGGACTGGCTTCTTCTTGATTGATAAGAAACATGGTAAGACCAGCGACCCCGTGGGCAAAGCCATCAACCCTTCTTTTGGTGTGAAATGAAATTCCTCAGTCAGAAGCAATGTTGAGTGAAATATCAGATGAAACAATTCAATGAGCCCACTGACGGTGTCTTTGGAAGAAGCAGAGAAAGGCTGGAGAAGCAGATCCAGAGCTCGAATGTATCTACTTCACGAGGAAGAAACGGTGCCTCTTCCATGATGAGAGGGGTTCGACGTTACCAACCTGTCGCCAGGTGACTGGCCACTCCTCCCAAGAGTGGGTGACTAGAGGACGAGACTGAATGGTGTCCACAGACCAGGCCACGCTCTCTACGTTTTGGTGACTGTCACGTGACTCACAGAGTCTCCGTGCTCTGGACCCTTCTGAGACCCTTCCACAAGTATTTTTCCCAGACATCCTTGCCAGTAATTCTCTTGTTTTGAGCTGTCCACGTCCTTGACCATCTGGCTCAGCATTCAGTCACTGCTTGCCCATCAGTGTATATCCATCCATGCAGCCAATTTTCCTTCCAGGTTAAGTGGACGATCAGATGTACCCCCCGAAATTCTGCACTCGAGACAACTTCTTTTCCTACTGTGCTCCAGGGCCACTTCTAGCTGGGGATGAAATGCTGTAGTGGTCCCCCTCTGAGTAGAGTCCACATATCACGCAGAACCATCTGCAGACTGAAGTAGAATTATTTTCTTCCCCGTCTGTCTGGTCCTGTGAAACATCACTCGAGGCCACAGGTGTAGCTTGAAAGAGAGGTGGTGATGCTGCAGGAACAGATGCCGTGGAAGTAGAAGCCACTTGTGAATGCAAATCGCTTATGCTTTCAGCACTTGCTCAGGTCAGTTTGGACATTTCGCTGCTACTGATGACCGAGTGCTTTGGGACATGAGTGACTGGTGGATCGGCAGGTCAGAATAACAACCTCGTGTTGGGCACCTGAAGTTTCATGTACATTCAGACGTTAAAGGTAGTAGCAAGCCAAAAGCTGCACCTCAAAGAGACAGACGTGGATTTATTCCAAACCCTGGGCACCTGTGCTGCTTTCCTCTGGCAGCTCTTGTGCAGGCTCCATCCAGCACCGTGTTCAATCACAGGCACGTGAGGTGTTAGGTCCTAAGTCCCAAGTGACAAAGCTGCTCTTTCCTGCTCACTTGTCCTATCAGCATAATATCATGAGTGTAATGGATCTGGGTGAAATGTTCTGCAGACTAAACATGACACGGAGGCCTGGAACTGATGTCGTCTTGAGTAAGGCAATCCTCTGCAGTGATTTTGGGGTGAAATTTATCAATATGGGTACACTTGTTGGAAATTTTTTTTTATTCTTGAATAGCTGGGCATGAGTCTGTTTGCCTGTTTGGTTGACTGAAATATAGGTAGCTGGCATGAAATTAAGTAAAGATGCCAGAAATTCTTAGATATGGTTAAAAGAGACATACGAACCCAGGGAGACGGGACTATTGGAGTGTACTGCCATCCTTGCCAGGTGAAATAAAAATGTGTTCGGTGTCCTCTGCTTATGGGAGAAGAAGAAGGAGTGTTTTCTGGATCAACAGCTGTACACGAGGTTCCAGCAGATATCTATATATCTATATATCTATAGATATCTAGAATATATGTGTGTATATATATATTTATACACAATTTTTTGTATATATATATATGTGTATATATACACATATAGTCTGCTAGAATATATGTGTACATATATATATATACATACATGTTCTAGCAGAATATATGTGTGTGTGTGTGTGTGTGTGTGTGTGTGTATATATATATATATATATATATATACATAATTTATTTTTGGCTGCACCGTGTGGTCTTAGTTTCCTGACCAGGGATCGAACCCGGGCCCCTGCATTGGGAGCTCAGAGTCTTAACCACTGGACCGCCAGGGAAGTCCCCTCTGGCAGTTAAACTGATTTTCTCCAGTCAATAGTCTATACCTGGAGGAGCATATGTGCAGTTAGCTTCCCCACTCAATTGATTTTACAACAGTCCATACACCCATCTTCTACACAGGCCACGGGTGAGTCAGAAGAGGGTGTGATAGGACCTTGCTCCTGCATCTTGCAATTGGTAATCTTCTCTGAAATTTCCCCTTGGATGACATACCGCCCTTGACTGATTATTTAGTTGGGAGGGGTGTTTGCATAGGTTTCCACTTGGGACTTCGCCCTGTAATAACCCTCACTCCGCAGGTCAGGAAGGCAACGTGGGGATTCCCAAGCATGTCTACTCTGAATGTGCAGTTCGGGAACTAGGACAGTAGCCACACATGACTTCTCATTGAGTTTACAGGGGACAGTCTGATCTGAAACCTTTTCTATCAGGTAAACTTCATAAGGGTCCCCTCTACCTGGTAAACCTCAGAGGCTTTCCCAGGCCCCAGGCAATCACGTGATCTTAGAGCCAGGATCCAAGGACAGGGCAGTTAACTTCATGACGGCCGGAGGGCAGATGAATCTTGTGCGTTTGTGCTGTTCCTGCAGCATCTTGCTTCAAAGATGCTGCATCCCCTCATTATGTGTCTCTGAACTGACCCTGGGGCGGGTGAGTGGCTGTGACTCCGTAACAGTGACCTGGGCCCTCAGGATCGGTCTGATGACCTCCAGTCACCGGGCTAAGAAGTTCTGTTGGCTTGTTTGTTTCTTTGCTTTTATACGAATCAAGTAGGATCTTGGTGGGTTGCCTAGAACTATTTTAGTTGTGACCTCAGGATCGCAGTTCCTCTGCAATGATTTTGGGATGAAATTTATCAATATGGGTACATTTGTTGGAGATTTTTTATTCTTGAGTAGCTCGGGATGATTCTGTTTGCCTGTTTGGTTGACTGAAATGTAGGTAGCTTGCATGAAATTAAGTGAAGATGCCAGAAATTCTTAGATATGGTTAAAAGAGGCGCACGAGCCCAGGGAGACGGGACTGTTGGAGTAAACTCACTAATCTGCTCACCACTTCTAACTATGTCCCCAGGACGACTCAAAACAATACACTGGTGCTGGGATGCCAGCATCTTTAAAAGGACTGTAGTGTGTGCCCACTTTGGGCTGGGAGGGGGTAAGGAGGAGATTGCTGTTTCTGAAATGGGCTCAGTGATTTCAGTGGGGAGGATGGGACCCCCAAGGCAGAGACCAGCAGCAGAGCTGAAGTGCCAGAGGCAAGATGCTGGGACTCCCGGAAAGTTCAGCCGGGCCTCAGGGGGGTTCTGACTTGGTCTGCCTGCATCTTCGGCAGGGATGATCGATCATGGGGTCTCTCGCTGCTTCATAAACTGCTGGAGAAAATAATGTCACCTGTAATTTATTTCCATCTCAAAATGAGGAAAACCTCAACTTCTAGTTCTTCTTTTCCATTGGTAAACATCGCACAAGGCTGGAGATTCCTTAGAGCAGAGCTTTTCAAACGTTCATGTGCATTTGAATCACCTGGGATCTTGTCAAAATGCAGATTCTGGCGCAGCAGGTCTGGGGCGGGGTGTGAGATGCTGCAATTGTCACAAGCTCCCAGGTGACACCGATGCTGCTGGCCCATGGCCCACTTGTTGGAGGAAAGCTTCTCCTTCCCGCCCCAGCTCTGCTTTAACCAGAGCCGCTCCCCACTTTACAGGAGTCTTCTATTAGATTTTATTTGAAACAAAAGCAGTTCTAATTTAAAACAGATCTAACTTTTTAAAACACCTGGCCTAAAGAGTCATAATAAAATTTGATTTAAAAAGAGACAGATGGCCAGTTAACTCCAGTTTCCCTTGTTAAGGGAAGGTAAGGAGTTTTACTTTGGGGATTCCTTACGGATGTAGTTTTCATTTATTCAAGAGGTCGTGTTTGCAAGGCGCATCAGTGCAAAGCACTATAAAGGCTGAATTTGCCTAGTATCAGCTTTTGCAAAGTGAAATTCTCCATTGCGGCCATCCTGACCTAGGAACCGTCGACCCCTAAAACTGCAGTTTCCTTTGGTACACCACAGCCTCTCTCCCTGGGCTGGGGTCCCATGTGGCAATCTCCCCGTGTGCATTTATGTCGACGTGGCACTCCATTTCAATTTCCTGCCATAGGGAGAGGCCACCCGTGCCCAGGGCCTGGAGCACCAACAAAACATTTCAGATGGAGTTTGTGAGACTCTTTTTGTGGAGGGAACACATTCCTTTAGTGAAACTATGAGGATATGAGGAAAGGCAGGAGAAAATGGCTTTCAGATAGACCTCTCACCTATGCATTTGACGTGCTTCTAAATTTTGCTAAACGCCAATGACTTTCAATTCCAGAGAGGTAGAATATCTGTTGCTGGTTCACCTTCCGTTGGCCGCGATTCCTAACACGTTAATGTTATGTCCTTCCACCTACTGAAGTTCTTTTCAAATTACACTCAGGGCTCCGTTTAAATGTCGCCTTCTCTGTGATGTCATTCTTGACAGCCCTGCTCTGGTCAGAAATAATTGATCCCTACTCTGCTCTCTCGTGTAGCTATGCAGAGGTTCCCAATAGATTTCAGATATTAACAATAGATATTTATTTTGCAGTAATTTTTATAAGGATGTCAGAGTGTAGTCTTTAAAGTAACCCAAACAGATTTGACTAATACCTGTCCATTCTACCTGATAAAACACACGTAATTAAATTGTGTATATGTTTTATTGGTGCACTTTCATTACAGCCCTTAACACAGCCAGTCTGATATGGTACATTCTTCTTTCTTATAGACTGTAAGCTAATAGAAGAAAAAAATCACATCTATTTGCTTTTCTTTTTAAATTTTTAACACAATTTTTAAATCTTACTTTACATTTACAGTTATTACAAAATATTGGCTCTATTCCCCATGTTGTACAATACATCCTTGAGTCTGTCTTACACCCAATAGTTTGTACCTCTTAAACACCCACCCCTATATTGCTCTTTCCCCCCTCCCCACTGGTGACCACCAGTTTGTTCTCTATATCTGTGGGTCTGCTTCTTTTTTGTTATATTCACTAGTTTGTTGTACTTTTTAGATTCCACTTATATATGAGATCACACAGTATTTGTCTTTCTCTGACTTATTTCACTGAGCATAATGCCCTCCAAGTCCATCCATGTTGCAGCAAATGGCATTATTTCATTTTTTTAATGGCTGAGTAATATTCCATTGTGTATATGTCTCACCTCTTCTTTATTTATCCATCTGTCGATGGACACTTAGGTTGCTTCCACACATCTATTTATTCCTCATGTCAGCCCTAATGTTGTGTTGTATTTACAAGCTGCTCAGTTCTGTGAAGCCCACAATGTTGTAAGTGAAATTTTATGTGTATATGTGTGAATACAATTTTGGGGGGAAGGGATCCATAGTGTTCTTTAATTTCTCGAAAGAGTCTGAGAACCTGTAGAAATTAATACCCATTGGCCTAAAGAATCTCATAGTGAGTCTGTTTATGAAGCAAAAAACTGTAACACACCTCTGTTTGTAGTACTCCTCATGCACTAATTTGTAGGTTTTAAGGCTTGGATTGTGGAGTGTTAGCTGTATGTGAAATGGGGCACGTGCATGTAGCGGCTCAGTTATTTTCTGCTGTGGGAAATAGCAGCTCCTCCCTTGGCTGGCGGTCTGCCAGCGGGGCTGTTCAGTACTTAGCGCTTCCGCGGGGAGGTGAACTGAGGCAGGAGCAGGAGGGCGCAAACCAGGCAAGGGGGCTGCATGATTAGCAGCTCCAGTAAGAGTAGGGGGGGCTTTGGAATTACCGATGCAAATGAGGTTTGGGGATTATCGCTGGATATCAATTATCCGTGACCTGCGGCGTCCACTGGCTACCAGTGACTTAACGTTGCCTGTCAGCTTAAAGGATATCTTTTCATTAAATGTAAAAAATCATGAAGACTGGTGAGCCTTGCGAATGGGTGCTAAGATCGCATCACCTGGGCTGGGGTTCTGGCCCGGGGAACAACTTGATTGGGCGGGAAACAGCAGAATTCCATTTTCTATCTCTGATCCATTAATAGCATGAACGTGCCCTGGGGCTGTCTTTAGGAGAATATCCTCAAAGAGCACAACTCTTCTCAAACGGGAGGGCGTAGGAATCTCTGTGAAAGGGGAGCGAGGAGAGTGGCAGGTGTGTGAGGTCTTGAGAAATTCCCGGGCCCCTCCTCACCCGCCTCCTCAGCTGAAAACATGCCGGCCAGACAAGGACAAGATAATCACCGCACCCACGTGGCGCTTCTTGGCAAGGCGTGTGTTCACCAGGTCGCCGCCCTGCCTGCTGGCTCGTGGTAGTAGCGCTACTCGGCGTCGGATCTGTGATCTGCATTCTAACCTTTCAGCTTCCTCCTCCAGCTATACACCTGCCTGGGCTCCTTCCCACCTGTGGGACGTGAATTAAAATGGAAAGTAGATAGTCAAATGGCGAATGCAGTGTGATGTCCCAAATAATGTTTCTCCCTGGAAAGCAGGAGTATCCCCTTTTTTTTTTTTTTTTTTTTGCGGTACGCGGGCCTCTCACTGCTGTGGCCTCTCCTGTTTTGGAGCACAGGCTCCGGACGCGCAGGCTCAGCGGCCATGGCTCACGGGCCCAGCCGCTCCGCGGCATGTGGGATCCTCCCAGACCGGGGCACGAACCCGCGTCCCCTGCATCGGCAGGCGGACTCTCAACCGCTGCGCCACCAGGGAAGCCCAGAAGTATTCTTTTTTTGAAGGCTCTCTCATTTGCTCTCTCATTTGCCTCATATCTGTTGATTGTTGAGTAACGAAGTCCAGCCACCTCTTCTCCCCTCATGAGGGAGAACAGAGTGAGAAAAACAACTTTGGGAGTTTTTCCAAAGGGCGCTGGTATCTCAACAGGCAAAGCCAGGGACTTGTTGCCGTTCGTCTGCGTGTGTGCCCGGAGAATTTGCCCCGCGGGAAAAGGAGGAGGTTCCCCCAACAATAGAACTCTGTGTTTCCCCTTAGCTTTCTGGAAAAACAGAAAATAATAGCAACCTTGGCTCCTTGAGTGCAATACCACAGTACTGCCCGCAGCACGTATAACAGCACCACCTAGTGCCTTGAGGGCTCTTCTCATCGTTAGTGTAAGTGGGCTCAGAAAACCATATACATCAAGGAACATACGCGCGCGCGCACACACACACACACACACACACACGAGATATTCCTGACGACAGCACTGTTGGATCTTATGAGCAGTCTTAGGTCCAGAGAAGTTGAATAAGTTACTCAAAATCACACAGCATCACAGAGATGGCTGCACATACTTTTAACTTTGTATTTTTCAGGCCTACAATTCAGGCCTACAATTCAGCCCTGGGTGTTGCTGCTTTTGGCTCTCTTTCCGTTTAACTTTGGTTTGCTCCCTGCTGCCCCCCAAGAAAAGAACCCAAGAAAAAGAATGCTTACATAAAGAGGGACAGAAGAACAGAATTATGTGTTTTTTCATTTTGCTCACAGATCTCCAAACCCGGAAGGGAGTCCCCAGTGAGAAAGTGGCAGGGCTGGGAGCCAAGCTCCAGGGCCACATGCCAGCCACTCGGCTTCCAGGATGCTCACGGGCTTCCAGGATGCTCACGGCAACCTGTCCTGCCTCCTGCTGTGCAGGGCCTTGGGGCCAGGCATGCCCTCCAGGCCGCCACGGTGGTGCCAGGAGGGACAGAGACTCGCATTCAGGGAAACCTGTCCCCGCAGGCCGAGCAGCTCTTCTGAAGCCCAGCTGCTGCCCTCCCCGGAAGCCTCGCCTCCTGCGGGGCTCCCACCTTCGCCTCTGAGATCAGTCAGGTCAAGGTCAGATGGCCAGGGCAGGGGAAGCCAAACTCAGGGAAGCAGATTGAGAGAACTGAACGGACACCCGTATGGCAGGCTCCCAGCTGTGACTCAGCAGAAGTTCTGGAATGCGGAGCCTTAACTAAATGTCTGTGGACGAGACCAGAATTGCTGCTCGTGGAATTGGTGGCGAACGCAGAGACGCTGTGGCTGATGAGGGCGTGAACGCAGGATGTTGGAGAGGCGGGCCCTGCTCTCCGCAGAGCAGCTCTGAGGACATTTACGTGCGGTGAGGACCGTCCGCGGTGGAGATGCTCACCGGTGGGTGCTGGAGCCCTCAGGGGAGCCCGGCGGCGTTTCCTGGCTCAGCAGGGGCCGGCGTACTTGGGCCAAACCCGGGGGCTGTGCCCGTTCCCGGTGTGTCGGAGGAGGAACCCCAGAGCTGACCGATGTGGGGAGAGGGCTCTTGGCTTCCGGCCACCAGACGATACAGAGAAGCAGGGTGTAGACAGGAGGGGACAGTCGGCAGGTGTCCTTGCTGGCGTCGCAGCAGCTGTATAGGTGGTGGCCTTTGGTGCTGAGGCCGGAGGGCTGGATGGACAGCCGTGCGAGCTGCAGAGATTCTTGTCCTGCGTGACAAGAGCCCAGAATACACCGGTGACGACGAGCAGAGCGAGGTGTCCCGGGGGACCCACGGGGCCTCCCCCCACCCCCCGGGTCCTGCGAGGGTAAAAGGGAAATACTCACCGTGTCCCTTCCGAGCAGCTGGTAGGAAAGAGGGCAGGAGCCGCGGCGGGAAGCTGCTCCGCTTTCTACCAAGTCCAGAGAGTCCTTCACCTGTTTCTCTTAATCCTCCACAGTGTAAATACCCCTCCAGAAAGTTGTGCCAGTGACTACAGTACTTCAGACGCCCAGTTGGCTTTCTCTCAACACTCCAGGATCACGCGTTTATTGGGAGTTATTTATGTGCAAGGCCCTGTACCCAGTGGTAATGCCAAAGGTTAACAGACAATAACACAGTCACCGCAAGAGCGGGACTTGAGTTTAATCCCTGATTCTAGCTCTCTGCCTTTATTTGGCAAATCTCGTCTGTGAAATGGGGTGACAATGCCAGCCTCGTGAAGTAGACCCGAGGACAACATGCTCTTCTTTTATAAAACAACCTACGTGATGCCCAGCAAGTGACAGGCACTCTGTAGATGGAAGTCCCCCCTGCCCTCCACTGAGGCAAGTGGCACAGTCGTTGGGGGGGAAGGATGGTCCAGGAGACCCCTGCTGGATCCCAGCGGGGGCTGGGTATCTGAGCAGCAGCCTGCAGCCGCGTGCCCTGGAATTGCAACCAGAGAGGACAGGGACACTTCGGGAAAGGAGCCTTTGAACGGGGCTTCGAGGGGCGAGGCGGGGGGAGGCAGCATGGCGGGCCAATGGGACGGCACAGGCCAGGCCCAGAAGTTCCTGGTCGCACACAGCCTGCTCCGAGGATGGGCCCGCCCCGGGGCTGTGGTGGTGCCTGAAGGGGGCAGCGGGCAGGCCTGGGGGGCCCTTGGGTGACCCCAGCGTTACCCTGAAGGGACACCGCACGGCCCTTCAGGGCTCCTCCAGGAGCAGGGGCTGTGTGGACCACGCCTTTCTCGGCAGGCTGTTCCGGAAGCTCCGTGTCTAGGAGCTTCTTCAGAGCCCCCGGGGCCCAGGACCAGCCCCTTCCTGACTGTGTTCCCGCAGCTGCAGAGGGTCTTAATTGGGCCCCATTGTCCACGGGCCAGCTGAATCCCGAAAAATACCAAAAGAAACATATCACGCCATAGCTCGGAAGTAATGCTGTTCCCCCGGGCGTTAGTCAGACTTAGTGATGTACAGTGTCCGGTTTTGAACACGAGCGAAGACTCTGAAGATACTGAGGTGGGACGAGAAGGCACAAAAGGGATCCGAGGGCGGCCGCACTGGTCGGGGAAGGCGGAGGAGGGAGGCGGCCGGGGGGAGAAGGTGACGGTCAACGTCAGCCGTCTCTTCCAAGGAGACGCTTCTCACGGGGCAGAAATGACGTTCCTCCCCCTCGTGGAGACTAGAGCGAAGTGAAGGTCTGGGGCTGCCCGGGGGTCTCCTTTCCCCCACCTGCCCCGACCCCCGTGCAACGAGCGGACGGCGGGCTGTGCAGCCCCGAGGCTGCCCTCAGGCCGCCCGGGGACCAGGACGCAGCACACGTGGCGCAGGGTCGGGGGGTGCGTGGGACGGGCGCGGCCTCGGGTCGGTGCTAACGGGCATTTTAAAGGCTAAGGCGTCTGGGATCTTCAGAGGGGCCCATCTTTAACCACTTGTGGCAGCACGTCCTTGGGGCACGTCCCACTGCTCGCAAAACACCAGGGGGTTGTGGCTGAGAGGCGGTGTTTGCAGCCGAAGTCTGAGCACCCAGAGGGCAGGCCCCCTGGGAGGAGCAGGACAGGGCAAGACCCCAAAGCAGGAGGCTGGATGGGGGCCCGCCTGGAGCTCGGAGGCTGGAGAAGGAGGGTCCCCGGAAGGGAGGCGGAAAGGGGGGTCCAGGCCGAGCGCAACTTCCAGCTGTTGCCTCGTTCTCCTCCACGCTCTGGTCCTCAGACTTGGACTAACTGCCCAGTGCCTAGAGCATAGTAAGTGTTCACTAAATGCGTGGCAGTGGAACCACCTGGGAGTCGCTGGAGAGTGAGTTTTGCCAGGTCCATCGTGTTCTCCTTCCTTCCTCTCCTCATCTTTCCCACGAAGCGGGGGAGAGGCTGGTGCACGAGTCCCCAGAGAGGAGGGTCCCTTCCCCTCACTTTATTTGTTTGAGCTGCTTCTGGGGAGCAATGATCAGAAACCCAGGGCGGCCTTGGCCAGAGGCACCATGCAGAAGGGCACGGGAAGGCTTCCCCTCCTACGCGTGATAGAGACTCGCCGGGTGTGTTTATTTAGTGCGGAAGGGCTGCCCTCCCCCGCCCGGAGAGGCGCAGACGCTGGCGCAGCCTGATGGGCGGGGACGGGCCCTGGTCCGGAAGAGCCTGCCGAGTCCGTACATGGACGAGCAAACAGGTGCGGCCACGTGCGAACGTGAACTTTACACTCGGTATTTCATCCTCACGACACGGGAGCCGAGTAGTGGCAGTTCTTTTGGACAGAAGAAGAAACTGAGGTCCTTTGAGGCAGGGTCGGGCAGCGGGAGCCCCCCTTCCTTTACCCCAGGCTGCAGCTGGAGAAATAGCCGGCCTTGGGCGGCGTGCGTTCCATCAAAGCGCGCACAGCAACCTGGACCACCGACGTCAGGGACACCTGGGAGCTCCTTAAACTGCACGTCCCTGGACCCCATCCCAGCCTTGCTGAAGGAGGGTGCTCCGAGCGGGGGCTGGGGAAGGGCCCCCAGCAGACGCTCCTCTGACTGCAGCTTCCCCAGGACACCCCGGGGCTCGCGTTCGACAGCTGCTGAGATTTGTTTCAGTTTTCTTTCAAAGAGGCTTTAAGGGAGAGGCAGCAAGTTGAGAAGGCTGCTTCTTGAGCAGAAAAGAATTCACAAACAGGAAGTAATTCCAACAATGAGCAATCAAATCCAGGTCCACTGTGTGTGTGTGTGTGTGTGTGTGTGTGTGTGTGTTGTGTGGTCCTTTCTAAACAGATGTGCTACATGCCAACGTGCCAGAAGGAAAACTAGGGGACCGAGGGCTCAGAGCAGATTTTGTGGACCCTGGGCCTCCCTTCTGTCCTGACGGCGTTTCACTAAACAATTGCAAGGGGATTTCTGACTCTGCTCAGAGTTTCTTTATCAATCAGGATTCCTCAGTCTGTGACGAATGGAAAAACCCTGTCTCAAATAGGCTGCAATAATAAGGAAATGGTTGGTTTTCAGTTTGGAACTATAATGAATAATATTCCTTATTAGCTCAATGAATGCCTCTATGAGGATTTTTGGTTACGCCTTTTGGTGCACATTTGTGATGGAAACCCAAGAGTAGAATTGCTGACTGGTGGGGTTTTCGTGTGTTCAAATGTATTAGTGGGCTCAGAGTGGGTCTCCAGAGGCGGTGAATTGAGTGGCTGCAATGTCAGAATGGGCCAGGTTCCTTCTGCCCAGGCCAGAGCAGCCCGGGCGTCATCGGTCCACAAACAATCTCTGCACGAGAGAGCAAATCATCCCAGAAGCCCCTCGGACTCCCTGGGTCTCAGACTAACGAGCCTAACAAACCCAGCCTGAAGCAACCACTGGCAAAGGGAGAGGGAAAGCCACAGGGGGCTTTTACCTCTCAGGATCTCCGCTCGGGTCAGGGTCCAAGTTGTGGCTGGAGTCTCCCCTGAATCATGCATCGAGGAGGATAGAAATCTTAACGAAAGCAGGATTCTGCTCCAAAGGAGCACAGGTGAGTGGAAGAAACATGTTTGACAAACACCTAAACTGTGACAGCTACAGCTTCTTTCCCAGAAGAGAGCTGGTTTGGAAAATGACTTAACATGGAGCTAATCCCAAGGGTGTTTATGACCCTACGTCAGAGGACAGGTTTACCGCGCCCACCAGTGGTCCACGGGAAGGCTGAAATGAAGCCTGCTGGGCTCTGCACCCTTACCTGCTCCCCATGCCGGAACGAGGGCTCAGGAAGCAGACTGTAGGCAGGGATTGGGAGGGATGTGGGACGTCAGAAGGAAAGGTGCAGAAACCTGCTTCTTGTCTGTGTCCCTCCAGTCCTTCCTGGGGGCATCCAGGCCCTAGGTTGTCCCACAAGGTAAGCCTTTGACACCTCTAACAAATAAGATTGTCTCCATGGAGCCTAGGCTTCTTTCTGCTGTAGAAAACTAAAGTGCCTCAAACGTACAGATGCTCGGACAACCTTTGTTGGATGAATAAGTGAGTGGATGGGTGTCTGACCAGCACAGCTACGTGTGTTTCCTGTTAGGCTTCCTGCAAACAGTGAGCAGTGCTCTGAAGAATGTGCTGTGAGGTCAGCGGCAGAGCCGGGACCATGTCCTGGCCGAGCTGTGATCTGGTCCAGCCCCTCTGTGCAATCTGGACATGGTCCATGGGGACCGCAGCTGAGATCAGCGCTGGCACCGGTTCAGCCCCACGCTGCGGAGACAAATGAGGAAAACAACCGATGGCCGGGGTGTTGGGCCTCTGTGGGCGCCTCTGCCTCCGCACTCTGTCCTCCGGGCCTTGGGCTCCCACATGGGGAGCACCCTCCAATTTCGAGGCCTGTGTGCTCGACCTCATCCCAGAGGCTGGCGAGGCCCAGGGCTGTGCGTATTGTTTCTACTAGCCGTAGCACATGGAGCGAGACTCCCTTATTTAAATTGAGATAAATTTTGTATTTGAAAACATTTATTTGGGGGAACAGCTATTACCAATATAAGAAACTAAGTTGAGCTTTAAAAAAATACTGATATGGAAACTCAGTGGAGCTAAATATGGAACATTATTACATTGTGTAGAGGAAAGGAGGCTGGCTACATTTTATTTTCTTTCATTCTATTTGGCTTTAAATTATAGGAATTTATTCTTTCACAGTTCTGGAGGCCAGAAGTCCAATGATAAGGTGTGAGCAGGGTTGGGTCCTTCTTTTAGTAAAAATTTATTAAAAAATTTTTTAATTGTAGTAAAACACACGTAACACATAATTGACCATTTTGACCATTTTTAAGTGTATAGTTCAGGAATGTGTGTATACACACACACATTCAAGTTGTGCAGATAATTTTAGATAAATTTTTGATTGAGGTACAACTATTACTGCAGGAAAGTGCACAAAGCCTAAATGCACAGCTCCATGAATTTTCACAAAGTGGACATTCCCATGTAATCCAATCCAGATCAGGAAATAGAATGTTGTCAGTGCCCAAGAAGGCCTCCAAATGTCTCTCCCAGTCACCACCCACCCACATCCAAAAGGTAACCAACCACCAACTGCCTTCTATCACCCTAGAAGTAAGTGCGCCTGTTTTGGAACTTTGTATAAATGGAATTATATAGTATGTACTCCTTTGTGTCTGGTTTCTTTTGTTCAGAGTCATGTTTGAGAGACTCCTCCATGCTGTGCTAATAGTCGTTTGTTCCTTTTCATCGCTGTGTAGTATTCCATTGTATGAATATAGCACTTTTCATCCATTCTGTTGTTGATGGATACCTGGTTGGTTTTCAGTTTGGAACTATAATGAATAATATTCCTTATTAGCTCAATGAATGCCTCTATGAGGATTTTTGGTTACGCCTTTTGGTGCACATTTGTGATGGAAACCCAAGAGTAGAATTGCTGACTGGTGGGGTTTTCGTGTGTTCAAATTTAGTAGGTGTTATCATAGAATTTTCCAAAGTGGTTGTACCAGTTTACATTCTCACCAGCAGTGTATTAGAGGTCTAATTACTTTACGTCTTCGCCAACTGTTGATATAGTTTGTCTTTTTAATGTTATCCATTCTGGTGGGTGTGTAGTGGAATCCCACTGGAGTTTTAATTTGCATTTCCCTGATGAACAGTAAGGCCGAACACCTTTTCATATGCTTATTGACCATTTGGTTATCTTCTTTGGTGTGACACCTCTTCAAGACTTTGACCTCCTGTTTAAAAGTTGGCTTATTTTTTTTTCTTATTGATTTGTAGGAATTCTTTATATATTCTGGGCACAAGCCTTTCATTGAGTATATGTATTACAAATATCTCCTCCCACTCTGTGGCTTGCTTTTTCACTCTCTCCCCTAGTAGTGAATTTATTGATCAGAAGTTCTTAATTGTAACACAGTCAAGACGGTCAGTTTTTCCTTTAAGATCAGTGCTTTCCGTGTGTTTTGTCTGAGAAATACGTGTCTATCTCAAAAGTCATGAAGGTATTTTCCTATGTTATTTTCTAGAGCGTTATTGTCTTTCTTACCCCTTCACATTTGCATCTACAATCCACCCTGGAACTGATTTTGCATATGGTGTGAGGTAGAATCATTCTTTTTTTTTTTTTTTTCTTTAAACTCAGCCTTGCTTCTTTCAAAAACCATTCATTGTGTTGTTTCAAGGTAAATGATTCAGGCATTCCAGAGAAACCTGGCTTCCAGAGAACAACCGCCCTATTTGTTATTTTGTCCCTAGTTTGAGAAAAAACTATTTTACCCCCATCTGTAAAAAGAAGATATCAAGCTGAGCTAAGCTTCACTTTATTGACAACTGTGTGAGTGTTAGGAAACAGTGTACCCATGGTTCTGGAACGTCCTAGAATTTCATCCTTACAAAGAGGGCGCATCTCTCTATTCTGTGCTCTTCTTGGTGTTTATTTTTCTAAAAGTGAACATAAATATTTCCCTTTTGCTTGAGGTGCAGTGCCTGGATCTATGAACTCCTGCCTTATCGCACTAAAGGTAAGGAGCTGTGGGTCACCTGCCTGTCATCTGTCTTCTGTAGCCACTGTTACCTGGCTCAGGACGAGGCATGGTCTCTGGTTAGATGACGGTCGGGCTGCACAGCCTCCGACGGGGGGGTGTTTCTCCCCAGGTTAGATTATTTATTTACTCGCTAGGTTGTAAAGCTGTCTGCTGCAGAATCTAGGAAACTCCTCGTCCCACGGCGCTTTATCCCCGTAGTTGAAATCGAGTGTGAAATCCTCTGAGATACAGAGTTGCTCAAAGTATGTTTCATTCTCCCTTTTCTCCATCAGTCCCGCTCTGAGTGCCTCTGGCTGCCTCGCTTTCATTCTGTGCAGCTCCTCGGTAGCCTGATGGATTTTGCCATTACACTGTTTGTTGGTGAAAGTGACTCTCCTTTGGTGATCAGTGCCGCATTTTCTCTCCTTCCCCCTCTGTTCACTTTTATGCCTGTTGTATATAACCTTCAGTAGCTTTACTGGGCCGCCATTTTGTTTTGAAAGAGATGTTGGTCGTTTTAAAGAGCAGGTTTATCTTTTAGCAAAAATTCATCTTCTTAGAGTTTTCGGGCCTTTGCTAGTAGTTTGTTTGATTTCATGAACCCTCTCCCCCAAAACAAGGCCTGAATTTTACAAGGCATCCTTCTAAAAAAGTAACTTTCATTTGGTTTTAAGAAAAGGTCAAGACATTTGCAATGTCACAGGCAATGGAAATATCACTCAGGTGGGAGTGAGCGGAGTTGCTTCCAGTCCCAGTTCTGCCATTTACTCTTCAGTTGTCTCAGTTTCCTTGTCAGTTAAATGGAGGAATTGGCTCTCGAGGACACTTTCAGCCGTAATATTGTAGATTTCTCTGCAAACGGACACCGCCAAGGTTGGAAAGTCAGGACTGAATCAGTCATATAGATTTAGTTCACCTTTCTTAAGGTTTTATATTTTTAAAATTTGTATATGGAGACATTCTTATAACAGAAGTCAGTCTTACTAGGTTTCATCACATACACACACACACGCACACACATACAGCAAAACAATGCAAAGTCCGAGTAATGGCTTACTTAGACTTTAATGTTCAACATGACAGTAAAAGTGAAGTACAAAAAAGGCTTTGGATAGTTTTTTGGCATTAATTTCAAATTTCATCTATTAATTTATTTTGTATAGAACCATTTAAATGTTGATATTTCCATTTTAGACTATTTCACTTGAGTTTTTTTGAAAATACATCTCAAAATCAGCCGTACCGTATCCACTATTATTTTCCCCTTTTGATAAGTAGTCTAAAAACACATTTTTAAAAAGCTCTGGCGTTGGAGGTTTCTGGGGAGTGGTTGCTGGATCAGCACACACGTATTGGGCATTTTCTGTATATCAGGCACAGTGGAGGTGTCAGGACGTAAAGTAAGACATGGCTATTGTCCTTAGGAAGTCTGCAACCTACCTGGACAAATGAGACTTAAAGAAATGAAAATGTAAATCACAATAAAAATGTAAATAATGATTAAGGACCGTGATTCCCAGGCATTTTTTTTTTAGAATCTGATGAAGTGATTCTAAAAGATGGGCAAGAACTGCCAAGAAAAAGTTGAAATGAATTATAAGCAGTGATTGGGGGCAGGAAGTGCTTATACTTAGTTACCCAAAAGGACTATGAAACCATAGCAATTATAAAAGTCTGCAATAATTTAGGATCAAATAAGATAATAGAAACAGATCCAAGTATGTGTGTGTGTGTGTGTGTGTGTGTGTGTGCGCGCGCCAGTATTCAATACACGATAAAATTGGCATTTTAAATCAGGAAGAAAGATAATCTTAGATAATTGGTAAACTCTTTGGAAATCATGATAGATGCTTCATCATATACATTAAAATAAATCCCAGATGAGCTAAAGGTTAAATGTAAAAATGAGTACAAGCAAATAAAGGTAAACACTCATGTGATCTTAGGTGTAGGAAAGCTCTTTTAAACCAACACATTTAAAGGAAAAGAGGGTTAGATTTGACTAATAAAAAGCTTAAAATACATTTTGCATATCAAAAATCCTAGACAATTTTAATCTATAATGATAGAAAAAGTAGATCAGTGGTTGCCTGGGGCCAGGGTGGAAATGGAAATTGACTGGAAAGGAACATGAAAGAAATTTTAAGGGTGATGAAAATGTTCTCAATTTTTGCCTGTGGTGGAAGTTACACAGGTATATACATTTGTCAAAACTCATCAAAATTTTCACTTTAAATGACTTCATTTTATTAACGTAAATTGCATCTCAGTCAAGTTGACCTTTTAAAAGCCTTGTAAAAATAATTAAAAGGCAACCTATAAACTAGGAATATATTTGCAACATCTGTAACAAAAGGTGTGAAGAGTAATAAGAGAAACATTCAGTGTAAAATGGACCAGGGATATGAACAGGGAAAAGAAAAAAACTGAGAAACTCTGTGAAAACAAACTCAACTCCACCAGTAACCACAGAGTGCGAAATCAAAGCCGGCAGAAATCAGTCTCATTTACCATACTGGCAAAGAGGGAAAAGAATAATACGTGTTGCTGGTCAGGATGTGGTTAAATATGCACTCTCTGGCAGATGACAGTTTGATGCAGTATTATAAACCAGGAAACATTCAGACTTTGAAAATTACCAAGTAAATGCACACAGACATCCTCACATATTCTTGAGCCTCCCATCTCCATCCTAAACTCTCTGCCCATCTGTGACTCTGTCCCATCCCTGAGCCCCTTCTCCTTGCTTCATCTCTAAACCTGATCCCATTCCTAAGCCTTACCCCATCTCTCACCCTATGTGGGAACTTTTACTCTTAAACTTGTATGTGCAAGATTATTCTTTGCAACATGTATTAGGTAGCCTTGATGACCCAACAGACCACCCCATGTGGTGGCCATTTAGGGTTCCCAAGAACAGCCAGGGAGCCACCCTGGCATGAAAGCACACCTCTGGTCTCCGCTTGTGTGCACTTACTCATGTCCTCTCGGCAAATCAAGCCTCGTGGCCAACACAGATCTGAGATTGGAGAAGTAGACGCCTTATGTTGATATTTTCCTTGATAAGAGGCAAATATTAGGTGGACAGGTTTTACAGTCTCCCACACAACATTATTTAATAATGAACTTTAGAAATCATCTAAAGACCCAAAAATAGGGAACTGGTGAAATTTCTAAAATTTCAACCATGCGGTGAGCCATGCACGACATTACAGAAAAACATTTGATATATAAAGAGGCACTGTGACAGTACAAAACAAAATACTCTGCATAAAACCACTTCAGTGAAGAAAAACAAAGCATGGAAAAAATGATCAGAGGGACAAAATCTAAAATGTTTCGCCCCTATGTCTGAACAGAAGGGTTATGAGAGATATGTTTCCTTATACTTAAAGTATAGGTTGGCCTGGTCTCTGCCTCTTGTTACCTGTGGGACCACAAGTAAGTTCCAGAAACTCTTCAAGCCTCAGTTTCTCCATCTGTAAAATAGGGGTTATGCTAACACCTACCTTGTTGTCATGAGGATTAAATGAGATACGTCATGGGAAGGGGTTCACACATAGCCAGGCACATAAAAATTGGTCAATAAATGGTAGATAAGAATTCATTATTTTTTATAGTTAAAGAACATAATAATAAATGCTATTTTTAGACCACAGTTTGAAAGACATAAACTTAAAATAGTATTTATATTTACTTAGTACCCATTGACTGAAGAAGTACATGACAAAAAGGGTCAATAACTTTTCGTAACGTTTTCTATTAGATTTGTGTTTTATTAATCCCATTAATACCGATGTGAAAAATGGCGGTCCATATAATATGTGATAAATATTTACTAAATCCACAGGTGATGTGTGCTGTGTTTGATGCCCTGCTAGTGATTTTTGTCTCACGGGTTGGGAACCAATTATTTGAGACAACAAAAGAAAAGATGGAACGGATCAGAGCGGAGCCTGATCAATTGCCAATTAAATCTTCTAGGCAGTACGTGGATAATGCAGTACGTGGATAATGCTGGGAGCCTGATATTTCCTAGACTATGTAAGACTCTCTCCATTGCAAATGGTGCCAGAGGTTTGTATTACCCTCAACTATGACCAGCCACAGTTTGGTCTATCTTGCTTTTCTTTCTTGGTTCAGACTCACTGCCCGGGGCTCCGGGGAAGCACAGATTTCATAAGGTTGATGCTGTCTGGGTACCGTTTGCTATTTTTTTAAATCGCACATGTGACTTTCAGAGTTTGATTAGTTTCGAGCCCACAGAAAACCTCCCAGCTTACTTTGTCCCCAGCATTCTTCCAAATGCTCTTAACTCCCCAAATCCCATGAAAGCAAAACAAAACGCTGAAGTGGGTGAGATGCACGCCCCTTTCACCCACCCGTTCAAAGCCTGTCTGTCGACAGCAGGTCACCCTGCAAGGCTCTGAGAAGACACGGCTGTCCTTAACGGCTAACGTGCGGAAGGGCATCCCCACGCGCCCTGACATTCAGGGCACCATTTCTTGGAGTAAATCCATACGTTTTCTTCTTGCTGCACGGAAACAGTACTGCCCTGTCTTTTCTTTGGATGAATCTGATAAAATTCTATGATTTTCCTCCTCGGCCTTATCATTCTGGACAGAAAAGGCCACATTTTTCTTCCCTCTTATAGAAGGTTGTCCATCATCTTGATGAATTTAGACACCTCTGCCAGGACGTTCTGGTGAGGCCTGGACAACGTCAACACACTCAGCGCGATAACCATTGTGTCAGCTGAGTGGGGATTTCCGAGGGCAACGTATCCTAATGGGTGGGTTTTATTCTCTTCCTGATTTTGGCTCCAGCCAGACATTGAGGAAGGAGCTCAGGGAAGATTCCACAAGGCCCTCAAGTCCTCTTCCTAGACAGCCGTGAGCCCAGCCCCAGGTCAAGACAGTCTGGGTAGTAAGACCTCGAATATCACCTGCCATGCCTCTACCGGACGCCCCATGACTTCATTCCTGCTGGCCCATGACCCTGTTCTCGTGTTCCATCACTGGCTTTACTCTGACCCCTGGGAAGTGCAGGCTGCTTTATTCTTTCTGTGGAGGTGCAGCCTCTCCTCTGCACTCCCCTCGGTAGTCCTAGGAATACAGGATGAAGCATCAGGGTGCTCCCTGTTTCTGCAGTGAAATGAATCTCCCCGCGTAGCCAGCCTGCCTTGGGCTTTGGCAGCCTCTGGATACAACTGAGGCCACGTCCACGGATCCCTATAGCCCGGCTTTGCAGAGCCCATATCTGTCTTCACAGATCCCCCCTCCGCGAGTGTGTCCGAGGCTCCCAGCGTCCTGTGGATTCTCTCACGGATGGGCCCCTGGAACTTCAACAGCCACAGCTCCTGGCTCCCTGACTGTCCTTGGGGGTGTGACGCCCGTGGAATCGCTGGGGTTCGCTGGGCTCTGCTGCTGCCAGGCTCCAGCCCTGCCTCCCGCCTTGCGGCTGCCGGAGCTCACAGAACTAGGGGAAACTGCTGGCCACAGTGTGGTGCGCTCGGCTGTGCCGGGGCTAGAGGGCCAAGCTCCTACTGTCCCCGAGGGCAGGGCTTCCTGTTTAGCCATCTGTTCCTGCTGGCCTCAGGGTAAACCTTTCTTAATTTACCCTGGCTCTGGAGAACTGGGAGAGAATGCTGTTGCATCCAAAAAACTGCCTGAGGCCTAAATTGTAACAGTGCTTGGTGCCCCAGTTCTGTAAGTTCAAACAAACCTGAAGCCATCTTCCTCCAGATACACCAGGGCACCAGGATAGCTGGATCAAGGCAGATTCCAGCATCAGCAACCTGCTCTCCCTGGAATCAGTTCTCTGATCTTTCTGTTTCGGAACTGATAAGGTTCTAGACACCCAGGGCATCACATACAATTCGCACATGATACACTGCACAAATGTGAAAAGATATTAGGAAGTAAATGGCGCCCCCTAGAGTTGTTCAGTGTACAACCTGCACGACCGTTCACAGTGGCCCTTAGTGCTGTCTCTTGGGCCCCGCCATCCTCACTGTAATATGGATCAGACCTTCTTTCCAATCCTTGACCCTCGAGAGGGTCAGAGATCCACTGCCCCCTCCCCCATACTAATTAGTCTTTATAAAAATTTGCAACAACAAAGAGATGCTGGCAGAACTTCACTCAGAGCGTCTGAGACCCACCCACTGTCCCTGAAAAATTCCTCTTCCGCTTGTAAGACGCTCGCATCTCTTCAGATTCTCAAATAATTGTGACGCGTAGAGACCAGTAAGTCTTGACAGTGAGTAAGTGTTCCTCGTACCAGAATCCCTGCCAAGTAGCCTGGAACAGGAAATAGAGTCATCACTAGGGTCACAGCCCCCAGTTTTTCTTGACGTCAGCATCTCTGCTGCTACTCCCTGGATAGAGACCATCTGTCAAAACGCCCTCCTCCATCTGTGTCTCCTTTTGTCACTGCTGTGAGGGCTGCCGGGGGATCTAGGAATAGCCTCTGTGTCCCTGTCCTTCTCAGAGGCTCTCCGGGGCTCCGGCCACCACTTGGACTGTGTGCCCACTATTCAGTTGGCTGCCATTGGGTTATTGTTCCTTTATTTGTCTGAATAGAGTCCCAGTCGGCTACTTCAGACAATGAGATAATCAATAGCGTTAGCTGTTCGGGATCCACAGATTTCCTGACACAGTGTACGGTGCCCGCGGAGAAACAGGACTTGAAAGAGTTTACGAGGCAGCTCAGACGAGCTAGTTGGAGATACTGGCGCACAATTACATCTATATATAGGACTGCCCCGGATCCACCCCTGGCCGCAAGCTTTGATACCGTTCTTTGGGGCATTTTGAAGTCCCAGACCTCTTTCCTCACTCAGTTTGGCTAAATGTTAGAGCTTCTTGTAAAGAACTAACTGGGTCCCTCATTATGGTATAATTTGATTTCAGGGCAGCGACAATGAGATAATAACACAGCCCCAGAGCCGGGCGGGGTCATGGGTCAGAGTCCAGGCTCAGCTCTCCCTCTGACCCGCTGTGCCAGCCAGGGGGTCACTTAACCCCTTGGGTCTCTGTTCTCTCATACGTAATTTAAAAGGACTAGAGTAGTAGAGATGAGAGAAAAGTGGCTTTAAAGGTGGGAAGAACCGGGTTTTAACCCCAGCTCCTACCACTTTCTGCCAGCCACATTATCAAATGCTGTGCGTGCTTCCCCTTCAGTACAATGGGCCAGTTCATACTCACCGGGCAGATCTGGGAGAGGCATTAACAGGAAAAACGCTGTGCTGGACACACAGTATGTCTTCAGTGAGTGCTAGTTTTTCCTTTGCTCTCTGAAGATTTGTCCAGCTTTGTTAAAAACTGAATTCGGAGTCAGAAAACCTGGATTTACTTCTCAGCAGTCTCAGTGTGTGCGAGTTGCATGGTGTCTCTGAGCCTCTGTTTCCACATCTGTGTAATGGCCTTATCGCTGCTGGAGCTAAATGGAACAACACCCGTGAAAGTGTTTAAAGACATAAAAGATCGTCTGAGTCAGAATGTGCGGGTCGCTCCTCCAACTTGCTTCCAGCTGTCACACCTCTCGTCACTATGCCCCCCTCTCTGGACCCTCCACTGCATCATTAAAAACTCCCGAGCAGCGGGTAGGACGGGGTGTACCTTCTCAAAGGGCCCACACGTATGTTTCCACTTCTCGGCGAGCGTTCTCCAAATGCCAGGCTGGTCGCCACCCAGCCCAGGAGGCTCCCAGAGACTAGTTGTCAGGTGAATACCCTTCACAGATGTTCCCTGATCTCAGGCTCTTCAGTGGTGGGGGAAGTGGAAGCTGGCGCAGCTCCAAAATAAACAGGTGAGAGCCTCCTGTTGGAATCCCAGCCAGCTGGGTGTTCAGGGGCCTTGGTGTAAGGTGGACTCTCAGAGAAGCGGGGTCGGGGGTGGGGGCAGGCGTCACTTCCCAGAGGGCCTTCCCACACCACGCATGGCCATGCTCCACCGGGGGACACGTGTGCCTTGTATTCACACTCCCCCGCCCGCTACGGAAACCTCACCACTTCCCTCAAGCATTTCCCGTGACACGCAACAGCCTCTGGGTCCTGGGCTCGGCAGCCAGGAGCCTGACCCCTGGCACGTCGGGAACCCGGACACACATGCTTATAAATGGCTCATTTTAGGATAATAGAATCAAGTGTTGCGACACTCCAGACAGACAACCAGGAAGGCATTTAATTGGATTGAGGAGACTTTAAAAATGGGTTTTCACGGCTGGGATCTGTATAGAGTATGAGGTGTTCATTACAGCAATGACATTTTGCAGTTGTAACAACCCTTGGTGAAGGCGCCCTCTGAATTTTCTTAGAAGCCGAAAGAACTGGATGTACAAAATGAAAATGTTTTCTAGATGTTTATGAAAGCCCCTGTTAATTATTCTATCTAGTGTTCATGGAAATGGTTTCTTGTCTCCAGTGAAAAATCACTCACGAGTCAGCCAAGGGAGCTCATGAATCTGGCTTTATTGAGAGTCAGAGAGTGTCTGTGCATAGGTGCAATCGTATTGTGACCTGGGGGCACCTCCCTCTGGGGGTTTCATCCTCAGGGAGGGAAAGAGGGAGATAACTCCCTCCACAGTGACTTGTGTCAAAAGGCTAAGGGCATTTTGCCCCGTGGACAGTGGTCCATAGGGGGCAGCGGCTTCACGACCAGCTGGACACTACAGTTCAAGAGGCTTGCACAGACCAGAGCATGTGCTGGGGATGCAGGAAAGGGCGGGGGGCAGACTCTGGATCCTGCTTCCGTGGTGGGGGTAGGGCACAGGGCAGTCACCCAGAAACAGGACCTTGTCTGGTGTTTCCTCTTTATGCTGGCATGGTGACCAGTGGGTGCCACCCGCTGGGTGGCAGCGGGTTCGAAGTGAAAGTCCCAGACCAGTGACTCTCAACTTTCGCTGCACATTCCAACCCCCTGGGAGCTATAGGTAGTCTGATACATGGGCCCCCAGGCCAGTGAGAGCAGAATCTGCTCCCACTGGCCGTGCAAGCCTGAGAAATAGCCCCTCTAAGCCACCATCCTCATCTGGGAGAGGGGATGTCATATGTGTCTCACGGGATTGCTGGGAGTCCCACGTGGCTAGTGAACAGTGGTTGGTGTGAGCGTCCAAGTTCACATTCTCCCACCCCCTCCCTCAGCTCTCCCAGCACTGCTCCAGGCAGAAAGTGCAAAGCAGGTCACTGGGAGATCCAGACCACTGGCTTCCAAAGAGCGCTCTCTGGACCCCAGCATCACTTGGGAACTTGCTAGAAACCCAGATCCTCCAGGCTCGTTCCGGATCCGCTGATGCTGAAAGTCTGGGAATGGGGTCCAGCAGTGGATGTTTTAACAAATCTCCCTGATGACTCTGACTCATGCTAAGTCCAAGATGCTCCTCTCTTTATCTGTGGTGACTTCTAGCATTGCCAGCCGCCTCTGCTCCCTGCTTCGGCCCGGGTTAGACCCTTTGGCCGACTGGACTCTCCCACTCCATGGACACCCCTGGCCTTAAGTTCTCACCATGCAGTTCAAGACCAGCCCTGCCACCAGCACCTCCCACCAGTTCAGCAGGGGTCATTTTGTTGTCAGGGCACAGGCTGGCTTCCAGGATTCACTGCCCATGGAACTAGGCAGGGGGGCAAACACAGAGATGGAGTCACCAGCAGATCCGGGGCCACCATTTGAGGGAGAAATTACTTTCCTGTTTTGCTTTTGAAATGGTTACTGTGCTCACAAGTGACGACCCTGCTGATTCTCCATCCTTATCAGGTGAGAACCCTTGGGACAAAGATGTCTGCCCTGGGACAGAGAAGTTTGCAAGGAGCTCTCCTTTAAGGCCCGTGGGTATGTGCGTGTGTGTGGTTGCCTGGACGCACGCCTGTGGGTTTGGGGTCGGTGTGGTTAGGTAGTAGGATGTGAGGAGAGAGAAAGGCAAGGCTATCTCTTTGGGATAAAAGAGTTCTGCTAAATGGTCTGGTTTGGAAGTTTTGGACCAAGAAGGGCTAGAGCAGGGATATGTTGCTATGGAGATTTCCCAGCCCAGGATGCTGGGTTTCATCCATGTGCTTATCTCTCAAGCATGGAGGGAGGGGCCTCTCCGGGCCGTCACCCAGTGTCCCCGAAGACCAGTCCAACCAGAGGGAGGCTCTCCTACCCTCGGCTATCACACGGGGCATTTGGGTGAATCCCGTGTGCTTTCATGAACGCCAGCAGGAGAATTACCCTTCTGTTGGGTTAGACTCAGGTATCAGGCAAGTGTGAATGTTGACTGGATAGAAACCAGTTATAGAGTCCCAACAGGAAGGAAGCCAGTGTCCTTGGCTGCAGGCTCCAGACCTTATACAATGCCTCCTGCTTTTCCCTAAACTACATTCATCGTCCATCCTGTGAATTTCACTGATGGTCCCACACGTATATGGAAAGGATCCCAGGGTTAGGAGGACATCCCCAATTGCAGTGGATGCAAATGAGCTCAGACTTCCTCACAAAACATGAAATCAACCCCTTGGCCATTCTTCATCTCATGGCGTCTTCCAGGGGCAAACTCGGCCTCGGTGACGACTACCTGGCATCCAAAGGAATAAAGTGTCAGAGAGCATGGAATTTTCTCTCTGCTGAGCAGCTCCTGCCAATAGTTCGGCCACGAGCTGTCCCTGCTTGGTACAACTTTAACCTATGGTGTAACAGGTGATGGTGTCCAGGTGGGATCTGCAGGTGGCCCTACAGCAGAAGAAGAATCGATGGAGGCTTGTTACTTGACAGAAAGGGCTCCGTCGCTTGTATCTGTAGATAGAAATATTGCAGCAGTTTTTTCACAAGTGGGAAATAGACGAGCCCATTACAAACTTACCATTCAGGCATTGACACGCCAATTCACCCTTCAGATCTTTATCCGTGAAGTTTCTTCGCGTGGTGTCATTTTCTCTGAATGTTTTTGCATCTTAAA
The DNA here is from genome assembly GCF_059928025.1 of Delphinapterus leucas. Lineage (NCBI taxonomy): Eukaryota > Metazoa > Chordata > Mammalia > Artiodactyla > Monodontidae > Delphinapterus > Delphinapterus leucas. Next base: position 2,868,446 of record NC_143138.1, on the reverse strand, counting down.
TATATAAACATTCACACGGACCTCGGTGCCATCCATCATATCGTTAGGGTGATGAGAATGGTTATGGGGTAAATTAAGGACCATAATCATAAATGTAAAGCATGTCTAGATATTGATGAATCACGGCGGTGAAGCTGCTTTATAGCTCTGTAAAATCCTTGTCAAATTCCATTTAAATGTGTTTTTAAAAGTAATGTTCTGGTACAAACCGAGATTTTTATAACAGAAATTAATGGAAAGCACCAGTCGCAGTTGCTATGGAGACCGTCAAAGATGAAGTTTGGTTCTTACCAGGACCTTCCTGGTTTGGTCGGAGACAAAAGACCAAGAGGGATGATTTTCTCCAGTAAATTAGAAAAGAAGATGTCAAGATGATGGTGGGTTGTGGGGGACCCCTCCTCCGACCGATGAAGACAGCCAGAGGCATCTCACTGCTGGGGAGGGAAGTCCGATGGGGCTCAGCTCCTGCTTTTACCGCGTTTATCAGAAACACTGGGGCAGGGGGCTAAGGAGGGGGTGCCATCCCCTACCCTGGCAGTGACTTCTTCGTGCTGAGAAAGGAGAGCCCAGGTTGAGAGGCAAGGATTCCAAACACACTGGTGGAAGGGTCAGACCAGGCCAGTCTAGTTTCTCCAGTGAAGGAAGTTCAAATTGTCAGTTGTCAAAATGGTGGTGAGGCCTCCAGACCCTCGAAGCCCTGGGTCTTATACGTGAACTGGGGTTTCACACTGAGATGAGCTACAAAGGTATTGGATTGGCCAAAACGTTCGTTCGGTTTTAAGTAAAAATACAAGACACATTTTTCATTTTCACCAAGAATTTTATTGAACAGCGTGTTCACTAACCAAACGAACGTTTTGGCCAACCCAGTATATTCTTATGAAGACTTGTGAATAGGAGTGAGATACAAGCAGGAATTATAACGGTGAAAACTTAGTGAGTCAGGTAACTAAGTATGCTTGCCTGTGTGTCTTCCTTAATCCTTGCTTTATACTTTAATCTTTTATAACCCATTGTTCTGTAGAAAAGCTTGGTCTTAGAGAGAAAAGAACTTTTGGAGACGTGCTTGGTGCCCCCATGTTGATCCCCTTGGCTCAGCACACTCGCTGCCCCCCACTCCCATTTCCCACCCTCCCCCAGGTGCTGCGAGTTCGGCTGGTAGCTGCTCTTGGCTCGTGGGGGGACCCTCCCTGGGGAGGTTACCCCTCCACCTGCAGGGAGTGGTCAGCCTACGCCCATGACTGACTGTCGTCAGGGGGTGAGGCTTGTGCTCCAGAGTGCGCCCCCCCCTCCTGTGATGGGAGTCACATCCCTTCCTAACCCCCCTCCCTGGCCTGCTTCCCTCACCCCCTATAGCGCATCCTGGACAGCACTCCCCCCATCAAGAGCACTGCACCAAATCCTTGTCTCAGGCTCTGCTTCCAGGAACTCTGACCCAAGACAATAACCACAGAGCAAATGGCGCCTCCATGAGGTCACCAGGCCACACACCCCATCACAGCCGATGCACGACCTTAGAGCCTCACTTTCCCAGTTGGAGTCCCATAGCACTGTGTTGTTTATGCTTCCAAGCTGAACTGTTAGGTCACCAAGGGAAAATGAGGAATGGAGTAAAGTTTGATGATTCTCTGACCAATTTTAATAAACCACGTTTACATGGCATCGTGACTGACAATTGGAGTGATTCGTAGTTAAGACTAGATCATGTTTTGGCGGGACACATTCAGCTAATTCTTCTGTTTTGTGGACACGTATAGATGCCATTTAGAATTCACTTGGTCTTATGAAATGATTGAGACCCAATACAGGTCATAATATCAGTGCGGTAAAGACCAGCCATTGTATATATCACGGGAAAGCTGAAATCTTTGTATGAACACAAAAGATGTTGAGAGATAAACCAGGTATTTCCATAGCTACCGAATTGCAAACAGAGAGATAGTTATTTAGTGAGTCAGACTGGGGATCCACATTACTTGTAGGTAGAACTGGCCTTTGCGTGTCTGGGCTATTCATCCATAAAATGAAAGCAGTAACTTTGAGGGCCACGGTGAAGATCAGTATGTTAATTGATTGACTCATCCATCCATCCATCCATTCATTCAACATTTATGGAGACAACACCTGTGTTTGGCACGTGGACGCAGAGACGTATCAGACAAGGTGTCCAAACTCAGGGAGAGGCAAGCACAGACACCTGTAAAACACACTGGTTTCACTGATGGGTGAATGAGACACAAAATGTGGTCCATCCATGCAAGGGGATATGATTCAGCCTTAAAACGGAAGGAAATTCTGACACAGGCTACAACGTGGATGGACTTTGAGGACCTCATGCTTGTTGAAATAAGCTGGTCACAAAAGGAGAGATACTGCCTGGCTCCACTTAATGAGGTCCCTAAAGCAGTCAAATTCATAGAGACAGAAGGTAGAATGGGGGTTGCCGGGGGCTAGGAGGAGGGGGAGAGGGAAGTTAGTTTCTAACAGTGGTATGGACTGAGTTGTGTCCCCTCCAAATTCTTATGTGGAAGCCCCAGCCCCCAGCGGGACTGTAATTGGAGATGAGGCCTTTAAGGAGGTGACTAAAGTGAAATGAGGTCATGAGGGTGAGGCCCTAATCACATAGGACTGGCATCCTTTTAAGAAGAGGAAGAGACACCAGAGCTTGTCCCTCCCCCAACACATGAACACAGAACAGGCCACGTGAGGACACAGTGAGAAAGCAGCCGTCTGCAAGCCAGAAAAGAGTCCTCACCAGACACCAACCCTGACAGTGCTTTGATCCTGGACTTCCAGCCTCCAGAACAGCGAGAACGTAGATGTCTGTTGTTTAAGCCGCCAGGTCTGTGGTATTTTCTTACCGTAGAAGACTAATAATGCAGATGGGTAGAGTTTCAGTTTGAGAAGATGGAAACGTTCTCGCGAAGGTTGGTGGTGCTGGTTGTACAACAATGTAAACTACTTAATACCACTGGACTGCACACTTAAAATGGTGAAAATGGCAGATTTTACGTCACGTGTGTTTTACCCCAATAGAGAAACCACACACACAGCGGTACCTGCTGTCGGAGGCAATGCGCGGGCTATTCTGAGCTCTGACAGGGGGGCTGGCACAGCTCGGGTGGGACATGCATGGCTGGAGTGGGAAGGAAGAGCTAGATGAAGTGGAGAAGGACGTGCAGGCCAAAGGGCAGCAAAAGCCAAAATGCGAACGGGGCGAGGAAGGGTGACGTGTGTGCTGTGAACGACAAGCCGTTGGCTGTTGCTGGGGCAGGAAGTGGCGGGCGAGGCGGGGAGGCAGCGCAGCTGGCCAGCCACAGAGCTGGAGGCCGCGACCGTGAAAGCCTTGAACGTCGTGCCGAGGAGCCTGGCCTTCTCCTGAAAACAGCAGGAGCTGCTCAAGGGTTGTAGACAGGAAGTAACGGGGTCAGAGGTGTGGCTAAGTGACGTGATGGATGGGAGGCCCTTGGCAGGTTGTAGACCCTGCAGAAATGTCAAGCTTCGTTACCGGTGTTATTGTTACAGTGACAGCTGCAGGTGACACAGGGCATCTGGTGAAACAGCAGCACGCAGGGTGGCGGGAAGGGTTCTGGGGGCGACTGCGGGGCACAGAAGCAAGGGCAGGAAGCTCACGTTCTCACCAAGAGAGAGCCTAGCCTGCGAGTGGCGGTGATGAACCAAGAACGTGACAGCAGGGAGCCACTAGGAGACCCTGGAAGAGCGCCAGGCAGCCAGGCCCGCAGGTTCCGCCCTGGGGACAGCGGGTTATGCACAAGGCTGGCCAGGCCTCGGGGCTTATTAACAGCACTGTTTCCACATCAGTGATGTTGCCCACAAATCGACACAGAAAAGATAGAAAAGGGTGGGGCTCCATGGCGGGAGCAGAAACGGACATGGGGCCTGGGGAACGACAGAAGCAGGCTCTTTTGTAGACAGAAGTTGGCCATTTTAAAGAATTTGAAATGTATTGTTCCCTGGCACTTCTTCAGAAATAGTGAGTCAAAGAGCTCTTACACTTTGGCACAGAACCGGCTTGACCCTCAGGCAGCGGAAGCCTCCACCTGGACAGCAAGCTGCGGAATTCGGAGGAAAGCCTGACTCTCAGTGAGGAATCTGTGCCTGAAATTTTGCATGTAATTCAATTTTTGTAAACTTTCCCGGCTGACTTACATTAGAATCAACGGGCCACGGTCAATTCGCTTCGGATGGATTTTTCACTTTGAAAGGGGTTGTTAGAGCATTCTCTGCATCCCACGCTTCATTCGGGGTCCACCGGAGAACACACACACGCGCGTGCGCGCATGCACACACACACACACACACACACACACACACACACACACACACACACACACGGAGCCCCGCGAGGCTGGCGGCTTTTAAAGGAAGCCGGGGGCAAATCCTTCCAGGCCGTGAGCAATCATTTCCCAGCACTAATGTTTGAAAGTTCAGACTTTCCTATTTGGCCACACCTGGAATATGTTAAGCTGAGAAATAAAATAATAAGAATATCACAAAAGCATTTCACACCTTCATCTACAACTCCAAAGCCAAGAACTCACCAAATATTTATTTGGCCCCTGTTAGCATACCACTAGGTGGAGAAGTATTCTGTTTATTTTTACTCCGCCTGTCTCTAAAAAATATTTGTGGTAACTTTACAAAGAAGTAGAAGCAGAAGACAAGGCTTCCTGTTGGGAACAGTATCTTTTCCTCTTTGCATCCCTGGTGCCCAGCACAATCTGAGGGACATAAGAGTCCCTCCACCCAAAGTTCTTTCAAGGAACGAATGAAAAATCTATAATCAATTCAGCTGGGGAGTCAGGACACAAGCCTAATAAAGCAATTATATATATATATATATATATATTATAATTTTATAACTCTAATGGATGCTGAAGGAGGGATAGAGTAAGAGGAGGTGTGAGACTAGGGAGCGGGGCCAGCATGGGTGAGCCCCTGCCCTGCCCCCAGCACATCCTTTTCTTGCTCCAGTGAACCTGAGACCATTGTCACAGAAGAAGAAACAGAAGGTCAAAGAGGTTTGTGTCTTGTACGAGATCCACACAGCCAGTCACAGAAGGATGGCTAAGTAAGAAAGAGGAAGACTCTGGGATTTAAGTTCCATTTGTAGGTCTCAACGTCCCTATCTTTCCCCTCTATTTGCTAAGTGCATTAAAGGTTTTTGGATTGAAAAGAGACCACCTTGGGGCTGGTGTCTGGGAAGTGGAGGGAAGGAGAGGAGGGGAGACTGTGCCAGCAGGAGAAGACGGCTCTCCAGGAGAGCAGGAGAGAGCTGTCCTGGGAACGAACCAGATTGCTACAGCCTCGAGGGGCCTCCTGTCCCAGGCCAGAGCTGTTCCCTAACATGATGCTTCTGTGGTCAGCCCTACAGTGGAGGCCCTTAGATGCCCGGCCAAGGCTGAAAATTTATCCTGTAGCAGAAGGAGCCCGTTTAGATTCAAGTCTGATCAACTGCAAAATCATCGTAAGGGGAGACTGCGCTACTTAATAAGAATAAATAGGATGGGAAAGCCAAGGTTCCTTTGCTGAGGAGGATATCTGAAACACAAGCTCGTCCCTCCCCATCCTGCCCCACCCCCAGCCTTTCTGGCCCTTTGCACGTGGCCCTGGTGTGACAGGTGGCCCTCGTGACTACGGCTCAGGCCTGTGCAGGACGCACCTCGGGCCTCTTGTCCCGTTTCGCTCCCAGTGGCTGCAGCAGTGTCTTTCCATCTCCCTGCATCCAGGGTGGCTCAGCATGTGCAGAGTGACACGAAGTACGAGGCCAAATGACCCGACTTCCCTCCCACAGGCTTTGGGCTCCGACCTGGGATCACCAGGCAAGTCCCAGAGGGTGGGCTGTCCTGTCCCAGGAAGAGGCCCCCCAGGGCTGGGACCAGGGAGGGAGCCCTGGATGGAGGTCAGGTAAAGGACTGGCTTTCCTGAACCAGCATCGCGGAGATATTGGTTCGGCCATATGGATGCCAGACAAGACTCGAGATGGGCTCAGAAGAGCCATTGCTCAGCTAAAGCCAGAGAGGGAGGCTGGGTACACGTTTTGAGAACAGACCTCAAAGAGCAAACACTTCCCAGGGGGTAAAAAAAAAAGTCTATGTTGACGTGCTGACTTTTCATGTGAAAACCTCATTATTTCATCTATGAAATTCTGCTTTCTGACCTGGGGCATCTGAACGGCAACGAAGGACTCTGCTGACCCCAGAGGCTCCCCCAACTCCCCACACCCGTCCCCGCCCCCAAACCAGCGCTTCAGCTGCGGCTCACACCCACTCAGGTGCTTCCCCGCCTGCCGCCCCTGCCTTCTCTCATGCCTGGGTGCTCTGATGAGCCCCTCTAAACCCAACACTGGGAATCCCTTCCCTCCCTGTTCCAGCGGGGCTCACCCGCCCCCCGTCCCCCAAGCCCTGGGTCAGTCTGTTTGCGCCCCTGCATTTGCCCATACACAGTCCAGTTGGGAGAAAACCACGGCGTCACTGAAGGTTTATTGTGTCTGGTCACAAATCTCCGCCCCTGCCAGCAGGGCCTCTCCTGTCCCTGCCGGACCCCCTTCTAGTCCTAGAGGCCCGATTACAAATCCACTGCACGCAGAGGCACCCGAAGGTCCGGGTGGTGGCCAGTGCACAGGCCCCTGCGGGCGCCCGGGGCCCAGCCGGCAGCCTGGCTCGGTGCAGAGCTGAGCTCCGAAGCAGGGCATCTCCCACAGCGACCCATGGCAGGAGCCAAGCACCAGGGCAGGTGAGGACAGGACGGCGGGGATGGGGACACCCCTCTGGGGACTCACCGGCTGTTTGGGGGGAATCTGAGGGTCCTGGGTTCCCACCCTCACCCTACGTGGGTAGAATCAGAGCAAAGGAAATAGTTTTGTTCCTATTGAAACTCTTTTTATTCCTAGATGTGAGGCCTGGGAGACTCAGAAAACACACAGTTTAAGTAAGAGGCTCTTCATAAACTTGAAAAAGGAAAAATACCTCCTTTATTCTTAGGAAAGATCAAATCTACCAATCCAGGCAGTTAGTTGCTTAAAGGGAACAGACTAGTGATTTCATCTTTAAGTCAAAGGTCCAGAGGGTGGTGGGTCATTTCTATAAATTGACATCTTTGAGTGAAAATGAGTGAGGGGTGCAAAAAGCCAAAAATTGATACTTCTGTATTTAATAAAGAATTAATGTTTTTATAATCGAAATACAAATTATGACAAAACCCCAGGGGTTTCCCAGTACCTCCGGGATAGTCTAGATTCCTCAGGACAGGGTCCCAGGGCCTGAAAACCTAGGGCTGAGCTGCTTCCTCACCTGTGACTGGCCCTGTCCACCCAACCTCTGCTCCAGCATATTCTGGAAAAGGCCATGATTTCTTGCCTCCCTGCCCTTGGAGGATGCTTCTCTCTTTAACGGGCTGAGTGCTTTGTCCCCCCTAAATTTGTATGCTTAAGCCCTAACCCCCCTTGTGATGGTATGAGGAGGTGGGGCCTTTGGGGGGTAATTAGGGTTAGATGAGGCCATGAGGGTGGGTCCCTCATGATGGTATTAGTGGCCTTGGAAGAAGAAGACAGACCTTGCTACCCCTTCACCTGCACACATGCACCCAGGAAAGGCCATGTGAGCACCCAGCCAGGAGGTGGCTGTCCGCAAGCCAGGAAGGGAGCCCTCACCAAGAACTGAATCAGCTGGCACCCTGCTCTGGGACTCCCCAGCTTCCAGAAATAAATGTCTGTTGCTTACACTACCCAGTGGTATTTTATTATAGCAGCCAGAATGGACTCGTACAGCTGGCAGATAGCTACTCAGCCTGTAAGACTCAGTTCAATCACCGCTCCTCCCCATAGCCCTCCTCCGCCTAAGATCCAGTGAGCCAGTCCCCTTCCTGTGCCATCAGAGCACTCTGGTCCCAGCACTTCTGCAGCTCTTATTTGATTGCGTCAGACCCTCTGGTTCCTGTCTGTCCTGCCCACCACGCTGCACACTCACGGCCGGGGTCAGGTCCTGCTCACCTGTATCATCATCCCCTGACCCGGCCGATCACCATCTCCGTCACTGTGTCGATGTGTCATAGTGACTTGATAAATTAGTCTTTTGAAGAAAGTTTCTTTTTATATCTCTGAACTTCTTGGTCATCATTAAGTGTCACAGAGATAATCTTCGTTATTAAGAAGAATGGCAGGGACTTCCCTGCTGGGGCAGTGGTTAAGAATCTGCCTGCCAATGCAGGGGACATGGGTTCGAGCCCTGGTCCAGGAAGATCCCACATGCCATGGAGCAACTAAGCCCACGAGCCACAACTACTGAAGCCTGCGTGCCTAGAGCCCGTGCTCTGCAACAAGAGAAGCCACCGCAATGAGACGCCTGTGCACCACAATGAAGAGTAGCCCCTGCTCGCCGCAACTAGAGGAAGCCCGCGCACAGCAAAGAAGACCCAACATAGCCAAAAAATAAATAAATAAATAAATTTATATATTAAAAAAAGAAGAAGAACAATTAGAAATATAATCATCATTAAAACAGGATTTACCTAGTGCCCATGGGCGTGGGGACAGAAGAGTTAAACAGAATCTGTGTCTAGAATAAAATTCACATGTAATCCCGGATATCAAGGACTTTGTGGTCTGATCAGGGTGGCAAGACATGGGATTTAGAACCATGGGATTTTGAGGTTGAGCAGGTGTAGTTAGACAAAATAAAACAACAAACTAACAAGTGTCCAGATGGTTTTGATGTCGGGGACCTGCTCCAGCACGGTTCCATCTCCTGTAGCACGGCCACTGCAGGCCTGGGGGGTGGTCCCCACTGGGAGCACGTGGAGGTCTTAGGGGGCCCAAGCTGGGCTCAATGTCAAAGTTGGGGGAATGGCTTCCCCCACTGGGTTACACTCAGGTAAAGGCCCCCCCCCCAAAGTGTCACAAAGTGTAATGAAAGTTTTGGTCTTATTCTCTGACATCAGAACCCAGACAGGAATCCGGGGAGACTGGCCAGGATGGCTTCAAGGAAAAGATGACTTGCTGCACTCAGAGTCCCTACTTCTCTCCAGCGAGGTCGTTCCTGGGCCAAGATTGTCGTGTCATTTCTTATTTCCTTACAGAGTTCTTCCCAGAGAATCCCCTCATTCTCCCTTGTGTCAGTTCAGGCCCTTTGAGACACAGATGCCGAGACCAGAGGAAACATGCGAGAGATTCACTGCATGAACATTTGTGACAAAGGGGAGGGGGGCGCAGGAGTGGGCAGGGAGGGCCTTCACCTGCAACACAGGTGTGACACCTGGGCAGGAAGAGCCTCAGACCTGAGTTCTGAGGGTCCCGGCTGGGCCAGCAGGGAGTCGCTGAGCTGGAGCTGCCCGATGAGGCCTCCCTTAGAGGGCGGCCCAGCTCTAGGACGCCCTGGGCACCCAGAGCAGTGGTTCAGGTGTGCCGGCCCCGGTGGACCCAGAGGTGAGGCACCTGGAGGCCGTCAGTTAGCCGTCCTCCCCGCAGAGGTCCTTCTGCAGGACTGCCCCTCCCTTGGAGCTAGGGCTTTGTTGGAAGGCCTATGAGCCGTGTCAGATCCCCAGCAGTGAACATGACCTGACTTCCCTCCCAGGAGGAGGCAGGCCCTCGAGCAAGCCTCAGCCCCTGGCTTAGCAAGAGGCCCACCTGAACCGTAGCAATGAAAAGCGGTAAGGGGGCACTCGAACTGCAAACACCATATAGCAGGCAGGAAGTTCATGGTCACAGGTGTGCAAAAGTAAATCCCGTGATTTACTTAGGTAGTTAAGTAGCTTCTCCATCAGCTCCAGCTTTCTCTGCCAATTTGGGGCCACCTTCGTGAATTCAGAGCGTTCCTAGCCCTGCCCGTCCCCAGGGTCCCACACACGTCCCGTATCCCACCTGTCGTCGTGACACCAGGGGAGGATGGCCTCCCCTGGCTTCGCTGGGGGTCGTCTGAGGCCAGCCGGCCTGGGATCATCAGCCTGTGTCTTGGCTGCTCTTCTGCTGCCCCTGGTGCTGCCCGAGGGGTAGGGCTCAGACAGCCCCCCTCAAAGCCACTGCTGGAGCTTCGGTTGTGAACGTAGCTGACCTGTCTCCCTCTCTCCACCTCCTGCAAGTAGCTTCTGCATTACGATGCTTATGCAGCGGCCTCAGGAAGGGCCGTGACCTGGGGCGAAGCAGCTCTCTTCAGCTGTGGCATTTCCGGGAGAGAGCCTACAGCTGCACGTCTGCTGGTGACACTTCCAGCAGCTGGGGGAATAGATCCTTCCTTCCTGAAGGAGGGTCCGGGAGGGATCTCCCTGGCATGAGAATACTTGGGTGCAAATACTGTGGGAGCGTGGACCGCTACACACTCCCTCACGTGCTGTGAGGGTGTGAAGGTAACGAACGCGGAATTAACACCAGCGTGGTTCGGACCTGCAGACCCATCCCTCCCCGTCAAGGGAGGGCGTGTTCACGTGACCTCTCACCCATCCGAGCACCGTTCACTCTGAGGGGAGGTGTCCCGCCCGCCGGCCTCTTGCTTCACTCCCTTACCTGTTCTCCCCTGGACCACAGGCTGTCAGGGGACCAAAGCAGTGGATGCAAACAGCCCGTCCACCGTCAGCCGGCAGTAGCTGCAGCGTTGGCTAAATCGGTTTGGAAGGGTTCCCAACAGCCTCTCGCTCCTGTTTCCCTGGATAAGCCTCGAGTCGCGTGGTTCCAGCATCTGTGCGGGGCGTTTTCCCAGCATCGCTGCTGCAGAAGCAGAAAAAGGCTCTGGTGCCCCGGGACGGCCCCGCTCCGCGCATGCGGAGGAGAATCACGTACTCAGACAGTGTGAAACCCAGCCTAGAGCCCAAACCGAGACCCTTCCCTGATTTTCTGTGCAATCCGGGCAGCAGGGGTGCGCACGTCTCTGCTATGGTCACAGACGATGAGTCAGAGCTGGGGTAATCTGGTAGCACCCCCCAGAAGTGCTGCAAATAAGCCAGGGAGAACTCGGCCTCTCCTGTGCCGGACCCACCGGGGCCGTGCTCTGTCTGTGACGTTTCGGCTCTTGAAGAGCTCCCCTCTCCTTTCCAGCCTCCGTCACAGACGGGACCGCCTGAAGTCCCCACCACCAGCAACTCACCCCTTTTGATGATAAGGAGAGTCCTTCTCTCACGGCCTCTTGGTTGAACGTGGAGATTCCCCTGGAAGGGGGCTGCTTGGAGACACGGGATGTAAGAGCCGGGGGGACTGTGTGCTCATCACAATGGCTACTGCAGCCCCCGCGGAGGCACCGGACAAACGCCTTGCCAGGGACTTTCCTGGACTCTGCACGGGGAAATCTCCCTTAAGCTGGAGTGTCAGTTAAAACATCATTTTTATGGGAAAGCAAAACCAGGATACAATGTGGTGCAGAATGCCAACTTTGTGTGAATCTTTAAAGACATTGTGATGTGTTGGCCCCTTTGGACAACTGCTCCTGAGGGCTGTGGAGGGTGCTTTGCCCCAGCAATGCCTTTTCTGGGTGTTAGGATTTGGATAAAAATAATGATGTGGGTTTTTTTCCTCACACCACCAAGCAGTTGGCTCAGTTCTGACGCTGTCCACCTGGAGAGAGCATCAGGTCCCACAGGCGAAGGGCTCAGTCCCACAGACCACCCTCTGCCCCCCCACTGCAGACACCTGTCAGAAGCCCAGGGGGTCACCTGTGCTTCTGACCTCCCGGCACAGGTCAGAGGTTCCCATGACCCCGTCCTCAGGTCCGATTAACTAGAGTGGCTCACAGAACTCGGAGAAACGTTTTACTTACTAAATTCCTAGTTTATTGGGAAAGAATATGACTCAGGAACAGCCAGATGGAAGAGGTGCACAGGGCAAGGTGCAGGGAGCGGCTCAGCGCTTCCACGCTCCCCCTGAGTCCCCTGAGTCTCCCCAAATCTCCAAGTTGTCACCAACCCGGAAGCTCTCTGAACCTTGTCCTTTGGGGGTTTTATGGAGGCCTCATCACATAGGAACTATCCATTAAATCATGGCCACTGGTGGCTGAACTCAACCTCCAGCCCCTCTCCCCACCCCAGGGGTGAAAGTTCCAATCCTCTAACCACGAGGCTGGTTTTCTCGGCAGCCAGCCCTCATCCTGGGGTTACCTGGGGCCTTTCTAGAAGTCACCTCCTGGCAGAACAAAAGACACTTTTATCACTCTGAGCACTTAGGAAATTTCAAGAGTTTTAGGGATTCTGTGCCAAGAATTGGGACAAATATATATTTCTTATTATAAATCACAGTGTCACAGTATATGCCCCAAAGAGTCAAAAGCAGGGACTCAAAAGAGATATTTATACACTTGTATTCATAAAAGCATCCTTCACAATAGCTGAAAGGTGGAAACAACCCAAGTGTCAATGCATGGATGATGGGTAAACAAAATGTGGTCCATGCGCACAGTGGAATACTATCCAGCCTTAAAAAGGAAGGGAATTCTGACACAGGCTACGGCATGGATGGACCTTGATGACATCATTCTAAGTGAAAGAAGACACAAAAGGACAAATATTCTGTTCTTTTGATGTACCTAGGGAGGAGGGGTGTTGGGTGATTACTGTTTACTGGGGACAGAGTTTCAGATGGCAAGAAGAAAAGGGTTCTAGAGAGGATGGAGGTGATGGTCGAACACAATGTGAAAGGTCTTAGCACTGAACTGTACTTTTTGAAAGGTTAAGATGGTAAAGTTTGTGTTATATGTATTTTTACCCCCAATTTTAAAAGGTTGGGAAGCACGTGAGACGGGTTTCAAGACCGGGTTGTCCCCAACGTGTCCGTTCACAGGGGGCAGAGGCTGAGGTCGGAGCGTGGCGGTCCTTTCCCAGGTGCCTGGGTGGTCAGTGCAGGGCCTGAGCCCAGGGTCCCTGAATCCCGCGTCCGCGCTCTTTCCTCCACCCTCACTCTTCATGGTTCTTCTCCCTTGCTGGCAGGAGAGACGCAGGTGACGAGGGCAGTCAGTTCAGGTAAAGGTCGCAGCGTCACTTGTGCCGCCTCGACTCCCACCACCCTGTCCAGGCCTCTACCGCCTGAGTCCCTGCCACAGCCCTGGCTGGTGCCCCACAGCCTCTGGTACCGCCTGAGTCCCTGCCACAGCCCCGGCTGGTCCCCCACAGCCTCTGGTACCGCCTGAGTCCCTGCCACAGCCCCGGCTGGTCCCCCACAGCCTCTGGTACCGCCTGAGTCCCTGCCACAGCCCCGGCTGGTCCCCCACAGCCTCTGGTACCGCCTGAGTCCCTGCCACAGCCCCAGCTGGTCCCCCACAGCCTCTGGTACCGCCTGAGTCCCTGCCATAGCCCCGGCTGGTCCCCCACAGCCTCTGGTGGACCGTCTCCTGCAGGTACCGCTGCCGCACGGCGACAACCACGGCACGGCCCTGTCCCCAGGTGGTCCAGGGATTCCCATTTTCAAAAACAGAAATGGCAAAAAAGGTTTCAACTTCAGTGCAACTCAACCGGTCAGGCATGGTTCCTATCCTCCTAGAAGCAGACGTCGAGATGGGATCAAAGGTCTAGGAGACCAAAAGGGGAGAAATAGTCAGTACCTTGAAGGGTAAGCAGATGGGAGCAGGGTAGGCAGGCGGGACCTCTGACCACCATACCGGTCTGAGCCCTGGGGAGGGGGAGGGGAAGAGCCTCAGATGGTCCCAGCCAGACTGACCAGGAGTCCTTGGCCCGAAGCTGCCGGGCGCTAGTGGCCCTGCTGTGCCTCGCCACTGTCCAGGAGCACCTGAAAGACGTGTGGCCAGCCGTGGACACCGTGAGCAGCCACAGCTCAGCGCGGGGGCGGGGGTGGGGGGAGGTGAGCCACAGCCCAAGAGCATCCCTTCTCCTAACCTCTTACGCAGAGACAATTCCTCCGTCTGCCAATGAAGCTCTCCCGTGGCCTGGTCCCATGTCCACTGAGATGCTACGTAGCTTCAAGGCCAAAGCTGCCTCCACCTCAGAACCTTCCCTTTGTCCCTTCTCTCCTCGAGGCCACGCCCTGTGAGCCTATCTTGTGGCACCTGCTACATTCGCCCAGATCTTTGCCGTGTGCAAACTCTACCCCCTCGTCTAGACGGCCCCCGGGGGCCGGGCCGGTCCTCTCCATCCTCGCTGGGCTGCTCTCAGCACGGCATCTTCTGTCACTCCACCAAGGGCGTCGATGTGGAGTCTGTCTAGTCAAGTCAAATTAGCGTCCTCGCATTGATGGCCTCACCGTAGGGGACGCCCAGTTCAGTGCCAGTGCTGGGCCGATGACCGGGCGAGCCCAGCCAAGGACACAGGACGGGTCCTCCTGTTCCCGTCCCTCCAGGGGCAGCGTCCTCGCCTCTGTGCACTGACCTGTCATCTGATTCACGTGGGGTGCACACAGCGAGCCGTCCGGGGTTCAGGAAGAACAGGCCTTGGGAGGCGGCCTTTACAACTTGGCACGACACAGAGACCAGATACGTAACTTTTAAAATAACTTTAAAAAACCCTAGCAACATGTAAACAGTAGGTAATTAATATCCCTTCAGGAGGAGATAACTCAAGGAACGCCGAATTTTGAGGCTACAGAGGAAGGGGGACATGAGTCTGAAGACAGCGTTTGCTGCTTCACGGTGTTGCCCTGGGCCAGCCTTGCCCCGAGATGAGCCGCAGGTCATTGGGTCTGGACAGAACGTCCTTTTACCCCCATTTTCCCTGCTGTCCTGCTGACGCTTCTCGCAGGACTCGGACTCCTCTGCTCTGGGCCATCCGCTAAAATGGAAACGCAGCGGACCCCTCCTAATCGGGCAGAAATGGACAGAATGAGCTAGTGAGTTGTTCTCCCTTTAAAAGGAGAAAAGAAGAGAAAAAGAGGAATGAAAAAGAGCTAGAGCCCCTTCGGGAAGAAATGAGCTACCTTCACGGAGGCACGAGACAGTTCTAGAAATAACCTCTGAAGCGGAAAATTGACGACTGCCTTCTTCACAATATTTACTGGGACTGAAAACCCACTGTCAGGGGCTTATAGAGCAGACAGTTGTACTTTGAGGGAAAAAATAAAGTTTCATGAATAGGAAAAATATTTTTAAACGAGATATTTTCAATAAAAATAAGGTGTCCCTTATTCGTCATTGATCTAACTGCCCTTATCTATTCCTGCGATGCACTCGATACATCCTACTCACAGGGGTGCCCCTTCGCTGCCCACGGCTGCCCTGGCACCACCCCTGGACCACATACAAATGTGCTGAGGGCGAGCCCTCCGGCACACACGGTGGCAGAGCCTAGACGGGGGTCCGGGCTGCCTGGGATACAGCCCTGGGACAGCCTGGGCCTCCCCTGCCCATTTCCCGGTACACTGAACAGAGGGCAGCTTCTGGGCTGCCACCTGCAAACCACCCTGGCCACCCTGGCGATCCGTGCTGCCCAGTCACCCGCTGAGCAGCTGAGCTGAGCCTGCTGGAGAGGCAAGGCAAAGCAGGAACCCCAGCAGGCGGGTCCCCCAGCCTCTTGGCCTCACGCCCACACACCCTCTGCTCCTACGACCCCTGTCCTCACCCGCTTCGCTCCCCAGGGGCCAGCGCAGCAGTGGTACAGGAATCCAAGGAGGTCGCCCAAGTCTGTGGGTGGGGAGGCCGGGGTGGACCCAGGAGGACCACACTGTGTGCTGGCTGTCACCCCGTGAGGTGCCCTTCCCTGCTGGTGGCCCCTGCTCCCAGCAATGCCTCGGGGACCCCGTGGCAGAGTCAGGCTAGACCCTGACCCCAAAGGAAAACCTAGATGAGAGGGACACAGGACAGAGGGAGGCCGGGAGAAAGCAGGTGAGCCGAGAGGCAGAATAAAGAGAGTGTGGGCAGGCGTGGGCCACGCGGGCAGGCTTTTCCTTGTTTTCTCTCTGACGGCTTGAAAGTGCCTTTCAAATGATTCACTCTCCTCCCTCTCCAGGGAGCAGCAGCCACGTGCCTCGAAATGTCAGGAGACAGTGAGTCCTGCACTCAGGTGACCCTGCAGGGCCCCTCGGGGGGCACCGCCAGGCCCAGTGTCCACTCCGTAACCGCGTCTGCTCAGCAGGTGACCTGCGGCCACAGCACACGCGGTTAGGAAGGCGTTAGGGAAGAGGTCTCCCCGCAAAGGTAGACCCAGGCCTGGAGTCCCCATCGCGACTCACGCAGCCCCTCCCTGAGGTCCCAGGGTCCAGAGCTCACAGCTGGCGCACGGGACGGTGATGAATGAAGGCCTTGAAGAGGAATCAGTTCCCCACTCACAGGCAGAAGTGGAGGGAAATGTCCAGATGTGGCCAGATTGGGTCTTGCATTAGCTAGACCCAGTCTTGACCATTCACACGTCCACTTCTTGAGTAACCTCATGTGACAAGTCCCCCAGCCTCTCGTGACATCTGTGTGGAGAATGGCAATGCCTGTCCCACCGGGTTGTGCTGATATGATCAGAGGACGTTTTATCTGGTGGCTGGAAGTTACTCAAGAAAGCAGAGAGCTTGGTCTGCGGTGGCGGCGGGGAGGCATACCGGAGGGCTGGGGGCTTGGCTGGGGGTCAGGAGCTGAAGCTGCTAGCTGGAGAGGTGGTGCATCCAAGGCGCCAAACCAGAAAGACACCTGGAAGCTGACAGATCCCACAGACACAGAGGGAGGACTCCACAGAGGCCACACCTTCACAAGCGGACGCGTGAAAGGACAGATTCTTGGAGTGGCCTTTGCCCAACTTAACCTCCTTACAAGCTTGTTTTAAAGAACAGCCTTTCTGATGATAATCACTGAATTTTAACACCTTCCTCTTCTGCCTTTGACCAAAATTTCAGTGCTTTGCGTGGAAAACTTTCAGGGTTTACTCATTTCTTTCTAATCCTTTGTAAAGCCATTTTCTGTCTTGCCAATATTTTAGCATCTTAAGGACCCTTTCCCCAATTTTACTGTCTACTGATTTACCAAAAAAAAAAAAAGAAAAGAAAAAAGTTCGAGCTTTTTATAAGTTTCCAGCAATAGGTTTGGAATGTCTTCAGGTCCCCCCAGGTGCTGATCGCAAAGAAAGGAGAGGCCGAAGTGCAAGGCGAGTGTCTGAGGCCGGAAGGAGGGAGGGCTGCGCGTCTGAGGGAGGGGGACTGTGGAGCCAGTTTTCCCCCGCCCAGGGCAGTCAGTCCCTCCCACGCTGGGTTGGGATGACTCCTGTGTCCCAGAGGAAGTTGCAGAACTGACGGTGCAGCTTCTCCGCCTTGCTCTGTTTCCACCTTGCTCCCCCTGGCCCAGCCCGACGCCATGCACGGAACACCCGAGCGGTCCTGGGGAGAGGTGCGAGCGGGGAGGACCCAAGGCCTCCTGCCAGCGGCCATGGAGGGAGGGTCTGCGTCAGCCTCAGCCTGTGGATCCATCGTGATGTTTCCAGCTGGAACGCCTGGGGCGCTTACCTGGGCCCCCCTACTTCTGGGAGGCTCCGCAGACATTCCCCCGTGGAGCCCGCGGTGAGGCTGACCGCAGGGGCCCCGTCAGCCTCAGCCAGCTGGGCACTCTGAAGAGGGGTTATGACTCTGGGCTCCTGGACGAGAGGGGCACGCCCGGGCCACACACCGAGGTCTGTGGGGCGGGGGGAGGGAGAGAGAATCTGGGGTTCTGCCTTTATTAGGGTCCAGGGTGGGGTGCCTAGGGTTTTGCTGGTTGTCTCCTTATGGGTGAGTTTAAAACATAAGAGCAGGAATTAAAGCACAGGAAGGGGAAAGCAGACTTAATTTTATCTTTTATCTCTTTTTAATCTGGGTCACCCTGGCTTTCTAATAGGGGAGCTTAATGGGTGGGGTGGGGGGCTCCTTAGCTAGCAGTGATGCTGGGAAGGTGTTTATTCGAGATGAGCGTCTTTGAAGTGGAGGCGCCACTTACATCACCATCAGAAAAGCTAATTGTCAGGCGCTTGCTCTGCAGGGAGCCTTCTGGGAAGTAGCTGCTCTCCCTGGGTCCTCAGATGACAAGTTATCTGAGACACCCCAAGCCGGAACCACCCTGAATTCCTGACCCAGAGGAACCCTGTGAGATAATCCATGGTCACGTTCCTCTAGGCTGTGACATTTGGGGATAATTGGTTATGTAGACGGAGGAGGAGGCCGACAGCAGGGGCAGGAGGCTGAGGCCCAGATCCCAGGAGCCCGCCCCCGCCCCCAGGGGCTCTCGGGTGCCAAAGCTTCTGGAATGGATCCCTGTAAGCTTCATAAGCAGGTAGAAGGAACAGGTATTTTGTAAGTTGGGACATATGACAAACTGGTCATTATGGCAATGATCCTTAGATGAATTGACTTTCAGTGCATTGATTTTCTGTGAATAGCCTAGAGCTGGGATACATACCTAGTGTGCTTAGACTTTGGAATCTTAGAACCAGGGTTTTAGAAAGCCTTTCCATTGAAATGTGCTAAGGTGGGGCTTCCTACGAATGAGTAATATTAAGGTAGTTCGTAGCTGAGTTACAAGTCTGAGACAAATCACCTCTCTCTTTGTCTCTCCCCCTCCTCCCCTCCCCCTCCCCCTCCCCCTCCCCCTCCTCCTCCCTCTCCTCCCCTCCTCCCCCCTCCTCCCCCTGCTCCCCCCTCCCTCTTTCTCTGTCTCTGTCTCTCTCTCCATGTATCTGGGTCATTGTAAAACAAAGGTAATCAATTCCCTATCCAGAGGTGACAGTACTTCTACTTTCTGATAATCTGTGATTATGTTTGGGAATAAAGTCACCTCTACAGGATGATGGTAAGAATGTAATTTACAGGTAGAATAAAAAGAAATAGAATTCATAAATAACATCCCCACAGGTGCTTTAAAAATGACTTTTCCACTCTCCCAAAGATGTGGGTGCCTACTTCCTCGTGTAAACACCCAGGATTGCCAGCGAGCGAGCCAGCTGCCACCGCTACGAAAGGTTTCTGTGAAGCACAGTCTGAAAACGCCAGGTTCACCCACTGCAGGAGGGGTGAACCCCGGCCTCGGTCCTGCGGCTCGCGGTCGCCACGTGAGGCCTGCTCGATGGCAGTGCCCCCCATCTCTGAAGTGTGCAGTGGCGCATGTACAGTGCTGGCGGCCAGGCGCAGGGCCGCCCCACTGGCCTGGGGGTCTGGGGGGGAAGAGCAGCCGTCTGAATACTGCGTTACAGGAGGAGGGCCGCCCGTGACAGCTCCGGGATCAGCTCTGTGGAGTCTTCAGGAACCGCAGGCTGGGCCGGTGTCTGACTGCAGCCCCCGTGGCTCTGTAGCATTAGGTTTGTAAATTCTCTCTGTTTCCATCTTCCCCATCTCCTTGAGGGCAGGGCCATGGCCCAGTTGTCCTGGTGTCCCCGCCCAGCACTCAGCCCAGGGCTGGCACGAGGATGGGACTCACGGGTGACTGCTGAGCTGATCGGAGGGGTTAACTCATGGCTCCAGGACGGAAGGCAGAGCTGGGGGACGGAGGGACCACTGGGGCTGCCCCGGCCTGCTTGATGGCCGGGGACGGCGGCGCTGTGTGGTGGCTCTAAGTGATGAGCCTTGTGGAAGCGGCAGGCCCGGGCAGGTGTAAAATCCGCACCTGCCCCTGTCCCGAGTCAGGCGGAGGCTTCCCAGGGGCCCTCCCGCTCACGACAGGGTCACTGGGGCCTGGGGGAGACCTGCTTCGTGGAATCACGGGGGCCTCTGCCTGAAACACATTTCCAGGCCTTTCCTCCCTTGGGTCCCAATAAAGGAGTTTGTGCTGCAAAGCGCACGCCCGGTGTTTCGCGCGCCATCTCTTGCAGCCTGTGAACCAGCCAATCAAGACGCCCACTGACAGGTGCCCGGCAGCTGGGGTGCCTCCCTCCTGAGCTGAGGACCGGATGCAGGGAGAGCACAGGTGGAAGGAAAGGGCTGGCGCACAGGGTAGCACTCAGGCCACTCTCTCCCGCTCTGCCTGTCTGTCACCATTCCTCTCTATGCTCCTCCTTTTCCACTTTCCCCCATCTCTGCCTAACTTCCCTCTCGCCTGCCTTCCTTCCCTCCTTCCTTCCTTCCTTCCTCCTTCCTTCCTTCCCTCCTTCCCTCCTTCCTTCCTTCCTTCCTTTTTTCCTTCCTTCCTTCCCTCCTTCCTTCCCTCCTTCCCTCCTTCCTTCCCTCCTTCCTTCCTTCCTCCCTCCTTCCTTCCTGTCTGCTTCTCCGCCTTCCTTTCTCATCTCAGGAAAGAATTTTATGTCTAGTCATTCTCCTCATTTCATAGCCCACTCTCTCCACCAGTCCCTGAGTTTTCATTCTATTTTATTATTTTTATAATATATTTATATGCCATCCTCATATCCTCCCCTCCCCTCAGAAAGGACCTATTCTAAAGGGCTTAATATATGTCCTCAAGTAAGTAATGATCCCTGAATACATGGGATTATTCTCTATATATGCATATTTCTAGGTACAATAATTTTCTTTCATTAAACACACAGATCTGTACAGTTTGACGCGTTCTTGATGAATGCATGCATTAGCATAATCACCCCAGTCAAGATGTAGACGTAGAACATCCTCATCTCCCCAGAAAGTTCCGTCATGTCCCTTTCTAGTCATCCCCACTCTCCAGAGGCACCAGTGTTGTGACTTCTACTCCTCACATTAGTTTCCTCCTCTGGAAGTGGAATCACACAGTGTCTGGTCCGTTACATCTGGCTGCCTTCATGCAACACAATGTTTTTAGAGTCACCCCTGCAGTTCTCTCCCTCGCTCTGCTGAGCTGTGTCCCATCATGCGAGTGCGTGGACTTTATCCATCCATCAGCTGGCACACGTTTGGGTTCACTCCACGTTTGACTATTACGAATGCAGCTGCTATGAACGTTTGTGCACGTCTTTACACGGGCATATGTTCTCCGTTCTTTTGGATAAATACCCAGCAGTGGGATCGCTGGGTCACTGGGGAAATGCATGGTCAACCATATAAGCTGCTTCCAAATCGGGTGCCGCTGGACACCGCCAGCAATGCTGACGTATTTCCACTTTAGTGGGTGTGTGGGAACATCTCATTACAGTTTTACTTGATGTCCCCCTGATGGCTCATGATGTTGCTTATCTTGAATGTCTTCTTCTACAAAGAGTCTAGACCCTTTGCCCATTTTAAAAATTGGGTTGTTTATATTTTTATTGAATATTTTTAGAAGTTCTATACATATTTTAGATTTCTGTACTATAAATATTTTCTCCTACTCCATAACTTACCTTTTCATTTTCCTAATGGTGTCTTGACACGCAGACAGTTCTTATTTTAATGAAGTCTATTGTATCAGGATTTTTTGTTTTGCTTTATGGTTGGTGTTTGTTTTTTGTATGACCTAAGAAAATGTTGCCTATATTCACCAAGTTCAAGAAGGTATTCTCCTCTATTTTCTTCTAGAAGATTTATATTTTAATATTTTGTGTTTAAATCTGTGACTGCTCTTTAGTTAGTTTTTATGTGTTTTATGTGTTTTTATGTGTTTTATGTGTTTTTATGTGTTTCTGTGTGTTTTATGTGTTATGTGTTTTATGTGTGTTATATGTGTTTTTATGTGTTTCATGTGTGTTATGTGTTTTATGTGTTTTGTGTGTTTTTATGTGTGTTATGTGCTTTATGTGTTTTATGTGTTTTTATATGCGTTATGTGTAGTGTGAGGTAAGGGTTGAGGTTCATTTTTCTTTCCATACAGTTGTTCCAGCACCATTTGTTAAAAAAACTTTTCTTTCCTCCACTGAATTTCCTCGAAGCTTGTGTTTATAATTTACATTAATAGCATTGTACTACAATTTCCATTGTTTCTTAATTTTTCTTAACACAATGTTTGTAAGATCCACCCGCATTGCTATAGTCAGTCATTTAGTTATCATCCATTCATTCATTTAATCATTCAATAAATGGTGGAGAGAACAGAAAATGTCTCTATTCTCATGAAGTTTATAATCTAACGAGGATATTGACCAAAGTAAATAAATATATATAGTCAGTAAGAACCATAAGGAAAAATAAAGCAAGACGAACAGAAAGAGGTTTTTTGATATTGAGTTGTATGAGCTGTTTATATGTTTTGGATATTAACCCCTTATTTGTCACATCATTTGCAAATATTTTCTCCCATTCAGTAGGTTGTCTTTTCATTCTGTTGATGGTTTCCTTTGCTGTGCAGAAACTTTTAAGTTTCATTAGGTCCCATTTGCTTATTTTCACTTTTGCTTCCTTTGCCTGAGGAGACAGATCCCCCAAAATATTGCTCTGAGTTATGTCAAACTCTTAGGTTTTCTTCTAGGATAATCTTTTATTTTTAAATAGATTATTTATAGTCGTTTTATACTTTGTTTCAGATAACCCCAGTGTCTGAAGTCTTTGGGGTATAAGTCTATTTTGGGGAAATTCCCGTGTGGTCCAGTGGTTAGGACTCCACACTTTCACTGCCGAGGGTCCAGGTTCAATCCCTGGTTGGGGAACTAGATCCCACAAGTGGTGCGGCATGGCCAAAAGAAAAGAATAATAATAATAAAATAAATCTATTTTGGGTTATTCCCTCTGACTCTCACTTCGGGAAGCTTGCCTCCTCATTATTTTAATCTATCCATATACTCAGGATATATTAAAATAACGTTGCAGGGCTTGGGCTCCATCAGAAATCGAGCAGTCAGAAGTCCCCGCCCCGTGGAGCTTACATCCTAATGTGGGCAACCTTCACTTCCACTGAGGTCACTTGATTCAACGCTTCATTTGTTGAGGGCAGACGTACAGGCTAGACTTACTTGCTTAGGGAATTGACATGGTACTTTAAAACATTTAAAAATTTATTGAGCCTCAAGATGTTTTCCATGGGAAGTTTTCCAGGACGTCTAGTCTGCAGTACTCCTGGAAGCAATCAAATATTCTCTTTTCAAAACCCAGTAACTTCATTTGGTTCTCATTATTTCACCTTCATAGTTTGAGTATCGTTGCTCAGATACTTGAAGATATGTATAAGCTTATTTAAATGTCTTGCTCTGTTTGGCCTGTTAATTCTTATTTGTCTGGTGTAATTTGTTCAGTTCATGATGTGACTTTACAGTATCTGCATTCTTTAAATATCTCATTATTTGTTCCTCTGAGCTCATACTTCCTTGGTTCTGTCAAAGCTAATAATTGCCCCTCCTCCCATAAATAATTAGAAAATTGGAAACAAATGGGCATCATTAGAAAATCTACAACAACAAATGCTGGAGAGGGTGTGGAGAAAAGGGAACCCTCTTGCACTGTTCGTGGGAATGTAAATTGATACAGCCACTACAGAGAACTGCATGGAGGTTCCTTAAAAAACTAAAAATAGAATTACCATATGACCCAGCAATCCCACTACTGGGCATATACCCAAGAAAACCATAATTCAAAAAGAGTCATGTTCCACAATGCTCACTGCAGCACTATTTACAGTAGCCAGGACATGGAAGCAACCTAAGTGTCCATCGACAGATGAATGGATAAAGAAGATGTGGTACATATATACAATGGAACATTACTCAGCCATAAAAAGGAACGAAATTGGGTCCTTTGTAGAGACGTGGATGGACCTGGAGTCTGTCATACAGAGTGAAGGAAGTCAGGAAGAGAAAAACAAACATCATATATTAACGCATATATGTGGAATCTAGAAAAATGGTACAGATGAACTGGTTTGCAAGGCAGAAATAGACACAGATGTAGAGAACGAAAGTATGGACACCAAGGGGGGAAGCAGGGGTGGGGGTGGGATGAGTTGGGAGATTGGGATTGACATGTATACACTAATACGTATAAAATAGATAACTAAGGCTTCCCTGGTGGCGCAGTGGTTGGGAGTCCGCCTGCTGATGCAGGGGACACGGGTTCGTGCCCCGGTCCGGGAAGATCCCACGTGCCATGGAGCGGCTAGGCCCGTGAGCCATGGCCGCTGAGCCTGCGCGTCTGGAGCCTGTGCTCCGCAACGGGAGAGGCCACAACAGTGAGAGGCCCACATACCGCAAAAAAAAAAAAAAAAAAAAAGTCAATGAGACTAATTCTCTCTGCTAGAATCTGATCAATACATAGGAAATTTAGAGAGATTGGGTGCCAGAATACTGAGCACAATACTTGTATATTTTAGTGGCATACATCCCAGAAACTATGAACGCATTCTAAAGCACTGTTTCTCAATCATTTTTTTCATTATCATCCCCCTAAGGAGCCCTTTCAAAAACATTTTTATAATCGTCCCATCCCCATGAAATTTTAATACCACTGTTACACTGACCCCTTTTTACGTACCAGTGTGTGTGTGAGTGTATTTATTTAATAGAGTAAAAATTTTCTGCCCCCTTGGGGTCAGTATCATCTCCACTGAGACCGTATGTGGTTTATTCCTTCAGTCACTTCAAACGTTGAAAGTAGCACCTTTACGGTTATTTGCCTGCATTGCTATCTTCTAGCAACAATAAATTAGAAATTAAAGAAAAAAATTTAAAACCTTTCTAGTAGCATCCAAAAACATGAGATATTTAGGGATAACTCTGACAAAAGATGTTGAAAATTTGGACAATGAAAACTATAAAACATTGCTGAGAGAAATTAAAGATACAATTTCAATGGAGATGTACACCATGATCACCCATAAGAGGCTTCAATGTTATTATGCTATCAATTCTCCCCAGATCGATATATGGATTTGATGTCATTCCAATCAAAGGTCCAGAAAATCTTTTAGTAGAAATTAGCAATCTATTTCTAAAACATATATGAAAAATAAAAAATCTACAATAGACAAAACAATTTTGAGAAAGAACAAAGTTGGGAGACTTATACTGCCTAATTTTAAGATTTACTACAGGGCTTCTCTGGTGGTGCAGTGGTTGAGAATCCACCTGCCAATGCAGGGGACACGGGTTCAAGCCCTGGCCCAGGAAGATCCCACATGCCAAGGAGCCATAAGCCCGTGGGCCACAACTACTGAGTCTGCGCTCTAGAGCTCGCGAGCCACAACTACTGAAGCCCCTGTGCCTAGAGCCCATGCTCCGCAACAAGAGAAGCCACTGCATTGAGAAGCCCGCGCACCGCAACGAAGAGTAGCCCCCGCTCGCCGCAACTAGAGAAAGTCCACGTGCAATGAAGACCCAACGCAGCCAAAAAATAAAAAAATTTTAAAACCCCACAAAGATACTAATATACACTATTAGAATATCTGAAGTTAAAAAAGAAAAAAACCCTGATCATAGCAAGTGTTGCTGCTGACACTGCAAAATTGTACAGTCACTGTCGGAAGTCCTTTGGCAGTTTTTAAAATAAAGTTAAACCTCTATGTTCCATATGATCCAGCATTCTGGCTCCTAGGTATTAACGCCCCAAAAGGGAGAAGTTGTACATAAGTGCTTATAGCAGCTTTCTTACAGCCAAAATTTGTAAACAACTCCAAAGTCTGTCAGCTGAATGGCTAGTCAAATTTTGGTGCATCTGTACAACGCAAGACCCCTCAGTAATAAAAAGAAACAAACTACCGATCCACTCAGTGACACGGAGGAATCTCAGAAGCATCATGCTCAGTGAAAGAAACCAGACCCCATAGAAGCCGTATCATGTGATCCTATTTATATGAAACTGTAGAATTCTAGAAAAGGCCAAACTATAAAGGTAGAGAGCAGAACTAGCTTTGGGGGCTGGGGAGCGGGGTGGGGGGGCTCAGGGGAATTCTGTTAAGGGTCACTGATGAACCTTGTGAAGTGATGAAATGATTCCATATCTTGACTGTATTGGTGGTTACACAAATATACCGATTTGTCAAAACTTCAGTAAATTTCATTTTATGTAAATTAAATAAAGCTGATTTTTTTTTAAAAGCTAGGGCCCTAGCTTTTGTGCTGCTTCCTAAACTTAGGAATGAGTGGTAGGGGGAGGGTCTGGAAGGATCTTCCAGGGTTCAACAGCCCCTGCCCGCTGTTTGCCGCAGGTCGACCTGCGGGGGGTTGGGGAGCACTTCCGGAAGTACCAAGATCTGCCCCGCGGAAGGGAGGCGGACAGGAGGGGGGACAAGGGGTGTTCGGAGGTGGGCGGGCTCCTGCGGCTTCTTCCACTGTCCGCCCTACTTCGCTTCTCACCCCTGCCGGGCTCTGGGATGTCCGCATTCTATCTTCTCACCTTTGACTGGCTCTAAGCTGCTGCTACCGTTCTTACTCCCCATCTCCCCCCGCCCCCCCAATAAAAGTGGGAGTGATGCTGGAGAAAAGAAGGGGGCGGGGCAGAACGCGGAAGCTTTCCACACGCGCCCGCACCCCCGGCTCCCGCGCTCTGGGTCCCAGGGCCCCGGTTCTGTCTTCCCAGAGGTGGCTCACAATTCTTGCTCTCAATTCTGGGAACCATCAGCTATCTTCTGGCTTCTAGGGTAGAGTTCCAGGGGGAGAGCCAGCCACCTGGGCTCGTCCGTGATCACTGCAGTCAGCAAATTTCAGGCTAATTTTTGGCCTTGAATCTTCTTGTTTGGATAAAACCTGGATTTGGATTTTACACCTGTACGAAACAGTCACCGGTGGCTCTGCGGGAAGTCGAGGTGGGGTTGGGTCTCTGAGTGCAGCCCCAGGGGCAGAGCTCAGAAAAGTCGAGAAAGGAGAAGGAGGCACCCGGGCCCAGAGGGGAGTGGGATGAAGGGCGCGGGACAGAGAGGGGTGCCATGTGCCTGGGGCAATAGGAAAGTTTGGCAGAGCAAGGGATGGTGATAAAGTTGGGAAGGCGGGGTGGGGTCAGTTCGGGGACTTTAATGACAGGTAGGAACGCTGGCTGCTCAGAGCAATAGCAGAGAACCTACAGCTAATGGGGTTCAGCTCCTCCTTTTACAGCTGAGGAGACAAGGCCGAGGACAGTCAGGGGCTGACCCGTGTCACGGTGAGGTAGTGGCAGACGTGACCCCAGAATTCTGTTCTTCAGACACTCAGACCAGCACTGATGACAGCAATGCCTTCTAATGGTGTGCAGACAAGAAGTACCAAATTTTTCTGAAAACGTCTATCTGCGGAGGAAGGAATATGAAATGATCAGATCATGGGAAACTGACATCGCAGTTGGGTCTTTGCAGCCAACTGGGTAAAAGGGGCTTCTCTGATCAAGTGGATTCACCTGCTGCCTCACCAATAAATTCTTGCACAGGCTTCAAGAGTGGTCAGTCAACTTGGTCACGTCTCCAAGCAGGCTGCTTCCGGCCTCAGAAGCAGGTGAGCAAGCGTCCAGCCAGGTAAGCACTTTGGCCCTGAAATATACAAACACTGGCTCAACCTCTGGTCTCCGTTTCTCACTGTCAGGTTTGGTTGATGTGCAAAGAACACACGTTCCACCAGTTTGGCAATCGGTTAATTGCTCTGGTGGAAAACTTTCGAGAAGTCCTCTTGCTCTGTGCCTCTAGTCTCTGGACATTAAGTTTTTTAGGTCACAAAGACGGAGAGAGAGCTTAAGAGATTGTTTTTCATTCTCAAGCTGGGAGCCAAGTATCTCATCCTATTAATTGTTCTGAAACATTTCATTCTGCCCTTTCTCTTCCAATACAACAACTTTTTGTCACAAACCACTCCTTGTGGCCTGCAGAAATTAGGCACCAAATTCCCAGCTTGGCCATTCATGTCAAATAAGAGACCATTAGTAGACTTCGATTAACTGAATGCTCCTGGAACAGGCCAAGAATGCCGACTGGGTCTCTGTGGGTCTGCTGCAGAAATGAGCCTGGAGATGGAACAGTCCACGTCTTGATTCCGAGCCAGACATCTTTGGAATGACCACAGTGGACAGTCAGCTTCTCAGCTTCGTGAACAAATGCATCTCCATTATCTACTCATAGATCTGCTATCAAAGGTCTAATGTTGACTGTTTCAAACCTTTGGACTGACTGGAGAAATCAAAATGAAATTTATCTTGGAGGCAGCAAGTATGAATGGTGTGTGCCTGGGTGCACATGCACTAGGTTTATTAGGTTAAAAAAAATAATAAACCCCCCAAACCCTTTGTTACGATACGCTCATACATGGCCCCACTACACACAACGCACTTTTTCCCCAATACGAAATATGAAAATATAGTGTCAGTCACCCTGGAAGTATATGGTGGAAAGAAAATGGACACTCTAGTTAAGATAATCGGCACAGATTACTACTTTTCTAAATGCGTGTGAGGTTTTTGCATTCCTTCCATCTAATTCAATATCAGAGCTCACAGCACATCCTAGTTCCCTGTGGTTCGGAAGCACCTCAATTCTTGAAAAATTCTGCTTCCTTCAAGACGGCTTATCTGCTGCAATAATTACCGATAGGTCTGTCAGCATGAGGAATGGCGCGGCTGCACGGCTCTGAGATGGCAGAGGGTGGCGGGCTCCTCTGCATTCATCTTGACAATCTTTATCGCTGCGTAAACAGTGAGACACATTATCATGATTCATGCTCAAGTCGCTTCCCAGCTCGACACTGATTCCAGAGGAATTCTCCCTAATAAACTGCTTTATTAGGGCTGAAAGGCGACAGCAAGAAAATGTCAAAAGACCGGGACAGTCTGGACTTGGCGAGGTGGTGATGGATCACTGTGCGATCAGACACATGGAGCAGCGGATCTAAACATCTTGCTGAGAACGGTTCACTGGCAGCTCTTTTAATTATGCTCATCGGAGAGTCCATGTTAACCTGAGTTAGCAGACACCAGACACAAAGGGTAAATTCCAGATCTGTGTTGCGAGTACTTCCTGTTTTAACATCCTAAAGCTTACAAGAATTAAATCAGCATGTCCCTGGAAGGCTACTGAAAGGCTGGGGTTAGGGAGTTACTCTAAAAATATCTGAGCATGAATGGGATCATATTCCCAGACAAGTCCAGACTTCTCTCATCACTGCCTAGTGGGAAGAAAATCCTTAGTGTAGGAAAATGATTCTCAGGCTGGCACCTGGGTGAATCTGTGATCGCCAAGCTGTTTCTAGCGAACCACTTTCCTTCCTGGGAGAGAGGTAATGTCCAAATGCTACAGATGGGACCAGAGCCAATGAGATGTGCCTGTCTGTTCCAAGCCCAGAGGAAACCAGACCCTCCCAAGGTTCCTCTCCCTTTAGGACTGCATCGGTTCCCACTGTGCGGGGTTATTTTTAAACACTGGTGTAAAATGTGCTGTGGCCCAGCTGCTCACCATCAAGACCAACATACGGTCAATTTTATACAGTTGCTCTTTCTTGAAGAGCCAATGTTAAGTGACCCAAAAGGCCAGTTTTCCCCACTAATAAAGGTATTTGTTCTTGGAAAGCTGCCGTTGTGCTGTGAAACTTCTGTTTCCCTGTTTTACTAATGCAAACTTTGAACCTTGAAAATATTGGTGGATTTAATTTTCATACTCTCGGGGCTCGGATTACAAGGTACCGGCATGGCTCAATTATGTCCATTAACGACGAACTGAGCCTGAATGAGTCAAATCCACTGAGAAGCCCCAGGTCTTACAGAGCCCAGGTTTAGCCAACCACATTTCTTTTCTTTTTTTCTTTTGTGTCTCAATAAACTTTAATCCATGCCATCTAAAAATACAACAGCTCAAAATTATATTTCCATGCATTGCAAAGAAGACCCATCCTTTTTTTTTTTTCACTTTTTTTTTTAACATTTCTTTTCAATGAGGTTTGAAACCTTTCAAATGGTAAGAATTTTCATCTCACCCGTGAAATAGTCAAGAGAAAAGCTGTTGCAAAACAGGGCTGTGAGGAAAGGAGGGATCCCGCACAGACCAGGGAGCCAGACTCCCATGGGGTCACATCCAAGTCCTGCCACTCACTGGCTTAGCTGAGCGCGTCTAGTGCCTCTCGGTCTTGTCCTCTCTGGATGGGGTGGGAACTTTGTAGGACTTGTGAAAACTGGGCAAATAGCATACGTAAAGCTTCTTAGAAAGGGCTGCCTGGCGTCTGCCATTAGCATCGTTACAAATGCAGAAGCTGTTTTTTGTTCGTTGACCCTCACCAAATTCCTGTGAAGAAAGGCTCATTTTACAGATGAGGAAACTGAGGCTTAGAAAGGTTAAATAAAGTACTCAGGGCGACAGAATTAGGAGGGAAGAGCCGTGCGTGTTTGCTGCAAAGCCCATCGACAGTAGGTGTTCTACTTCACTTCTTTTCTGAGCTGAGCAGAGTGTTTATTTCTAGTGCTTTGCATGATGCCTTTTCTCTCCTTCCTTTCATCTCTTCTTTCTTTCCTCCCTTTCTCCTTTCTTCCCACAGAATATTTTTAGCATCTCCCGTGGGTAGAACGCCCTCTTGATGCTCAGGAAACAGTTACACATCATTAAAACTGTGGCTGAAAGCTTTCAACTGGCTTTTCCTCGGGGCTCATTCAGTGCCCCAAGGCACCATCCCTGCACCGTCAGAAACTCGGAAGTCACGAGCCCATTCACCTGCCCCCAAACGAAGTTTTCCCAACTCCCTCATCTAAAAGAGGGCCTCCTGTCTTCCAGAAGACACCCGCCTCTGCTTTGGTTCACCCCCAAAGGAGTGTATTGTTTCAAGGAGACACGAAACCCTGCAGGGTTTTCAGCAGCTCAGAGGCGCAGTATGTTCCGGAATTCCCGCGGACAGTGCTGACGTTTGTGTCATTTTATTCTTTTTGAGAAAGAGAATGCATTAAATGTGAGCCCAACGGTGGTTTTTTTTTTTTTTTTTTGCGGTACGCGGGCCTCTCACTGCTGTGGCCTCCCCCGTTGCGGAGCACAGGCTCCGGACGCGCAGGCTCAGCGGCCACGGCCCACGGGCCCAGCTGCTCCGCGCATGTGGGATCCTCCCGGACCGGGGCACGAACCCACGTCCCCTGCATCGGCAGGCAGACTCTCAACCACTGCGCCACCAGGGAAGCCCCGCCAAAGGTGATTTTTAAAGACGTGTGTAACTGCTGCGTTTTCTTAAAAAAGAAAAAAGAATGAATGATTAAACAACAAGTTTCTAGTGTAGAGCACAGGGAACTATATTCAATATCCTGGGATAAGAATATGAGAAAGAATATATACACATGTATATGTATACCTGAGTCACTTTGCTGTACAGCAGAAATTAACACAACCTTGTAAGTCAACCCTACTTCGATAAAAAGAAAAAGAGGAAGACCATGAAAAGTAACCCCAGCCCAGAATATGCTCGGGGTGGAATCACGTCCCTGTGTGATCAGCACAGTTCCCTCAGCGCCCACGCTGCCCCGAGATCTCACCACGCAGGCCCTGGAGGTCAGTGTAGCCGCAATGGACTCAGCTCGCCTGGTCTTACTAGCACGCTGTGAGCGTGAGTCCGTGTGCGTTTCCTCCCAGCGTGGGGAGCTGCAGGGACTGGGCTTAGAATAGGAGCCCCCTGGTTCTCACCAGCAGCAGGGCTGCCTGGACATATGCTGTGTTGGCGTGAAGACAGCACTCCCAGCTGGGGGGTTACCGCGCCCCTTCGGTGATGTTCCTGCCGCTCTGAGCCCTTGAATAACAACGGCAGAGGCTGGCTGACTCGGGCGTTCCAGGGCTCCAGCAGGGAGGCGGGGCTGAAACCTGAGGAAGCCAGTGGCAACCACCAACTCTCACCCTGGCCCTGCTCCTGGGCTGCTGTGTGGACAGACGCGGGGCTGGTTTTTCATGAGCAAATGCCATCCTTGGGGGGTTTGGAGCTGCTGGTCATCCTGAGGTTTCTCCCCTCCCTCCCACCCAGAGCCCCAGCAGATGCCCAGCAGGAAATGGGGGCTCTGAGCAAGCAGCCGTGCCCAGGGACCAGCCCAGCGATCGGGGGACTCAGGAACCTGGCATAGAGTTTCAGGGCCAGTGATGATGAAGATGGTCTATCCTGACCCTTCTGTTTCCCTTGAGGAAGAACCTGGCCTGGCAGCTTGTCCCCCTTCCTTGTCATGTCAACAACCTGCACTTGTTTCAGGTTGTTCCATGCCGGACCGATGGCTTTTAAATGTAATGGGTGTCAAAAAGAAAATGGATTGAAAATTCTTCTGCTGAATGGGGAGGAGAACAGTGAGAGGCTTTTAAAATGCATCTCCAAAGGCTCAAGGACAAACGTGTGGACAGCTGGCCTGCCAATCCCACCCATGAGGTTGAGAGGTCACTGTGGCCCCAGGCTCCAAGAAGCCTTCCTGAAAACCCCAAATCTGTGAAACCCTGGCTGTCACGTCTGCTGCACAGGGCATCACCTGGCGGGGGTGGGGGGTGGGGGGGTGGGTTTAAAAGAGTGCAGATCCCTGGTCCTACCGCAGGAGATTTTGATTTAATAGGGTGGGTGGGCCTGGGGATTTCTCAAGGCTTCCCCGGGGGATTCTGAGGTTTGAGAAACGTTGTGAAAGAATGAGCTTCCCTCCGTCCTTCTCTTGTCACCTGCCAGGCTTCCCGAGCTCACCCTCCTCCAAATTCATCGTCCTTGTGACCGTGGGGCTCCCAGGCACGTCCGCAGATGTGGCCACACACCACCTCGGTCCACTTTCCTGGGCCTGAGCCCTGCTTCCGAGGGGATGGATAGATCTGTAGCAGGGAAAGTGGTCCTTGGAGAGACACATGATGACATGGCCAAGCAACCTCTCACTGCTCTTAGGGGGATCAAAAGCATCCTCGCTCATCAGTGTGTGCAGGGTGCTCTCGGCCTCGGCCCCTCTCGGCCTGGCTGGGCTGTGCAGGCTGATGGACCACGACCACCTTCCCCAGCTGTGGAGGGTAAAGAGAGCGATGGCAGAAAGGACCATCTGCAGGCAGGGGGGCACAGGGGCAGGTTTGTTTTCAGGAAAGTGACTCCACTGTGTTGGCACAGATGATGGATGATAACGAGGAGAATGGAGTCAGGGAGGCCAGTTTGGAGGCTGTTGGTGAGGCTAAAGGTGAGGGAAGATGGGGCCTGAGCTGAGACTGGGATGGAGAGGTGAAGACGGATGTGAGACTTGTCTGGAAGAGAATCAATGACTGGGTGACAGATGTGAGAGGCAGACTTGGTGATGGGAGAATTTAGCGAGATGTTAATGTCTGTGCCGGATGGCTGAGGCTATCATGACCTAGCAAAGGTTAAGAACCGCTGATCCAAGGGAGCTGACAAAGAAAGAACCAGTGACCAGGAGAGAGAGCTGCCTTAGAAACTGTGTGATGCTCTGAAGCTTATTTTGCAAAGCCCCTGCTATGAACACGGGAATTTTACGTGTAACTCTGACAACTGTCAACAAACGCTAGCCCGTGCAAGGAAATGAAGACAAAGAGTGAAATAACTGTCTTTAATGGTTTCTGGTTTGACAGAAACTGTGGTTTCTCCACAGTGGGGCTTATGCCTTCAGCCAAAACGAAGAGTCGCATGGTTGTGAAGGGGACAAACGTGAAACCGGCCCTGAGTTCTACTTACAATTCCTTAAAATTTTCACAGTGATGAAATAAATATTAAATAAGTATTAATATCTCTAAATAGCTATTATTATTGGATTAGACAGCTATTAAATAAATTATAAAGTTTTGTAAAAGGCTTTATAATTATGGCGGTCATAACCATTCATGTCATTTACCAAATGGCAGAAACTAGAGCAGTTTGCTTGATTCCTGAAAAGACACAGGAAATTGGTAGGAAATGCCCAAACCATGTAATCATTTTTATTGCAACCCGAGAAAACACTGGAAGTACTGTTGTCTGACATTTAAATGAGGCAAATACGGCAAGTAAAGGATTGCTCTTCTTTTACAAAATAGTATTTCCTCTGATTGTAAAAAATAACACATGGTCATTGTACAAATATAAAACTGTAAAAAAAAAGAAAATGAGAGTTGACCATAATCCCAACAGCCATAGATAATTATTACAAACATTTTGGTGTATTTTTCATCTTCTCCTATAACTAAATACATGTTTTTTTAAACATATTTGGGATCACGTTGCATGTAACATTTTGTATCGTAAGTTCTTTTGCTTACTATTATATTTAAGGTCTTTTCCACTATCATTAAATAGTCTTCAAAAACATGATGGTAGTAGCTCTTTAAATTCTCCTTCAGCAGAAATATTGTGGTGAGTATAAAATATATTGCTTATGTGCTCAAGATATATCATTAATTGTATATTTAAATGTAATCACGGAAGCTGGGCTTTCTTGTCTCTTCCTTGTCTCTTTTATGCAGGTCTTTTAGTGGAAGTTCTCTTAAATGACCTTCACTTAACTAACTCTCTAGATTAGTCTACCCTTCATTTACTCTATTTTTCCATGGGCATGGTGAATCCTTGCAGCTAGGAGGCTACCGTAGTTCACAGACTACTAGACCACCGTGATACACGGACTAAGGGACCACACTGTCACACACAGACTAGGACACCACTGTGATACACAGACACGCCTCTGCCCTCACCAGTTGAGGTGTATGCTTACCAAGAGTTGGCTGAGTTTGTTCCCGAACCTGTTCGTACCAATTGTACATATTATAATGATTACACAATTTCGTTGTATGCTATACAAACCAATAATATCATAATGTGAAAAGAGTTGTTATTTCCATGAATATAAAATATAATGCTTTGGAAATACTCTATAAAGGCAAGTTACGTAAAATATTTTTTGTTTAAAAATAAGTGTGGGAAAAATAAACCATCTCTATGTACTAGCAATCTATAATTTGAGGCCACATTTTAAAAAATAGTATTTATAATAGCTCAGAAAAAATGAAATATTTACGTACAAGTCTAACAAAACATGTACAGGATCTGTATGCTGAAAACTACAAAACAATGAAGAAAAAATATCAAGAAGATGTAAATAAAAGGAGAGACATACCATGCTCATTTATTGGAAGACTCACATAGTAAAGATGCCAATTTTCCCCAGATAGATCTATAGATTTAGTGCAATTCCAGTCAAAATCCCAGCTGTATTGTATATAGACAAGCTGATTCTAGACTTTAAATGGAAAGGCAAAGGGATTGGGATAGCTAAAACAATTTTCAAAAAGAATAAAATTGGTGAATCACACAACACAGTGCAATCAAGACAGCGTGATATTGATGAAGGGATAAATCAATGGAACAAAACAGTTTAGAAACAGACCCACCCACACATGGCCAACTGATCTCTGACAAAGGTAAAAAGCAATTCAATGGAGAAAGGATAGTTTTTCAACAAATCTGCTGGAACAATTGGATGTCTATAAGCAAAAATATAAATTTCGACCTATGCCCCACATCTCATACAAAATTTCACTCAAAATGGATCTACATGTACAGTGTAAAACTATAAAACTTCTAGAAGAAAATCTTTGTGACTTGGGGCTAGGCAAAGAGACATGACACCAGAAGTATGAGCCATGCAAGAAAACACTGATATGGAGACTTCCCTGGTGGTCCAGGGATTAAGATTTTGCCTTCCAGTGCAGGGGTGTGGGTTCGATCCCTGGTCAGGGAGCTAGGATCCCACATGCCTTGTGACCAAAAAACCAAAACAACAGCAACAACAAAAACAGAAGCAGTATTGTAACAAATTCAATAAAGACTTTAAAAATGGTCCATATCGGGCTTCCCTGGTGGCACAGTGGTTGAGAATCTGCCTGCCAATGCAGGGAACACGGGTTTGAGCCCTGGTCTGGGAAGATCCCACATGCTGCGGAACAACTGGGCCCGTGAGCCACAACTACTGAGCCTGTGCATCTGGAGCCTGTGCTCCGCAGCAAGAGAGGCTGCGACAGTGAGAGGCCCGCGCACCGTGATGAAGAGTGGCCCCCGCTCGCCGCAACTGGAGAAAGCCCTCGCACAGCAACGAAGACCCAACACAGCCAAAAATAAATAAATAAATAAATAATTTTTTTAGATGGTCCATATCAAAAAAATATTAAAAAAAGAAAACATTGATAAACTGGATCTTTGCAAAATTAAAAACATACACTTTGCACAAAATATTGTTGAGAGAATTAAAAGATAAGCTACAGACTGGGAGGAGATCCTTGCAAGTTGCATATTGGGGCTTCCCTGGTGGCACAGTGGTTGGGAGTCCGCCTGCTGATGCAGGGAATACAGGTTCGTGCCTCGGTCTGGGAAGATCCCACGTGAGCCATGGCCGCTGAGCCGGCGCGTCGGGAGCCTGTGCTCTTCAACGGGAGAGGCTACAACAGTGAGAGGCCCGCGTACCGCAAAAAAAAAAAAAAAAATTGCATATTGACAAGGCTTTATTCAGAATATATAAAGAATTTTCAAAATTCAATAATAAAAAAGTAACAACCCAATTAAAAAATGGGTAAAAGACATGAACGGACACTTCACCAGAGAAGCTATAAGGATGATAAGTGAACACGTGAAAAGATGTACAACGCTGTTAACCATTAGGAAGGCCCAAATTTAAGGCATTGTGAGGTAGCACTACACCCCTATTAGAATACTCAGGAAATTGGTTTGGCAGTCTCTTATAAAACTAAACATACACTTGATGTATGACCCAGCAATCCCACTGCTATATATCTACCCTAGAAAAAGGAAAGCTTATGGTCACACAAAAACCTACACACGAATGTTAATAGCAGCCCTATTCATAACAGCCCAGACTGGAAACAACCCAAATGCCTTTCAACAAGTGACTGTATAAGCAAACTGTGGTATATCCATATGATGGAATATTGCCCAGCCCTAAAAAGGAATGACCTATTCATGATACAGGCAACAATTTGGTGAATCTCCAAAGCATTATGCTGAGTGAAAACCGGGCTCAAAAGTTGATACAGTCTATGATTCCATCATGAACATTCTCAAAAAGGCAGATCACAGTGATGCAGATCAGATCGGTGGTTGCCAGGGGTTATGGGGCAGGGAAAGGAAGCACTATAAAGGAATAGCATGCTGGAATTTCTTGGATGGTGGAACTGTTGTGTACCCTGATTATGGTGGTAGGTACACGAATCTATACATGTGTTGGAACCTACAGAACTGTATACACACACACACACACACACACACACACACACAAAACGGTTACTTTTACTGTATCATAACGAGAGGAAATCTAATCTTACAAATCTAGAAGTTTTCTGCACTCAGATGGTTTTGAAACTGCTTTAAGTTCTACCTCCACTTGAAGATGCTGAAAACATATTATGGGCAAGATTTATTCAAGAAAGACTGCCCTGGCGGCTCAGTGGTTAAGAATCTGCCTGCTAATGCAGGGGACACGGGTTCGATCCCTGGTCCGGGAAGATCCCACATGCCACGAAGCAACTAAGCCCGTGCGCCACAACTACCGAGCCTGCGCTCTAGAGCCCGCGAGCCACAACTACTGAGCCCATGAGACGCAGCTGCTGAAGCTCGCACGCTCTAGGGCCCGTGTTCTGCAACAAAAGCCACCAAATGAGAAGCCCATGTACTGCATCCACAATGAAGGGTAGCCCCCACTCTCTGCAACTAGAAAAGGCCTGTGCAGAGCAGCGAAGACCCAACGCAGCCAAAAAAAAAAGATAACAAGGCACTCCATTCAGCAGACAATACAGAAAGAAAAGACCTTGGCCTTACACCAAAAGATTACTGAATGAATGTTTACATATTTTAAATCCAGTTGGACTACTATCATTTGTTATGATTCCCTACATATTTTTCTCAACCACCTAACTCAGGTTATGACCTCATTGAATAAGAATTTTATAAGAGATCTTTCATAGCATTTACTTACTTTTTTTTAAAGTTTCTAACTCATAGCCTGTGCATATGAAATACTTTATTTTGGAATAAATTTTCCTAACTGTATTTTGTTACATCTGACCCTGCATCTTAAGACAAGGAAATTTGGATTTTAGGTGTGCATCATATTCCCTCGATACAAATGGATTCTGTGGGTAAGACATAGTGTTGTTTGAGTACGTGGTCATGGGAGATACATGTGGGTGGAGGAAACACGACGCTTGTTCCAGTTTAGTGCCCTTGCTGCCGTGCGACAGGTCAAGACAATGGCAATAAGATTATTTATTGATGTAAGTTCCCATTAAGTAACCTTTGTTAGTAGGACAGCTCTCTCCACCCTCTTCCCATGAAATTACCTAGTGTTCACACATTTAAATTATTAACACAAGTGTAGTGTATTTTTTTTTATAGAAACCGTAGGCTGAACTAAAAGGAAAGAAAATCTTTAAACACATCAAAGATGGAGAGGATGAAATCACTTTTAGTCTTGTTCAAAGTCTTGTCCACTGCACACAGCCATGCAAGGGTACCAGATCATCTTTGTTGCAGCCGTCACAACAGCAAAGCCCAGAAAGGGTGGTGTTTCCGTGCAGAAATGTCTTCCTAGCATTTCTCGGGAAATGTATACGTTTTAATGAGTCCCAAGAAAAAATCAATCGAGAAATTGGGAAAACTGGAAAAAATATTATAATTCTCCTGAAAGGATTAAAGCTTAACAATCTACGTAGAGATGTTGCTTGTTCCAAGCAACCCATTGACGTCAGGCAAGAGCCGAGTGGGGGGAGGGGAGGGGAAGGGGAAGGCTGACCTTGCCGGGAACCGGGACAGGAACTCAGGGTGGTCATGATGTCATCAGCGGCTGTACCGTGGCTGTCTGTGTGCTTATGGTTTGTCTGCTGCTACTGGCGAGTCACTCTTGCAAATAAAATAAATATTGATGTTTGTATGCATTGTATACTTTACAAATCCTATGAGAGGTGTTCCAAGAAATAACAAGTTTTAGAAGCAAAATTAGTTCTTTAACTGGCAACTTCAAAAGTGATTCTGTGTAGTGTTATTAACCTTGCTAGGAGAGCCAAGTGTTAAAGTGTTCGGACACTACACCCAGTATTTGCTGGTGTTCGCCCGTGTGTGACCGTCCTCTACCGCTGCCCGAGTACAGTATCCACTGACTGCATGTGTCTGTTAAACACTGGAAATGGGACTTGTCCAAATTGAGATGTGCTAGACGGTGGAGAATGAGTATGAATAAAAAGAAGCAAAATATCTCGTTAATAGTTTTATATTGGTTAAATATTGATATAATAACCATTTGGTTATACTGGTTTAAATAAAATATAATGAAACTTAATTTCACCTGTTTCCTTTTACTTTTTAAACATGGCTACAAGAACACGTAAAATACATGTCTCACAGTATTTGTATTGGACAGAGTTGGTCTATAGGTCACAGATATTTGTAGATACAACTAAACTCAATTTTTCTTTCTTCTTTTTTTTTTTTACAAAGCAAAATTTTATAATGAGTAACGAGTATGAAGGGTGTTGGAATTATCTGAAGCTCGACATGATTTCTGGATTTCCAAAATCCCGGAGGTGACTGTCAGTCGGGAACTTGGAGACAATGGTTTCCAAGGGTACCAGCTTTGCAGTGGATTTTGGCCATGTTTCTGCCCCAACGCCTCTGACACTGGACTTCCGTATGTGTGATGTGGGGATGAGAAAAAAAGGCCACACAGTGTCATGAGTGATTAAAAACTAATACGAGGCACCATTCCTCCCCTGAGCCTCTTCAAGTTTGCTGGAAGCCCTGTGGCCTCCTTGCCTCTGAAACCTGGCGCCTGCTGTTTGCAGTGTCCTGCCTGCTCCTCCACCAGCCAGGTGAGGCTGCTGCGGTTTGAGCACCCTCATCCCACCTCTTAAGACGAACAGTCAGCAGTCCTGATGGCCAGCTCAGGCCAAGGCACTGTTCTGGGAGCTTTGCACAGCCCATGAAGTAGGTACTATTATTACTTATGCAATTTTGCACACAGGCAAATCGAGGCACAGAGAAGTTAATTAACTTATTCTAGGTGATCCAGCTCGTGAGTAACACAACCTGAATTCCTCCCTCCCTATTTTATGGTTTAAAACGAAGGGGCAATCTTTTTTTAAAATTTACTTATTTATTTTTGGCTGCGTTGGGTCTTCGTTGCTGCATACGGGCTTTCTCTAGTTGCAGCGAGCGGGGACTACTCTTCGTTGCGGTGACAGGCTGCTCATTGCGGTGGCTTCTCTTGTTGTGGAGCTCAGGCTCTAGGTGCACGGGCTTCAGTAGTTGTGGCTCGCAGGCTTCAGTAGTTGCGGCTCGTGGGCTCAGTAGTTGTGGTGCACAGGCTTAGTTGCTCCCTGGCATGGGGGATTTTCCCAGACCAGGGCTCAAGCCCGTGTCGCCTGCATTGGCAGGCGGATTCTTAACCACTGTGCCACCTGGGAAGTCCCACAAGAGGGCAGTCTTATTTTATCATTCCCAGAGATCATCTCCCCCCCACCCACCAGTTGTAGGCTGTTGGGGAGTAAAAATAAGCCAGAGATCTGTATAAATATACAGTATGATGATTATTGGAATTACACACGTTGACGCAAAGAAGCCAGACATGTTTTTATGTTTAGTTAGTGGAGATAAGTCATTGGTAGCCAGCTGAGTGTTCAGTAACTCTTTTCAGTAAGATTGTTGTAAGAGTTTGGTGGAATATTACTCAGCCATAAAAAGAAACGAAGTTGAGTTATTTGTAGTGAGGTGGATGGACT
This sequence comes from Delphinapterus leucas, assembly GCF_059928025.1. NCBI lineage: Eukaryota > Metazoa > Chordata > Mammalia > Artiodactyla > Monodontidae > Delphinapterus > Delphinapterus leucas. The sequence goes on along the minus strand of NC_143138.1, from coordinate 2,828,124 downwards.
GAGAGTCTGTCATACAGAGTGAAGTAAGTCAGAAAGAGAAAAACAAATACCGTATGCTAACAACGTATATATGGAATCTAAAAAAAAAAAAAGGTTCTGATGAACCTAGGGGCAGGACAGGAATAAAGACACAGACGTAGAGAACGGACTTGAGGACACGGGGAGGGGGAAGGGTAAGCTGGGACAAAGTGAAAGAGTGGCGTGTACCAAACGTAAGATAGATAGCTAGTGGGAAGCAGCCGCATAGCACAGGGAGATCAGCTCGGTGCTTTGTGGCCACCTAGAGGGGTGGGATAGGGAGGGTGGGAGGGAGACTCAAGAGGGAAGAGATATGGGAACATATGTATATGTATAACTGATTCACTTTGTTATAAAGCAGAAACTAACACAACATTGTAAAGCAATTACACTCCAATAAAGATGTTAAAAAAACAAAAAAGAGTTTGGAGAAAATTCTTTGAAAGTTGGGATTTTTAAAAAGAGATTTCCTTGACTCTAGGGCCTGAGATTTCCTGAATAATTTCATGCCGTATTCTACTGGTTCAAAAATATTTTCAATTAAGAAAGGCAAAACTCTCTATCCCAGATTAATAAAAAAATCACTTTAAGTGACTTAAATTAGCAATAGGAAAGGAAGCTTCATCAACTTGAAAATTAAGCGAAGCAACATTCGGTTTATTATTTGGAAGGGCAAGTCAAAGGAAAATTGATAGAAATGTCTTAATAAAACCGCATGGGCTTTACATTTCCTATTGCAAAATTCAATAACACGTGTCATGTTAGACTGTGTGTCAGGAGGCATGGTTCACAATACACCTCTGGAGCATCCCTGAAGCCCCATGTGAGGCAGACGTGTCCTGATGTCGCCCTCTTCCTTTATCCAAAGGGGGTACTGTTTGCTATTTCCCTGTGAAAGCTTTGTTTCCTTTGGTAGCTCGTTCCCACCAGCTCCTCCCTGCCACGTGGCTTTGTGCATGCTGTTCCCTCTGCCCAGGACACCCTTCCACCCTCCCTTCATTTAGTTCCCTCCTACCGTCTTCACATCTCAGTGCTTTGTCACCTCCTCAGGAAGGCTTCCCGACCTCCCAGACCACAGACCACAGTGCCATCGCCCCACTGTCTGTGTCTGGAGATGCCCTTGGTTCACATCTGTGCCCGCGGTGTATGCTCCTGGCCTCTGGGGGGACAAGGCCAGGCTGCTGACATTCCACAGCACACAGGACAGCAGAGAATTCCCCAGCAGAAAACTGCCTTCTGTTATTTGTTTGCCAAATGAAAATAGTTGCTTTTTTCTGATTGGATATCATAATTTTTTAAAAAATCAGTCCATTCCGACAAATAGACATTAGAACATGCAAATTATCTGAAATCTCATCCCCAGAGACAATGCTGGTTAATGTGTTTGTTTATATACGTTCAGACTTATTCCTCTGTGGACACACACACATGCGCACACACACACATTGTTATTTCACGGAGTCCTTCCTTCTTTAGCTTATTCCTTTTTCAAGAATGGAATCATGTTGTAGATGCTGACGCTGAAGATTTTGACTTAACCGTACATTGTACTGAACTACACCTCGTGGACTTCTTTCCATGTCAATAAACACAGATGAGTGGTGACAGATTCTCAAGGAGGTCATTCTGCTCCACAGCGGGAGTGTGTTGGAAATTTGTGGGGACTTTTTCCTTGGAGGGCTCCTGGCATTTAGCAGCTGGGGGTCCAGGGATGCTGAGTGTCCTATATTGTGCGAGGCAACCCCCCACGTGGAGAAGTAGCCCTCATCATTTTGAAATATCAGCCCAGTCGTTCGCGTAGTTGAAAAGCTTATTTAGAATAATCTAAGATCCAAACTTCATTTTAATTTAGACACAAGTAATTTTGCATGGTTTTAACATATACTACATATTCCAGGAACACGGAGGGATATTGAGGGTGGATTGTAACTCGCTTTGCTCATTCCGGGAAACCCCACCATCCATAACGATGCAGCTAGAAAATCTGAACTCCTGGCGCCCACAGCTGAAGGGTCTGCCTCCTGCCCGGGGTGTTGGTGGGGATTCCCTGAGGGGCCGACCTTGACCTTCCATGTGTCTCCACGTGTACCCATGCCTGTGTGTTTACATATTGAAACAATTCATTACCAATTCTTCTTCCTTTATTTCTCTTTTATGTTACAATTAAGGCAATATATTGATTTTTTAAACTTGTGTGTATGAGTCATTGTGTCATTATATTGATTTTAAAAATTATATTTTTATAATATATATTTAATATATTTATTTAATATATTTATTTAATATATTTATATAAACTATTTTAATATAATATAGGTTATATTATCTGAGAATTTTATTTCAGGATAGTAAGGGGAGCATTATAAACATTTGTTATAGAAAGGGGACATTTGAGTCTGACATTTATTTTAGAAGGGGTGGCCTTTGGATCTGACCCGAGCTGAAAACCACCGATTTATATCATTACACTTAACGTAGCCTCACGCTGGGCACACTTGTATCATGGTTTATTTAACCCATCTACCACTGATGGATAGTGAGGTGTCTTGGTTCATATAAGCAGCACTCTGATAAACAGACGTATTTACAAAGATATGTCTGGGCGTTCACTGAATTATTTCCTTAGGGGGAAAAATCATATGAGTGGAACTGCTGAATGAAAGGAATGCACATTTTCCATTTCAACGTAGTCCTTCCAAATTATTCCACTAAGAGAGCATGAGACACTTGTGTGTGGGACTCTGCGCGCTGCACTGGGGGCGGGGCCAGATCCTGCACCAGCAGCGGCTGTGTCCTGGGAGCCGCGCGTCTGCCCAGAAGTGGCACCAGGGCCTCCGCTGGAGCCGCGCCACCGTGCAAAGTGGGTGTCCTTCCTGAGGTGGTGGCCCCTCTGCAGTTAGCAAGCATCCTTTAATAAATCCCCTTCCACCCTAAACTGGCCTGAGTGGATTCTCTGGTATGCAACAATTATTCCTGGCTGATCAGAAACCCAACTCAATTTCAAGCTCATTTTAGTGGCGTTTTTCCCTTGGACCTTGTTATGTGTTGAACTGAATCCTCTAAAAATTCATATGTTGAAGCCTTAACCCCCAAGACCTCAGAATGTGACCTTATTTGGAAATAAGGTCATTGCAGATATAATTAGTCATACTGGATTAGGGTGGGTGCCACCTCCTCTGATATGACCAGTACCCTGATAAAAGGGAGAGATTTGCGCACACACACACACACACACACACACACACAAGAACAGCGTGTGAAGATGGAGGCGGGGGCTGAGGTGATGCTCCTACAACACAAGGGACATCAAGGATGCGCAGCAAACCCCCAGGGCCTGGGGGAGGGGCCCGGAGCAGCTTCCCCCTCCCAGCTCAGAAGGAAGCAACCCTGCCAGCACCTTGATTTTGGACTCCCAACCTCCAGAGCTGTGAGACGGTCAAGTTCTGTCGTTTAAGCCCCCAGTCTAGGGTACTTTGTTTCTGTAGCCCGAGAAAATGAATACAGACATCTAAGCTTCAATGACTGAATTTGCCATCTCCTAATGCCACTGCTCAGCAGAACTGTTGCATGACAAAGCCTGAGGCCATCTCAGGAGTCATCTGTCCCGCCCCACACCCCCTGCTCTGACGCACAAAGAATTAAAACCCAAAGAGGCCGCAGGACTCGTCCAAAATCAGACAGCTGGCTGGCAGCAGGGCCAGACTTAGAAGCCCTGCCTTTTACGTTTCGCCTGACATTCTTCCTACCGAGATGCGAACTGCAAGGACAGCAAAGCTCTGGAGGCGGCTCAGGACAGAATCCACCCTGCAAAGCTCAGAGCTACCCTGTCGTTGTTTCCCATCCGAATCGCCCCGGAAGTCTCTGAAAGTAGAGTGATGGCCTCTCGCCAGCATTTCCGGGAGCGGGGTCTGAGAATGCGTGTGTTTTAGGAGCCCAGCCGCCAGACGAGCATTTGCACACTCCCTACCCCACGTCGGCGAGCGGGAGGGGTAGGGCCTGGGCTGCGGGGACAGACCCCGGCTGAGGGCTGCCAGCTGTGTGACCTCGGGCACATCACTGAATTCTCCAGGGCTAAGCTTCCTCGTCTGTGCAGGGAAAGTCACGTCCTTCACGGCCTCGTTAGGCTGCCTGGAGTTCAAAGAGAAAATTCACATTCGGCTCGTACCAGGGTGCCCGGCACATAGTAAACACTCATTAGGATTCAGTGATTATTATATCGTCATTCCTACAGAAGCGAGCATGACCTTGACAATCCCTGATGTCAGCGGCCAGGCCTGTCCTGTTATTTTTTAACCCCTCTAATGAGGTCATAGGCTCACATGGCTCTCTCCACCTGGATATCTTTCTGCACCTTTCAGATTCCTCCTCACTCTTTTTTTTTGTTTTTAAATTTATTTTTGGCTGCGTTGGGTCTTTGTTGCGGTGCACGGGCTTCTCACTGCGGTGGCTTCTCTTGTTGCGGAGCACAGGCTCTAGGTGCGCGGGCTTCAGCAGTTGTGGCGCACAGGCTTAGTTGCTCCGCGGCACATGGGATCTTTCCAGACCAGGGCTCCAACCCGTGTCCCCTGCATTGGCAGGCGGATCCTTAACCACTGCGCCACCAGGGAAGTCCCATCCTCACTCTTTAAGGTCAAGTGCCACCTCCTCCTGACACCTGCCTTGGTTTTAGACTCCCAGCCTCCAGAGCTGTGAGAAGGTACATTTCTGTCACTTAAGCCCCCTGTCTGTGGAATTTTGTCTCGGTCGCCCTAGAGTCCAGTCCCGGTCCCCTTCCTGTGTGCCCAGCCCCGTCTGAGCCTCCGGAGGCCTGGTCACGGCCTTATTCACGACGGTGGTGGCTGCTCTGTGTCTGTCTGGCCCCATGCAGAGCACCGTGTCTGGTGCAGAGGAGATGCTCCGGGAGCCTTCCCTGAATGGGATGAAGTATGAATGCTCATTCTGGTCCCAGCAAAGCCCTACTGGGCTTCTCTGGGGGCCATGAGTCCGGTCCAGGTGATGCATCAACGCACCCCTTACAGGAGAACAAGGGCTGACCGGAGGAAACGCCCAGGTCAAGGGTGGCATCGGCCTTGCAGGTAAGTACCAGGAACAGTCAAAGGACTCCAGTCACGGTTTCTGAATCCGCAGCAGCTGCCCCAGGCATCCCGCTGTGACCCTCCGGGAACCGCACACAGCGCCTGACACTTGGAGCCCTGATTCCCCAAAGGAAAGGATGGTGGTTACGGGGTAAAACCTCACTTGTGTGCGGCTGTATTAATCCCAGTGCCACTTGCGCCCACGTCTCTTATCACGGATGTTCAGGGTATCAGGTCAGATAAGATGAAGGAGGGAGAGAGAGAGAGATGGATGGTGTGCTGCTGAGTTATCTTTCTCTTAAATAATAGCTCCTCTGTTTCACCTCTGACATCCTGACCGGAAAGGACATTTCTCTCTCTCTCCTCTTAATGAAATGTGGCTGCACGGGTTTGAAGGCGGCCATGTCACTCCTGTCACCTGTGAACAAGAACAGAGGCAGCTCTCGGGGTGAAGTCATGATGACACGGATGATGAAAACCCACCGAAAATCTCTGAGCTTCTATTTACCGTAATTTTCGGCTTCTCTCCCGGCTGCCCCGGCCTCCCTAGCCCTGCAGAGGATTTGGCAAATGCTTCGGAACTTGGTGGCCTGGACTTTTCCTGCCGTTGTGCTGTGAACTAGTGGTGACGAGCGAGACAGAGGTTTTCCATTTCTTCCTGGAGCTCCTCTTCCTCGTGAAACCCGGACGCTACGCTTCGCTTCTTCCTGCCTTTCTTGTCACTCTAGATGGCTCTCATTAATCACTGCCTGTCCCTCCTCTGGGGCGTCTCTGAAACGTATTTCTTTTTCTCCCACCTTGGTCCCCACTTTAGCCTAGAATCTCATGCCTGGATCACTGTAACCTCCTTTCTGCTCCCAAGCTTCTCACATAAACCTCAGCCATGAATCTAAACTCAGACACCAACAAAGTGTTTATCCTGACATTCAACTCCCTCCCCATCCTGGCCCTTCTGGGCCTCGTCTAATATTCCTTCCTCCCTCCCTCCCTCTCTCCCTCCCTCCCTCCATCCATCCATCTCATTCATTTATCTATCTATCTATCTATCCATCTATCTATCATCTATCCATCTCCCTATCTGTCATCTATCTATTACCTATCTGTCATCTATCTATCTATCTATCTATCATCACCCTCTATTCTCATACATAGGTCTTTACCTGAATCAGGACCATGTTCCCTCTGGCCTCAGAACACTTCATTCCTGAACACATGCTGTTTTTTCTAAGTCTTACAAGATGCTTCTCTAATAAATCGGAACTCTATGTCAATACATTTGGGGACTGCACACTTCAGCCCCTCTTGGGGTTCACAGTGCACCTTTACACTTTAAAAGCCCTTAGAAGTCCTATAGCCAAATACGTGCTATTCTCTCTACCTAGAACATTCCCCCCAAGCCCCTCCCCCACTGACTAATTAAATCTTTACTCACCTTTTAGGCCCTGCTTAAATGTCGCTTTCTCAAGGAAGCCTTCCTTCACCCCTCCTCCCAAACTGTGTGCCGCCCGTCATAGCTTCCAAGCATCTTCTGTCCCTCCGGCAGCCCAGTCATCCCACTATAACCAGCATAATGTCCGTACTTCCGGCTGGAACGCAAGTTCCACTAAGGCGGGGCCACCATGCTTGCTCGGCGTCTCCCCAACACGGCACAGCGCTGACGCCAGTGGCTCATATCTCATTTACTGACCCACTAAGGAAAAAAAAAAACTTTGGGAAACGTTACACCAAACAATACTCTGGACTGGACGTGGGAACTTTCCCCCTTGTTATCCGACAGGCTTCGCTGCAGTGGCTACACATTGGGAGGACGTTCCCCTTTCCCCTTGCCTGAGATGCTTCACCTCTTTGACAGGGAACAGATCCCACCCATTGAGATCAGTTAGGACTCTTTTTGTTGCAAGTCACAGAAAATCCAGTTAAAGCTAGTCTGTATAATAAAGGGCAGTAAAACATCAAGGCCTGTGACTAGCAAGGGATTGTGCAACAAATCAAACGCTGTCGCCCGTGGCCTGGTGTCCCCCTGGCTCTGTCCGGCTCCCCGATTTGCCTTCCATGGTGAGGCTTCCACCCAGCGCCCACACCCATGCTCTCAGCCCCGGGCTCCCCCTTTGACGTAGAAGCAGCCTCATTCCACACTGAGCGTCTGCTGGCGTCCTCCAAGGAAAAGGCAGGAAGCTTTTCTTTCCATGAAGTCCTAGGCATGCATGTGTGGCCTCCTTGGCTCTGAACCAACTGTGGTTTAATCCAATCCCAGCCCAACTGGCCTGAAGCATCGATGCCAGGCAGACGAGAATGGGAGGGGCGAGGTCTGTCAAAGGAACTCTGTTCTGTTTGGAAGAGGAAGTGACAGCAGGGCGGTCACCATCTTTCAAGGCTGGTTCAAGCCTGAACTCTAAGAAAACTCTGGACAAGTGTGAAGTCTCCCCTCTGGGACCTTCCACAGGGTGCGTGTGGTCTGTAGCACAAACTTTGGTCCTTTATACATGGTGTGAGATTGTCCTCTAAGTGACTCAGCTCTGTGAATGACAATTTACCCAAAAACGCAGTGGGTTATTACAATCAACTTACCCTGCTCCTGGATTTTCTGGGCCAATAAATCGGGAGGGGCACAGCGGGAGGGTTTATCTCTGTTTCTTGAGGTCAGAGGCCTCAGCCAGGAGGATTCAAAGGCTGGGAGTGACTGAATAGGCTGGGGGCAGGAATTGCATGACAATGTCGTCACTCCTAAGTCTGGCAGCTGACGCTAGCGTTCAGCTGGAACCTCAGCTGGGGCAGGAGGCCACAGCCACCCTTCATGTGATCTGGCCTTCCTCATAGCATGGCAGCCTCAGGCTTCTTACGTGAGGGCCCAGGGTTCCCAAGACAAGCATCCCTAGAAAACCAAGGGGAACCTTGCCTCTCATGACTTAGCCTCCACAGTCACATAGTATCCCTACCACAGTGGTTGCAAGCCCGTGCAGTTTCAAGAATAAGAAACACAGGGCCTACCTCTCACTGGGAGGAGTGCCAATCATGCTGCAAAAAGAGTGTGGGCTGGGAGGCATCCTTGCAGCCGTCTATGGAGAACACAGTATGCCAGAGCCCATTACATATTTTGAGGCTCTTAAGGGCTGGGACTCTTTATAAATACTGCTTGAACCAGCCATTGAATCTACGAACGGGAATAATTTGCCAATTATATGTTAGTTTAATCTGTAACAAAATCAAATAAGCCTTTCTTAGGTTTTCTGTTTAAAATGTTTAAAAGGTCCTGTTTTGTTAGAAATACGTGAAAGAGAACAGGTTGCATGCAAGATTAAAACAGAGAGGAAGGGGGCTTCCCTGGTGGCGCAGTGGTTGAGAGTCGGCCTGCCGATGCAGGGGACACGGGTTCATGCCCCGGTCTGGGAGGATCCCGCATGCCGCGGAGCGGCTGGGCCCGTGAGCCATGGCCGCTGAGCCTGCGCGTCCGGAGCCTGTGCTCCGCGGTGGGAGAGGCCACAGCAGTGAGAGGCCCACGAACGGCAAAAAAAAAAAAAAAAAGAACGTGTTCTCAAATCCTTGACTCAGGATCTGCGTCCCCAAGAAGCCACACTAGGACAGAGTGCTTGTTGAATGAATGAGTCTCTGCCCCAGTCCCCGCCACCTACTCACACATCCCCACCAGTGCAGGTAAACTGACTGCCAGCAGCCTCTCATGTCCTGAGCCAGGGAGAGCAAATACCCCACAGGGAATTTCAGACCTTCACTTCTATCTCTACTGACATTTGTAATCGAGACACACACACAGGAACATTATCTTACCTAAAAGTGCCATGTTGAGACAACGGCGCCGAAAGAGATGGTTAAGTCAGTAAACAACATGGCCCCTGCAGATGAAATCAGCTCCACCGGTGGAGGCGTGGGCTAGCGAGGTCAATAGGCAGACAGATCATACCACTGGCTTTCCATTTGCTTGGCCCTTGGCTGGCATCACACCATCTTCCTCCCCTCCTGCTGCAGAAACAGAGACGCAGAACCACTCTGGGTGTGTCGCCCAGCAGTGGAGGGGAAGCAGAAGTTGGAGTCAGGTCTCCTTTCTCTCCTCTACAAGCTGTTATCGTAACTTGGATCACATATGGCTCCGGGGTCAGCCTTTTATTTCCCCACCACGCTTCCCCGACAATTCTCTATTTTTCTTCCTTCCAGAGCATTAATAGGTGTTTGCCGGGCATGGGAAGGATGCAGCCCAGCTCTACGGGGAATGAACACTAGAGCCGCTGGAAGAGTATGAGGCTGAATCCTGCAAGCGGCCTTCTGGGGTCAGAAAATTAGCAGTCCAGGATTTGATGCTCTCCTCAGGTCAAACCCAGCTCCATCTCTGAGAGGGGAGGGGGACACAGAAGGGAGAAGTGGGCCCTGGGAAAAAAGACACTTGTACTTCCCTCCCCCCAAAAGAAATAATCTTTAAATTAATTTAAACAAATGTAGATGGGGTAAAGAAATCTTAGGAAACCTAAGGATTCCAAGTATTGAAAAAGAGGGAGCTGTTTCACCATATTTAAAGTGTGTGTGTGCGTGCACGTGCACGTGGGCATGTGCGTGGCGGTGGGGAGATAGTTCCTCTTCCCCTCTGAGCTCCGCTGGCTGGTCTAAGAATTAAACTGACATGAGACAGATTAACAGGAAAAAATCAAAAATAGTTTAATAACACGTAACATGGGAGAAACCCAGGAAAACTGAGTAACTCGCCCAAATGGCCGAAGCCCTCACCTTAAATACCATTTTCGGCTAAAGACAAAAGAAGGTGCTGGGGGTAGTGATTTGAGACCTCAAAGGGTAGGAAGGCAGTTGACATGGAGACGGAAAAGCAAAGGCCTGGTAAGCAAATGTCTGCTGGGCAAGCAGAGACAATGGGACACAGAGGAGTTTTAACAGACAGACTTTGCACATCTAGTTCATACTATACTGATCTATGGTGATGGCTCCCTCCTGGAACAGGTCCTCTGTCCGCACACTTTAGGCAGTTAAAGAGGTCAAAGTTTCTTCCTGAATCTTTGGGCTTTAAAAATAATAAGCCTAAATTAATCCTCGTGCCAAAGAGACACATTTGGGGGTGGCAAACTTTGCTCCCCTACTGTGTTTCAATACTGCTTAAATCTGTCTGCTCTAACACTGACTGACATGTCTCCCTGCTTCCAATGGCCTCCTCTCAAATCCAATCACCTACCAATCATATTACTCCAAATCCTACCATTCAACTCTCCTACCTAAAACCACTGGCTCCCAGTTGCCTCTAGGGGGCGTGCTGAAGTGCCTGCAGAGCCCCGGCACTTTCCTGGGAGGCATAAGGGAGTGGTGGGGACTGAGGCAAACAGAGAGCCTGCGCCTGGTTTAAAGCCGGCAGCAGTCACCTGGCACCAGCCCCCTGCAGGATCACGAATCCAGTGATGCTACATCTTCCCAGTCTTCCAAGAGATGCTAGAAAGGTACTAACTTTTAAAACTTTTTATGAATTAAACAAACCAAGTTCCTAAGATTAAAAACTAATAATAATAAAAATCAACTCATGGCCACCAGCTTGTAAGCTCCAGCCTACAGGATAAAGCTTAAACTCGTCAGCACGGCATCCAATGCCTTTCATGGTCTTGTCCATTCTTGTTTCTGTCCCAGTCAATCCCTTTGTCCCCAAAGGCACACACCACGCATGGCTGCTCAAGTTAATACATAGAGTCCAAAGAGGAGGGGACAGACATACCTTGAAGTGGAGCCCACAGAGCAAGCTCACCGTTTCTGCTGAGATTGCTATTTAAGGTGGCTCTGAAGGAGATGATAGGGCACCAAACCCCCCTCGGGCTCCTTGGCTCACACCCCCTCCAGGTCCCCTCTGCAGCTTTAAAGACCCTGTTTCCTCTCAACGGGACGCTCTGCTATGTGCTTATCCACCCCGCAAACTTAAACTCGCCTTAGGCCCCCCTGAAGACGCTCCAGAAAGAATCCCTCCCTTTCACTTCTGTACCCTGCACGCATCTCACTAAAACACGTGTCACAGTGTCGTGCATTCGGCGCTTCTCGTGAACCTCTCCGAGTCGGGCTGTCATGTGGTACCCATGTCCTCAGGGCCTGGCCCACAAAGCCCTCCTGCTACTTCTCCATTCCGACCTCTCGAATCACGTATGCCACTTGCGCGAACACCCAGACACCCAACGGCTGCGTGTTGAAACGAAACCACAAGGTGATCTGAGAATCCACGTGGCCGGGCTCCCGGCTCGCAACGTCCTCGTCCCCGCCACCTGCCCGCCCCGCTTCCTAACCCAGGTTCCCACTCCTCCGCAGGGAGGTTTGCGAGGCGCGCACCCGCCGCGGGGGCGCAGGTGTCGGGCGGAGCGCAGGGACGCACTGCCGCGTCCGCCGCCTTGGAAAGAGGTCCGCCTTGTCCGGGCGCCTGGACCCGCCGGGAAGCGGCGCCAGCAGTGGAGGGGCGGGGCCTGCGCCGTGAAGGGGCCCGGGGGAGGCGGGGCTCGGAGCTGCGGCCGGGATTGCTGCGGAGGAGGAGCCTTGGGGAAGGCCTTGCTCAGGGGCGGAGGAAACAAGCTTCTGTTTTCGGCCCAAGCCAAGCGGAGTCCCAGGAAGGACGGGCGTAGCCCGGGGGTCTTTCCTGGAATCACAGGCCTGGGGGCTTTTCCACTGGGACGGCAAGAAGTATTTGGAAAATGTGCTTTTAACTAGAAAAGGGATCTTGTCACTTTGATATTTTAAAACCCTGGGGGAAGTGTCTTCTTTGTACCAGGGACTTGGGGGGGGCATTATTTTATGTTTAGTTTGCATTAACGTACTTTTATTTGCATTACTTCCGTTAATACTCATAACGCCTCTGGGGGTAGGCACCGTTTTCAACTATCAGGAACTCATGCTTCCAGGTGCCCAGCCGTTGTTGATGAGATGCCCCCAACACGCGCGCACGCGCACACACACGCACGCACGCACACACGCGCACGCACACACTTTTCTTCAGGCTTCTGTCTGGTGACCTGGGAGGAGGAGGTTGGCATGAGGTGGAGGTGAATGGAAGGCAGAAGAGAATGGTGGCAGTGGAGGGCCGCTGGCTGGCGTACGGTAAGAGGTGAAAGGGCCAGAGGCTTGCTGGATTTTTCAAGAATGACTCAGAGAGACTCCGGAACTGGACAGAGTTGCTGCATTTAAGGTGGAGAAGACCATTCTCTTCGTCTGTATAGAAACAGCATTGCTCTGGTGCTTCCCGGGGCGTGGAGACAAATGAATCCCGACGCGGTTTTGGCAGTCCGATGAGGGCGTCTCCTGGATGCCGAGAAGAAAGGAGGCGGGGCGGGGACAGGTGCAGAAGAGGCAGCAGGGGCAGATGTGACAGAGCAGGTAACTAGCTGACAGACGAGCTCTGGGCACGTGAGCCACCCTCCAGGGACTCACAGAAGCAAGTGGGGGACAGTGTGAAGGGGCTAGGCCTGGGGGCGCTCAGGCAACTCTAACTGTCACTAAAAGTAAGTGTGACAAATCACAGACACAGGCTCAGGAGGTCCCCTGGGCACCTGGATCATATCACTATCATAAAGAAGAAAACACAGATTCAGAGACATTAAATACTTTTTTAAATATTCACAGAAAAGCAGAGGAATGGAGAGCAGCTGGGATTTGAGGTCGGCTCTTGCTAATACTGAGAGAGCTCAGGCGTGTGAGAACCAAGAACCTTTCGCTTTCATCACAAATCCACCTGCTCTTTTGTGGCAAGTTGAGCAGTGGTTTGCATGAGCGATTTTTTGCCTTGGCTCTTCCATCTTTTAACGACATTCTATGGTATTTAACCCTACTAACTTTACTGAAACAGAATCATCATTGTCTAATAAGGAAATATACATAGTTAAGCTTGACTGGTAAAAAGAAAATAATTCATTTACAAGGGCAAAGCATTTCATTTTTAAAAGTAGCTGGAGGAAATAAAGAGCTGTTACAGAAAAACCTAATAATGGTTGGTTATGTGAGCTAACTGTTGAGGTTTGTGGTTTGTTTTGCTTTTTAAGAGTAACACCGTGAAAGAATAATGTTAAGAATGGCAATACTCCCCAAATGGGTCTCTACAGATTCAAGACAATCGATCCTAAATTCACACAGAAATGCAAGGGACCCAAAATAGCCAAAACAATCTTGAAAAAGATCAAAGTTGGAAGACAGACTTCCCAATTTCAAGACTCACTCACGACAAATCTACACTAATCAAGACAGTGTGTACTGGCATAAGGACAGACATATGTTGAGAGTCCAGGAATAAATTCAGATAGGTAATTGATTTTCAACAAGGATGCCAAGACAGTCTAGGGGAAAGAATAGTCTTTTCAAAAAATGGTGTTGGGGTAACTGGATATCCACATGCAGAAGAATGGAGTAGGGCCTGTACTTCATACCATATGTCTTAAGTGTTAAGTCTTAGAAAAAAAAACAGGAATAAACCTTTGTGACCTTGGGTTAGACATGACACCAAAAGCACAAACAACACAAGAAAAAATAGATCAATCAAACTTCATTAAAATTAAAAACGTTGGGACTTCCCTGGTTGTGCAGTGTAAAAATCCGCCTGCCAATGCAGGGAACACGGGTTCGAGCCCTGGTCCGGGAAGATCCCACATGCCACGGAGCAACTAAGCCCGTGCACCACAACTACTGAGCCTGCGCGCCTAGAGCCCGTGATCCACAACAAGAGAAGCCACCACAGTGAGAAGCCCGCACACTGCAACGAAGAGCAGCCCCCTCTCACCACAGCTAGAGAAAGCCTGTGCACAGCAACGAGGACCCAATGCTGCCAAAAATAAATAAATAAAATAAATAAAAATAAATTTATATAAAAAAATTTTTTTAATAAAAACTTTTATGTTTCAAAGGATACCACCAAGAAAGTGAGAAGACAACCCACAGAGTGGGGAAAAATTATTTGCAAGTCTATATGATAAGGGTCTAGAATCTAGAATATATAAAGAACTCTTACAAATCAATACTAAAAAGACAATTAAATTTTTAAATGGGCAAAGGATTTGAATATACATTTCTTTAAAGAGGATATACAAATGGCAAATAAACACATGAAGAGATGTTGCACAAGGCCGGAATACGCAAATCCATAGAGACAGAAAAGTAAATTCGTTGTTGCCAGGGGCTAGGGGGAGGGGACAATGGGACAGTGTCTGCTAATGTGTGTGGGTTTCTTTCGGAGTGATGAAAATGTTCTGGAGTTAGGTAGTTGTGATGGTTGCACAACTTTGTGACCATATTAAAACAATTGAATTGTACACTTTAAAAGAGTGAATTTTGTGGTGTGTTAAATATAGCTCAAATTCTAAAAAATGCTTGGGTGTGGGTAAAAATAAATAAATAAGAAAAACGCTCAAGAAGTATGGCCTGGCAGTGCAGACATCAGCTCATGAGGCATGAGCCCAGACTCTCCCAAGCAAAGGGGCTGGCCTGGCCGGACCCTCAAAGAGACAGAATTGGACGGAGGAACCCTCACTGCCCCTCACACGCAGGCAGAGAGCACCTCTCCCCAGAGCTGGTGCAGAAAAGAATTTCCCTCCACTCTCCTTCAAGAATCTCAGCCACCCTCCCCAGGACCTCTTGTAGCCTGCATCACGCAGGTGACCACCCCATACCGTTACCTTCCAGAAACCAGGTTGTGTCCAGTGCATTCGATGGTTTCCGCATATTACCCAGGTCTGAAACCTGAATGGCCTTTAAGAATTCAGACTGCAAAGGAAGCAATCCAGTGCTTACAAGTATGATCATTGTAGCATTTTTTATAACACTGAAAATCTGGAAACAACTAGCTATCCAACAATGAGGAATGGGTTAGAAAAATCGTGGTACATCCTTACCCTGGAGTATTATGGAACTCCCAAAAGTAACGTCTAATAAATAATTTTTAGTGACATGGGGAAACACCTATGATACTGGCAAACAAAAAAAATGCAAGAGACAAAATCGTACGGGTATTATGTCCTCAGCTATGATAAAAATATACTTAAGAAATATGCCATGCTATTATTAATGACCCTCTTTAGTGGGCGGGTATTTTCATTCTACATTTTCTTTTCAAATTGTCCACAGTAAGTATGTAATACTTTTGTTATTTAAAAAATCATTTGAGGTGAAATCCAGGTGGCAAGATAGAAGAATAGAATTTTGACACAGCCTTGGATGAGCCACAGAGGATAAGCAGGAAGGCGTGGTTGATCTCACAGCTTCTCTGCAGCATCCACTGGGCAGAAGCAAAAGGGGGAGGCGTGCCATCACCTTGGACATCAGCCGGGCCCACGACAGGGCGTAAGGCGGTGGCTTGTGGTTCCAGGACCCCTTCTGCTGGGGGAGCCTGGCCTAGTGTTGACCCAGGATCTAGTGTCATTAGCTCTGAGACTAGGCTGACTAATAAATTCGACGATTAGGGCTTTTAGAGTTTCTCTGGTGATTTCCAATAAATTATTTCTTTTGGTTCTATAACAGCTGAGATCAGGACCATCATTACCCCCTGGTACTGACAAAGAAGATGAATCTGTATTAGTAAAGGAAACACTGGACGCAGTAACAGATAAACCCATAACTTTCAGGGGCTCAGCACAACAAAAGTTGATTCCCTGCTCACAGAGCAGTCACGTCCACAGACCACTTCTGGCGTGGTGGCCTTTCACGTAGCATTTCGGGACCCAGGCCCTTCCCTCTGTGGCCCTGTCCTCTTCTAAGTGCTCAGAGCTTTCTCCCTGCCGGCAGGTAGGGAACGAGGGAGTGGGAGCCTGTTGCCAGCCTGGACGTGGCATGGCACATGGCGTGCGTGCCTTCCAGGTACATCCATTGGCCGGAACCCATCCCAGGGCCACTGCTACCTTCTCCTTTGTGCCCAGGGGAAAGGAAATGACTTGAGGAAGACCTAGAATCTCTGCCAGAGGTGCGACAGCAAACGGGCATTGGTTGGAGGTCAGGCACTGATCAGAGGCAGAGCCGACATTCAAGCCAGGCAGAGTCTGGTCCTGTCCAGCCTTGGTCCTGCCCTCCTCCCTCCAAGGCTTCCAAGGCCTCCCCTCGGGAACGTTCTCTGGTCTCCTGCTACCAGCATCCCTCTAGGGCATTGATGCTGGAATGATCATCGGAAAGGGTGAGAAAATCTGATGAAAACATTTATGTGAAATAAGTTGTGAGCCTTTCCAGACCCATAGATAATCCCTGTACTGTGTGTTTCTTCCAGGTTTGTGTTTCTGTGATTAACTTCTGTAAGTCCCCACTAAACGTTACAAGGGGGGCAGACACCCATTTGAAGGCAGTGATTGACAACCATGCCGTCCTTTATAGGTTTGTTTTTGCAAGAGCAGGACTTCAAAGGCTCTTCCCTGCCTCTTAGGGCCTCTGCCACCCAGAGGGATCGACTGCCAGGGGTGCAGTGGGGGGGGGGGGTCCTTGGTTCCACCTCCTCCCCTGATGGTAACTTTCCCCAGGAAGGTCTTTACTAAACAGGTTGAGCAGCAACGTGAACTTGGTTAACTGCTCATCGTCATTAAACAAAGCGTCTATAATTTACACATGCTTTAAAGAAATGCAGATACCTGGATCCACTTATTAATTCACAAACATTTACTAAAAGAAATGAGAAGGGATCTCATTAACATCATCTCGACACTTCAACCACATTTTCTTATCTAACTGTCACATGAACTCTGCTGGGATGGGTCCTCCTATCCCGCGTTACGTAGCTGGAAACTGGTACACTGGGTAGCGAGTGAGGGGACCAGGGTTCATCTCGGCAACCTTTTCCTCCTGGCTTTTAACCTCCCTGAACCCCTTTCCTTGTCTGTACAGTGAGGAAGGAGTAAAAATTAGTAAATTAATAACACTAATTCGTACTTTTCAGAATTGGGGAGGATTGAATGGGATCATAAATCCATAGCATCCGAGAGATAATTATGATGACTGTTTCTTACTTACAGATAAGGAAATGTAGACACAGACAGTATCTTTTCAAAGCCAGACAGCCAGGAGTGGTAAGGCTGGGTGAGCCCAGGAGCCTCTGGGTCGAATTCCTGAATCTTCCTCTTCCTCTTGCTGCCTTTATTTTCCAGGAGACGTGAGGAAACAGGCACAGACGCCTTTGCTAGACCAGCCCATAGTTCACAGGCAAGAGTTCTTTCCATTTAATCCATCAAACGTCTCAGTCACTGTCAAGTCAAACTCTGCTACTTTTTAAATCGTTCTTTACTCCAGCTTCTTGAATTAAAAGCATAGGTCATTTATCTCCACTCTTTCTTGCCCAGGATACATACTCAGCTGGGCATTATGGAAGTTCTGGGGCCATCTCCTTAAAGTTTATCACCATCTCCACCCACCTCATGACCAGGGCTGCAGGACAGCACTGTGAAGAGACAGAGACCTACCACCTGGAGTCACGAGACCCGAGGACCCATCCCACCACACACTGGCTGTCGCATCCACGCGGTTTCTCCTCTCTGAGTCTCGGGTTCCTCAACTGTAAACTGGAGACACCTCTTACCTCACAAGCCCGTGGGATCAGATGAAGTAAAGCCCGTTGCAAATTGTAACGTTCTGTGGGATTGTTTTTACTGCCCAAACCACCGTCCATCACCAGACAGTTCTTCAAATCGGAGACAGATTTCTTTCCCCTGGCAAGAATAGTGACTAATATATTCCAGGATGCTTTGCATGCTCCTGGCCTTAAAATAAAACTGCACCCAAACAAGAATGCAGACTCAGCCCTTCATTCTCTGGCTCTCACCAAGCCTGTCCTCTGGGCCAGGCTCTGAGCCCCGTGCTCTGCGGAAGGCAAGGATGGGTAAGGGTTAGTCTCCACCCTCGACCCCTTCACCGTCCAGTGCAAGAGGCCAGACGTTTATGTAAAGTGGCTCATACTTTAAGAGAGGAACAAAAAAAAGTGTTAGAAAAGTTAAAAGGAGCAGGAGTTACGTTCAGTTGAATGAAATCAGGAAAAGCTTTTTGGAGGAGAAAGTATTTGAGTTGCGTCTTAGAAGCTGGCTTATCTTCAGGCAGGTAAAGGGACCCACGTGGGCAGGGGCTTGGAGGCAGGAAACAGCAGGCTCTGTAGGGAAACAGGTGGAGTATTTTGACTCGACTGAATCAAAGGTCCGTAAGGAAGAAGATGGGAAACAGGGACAGATGTGAGGGAACTTGAAAGTCAGACCGATGGCTGTTTTCTAGGAAGTAGGAAATGGACCCGGCAGGGGTTCACAGACCTGGAGCGGGCGGACACCAAAGGCAGGCAGAACTTTTCAGAGGTCGTTGCAATGGTCCAAACGTGAGGACAGCGGCGCCAGGAACGGAGAGACCCTGCAGGTATAGAATCCGCAAGCCTTGTCCGAATAGCATAAAAGGTCTGGGACTCTACAAACTGGTAAGCAAGTCAGAGTTTGTTTCAATGTTTCAAAGACTCCACAAATTCATCTGTTTGACAAATCTGGGTGACGTGTGCTGGGGGCTGAGGATACAGCCAGGAGCAAGACAGATAGGACGCCCTGTCCCACGGGGGGAAGGAGGTGGACCCTAAACAATTAACATCATCTGGAGATGAGGGACCGAGGAACAGGGTGATACAACAGTGTCCTGATGGCAGGACTGGGGGGTAGAATTGCTGCTCAGGTAGGGAGGTGACATTGGGCTGAACTTTGAGCATAAGACCCAGGGAAAAGTTGGGAGAAGAGCCACCTACACAGCTTCGAATCCAAATAACCATTTAGGGGGTTACCCTTTGTCATCGAGACACCAAGGTTCCGCTGTGGCCCCCAAACAAGGGACGGTCTCTTATTTTCTATCCTGTAGAGTCGATGCTTCACTTGTCTCTTGCATGTAGTACACTTTCAACCTCTAATAATGTCTTTTTTCTCCCACAGTGGGTATGGGCCAATTTCCCATCTCTTCTTCCAGACAGCTGACCTTTGGGTGCCCAAATGGTTTTTTATTAAGTTTCTAAAAGACCATCTTCATAGATAACATTTAGCACCACACAGAAGTGTCCCAGAAGCTCCTATACATTGGATAATCAAGACTCGTCCACTGATATACGATAGAACCAATTTAATAGACCACTAGGCAGTTTTCACAAAAAGAGGCTAATGTTTTAGTCCGAAGGGTGAGTCAACCCATCTGGTCTGACAAAATGCTGTTTCTGGCTTGATTCCTTGTCTGAGACCATTTGCCAAAACCTTTTTCATGAATCAATACTTAAGATAATCTAAGCGGTTCCCCGTAGATTCAATAGTGCATTGGTTCCAGGCATAAGACATCAATTTGATTTGGTTATAAAATTTAACATTCTATAACTCACAGAGCATCTAACTCATGTACCATCTGACTTTGGAAGAAAGACCTATGGAAGAATGCAGGGGCTTTCAGGCTGAACATTTCTCATCTTCCTCCTGATCTCACTCCAGACCGTTCCATTCACGCTAAGAGGTAATCATCTATTAAGAGTATTGCCCCTCATTTCAAAAGTGATTAAGTTCATTCCACCTAGTTTACTCTGTGACGGGTCCATGAATTCTCTCCTCCTCTTGCCCTAAGAGTCTCAACGCACATCAGATATTCCCTGCTCCACAGTCAAGGGCTGTGAGGGAACATACCCAGTATGCTCTAGCCTGGTTAATCTTCCTAAACCTCCATGTTAGCTCCCGTAACCTGGAAAAAGTTTACAGAACACCTTCTCTTATGTTATCTCGCTTTGTTCTCATGCAGATGAAGCCGCTTACGCCAAGGAAGGTGACCTGTCCAAGACCCAGCATCCCTGGTCTACAGTGTGCATCCCACCCGCCACAAACCTCCACCTGGTCTCTCTGCTTAGCTGTCCAGCCTCTTCCCTTCTCCTGTCTCAGCCATCAGTTCCAGTGGAGCTGGGGTTTCTTGTGTTCTCTGAGCCTGTCATGACCCAGAGGGCATTAACTGGCCTCCTTGGATCAACCCCACGAGTTGTGAGTGGGCTTCGGGGAGAACGAGCGCCCTGCGAGGATGTGTGTGGAATTTGTATGATGTGCTTATGTGAATCTGTCTGGGTAAGAGTCCAAAGTCTTCATCAGCTCCTGAAAGAATTCAATGGTGATCCCCCTCCAAAAAGAATGGTTAAAACTAATTTTATACACCGGTTTCCTTCCCCCAAGCATCCTCTCTGCTCCTCCTAACCTCCGATGTAATGCTCCGCTTTGTCATTTCCCTTCAGAACTTAAAACCAAGTACTGACACTGGGACTTCGCAGACTTCCCTCCTCACTATAGTTTAATTGTTCTCTTCTTTCCAAGTTTTAATTCAAAGGGGGAGAAGCCCGAGTATTCCTAGGGTGGCCTTTACAGATGCAACTAATATGTGATAACGTATTCCAACTGATAGCACAATAGTCTGTAAACCTTAATCATTCCCTTCAGGGTTGATTCAAATCCTGCCATTGGTACAGTGCCTCCTAACAGATAAAGGGCTGAGGAGATATATTTAGCTACATTGTTACAGATATGGTCTCAACTATGAAAAGAAAATCAGACTGTTGTCTGTAAGGATTGCATAATGATATTCCGGATGAAAAAAATAAAATCAGTAAAGTTTCAACCACTCCCCAGACACCAAAACAGGCCAGCCCCACTGCTTATGGGGACTTGTGAGTATCTGAAGCTTTGTAAGAACAGATCTGGTTTGGGCAGCTCAAGGCGAGGGACCGGGAGGCAGTGGAACGTGGGAGGGGCTCTAGCAGAGGATGGTGGCGAGTTCTGGCTGTTGGTTCTCGGCATCAGCCTTGACCCCCTCCTGACCTCCCAGCCTCCACACACATTCTCTGACATTTTCTCACTCTGTTTGCCCGAAAGCTCTTCTGCTCCCCTGCACTAGTCCCTCTTCTGAACAGGGGTGTAGAGAAAAAGGAACCCTTGTGCACTGTTGCTGGGGATGTGAATTAGTAGTCACTATGGAAGACAGCATGCAGGGTCCGCAAGAAACTGAAAATAGAACCATCCAGCAATTCCGCTTCTGGGTATATATCCAAAGGAAATGAAATCAATATCTTGAAGAGCTGTCTGTGTTCCCATGTTTATTGCAGCGTTGTTCGCAGGATCAAAGATAATAGAAACAACTGTCCATCAATGGATGAATGGATAAAGAAAATGTGTGTGTGTACACACACACACACACACACACACACAAAATGGAATATTATTTAGCCAAAAAAAGAAGAAAATCCTGCCGTTTGTGACAACATGGGTAAACCTGGAGGACATTTTGCTAAGTGAAATAACCCAGACACAGAAAGACAAATGCTGTAACATCTCATTTAAATGTGGGATCAAGAAAAAAGTTGAACTCATAAAACCAGAGTAGAATGGTGGTTACCAGGAGCTGGGGGTGGGGGAAAGAAAGAAAGAAAGAGAGAGAGAGACACAGAGAGAAAGAAAGGGAGAGAGAGCGAGAGAGAGAGAGGGAGGGAGGGAGGAAGGAAGGAAGGAAGTCACTAACCACTATCGATCACAGCTTCATTACTTCAAAGTTTTCTTCATATGGGCCCCACTGTGGCTTTCTGTGGCAAAAACCTTTGCAAACAGTTTCCTGCCAGTCTTGGGACTTTGTTTAGCTAGGAAGGTCCCCTGACTTATTCCAAATACAGGGCATCGTGTCGCCCTCGTGGAATTCCCCGCCATCTCTCTGACAACCAAGTGTTCTTGAAACTTCTTATTTTATGTGCTGATAAAAAAAAGGGAAACACAACCCCACCATCTACACTGATATGTGCCATCTGGAAATCCAGTGATTTCCATGTTAAGATTATTCTTCCTAATCAGAAGGGAGTCATTTCCCTCACTTTTAACCTGGGCAATTTGCCCTGGGAAGCTGTCATTTAAATGGATTCTACTATTTGAATCATCAGTAATTTGTGACTAACCCTGCTTTAGCAAGAAAGCTTTCAATAACAATGTGGGATTCTCCATCCATAACGCTTTATAATACGTTTAAAATGAACATAACAGCTTAAAACGCGGAAGACGTTTAGCCCCAGCCCAGATTCAAGCTGGCACCGCGGGGAGGAGGGAGCAGCCTTTTCAGGCACTAACTGGGCCATCGTGGCTGGTGGGCTGGTGCGAGCCGGTGCAACGACACAGTTTCAGGGTGTGTCCCAAGCCCTTCATTACGGCCGCCTTGGCCTATACGACCTCTGCCATCTCTCAGCTTGTGGCTACTCCAATCTCTGAACAGGCTGGGGCTGGACGCAGGCGGCCATGTTTCTGACTTGGCCAAGATGCTTAAAATGAGCCCTGATGCAGTTAGAATGGGAGGTTGCGACAGTCACTATGATGGTTAATTCTATGTATCCACTCAACTAGGTGAAGGGATGCCCAGAGAGTGGGTAAACAGTATTTCTGGGTGTTTCTGGAAGAGATGAGCATTGGATTCAGTGGACTGAGTGGGTGGGCCACCATCAAGTCCACTGGGGGCCCAAATGGACCAGAAAGGCAAAGGAGGGGTAATTTCACGCTCTTCTGTGCTGGGACATCCGTCTTCTGCTGCCTGTGGACATCGGAGCTCCTGGGCCTTGGGTCATTGTCGGGACCTACACCAGCAGCTGCCTGGTGCTCAGGCCTCTGACCCGGGCCTGGGGGTCACACCTTCAGCTCTCAGACCTTCGGACTCGACTGAGTTACACCACGAGCTTTCCTTCTCCAGCTGGCAGACCGCAGACCAGGGGACTTCTCAGCCACCGTAGCTACGTGAGCCAATTCCTACAATAAATCTCCCTCTTTCCCTCTCCCGCTCTCTCTCGCTACACATGTCTCCTATTTGCTCTGTTTTCTGTTTCTCTGGAAAATCCAGACTAATACAGTCACTATGAGGAACGATTGCTAGAGGAGCGTTTGACAATGAGAATCCGGGCTTTGTCACAAGAGGAGGTTGCTGTCCCAACGGGCCTGTCCCCACTGTTCTCAGCCAGGGGCCCCTGACAACGGCCAGGACAGAAGGGCAGCTTTGAGGCCGTCTCTGCAGCTCCGTGCGGTGACACTGTCATTTGTTTGGCCGAGAAAATACAACCTGCTACATCGCCCCCAAACCGATGTACTCCTCAGAGGCACTAACCACTCCATTCTCCCCAGCCCCGCCTTCTGGATTTAAGAGCCTCACAGGCCAGTTTGTAGCTTATATTTCAGTGGGAGCTCAGCTCAGTCCCAACACGGCAGAAGATGCCATGAGAAGAGACACTGAAATTCACATGTGTATCTAAAGCTTGCGGCTGGACGGTTACACGCATCTCACTAACAATCACGTGGCTTATAAATCACTAGCCACAGGAGGCGGTGGGATTTTGAGATGGGAAAATGAATTAAGTCCCCGCTGCACCTTGTGGCACGTGTATCTGACAGTCCAAGATGGAAGCGTGAAGGCGCAGTCCGGGGGGGCGGGGCTTCTCCGCTTCAGCAGAAGGAGGGCGTGGCTACCAAACAGGATGCTGCAATCAGTCAACCAACTGCTCTTTACTGAGATCCGCTTTGTACAAGGCAGCCCGCTAGCACCCGAGGGCTGCACAGAAGCCCAAGGCAGCCCCCTTTCAGGCAGCTGAACGTCCATCTGAAAACAAGGCACAAAACGGAACGTGCTTGTTGTCAAGGGAATCTTAGACAGTTGTTGGAGTTCAGAAGAGAAAGCTGTGTCCCTGTGGGGCGACCAGGGAGGGCTTCCCAGGAAGACGGCGTTTATTCTGAGAAAGGCAGAGATGGGGTGGGGGAAATCCAGGAGGGGAGCCACCGGAGCTGAGGCCAAGAGCTGGGAGCACCCCTGCTGTGCTGGGGAAGTGACGGGGGGGGGGCGGTAATGGGGGATGGGGGGGCGGGAGATAAGGCCCGAGGGACCCGATGCTGCTCTCCCTCTGTACCTGGAGCCGTGCTCTAACTGGTGCTGATCTAGAGCACCTATTGGAGCACCTTCACCCTGGAAGGTTCTCTGGGGCACCTCCAGAGCCTCCTTCACTCCTCCGGCTTCTGAGAGACCCCTGGGCCCCGCACCATCCTGCTGTGCTAATGGGGCCCTCGGTGAGTCCACAGGATTAAATAAGACAGCGCCTCCCACACAGGGGGCCAGTATCCAGGAATCCCACTTTCCCCTCTCTCTCCTTCACCACCGTTTTTAAGATGGAAACACCGAGAAGCTAAGAGAAGAAGCAACCTCAAAAAGCTCCCCCTCATGCACAAGGAACGAAAGAAGCAGGAGACCAAGCTTCTCCGCGCCAGCTCTGCAAGGAGAAACACCAAGCACTAGGTTGAGCTCCCAGATACTCGGCTGGGCCCCAAAGACACGGCAACCAACCAACCAGACAGCGTCCAAGGCCTCACGGAGCTAACAAAGCATTGAAGAAGTAGCTATTAAACACAGGCAAATACAAAGGAAAAAATTAGGGAGCTACAGAGACTACAGCAGGGGCCCAAGGATTCCCATCTGAGGAGGGAGCTTTAGGCTGAACCACTGCACAAGCCCAGTGAAGAGGGGGTGGGGTGGGGAGGACCCCTTGCCCTTCACTCATTCTTCACCCTCAATGCCGGGAACCCTCCTCTGGGTATCTGGACAGCCTCTCCCCGTGCCTGTGGCTCTAACTAATTCCCTGAGGGCTGGTACAGTCTATGTAGATGAGGTGAGTCTGCAAACATTTTCTTTCCCCTCACAATACATGGGCGCCTTCCAGATCCCAAGATGTAGCCCCACTGGCAAGTCCTGAGTATTTGCAGGTGCTGTGAGGAGGCGTTTTGTGTGCAGTGGTTTACAGTTAATGTGGGATAGTGTTGACTTAAAACCAGCAGTGAGCCCTGGGCCGTCAAATGCAGTGTCTTTGTCCCCAGGGTTCACCCCTGTCCATTCTGCGGGTTGCCCCGTCTCTGGAATTCCGCCGTCCTCGGTCTCCATGACACAGGATCTCTCCTGTGTAAGCTCTCTGGCCGTTTCTTCCTGTCAGCTGTTTCTCGTGCTGTGTCGGTTGGGATTCGTTTTGGCTGTAAGCCACGGAGACCCACAGTAACAGCGGCTTAAATAAGATAACAGTTCCTTTCTCCCTCGTGCCACAGGCTGGGGATCGGCAATCCAGAGCTGGTATAGCGACCCACAGAGTCATCTAGAGCCCTGGTCCCATGCCAGCATCTCCTGCTCCATCCTTAGGTTATAGCACCCATTCTCATGGTCCAAGGAGGCTGCTGGAACTCCAGCCCTTCACATCAGAAGTCCAGGAAGCAAGGTGGAACTTGGGACAAAGAATAAGGGGACAAAGGGCCAAACATCTGTTAAAACACGTTCCTGAAAGTAAGTACAGGGCACTGATTCTTAAACTCTTGGACAAAAGTTAGTCCCTTGGCCACACCTAGGGACAAGGGAAAATGGGACATATAGTCTTTTTTTCAGACAACTCTGTGCCCAATTTAAAATATGGGTTCTGTTATGATGGAAGAGGGAGAGAATGAGTAATAATGGACAGACCTCTAGACTCTGCACACACCCATAGATGTAGCACCATAAGAGATTCCTGCCACGCTTGGCAGCTCAACTTTTTTTTAATTCCACACGTAAGTGATACCACATGGTATTTGTCTTTCTGTGTCTGGCTTATTTCACTTAGCATAGTGTCCTCCAGGTTTATACATGTTGTGGCAAATGGCAGAATTTCCTTCTTTTCGTGACTGAATAACATTCCATTGTGCATATATTGGGTTTTTCTGTAAGAGCATACGGAAAACCCGAACGAACTTTTTGGCCAGCCCAATCTTTTCTTCATCTGTTCATCCACTGATGGACAGTTGTTTCCATTATCTTGGCTATTGTGAATAACAATACAATAAACATGGGAATGCAGATAGCTCTTCAAGATGCTGATTTTATTTCCTTTGGATATATACCCAGAAGTGGGATTGCTGGATCATATGGTGGTTCTATTTTTAATTTCTTGAGGATCCTCCATACTCTTTTCCATAACAGCTGCACCAGTGTACATTCCCCTCAATAGCGTACAAGCGTTTCCTTTTCTCTACACCTTTGCCCACATTTGTCATCTCTTGTCTTTTTGAGAATAGTCATTCTAACACATGTGAGGTGATATCTCATGGTTTTGATTTGCATTTCTCTATGATTAGTGATGTTTAGCACCCTTTCATGTACCTGTTGGCCATTTGTATGTCTTCTTTGGAAAAAATGTCTATTCAGACTCTCTGCCCAGTTTTTTTTTTTTTTTTTGCGGTACGCGGGCCCCTCACTGTTGTGGCCTCTCCCGTTGCGGAGCACAGGCTCCGGACGCGCAGGCTCAGCGGCCATGGCTCACGGGCCCAGCCGCTCTGCGGCATGTGGGATCTTCCCGGCCCGGGGCACGAACCCGTGTCCCCTGCATCGGCAGACGGACTCTCAACCACTGCGCCACCAGGGAAGCCCTCTGCCCAGTTTTTAATCAGGTTATTTGTGGGGTTTTGTTGGGTTTTGCTATTAAATTCCATGGGTTCCCTATATATTTTGGATACTCACCCCTTATCAGACATGTGGTTTGCAAATACTTTCTCCTCTTCTGTTAAGTTGCCTTTTCATTTTGCTGATGGTTTCCTTTGCTGTGCAGTAGTTTTTCAGTTTGGTGTAGTTCCACTTGTTCATTTTTGCTTTTGTTGTCTGTGCTTTGGGTGTCATGTCCAAAATATCATTGCCAAGACCAATGTCAAGGAGATTTTCCCATTTTTTCCTATGAGTTGTGTGGTTTCAGGCTTTACATGTAAATCTTTAATCCGTTTCAAGTGAATTTTTAGGAATGGTGTAAAATACGGGTCCAGTTTCATTCTTTTACATGTGAATATCCAGTTTCCCAACACCATTTATTGAAGAGACTATCCTCACCCTACTGTGTGTTCTTGGTGCCCTTGTCAAAGATAAGTTGACCATGTTGAGTGGCTTTTTTTCTGGGCTCTCTATTCTGCTCCATTGGTCTATGTATATCCATTTTTATGCTAGTATCATACAGTTTTGACTACTGTAACTTGGTGGTATAGTTTGAAATCCGGAAGTGTGATACCTCCAGCTTCGCTCTTCTTTCTCAAAATTGCTCTGGCCATTCAAGGTCTTTTGTTGTTCCATAGGAATTCTAGGATTGTTGTTTCTATTTCTATGAAAAATGTTTTTGGAATTTTGATAGAGACTGTAGATTGCTTTGGGGAGTATGGATTTTTTTTAACTTAATTTATTTATTTTTGGCTGCATTGGGTCTTCATTGCTGCGCGCGGGCTTTCTCTAGCTGCGGCGAGTGGGGGATGCTGTTCGTTGCCGTGCGCGGGCTTCTCCTTGCCGTGGCTGCTCTTGTTGCGGAGCAAGGTCCTAGGCGCATGGGCTTCACTAGTTGTGGCACGCGGGCTCAGTAGTTGTGGAGCATGGGCTTAGTTGTTCACGGCATGTGGGATCTTCCTGGACCAGGGCTCGAACCCATGTCCCCTGTGTTGGCAGGTGGATTCTTAACCACTGTGCCACCAGGGAAGTCCAGTATGGATATTTTAACAATATTTATTCTTCTAAACCAAGAACACAGAAAAGCTTTTCATTTATTTGTGTTTTCTTCAATTTCTTCCATCAATGTCTTATAGTTTTCAGTGTACAGGTCTTTCACCTTCTTGGTTAAATTTATTCCTAGGTATGATATTGTATTTGCTGCTATTATAAATGAAATTGATTTATTAATTTATCTTTCAGATAGTTTGCTGTTAGTGTATAGAAATGAAAGTGATTTTTCTATGTTGATTTTGTATCCTGCAACTTTAGTGGATTTTTAAATTAGTTCGAACACGGTTTTTTGGTGGAGTCTTTAGAATTTTGTATGCATAAAATCATGTCATCTGCAAACGGAGACAACTTTATTTCTTCCTTTCTGATTTGGATGCCTTTTGTTTCTTTTTCTTGCCTAGTTGCTCTGACTAGGACTCATAGTACTATAACAAATATAAGGGCTTCCCTGGTGGCGCAGTGGTTGAGAGTCCGCCTGCCGATGCAGGGGACACGGGTTCGTGCCCCGGTCCGGGAAGATCCCACATGCCGCGGAGCAGCTGGGCCCATGAGCCATGGCCGCTGAGCCTGCGCGTCCGGAGTCTGTGCTCCGCAACGGGAGAGGCCACAACAGCGAGAGGCCCGCGTACCACCAAAACAAACAAACAAACAAACAAAAACAAATATAAGTGACAAAAGTGGACATCCTTGTCTTATTCCTGACCTCAGAGGAAAAGCTTTCAGCTTTATACCACTGAGCAGGCTGTTATCTGTGGGCTTTTCATATATGGACTTTTTAATGTACATTCCTTCTCTACCTAATTTTTTGAGAGTTTTTATGTTGAAAGGGTGATGAACTTTGCCAGTCACTTTTTATGTATCTATGATTTTTATTCTTTATTCTGTTAGTGTGGAATATCACCTTTATCAATTTGCATATATTGACCTATCCTTGCATCTCAGGGATAAATCTTGATTAATCTTGGTGTATGGTACTTTTAATGTGCTGTTGAATTTGATCTGCTAGTATTTTGTTGAGGATTTTTGCATCTAAGTGTGTAAGGAATATTGGCCTGTAATTTTCTTTTCTTCTGGTGGCCTCGTGCAGCTTTAGTGTCTGGGTAATGCTGGCCTCATAAAGTGAGTTTGGAAGTATTCCTTTCTCTTCAAGTTTTTGGAAGAGTTTGAGAAGGATTAGTGTTAATTCTTCTTTTAATGCAAAATGTAAATAATTAAATTCCTTCCCACATTCCCTCTTTTTTTCTCCTGGGTCTCCTACTTTTACACATTGCCATCCCTTCCCACCCCATTCCCATGACCCACAGTCAAACCCTTCCTGTCGTGTATGACTTCTCATCTCCCTCCACATGCCATCTGTGGCTGAGCCCCTGGTAGCTCTTGCCTGGACTCCTGCAACAACCTCACCCTAGCTCTCAGGGCTATGTTCTTCTCCAGTATCCCTGACATATGACTGTCTGACTAATATTCTCGATATCTAGAATGCGTTGCCACCATATCTTACTCCAAGACATCCAAGTGTCTCCCTGTTACTTACAGAATAAAACCAATACCCCTCAACCCTCTATAAAGGGACCTTAGCCTCTTTCCACACCACAAAACCATTGAGATCTGAGTATGTGCCAGACTCTACCCCAGGTGTTTGGGGTCCATCATGAAACAGAACAGATACACATGCACCAAACTCCTACTCTATGGAGCTTAGAGGCTAACGTTCCATTGTTTCCCCTAACAGCCTACTTCTATTTCCCTTCATTCCAGGCAAACTGAGTCACTTTCCGTTCATGCAGGGCCTGCCCTTTGCTCATATTTTTTACTCTTTCTGGAATATTCTTTTGCCTATTCCTTTATAGCAGCGGCTCTCCACCAGGATGATGTTTTGCCTCCAGAGAGCACATTTGGCAAGGTCTGGATGCATTTTTGGTTGTCACCAGTGGACAGGGTCCTACTGGCTCCCCGTGGGTAGAAGCCTGGGAGACTGTTAAACATCCTACAATACACAGGGTGGCCCCCGCAAGGGAGAATGATCTGGTCCAGAATGCCAACAGTGCTGGGGCTGAGAAACTCTGTTCTAGAGCCAATCTCTTCCCATCCTTCATGCCAGCTCTGATTTCACCTCCACAAAATGCCCACAATTCCTTCTCCCACTCCTGTGTGCTCGAAGACACCCGAATCCCCAGTTCCCCTGAATGTGGACCTTCAGTGGCACCCTTCACTCTTCATAGGCTGTAAAAGTGTACAGGGATGAATTTATACCTGATTCATCTGAGTACTCAGAGGCTAGCCTGGAGCTTAGCCCACAGAGAAAGGGCACTCAGATATTATATGCACAAGTGGGGAATACCCAACGTCTGTGTCTTCTCCCAGACTTCAGTTCCTAGGAATTAGGCAGACAGAAAGTTCTCCCTTCCGAGAGGAATCTGCCAGGCCCCTTCCAGCCATACCTGGAAAAGACTCAAGTGGCATCAAGCCACAAGAAAGACTGCCTCTACCAGCCTGGAGGAAAGGGGTCAGTGGAAAAAGAGACCAAACAAACATGGCAAGAAATATGACTCTATGTGCAAACAGAGGTTCCCTACAGAAATACTGAAATCAGGAAGGACATTTGGTTGCATGGGAGCTTGACCAGTTTTAGAAGTGGGTTAGGGCAACTAGTAACCTCAGCTGCCCCTGAAGTCCCAGTCCTAGCAATGCAGACACCAGGAGCTCAGTGCAGCCACACCTGGGGCTGGCCCCCAGCCAAGGGGCCCTGTGCCATATCTGGGCCGGAGCACGGGCGTGCTGAGCTGCAGGCTCAGGACCGTGTGTCAGCAGCCACCCAGTCACTCAGCTTTTCCTGTCCAAGTCCTTGAGTTGTGCAGGAGGCTGAGTGTCCTGGCAGGCCTAGAAAACTGTGGCATCTAAAGAAACAGGCTCGGTTATCTCAAGCTCCTCCCGAACCCAGGGGTGCCAGCTCCTGCCTCCCCTCCTGAGCGCTCAGAGAAAGGAGCTCTGCTGGGCACTAGTTTTATCTGCCTGGCCGTTGAAATGGCAAAAAGGTCTGTGGAGTCCTGGCCCTGAATCCCCGAAAACAGGCACAGGGGAGCTCTGGGGCTCTTGCAAAAGGAATGATTGAAGTCAGGTGGAGAAGAGAAAAATGACTTAAAGCTGCGGTCAGAGCCCAAACCCAGAGAGCATTTGGTGAGCGCCTTCCAGCTCCATTGATTCCTCCTAGGAGTATCTGTCAGCCAACCTAGCGCAAAACCGACCTTACAATTAATAAAGCAGCAAAACCAACCAGCCAGGCTAGTTCTGCCCCCCATCACCTAATCTTCTGCTTCCATGTGCCGTCATTCATGCTCCCTGGGGGGGCTGGATGCTGGGAGAAGCAGGAAGAAGCCTGCTGACATCGTTCCCTCAGCTGGATTCTGAAGGGTGGACCAGAGAGCAGGGAAGGGCGTGACTCCAGAGAAGGGGCACTGGCAAGGGGCTCCACACGCTAACTCTAGGCTCTAAATTGGCCTCTCAAACCGAAATACTAGACCAGCCACAAACACAAGCTACATATGTACTTTTAAATTTTCTAGTAGCCACATTAAAAACACATACCGAGAAATTAAATTAATTTTAATAAAATATTTAATCCAAAATGTCCCAAATATTATCATTTTAAACATGTAATCAATATAAGTAATATCATCAATGAGACAGATAATTCACATTCTTTTTATCGGACCAAGTCTTTGAAATCCTTTGTGTCTCCATCTGAACCATCTGAACCAGCCACAGTTCAATGCTCGCCTACAAGGCAGATCTCGAACAATTCAGCACTTTCACAAAGCACCAATTGGTGTCCCAGGCACTCATGTACCATGTATACAGCGGGGGCTAAACTTGCACCTGAAATCCTGAGATGGGAATTTTTTTTTATTTACTAGAACTTCCCCCCAAGGGGAACACATACCGTATGTGGTAGGAGAAATACTTTGGGAACCTTGCTGAGGCTAGGATGAGGGTAGCAGCCGGAGGTGGGAAACCCCACGGAGAATGTTGGGGTAACTGTAGACTAAGGACTGAACTCCAGCCTTTCAGGGGTGTCACTGACACCTGAAACTGAAAGCAACCAAGACAGAGGACACAGGTAGATGCAACCACAATGACTCATTTTATTATTGGAAGAATTGCAACAACTTCAATGTCTAGTGAGAGGGCACTGAGGAAATTGTGAACCATCCATGTGAAAGAATATTTTGTCATGATTAAAATACTATTTAGAAACAGGGGGATTAATATAGGATTGTTAAGTGGGAGAGAAAAGCAGGACTGAGTGTGACTGCTTGGACGAGCTGATCTATATTTAACAAGTGCAAAGGAAAAAATGTGACAAATGTTGTCATTGTTTTTACTAGGAAGCAGCATTATGGGTGATTTTTCTGAACTTTCCAATGCTTTTCTGATGAACACATATTACTCTGAGATCTAGAAGGAAGGGTTAGAATGAGAAACAAAATCCAATGACTCACTTGACAGAATTCCCATGTAACTACACGATCACATGTGTGTGTTTGTCGTGTGGGGGGGGGCAGGTATGCAAGCACGCATGTGCATGTGTGTCCACGTGTGTACGTGTGTCTTCCTGAGTCTGATCCCCGCTAACGCTCAGTAGATCTGGGGAGAGGCAACTTCTTCCACTGGAACAGAATTATTCCCTTGGATTTTGTTAACTGGCTGAAATACCCTCTCTGTAGCCACTCTGGATGCATTTCTGATCCCCAGATCCCCAGCTGCTTGTTGAGAGACTACATCATTCGTGAATATTTCCAGCTAAGTGTAGAATGATTTTCCCCTACGCTTTATGTGTAAATAAGACAATAAATCACCTCTGATCTCCACATTTTCAATCCAGAGGCAAAGAACGCGAGATGATTATGCAGCCAAAAAATGAAGCCACATCACTGTCCTAGCAGCTAATCACATCAGGCTGACTGCACAGCTTTATAGAGGGTCATGTTTCAATCGCCTGATTCCTATAATAGGGTTAAGAGGAAGAAAGAAAGTTGACAGTAAAGTTAAAGTAGAAATTTTAAACTATTCAGAAAAAAAATCCCCAAGTAATGATTTAAAAAACATTTAGGGGCTTCCCTGGTGGCGCAGTGGTTAAGAGTCCGCCTGGCGATGCAGGAGACACGGGTTCGTGCCCCGGTCCGGGAAGATCCCAAATGCCGCAGAGCGGCTGGGCCCATGAGCCATGGCCGCTGAGCCTGCGCGTCTGGAGCCTGTGCTCCGCAACGGGAGAGGCCACAACAGTGAGAGGCCCGCGTACCGCAAAAACAAACAAAAACAAACAAACAAACAAAAAACATTTAATCATTAAATATTTACAGTTGCAACATACTCAGCTAAGAGACATATGCTAAGAAGAGTCTAGAAAAGAAAATTATCTATTGTGGGAAATCTCTTTTTCCAGCAACATAGCAGATTGGATACAGTGAACAACCCAACCAAATAAAATAATCTAAATACTAGAAAAGAAACCTTAAAAAAATTTTTTTGAACATTAAGCTTCTGTAAAAGTAAAGTATATGCCAACCTCCAAAGTGCAGTGAGACCAGGAACCCTGGAAGTGCCAAAGCCAGGACCTGCCCTGGAAAATTTTGGCAAAACCTGGATTCCTTGCGTGTTTTAGTGACTTCCCCGGGTACAGGGGGACAGAAGGTGGAGCCTAGAGCACACCCAAGGTGCAGAACGAAAATGGGATTCTCACGAAAAGCTGGGACTCTGAAGACCTTTACCCACTGCGGAGTAAGAAGCAGCGTCGAGCACAAGGAAAGAGCAAGGAAACTGACCATCTCAATCCTGGGGTTGGAAGCAGTCAAATTAAAATAATCCACTGGGAATTATTAGCCACAAGTTGGACTTCATGTGGATTTGGGTTCCTGTTACCTACGAATCTGAAAAACCTCAAATTTTAACCTGAGGAGGTCACTGATTGGTAGAGCTCCAAAGGGACTGGTGGGAAAAAAACAAGTCCTCAATTTACCCAGAACACAGGGAATCTCCATAGATAAATTTCTAACAAAAGTCAGTAGCTCACACACACACACACGCATACCACACACACAAACCCACAAGAAAATAAGGCACATTCTAATGCCTTTAAATGACGGGTTAATTACCTGGACAAATCCCGCCAGTGAAAAAACAGTTTAAAATCTGGCTTAGGGCTTCCCTGGTGGCTCAGTGGTTGAGAGTCCGCCTGCCGATGCAGGGGACGCGGGTTCGTGCCCCGGTCCGGGAAGATCCTACATGCTGCGGAGCGGCTGGGCCCATGAGCCATGGCCGCTGAGCCTGCGCGTCCGGAGCCTGTGCTCCGCAATGGGAGAGGCCACAACAGTGAGAAGCCCACGTACCGGAAAAAAAAAAAAAAAAATCTGGCTTAAAAAAACACTGGGAGAATCTCTTGCCAATAACACTGAATTCATTAGAAAAAGTAAATCCTTCCCCAAAAAGTATTTTTGAGAAAGAAAACAGGAGTGAGACTATGGGGGACATGCTATAACAAAGATGTAGTCTGAGGTGCTCCTGGGGTGTCCTAGTGAGGATACTCAGTGGCAGGAGAAATGAGCTCAAGGGAGAGGCTGGGACTGGAGACCTGGGCTCTGGGAGTTGAGGGCATAAGAAATCATGGAGGCCAAAGGATGTAGCCGTATGTTTCAAGAGCTGAGACGGAAAAAACTCTCAACTCGGAATTCTGTACTTAGTGAAAATGTCCTTCAGGAATAAAGGAAAAATCAAGATATTCTCAAATAAAAGAAAACTAATAGAATTTGTCACCAATACACTTACCCTAAAAGAATGGCTTAAAGGAAGTTCTCTAAACAGAAAATGATAAAAGGAAAAAACCTTGGAATATCAGGATGGAAAAAAAGAGCATAGTAAGGGGAAATATCGGTAAATAATACAATAGGCTCTCTTCCTCTTGATTTTCTAAATTACGTTTGATAGTCAAAGCAAACATTATAGCACTGTCTGATATGGTTCTAAAAAAAGCATTAAAGGCATTAGAGATTTGACAAGAAAGCAACAAATTATCAAGATTTCTAAAATTCATATCTTGAAATATTTCACCCACTGAAAGACATCTTGATTGCTTCCAAGTTTTGACAATTATGAATAAAGATGGTGTAAACATCCATGTGCAAGGTGTTTGTGTAAAGTAATTGGGAATTTTAACACATCTCTCTCAGTATCTGATAGACCAAGGAGGTAAAAATATTAGCAAGAATACAGTGGATCTAAACAACGTAATTCACCAATGTGACCTAACTGACCTATATGGTACATAAAACCCAACAAATATAGACTATAGATTCTTTGCAAGAGCACGGGGAACATTGACCCAGATGGACCACATGCTAGATCATAAAGCAAGTCTCAACAAACTTCAAAGGACTGAAATCATACAAAGTATGGAATTAAACTAAAAATCAAGTGGGCTTACTTTTGGTATGGTCTTTAGAAAATACCTAGAAAGTGGGCAAGGGATCATAACTTTTTGAAGCGTGAACAGCCTCAGTCCCCTTTTCTCCCATTCTTGCTTTCTTTCGAGTATATATATACATAGTCACACACACACACACCTTGGTAGGCTGCCAACTATTTGCCCCTAGGAATGCCATGTTTCATTAACATCTCCATAACTTCCTGCAGATGAGGAAGTTATCCTACATCAGAACACAATGCCAATTTGATGCCCCAGGTCTCTGTGCCCCAAAAGGAGTTGCAGAGCAAAGGCTGTCCTGTACAGGAGTCTGGGTTTGGTAGACATGGCTAAGCCCTTGTCCACCATCTATCTCAGTCATCAGCTGGGAGCAGCCCTGAGAAGAGAATGCAGTCAGCTACCCCTGCTTTGCTCGGACACGGCCTGGGAGGTTTCCCCATGCAAAGCATGACCTTGGCTTGAAACTACAGTAGCCCTGAAGGAGATAACAGCTGGAGGCTGATAGCAGTGGGGCTGGTTCTTTCCTGAAGGGTTATCTGAATGGTACATCTCCACATCTGCCACAACCTACACTTGAAAAGAAGAAAGGCTGAAAGGTTAATAATCCAAGTGTCCATATCAAGAAGCTAGAATAAAAACCTAAGTGTCCATCAATAGATGAATGAATAAAGAAGATGTGGTATTTTATACTCATATGTGTATACACACACACACACAGACACGTGCGCGCACGCACACGCGCACACAATAGAATATTACTCAGCCATGAAAAAGAAGGAAATCTTGCTATTTGCAACAACATGGAAGGACTTGGGGGCATGATGGTAAGTGAAATAAGTCAGACAGAGGAAAATAAATACTGTATGATCTCACTTACATGTGAAATCTAAAATAACAACAACAACAAAGACAGCTCATAGATACAGAGAACAGATTGGCGATTTCTAGAGATGGGGGTAGAGAGTGAGCAAAATAGGTGAAGAGGGTCAGAAGGTACAAACTTCCAGTTATAAAATAAATATGTTATGAGGCTCTAAAGTACAGCACGGTGACTATAGTAATAATACCACATTGCATACTTAGAAGTTGCTTAGAGAGTATGTCTTAAAAGTCCTCATCACAAGAAATAAAATTTTAAATATGTGTGATGATGGATGCTAACTAGACTTATTTTGGTAATCATTTCGCAGTGAATACGAATATCCAATCATTATGTGGTACACCCGAAACTAATATAACGTTATATATAAATGATACCTCTATAAAAATGAAAAGATAAAGAAGCTAGAAAAAGAATAAGAAGTTACATACAAATAAAATAGAAGGGAGGAAATAATAAAGATAAGAGCAGGAAGCAATGAACTAGAAAACAGGTGAATAAGACAGAAAATCCACAAAGTCAAAGGTTGCTTCTCTGGAAAGACTAATGAAATTACAACCCCCCCCCCGTCAGACTTACCAAGAAAAAGAGAGAAAGATGAAGAAAGAGAATATAAACTGACAATATCAAGATTCAATATGTATTAAAAAGATAATAAAAGGATATTGTAAACAATTTTATGCCAATACATTTGGCAACTTAGATGAAGTGGACAAATTCCTTGAGAAGCACGACTTACTAAAATTATCACAAAAAAATAGAAAATTAAATAGATCTATAAACATAATTGAATCCATATTTTAAAACCTTTCCATAAAGAAAACTCTAGTCCCAGACGGGATCACTGGTAAATTTTCCCAAGCACTTAAGGAAGAAATCATACCTCTATTATACAAACTCTTTTAGAAAATAGGGAAGGAGTGAATACATTGTAACTTGTTTTATGAGGCCCTGATACCCTAATCTGTCAAAGATATTATAAGAAAGTAAAATTATAGGCCAATTTCTGTCACACTAAGATGTAAAAATTCAAAATTAAGTAGAAACAAATCAAATCCAGCAAGTGTGTTTACTGCAGGAATGCAAGATTGATTTAACATTCAAAAACCAATCAATGCAATTCACCACATTACCAGAATAAAGGATACACATATAATCATCTCAATAGATTCAGAAAAGGTATTTTGATAAAATTTCATACTCATTCACAATAAAATTTTAAAAAACCTTAGCAAACTAGAACTAGAAGGCAATTTCCTTAATCTGATAAAGAGAAGATCCAAAAGTGTGCAGCCAATAATATACGTAAAATTGAAATATTGAGCACTTTCCCCTGACTTTCAGACTGAACCAGACAAAAATGTCCACAATTGTCGCTTCTTTCAACTTTGTGTCGGTGGTATTAGTCTCTGTAATGTGGCCAGAAAAATAAATAAAAGGTGTATAGTTTCTGTAAAAAAAAAAAAAAAAAAAGGGTAAAACCCTAATTTGAAAATAATGATTGTGTACATAAAATACTCAAAACCATCCACAAGCTCTCAGAAGCAATGGCTGAATTTAGCAAGGGTATTTGACACATGGTTAATGTACGAAAATTGAATCACATATTCTAGAAGCTGGCTCAAAGTCTTCCTGCCGTTGGCAACTTATTTTCTCCATCCAGGTGATCTTAGAGCAGATGGAGGGAAAATGGCTCCACCCACCTCCACCTTCCTCGGAGGAGGGTGAGGGGCGCTCCCAAAAGTGGGAGTGGGTCTTTTGTTTAGGGAAACTAATCTTTGGAGTGTTGTTGGTTACAAACCGTAAGACCCAGGGTGCTGGCTACAGTGGGGAGGTCCAGTGAAAGAGAATTAAAGTTCTGCGTGTCATAATATAAAAGGCTAGTCCCCGTGAAGCGGGTGATGCTCTAATTTTGAATGACTTTCAGCTCCCTCTGGAAAAAGGGCAAAAGAGAGAGTAGAAAGGACCCTGGCTCAAAGTAGACCCCAGAAATATGGTGAGAGGCAGGGCCTGAAGAGTATTTTTTTTTAGCTTATTAATTAATTTATTTATTTTTGCTGTGTTGGGTCTTCGTTTCTGTGCGAGGGCTTTCTCTAGCTGTGGCGAGCGGGGGCCCCTCTTCATCGCGGTGCGCGGGCCTCTCACTATCGCGGCCTCTCTAGTTGCGGAGCACAGGCTCCAGACGCGCAGGCTCAGTAGTTGTGGCTCACGGGCCTAATTGCTCCGCGGCATGTGGGATCCTCCCAGACCAGGGCTCGAACCCGTGTCCCCTGCGTTGGCAGGCAGATTCTCAACCACTGCACCACCAGGGAAGCCCCTGAAGAGTATTTTGAGTTGTTTCCTATTTTGTATCTTAATTCCTCTCTGGTATCCACCAATGGTTTCAGCAAATGTTTATTAACTGCTAAATTAGCATCTGATTTATTTTAGCACTTCCTTAGGAAATCAAGGAAGGACTGGGATGGTGCTGGCAGGTGAATGGTCCACAAGAAAACAAGAGGCAATAAACAGGTGTCAGGAGGAGCCAGGGAGAGAAGCTGATGACCAGAGATTGTAGCTGACACGCGCTCTCCAGGAATGCTCAGAAATATTTAGGAGAGGACTGAACTTACTAAAACAAAATGTGGGCTGTGGACTCGAGTTATCTATTTGTATATCAAAGGAATGGCCACCTCTCAGTTATCTGTAGACTTGGGGACATTCAGGTTACATTGAATTACTGCGTTGATAATAAATAACATTCGTGGCAAAATATAACACTACATAGCTTGCAAAGAACTTTCCCTGTTTACTATATCATTTCACAGATAATCATTACATTTAAGTTTCCAAACCTATTCCAATATTTGGAAGAGAATATATTTTTCCTGAAATAGTACACGTAAAGATAGTCAAACAGAACCTAACACTGTCTTAGAATACAGCTACACAGTGATTTCATTACAATTATTAAATAATTCATTCTCTTTATAGTAAAGCAAACCTCCCAGCTCATCTGAAATACGAATTTTAAATTGACTTTACCCTTAGCCCTTCAGGAACATCTTTATTAGAAGCCTGTTGACCCTCCCTAGTGGCTTAGCCAGGTGGCCTCTGAGCCTCTTACTCTCGGATACCAGGATGCATGGAAATGGGGTAGAGTGGATAAAAAGAGCCTCCGAAAGAATCGTGGGTCAAAAGAGAAATGCAGTAAGTACTCTGCTTCCCTTGCAAGCCTGAGCCTGAGATTACTGCGTCAGCAGCAGAGGTTGTGTTGTTGCCAAGCAGAGGCAGCAGGAAATGGTGCTGGCTTTACCCGTGAATAACCTCATCTGGTTTTTCTTCCCCTAAACTGAAGCTACCTGATCAGTCCTCTCTTCCTCCACCAAGTGTTAGTCTCATACGTACATTAACTACAAAAGCATTTCCAAAGTTCTGCCTGCTGCCGCCCACAGCAAACAAGGAAAGAAGCTCTGTACCATGAACAGCAGATTGGGGCCACCAAAAATTCTTTGTGGGGATAAGGCTAGCGCCAAAGTATCATTTTTTAAGTTAAAAACAAGACTCTTATACAAAAATAGAAACAACATGCTTCAAAAATTTGCTTTATTCATTAATGAAGGCGCTAGCAGACTTGTAAAGCTCGTTCAAAGAGAACTGGAAAGACTGGGCACTGAAAGATATGACGCTGTAATAAGATTGTTAGGTTAGATGTAAAACAGATTTTATATCTATGGGGCAATGAAACCAAAACTTTTGTCACTGTTGTTTCTAAAGGAGAGAATCATATGTATCCCTCCTGGACAAAAATCATTTCCTCCTAATATACCTCCATGTCAACATCTAATTTCTAACATCTAACCAACAGCAAATAGTAAGAGAAACAAAGGGACAACCCCCCCTTAGACAATGCTTGAAAATGACAATAAAAGGACATGGTCATCCTTTTACTTTACCCAGGTGTGGGGTTATTTTTTCTTAATACTTAGAATACATAAGAGAATGAAGAAAATGAACTTTAAGTGCATGGTTGTAAGAACTTAGCCTTTTTGACCATATATTGCCACAAGTTTCTCTGGGGTTTATGTACTTATTGGTGTGTTTGTTTAATTACTTATTGTCTGCCACAAGTAAAGAGACCCCAGGGCTGTCTTGCTCTCCCAGGAGAAAGGACTTTTTATGGAAATATCTGATCTGCTTTCCTTTGTCATCCCTGCCGTCTTCAGGGAAGCCGGGCCCTATCAGAAGGAGCACAAAAGTCAGAGCATTCAGACCTTCCCCTTAACCGGTTAAATGTAAAGAACTTGATCATTATGTCTTTAAGGAAAAATACAGAAATAAACCTTCAGAAAAACAAGTCAGGTCAACTCAGAGAGAACAAAAAACTTATCCTTGGGAGGAATAATCAGTTTACTTGACTTTCTCTAAGAACTTTCCTATCAAACTTTGCTAGGAAGGGCGGGCAGGAAGAGGCTGAGGCTGGGGCAGCCCCCGGGACTGCGCACGCGCACGCTCCAGCCATCTGCCTGGAGGACGGAGATGCGGTTAAGATGTTACAGGGGAAGTTCCGTGATGGGCACAGTGGGGGTCCCTCCCCTGCCCCGACTCTGGGGAGGAAGGGCTCTAACAGTGAATGCTCACTACACGGCACGCCAATGAGAGAGAAATAGTGGCTCTGCAGCCAGCCTCCTTAGCCCACAAAGCAGCAGCCATAACCTCTTGTAGGGATATTTGGAGGGAAGCAAAGGCTACCATAAAAACCAACCAATGAGAAGTTGGTACTCGGTGACTGCTTCATGTCCAGGCTGGTTTGGAATCTTACGTCAGAAGCCACAAATGTCAACGCATGTCAGTACTGGCAGTCACATCACCTAAATAGGTGGCATGCACCGTGTCCGGGCTGTGGGGTGCTGGAGACTCCCTCTTCCCTTTAAAGTGGAGAGCCGCCACCCAGGGCCACTCTCTGTTACCATGTGGGAACAATGGCCCGATGTTGCCAAATCTTCAGATGTTTTTAATGCTGGAAGCTCAGTGTGTGTGTGCAATCTCTTAGTTTTAACTGTGATTCAATTTTTTTGAAATGTCAAGGAAAAGCAAACACATCTATTAGCCAATAGGTAGTGACCTCTGCATTGATGGCTCCCTTTCTTCTCCGATCCAGCAACACCAGTGGTCTCTAAAAAGCCCTCTTCCAGACCATCTGGTCCCCATCCCTGGATGCCTCATCCGCAGATTATTTTTCTGTCTTGGGTGGAAGACTCTCTGCCAAACTTTTGATTCACTCTCTCCGAGGGCTTGGCTTTCAAATCGTCTTTCTTGGCTTGATCCACTGCAGCCTTTGGATGAGCGACGTTTTACGTCTGCACTTGACCTTGGCATCCAGAGAACACACCCCGATTGGGGTCTGGCATCCCTACTACTGCTTCTGTGAATAGAGATTCTGGGCTAGTGTGTGTGTAAGAGAGACAGACAGACGGGGGGGGGGGGCGGGGGGGAGGAGGGATTGGTAATAAGAATGCTGAATTGAGCTGAGAGAAAGGAGTTTGTTCCAAAACACAGGTTGGGATACAAATAGCATGGAACACCGAGGCTTTGAACTTGACAGACCACGACTATTTCCTTAGCCACATTGGTTAATATTTACTAGCAATGGCTGTCAACCCTGGCTGCACGTTACAATGACTTAAGAAGCCTTTATAATATATGAATGATTGGGCACCACCCCTAGAGATCCTGATGCAATTTGTCTGGATTATATGACTTGGCTTCAGTACTTTTTAGAAGTTCTCCACTGATCTTAGTGTGCAACAGGGTTACGAACCACGGAGTGAGGAAAAGCCCCTTAGCATTGCCAATTAAAAACTGGCACTCGCCATCTGCCTCTCCAAGGATTAAGTCACAAACTGCTGTGACCATTGACCTTCAACAGGCCCCGAAAGGGGTCCAGGGCAGAGATCAGGAACGAGGCGCCTTGTGCTCTGGGGAAAACTGGCAGAACAGGCCTTCAGATAGTTAAACATCTTCCGGAGAAGCTTTTATGAGCCCAATTTCGTGCATCTCCTCATATCTAGAAAGCACTAAAGTCACTCACGGAGACACCTGCTCCTGGTGACATTACGGCAGCAACCCTCTGCACCTACCCCTCCCCACTGAAGTCATACAGAATACTGACCTCTCCCCTAGCTCTTTGGAGCAGTTTCTCAGAGCTAATCTGAGATGCTGTCTCCTTGGCTATTAGTCCTCATTTTGCCCCAAATAAAACAGCGTAATAGTTCAGAGGGTAGATTTTAAAGTTGGTTTTAAAGCGAGCTTCAGTTCTGCCTCTTCATCACCTAATAGCTCTGTGACCTCGGCCACATGCCTGGGATGTCTGAGGCTCACTGAGTCATGGAAAACACAGAAACGAGTGCCGAGTTCACGAGGCTGTGCTAAATGAAGCACTGTTTGCAAAGTGCTTAGCAAGTATATAGAATGAATTATGGCTGTTATTATTACCAGCAGGTGTGAGGGAGAATTCGATGACTGTTCATTATTTAACAATATTTTAAATAATCTTGTCATTTAAAAATAACATGCTAAGCACCCATATAAAATCCAACTCTGTAAAACGTGTACTCATTGAAAATATTGTTTTGACAAATCATTTTGACGATGACAGAGACTGCAGCTGAACAAGTCCTTCAAGCGTTGTGACATGTGGACACCTGGGAAGAATAAGCCCTTCGCACTCATGGTAACCATGTGCTGGGAACTAATACAAAATGAAACACTCTCGGCTATTATGCACATGATACAATATTGAACCATCCTAGCAATATCGCAAGTTCAAATTCAGATAACAGTGAAATGCCTTTGTGGTCTATCAAACTGGCAAAAACTGGTTTTTTTAACAGCAGCATGAAGAAATTTTGAATTTTATGCACTCATGATATGATAGCAAATTGGTGTGCAGTTCTTAGAGAAAAATTTAGTAATGTATACTGAAAGCCTTAAAACTATGGCTATCCTTTGGTTCAAGAATTTCACTGCTAGGAATTATTCCTAAAGGAAAATAATCAGAGATCCATGAAGTTTCATATACAGTCATCTTTATCGCAGTGGTATTTATAATAGTAGGAAGGTTGGAAAACAACTTAAGTGCCAATTAAAATATAAATTATGGTGCATCTATACAACAAAATACCATACTATCATTTTTAAACTGTGCTTTCCAAGATTACCAAATGACAAAGGACAATGCCCACCAAAAACTGTAAGTAATAAATATACATCCAAATTGAAAAAAAATTTAAGGTAAATATCCAAAATGTTAATAGTGATTATCTTTGGGTGGAGACTATCTTTGGGACTGTGAGACTTCCGCATTTTTCCAA
Source organism: Delphinapterus leucas (assembly GCF_059928025.1). Classification (NCBI taxonomy): domain Eukaryota; kingdom Metazoa; phylum Chordata; class Mammalia; order Artiodactyla; family Monodontidae; genus Delphinapterus; species Delphinapterus leucas. The sequence continues at coordinate 2,784,810 of NC_143138.1, read as the reverse complement.
ATTTTCTATAATAAGCCTGTATTGTTTTTATAATAAATGTATGTTCTAAAACTTTTAAATATTACGTTGGCAAAAGAAAGGAAAACAAAAGAACCAAATTCTTTAAAAGTATTCTATTTTAATAAAGCTTATTTACGTCTCTAGACCAACATTATAAGTAAATTCTATGGCACACATTTTGGGACAACGAGAGGCTCTCTTGCCAACAACACTGGCTTGGTTAGAAAAATAAATTCTCCCCAAAAAAGTACCCTTTCCAAGAAAAGAGAAACAGGTGTGAGAGTAAATCACAAGGATACATGTTTGAGGGGCTCCTGGAGCATCTAAGTGAGGATACTAAGTGGCTGCAGAAAATAAGGGACTGAAGCTTGAGGGAGGGGTGGGGATGGGAGATGTGGCTCTAGGGGTTAAGGGAACAAGGATAAAACCAAAGAATGTGAGGGGTTTACTCAAAACATACACATAAAAGGAACAGATGGTCAAGAATTGAAATCTGGGGGAAATGGGACTGGGAAAGGCAAAGGTAGCAGTGGTGGCAGCATATTTTTTAACCTCCTCAGACCCCTCCATAAAAGTAATAAAATAAACTAGGATGGCAAAATGAAAGGCCCAAGGACAATACCTACAATACAACTAGGTTGACAAGATGTTCCACAGATTCCAAAAACCCAAGAGGTGCAGACGAACCTCTGGCAGCTCAAGATCTTCACGGCATCAGCAGCTGTACCAAGGGAAGCCTCAGGGCACATCTGATGGACCAAGGACTCCAAAGCAGCCACCAGTGGCCACCTGAGAAGCTCACCAAGCCCAGTTGGAGAACAGGAGATGAGACCATAAGGGGTCTGCACACTCCAATAGCAGGTGAGTCGAGGGCTACTGAGGAAGGTCTGCAGAGGCTGAAATGGTCTATGAACTCTCAAAACAAAATAGCCGAACCCCCACCCCCTCCGCCCCAGAGCATGTTCAATACTGAGGAGGAATCGCTGATAACAGAATCCAGACTGAGCCAGACTAGGACAACAGACGCAAAGAACAAAGAAAGTGCAGATAAACGAGGGAGAGGGGAACATAACCAGGAAAGGAAAGGGAGCAAACTGCCGTATTTTTTAACACTACGTAAAATCAACAGAAGAGGGAGATCCGTGAGGTCAGGAAGGTGCCCTTGAACCCTGTCTCATTCTAAAAGTTCAGGAAAACTAATTTCACATAAAAATGATCAAGGTCAAAGAGATGAAGAAGCAGAGTAACATCCCTTAGACATAATCCCACAAAGAGAGATGAAAAGTATAACCTGATATTTCAAAATGAGCAAAAAGACATCAAAAAATGATAAGACAGGGACTTCCCTGGTGGCACAGTGGTTAAGAATCCGCCTGCCAGTGCAGGGGACACGGGTTTAAGCCCTGGTCCAGGAAGATCCCACATGCCGCGGAGCAACTAAGCCCGTGCGCCACAACTACTGAGCCTGCGCTCTAGAGCCCGTGAGCCACAAATATTGAGCCCGTGTGCCACAACTACTGAAGCCCGTGTGCCTAGAGCCCGTGTTCCACAGCAAGAGAACCCACTGCAATGAGAAGACCGTGCACCGCAACGAAGAGTAGCCCCCGCTCGCCGCAACTAGAGAAAGCCCACGCACAGCAGTGAAGACCCAACACAGCCAAAAATAAAATAAATTTTTTAAAAAATGGTAAGACATATAAAAGGAAAATACACGTCTGAAATAGAAATCTCAGAAAGAAAGTGATAAAACTCAGCAAAGAATTAGAAACAGAGAAAAATCATTTCAGAAATGAAAACGAATTAAAGGAATACAAGAGCAAATAAACATAATGGATAATGCCTTAATAAAAATAGAATGTTACAAAATATTAAAAAATGAAGAGAAAGATAAATTGGATTAGGCAAGAAGTGGTGAATAAGGGAGACAGGTAAAGAAAATGCAATAATTAAATAGTAGGAGTCCCTGCAGAAGAAAAATTAAAGCAAAAAAAACCAGAACACTGAAAACTATAATTCAGGAAGACTTTTCTGAAATAAAAGGAGAATTTGAAACTACCTACATATTGACAGGATACCTCATATGCCTAGGAAAATTGACTCAGATTGATTAATTAAGATGTATTCTAGTAAAATTACTAGACTTGAAAGAAAAAGAAAAAATTATTTAGGTATCCAGGCTAAAATACCAAGTGACACATAAAGTGAAAGAAATTTGATCACCATCAGACTTTTTGGCCACAATTCTTTTTCTTAGAAGAAAATGTAGTAGCATATTTAAGGTACCCAAAGGAAGAAAATGTAAGTCAAAGACTTTATATACAGGGCAACTTATTTTCTTTTTTATTTATTTATTTATTTATTTATTTATTTATTAGCTGTGTTGGGTCTTCGTTGCTGCATGCAGGCTTTCTCCAGTTGTGGTGAGCGGGGGCTACTCTTCGTTGCGGTGCGCAGGCTTCTCATTGCGGTGGCTTCTCTTGTTACGGAGCCCAGGCTCTAGGCACGCAGACTTCAGTAGTTGTGGCATGTGGGCTCGGTAGTTGTGGCTCGCAGGCTCTAGAGTGCAGGCTCAGTAGTTGTGGCGCATGGTCTTTGTTGCTCCGCACCCTCCCGGACCAGGGCTCGAACCCATGTCCCCTGCACTGGCAGGTGGATTCTTAACCACTGCACCACCATGGAAGTTCCCAACTTACTTTCAAGTATAAAAGCAGCAAAATGTCATCAGCACACAAGAGCTAAAAGAATATTGTTCTCCTGAGTCCTTCCTTAGAATCTATTAAAAAAAAGAGCTATAATCAGCCAAAATGCCTTGGAGAGACATCACCTTAAATACTGGCACTGAGCATTACATATATATTTAAATGTACAGTGGAGACTTAAAGAAAGATATGAAAAAGTATAAAATAGCTAGATTCTCTGACAATGTAGACTGTAGTACAACTTAAAAAATTCAGAGAGCATGTGCAAAAAAAATTTAATTTTAATCGTCTTCAGTAATCCTAATGGTAAAAGTGTTGGGATTGTTATTCTGAAAATATTTTGGAAAAAGCAAATTAATAACTTTGTGATATCTAATTCTATCATCTACGTGTCCCTGTGAACCAGGATTCTTAGTTCGGGAACACATTGATAAAAAAATGTAAGAGACGAGCGAGACTAATTATCTTATAGTCCTGAATTGAAAAGGAAATGACAGTGTGAACTCATGAGGTTTATTTTTTCATCTTTAAATATCCTAGTTCTGCCCATTGCAAAGGCCTAGAAATGATGACCTAACTGGTGGCAATGAGTGTCACTAGTTTACAGACCGTGGTCTTGGAGAATTGGCTGCTTCCAGACAAGGGGCAGGAAATGTACAAGATGAGTCTGGAAAATCATATCATTCAGCAAGAAAGCCGTCAAAGAATGAAGGAAGCAACTTGCAAAGACTCCCGTGGACCAAAGAGAGAAACATTTGAGCATTAATAAAGATAATTGCTGTGGTGGATTAAACAACGTCAAATATTATTTGATCCCTGAGTTTATAAATTGTCCCCCCAAAAAATACCCTAACCTTAGTCATTTGCCCTTGGAGGATGCCAGGGAACTGACTCTACTTTGAAAGCCAGTAAATAAGGGAAAGATTGCAAACTATTATCCTGTCTTTCCCTTGAAAACTCTACCACGGGCTAATCAAATAGTAGATGAGGGAAAGTTTCTCTTTATAAAAATATTTGAGCTAAGGACTTCCCTGGTGGTCCAGTGGTAAAGAATCCACCTTCCAATGCAGGGGACACGGTTTTGATCCCTGCTCGGGGAACTAAGATCCCACATGCCGCGGGGCAACTAAGCCTGCGTGCCGCAACTACTGAGCCTGAGTACCGCAACTACAGAGCCTACGAGCCCTGGAGCCCATGCCACAGCTAGAGAGAGAAAACCCACACATCACAACTAGAGAGAAGCCCGCACGCCACAACGAAGAGCCCACGCCGCAACGAAAGATCCCGCGTGCCGCAACTAAGACCCAACGCAGCCAAAAAATAAATAAATAGACTCATGCTTTTAAAAAAAAAATATTCAAGCTAATAAATAAAGAAGAAATGATGAACAGGACTATTGCCATTTTGTAATCTCTAATGAAGTAAAGGATCTAGGCATTGGTTATCATGGCTGCTAACAGCATAGAAAGAAACAGGTGAAATAGGGGGATTCTCATGAAAGCCACGGGCGGCCTACTTGGCCTCTTGGCAGCATCTCACAGGACTAACCACCAGCACCTTGAGAAGCTCTCCTTCTCTGACTTAGGTCATGTCCTGGTTCTCATTCTCACCGTGTGCCTGGTTCTTCGTTGGTATCTGTTTTCCTGTTCAGTTATCATAAATATTGGAATTCTTCCAAAACTCTGGCGTGACTTTCTTTTTCCTTTGTATCCCTTCTCCTGTACCAATTTCTAGCTCTCACACAACTTTACTGTCGCATCTGAGGTAGTAAATCTGTGTCTCTAGCGCCAAACTCTCTCTTCAGCTCCTAACGGCTCGCTGAACATTTCCACGTGGCCTCCTGTTGGAACTTCAGGCTCAATACCATGAAACCAAATATGTCAGCTCCCACCACCATTTCCTTCTCAAGTCTGCTCTGATTCTGTACACACTGCCGCCACTCTTTCTTCCACACAAGTTTGAAATCCTGTGGTCACTATCACTTACAAATTGGCACCTGCCACCTGCCTCTACAAGGATTAAATTATGAGTCACTGCAGCTGCTGACCTTCAACACCCCCCGCAAGGGGTTCAGGGTGGAGAGCAAAAATGAGGCCCTCTGTGCTCTGAAAAAAACTGGCAGAACAGGTCTTCAGACAGTTAGATATTTTCCGGAGAAGCTCTTATGAGCCCAATTCTTGCAACTCCTTGTATCTAGAAAAGCACTAAAATCCTTCATGGTGACGTCTGCTCCTCGTGACCAGCAGAAAACTTCTGCAAAAATGTGTGCTTGATTGCATGTACTCCCTTCACCAAAATCACATATATACTGACCTTCCCCCCTACCTCTTGGGAGCAGCTCCCCAGAGCTCTCTGAGATGCTGTCTCCTGGCCTATAGTCCTCATTTTGCCCCAAATAAAACTTAGCTCACAACTCTCACGTTGTGCATTTTTTTTCAGTCGACATCACCCAGGATTTTCCCTCTCCTTCCTGCCTAAGAAGTGCCATATCCCATCAAATCTGCCCTCAGAATGTCTCGTGAAGCAACATCCAACTTCTTCCTCCTTTTCCTGCTACTTCCCCAGTGTAGGATCTTCTTATGACTGCCCCCTCACCCCCCACGTTACTTCAATAATCCCTAAGTGCCCCGGTCCACTCTGTCTTGCCCACCGCCAGGCTTCCTCAGTAGTAACTTGGATTGTCAGGGGAAAAGAGCATTTTCTCAGCATTCTCAAAATCACACCAAATAAGTAACTCCTTGCACTGCAACAAACTATCATGCAAACAACGGAAAACCAGGAGTATGTCATGTGTCGTGGCACATCTTTACCACCAGAAAACACAAAATAAACCCGATACTCCTTTATGGGCTCAAGTTCATTGTCAGAAAATAGAACAAGTTCTCCTTGTTCTGTTAAAAACTCGTGTTTTCTGGTTGTTGTTTTTTTTAACAGAGGTGCAGAAGGAAAAGCATAGGTACAAACAGGATACATGGAGAAGGCAGACACAGGGACTCCAGCCCAGGGAGGGGGACAGCAGGGACGTGGTGTGTCATAACTGACGCTGAAAAGCATGGTATGTTTCCACCACCCTTGGCACAGATACATCACGTGGCTAATAGCGGCTCAGAGTTGGGGCAGGGAAATACGTCAAGGGTCAGAGGCGTGTGTCAGAGCCACCCTCAGGGTAAGTCCTTCCCACGAGCCGCTGCTGCAGTACCCTTCCTGCGACATCACTCTCTTTGTTAGCTTATTCTGAAATCTGTCCCCCTCCATTTAACACGTAATCCAGTTTTCTGCAAAGCTGAGAATTACAAGAGCAAGGGCGAGTGTGTGTGTGTGTGTGTGTGTGTGTGTGTGTCGCAGAACCTGGAGGGGGAAGGTGCTGGGAAGAGGATCTTCCAGTGGTTCTAAAACTTGGCTGCGCATTAGAATCATTTGGGGGAAATTCATAAATCCCACAGGCTCCTCCCTCTTCCCTAAACCAAGTTAATCAGAATCTCTGGGGTGGGCCAGGCATCAGTGTTTTTTAAAACTCGCCAGGTGATCCCCACGTGCTGCCAGTGTTATAAACCACTGTGCTCTCTCCCAAGTCATCTAACTCCATCTCTTGCGCCATCACCAGCAGTGTAAACCATGCCTTACTACCTCCCATCCACGCTTCAAAACTTCTCCTTCGAAGGGGTTAAGAACCAGAGCAGTCGACTGAGTTCCTTTCAGTTCACCCCAGAATGGCTTTGTTCTTCTCACTGCTTATTTTATATTTTATTTTACTTATCTTTTGGCTGCGTGGCATGCGGGATCTTAGTTGCCCGACCAGGGATGGAACCCGCGCCCCCTGCAGTGGAAGCGCAGAGTCTTAACCACTGGACCTCCAGGGAACCCCCCCTCACTGCTTATTTTAACATAATAGAGCAGCCAAGTGAAAACAGATTGGGCTCCAGAAGTAATTTGTTTGGCCTGAAGTGAGAGTCATGCGTGCCTATTGCCCAGTGATGCTGGCCCGGCTCCTTTGGTACTTTACTGTGCTCTTGTTTGCTGTGATTATGTGTGCATGGAGGATGCAAAGTCATTGAGGGCGGGGTCACATTTGACACCTGACCCCCTCAGCACTTTGCATCACGCCTTGCACACAGTACGTGCTCTGTGTACGCCCTTCCTTTTTCTATGGTTTTTCACTCCCATTAATAGAAACATTTAAAAACATTTTAAATGTTCACATGCTTTTCTGCTGCCTCTGCATCTTGTTCACATTTCCAATGTAATCCTGAGACAATGCTTTCTGCCCGCACCTCTCCTGTGGTTTTTGCCACTCCCTGCTCTCTAGAACACTCACTCCGGGTTTGGTTTCCGTGGAAATCTGTCTCTGGGGGAGAGAAGTGTATTTGCCAAAGGTGAACCACAAAGGCCCGTTGCCTCAGTGTGAAGAAGTCCCCAAGGGCCGCGGAGTTGGGAGAGAGTGGCCCTTGCTGCTGTGGGAAGCTAACACACCCCGTGCCTGTCCAATCCTGCGTCTACCGGGGGTAGACGGTTTTGAAAACTCAACTCAAGACAGGAGCAAACTAACAGGGTCACCTTGTCACCCGGAATCACGCATGCCAACTGCGCACGCTCCTGGTCCAGAATACTTGCTTTTCTGGGAATGATGCAGAGAAGGGGGCGGTGAGGCTTTCCGGTGGAGAAGAGTGCGCCCTGGCCCGCCCCAAGGCAACACGCATGGGACTAGTATTATTTAGAACAATCAAAAGCCGGCGTGCAATCCTAGCCATGCCCACAAGGTGTCACAGTGATTCTATAGAAGGTTATTCCTCATCAACTTCATGAGAAAAAAAAAGTAGTGCACAGTCTTCAAAGACTCAGGGAGACTCAGAAAATCCAGGAATGTTGGTACATTGAGAAGGAAGCTATGACAGCAGGGACAGAGGCCACGCAGACAGAGCCTCCAGTCCACCTAGATCACACCTACCGTTCAGAAGGACCCATGGTTTAAGATGCAGTGCCAAAGATGTGCCTCAAATTTACTGCTAACAGGAATAGTGACGGGTGGAGCTATTGTAATAGCTGTCTTAATTTTTAGATGCTTTCATCTGTGCTTTTAAATATGCATACACCCTTAAAACTACTCCCGAACCTAATAACTAATTCTTCTTCAACCAGGCAATCAGGAACATTTGGAAATAAACTGTCAGAGGAGGTGGGGGCAATAGTATGTGCACAGCTGCATTTCAGGATTCTCAGAAGTCATCCCAGACCCCAGTAGAAATGTCCATCTCTGAGCCCTCTTAGTTGCTTTGATCACAGTGGCAAACTCTTCAATAAACCACTCTGATTACAAAGAGATAGTCTCCTCTAAAACCATTTAATAAATACGTATGAGCTTCTCCCTAACTATACATGTGCAGTGTGCAAGATGCTGAGGAATCAAAGATAAATAATATTGGGGACCTCCTTTCCAGGGACTAAAATCTAGGTGTGGACATTGTTTTAGAACTAAAGATGCTGCTGGTGGTGGGACCACTCAGCTCTTGGAGTGGGATATCTACCCCCTGGTGGAAAACATGATGGGAACTTTGAGCACTAGTTAGTATTTACTCCCAAATAAGAAACTACGAGAGATGCCTTTAACTTGGGGGAAGTATCCTAGGAAGAAAAAGCACTTGCATTTAAGTGATGTCAAGATTCATAGGTTCTAGTCTGACCAGAGGGCTTGTGCTGCTCTCCCGAAGTTGTTATTGTTCCCCCGACAGTACTCCAGCACAGCAAGCTGAGAAATAAACAGCACCGGTAGAAACCAATCAGTTAGACCTCACTACTTAAGCCACCACGGACCATTTGAGGCCTGAGCACTGTAGCAAGTCGGGAGGATAAAGTTCATAAATCAAAACTCTATTTGTTAGGCATCATAGTAGTGCTAACCTAAAACAATAAAAACAGCCAGTTAGTTTTATCAGCAAAACAGGTTTATACAGGAGCAGCAAAGAAGTGCAATTCGGGGCATACCACTGGGGCGAACCCCATGCAAGTCTGGTAAAGCAAAGGAGAGGAAACTCTTTTATAGAGGAGATGAGGGAGTTAGGAGGAGCCGTTGTAACCAAAGAGTTCATTGGAGGAAACTGAGAGTTTGAAGTATAGTGGCTTTCCATTGGCTGAGTTGTGACAGTCTCTCATTGGCTGAACTGTTGCCAGGCAAAGAGAAAATCTTTCTTCCTCCTGCTGGGTAGTAAAGCAGTGTCACTTCCCTCCAGAGATGCAAGGTACCTCTCTTCCCAGTGGGATCTATATCGACATGGAGTGGTACGTACATGAGAGCTCCCCCTTCTGGCCTCCGGACACCATTTTAGTGAGCTTTTCCTTTATTAATCTTCACAGTAGTCAACTGGGATAGGCCTCAAATAGGTTCTAAATCTGTAGCGCTCAAATTCCAAGCCCTAATTCTAGATTTTAATGTAATTGACTCTGCCTCTCTTTGACCCCCTCCTCTTGCTTCCCCCTTCAACTACCTGCACTTCTATTCTGTTTTAGTTTATGATATCCCATCTTTTTCATTACCATCTCATTATCTGACTGTTGAGGGGACGTTTCCATGGTGATGCTAAAACACATCTGCATAGAGATTTTAGGTTCTCATAAACTTTTAGGTTCTCAGCATGCCATCTAAATCTGGTTCATCCATCTCTGGGATCCAATAAGTCCAAAGAGTGGTTGGGTATCCCTCCTCTATCTCCTACATCTGTGTGTTTATGGGGGAAGGAAAGTCAAATTTGCCAGAGATAAGCACTGAGCAACACGTGGGTCGGGGGAGGACTCCTTGAAGATATTTCTTTCATTGTCATTACCTGCCTGTGTAACATATTCATGAGGGCTCTGAGTCTAGAACCTTGGGTCTGGCATGAAGGGATGGTCCTGGAAGTGACCTTGGGTGGCGCTACTCAAACATTCTCCAATCCAGTCCTTGAGAAAACACCTGTAGGAATTCAGCACAGGGAGAGGCTGCATAAATGAAAGAATATTTCGTGAGAACTACTCTTGCCAAAAGTGCTGATCACCTGGGAGAGTAGGACTTATTAATTCAAGGTGAAAGTCTGCCCCCCACCCAATTACCCCAGTGGTGATAACTGCAGTAAAAAAGAGAGAGAAAAAGATAATACCAGACCGCTTTCATTTAGCCAGTCATATTTACTGAGGGCCTCCGAGACGCCAGGCACTGGTTAGGTGGGCAGAGCTGTCACAGTCAGCTGGTGAGAGGAGGGAGAGCAGAGAGTCAATGACGACACAGCGAGAACATCTGAGGACTGCAGAGGCGAAGCATCCTCGGAACCCAGGTTCATGGAAGGATGAGAAAGGATTTAGCCAGGTGGTCACTCCCCTGAGAGTGGTGCCACTGCCCTGTGTCCACGTGGCCCCGGGAAAACGGGAGACACCGAGGCAATGACAATGCAGGGTGCTGAGTGCTATTAACAGAGGCGGGAACAGAGTGGAGTGGAGCACAGAGGAGTTTCGTCCTTTGTCCTCGGGGGACAGATAGCCAAGGAAGAAGGCGCTCTGGGTTTAACAGTGACTGCTCCTGGCGACACGTGAAGCCCCAGGGGTGGGTGGGACTCACCGAGTCGGGCCCTGGAGCAGGTGTCGCTGCACCGTAGGGTTGATCGACGGTGCGTGGAGATCTCAGGAGGATCCACACCACTGCTTCTGCTCACTGGAACTAGCATCAGTTTGGTCATCTAGAAATGAAGTACTCGCAGCAAGGAACATACACTTAAAGAGGAAAGCGCGCAGATACGCGTGGTCTAAAAAGTGTTTAACTCGCAGGCCTCTGCCATCGCCTTTTAATTATCTCAACGGGAATCCCTGGCTCCTTAATTACAGCTCTTTGGAGTCCACGGGGCTTTCCGAAACAATCACATCGCATGCTGGGAACCAGGAGCCTTTCCTCGGGGTAAAAGGCAATTTAAAGCACCAGGAATAGGGAAAGGAGCTTGGACAACTGCGTCCCATCCTGTCTGGGCCTGTGGCTGCTGCCCCCACCGACCTCACGCCCGGCCCAGGGGTGATCGGCCCAAGAGGGGGCCGCCAAGCAGTTTGTGATTTTGATGTAAATAACACTTAGAACACTGTACTAAGAGCCTCAAAGCAGAAGAAGTCGTTTATCTGAAAACCTGAAAACCACTCTGGGAAGACAGACTAAATGGATTGGTAACTCCACCAAAATTTGAAAAAAAAAGGAAAGGGACTTCCCTGGTGGTGCAGTGGTTAAGAATCCACCTGCCAACGCAGGGGACATGGGTCCGGGAAGATCCCACATGCCGCAGAGCAACTAAGCCCGTGAGCCACAACTACTGAGCCTGCGCTCTAGAGCCCACGAGCCACAAGTACTGAGCCCATGCGCCTAGAGCCCATGCTCCGCAACAAGAGAAGCCACCGCAATGAGAAGCCCGTGCGCCGCAATGAAGAGTAGCCCCCGCTCGCCGCAACTAGAGAAAGCCCGCGCGCAGCAACGAAGACCCATTGCAGCCAAAAATAAATAAATTAATTTAAAAAAAACAAAAGAAAAGAAAAAAGTGTCTGAAGCTAGCTTTGGAAACATATATGTAAGGTAAGTAAAATTCCTGTGTTTGTGTCACAAGAATAATGTTTATTATAGATAAAAAAACAACATAGCCACCGACAAAACCAGTTATCAGAAAAGCTTCAGAATAGTCCTGTTAGATTTACCACACGATTTGGAATCACAGCTTATACTTCTGGTTCTCTGTGTAGTTTAACTCAGCTCTGCTCAGGGCTGAGAGGGATCATGGGCCAGAGCCCAGGAAGAAGAACTGAACAAGGAAACTGGGCAGAGTTGGAGCTCCTAAAGGATAACACATCCCAGCGCTCTCAAACTTGACCGAGGAATGAATGAGGCGGCTCTTCCTGACCTTTAATTCTCCTACCCTGGCTGCACCACGCCCTTTCCCTGACATTGGTACACTTCCTACAATTGTATGGTCACTTCCTGGTCTCGGATGTGTCACCTATATTGTAGACACCTGCAGTTCTCTCCAACAGAAATAGGAAGTGTTAAGAATTCTACGCGAGGGCTCTCTACCCGGTTTTGCTGGTTCTGGACTGTAGATCATTAACCATGATTGCGGGGGTTAGGGTCCAGATGTTTACATATAACTATAGCGGTATTGTTTAAAAAAAACCTCCAGACTTTAAGAAGACTACAAAAGCATTAATTGAGAATGACTATACTCACACTGCATAATAAGAATTATGTTCCAATCATGACATACGGTAATAAAGGAGGTACAGTGTGTTCTGAGGTCAATTTCTAGTTCCTCCAAAGGAACTAGAGATAGACTGAGCCTTCCCCTGCGGGTCCCATATCACTCCTCAGTGAGGTACAGCGGGGAAAGGCAAAGGGTACAGGTAATCTCTCCAAGCCTAACAAGACTAACACAGTACATTGTGAAATCAACATAGGCTTCTACTTGTATCTCAGAGAAAAAGCTGCAGCTTTTTCTTTGAGATACACAGTGAAGACCCAAGAAGGACCCCAAGGGGCACCATGTTGACAACCACCAATTATCTGCACTCTTCTGCTGCTCCAGTTTGGTTCTACTGTTTCATGATAGACTGTGTGTCATCTACCGGAGCCATAGCCTGAAGGAAAATCCAAATTATCTTAAGGCACTGTGTTACCGAAAGCGGGGTCCAGCTGCTCGCCGTTCAAAAGCCAATAAACAGGCAAGGCTGGTGGAAAGGAAAGTTTGCTTTATTTCAGATGCCGGCAACCAGGGGAAGGGGGGGGACTCCTGTCCAAAGGCCGACTCCCCCCAACTGACAGCCAGTGGGCAAGAGCTTTTATAGACAGAGGGAAGGGGCTACACGCAGAAACAGCAGAGTCGGCTCTGACGGCCGTCTTGAACTTGGTCACTGGTGCTCTGACCAGCCTCATCTTGACTGTTTTAGGTGCAGTTAGTCTTCAGTTCCAGGGTCGTTTGGTTCCCATTTCCTCGAGGCAAATTCTCCGAATTGTGGCAGCTTGTGTCATGGCTACAGTCTGGTTATCATGCAGTTAACTTCTTCCACCTGGTGGAGGTTTCAGTATTTACAAGACAGGATATGGCTCAGAACGTTATCTACAGCCCTTGAGAAGGAACTAAAGGTCCCTGACTATGCTTAATGACGACATTATTATTATTTAGTCTTGTTGGACTGTTTTCCTTTGTTTCTGCATTTTCTCACTTCTCTGATTAAACTTATTCTTTGGCTAAAGTTTTTCTACAGACAAAAGGCAGGCGGAGGACATGGGGGGCAAGGACCCTAGGGTCCTGCTCCGTTTCAACTGAGAGAAATGACGCTGCTAAGGAACAGGGTAAGGGGCCAGGTGAGGTGAATCACGAGGGCAAAGGCCAGGAGAATCAACATGAAAGCCAGATGCAAAGGCCAACAGAGAAGAGTTTCGTGGCAGAGGACAACGTGAAGATGACGTGAGGGTTTGGAGGCTGGTTCTCATGTCAACCTGCTGTGTGACACGGGGCTGAGTTCACTGGCTTCAAGAAGCTGATCGGGGCCACGACAGACAAATAAAGGAGTGGGGTCGATTAGAGAGCTGGAAGCACATCCACACACGTGGGTTTAGCTCTTCCAGAAGCTCTGAGACGGCTGAAGTGGGAGGTGCGGGGAATGAGGTGGGCAGAGAGGCACAGTCTGCAAAGGGTGAATAGTGGGCTGGGGTGCCGCTTCCCGTGCGGAAACTCTGGGAAGGGATGTAAACTCTGTCCCAGAGTTATCCCACCTGGGGAGTGAGGAGGTACTGGGACATTCACAAGCCAGGCCTCTCAGACTTGGGCTGGGAACTGCTCCCACGGGAGGTTCACGCCCAGCACTTCCAGGCTCGTGGTTCTGTAAAGTCCTCAGGCACAGAGATAAAACAGGAAGTTGGAAGTCATCAGGAGAGCACTAAAGGCACAGCATTTATATGTTATATTTGTACATGAAAGAGGTAACCCTACGCATGAGTGGGGGGAAAACGGACTATTCCATAAGTGACGCTGGGAAAGTGACTAGCCGTATGGCAAAAGTTAAAATTAGTTCCCTAGCTCACACTAGTCACAAAAACAGAGTCCAGATGGATTAAAAACCTAGATGTAAAAAAAGGAAAAAGGAAAAAAATACGTAAAAAATCATGGGCAAATATTTTTATGACATCCGGATATGGAAGGATTTCTTAAGATGTGAAATTCATAAATTATCAAGGAAACACGTATATGTATACTTATATATTAAGTTGGTTTTCTTAAAATGAAAACACCTGTATCATAAAGGAACCACGAACAGTATGAAAAACCAGCCGACAGATGTAAAGAAATTATTGGCAGCCAACAAATATGATAAAGGATTAATATGTAGGATATATGTTATCCTTTTAATCAACAAGAAAAAAGCCCAGTTGATAAATGAGCAAAAGATATAAACAGGATTCACAGAGAAGGAAACCAGGGTCCAATAATCATGCGAAAAAGATGTTCAAACTCAGGGAAATGCAAATTCAAACAATAAGACAATACGTCATCCCATCAGATGGGCGGATACCTATGTCTGATAACACCAAGTGATCAGCAAGGATGTGGAGAAGTGGGAACTCAGTACGTCGCCGGCAGGCGAGGGAAAGCAATTTTGCAGCCATGAGATAAAGAGGAAGAGTCAGGAGCAGCCCCGCCTCTAAGGAGGTGCCCTCAAAACGCACATGTGACCCGGGAGACAGCCAGAAGGATGCCCATGGCTGGTGGTAATAGAAAAAGAAAAGGGGAGAGAAGAAAGAGAGAGAGTGGGGAGGGAGGAAAAGTCTCCATGTTCCTGAGGGGGAGGGACAGATAAATAAAACACGTTTGGTTGTATGTGAAGTGCTGGTCGGCAGTTAAAATGAGGTAGATTATGCAAATGAACAAGATGAAATCTCAAGGGCACACTGTCCAGTGGGGGAAAGAGGTCATTTGCAAAGAATACTTAGAATGTACCACTTACACCATCTATTTACAGTTTCTCAGCAAACCCCAAATGGTGTGGTTATTTATGGATACAAGAGCCATGTGTGAAGGAATGCTGGTGGCGCCTGGAACTGGGTGGAGAGGGAGGGTTCCAAGGAGGAAGACAGCTGTTGAGGAATGTCTTAAGGCTTCTTAGATCTAAGCAAACACGGCCAAATCTTAACATACATTTACCATCAGTGGTGGGCATATAAGTACCTGTTATATTTCTGTATTTTGGGGGATGTTTGAAATAGTTCACAATTTAAGATGTTAACATGTCACTAAGTCAGAAGCGGCAGCTGTGGCGTGTCTGAGCTGTCAGCCTGGGGGTCTCACCCCGGGGGTTTCCCCACGAGCAGGTAGTCCTTACTCTCGAGAGTGCCTGCATCACTGAGAGAGCCCCTGATACACGTGTCCCAAACCTGACCATGTCGCTCTTCTTCTCCCAAAGTGACCGGTTTCCATCAGGTTAATTTGCAAAGCTCCGGATAAGCCAACCTTGTGATGTATTATGTTATTTCATTAATAAATAACCAAATGATCATAGCTAATATAACTCCTCTAGGCAATTATTTTATTTCTATTTTTATACATATATATAATTCTATATCTATAAATTATATTTGTAATATAATAATATTTCAGTTATGTTTTATATTTTATAATTTCATGTATAGAACTATACATTTATATATAATTATTATAATTACTCTTGTCCCCATTTTATAGATAAGTAAACTGATGCTGGGGAGTTACAGAGCTTGGTCAGGGTCTCACAAGTACCAGGGAGCAGAGGCGGATTTAGACCCAAGTCTGTCTTAGTCTGAAGCCTCTTCCTTGTGGGCAACTGCTCCGTAGGAAAGGACCGTAGGAAAGAAGTTCACAGGTCCACCCGGAGACCTCAAGTTTTCATCACTTTATGTTTTTGATTCTGAGGATGTGTATCGGAGGGGAGATAAAAGAATTCTCAAAAAAGAGATGAAGAGATCAAAGGGGTGTATCTCAGTTTCAGGAGAGAACAGCGTTAACTGGCGTCTTTATCAGCGGGTGGCACCCTGCGGTAAAGTGAGCCGTCAAGCCGTGCAGCTCCTGCGGTTCCCTCTGGGCCTCGGCGCTGTAGTCAGATTCGGAACACGGGCCCTCCCGACAACAGGAGTGCTCAGACTGCCCGTTCCTGCCTTGCACCTCCCTCCTCTCCCTACATGACCCCATTTTTGTTCCCCTAGCAGCTCAGGGCTTCTCCGAGCCAGTCCTCACACCCCCTGTGGTCAATGATTCTTCCTTCTGTCTCCTGAAGAACAATTTGTAAATGTGTAAATTTGCATAAATGTGCATATGTGTCCATAAAATAAAAGGAGATTTTATAGAAAAAAGATCACATATTTCTATCTGAACAGGATTACCTAGAGAGGTTGCAGGACTTCTTTCCCAAAAGATGCATAAGTTTGTCAGAGGGATGTCCGTCTGGCTATTGGCAAGACCCTCCTAGATAATGGGCATCGGGCATAATGTGAATGGTTGGAGCTCCTCGGGCGGGAGCTCGGGGCCCCCATCAGCAGCCCACCAGCACAGAGTGACGGAGGAACTCGATCGCTCACTGTTCCATTTGGGGCGGGGGTGGGCAGGCATAGATGGAAGGCAATTTGCATTCATCTCAAACCACTCGACTGCATTCTTCATTTCACGGGGATGCTCGAAGGACTGATGGCTGTCTGGCAATTTAACCTTTGTAAAGCATCTTGTAATCCGTGAAGAAGAAACACCATACACACGGAAGATCACCGGCAGCCTGAAAATAACAAGCTTGTCTCTCTCTCTCCTTCAGAATCTGCCAATAAACTCCCTCTTTACACAAATCCTGTCATGCTGCTGTGAAAGAATTTCAAAGAAAAGCCATGGGAACCTCTCCCCCCTCCCCTGCTATTCACCACCGGTCCCCAAACAAACGTGTCTTTATGCCTCAAGTGTTCAGATCTCGAGACCTCTGGGCAGAATCTGACCACATCTTTCCATTTGGACGCTGGCTCCTCTACCACTCAGCACACCCTTCGGTCAGGCACGCCCTGTGCAGAAAGGGCAGACCTCTCCCGTCCTCCTCTGTGCACATGCTCAGCTCTGTCCTCAGGGCCCCCAGGCCCTCCCGGGGACAGGAGAATCCAGGCAATGCATGAGCTGGGGGCTGCAGGTGGGGGGGCTCAGCCTCTGCCTCTGAGTGGTTAGGAGCACACGGGGAAGGAACCAGTCCTGACAAACATCCAGGCACAGGACAGCTCCGCAGGAGTTACAACAGGGTGGCATTGGCACAGGCCAAAAGAATAGGCTGTAGGAATAGCCAAAACAACTCTGAAAGGGAAGAACCAAGTCAGAAGAACAGCTCTACCTGATTTCAAAACTTATTACGGGGCTTCCCTGGTGGCACAGTAGTTAAGAATCCGCCTGCCAATGCAGAGGACATGGGTTCGAGCCCTGGCCCGGGAAGATCCCACATGCCATGGAGCAACTAAGCCCCTGCGCCACAACTACTGAACCTGCACTCTAGAGCCCGTGAGCCACAACTACTGAGCCCGCGCACCTAAAGCCCGTGTTCCGCAACAACGGAAGCCACTGAAAGGAGAAGCCCGTGCACTGCAATGAAGAGTAGCCCCTGCTCGCCACAACTAGAGAAAGCCCGTGCGCAGCAATGAAGACCTAATGCAGCCAAAAATAAATAAATTAATTAAAAGAAAAAACTTATTATAAATCTACAATATATGATGCTGTATTTTTAGTGTAAAAGAGGAATCGATGACTAGAAGAGAAGAGCCCAGAAATAGACCCATGTAGATACAGTCAATTGATTTCTGATAACAGTACCAAGGCAATTCAAGGGGGAAAGAATAATCTAGAACAATTAGATGTCCACATGCAAAAGAATCAACCTGGACCCTTACCTGACACCACTACAAAAATTAAAGGAAGGGGCTTCCCTGGTGGCACAGTGGTTGAGAGTCCGCCTGCCGATGCAGGGGACACAGGTTCGTGCCCCGGTCTGGGAGGATCCCACATGCCGCGGAGCGGCTGGGCCCGTGAGCCATGGCCGCTGACCATGGCCGCATGGTCCGGAGCCTGTGCTCCACAACGGGAGAGGCCACAGCAGTGAGAGGCCCGCGTACCGCAAAAAAATTTTTTAAAATAAAAATAATAAAAATGAAAGGAAATGGATCATATACCTAAATGTAAGAGTTAAAACTATAAAATTTCTAGAAGAACACAGAAAAGAAAATCTTACTGACCTTAGTTTTGGCAAAGATTTCTTAAATACGAAACAAAAACACAAAGTACAAAAGAAACAATAAATTTGACTTCATCAAAACGAAAATGTTTGCCCTTCAAAAGGGAAGGAATGGGAAATTTTAAAAGTAAGACGTAGATTATGAGAAAATATACAAAACATATATGCAACAAAAAACCTGTATGTGGATTATATGAAGAATTCTTAAAACTCAACAATAAAAATTCATTTAAACGAATAAGAAAAATTGTACCCCAGAGATCTGAACACACACTTCACCAAAGATGGTCTACTGACAGCAAATAAGCAAGTGACCAGATGCTCACCATCCAAAGTCATTAGGCAAATGCATAGCAGCATTATCATAAGATACTCCTACACTCCCATTAGAATGAGTAACATTTAGAAGACTGACCACACCAGGTGCTGGCACCCCATGTGGTGCAGCTGGAGCCCTTATCCTGCACAGTGTCGGTGAGGATCTACAGTGGTACAGCCACTCTGGAAAAGTTTTTTCTTGAAAGGTTAAATATACATGGGTCATTCAAGCCAACCATTCAACTCCTAGGTATTTACCCAAGAGAAACAAAAGTATATATGCATACAAATGTATGTGCACAAATGTGCATGAATATCATAGCAGCCTTATTTGTAGTAACAGACAAAACTGAAAATAACCCAAATGTGCATTAACCCAATGGGTAAATGGTACATTTGTACAATGAATACTACTCACCAATAAAAAGAGATAAACTACTGACACATGCAAAAACATGGCCGAATCTCAAAGTCATAATGCTGAGTGAAAGAAATCAGACAAAGAATTCATACTGTGTGACTCCATTTATGTACAATTCAGAAAATGCAGACTCGTCTACCACGACAGAAAGCAGATCATTGGCTGCTTGGGGAGGTGGGGTCCCCAGGACACAAGGAAACCTTTGGGGTGATGAATATGTTCACTATCTTGATTGTGGTGACGGTGTCACAGGTGTTTACATATATCAAAAATCATCTAACTGTATACTTTATTTTATGTCAAAGTAATATAGTTTTCCCGTTGCGGAGCACAGGCTCCGGACGCGCAGGCTCAGTGGCCATGGCTCACGGGCCCAGCCGCTCCGCGGCATGTGGGATCTTCCCGGACCAGGGCACGAACCCGCGTCCCCTGCATCGGCAGGCGGACTCTCAACCACTGCGCCACCAGGGAAGCCCAATAATGTAGTTTTTTTAACACCGTCTTGACCCAGTTTTGAGGCCCTGGCTAGAATCTGGTCAGCTCCCCTTCTTAAATAGCAGCTAATTAAGTCCACACCCCTACCACCTCCCTCATCAGACTGTCACACTCTGGGCCACCATCCACCTGCTTTAATCACCCCAGGACCAGGGACGAGACAACCAGGACACCCCCTGTGCCCTAGAGTCCTCTGAAATTACTCAAACTGGCTAATTCTATGCCTGCTCACCCCGCCTTGCCTGTTCCTTCCCACTGAAACCACAATAGAGGCTCTTCCCACAGCTCACCCCTCCCTGGCCTCCTGATGGACCTGGCGCTTCCCCATGTGGCCCTGCCTGTGTGCACTGTCTCCAGAGAGCTGTGAGTATAACAAAACAGTAAAACTCTACCTGATTTCTTTCTCTTGATCTGCATGTGGTCTCCCTAGACCTCACTCAAGGCCATATGGTTAACAATCAATTATACTTCAATAAAGATGTTTTAAAACAATAAAGAGAATGTAAAGATATTTAGCTCCACTCCCATCATTGTACAGAAAAGAAAGAAGAGGAACGGGGAACCCCACCTTCCTCCCCGGGGGTGGGTGGGGCGGGGGAGGTGTGGCGGCGAGTCCCCGGCCTGCGCCCAGCCCATCTGCTGCACAAACGTAAGAATTCTTAACTGGAAGTCCCTCAACTTCATTTCATAAGAGGAGGGGCGCGGGGGGCGAGGCAGGCATCTGGGGAGCAGAAAGCACACCTTTGCAGAGAAAATGACAAACACCCCAGGGCAAGAAGAAGAAACTGCTGTGGGAAGGGCCGGGCTGGCTGTGATCCTGAGTGACAGCAGCCTGAGAGCCCGGGAGAGCCGCCAGGCCCTCTGACCAAGGAGCATTTTCCCTCCAGGGAGGCGTAGGCGGGCTCAGATAATCACGGCCTCCGCAAGCAGAGAACCAAAGGCAGGGTTGTGAGGGAGGGAGGCTCGCCCACACGCCCAGCCCAGCAGCAGAGACACACGGTGCTCCGTGGGACCCCTCCCTCCCCCGCCCTCCCCCAGCAGCTCCTTCCCTTCCTCCCTGACCCAGCACCCTCACTTTGAGTCCATTCTCGCAGGCTCTTCACCTCGCCTGCACCTGCATACCCACCCTCTGCTCTGCAGCAGTGCAGCTCCCAGCCTCGGGCGACTGCAGGGCACAGAGCCCTAGGGAAAATTCTGCCCACTCGCAACCCATCACCTTTAAGCTCCAGCTCAACCCAGAGGCCGAGCTCTGTCTGGGTAAACTTTCCCATCTCAACGCGTCCACTAGACCCGAGACAGGCCCTGGAGGGGTCCCCCGCATTCCCCCAAAGATCAATTCTCCAGAAAGTAATTCACGAAATGACCAAAGTCACTAGAGGGCTGATTCATCAAAAGCCAGTTTGCAGAGTTGTTGCTTGAGACTCACGAATTATGGTCAGGGGCCCAGCAGTCAGGGCCAGGGAGTCATCGGGGGTGAGTGGGCACACAGCCCGTTTTCCAGGCTCCCCGTCTACGTTCTAGCCTGAGGAGACCCTGCAGTAACCCTCTCAGCCCCCTGTTCTTGGCAGACACACCGGGCGGAGGTGAAGCTGGTGTGGAGCCGGATGAAAGACTTATCAGCCGAAACCAGGGAGCTGCCTAGCTGCCTCCAGCCTGTTGTGGTCCCCTTCACTGGAGGTCTCACCCCTACGTGGCTGCCACCCTCTAGCTTCTACTCCATTACAGAGTCTCAATAAATACACAGGCAGGAGAACAGCCTGTATATAATTTAAATAATAATTCTGAAAGATGCCTTTACTTGCACTGGAATATAATCCATAGATTTTCTCACGGTCTGCTTGGAACACTGCGCCTTTCCCTGGGAACTAGGAGGGGCTTGTCCCTTGGAGCCATGACTTCCAGGCTTGACAGGGATAGAGCTGGGGACCTCCTGCCATCTGAGCTGCACCGAGGCCGGTTCACCTGACTCAGATCCAGGTGTCAGTCCCTGGCTGAGCACCAGCTCCCACTCCTTGTACCGCCTGTACCCGGTCCCCCCAGGCTTCTGCTGAGACTTTAGAACCTGCCTTACCGACTTCTTTCAAGGTGAGTCATTCAGCATTCAGCATTTCTCCCGACTTTTTCCAATTTAACCCAGCACCGTGTTTTGTTAATTCGAGGGTGGATTCCGCCTGAGAATTGCCTGGGCTGTTTCACTTCCCTCCTGACCCCTCCGGCTACTGCCTCTCAGCCACATCCCCACTCAGTGCCCTGGAGGCTGCTACCCCAAACAGGACCTCACAGCTTTCCCTGGCCCTGAGGCAGGAGATAGATGGGCCCCAGGCTGAGCAGCTGGGGTCTGTCCCCTGTGGATGGTGCTCCAAGATGAAGATAACAGGAAGGAGGAGAGGAGCCCTGCCCAGATAAGAGACCACACATTCCTCATTCTCGAGCTCAAGGAGACTTGAGCTCAAGGAGACTTTCCCGACTACACATGCACAGAAAGGCTCCTGAGGGTCAAAAGGGAGGAGGCACCACCCCATAGCAGGTGACGTCAACCTAACCATAGGCTTCTTCGCTGGAATCCATCTTGGCTAAGAGATGCGCACGCACACAGGTGAGGACCCCGAGATAAAACCAAATATGGACTCAGAACCAGGCAAAGCAAGATGAATGGCCAGGGGAAACCCAGAAGAAATGCCCCATATAAGTGATTCAAACTGTCATGAGGGCGTGACTCTCTCTGAGCCCGCCTGTGTGTGTCTATTCACAAGCACTCTTTTCCCTCCTAATAAACACTTTACTTGTTTCACTACTTTCTGTCTCTTTGTGGAAATTCGTTTCCACAAAGCCGACGGGCCAGGGCCTTGTCGCTGGCCACTGTCCCTGGTGGTCTAGTGGCTAGGATCCAGCGCTCTCACTGCCGCAGCCCGGCTTCAATCTCTGGCCAGGGAACCGACATCCTGCTTCAACCCGCTGCAGGCCGAGGCCACCCAAGATCAGCCCCCCAGCTCCTTACACCTCAGAGAAGAGAGAGCTGACTCTATATTTAAAAGCTGTTTCACCAAAATATCTTGTCTAATCTCTCCTCCAAATTTCTTTTGGCAGGAGGAGGAAGAAGGTGGCAATGGCCCAGCGTCAGGTAAGCGTCCAGCGCCGTGAAGGAGGCAGAGGGAAGGCTGCAGGGGTCAAGGTCTGTTATTCCTCACTTTGCCCATTAAAGTCCTTTCCAGAAAACTTCTCCAGGAGGGGAGAAAACTCCTTTGTGTTTTTGGACAAGTAGAGCTTAGGAAGGGACAAGAGAATCCGCGTGGCAAATTTGACCCTTGAAAGCCTGTTCAGCTCTGCACTTTGAGATGAAAGTGTCTCAAAAGACGTGCTCTTTTCCTGACCTATTTTGTGCCACTAAGAGGCTTGTGGGGGGAGAGCAAAGTGCAAGGACAGAGTTGACATTGGCATTGAAACTAGACTGAACTTTGTTCCCACCATGAGGACTGGAGTCAAGGCTTTTGCTGAACTTCTTCGTCAGCACCTGGGACCCAGGGCTGAGCCCCAACTGTGGGTGCAGATGGTCATCCAGGGCTGCCTGGAAAATCTCAAAACAAGGATGGATATAAGACTCATTTCCCCCAGACCATACCAGCTTTGGGGCAATCAAGGACTTAGATGACAGCTCACTAGGGTTTTGGCCCCAGTAGCTACCCAGACCCCCCAGTTATCTTCCTACCCTCTCCTCATGAAGCCCAGATGTTTCTCCTTTTAGCTACTTTTGCTAAAAACTATCTTTGCTTTTCACTCTTCAGAGGCTCCATCATCATCCCCTGTGGCCTGCTGGGCTGCAGCTGTTCTGAAGGTCCAGGAAGGGTTACCGTAAATGATTTCACGTCTTTCAGCCACTGAGTGTCTGGAGGGCCCCTGAGCAGCTCCCACACAGGTAGGGCCCCCTCGTGGCTCATGGGTCCCTTTAAGTTTTCAGTGTGGACATAAGAAGTCAAAGCTGAAAAGATAACTCAGAGTGCGGTCATACTAGTGAATGACCAGGCACGTCATCCAAGGCTGTGCCATAGAGAAGCAGCTTGGGGTCCAGGACGGAGTTAGGCGCAGACAGCTCTAACCTGGATGAGGGCTGCGATCCTCTGACGCCAAGGGTGGTCTGAGATCGAGGGCACAGGGCGGGAGACGGGGTTCGTACTGGGTGGCCAGGTCTCAGAACTGAGCGCGTGGCCGCCCCCCTTGATGGTCTTTAAGTAATGTAGCCCGCATGCCCCTACGGCCTCCAACACGGCTCCAATGAATCCGATTCATAAACCCGTCTGCACTGTTGGCATGACAACCCCACCATGCCCGTGAAACCATTCCTCCGTAAGGCAGGCTGGTTTCCTCAGCTACAGCCCTTGTCCGCCCGCTCCCACGGACTCACGAGTGACGGTCCCAGGGGTGAGGACACTGCGTTTGTCAGGACTCTTTCGATTGTGGATGACAGAAACCCAACTGAGACTAGCTTAAGCTATTTCTTAGGAACTTATTTATTATAAATTACTTATTAGATAATTAAGAATTTATTGGAAGGTACTAGAATGCCTCATGCGATCCAGGGAAGGGTCGACCAGCAAGCCGTAAGAAAAACGGGGATGACAAGCCAGCGTCTGGATGTGCCAGGACCCTCCACCTCTGTCTGTGTCTCCCTGCAGTAGCCCCCATGCTCCCTCTCGGCTACGGAGCTTTCCCCACATGGGATGACTCCTGAGTACCCCCTTCAGAAGGAGCCTCTCTGTCCCAGGGACAATTCAAATATTCCAGATGGGGGAGGACTCTCGGCGTGCCCACCTTGACTTGTGGTCAAGGGGATGGGGGCTCCCCTTAGTCCACCCACAGTACCATGTGCCTGTGTGGGGTACAGGGGAGAGCGCCCCAGGAACATGGCAGCGCCCTGGAGAACCAGAGTTCCCAGAGGAAGGGAAGGGGTTGGCGTCCCCAACACAGATTCCCAGCCCTCGTCCACAAAGCTCTTCCCCTGGATAACTCCCATCTTCCCTCGAGGCTCACCTCAAGGAAACTTGCTCTGACCACCTCCCTGTCTGGATTAAGTGCCTGCCCGTGTGCTCCCGGCACCAGCACACACCTTTATCTCTAGTTTGTGTTTCTGGTCAATTGCCTGACCCCTCCCCAGACTGCGATCTCCTGCGAATACAACTGTGGCCACATCTTTGCACTTCTAATACCTAACCCAGGGCCTGGCACGTGATATGCTTTCCATAAAAAAATGTGTTGAATAACGTATCAACAAAAACACTGACAAACAAGGGCTAATCCAGTGGCGACAGGAGAGAGGCTACAGACACTTCAGGAGGTGCGAAGGCGGCATCGCATGCCAGCTCAGAGCAGCCGAGGGGAGGCACCAAGTCATCAAGGAAAGGCTGAAGTCTGTTCAGTTTATGTTGTTTAAAACAGAGGATTTATCTATTTTTTTAAGATTTTCATTAAAAATGGTGAAACTGGCACAACACTGTAAATCAACTATACCCCAACAAAAATGTTAACAAGTAAATAAATAGTGTGAGAGAGGGACTTCCCTGGTGGTCAGTGGTTAAGAATCCGCCTGCCAGTGCAGGGGACATGGGTTCGATCCCTGGCCGGGGAAGATCCCACATGCCGCGGGGCAACTAAGGCCGTGAGCCACAACTACTGAGCCTGCGCTCTAGAGCCCACGAGCCACAACTACTGAGCCCACGCACCCACAACGAAAGATCCCGCGGGCCGCTACTAAGAACTGACGCAGCCAAATAAATAAATTTTTAAAAATAAAAAAATAAAGCCCCCTACTATTAAAACAAAAATAATAATAAAAATAATGTGAGAGAGATTTGAAGATTCATCCTCCAACAAAACACATACACACACACGTCATGATATCTTAAGCTCAAAAAAGACATATAACCCAAATTAATGTGTAAATGTGTATAAAATTATATTATTGTGGGAAGTTATTAAAGCTGTTATCAAATTTAAAAATGGTGAAAAAGTAAGCATCTATTTCCTTGATTTGTGTGAAACTGTACTTTCCAGATTACTTTCTCTGTTTATTTATTTATTTATTTATTTATTTATTTATTTATTTATTTATTTATTTTGCTGTACGCGGGCCTCTCACTGCTGTGGCCTCTCCCGTTGCGGAGCACAGGCTCCGGATGCGCAGGCTCAGCGGCCATGGCTCACGGGCCCAGCCGCTCCGTGGCATGTGGGATCTTCCCGGACCGGGGCACGAACCCGCGTCCCCTGCATCGGCAGGCGGACTCTCAACCACTGCACCACCAGGGAAGCCCTTTACATCTTTATTGGAGTATAATTGCTTTACAATGGTGTGTTAGTTTCTGCTTTATAACAAAGTGAATCAGCTATACGTATGCATATAACCACCCTTTTTCAGATTCTTTTCCCATATAGGCCATCACAGAGCACAGAGACAATTTTAAATGGACTCCTGAAGTCATTTTTCCGGGGGCCCCAGAACTGCATATTTTCAACACTCTGAAGGCCTTCGGCGTTCACACTGTAAAGACATGAAATTACCCCAAATTCTTCCTCCATAATTCATTTTAGTTTGTTTTAATAAGTGTATTTATATCCACACACGTGTATACGTCACATTGCTAAACACCCAGGAACTGAAGAGGGTTTGCAAAATAGCTGCATACACAGCAAGTTGGTGAAAACATAACCTGATAGAGAGCCAGGCTGTTCCCTGAAGCCCAGTCATCTCAAGACTGCCGTGTGCCCTGACCCAGAGCAGCCTGGAAGCACATCCTGGCAGGAAGTCTGGAAACTCCTGCGGGTCCCCACCTCCTTCCCCTTGCTCTTCTCCAGTCCCGGACCCGGAGGATAACTTCTCGTGTCTCCATATTCATAGACACACGCATCCCTGCAGTCCCGCTTTCAAGAAACGATGGCAGAAGCTCGCCCTGGGAAATGTACTGTGACAATGTCTCTTACACCGTACGGTGCTGTGGAGAGTAAAGGCACAGGTGAAGGCAGAGCCTTCCTAGCCACCCTGACCCAGAGGGCTTTGTGCTCCGGGTCGACAGCCAGCGGGCTCTCTATTGGCAGGCCCACCGTGTCCAACCAGTGACCACTGAACGCATCTTCTGAGTGATTCCTGGTGCCAGCTGGGATGGTTAATCCTATGTGTCCAGGTGGCTGGGCCACAGCGCCCAGACAGGTGGTCAGACATTATTCTGGATGCTTCTGTGTAGGAGTGTTTTGGATGAGATGAACATTTAAAGCAGTAGCCTTTGAGTAACGCAGATTGCCCTCCGTAATGTGGGTGGGCCTCTTCTGATCACTCGAAGGCCTGTATAGAGCCTAGACTAACCTCCCCAGAACAAGAAGGAGTTCTGCCCGCAGACACCTCTGGATCAGACTGACACACTTCCCGAGGCCCTCCAGCTTCTGGCCACCCTGCAGATATCGGGCTTACCAAGCCTCTACGGTCAGGTGAGCCAATTCCTTAAACTCTCTCTCTCTGTATATGCGCACGTCCTGTCGGTTCTGATTCTCCAGAGAACCCTGACACGCTTGTCTCGTCTCCAGCACTGTCCCTTTCTGGAGCAGAAGGGAGAGGGGGAAGGAGCCGGGCAGCCGTAGCCGCACCACCCCCCAGCCTCTCTGTGCCCCTTCTCTCCCTTCAGTGCCCACCTCCGCCCACCTCTGAGAGGCAGGGGCTTCCAACCATGCTGCATTTCGCCCGAGAGCATGGCAGGGAGAGACCGTACTAAAAAGTTCCAACCCAGCCTGGACCACCTAGGAGGGACCCATGCATGTGTCGGCCTCTTTCCCCTTCCACATTCATCAGCACTTACTGAGCACCTACTGCAACCCAGCTGGTGTTGGAACAATGGACAGAGATTAATAAGGCACAGCCACCTCCCCTAGGGAGCCAGAAGTTCATGTCCCTTTTCTTTTCTTTTTTCTCATAACTTGGAAACATCACCCAGACATCAGAATCACAACTATTTTTAAAATCCTTTCAGACACCACTTAAAGAGAAAGCTATAGAAGGAAAAGCTATAGACCACCAACTGGGGACCGAATTTGACAGCCCCTAGCCTTCAGGTGACTATACCCAGGGGTATAAAGGAATTTACGTGCTGAAGAGCCAGAGACATGCTCTTTAGATAAATGCAGCAGCTTGTTTAGGGACTGTTTGGTTAAAGTCATTTTCTGTCTACGCTCTGAAATGCTGATCAAAACGTTTAGGTTCTTGAAAGTGATGATGAATCCCTTACAGCGCAGATCTTTTTTAAACATGCACAAGAATTTTGGGAGTTTAAAAATGATCTTTAATTTTAGTCAAGATAGAGCATTAGGAAGGAATTACAAGCTTCCTTTTGGAAAGATAAATGTGCTTTAAAACTTTTTGTTCCCAAAAGACCCTGTAGCACTTTGCAGTGCTGTCGCCAGTATGTGGCAGCAGAGGGACTACTGTGACTTCTGCCCCACCCCCGGCTTTGGAAGCAAATCACTGACCTTTCTTTGGTCTAGGTGACTGTGCTGCGTTTGCTCTTGGCATCAAATATGTCAAACCACCATGGCATCTACTGATATCAAAAATAAGTACAGGGCTTCCCTGGTGGCGCGGTGGTTGAGGGTCCGCCTGCCGATGCCGGGGCCACGGGTTCATGCCCCGGTCCGGGAAGATCCCACATGCCACGAAGCGGCTGGGCCCGTGAGCCATGGCCGCTGAGCCTGCGCATCCGGAGCCTGTGCTCCGCAACGGGAGAGGCCACAGCGGTGAGAGGCCCGCGTACAGCAAAAAAATAAAAAATAAAAATAAGTACACCGCTTGTATAATTTATTAAAATTGAAGTGTGCATAACTTCTAACCCACTTCTAGAAATATTTACGATAGGAATAAAAACAGGAATATGTAATAATAATAAAAAAATAAGCACAACACAGAGTGGAACTGATTTGAATACATCATTCTCAATTAAACACTAGGATAGGAATCTCAGTGGCGGGAGGAGAGGGGAATTTGTTAGGTCCCAAATGTACTCTGGTCCACTTGCATGGCGTTTCCTTGGCATTCCCAAAAGGCAGTGATATGCCAGTTTTAGAGCGGTTTGTTTTCTGAATGTGCATTTTCATGGCTCCACTGTCCCAGGTACCCCTAGGCCTGGATTCCAGCTCAGAGCATTCACTTCTCTCTTCTCGGACTGCTTTTGTCCCAGCCAAGTATTTGTCCCCAACTTCCTGACCTGTGTCCCAAGAAGCCTAAGAGAACAATGACACAGTGTTCTGTTCCCCGTGCCCGGAGGTGACGGGGTAACCCCCATTAGGGATGCTGTAGAGATGACTGTCGCTTGGAGCTGGATGGATATTGGATCAGAAGACACTGAAGCCCCTTCTGGGTCTGGGATCCCATTTCTCATACAAACGCTCGGCAATGACAACAAACCATTTTCCACACGCCTCACAGTCAGCACTCCTTGGGAACAGACCCCTTAGGGGAGGCTCAGTCCAGGCGGCAGCTACAGTTTGTACCACTCTCTCGGTATCCTGTCTCGGGGGAGGGGGGGGTCCCTTTATCTAGTCTCCACCCTGCACCCACCCTTCCTCCAGGGCCTCGGTCACCACCTGATTTTCCATTTACTCCTGAGCTGATTTCATCAATGTCTGCCTTCTTCCCTTTACCGAAAGCTACAAAGGGCTGCGCTCAGCAGGACAACTCCAGGACTTTGCATACAATAGGAGCTCAGCAGCTGAATGAATGGCCGTGTGAATGTCCATCTCGGCCCCATCTCTCTTCCACGGTGAAGCTGTGTGCTGTGCAGGCCAGAGTGTCCTGCTGCCTGGTTCTTGGTGCCCTGAGCTGGCCCCACTGTCTGCGGCTCTTCTCGGCCCTTACAGGAGAGCTTGGGAGCGCTGGAGCACCACAGCACCTGTTCTTTCTGCAAATGTCCTTCCAGCAAATTCACGCTTCTGACCTGCAAAAACCAGCTCCCTTGGACCTGTTCCATTGCATTTTGACTGCAGTGCCCCGGGCTGCCACCCGCGTTCAGAAGGCCCTTCATGTCACAACAGACACACAGTCCTCTCCATCTCTGACCTAACTCCACCACGACACTGTCACTCTGCCAGCTTCCAAGTTCCTGCAACGAGTGACTTTGCCCAGGGGACGCTTTGTGGCCTCAGAGGGCAGCAGGCCAGAGGGCACGTTCCAGGGACACCAGACAGCGCAGAGGGGAGGCGCCAGCCCAGGGTCAGGTCCAATCTGACGTGACCGTCCCTCAGTTCTTCCTTCACTTGTTGGCTTTGGTTTCCTCTTCAGCAGAAAGAGGAGGTTTGGACGCATAGAGTCTCTACTGGTCCTGAAGACTGGTCATAATGCCAGGGACACGGGCCCTGAGAGCAGCCCCATCCCAGCTGGAGACCTAACGTATCTCAGTCTCCAAAGGAAACAGAAAATAATAGGAGTGTTCACCTAGATTCTTAAACTTCGCCTTAGAATGCCACGGCTGAGTCTCTCATGGACCTACACTGACCAGGGCCCAGGTGAATTACTTCTCGAATGATAATAATGGAGGAAGCTTGTCAGTTTCTTAGTTCACAACACAGTGTTGAGTTCTCTCCAACAGTTCTCTACGTCCTGTGAACAACAGGTGATTTTTTCTGGGGCCCCATCTGGGTAGCAGAAGCTACAGAGGAACCACTTTGCTCTTCTCTCTCTCATTGGCACACTCAGCCAACCATCATGAGGGATAAAAAGTTCACTTCTCCGATGGAAACAGCTCCCCCAAACGTCTAATGCTGATGCTGGTGGTGGAAGTTGAAAAAAAGGGATATAGTGATTTCAGACGCAGGTGGCAGTACGCGGCAGCTTGCAGCAAGCAGCAGCGAGAAGTAGCTGGAAGCAAAATCTTAGCTCCCTGACCAGGAATCGAACCCAGGTCACCTGGATGGAAACCAGGATCTCAACCGCTAGAGCACGGGGCCAGCAGTCAGAATCTAAGTCCCCAGTCCTTTGCCTATCTTGAAAGGAAGAATCTGACAAGGTGACGGAAGGTATAGAAGAAAGTAAAGTGTTTATTAGAAAAGCAAATACTTGCAGAGAGACGCATGGACAAGCTCAGTGAGAGCATCGCGAGAGTCGTGCCTCTGGGGGGTTTAAATCCTTTTTAAGGGGGCAGTCTTCCAGGTCTTTGTCTTCTCCTTGGCCAGTCATATTGTTTTGACCCCAAGGCTAATTTGTCTCTGGACCCTCCCCTGGGTGTGCACGCACCCCTCAATCAAGATGGATTTCATTGCAAAGGCCTCTGGGGGGGGAGACAGCAGACTTACTATGGTCTGGCATCCCCTCCTTTTTGACACCCAAGGAACCTTTCTGCACATGTGCAATGTCTCCCTCGCCCCAAGGATGGAAAATGTACAACCTCTTGATCTTTCAACAGGGTTTAGCCTCTCTGTCCCTGCTGTAAAAGTGCCCAATGTCTGGTTATCTACCCAATTCCTGTTGCTGTTTTTCATATCAAAGTGCAGATTTCGAAATATAGACAGGAGTCCAGTCATAAACCCTGGAGCCCGTTTGTCTCTTGCCTCAGGAAATGTAAACGGGGGGCTGGTAACGAATGTCTGACCTGGAGCCCACCTTCTTCCTCCCCCCAGGAGGTGTGAACAGGAGGCCAGTTGGCCTGGAGCCCATCTATCTCCTGCCTCAGTAGGTGTAAGGAAATAACGGTTCTTCCAGAAGGTGGAGGTTTTAGCTCATTACAGCATGGCTGTGGCTCTGGGGTCTCTGATGGGAATGGATCCACTAAAGGTCTTCTCAGAGATGTGGCAGCGTGGCCCAGGACACTGTCACAGTGACCAATGCTGCTCATGGAGAGAAGAGAAAAGGGAGGAGAAGAAGAACTCCAGTGGCTTCGTCTGCAGTTGTATTTCACTGTATTCTATAGGAGAAATCAAAGTGTATCACAGAGGTCAATAGCTTCTCCTGTGAAGGACCAGATGGCAGGTATTTTAGGCTTTGTGGCCATTTGGTCTATAATGGGCTGAATCGTGCCCCCAACCAAATTCATGTGTGGAAGCCTCAACCCTATACCTTAGAGTGTGACTATTTGGAGATGGGAGTCTTTATAGAAGTAATTAAGGTAAGATGAGGCCATCAGGCAGGGGCCTAATCCAATACAGCTGATGCCCTCACAAGAAGAGAGACACACACAGACTAAGGGGCAATCGTGTGAGGACCCGAAGAAGACGGCCGTCTACAAGCCGAGGAGAGAGGCCTCAGAAGAAACCAGCCCTGCTGCCACCTGGACTGCAGACTTCAGGCTGCAGACCCGTAAGAAGACAACTCTATTGCTAAGCCCCCCAGTCTACGTCGTCTGTTGCGGCAGCCCCAGCAGACTGATGCACGGCCTCTGTTGCAACCACTCCACTCTACCTTTGTACAGAGAAAACCACCACAGACACTGGGTAAACAAATGGATGGGGCCGCTCCAGTGAAACTTGATCTACAAAAGGGGGTGGGAGGGACTTCCCCGGCCGTCCAGTGGTAAAGAATCCGCCTTCCAATGATGCAGGGGATGCGGGTTCAATCCCTGGCCGGGGAACTAAGATCTCACATGCCTTGGGGCAACTAAACCCGCGCGCCTCAACTACTGAGCCCGTGCATCTCAACGAGAGAGCCGTGCGCCGCAAAGTACAGAGCCCACGTGCTCTGGAGCCCATGCAACACAACTAGAGAGAAGCCCGCGTGCCACAACTGAGACCCCATGCAGCCAAAAATATAAATAAAATAAAATAAAATAAAAAAGGGGTGGGAGCCAGATGTGACCCAGGCCCCGCAGTCTGCCGACCCCTGACAGAGCTTCATCCACAGTGCCCTTCTCAACGTCATTAGTTGGGCAGCACGTAAAATTCTAGGTGAGGACTACAGGCCCAGTGAGTGGACACAGACAAAAGTCAGAACAAGTTCAAGGCTTTAGGTATCACCACACCTGACACCTCATTTTATGTTTTATCCAATTTGCTTCTGAGAAAAACAGGGATTTTTCTCCTAATTGCCCTGTGGGAGATACTGCGTGGTTTCCAAGGAAAATAACAATTCTAAATTGTTTATTATTTAATTAGTAATGTGCACTGTTTGTACGTAGAAAAAGTAGACCTAGTATCACAGCTGGCCACTGCAAAAACCCTGCCTTTGGTGTCTGTGCTGTGGAGCCTTTTGTAGGCAAGTTGCCTTGCGACAAGGCATTTTGGTAACCAGGCCCCTTGGGTAGAATTCAAGGTCACTCACTCAGCAATCTTTGTATAATAGGACGACTGGGCAAATGCTCTCCTAGAGAAATACTCTAACATCTTTTCCTCCTTTATACTGAGGTCCTAATAAGTACATAGCACAAGAAAAGGCACCAAGGAGAATATGAAAGAAACACAAAGCAACTCACGGCCCAGATGAAACAATCTGTGAATAACTGAAAACAGTACACTGTGTTCTACACCCTAGCACCTCGCAGCCTCGTAGATACAATGAGAATTCAGGGACTGGGGAGCACGTCAGAGAAGATATCAGGGTGATGCTTTAGTGGGTGAAAGACACCCACTAAAGCATAACAACAGAAGGAGGAAGGCGTTTTAGACGGAAGAACAACGTGAATACAAGGGTGAGGGTTTACATGGCTGGTAGGGGCAGGAAACAGGATGGATGGAGAAGCCGTATCCAGAAATACATGGGAGCTCGAAGGATGGTTCTCAACTGCAAGTGGGAGGACAGGGGGTGAGCAAAGTGAGCTGGGAAGTTTCTAAAATACAGATGCTGCCTTTGCCAACCAGAGCAAAGCATGAAAGACGGGAAGGACTTGCCAGACCTTCCCAATGACCCTGATGCCCCCACCTCGTTCTGATGGGCAAGAGGCCAGTGATTTCCAAAGCGTGGCCCCTGCATCGGCATCACCTGGTAACTTACTGGAAATACAAACGTGTGTGCCACCCCTGACTTACCGAGACAGAATCTCAAAAATCTGTGTTTTCACAAGGCCTCCCAGTGAGTCTGCTGCATGGTAAACTCAGAACGCTGGGCCAGGGGCCCATGCTGTTCCACTCTGGCCACAAGGTACAGTCACCTGGGGAGCTTTCAAAGATTTTATTTCATTGTTTGGGGGTGGGGTCCCAGCATACATTTGTTAAAAGTTCCCTGGGTGATGTGCATACAGTACTGAGAACCCCTGAGCAAGACAGTTGAGCCAAAGCTGCAATGTGGGAAATATCGAGGCAAATATAATGTCCCCACTTGGGTTAAAAATAGGGACCAATACGCAAACAAATACTTGTATGTTAATGTACATAGAGGCACTATTCACGATGGCCAAAAGGTGGAAATAACTCAGATGTCCATCAGCAGGTGAATGGACAAGCAAATTGTGGTCTATCCATATAATGGAATATTATTCAGCCATAAAAAGGAATGAAGTTCTGATGCGTGTCACAACATGGATGAACCTTGAAAACATTATTCTTGGTGAAAGAAGCCAGTCATAAGAAGCATACTGTATGCTTCCACTTGTATGAAATTTCCAGAATAAGTAAATCCATACAGACCACATGCAGACCGGTGGTTGCTTAATGGGGTTTTCTTTCAGGGTGATGAAAACGTCCTGGAACCAGCTGGTGGTGATGGTGGCCTGACATTGTGAGTGCACTAAATGCCACAGAACTATACACTTCAAAACGGTTTATGTTGTGTTTTGTGAATTTCACTTCAATAAAAAAAATAGGAATTAAAAAAATACATATAAACCCTTCTTAAGAAACACACACAGTGAAAAGGGACAGGGTACAGTTTGCCTGCCAGCACTGCAGTGTGGTCCTGGGCTGTTGGTTTTCCCCACATTCTCCCATCCCCGATCTCCCCGCACCAACCAGAGAGCCTGGCTTTGTCTCTCACCTCCGGCTGCAGTTTGATCAGACAGGTGGAATGCATCCACTCTTTGCTGTTGTTCTATTGGCCCACGTTTCTACATGTTTCTAATTTGAGGGCCTACTGTCTTAGTCTGCTCAGTCTGCTGTAGCCAAAATACCATCGACTGGGGGCTATGTTGTCACATAGCTAGCCTTTTTCTCCCAGTTCTGGTGGCTGGGAAGTCCAGTCAAGGTCTGGCAGATTCAATGTCTGCTGAGGGCCTGCTTCCTGGTTCACAGATGACCATCTTCTCGCTGTGTCCCCACAGAGCAGAAGGCGGAGAGAGAGCTCCTTGGAATCCCCTTCTAAGGGCACAAATTCCATTCATGAAGGCCCCACCCTCATGACCTAATCATCTCCCACAGGCCCCACCTCCTAACACCGTCACATTCAGCTATAGCCCAACCGAGAGGTTAGGAGCTATTGACATGTTTGTTTTTTTTTAATTCCTTCATGGCTCAGATTACACATTTTCACAGAAATATGAAATGTAATTACTATAGGGTTAATCAAGACTAATGGGATGGTCTAAATATTCATCTTTTCAAAGTGTCAGATGTTATAAGTCTGGAACTCAGAATTATTATGACAGAGGGTCCCACCAATATGAGGAGGTTTGTACCAAAGAAGATGACATGAAAAAGCCAAGAGAAAAGGTGACTTTGAGGAAGTTACACGTGGGCAACATGTAAGTTGGCTCCATCTCTCTGGAGCACGACTTGACAACACAAGGCTGGTTTTAGGTGCTGCACACCCCACGAGCCAGTCTTCCGTATCTAGAAATATATCATAAGGAAATAAGCATGCAGGTCACAGTGTGGCTGCAAGATAGTCTCGTAGATGTGTTTATAAAAAGGAAAACTAAAACTTGACCCAAATGTCAAACCATAGGTTGCCCGTTAAATAACTGATTCCACATCAATACAATGAAAATCATTCAGCAGTCATAAACAACAGACACTTAAATAAACTATAGTTCAGCCATTCATTAAAAATTATTTGTGGGAAGAATAAGAAGACTTCTACTTCCAGGCAAGATGGGCCAAGGGAGACCAGATTTACCCTCTCACCAGAGATGACTGGAAAAATGGCCAAAATACATGAAACAGAGGTTTTCAGACACTGGATAACAGGTAGCACAGGACAGTCACCCCAGAGAGAAGGGAAACAAATAAAATGATGTCTATAATGACCTCCAGCTTCCTGCCTTGAGAAATCTTCCAGACCCTGGTACAGAAAGGGAGACCCAGTCAGAGCCCAGGGTCTCGCTGAGCTGAGGAGACATTAGAACTGGGAGTCCAAGGAGGCCAAGGCAACTAAAGTTCACAGGACTGAGCATCAGAGAGCAGAGCCGAACAACGAGACAGGTGCAGAAATTCCTACCTGCCTCTTAAAAGGATACCTATGATTCCACTGGGCCCACCAGATAAACCAGGATAACTTCCTATTTCAAGATCCCTAACTCAGTCCCACCTGTAAAATCCCTTTTGCTGTGTAAGGTAACAAACTTACAGGCTCCAGGGATTAGGCTGTGGCCATCTTTGGAGGGGCTAATATTCCGCCTACCCTGGTGATATAAATAAATGATGGCTCAAATTTTAAAATGGGAGGGAAGAGGCCAATATTCCTTGCAGAATATTCCAAATCACTTAAGCAAATACTCCCTGTCCACAACATGAAGCTTCACCTCCTACATCCTCAAGCACGGGCTGGACTCAGTTCTTGCCTCCAAAGAACAGAGTATGAAAAGGGGGAAGTAGTAATTGTACCGCAGAAACTTTGCAAACGCTGCCTTCACCAAGTGATTGGGGTTACTATCACAGTGAGAAGCTGTGTTGGCAGAAAGCACCCCGACACGATGCGAGAAGAAGGCCACTTCACCTCTGTGAGATCCTCCCCAGAGACCTATGGCTCCAGTCCAGTCATAAACAAAACATCAGACAACTCCAAATTGAGGAACATTCTGTGAAATACCTGACTGGTACTCCTCAATGCTGGAAAGGTCATGAAAAACAAAGGAAGGCTGAGAAACTCGCCAACCAGAGGAGACTCAGGACATGTGATGACCAAATGCCACGTGGTGCCCTGGATGGGATCCTGGAAAAGGAAAGGGATATTAGTGGGAAAACAAGTGACATCTGGATAAAGTCTAGAGTTTAGTTAATAGTCATGTATCAATATTGGTTTCTTGACACATATACCGTACAGTGGCAACGTAAGTTATCAACATCAGGGGAAGCCATGTGACGGGCATATGGGTGCTCTCTCTATTATTTTTATAACTTTTCTATAAATCTAAAATTATTCTAAAATTTTAAAAAATTAAACCAAAATAAAGGCTGTTTTTTTTTGTTTTTTTTTTTTTCTTTGCGGTACGCGGGCCTCTCACTGTTGTGGCTTCTCCCATCGCGGACCACAGGCTCCGGACGCGCAGGCTCATTGGCCATGGCTCACAGGCCTAGCCGCTCCGCGGCATGTGGGATCTTCCCGGACCGGGGCACGAACCCATGTCCCCTGCATCGGCAGGCGGACTCTCAACCACTGCGCCACCAGGGAAGCCCAAGGCTGTTTTTTTTTTTCAGACATACAAAGGCTGAAAGGATGCATTGCCAGCAGATCTGCACTTCAAGAAGTATTCAAAGCAATCCTTCAGGCAGAAGGAAAATGCCGCCAGATGGAAATCTGCATCTACATCAAAAACCCAAGAACCAGAAACGGCGACTACATGGTAAATACAAAGACTCTTTTCCTATTATTTATATCTCTTTAAAAGATAATTAACAATAAACGTGTATTGTGGCATTTATAACATACACAGACGTGAAAGATGTGACAATAGCACAAAAGTCAAAGGGGGAAAATACATGGAAGTGTACAGTTTCAGGTTCTGATACTATATGTGAAGCGGTGCAGTATCATGTGAAGATACACCGTGATAAAAGTTCGAGATGCATACTGTCAACCCTAAAGCAACCACTGAGATAACAAAAGCTTACAGCTAGTAATAGCTAATGAGCCAACAAAAGGGATAATATATAATAAAAATGAGATAAAATAAAATCAATCTTTTCTGCCAAAAAAGGCAGAAAAGAGAGGAACAAAGGAACAAACAAACAAAAACAGATGGAAAAAATAGGAAACAAACAGCAAGATGGTGGATTTATACCCAACCATATCAATAATCACAATAAGTGTATGTGGTCTAACACCCCAATTAAAAGGCAGAGACTGCTGTACTGAATTAAAAGATAAAAACTGCTCAACTACACGCTGCCTTCAAGAAACTCACTGTAAGTAAAGAGACATAAATAAGTTAAAAGTAAAAGGATGGATAAAGATACGTCATGCTCACTGTAATCAAAAGAAGGCCGAAGCGCCTATGTTAACATCAGACAAAGTAGGTGTCAGAGCAACAAATATTATCAGAGATAAAAAGGATTATTTTATAATGATAAAGGTGTCAAGATAATGATTAAGAGAATATAACAATCCTAAATGTTTACACATGTAATAAGGAAGCTTTAAAATATAGAAGAAAAGGCTGATAGAACTACAAAGATTAACAGAAGAAGTCACACTAATAGTGAGAGACTTCAATAGCCCTCTCCCAACAAGCGGTAGAAAAAATAAACAGAAAACCAACAGGCTACAAAAGACCTGAACAATACCGTCAGCCAAATCAACCGAATTGAATTCGTTTATAGAATACTGCATGCAGCAATCGTAAAATACACGTTTTTAAGCGCACACAGAACATTTACCAGACAGACCATATTCTGGGCCGTAAAACAAGCCTCAACATATTTTAAAGGATGCAAGTCATATAAAGTACATTCTGTGACCACAGTTAATAATCAATAGTAGAAAGATCTCTGAAAAAAAAATCCTCAAATATTTGGAAACTAAATAGTATACTTCTAAATAATCCATGGGTCAAAAATAAATCAAAAGGTGCATACTATTACATATAGAATGGTTGGACAACAAGGTCCTACTGTACAGCACAGGGAACTAGATTCAATGTCCTGGGATATATCATAATGGAAAAGAATATTAAAAAGAATGTATATATATATATATATATATAATGTATAACTGAGTCACTTTGCTGTCCAGCAGAAATTAATACAAAACTGTAAATCAACTATACTTCAATTAAAAAATAATAAAAGATAAATCAGAAGGAAAGTTAGAAAGTATTTTTAACACAATGGAAATGAAAATACAACATATCAAAATCTGTAGGATGCAGATGTAGCAGTGCAGATCCTAATAGGACTTTCCCATCCCCCTGGGCCCTGCTCAGACCTCACCTCCTCATGGCTCTGAGCTCACTGGAAACCTTAAAACCAGAGACACTGCTGAGATGCAGATAAGATCCGAGGCAGCCTGGCGAGGCCAGTGTGAGTGACTCTGCTGCAGCCCAGCCGTGCGGCTCAGCCTGAGGCCAGCCAGCCATCTTCCCAGCCGCCCTCAGGAGGCGCATACCTCTCCGGCACATTTCTACAGGCCATGGGGCTCCCAGGGCTGCTTCTAGCAGTTAAAATTCCTACACGTTAAAGTTTCCTGTTAACTTACCTAGTTATCTGAATCCCACAGTACACGAAAAGCTGCTGAGGGCAGAGATGCTGTCTGCTTCACTTTGATCCCTCTCAGTATCAAGCACAAGAACTATGGCTGAACTTAAGTATCTTAACTGCAACTTAACTCCTCCACTTGGAAGTCAGAAGTGCATTTCTTATAACAGCTGCATCATGATCTATTCTAATTATCCCCTAACATTGCTCTGGGATGCATCTTATGGTAGCACGTCAAGATGAATCCTTCACTCCCACTTCATTCCACTGTCCTTCTCCTAGTCTTCAATTTTGTCTAAATAGCACCACCACATACCTTCAAGCCAATGTCTAGAAGTTATCCTTAACGCATATCCTTCTTTCATACCCCACAGCCATCCATTCGTCCTAAGGTCCTGAAGGCTCTCTGTCCAAAACACATGCCAAGTCGACTTCCTTCTCTCCATCTTCACTGCTCCACCTTGGTTCAAATTCATCTCTTATCTGAATTAAATTGACCGCTGACTGCTGTTTCCCTCCTTCATCCATTTCCAACTCTGCCTCCAGACTGGCCTTTTCAAGACATCTTCCTACTTAAACTTTTCCAATAATTTCTCTTTAATCTCAGGATAAAATCCAACCTTTGAACATAACCTACAAGGTCCTAAATGATATGGTCATTTCCTACTCTTCCTCCTTGGCTTTGTCCTTCCTCCCCATCTCTTGCTAGATTAAAGCCTCAGCAGTCTCTCCTCTGTTCCTTGAACTCCCAAGCTTCTTCCTGGTGCAGGGCTTTGGCACTGGTTCCCTCTGCTGGGCACCTTCTCCCCTCAGACATTCGTATGTGTAGCTTCTTGCCATCATCTGGCTTTCAACTCAAACCCGACCTCCTCTGAGAAGTCTTTCTTGACAAAGCCCCAGCCAGCACCTTTTAAAATCAGGACCCTGGTGTATTTTCTACACGATATTTAATATTGAAATTATTTTATTTGTCTACTATTTTTCACCTCCTTGCAGCAGAATGTGAGCTCCCTGGAAGCAAGGCTCTGGTTCACCACCATCTTCCTCGTGTTTAGGACACACCTGGCTCACGGCAACCACTCATAAGCACCTCCCGAAGATGCTGAGGAATGAACTGCAATTTTCAATATCTGTAATTTATCAGAAAAAGTAAACATTTTCCTGTGGAAAATTTCAATGGAAAGGAATATAGTTATCCAGATTCAATGTAATCATTTCTTGATGAGCTTGAGATCTGCAATTAGTACTCAATATGAATTCAAAAAGGTAGAGCAGCGACAGAGTTGATCCTAGCTTCTGAAAATCAATTGAGTACAAAGTTTTAAGAAATCGTTGCTTAGGAATATACAATTAAGCGAATTAACCCCAGCTACATTAAAAAGATTTATGGCCTTTGGTGTATCTGCCATTACTTTATTTGAGTTAGGAAGGAATTTATTGCCTTTAAATACCCAGCATTAGTGACAGAAAAGGTGAAACAGCCCATGGGTCATCTCAAGTTTTATCTACTATTTCTCTTTGAAAATATACACTTCCACTGAGTCCTTATTCCCTTGAATATATTAAAGAGTAGAATCCTCTGAAAGACACATAATTTTAGAGCTCTCTACCTTCTATGGCATTCCCAAAGAAGATCAAAAAAGCATACTATAGTGTCTACCCTACAACAGTGCCTACTGCTGATCTAAAGGCCTGCTCTGTACTGGGTAGTATGGGCTTTGGCTCACAACAGGAATCGGATAAAATATCTTCTGAAGATAGAGCATCTTTCCCCACTTGCCACATACCCACATCTCTCCACAGCCCCAAGGCCTCCCCTGCCCACCCCGGACCACAGTGGCAGCTCCCATCTCCAGCTCTCCCGAGTCTGCCTGTCGGAAGAGTTCCGTACTCTTCACTGGGCCAAACAACCAGGCACTCTGCATAATGAACAAAACATTTACTGTCTCATAACGTACCTGACATCAGGGCCACCAGAGGGCCGTGAAACAAGCACAGGTGTGCACGGGTGCGTGTTATCTCAGGGCACCTGGAAGAAGGGACAAAAGGCAGGGCTGAAGTCAAGCCAGCTGAGTTCGCCAAGCCAGGTTCTCATGGGGCTGCATATGCCCGGCTGAGGCACCCTTTCTCATCCAAATACACATGTGCCATGTGGATTAAGGCTGGGAAAAAAAAAAAGATTCCTCAACTCTCCTAAGACCTGCAAAACAAGAAGGTGGTCTCTCCTCTCAGACCAATCTGATTCTTTTCACTGAAGAGGAATGGAAACTGAAGGATATCAGAGGTCAGAGACTGGCCCAAAGGGTTTTCATGATCCCTTCATTCCCACACCAAGGCAGCTAATGCCCGCACTGCTTCCAGCCCTCTGCCTGAAGGGGGTCTGGATGGCGCTCTGTATTTAATTGACAGGTGACGACCAAGGCAGCAGTCTTTTCCATCTGAATGTCTTCACTCTGGTGGGACATCCTCCAAAGCGAGGAGGTTCTCAGAGCCTTTCAACTTGCTCTGGGGCAGAAATTATGGGCCTGAGTTAATAGTTAATCACAATTCTCTTAACTCAATTGGTTCAATGAAGGACAATTATTTTCTAGTCTTACTTTTCTAGTAGAAAACGGAAAGCTCATATCGTATACCAACTATACTTCAATAAGAAAAAAAGTGAAAAAAATAAAGGAAAATGGAAAGCTAAGTCATACAATTTGTAAACCAAGAGAGGATTCCCCCCCCCCAGAAAATTTGCAGAAATTACCTATTCTCCCTATTTATCATAACAGATAGCTTATCTGTTGGGAAAGAGACTCAGAACTATTTGGAGAACCTTGGTTAAAAATAATCAACAACTGGGCATATATCCAGAAGAACTAAAAGGAGCGTACACCTAAGTTCACACAACATTATTCACAACAGCCAAAAGGTGGAAGCAGCGTCCATCAACAGGTGGATGGATAAACAAAATGTCATCTACAGATACAGTGGAATATTGTTCAGCCTTTAAAAGGAAGGAAATTCTGACACCTCAGGCTACAATGTGGATGAACCTTGAAGACATCATGGTAAGTGAAATATTCCCATTGCAAAAGACAAATATTGTATGCTTTTACTCATATGAGGTCCCTAGAGGAGTCAAATTCGCAGACAGAAAGTAGAGAAGTGATTGGGAGAGGAAAGATAGGGAGTTGTTGTTTAATGGGTACGGAGTTTCATTTTGGCTACATGAAAACTTTTGGCAACTGGATGCACAGTGTTGTCACTGTACTTGAAGCAGCTGGATTGTATACTTAAAAGGCTTTAAGAAGGTAAATTTTATGTTATGTGTATTTTGGCACAATTTAAAAAAACAATCAGCAATAATTACAATTCATTAATTTCATCCTTTTCCTTTAATAAAAATCTCCACATATTAATGTCAGATGGTCTTCAACCCATAAACATATTTTCCTGGGAGTTTTCCATCAAACCTCTCTAATCTGTAATCCTTTTCCATTTATATCAAATACATTTATCTGAATTCAATTTAACACAGAGTAGACTCACTTGGATTAAAATAATAAGGTGTTTGATTTTTTTGACACAATATTTGTATTTTCTGACTTTAAAAAAAGTATTGCTTACCAGAAACTCTGTATGTATGTTTTCACCATAATCCATGTCCTTGGTTCTCTGATCACACAGAGAAAACACTGTGGTTCAGCGTCTGAGCTTCCAGAGCAGATCATCCACTTAGTAACTGGGAGACGCTGGGCAAGCTCTTTAGGCTCTCTGTGCTTCAATTTCTTGATCTGTAAAATAACAAACATAGCTGTACCGACCTCTCTGGTAACGCTGGATGATACGTGTGGCACGTTGCGGCTTTCCCATATCGCTCAACTTAAGATTGAATTTAAGAGTTACTGAACTCCTACTGATGTTGTTATAGCAAATATGGGTCCTAAGACCCTCCCTCCCCTGTGGCTTCCTGGACCAGTTCTACTGGAGCCTCACTCTCCCTTCTC
This sequence comes from Delphinapterus leucas, assembly GCF_059928025.1. Classification (NCBI taxonomy): domain Eukaryota; kingdom Metazoa; phylum Chordata; class Mammalia; order Artiodactyla; family Monodontidae; genus Delphinapterus; species Delphinapterus leucas. The sequence goes on along the minus strand of NC_143138.1, from coordinate 2,742,106 downwards.
TGCCTCAGCAGAAAGAGTGGAGACCTGCCGTTCCACAGCTTCTCCTCAACAAACTCATCACTCCGTGGGCACCCAGGGCTCAGCTGCACTCCAGCAGAATCCTCTGCTGCTGCCGCCTGACACATAATGAACGATCAAAAGATGTCTGCTAGGGGCTTCCCCGGTGGCGCAGTGGTTGAGAGTCCGCCTGCCGATGCGGGGGACGCGGGTTCGTGCCCCGGTCCGGGAAGATCCCACATGCCGCGGAGCGGCTGGGCCCGTGAGCCATGGCCGCTGAGCCTGCGCATCCGGAGCCTGTGCTCCGCAACGGGAAAGGCCACAACAGTGAGAGGCCCGCCTACCGCAAAAAAAAAAAAAGATGTCTGCTGGGACTTCCCCAGCAGTCTAGTGGTTAAGACTACGCGCTTCCACTTCATGGGGCGCAGGTCCCATCCCTGGTCAGGGAACTAAGATCCTGCATGCTGCACAGCATGGCAAAAAGAAAAAAAACAAAAATGTCTGCTGAAGGAGGGAATGAATGAATGAATCAACCAGTCAATTTTCCAGCCTTGCTAAATGCTACCAATAAGTTAATGAAGCAGGTGACCATGGCAGATGAACGGCAGATCCTTCCTTTTAGGTCAATAATGTTAATAAACACTTTGTCTCAACTTCCTGTGATTGACAGCAACACTAATGGGTTAATTCCATCTGGGCTGGGTACCTGTGGAGTCTCTGTAAAGCACACAATGATATTCATGAAGGCTGCCTGCAGTTTTAATTGGGCTGAAAATGCTGGGTGGTAGGGAATGTGCACCATATTTCTTTCCCATGAAATCCCACAGATGCTTAGAACGAAAAGAGTTATTCAAGATAATAATCATATTGTAATAAAGTATTACAGTGGCTGGGTTGGCCTTGTGAATTTTCTACAATGAATCCGCTTACTTCAAATTGTTCAGCGGGATCAAAGACACTGTTGAAGAAGGAGAATCAATGGTCCTACTCTAATCAGCAGAGATCTAATAGCCTAGCTGAGAACCCAAGATATGGCATCACCAAGGGCAGCACTGCCCAATGCAGTACTGGGCAGTGAGGGACGGGCAGCCCAAAGCAGGCGCATCAGAAACAGAAAATCCAAGGGGCCAAATGCAAGAGACCAAACAGAATGACGCAATGTAAAATAAAACCAACAGGAAGCAGCCATTACAACCTTCCTCCACGAGGCAAGTGTGAGCACTTCTAAAACGAAAATAAAGATAAACTGTCAGCAGAAAAAGGGAAACTATAAGAAAGGGCCAAATGGAAATTTTAGAACTGAAAAACAGAATGTCTGAAAGAAACAAGGCACTTGGGAGGCGCAAGAGCAGAATGGAGATGACAGAAAAAGTTCCCTGAACTTGAAGATGGATCCATAGGAATGATCCAATCTGAAGAACAGACAGAAAAAGGGCTGAAACATAAACAGTCACAGGGACCTGTGGGACAACACCCATATCACTGGAGTCCCTAAGAAGAGGAGAAAGATGTGACAGTCAAAATATTTGAAGAAATAATGACTAAAAACTCCTCAAATTTAGTGAAAGACATAAATTTTGAGATTCAAGAAGTTCAGTGAGCCCCAAACAAGGTAAACTCAAAAAAATAAATAAACCCATGCATATACACATCAAAATTAAACTGCTAAAAACCAAAGATAAGGTCTTGAAAGCAGCCATAGCAAAATGATACATTATGTGTAGGGGGATAATAATCAAATACCACAGATGCTAGAGAATACAAAGGATTCCTTGTCAGAATTCATAAAAGCGGTGGAGTGAAATCTTTAAAGGGCTGAAAGAAATACCAACGCAGAATTCTATATGCAGTGAAAACATCCTTCAGGGGTGAAGGTAAAATAAGGGTATTCTCAGGTGAAGGAAAACAAAAGAATTCACTGCGGGTATGTTTGCTCTAAGAGAAATTGCTAAAGGAAGTTTCCGCTGGAGGAAGATGTTCCCAGAGGGAAACTTGGAACTTCAGGAATGAAGGAAGCACAATAAAAATGATAAATGTCTGGTTAAGTGATATTTTTCTCTTTTTAAGTTCTCTAAAATATGTATGAAGGCTGAAAGCAACAATTTAACATTGTCTGGGAAGCTGTCAGTGTATGTAAATACGATACATGTGACACCGTAAGATAAAGGGGGAGGGTAAAGAGACCTATGTGGTTGCAAGCCTTCTAGGTTTTTCCTGAAGCTGTAAAAAAAAAAAAATTAACTCTAGCTAGACTGTAAAAACTTAGACCTGTGTATTATAATCCCTAGAGCAACCACTAAAAAAACACAAAGGGATACAGCCAAAAAACTAACTGATATATTAAAATAGAATACTAAAAAAATACTCAAAGGAAGGCAGAAAGGGGGAACAGAAGAAGGAAAAGTGGAGGAAACAAACAGAAAATCACAAAATGGTGGGACTAATTCAACTACATGGATAAACACATTACATCACACCATTTCAAAAACAAAGGTGGTGAGATTGGATTTAAACCAAAGAAACCTATATACTGTCTACAAGAAACCGACTTTAAATATGATGATATATTGGGTTGACCAAAAAGTTCTTTCGGGTTTTCCCATAAGCTGTTACAGAAAAACCCGAACAAACTTTTTGGCCAATCCAATACATACATTAAAAGTTTGGAAACAGATAAACCACATAAATCCCAAAGAAAAGAAAGCTGTATTGTCTATATTAATATCAAATAAATTATGCTTCATATCAAGGAAAATTATTTATCAGAGATTAAAAGGGACAATACATAATGATAGAACAGTCAATTCATCAAGAAGACATACAATCATCAATTTGTATGCACCTAACAACAGATCATGAAGCCGAAACTGATAGAACTGAATGGAGAAATAGGTAAATTCACAATTGTACTTGGAAACATCAACATCCCTCTCTCAGAAATCTTCAAAACAAGCGGACAGAAAATCAGTAGGTGACATTTAGAGAATACCCATCGGACCGTGATAGAATACCCATTCTTTTCTAAGGTACGTGGAAACGTCACCAAGATAGACCATATGCTCTCAACGTATGGTTTGCTAAACAAACTTGAGCAAATCTAAAGGAACTGAATTCATACAAACTCTGTTCTTGGACCATAAGGGAATTAAACTCCAAGGCACATGTTCTTCACTGGCTCCCAGAGCTGCCTGCGTTGACCATCAGTTGCCTATGGAAGTAATTTGCTTGATAATTCACCCTTTACTGGCTGCCTCTGCTCTCCTGTCTTACTTTCCTACCTCACACCAATGTTTCCTGGGATCATTTCCCAAACAAACTCCTTTCTTGGGGTCTGCTTCTAGGAGAACCCAAGCTCTGACTACTGCATAGACAGTTAATTCTTGTTATTCATGGAAGTTAGATTCTCCAAAGTCAATGTAGTTAGTGAATACTGAATTAGCAGATACCGACCCATGGCTCCTAGGAAAAACACCGGGCCAGGTTCCTGTGAGCCTCTGGTCAAAACATTTTCATCAACTGGTCAACACAGAACCTTGTTTGATATGTATTTTTGTTTAAAGACATCTTATTTAATATATATTGTTGATTCATTAGGATCAAACTCATGCCAGCAGCACTGTAGCTCATGCCTGAATGATGTATTTTCCCCGTAAGGCATGTCACAGCCTTCTTGCTCTTAGGGACACTGGACAGCACTTCGCACTAGACTTGGGGACCATTTAAACAGCAGAATCACCCCCAGCACCACCACTACCAACAACAAAAAACAAAAATGTGGAAAACATTATACTAAATAGACCGCAAAAAGGACATGTATTTACAGTGTGGGATAGAACAAGAAGGCAGAGGTCTCCTTGATCAGTCTCAGCTGGGAACACGCGTGCAGGGAGACTCAAGTCTGTACGTGTCTGCAAATAACAGAGGAAGCCCAGGGGGTACTGATTTTGAGGTTACGAATAAATTTTCACAAGTTAGGTGAATTCTCAAATACAGAATCTGAGAATAGTGAGGATGGACTGTGTCTTTTCAATCTTTTTTTAAAGTCTTAAAGTGGTGATTTATGAATAGAACTTTAAACTTTCTTATACAGAAAGGAGAGTCTGGGTCACCTTTGCTGGTCAGCAAGGATGCCCTCTGTTCCACCAAACAGGGATGCTCTCTTTCAAAACCCTGGAACCAACGTATACTATATAACACTGTGCTGAATACAGAGCTTATGGTTTTTTTGTGGCTCTTTTCAGCTGACTTTTTATTGTGGCCATTGTTCTTGTTCTTTTCTATGCATTTGGACAGGTTATAAGTTAAGCTTTGGTGTAAACATGAAGAACTGGGGGGACCCTGGAAAAAAACCTGCCATTTCTTACACAATAATATCTATCAGTTCCAATCATTCTCAGACGGGGATGCCTGAGGGAGATTTCTTTGCCAGTTGAAAAGTAATCCTAGAGCCCAAGGCTGGTTTAATGTTTGCACAAACACCCCCCAAAAGTGGATAAAACCAGCCTTGGGTGAATGAACACATCCCACAGGTGATGAGAACTACAGCAGGGGTAGAACAGTGGGTCAAATGTTGACTTCTGAAATGTCTTTCTTCTCTAAATCACAACTATTGGGACTAGGAAAGAACACTCAAATGCATATAAGATTCCAGAAGACTACCATTAATATCTCTGACATGAACATACAAGGCTGTGTAGGAAGATGACACAAAGCCTAACTAGGAGAAAAAAAAAAGAGCATTAATTTGGAAAAGAAAGCATCATAGCAGCATAGGTTTAACTGATCTCAAGCAATGTCATTGCAGGAAACAGTAGCGATACAGAACACAGAACGTGACTAACGATCTTTAACGACTAACGGAAGACATAACATATTTTCCCCCCAGAAATTTATAGAGTTAATAATACCATAGTTTCCTTGGTACCACTTTTTCTAGTTTGTTTTACTGCAGGAACCTAGCAATAGTCAAATTCTTTCTCCGTGAGCTACCACTCACTGAAAAAGAAATATTTCAAAGCACAAAAACACTGATGTTAATTCCTTCTGACAACTTAATAAAAAGGTAGCAATTTACTCACAACATATTATCAAACATGGAAAAATATGGCGGAGATAAGAACTTTTAACACACATTCACAGGGTATTTTGTGTCATGGAGTGTGTCAGGAGAAGGGCAGTGGGGTTTACCGTAAGGGTAGGAGACTTCCCCGGGTGTCCCTTGGGTGAGTAATAAGACAAATGACTCACCACACACATAACATAGTGACAACTACTTTGAGAAAGAGAAGCCTGAGAAGATCACCGGAGATCTCCTGTGAAATCACAGAAGGAGGGGACCCTCCACACCCAGTGGAGGGTCAGGGGAGACTTCCTAGGTAAGATAGTGCCTGGAATGAGAGAACATGCAAATACAGAGAGAGAAACTGAGCATCCCAAGTTCACCGGAAACGAAAAGGTTCAAGTGTGGGGCTGGTGAGAGATAAACGGGGCCGTAGGCTAGGGCCAAGTCTTGAGGACCGTATACATCAGGCTAAGAAGTTTGGATTTGTTCGGAGGCGAAGGGGTCCCACTGTGAGATTTTCAGCCAAGCGGGGGATGATTAGGGGAGAATTATGAGTATCGTGTCAGGTTTACAAGGTAGGGAGATCAGTCAGGAAGCAGGAAGAGAGTGGATTGCAGATGCAGGGCTGAGATCAGCAAAACCGGTCAGTGGCTGTTATAGGAAGCCAGTAATCTAAGCAACAGTAACCCAAACATGATAAGTGCCTGAGGTAAGACAGTGGTAGGGGAAAAGGGCGGGAAGTGAAAAAATACTTAGGAGTCAGGATCACCAGGACATAGCAATCAACAGAAGTGATGTGTCAGTGAGACAGAGGGAGCCCGGGTGCTTCCGGCTCCCGGTCTGCATGGTTAACTAAACAACGATGTCAGAATGTCCCTCGTGACTGAGCACGACAGGCTTTTCACACATCATTATAACAGCACCTGATGGTTTAAAGATCGGAAATTAAAATAATACTACGACTGCAGGAGTGTCAAACATGGTAGGTTCTACTCTGTAATGTTAAAAAGTAAACATTTAGCTCCAACACTGAGCAAAACACTGTGCCCCTAAGACTCATTACAGCCGCGGACAGCTCCTCCCGGGGAACCTGCGGCCACGAGGGGGTATCCGGGATTCTCTGCATGCACAACAGGATCAACTCCCCTCCTAGGCAGACGCCTCCCCTGCAATCAATACTCTAAGATCTAACCAGATGGGACGTCCCCCTCCCAAAGCCTTCATAAGCACTGGGGGAACCTGCTCATATTACAGGATGGTTACAGCTTTAGGTGAGGTCTTGGCTGGGCTTCCGCGTTTCTCTTTTTTTTTCTTTTTATCTTTTTTTTTTGCGGTACGCGGGCCTCTCACTGTTGTGGCCTCTCCCATTGCAGAGCACAGGCTCCGGATGCACAGGCTCTGCGGCCATGGCTCACGTTTTTACACTGACTCTATAAACCAGTGTTTCAAATTCTTTTTTATCATCCTGCTGGTTCCCTAATTAATGGGTTAGGTAAATCTTTGACACATGCTCCTATATTTTTAAAATGATACTTTGACAAAAACAGCAAATTTCCCATACCCCACTTTTCTGTGTAAAATATAGTAGGCATAAGCCTGAGAAGACTTCACTTGTCTTACGAAAAGTCTCACCATCCAAATATGCTTACCAGTAAGGAATTTTTTTTTAATTAATATTTCTGTGAGCGGTGTTTCACCTTCCGGAGCCCAGTGAGTCTTCCAGTATCTCAATCTCTTCTCAGGCATTTCCATTACCTCCGAGGGTTACTTAAGTCAGCCTGAGAGAGGGTCTCAGGTCTTTGAGAGGCTCAGCTCAGCCTACCAACCATCACCTTGTAACATCTGGAGAAAGGGTTCAGAATAAGTCCAAACTGTTCTACACGGCCTTCAGTCTTGCCCCCCACCTATGATGAAGCACAAATAATAAAATTGCTTGGGACTTTGACCACTTGCAAGTCTCAGGTCCTCGGGGAAGTCACCTAATTAATCTTCGCGGCCCTCATGTTACACATTAGCAAAAGAGGGCGACAGCATATTCCCTGCAGGGCTGCTCAGAGGATAACAACGAGCCTGGCTCACTCTAGCTGGTCCGCAGGTGTCAACTCCCTTCATCTAAAAATTGGAATTTTTTCCTACGGGACCTGGACGAGGCGACAAAGGCCCCTCCAACTCTCAGGGTTTCTTCCCCATAAAAAGTTTGTTAAATGCTTTGGCAGAACTCAAAAACACCCTGAGACGGTGACTGACGTGAAATGCTGGATTTAAACTGTTCGACAGAGAACGTCTGACGCCCCCACTCTACCGGGTCTTCGAGTAGTTCACCTTGCGGAGCGAACACGTGCCTTTCACACGCCCTCGGCTGCCTCCCCGCCTCCGGCCTCTAAAGCCGGGTCAGCCGGTGCTCCCGCCAACCCCGCAGGGCCCTAGGGCAGAGCCACACGCCTCCCGCCCCCGGCCCCGCCCCGGCCCCGCCCCGGCCGCTGACCCGACCCAACCTATCACTCCCGGCCCCTCCCCCCGCTCGGGCCCCGCCCCCGGCCCCGCCGCTACCTGTCGCCTTCAGGCCCCGCCCCAGCCCGCCCTCCCCGGGCTCCGGCCCCGCCCCTGGCCCCGCTCCAACCTATCGCGTTCAGGCCCCGCCCCGCCCCGGCCCCGCTCAGACCTATGGTGTCCCGGCCCCGTCCGGGAGTCAGTCCCCACCCCCACACCCCGCCCTCAGTCCCGCCCACGCCCTGGAGCAGCCATGGCTGGAGTGGCCGGAAGGCTGGCGCGGCTGTGGTGCTCGGGCGCTCTCAGCAGGTAAGTGCCGAGCCCGGGCCCAAGGTCGCCCTCGGACGCCGCCGTGCTTGCGGGGGGCGCGCTGTCTGTTATCGCATCTCGGTAGCAGCAGGGTTTGCGGGCTTCCAGCAGAGCGTGACGTCAGGTGTCCCTCTCCTGCTCGCCCTCCTCTGGGCCGCAGGGTCAGGACGGCCGAGCTGGGTCTCGTCGCGCGCGTCCCCGCCCGCCCCCGCCGCCGGGCTCCGAGATGCTTTGCTGAGTTGGGGGGGTCGCGTGAGCGGCCGTGCGGGCTCGTGCCCGCCGTGGGAGCGTGCCCCCAGATCAGGTGGGGGTGACCCGTCTGCTTCGTGGAGAACGTCCTGCCTAGTGATGGTGGCGGGATGCACAGCCGGGCCACGTGGAAACCAGAACCGGGCTGTACACCGGCAAGGGGAAAACCTTGGAACGTGCCGGTTGCCTTCGGGGGTGGAGTTATGATTTTTCCGATTTTATATATTAAGCGGTCGTGTTTTGTAATTTTTTAAAAACTCTATTTTAAAATAAATAAGTTTGCACCATATTTTGTGAGAACTTGCACATTTCGCCCTTTATATACATTTTAAGTTTTCCTTTCATTTTCTGCTTGTAACTTGCCAGGTGCCAAATTCATGTAAGATGCAGTTTTTTCCCTATTTGAAAAAAAAAAAAACGGATTCAATTATTTAATGTAAAACTCATAGAAGGCTAATTTTACTGAATGAGGCTAATTCAAGGTTTGAACCTACTCTTTGAAAGTTACATTATTGCAGAGGAGGTGATACATTTGTTAGGTTTGGGCTTTATTTGTAACTATTATTTTAATCATCTTTGATGCTTTTAACTTTATTACTCAGGGTCATTTGTTGTGAAACAACAGTGTTGTTTGTTTGTGACCTCACTGCTGTGCATTGATGCTTTCCCCTCCCCTCTGCTTACTGTGTGTGCTTAAAAAGCTAGTTACCTGGTAGCACTTGCTGTCTCTGCTCTGCACCTGGCTCATTAGACATCTCTGGGTTAGGGGTGAGTATGTCTGCTCAGCAGGCTTCACAGCCTAGCATCCAAGGCAGGTAGATTTCCCCCAGGTAGGTCTTTCACCTCCCTAAGAAAGAAGTGCTCTCTATCTGGAATGCCAGCAACTGCTCATCTCTGCTCTGAACATTTCTTTTTTTTTTTTTTTTTTTTTTTTTTTGCGGTACGCGGGCCCCTCACTGCTGTGGCCTCTCCCGTTGCGGAGCACAGGCTCCGGATGCACAGGCTCAGCGGCCATGGCTCACGGGCCCAGCCGCTCCGCGGCATGTGGGATCTTCCCGGACCGGGGCATGAACCCGTGTCCCCTGCATCAGCAGGGGGACTCTCAACCACTGCGCCACCAGGGAAGCCCTCCTCTGAACATTTCTTACATCTTCATTTTCCCCTCCTTTCACCTGTGTGTGTGCTGGGACACACATGTTTGCTGAGCAGAGTAAGGAATTGACCTGATAAAAGTTTATACTTTGTTGATCAGTGACTATGTGACTGAGCAAAGGGCTTATGTGCCTGAGGGGCAGAAAACCAAATTCTGACAGCAGGAGTTTGCAGCAAAGTAAGGATTTATTGCAGGGCACTAAGCAAGGCAGTGGGAGGACAAGCCTCAGGTCCACTCCAAATTGATCTTTGTGTTACAGGCTTTTTTTTTTTTTTTTGAGGGGAAGAACAAAGAAGCTGAAATTAATTATCCTCTTGTGACATTTATTAATCATTGCGTGTCTCTGGTTTATAACTCTCTGGCCAGGTGGTCCATGGCACAGGGGTCTGTGAGTTCGTCCGGCTCTGCAGAAACAACCTGAGTCTGCACGTTAACAATGATGTCTATAATAGCAGTTTTAGTACAAAAACAATGTTATTGACAGCAGCAATTTTATTCATCTGACTCTGGTTGATTAGTGCTCAGTTAGCCCAGGATTGAGGTCAGAGGAGACAAGAAAGGGAATAAAGTTTTGGACAGAGGGATGACTCACAAACTCGGTAAGGAAACTCGGTTTTAGGGGGGCTCAGTTTCAACTGCAGAGGCTGTTTCTGGACCTTGGGGCCCAAATGACTGAATTCTTTGTACTTTACCCCCTTGGTCTCAGTATCTTTATTTTGTCTGGGGGTGGGGCAGGCATATTAAACTCAGAGACTGAGATTGTCTTTGCCACTGTTTTATTTAACCCAGGTTCACTGTGGGAATAGTAATAATTTCACAAGCCAGTAGCATACAGGATAATGCCTCTTCATAAGGCAGTAAAGAGTTTTGACTTTGCCATCCAAGAGCTGATGTCCAGCTGCCAGCCCACAAGTAAAAGTCCCTTGATGCTGGAGCAGGTTGCTGGTGTGGCCAGGCAGGCTGATTCTTCGGTGGCCGCTACATGGCTTTCACCACTGCTGATCGAAGAGTCCCCTTTACCATGGCAGGAGCTAGTGCCCCAAGGTCTTGGAGAGCTGTTTGGATCAGCAGAGGGGAGCCTTGCCCAGACTGACACTCTCGGACGGTCCTCACAAACTCTGGGGATTTATAGTCTCAGTGACCCCTCTGCATATAGTCACTTCATCTGCTTTTATCAGTACATCCCCTGCAGGACCCCTCAGACGCTGAGCTCCGAGCGGCTACCAGCCAGGAAGATGAGATGTCAACCTGACACAGCTCACATCATTCTTATATCAAAACCCCTTCACTTCTAAAAACAACTTTTTGGGTTTTTGCTTTCACTTCAGTTGTACGCAAGTGGCTCTGCAATCTTCACACCCCGCGCAGCACTCCGGGTCTCCTCCATCCCACAGGCCTCTACTGACTTCCTGCCCGTGGCACAATTCCACGGCTCCCCGGCTTCTGGCTGCTTTCTCTCTGATTTGAAGGCTACATGACTGCCGTTAGCTTCGGTACTGATTTCTTATCTCGGGACAGTTTTGGAAACCACTAACCATTCACAGCCAGGTGGCTGGGGAAGTATAGGGAAACTATTTCTGGAGAAACGTAGCATTTTGGCGTGTAAGGGCTGGGAACGATTAGCAGTCAGCCTGCCTGTTTGCAGTCCTCTGCAGGTCACTCGTTTCCCGGCACTTCAGCTGCACTTGTGTGGCCCAGCAATGAGAGCCAGCCAGGAGGACTTTGAAAATGCCACGAATCAGGTGAAACTCTTGAAGAAGGATCCAGGAAATGAAGTGAAGCTAAAACTGTATGCACTGTACAAGCAGGTAAATGCCTAAGGTGCGATATAAAGGCATTTTGAGCGGATAGGTCCTCAGACAGACGTGCTGTGTGTTGTACTAAAATGCAGCCTTAATGCTTTTAGGGATTGTGTTGCTGCCTTTCCTACCAAGAGTGTATACGTGAGAGTTTATTATATTAGACTTCAAAATATTATTAAGGCAAAAAGTAACTCCTCAGGACCACTCCAGAGTAAAAGAGACTTAAAAGATATAACAACCAAAGGTGTAGATCTTATTTGGCCACTAATTAAAATAAATCAGCTGAAGAAGTGCTCTTGAGACAATTGGGGAAATTTGATTAGAAACTGAGTATTAGGTGTTACCTAGGAATTATTCTTAATGGCATCATGGTTGTATAAGAAAATGTTTTGTTTTTGTTTTTGTTTTTTTTTAGGAATGCATACTGAGTACCTAGGGGTAAAATAGTATGGTGTTTGGCATTCTCTCAAATAATGAAGCGAAAAAGGAAAGAAAAGGGTGGATGAAGCAAGTATGGCAAAAATGAGCATTACTGAGTTTGGGTGACGAAGATTGGGAGTTCATGACAGTATTCTACTTTTGTATATGTTTGAAATTTTTTATTACAAAATTTTAAGACTCAAGTTTTTAAGTTACAATGTCTGAAAAATGTCCTGGGAAGCCAGCCCCTCTGGGTTCCTGTGTGTTTTCTATTTTTCTCTTCCTGTGACGCATATGAGCCTCTCTTACTTTCATACTGGTGTGTATAGTAAAGAACTTAACTTTGCCCCCAAAGAGGTCTGACCTTCGCCCTTGGCTTCTGGGAGGTAATTTCTAAGCCCTTGAAATGCCAAGCGCGATAGAAGTGTCTTTGTTTGCCTGTAGAGCCTAACAGTGCTATTTAGAGTAGGGGCTGCGATTACACTTTAATCATGCCGAGGTGGTGGAGCCCCAGTGAAAACTCTGAACACTGAGGCTTGAATGAGCTTCGCTCGTGGGCAGTACTCTGTGTGTTGTCACTCATTAGTCTGGGACTGGAAGAGTACGCTGTCCTGACTCCGCAGTGGCCGGTTGGCGGCGGCCTGGGGTGTCACACACACACCTTCCCCAGATTCCACCCTCTGCATCCTCCCTTGCTGACCTTAATCCGTATCCTTTCCCCCTAATAACCAGTAACCAAGAGTACAGCAGCTTTCAGTACATTCTGTGAGTCATTCTAGCAGATTATTGAACCCGAGGGTGGTTTCGGGAGCCCCCCAATCTCGCACTTGGTGTCAGAAGTGGAGGGGGGCAGTCTTACGGCCTGCGTTGCCTCTAATTTCTCAGATGGCTAACTCTTGCGAGGTGAGTCTTATCTCTCTTTCTTTGGAGAGTCTTAGCCTCCTTTGCTGCCCTTGTTTTTCAAAGCCTCTTTCTTCTTTCCTCTTTCAGCTAGTTATATTACAAAGTTGAAAAGCATGGTTATTAAATGGAGTTTTAAATCGCCATCTCTGAAAATAACTGAGTGCGTATTTTTTTCATCTCAAAACACTCAGTGCGCCTCCCCTCAAACAAGTAAACTTTAGTTGCTTTTTGGTTTCTGCTTGCGTGTCCTTCAGTTAAGTGTCCTAAGGGCCAGCGGCTCTGATGACCCCACCCCTGCCCCCTCGTACGCAGCTGCAGCTGTGTTGCTCAGTTATCAGATATCTGCCATGGAACTGGGTTGGGGAGGGTGTTTCTTTTGAATGGGCTTTCAGAATACACTGTGTGTTCAAAATGTTTGTGGGCGAGTTACCTTTGAAGATTGTTTGCTTGAAGATTTTGATCATGTATGAAGAATGTGACCATCGCTAAAACTAATGAACGATGATGATTTTTTAAAAAGTATTCAATACTTTCCCCAAACCCTAATCTTGTGTTATTTTCATGCACAGGCAGTTATAACTTATTTTAGGGACGGATAGCCAATGGCATATTTTGTCCCTCCAGTCTTTTTTCTCTTGCTTGTGCATTTTTAGCAACAGCATCAAAGGGAGAAGAAAATTCAAATAAATTTATGTACCTTGGGAGGGAAAGGTGCGTTCACGCTAGCGTGCATCTTATGGGTCTTAACTATTTAAGGCTCCAGTTTGCATGGGCGTTTGACCAATAATTGCCCCTCTCCTTTTCACAGGCCACTGAAGGACCTTGTAATGTGCCCAAACCAGGTGTGCTTGACTTTATCAATAAGGCCAAGTGGGATGCTTGGAATGCTCTTGGCAGTCTGCCCAAGGTACATTTACTTATCATTCTGCTTTTATTCCATTTGCTGTGCTCCTAAAGGAAGGGGTTGCTTCTGATTATTAAGCCTTTACAGATGAGCCTTCTAGATCTTGAGACCCCTCTACCGAACCAGAATCTCTGTTCTTTCTTCATTGCCAGGAAGTTTCTCAGAATGCTTGTTCACTGACCGTGGGCTGAAATTGTCATCTCTCTTCAGGAAACCGCCAGGCATAACTACGTGGACTTGGTGTCCAGTTTGAGTGCTTCATCTGAGTCCTCCATCCAGGTGACACCTGCAGCAGACAGGAAGCAACCAGGAAGTGACGCCCTGGTGGTGACCTCCCAAGATGGCATCACAACCATCACATTGAACCGGCCCGACAAAAAAAATGCACTCACCACTCAGGTAACACGACCTGCCCTAAGAGTCCGTCTTGCTTTTCTTTTCTTCCTCTGTCTGTTTCACTCAAAAACTATAGTGTGTCAGCATCCTTCCTGTTTCTGTGAGAGCTCATGTTTGATTTGTACAGAAGATTAATGATTGCGGCTACTTCATACAGCAGAGTGGGACATTCGTTATTTAGAATTCGTGAGCTTCGGGTAGGTTCTGCATGCCCAGAAGGCACTGCAACTTTTCTGATGACGGAAACACAGATAAATGATGTGAATATAAATGAAACACATGTCACAGTAAGAGAGGATGCGGAGGGCTTCTCTAAGGTTGGCGTAGACGCTCCCTGGACATATCTTCATGTCACTTAGACTTGAGAGTGGGTACTAATCTACTTGCATGGAGCTTTATTTTGTACAAGTAGAGGGAAAAAGGAGAGAAGAACTTAAATAGATCATAACCCAGCTCTGCTTGAAATGAGCTGCTTCACAAGGGCACTGTTAGTCTTTGAATCGGTCATTGAACTAGAACAATAATAGAAATAACCCCTTCCACAACCTAAGCATCCATCAATGGATGATGGACAAAGAAAACATGGTACATATACACAGCGGAATACTGTTCAGCCATAAAAAATTGTGAAATCTTGCCATTTGTGACAACGTGGATGGCCTTGAGGGCATTATGCTAAGCGAAATAGCTTAGAGAAAGGCAAATACCGTATGATCTCACTTACAAATACAGAGAACAGCAGATTGGTGGTTGTCAGAGGTGTGGGGTGAAGGGGGTCAAAATGTACAAACTTCCAGTTATAAGATGAAAATGTCACAGGGATATACTGCACAGCACAGTGACTATGATACTGTTTTCCGTGTCTAAAAGTTGCTAAGACAATAAATCTTAAAATTTCTTATCACAAAGAAAAAACATTGTAACAATTTGTGGTGATGGACATTGGCTTATTGCAGTCATTTTACAATGTATACAAATATTAAATCATTATGTTATACACCTGAAACAAACATATGTATCATTTAAAAAAAAAAATAAACCGAAGTTTAAGGAAAAAATAGCCACTTCAGCCCTTTCCCCTTGACAAAAAAAGTAGAGAATTAATTGGATACTTGGTGCTGAACTGGGAGTAAAATTCAAAAGGGCTGTAACCCCTTTTCATTGGACGTATCACCTCTATTGTAGTAGAAAAAGCACACTACCTTAAAATAGTCTTAAATAAGGATCCCATGAAGTTGGATATGCACTATGCAGTTAACAAAGCACTCGAGTCTCAAAACATTTTCCTTTTCTCCTGACTCTTTTTTTTTTTTTTTTGCGGTACGCGGGCCTCTCACTGTTGTGGCCTCTCCCGTTGCGGAGCACAGGCTCCGGACGCGCAGGCTCAGCGGCCATGGCTCACGGGCCCAGCCGCTCCGCGGCATGTGGGATCTTCCCGGACCGGGGCACGAACCCGCGTCCCCTGCATCGGCAGGCGGACTCTCAACCACTGCGCCACCACGGAAGCCCACTGACTCATTTTTATATATCCATGATAGTAATAGTAATAACTACTCTTTACAGAGTGGCGCGTGTGTGTCGATACTTTCCACACAGAGGTTTAATTCCCACAAGGAGCCGACCACTAATGCTACCTAACAATAAAATAATTAGGTTAAGTACTTATTTGCTCCAACTCACATGACTAATAACCAGGAAGATCTAAGTTGAAGCCACGATCTCTCCATCCCTTAAGCCTGGCTCTTCCCAGATACCCTGTCATGCTTCATCATCATCCCGGTAGTCATGGTGGAACTACTTCCTCATTCCCTCCCTCAGTAGAAATGATTTCACCTCCATTCATACGTTATGTAAAGTCCATGCGTCTGTTTTTTCAGTAAAGGATGTGTATCTGTAAACGTCAGCGCTCTTCACCATTCTCTCCCTCATCTAAGGTAGAAACTGCACCTGTTTTAAATGCCTTGAAAGCTATGAGAGCTACACGTCCAAGATTTTCAGAGACGTTGCTGATTTGAAATATTGGGCCCACTGTTCTTGACGGAGTCCAGCCTCTCACCCTCCATAACACTCCCAGGCTGCCTGCCACACTCATGCTGTCTTGACGTCCCAAATAAAAAACTGCTTCCTGGAAATCTTTCTCTGCTCCCCGCCCCGTCCTACCCACCCTAGAAAAGGACCGGCAGCTCCTCTGAGCTTTCTGCTGCTTTGTACTTTCCACCCATTTTAGAGCTGTCCCTCCCCGTCTATTAATTCCAAAAGCTCAAGGACTGTGTCTAACTTGTTCATTTTGGGGGAAAAACGTGGATATGTTCCCCAGCATCTTCTACATAGCACTTGGTACAGAATACGCACCACGTAATCATAGAAGGAATGGAAGTCCTTTCAGTCTTTCGTTCTGGCTCTATAAATACAGCCAGCGTAAGTGTTTGGCACTTTGCAGAGGGTGGGCTTTGCAGACTGATGTTTAGTGAAGACCCTGGGTGATGGTTACCATTTTCAGAGTTTTTTTCTTTTCCTCGTCTTCCCCCTTTCACACAGATGTATCACGACATCATGCTTGCACTTGAGGCTGCAAGCAAGGATGATTCAGCCATAACTGTTTTAACAGGTGAGACATTTTCTTAGATTTCTAGTTAAATTTCTATTTGGGGGGATTTTCATCTAAGTAGGAAATTGAGTAAATAGGCTCTAATATCTTTCCTAGTGCTAAGATACTCTAATTCTTAAATACATAAAAAATACGATAGACACAGGATTGATATCTTTATCACGTAAAAAGCAGATACCAATTGGTAAGAAAAGTACTAAGACCTATTAGATAATCGGGTGAGTAAAATGAACAGATAATTTATATGAGAAAGTACAGGCATAAAAGAAACAAGGAAAATGCAACCAGATTAATAAACAGAAATCAAAATGATGAGATACCACTTTATACTTACCTGAATTAGCAAAATTTCATGTTATACCCAATTTTGACAAGGTTATGGTAGAATAAATGCCTCTACTCCCTTGCTGACAGCAGCGTGATGGCTATAAAAAGTGTACGTAGCTAAGGAAAGGGCATTTGACAGTATGTAAAATGTTCATATACTTTGATACAGGGATCCCACTTATGGGAATTTATTTTAGGGAAATTATCCAAGAAAAAGGAAAGGTCTCATGCAAGAAAGATAATCTTTGCAGCATTACTTATAATTGTGAAAATGTTAAAACACTGTAAATATGCTGCGTGACAGAATAATAAAGCACATTATAGAACATCCAGTAGACTACATACTGTACAAGTATTAAAAATTACAACTCTAAAAACCGACAGTATAGCAAATGTTTAAGATATAATAAAAAGCATTAGCAATTATATCAGCACTGTGATAATAAGTGGAAAATATGATGGATGCTTCTGGGCCTGGGCTGATGAGAACTCAGAGAATGGAAGTCATTGAACCTGGAAGGGGCACTGCGTGTAGTGGTACAAGCTGAGGGTCAGGACTCGGATCAACTGGTGTTTAAATCCGGGCTTCATTCCTTACTACCTGTGGGCGACCTCTGCTTCCTGAATGGAGAAGACAGTGTCTTCCTAACCCCACAGAATGGTCGAGGTGGTGGCACGAGACAGTGCAGGGCAGGGCTCACAGCAGGTACTTGGGAGACGGGAGCTGTTACCGTTTGTTGACGCAGTGGAAGCAGGACTGATTTTATTTTATTTTATTTATTTTCTTTTTTGGCCACGCCATGCAGCTTGCGGGATCTTAGTTCCCCAACTAGGGATTGAACCTGCACCCTTGGCAGTGAAAGTGCGGAGTCCTAACCACTAGACCACCAGGGAATTCCCAGAGTGATTTTATTTTCTTTTAATTTTCATTAAAATTTGTAAAATATATAATATTATATAGAGATATCAGAGATCTTTCAGTAAAAAAGGGAGATGAGGAGAAAGAGAGATACCTAACAGCTGATGAGGGGGGGTGAAGGAAAGGGAAGAGTTGAGCATGGCCCTTGTATTTCACAAATACACCTCGGAGAACGGAGGCAACAAAATCAGTCTAGAGGTGGCGTTGGCTTGATACAGGAGAAGAATGTTTTCTGTTTTTTTAATTAAAAAAAATTTTTTTAACATCTTTATTGGAATATAATTGCTTTACAATGGTGTGTTAGTTTCTGTTCTATAACGAAGTCAATCAGCTATACATATACATAAAAAATTTTTTAACTAAAAGTATGATACAGGCACATGGTTTTTTAGAAAATCCAGAGATTGTGAAATGGCATATAGCAAAACTAAATCTCACTCTCCTTGGAACCCCAGTCTTGCTTCCTAGAAAAACTCAGCTTTTCTTGAGCCTTCCAGAAACTGCCTACGTGTGTATGTGTGTGTACTCCACCTCTTGTAAACAGAAAAGGAAGCATATAGTACATACATGCTATACCCACCTTCTCCTAACAGCATATCCCGGAAAATGGCTCTCTGTCAGCACGTATACATCTAAGTTTTTCTCTGCAGGACTACAAAGTACGAAAGTTTTGGGATTCCATAATTTATTTCATCATTCCTGTATTGCTGAATGGGTAGACCGTACTTAGCCTTTTGCTATTAAAATCATGCTGCAAGGGTATCCTTGGACACATGTCTTGCAGTGAATGCGCAAAATCCAAAGGCTATGTTCTTAGAAGTGAAGTTGCTGGGTTTCATAATAATGGTAATACCGGCTAACGTTTTTATCATACTTCCTGTTTGCTGACACTAGCCTAAGCATTTTAATTCATCTGATAGCGTTTTGATTCTTCACTTTTCTAAGCTTTCTTGCAATAACCCCGTGAGATTAGGCCCTATTATTACTCGTATCTTACAGGTGAGGAAACCGAAAGGTTAGGTTTTGATAAATAGCACTTTTCCTGTGGTGATTTTCTGTATATCCTTCACGTTCGTTTTCTAGTTCCTGTTTGATCTCAGCGTTGTAATAGTAGGTCCTTTAATTTCCAGAAAGGATTTTTTTTTTTTTTTTGGTTTTCCATTTCTGTTATCAATTCCTAGTTTATTGTATAATAATCAGAAATGATTGGTTTTACTAATTCTACTTTTTTTAGAATCTATTAAAATTTCGTGTATATTAGCTATATATTGAAATCTCTGCCTTGAAGATTAAGAATCAACAAAATGGCCAATATTTTATATCATCCAGGGACACTTAAAAAGTAAGTTCAGGGACTTCCTTGGTGGTCCAGTGGCTAAGATTCCGTGTCCCCAGTGCAGGGGGCACCGGTTCGATCCCTGGTCGGGGAACTAAGATCCCACATGCCACACGGTGCAGCCAAAAAATAATAGTAATGAAAAAATATTTTAAATAAAAAAAATGTTTAAAAATTATAAGTTCATTCTTGATTTTTAAGGTATAGAGTTACAATTATATCAATTAGACTTGCCTCTCTAATTCATGTTATATAGATTTCCTAAATTCTGTTTTCTAATTTATCTGTCTGGACTGAAAAAAGAAAATTAAAGGCATCTGTTTCTCTCAGCCCATGCTACGCTGGGTCCCCCCCTCCCCAGAGCCTTTGCACATGCTGTCACCGCTGGAGAGTATTCCCCCCACCCTCTTTCCATCTACCCCTGCCCGTGTCCTTCAGATCTCAGTCCAGTCATTCCCGCCTTAGCAAAGTCCCTCCCTGAACCCCCCAGGCGAGAGCAGAGCCCCATTGCCTGCTCTCCTGTCCTCGTGTCCGTTTGCATCATCATAGTTGCATTGCCTACAGTTATTCATGTGTCTTTAAATCAAGGTCCAGCTGACTCCCTGGCCTGTCAATTAGGGCAGGACCCCAGCTGGTCCACCAGTGTATTTCCAGAGCTTGGTACAGAGCCTGGCACATACAAGATGCCCAGTGACTACTGCAGAGTGAGTGAGTGCTGGATCCATGGATTTTGTTTACAGGCAATGGGGACTATTATTGTAGTGGGAATGATCTGACCAACTTCACGGATATTCCCCCTGGTGGAGTGGAGGAGAAAGCCAGAAGCGGGGCCGTTTTACTGAGGTGAGAGCACGTTTGTCTCATCCCGGGGGGCTTATCCTTATCGGTGTGGGGTCTTCAGCTGCGCCAAAGTAAAATAAATACTTCTTAGGTTCCGTGTAATCGGCTGTGACTTTAGGCAAGCATATTTCTCCAAGCTTCTATCAGTAGGGGGCATTTGCTCCATCACTGTAACTTCTGTTACCCGTTCTCCTGGCCTCCCTACACCACATTTGATTGGAAAGCATACAAGTCAACTACCGCTACCAATTAAATTCTCCCATATTGAGGCAGAGGAGTTTAGCAACTTCTCCTCTGGCCAGAGGAAGGCGTGACTGCCATGATCGCTGCTCATAGGAGACTTGAAATGGTCTGGGAAGACACAGAGGGCGTGAAGGCGTCTCCTCCCGCCTCGTTAGTCCCCGCTGCGTCTCTGGTGCCCACTGAGCTGTGATACTGCAGCACGTGCTGGCAGCCACCCTCGCCTCTGAGTCTACAGCTGGCTTCCGTCCCTGACCGAATGCCTAGAACACAAGATTTGAACCAAGGCTGACCTGTGGGACTCTGCGAGTTTCCCTCAAGTGCCGTTCAGATGGGAGGAACCTGGTGCGAGAGGCCGGGGAGGTGGCAGGGCAGAGAGGCACTGCTGGGCGATGGGAAATCCACCAGCCTGGCCAGAAAAGCACGTTCCAGACTCACCCTGTCTCGCCTGCATACTTCAGTGATGCTACTTTGGCATATTTAAACATGCTTTTATATTTCCACGTCTGTAGGGATTTTGTCGACCGTTTTATAGATTTTCCGAAGCCTCTGGTTGCAGTGGTAAATGGACCAGCTGTAGGAATCTCCGTCACCATTCTCGGGCTATTTGATATCGTGTATGCGACCGACAGGGTAAGTCAGCTCCCAGAAATGTATGAAGTTATACAAGTTAAAAAGAGATCCTCTGAATTCTCCTTTATTGTTGCTAGTAGTAAACAGATTACATATGGTTTATGGTAGAATGGACCGAATTTAAATTTTTCCCAAAGAATTAGTCTAATATGACGCTTTTTTTTTTCTTTACTATTAACTTGAATTTTCCTAAACACGAATATTGTTGTGAACATTTTTGCCCCAGCTCTTTTGGCTCTGTGCTCTAATCCCGTTACACAACACTTGTTCATTTTTACTCTAAAACAGTCAGGAACCTTCAAAGCTTGTTAGCAGGGGGCAAAAAATAGCTGCTTTGGAGGTTATGCAAGTGAGTTATTTGATCAGTTTTTCCAAGTAAATGAATCGTGGAATTTATAAATCCAGAATAAGGAAGAACTTTCAGGCGTTATTCTACTTTCACTCCCTCCTTTGCAGATAAGAAAACCAAAGCTCAGAGAAGTCGTGTTCACCATTGAATTATATAGATTTTAATTTTTCTTCCTACTACAGTCATAATATATGTCATAGTAGAAAATAAAATTTTGGAAAATATGGAGAAGTACAAAGAAAAGAGTTAATTTAAAAGTCACTCCTTATCTCACCACTCAGATAAGCAGTGCTAACATTTGGGTTATTTAACTTATCTAATTTAACCAGTCCCTGACACTGGAACCCTAGAATATTTCCAGTTTTTATCCTTATAAACAAAAATGTGATGAACGTTTGTCTTAGAACGTTTACTGTAGAACTAATAACCACCTCTTAGGGTTATCAGATTCTTGGAGTGACTTTTGCTTTTGTGGCAGTACAATTTGCTAATGTACCTACAGCCTTGCCGGGAACACTTGGTTTTTACCGCTGAAGAGATTCCTGGCTTTGTTTGGAGGTGTTTTCTCCACTGATGGGGCCGTATATGAGGGTCCTTAACTCTGTGGCTCACCTTTTACTGGATTCCTTTCAATGAGGTTGGGCATATTGTCGGATCTAATTTTTACTAATAATTTTCCCATAAAAATAGCAAATGGAAGTCTAGACGCTAGGCTACCTAACCTTTGTAGGTGGAAGTCTCTGCTCAAAGGCAGAAATTAACAGTCTTCGGTCACATTCTGTGTGATAAATGACCAATTAATTGACCTGCTTTGAGCAGGGTGGGATCAGGAGTTCCTGACCTGAACTTGGGGGTCTCATTCTTCAGTACTTGGAGGCCAGTATCATCATATTTGAATCTTGTCACGATTCTCCCACTGGATTCCAAATGATTGTCATGTACATCATCTTTTTAAAGATTTCTAGGACTCCCATCTTACGATACAATTTGAATTAAAATTGAAATCAGAGGGAAATGCGTATATATTATGTATGCTAAAAGATTGGGCCCAAAGTAAAATATTTGACAAGTAGTGACCACTGCTAAGAGTTCACCCAACTGAATTAAACCAAGGTTCAATTTAAAATCAGGCAAAGACACAGAAGAAAGAAGCTGTGGAGAGGAATTCATTTTACAGGGTTTCTCATTCCTGGCTTCATGAATAGATACCATATTAAATGTGGGTTAACATTTAACCCATATAACCAAGTTATTCTTTATTATGGGCAATAAGTAGTGCCTCTGCCTATTAGCTTCTCTGTCAGCAAACAGTACATTTCCTCTTTGAGTTAATAAAAAGGCAGAAATCATAACAGTAATAGATCTTTGAGCGCTCAGTATCTAGGAGGCACTCTGCTGATGCAATTATATGTGTTCAGTAAATGCCCATGTTCACTGCCCTGCGAGGCAGGTGCTCTCACCCCATTTTACAGATGAGAAAACTGTGGCACAGAGAAGTTAAGAAGCTCCAGGGTCACCAGGCAGCCTGACGCCAGCATCTAACCCTTAACTACATCTACTGCTCCATTGCTTATAATAATGTTTATAAGTGAATTAAATGCTGCTTATTATCAGCTTTCCACGCACCTGTTTGTGGCTCTTACCAAGGTCGGCTTCTTCTTTCAGTTTTCTGGTCATGTTCTTTAGGCTGTGACTTCTCAGCACATTTTCTCCAATACACTTTCTTTTAGGGGGGGAAGGAGAACACAGGTGACATTAATAACTGTTTACTTTATACTTTTATTATTTTGATTTGTATGCTTTGTACATTATATGTTTATATCTTCTAGCAATATTCATTTAAAAAAACCCCGCCATACCTGATTATGGGAAATGAAGTCTAAATATGCTGTTTACGGAATTGTTGATTATAAGTTAATTTCCTTTCATAAGAACTTTTCATTCATCAAGAAACACACAAAACTATTTCTGACATCTAGAAAAAAACTACAAATGACTCTGTAGTCTAAATAACCAATATTAAAGTAGTTTCTGGTATTTAAAACCAATCAAAAAACCTCTGGGGCAAAATCAAGACAAATGGCAGATTGAAGAAGTAATTTTTCAACTCACAATAGAGGCTAACCTTTCTAATGTATTTTTTAAAATGTGTCTATAAAGTGATGGATCAACAAATTAATATAAAAATACACGACAGAGAGGAATAAATAGCTCACAGAAAAGAAAGTGTAAATGGCTCTTAAAAACCACGTGAGAAAGACACCATTAAGAAAAGGACTTGTAGGGACTTCCCTGGTGGTGCAGGGGTTAAGAATCTGCCTGCCGATGCAGGGGACACGGGTTCGAGCCGTGGTCTAGGAAGATCCCACATGCCGAGGAGCAACTAAGCCTGTGTACCACAACTACTGAGCCTGCGCTCTAGAGCCCGCGAGCCACAACTACTGAGCCCTCATGCCACAACTACTGAAGCCCGTGTGCCTAGAGCCCATGCTCCACAACAAGGGAAGCCACGGCAATGAGAAGCCCGCACATTGCAAAGAAGAGTAACCTCTGCTCGCTGCAACTAGAGAAAGCCCGTGTGCGGCAATGAAGACCCAATGCAGCCATAAATTAATTAATTTTTTAAAAATAGACAACCAATCCAACTTAAAAATAGTGGGCAAAGTATTGCAAGCTACTTCACCAAAGAAGGTATGCAAATGGCTGATAAACACACGAAAAGATGCTCAACATCATTAGTCATCAGGGAACAGCAGATTAAAACCACACCAAGGGCTTCCCTGGTGGCACAGTGGTTGAGAGTCCGCCTGCCGATGCGGGGGACACGGGTTCGTGCCCCGGTCCCGGAAGATCCCACATGCCGCGGAGCGGCTGGGCCCGTGAGCCATGGCCGCTGAGCCTGCGCGTCCGGAGCCTGTGCTCTGCAACGGGAGAGGCCACAACAGTGAGAGGCCCACGTACCGCAAAAAAAAAAAAAAAAAAAAAACCACACCGAGACACCACAACACACCTACTAGAGTGGGTAAAATTGAAAAGACTAAGGATAACGACAGGTTTAGGGAGAACGCGGAGTGGTTGGAACTCCCTGCTGCACCTCGGAAAATAGTCTGGCAACGTCTCAGAAAGTTACACCACACGTGAACCACACAGCCCAGCAATTGCATGCCTGGGCACTTAACCAAGAGAGTTGAAAATACACCTTCCTCATAACCTTATTCATAATATCCGGAATACTGGAAATACCACAGTGGCTCCAACTGGTGAATGGATAAGCGAATTATGGCACATCCGTACAATGGAATACTTCCAGAAATAAGAAGGAACAGACCTTAATATGTGCAGTAACAACGTGGTGACTCAAGAGCCTGCTGCTAAGGACAGAAGCCCACAAAAGGAGAAGAGGCTACAGAACGTATGATTCCGTTTATATGCATTCTAGAAAAGGCAAAACTGTAGGAACAAAACATCAGTGGTTGCTTGAGGGTGAGAGACAGACTGCAGAAGCGGCGTGAGGAAACTTTGGCGTGGGGGGGGGTGATAGAACTATTCTATATCTTGGTCATGGTAGTGGCTACATAACTGTATACATTTGTTTAAAACTCATCAAACCGCATACGTTAAGAGTGGATTTTGTATACAGGCAGACCTCAGAGAGATTGTGGGTTTGGTTCCAGACCACCGCAATAAAGCAGATATCACAATAAAGTGAGTCACGGGACTTTTTTGGTTTCCCAGTACATATAAATGTTATGTTTACATTATACTGTAGCCTATTAAGCATGCAATAGCATTATGTCTAAGAAAACAATCAGACATTTTAAAACAGCTTTAATTTAAAAATAACGCTGTTGGGAAAATGGCACCAGCAGACTTGCTCGACTTAGGGTTGCCCCAAACCTTCCATTTGTAAAAAAAAAATAAAAATGTGGTATCTGCGAAGCACAATAAAGCAAAGCACGATAAAAGGAGGTCTGCCTGTATAATAATACAATAACCATAATTTTTTGTAAAGTTCTTCAGTTAAGTATTGTAAGGAGGATAGAAACAAATAGTGAATTTTTTGAAATCACATGTGAAAAGATGATTTTCTTTTTTTTTTTCTCTCTTTTCAAAAAGGCAACATTTCATACTCCATTCAGTCACCTAGGCCAGAGTCCAGAAGGATGCTCCTCTTACACTTTTCCGAAGATAATGGGCCCAAGCAAGGTAATTTTTGGAAACCTTAAAATGAAAGGTAATGTCATCTCCATTCCAAAAGTAACCCCACACTCTGTTCTTTCCCTCTATAGTAGAGGCAGCAGACGGAAGCGAATTATTTGCTCCCCAACTCCAAGAGTTTTAAACATAGAGGAACCAGGCTGTGGGAAGCGTCTGGTCCGCAGGGAAATTTAGACGCTCTGTCCCCAAACTGGGGGTGACTCTCAGCTGGGTGCCCCGTGCTCCCAGCGCCGTTCCCGGCCCCCACAGCCTTTCCTCCAGACTGTCCCACAGGGCAGCAAGGCTCCAGGGGGCCCAGTGGCTGCTCAGGTCTGTCCCTGCAGTTATGGAAACCTAGGTGCCCACCCTTGATGGGCAGGACCCCAAGGGGATCATGACAAGACCGAGAGCCGGGGGTAGGGAGAGGCTTAGCAAACATCCTTCGGGATCTGAAAGGGGGGGAGTGGGAATTGAGCCTCTGTTCGTTGCTATTAGGTTTTCATTGAAAAAAATGTATATTTTTAAAATCTCTTTTCTTTTGTTTCTGGACATGCCATGCAGCTTGCAGGATCTCAGTTCCCCGACTGGGGATTGAACGACCCCGGCCACGGCAGTGAGAGCCTGAAATCCTAACCATTAGGCCACCAAGGAATTCCCTTTTTAAATCTCTTTCTTCAGTCACGTGCCCTGAATTCTTATACAGCTTTGAACTTTGAAAATTTGGGCAGACCCGACCCTAAGGCTTAGAACATTTGACTCTGAAACCGTCTTTCCTTTTCTGGAAGAGAAATTGCAAACGTGGGAAAGGATATCCACTTGGTGCCCCCAGTATTGTTAGAAACTGAACATCAGTCTCCCTCACTTTCCTTCAGTTAAGTGGAGCTCATTGGAGTACCTGGGCAGGTAAAGAAAACTGTCAGAGCCAGACCACTGTGTGAATTTCCAGGGAAAGGAACTTAAAAAAAAATATATATATATATATATATATATATATATATATATTTATTTATTTATTTATTTTGGCTGCGCCGCGTCTCAGTTGCAGCACGTGGGATTTTAGTTGCAGCATGCAGACTCTTAATTGAGGCGCGCGGGATCTAGTTCCCCAACCAGGGATCAAACCCAGACCCCCTGCATTGGGAGCATGGAGTCTTACCCACTGGACCACCAGGGAATTCCCCGGGGAAGGGAATTTTGACAGTTGGTGTGCCTAAATGTTGGTTGGCATTTCCTATGATGGTGATTTTTCTTTTTGTTTTATAATTGTTTATAGTGTATAAAACAGGAACTCATTGCTGCTGTGTGTCGTAGAATCAACACCTGCCTCACAGCCTTTCTGCCCCAGGCTCCCAGCTCTTTTTGCTCCACATCGTAGACAAACACAGAAGCAGCAACCTCTACAAACTGTCCAGAAAGCCCAATGGTCTCAGCACAAAGTTGGCAAACCATTGCCTGTGGCGCCATCAGTTTCTCCCTTAATGAGAAATACTGGCAGCCTCAGAGGCCAGAAGGAGATGTCCCTGTGTCTACTGAAAGCAGTTCATTCTGAAGTTAGCTGAGCCTTGTTTCACTGCGTTAACGTCTCAATCCCGCTTTTTGTTGCAGGCAACAGAGATGCTCGTTTTTGGGAAGAAGTTAACAGCCCGGGAAGCATGTACCCAAGGACTTGTTACTGAAGTTTTTCCCGACAGCACTTTTCAGAAAGAAGTTTGGGTCAGGCTGAAAGCATATTCAAAGCTCCCCCCAAATGTTAGTATTCGTTTTCTTGTTTGTTTTGTTTTGCTTGTAAGAACCATGGAAATCATCTGTTTGCCTTAAGAGAATAAGCAGTTTAAAAAACAAGACAGCTGGCTCTGAGCACATCTAAATCTGAGATTAAAAGCAAGCATAATAATGTTAGAAATACTGATTTTTACAAAACTTATCAAATAGGCATTCCATTGCTGTGGAGACCGAGGGACGGTTCTCTCTGGGCACCACTTTGAGGAGGTTGATAGGCAACCTTTGCCAGCACTTTCATCCTTGAATCCAGGTGAGCAGCCAGACAGGTTAACTTTGAGGAGATTCTGACCACACAGCACCTTCGTTTTTATATGTGATAGCTGGTGACTCATTTTCTCATGTTCTCACTGCTCAAAATGTCCTGGAGCCAGAAGCTTTGGTTTCTATCTACAGCTTCTTAGAAATGTGTGATCACAAGCCCTGCCCCACACCTGCTGGGAGGATGTGTGCACACACGAACGTTTGAGGAACAGTGTCTTATCTACACATATTTCTTAAGGTGTCACAGGATCAAATGAACGACAGAGAAACAAGCATCAGAATTCTAGAATAATCTCACTCCTCTTAGAATGCCTCTTAACCTCACTGTTGGTTTTGTTTTTTCAGGCCATGAGAATTTCAAAACAGGTCATCAGAAATACGGAGAAAGAAAAGTTGCACGCAATTAATGCTGAAGAAAGCAACATCCTGCGGGAGAGGTGGCTGTCAGATGAGTGCATGAATGCCGTCGTGAGCTTCCTGTCCAAAAAAGCAAAGCTGTGATGGCCATCACATCAAAGCTAAACGTTTCCAAGGAAGGGATGTGCTACTATTTCTGCTTTCCAATTCCTGAACTAAGTAAACCTCTCTGTGCCTTTTTTCAGTGCTAAAATACCAGTTATGATAATTATACTTCACTAGAGCCCTGATGAAAAACAAACGATGTGAAACCAGCTTTGAGAATTTACGTAGGTTTTTGGTAGTGGGGAGTCTTACGTCTTTCGCTATGAATCGCTGTTGCCAGGCACACTGAAACATTGTGCCCGGCGTCCTGCTCTGAAAGGCATTCACGGTGCTGCAGGCTGAGACCGTGTGTTCGAAAACCACTACTGCACTTTGCCGTCCACACAGGCTCACTGACTTGATCGGCCCAAACACCGACAGTCTCTGGATGACCGAGTCAAGATCTTCAGTGGGTCGCATGTTCTTTTTCAGCCCTCTGGCAGGGGGAGCAAACAGAGGGAGCAATATTACTAGAGGATGAATTAGAATCTTAGTTTCATCCCCCCCCATAATTTGATAAAAAGGGATGAAGGGATTGGATTGTTTCATTGGAAAGTGATGTTCTGTATCAGTGATTATTTCCTCATTTATTGTATAGTCTTCATTCTCGTTTAATGTGGTACTTTATAAAAAGCACACCTGAAAGCTGCCTTAACTGTCCTTGTGACTCTCTGTTTCGATGGCTGCCATATGAATCACTTGACGAGTTTAATTCCAGTGGCTGTAGGATTGGCATGGAAGATTTTGCTCTTCTAAATGTCCTCCTTCCTTTTTAACCTCCTTCAAGCATCAGCATCCAGATAGCCAACCCACCAGACCTCTTAATTCTTAATTTTTTTATTCCAGTAATCCGAATCCAAAGTGTTCACTCTTATAGGAAATACATTAATAGTAATAACCCATTCATGTTTACTGAGCACTTACTATTTGTTTCCAGTGCTTAATGCCCATAAGCACATGTCCTCAAAAAACAATGCCCAAAATTTAAAATGAGGTAAACTTTTGCTGCTACCCATTTACAAGTAAGGAGTCCAAGGCATGGAGATGTAAGTAGCTTTTCCAGAGTCAGAGTCCCAGTAAGGGTCAGAGAGTCCCAGCCCCACTGTGTCCCCATGAGCCACCCATCCCTCCCACTGACTTCAACTAACATCTCTGGAAAAAAGGTGAAAAACAATGGCTTGAGGATGCTGACATTAAACAAAAGCAGATGGATTATGGTAAGGCATCAAAATGTGGAGAAGCATCTGCCCATGAGTTTTTGAGATTGTGGGACATTAGGAAACAATTGCTGGGATCTCTGTCCTAAGCACGGGACATATGCCCCAAAGGCAGGCCCAACTGTGCAGCAGTGCAGTGGTTGCCATGGTGTGACTGGCAAAAGAAAATTTGAGGCCAAGAAGAACATCTCTCTAACCAGGAAAAGGATTCCCTGGGGCTGGAGAGGAGAATCCCAGAGCAGAGAAGGAGTGAGATGCTCCCCTAATTCTAGGTATAAACCTACACAGCTTAGGTTCACAAGTGGGACAGGCTCAAACCAACATGGTAAAGGCTTTGGGACGTAAACTGGGAATTTAAGCACCACTAACACAAGATCAAGACAGCTTGCAGTCTCAACCTAAGCCGGTTGATTACTTGCTAAAACAAAACGATCAACATTCTCCAGATCATTCAACAAAACTCAGGGTCCAGGCAACATAATATTCACAGTGTCCATGATACAATCCAAAATTATCAGCATACAAAAGACCATGAAAATGTGAGCACTAAGGTGAAAAAAGACAACGCATGTCAATCCCGAGATGACCTAGATGTTGGAATTGTCCCACAAAGACTTTAAAGCAGTTCTCATAACTGCTCCACAAGGTAAAGAAAAACACACTTGAAATGATTAAAACTACATGAATTCTCATCAGAGAAACAAGCTACAAAAAAAAAAAAGAACCAAATAAAATATTTAGAACTGAAAATCTGAAATTTAAAAATAATTCTCTAGGGAATCCCATGGTATTCCAGTGGTTAGGATTCAGCACTTTCACTGTGGTGGCCTGGGTTCGATCCCACAAGCTGCATGATGTGGCAAAAAAAAAAAAAAAAATTCTCTGGAGGGACTCTAGCGGAATGTAGATGACAAAGGAGTCAAAGAACCTAGAAGATAAATCAACAGAAACTAAGCAATGTGAAGTACAGAGAGAAAAAAATACTAGGAAAAATAATCAGAGTGACATCAGCAAGATGTTGGAAGTTTCAGGTCCTCATCGCCCAACAGAAACATCAAATAATCAACTACAGAAACCCGTCAGACATCTACAGCAAACAAGTGAATGTCCAATCAAGAAATAAGTTACATTAAAAATGATAGGAGATTTTGTGACATTTTTACTCACTCTTGCCCCACCTACTCCACTGCATGATGTGGTTGGAAGGAATTAGTCTACTTCCCACCTCCTCCTCTTGGGATGGAAGGAACAGACTGGAACTTGTTTGCAACATGCTGGCCTGTCTGGGTTGCCTGAGGGATTGGTTGCTGTCTTGCCTGACTCAAAGTTCAGATGGAAACATTGGCATAGTTTGGGTCCCAGGCTAGAAGCCACAGAAGGCACTGAAACACGTGAAAAGTACAAACTGATTGCACACCTGTGGGTGCAGAGAAAGAGATTACAAGCAGAGGAAGACAATAGAGCATTTAAGACCCTGAGAAGAAGCTGGAATGAGACTCTTTGGGAAGACATTTAAAAGCAGTTGAGGGGTGGGGGGGCAGGATTAAAAAAAACAAAACCAAAAATTAAACCTATACACAGGCTCAGACAGGAATCATGCCCAGTTAAACCTGAAAAGGCCTGGGCTGGCCTCAAGACTCGTGGGCCCACCATTTCAAGGTCTTGCACAGAGGTGTGCAAGCACTGGGAGAGGTGGCTCTTCTTTCAAATGCACAGTTTTCAAGAAAAGGTCATAAGGCATGCAAAGAAACAGGGAAATGTGACCCATTCAAAGGAACAAAATCTCCACAAATAGTCCATGAAGAAACACAGGCATGAGACTTACTAGAAAAAGACTTTAAAACAACTGTCAAATATGTTCAAAAGAGCTAAAGGAAAACATGGGCAAAGAGCTAAAGGAAATCAGGAAAACACTGTGTGACATAATATTAACAAAGATGGAAATTATTTTTTTAATTAATTCTGAAGATGAAAATTACAATAACTGAATTGAAAAATTCACTAGAGGGGTTCACCAGCAGACTCAAACAGGAAGAAGAAAGCATCAGCAAACTTAAAGACATTTGAAATTATTGAGTTTGAGGAGCAAAAAGAAGAAAGAACAAAAGTGAGCAGAGACTAAGGGACTTGTGGGACACCATCAAGTGACCAGTTTGCACACAATGGGAATTCCAGGAGGAGGAGAGACAGTGGGACAGAGCAATATATTTGAAGAAATAATGGCTAAAAACTTAACACAGTTTGAGGAAAGACATGATATACAATGCAAAAAGCTCAATGAACTATAAGCAGGATAAACACAAGGAGACCTACACTGAGACACATTATAATCAAACCTGTCAAAGACAAAGCATGAATCTTGAAAGCAGAAAGAGAAAAGCAACTCATCATACACAAGGGATCCCCAATGAGATGAGCAGATTTCTCAGCAGCCAGAAAGCAATGGAATGATATATTGAAAGTGCTGAAAGAACAAAAACAATTGTCACCTGCTAACTCTACATCTGGCAAATAGTGTTCTTCAAAAATGAGGGAGGAATTTAAGACATTCCTATGCAAAATCTGGGGGAGTTCATTACCACTAGATGTGCCCTGCAAGAAATGCTAAAGGGAGTCCAAGTTGAAATGAAAGGATGCTAGATAGTAAGTCAAAGCCACATGAAAATATAAAGTTCTCCAGCAAAGGTAAATACATGCACACAAATAAAAAACTATTATTGTAATTTTGCTTTGTAACCTCACTTTTTATTTTCTACAGGATTTAAAAGACAAATGCTTAAGATATAATTATAAATCTATGTTAATGGGTATATAATATATAAAGATGTAATCTGTGACATCAATAACAAATGGAGAGGGCTTCCCTGGTGGCGCAGTGGTTGAGAGTCCGCCTGCCGATGCAGGGGACACGGGTTCGTGCCCCGGTCCAGGAGGATCCCGCATGCCGCGGAGCGGCTGGGCCCGTGAGCCATGGCCGCTGAGCCTGCGCATCCGGAGCCTGTGCTCCGCAGCAGGAGAGGCCACAACAGTGAGAGCCCCGCATACCGCAAAAAATAAAAAATAAAAAAAAACAAATGGGGATGCAGAGCTGTAAATCAGTAGTTTTTGTATGCAGTTAAGTTGGTAAAAATTTAAGACAGATCATCATGATTTTAGGATGTTATCTGTAACCCCCATGGTAACCACAAAGAAAATATCCATAGAAAATACCCAAAAAGAAATGAGGAGGGAATCAAAATGTGTCAACACAAAAATATCAACTCAAAGGAAAGTAGTAATGGAGGAAATGAGGGACAAAAAAATGATATAAGACATACGGGAAACAAGATGGCAAAAGTAAGTGCTTCCCTATTGATAATTAAATGTATTAAACTCTCCAATCAAAAAACACATTGACAGAAAGGATTAAAAAATCAAGGTTCAACTATGTGCTGCCTATAAGAGTCTCACTTTAGATCTAGTGACATGCGTAAGTTAAAAGTGAAAGGATGAAAAAAGATATTCCATACAAGTAGTAACCAAAAGAGAGGAGGATGGCTCTTATTTTAGACAAAATAGACTCAAAAGCTGTTATAAGATACGGACATAATATCATGATAAAAGGGTCAAGACAGCAAGAAGATACAGCAATTATAAACATTTACACACTAATATTAGAACTCCAATATATATAAGGAAACTGACAGAATTGAAGGGAGAAACAGCCTACAATAATAGCAGGAGACTTCAATACCCCACTTTCAATAGTGGATGGAAAACCAGACAGAAGATCAATAAGGAAATAGAGAACTTGGACAACACCATAGATCCCTTGGACCTAACCAATGTGTACAGAACACTCCACCCAACTACAACAGAATACACATTTTTCTCAAGTGCACATGGAACATTAACCAGGAAAGATCATATGTTTGGCCACAGAACAAGTGTTAATAATTTTTTTTTTTTTTTTTGCGGTACGCGGGCCTCTCACTGCTGTGGCCTCTCCCACCGCGGAGCACAGGCTCCGGACGCGCAGGCTCAGCGGCCATGGCTCACGGGCCCAGCCGCTCCGCGGCACGTGGGATCTTCCCGGACTGGGGCACGAACCCGTGTCCCCCGCATCGGCAGGCGGACTCTCAACCACTGCACCACCAGGGAAGCCCTAAATTTAAAAAGAGTAAAATCATATATCTTTTTCTAATTACAATGGAATTAAACTAGAAATCAACAGCAGAAGGAAAACTGGAAAATCCACAAATATACGGCAATTAAACAACACACCTTTAAACCACCAATGAGTCAAAGGGGAAATTAGAATATATCGTGAAACAAATGAAATAAAAACACAACATACCAAAACTTGTGGGATAAAGTCAAATCAGTGCTAAGCGGAAATTTTATAGCTGTACGTGCTTACGTTTAAAAGAAGAAATCTTGTAGACTAGGTGTAAAGCCGAAGTTCTGCCACTCATATGATATCATCCTAGGTCCTGGTCATGCTTGGGGTGGGCTGGTGCTTCCCAACTCATGCAGCATAAAAGCCCTACAGCTCGGTGGTTGGGTCCCTAAGAATCCCTCTCCAGCCCTGCTAGGTCTCTGCTCACTGACCTGGAATGCGATGGCCCGTGGGGAACCCAC
This sequence comes from Delphinapterus leucas, assembly GCF_059928025.1. Lineage (NCBI taxonomy): Eukaryota > Metazoa > Chordata > Mammalia > Artiodactyla > Monodontidae > Delphinapterus > Delphinapterus leucas. The sequence goes on along the minus strand of NC_143138.1, from coordinate 2,708,591 downwards.
GCACCTGCTCCAGTCTCCATGAGTTTTCTCCCAATGAGGGCTCCTGCAGACACGGGGAGGTGTGCAAACGGGACTCATGTGCTTTTATACAGAGCAATGCTTGTTTTCACACTCACCGTATATGCCAAAGACAACATTAAGTCATTTTTTAGCTTTTTAAGGCATAAAGAGGGTTTGCGGTCACCCTATCCATCTCTAAATATGCCTGCATAGGACAAAAATTAGGCACCTACCTGACAACTATGGTTGACACTGGAGGCTCCTTTGTGTTTTTATTCCACAAATGGCATTTCTTCCACCCCTGATTTGCATTGTTGTTGACTTTTCTTCTGCACAGGGGCATACTGCTTGGTTTGGGAAATCGATGTCTTTCTAAGATCCTTTCTAAGCCAGAGAATTCAGAATTCTCACCTAGTAGTAGAACAATCATTAATACAATTCAATGTTCCTTTCCATCTTTGCACAGCAAGAGTAAGATGCCATTAATTTGAGAAAGACTGTTTGTGCCACTTAATTGCTATTGAGGTCTCTGCCGTTTCTTCATTCCAAAAATATCAGTGAGCAACATTTAGACCGTAGCCTCGTTCTAGACATCTAATAGATGCACAGCAAGAAATGAGTGAATGAACGAACAAAGCAGGTGTGCTCGTACTACCACAGGTACTGAAGGTCATTGGTGTAATCTCTGCATGATTCTCAAACGAATGGTAAGTAACTGGACTACTATTTTTATCTTCAGCGATATTAACCACACTCTACCACTGCTTCACACTGACCTCAGTTGGCCCCTAACCAAATCGCCCATCCGTAGTGACCCAAAGAGCTTGTGCCAGAATGTAATCCAGTACTCTACTTCCTTCCTTCATTAAAACCATCTTCTCCAAAAAGAAGGAAGGAAGGAGGGAAGGAGAAAGAGGGAGACAGAGAGAAGGAGATAGGAAGGGAAGGAGGGAGGGAGGGAGGGAAGGAGAAGGGGAGTCAGTTGAACCACGCAGGGTGTTTAGTGACATAGCTGAGTTATCTTGTAGTGTAAGCTTGTTATCTCTTTGCCAACTGGTGACAATTTGAGAAGCGGAAGCCAGTTTGCAGGCTGTGCTATGAGCATCTCTGCAATCCATTTGGGTGCATAGAAAATAAGCTGTTAACCGTAGGAAGAGAAGCTGAGCCTCAGAGAGACTCAGGGGGACCCTGCATTGGATTAGGAATTAGATCAGTGCTTGTCCGGCCCCCATTATTTCTCAGGCTGAATCCCTGAAGGTCCCTCCTAGGTAGGGTAATTGACAGAGACCTAAGGGACAAAGAATTGGCTCAAGGGACCATAGGTTGGCATTCGGACTAAATGGTTTAATGACTTGATGAATAGATTGATCCTTAGAGGCCAGAAAAACCACTCCAAGTGAGTCAAGAGCAGGCCTGGAATATGGAGCTCCTGCCCAGTGGGTGAAGGCTCAGTGGCCACACAGCTGGGCCGCCCAGCAGCTCCCACAGGCTTGCCCGAACAATAGGAAGAACATAGGGTTTGCTTTGGTTGCCAGAACTTCACATCTAATGAAATGGACAGCAGTCTACACGGCAGGAACACTACCTAAACACATTGCTAAAGATGTATCAATATTCGTGTCTACACTGGGAGGCTAAGAGAACAAACTCTAAATCAACATTTAACTGGAATATCACTGGGAAATCAAAACCCAATTCTCCAACCTCACATAAATGCTCACTGTATTTTCGATTTTAAAATTGCATTTTAGTTACAAAAATTAAAGACACATGAAAAGATTTCCACTGGAATAGATAAAATCAAACAAAGAAGTATACATAGTGTAAAAAATTAATGAACAGAATCCTCAGTTAAATAGAGCCGAGAGACCAGCAGGGGGAGCTCTCACCCCTGCATTCGGAGCTGAGCCCAACCAGAAAGAAGAAAGATTCCCTTCTTTCCTGCTAGGACTCAACCACAGACTCTTCGTTTACTATTTTTGTTGCCCTCCTAACTTCTTTTCCTCTCTATAAGATGTTATCCTTCCCATGCCATGTGGAGACTTGCCGGTGGTTCACCAAGGTTGCAGACCCCAAATTGCGGTTCTCTTCTGATCCTGAATAAACCCGTCTTTGCTGGAGAAATACCAGGCGGTCCTTTTGGTTCAAGTCAACAGCAAAGGGAACATCTTCCTCCCTCCCATCTCTATCCTTCCTCAGAGGTAGGCACCACCCTGAATTTGCTGTGTCTCCTTCTGGAACTCTTTTCTATGCATTTATATACATATTTGCATTTACAAATACATAGTCTTCTTTTGGCAAAAATGGAATCATTGTTCCTTATTCTGCAGCTTATTAAAACTCTGTAGTGTGTTTTACAGATATTTTAATGTCAACTTTCTTTTTTTTTTTTTGCGGTACACGGGCCTTTCACTATTGTGGCCTCTCCCGTTGCGGAGCACAGGCTCCGGACGCGCAGGCTCAGCGGCCATGGCTCACGGGCCCAGCCGCTCCGTGGCATGTGGGATCTTGCCGGACCGGGGCACGAACCCGTGTCCCCTGCATCGGCAGGCGGACTCTCAACCACTGCGCCACCAGGGAAGCCCCCTGCTTTATCTTTTTAACCTTGCCACCAGCATCAGCCTTCTTAGCTGCAGGTTTTTTCTCCTTAGTATCTGGCTTCTCAGCCTTTTCACCCGCCATCTTGCAAGATGGAAAAAAGCCCAGCACAGTTTTAAAGTGACGGGGATACAGCAGTGAACTAGACGCGCAGGGCCCCTGCCCTCATGGAGTCATATTCTGCTGGGAAGAGACAGACAACAAAGAAGCAAACAAGGTGGTGAGGAGTCCAGGGAAGAAAGAAAGATGGGGGTTCTGAAATGCAGTAAAGTGCATGGGAAGGGCTTCTTTATTTTTGTGTGTGTTTTATCCACATAATTTTATTTCAAATATTTATAAATTTGAAGAGCACTGCTTAAGGGCTTCTTTAAAGTGGAGTCAGGGAAGGCTTTTCTGAGAGGAAAATGGAAATGGGGGACACACTTAGGGGCTGGGGGTGGAGGCGGGAGTCAGAGATCTGAGAAACCCTCGATATGGTGGTGAGCATCTGGTGCATCTGCATTTTTCTCCAAGGATCCCTCCCCCCCAGATATTAAGAACCAGTGCATTTAGCTGCTTAATGAGGCTTTAGGGGGTTGAGTCCAGAGCTGGGTGTTACACGCACAGAATGCATTAGTACCACCACCATTTCTGGCTCAAATGTCAGTGCTTTGTCGTATAATCGAATCTGGACTCATGAGGACCCGTCCAGAGGCGGGCTTGCACTCAGCTGGGACACCTTCCTGCTCTCACGTCAGTTATGGGGACACTGCATGTTGGCAGCGTGGACAGCACTGGATACACAGCCCCGCCTGGTGGCGCGGGGGCGGAATCGGGATCAGGGTCGTGGCCCGGCGTAGTCAGGGCCGGGGTCGGGGGCGAGGTTGGGCTCAAGGTCGGGGACAGGGCCGGAGCCTAGGGTCCGGGTACGGCGAGGGGGAGGGGGCGGGGCCGGGGGGGGGGTCAGGGGACGGGCTAGGGGCGGGGCCGTGGGTGGGGTCGAGGTCGGGGGTCAGGGGTCGGGGTCGCGGCCCCGCCGGCCGCGTTCCGGCCGCGTGCCGCCCTCTGTCCTCTCCGCAGGCGGACCGAGTCGGAGGCTGTGCACGCGGAGCGGCCGGGGCCTCGGGGCGGCAGCGCCCGCGGAGACGCCGCCGGGGACGAGCCGGTGGCCAGCGGCGCCGAGCGGTAAGAGGCGGCCCGGCCCGCACCTGCCGGACGCCCACCCCCCCGGCCCCGCCCCGGGTCCCCGTCACAGAGGCCGGGCCGCGCACTCACCCCGCACACCCCGCGGCGCCGGATGTCCAGCGCCCGCGCGCGCCTCCCTCCCGGTCCTTCCGCGCGGGCGCGGCGCAGGTGGATCGGTTCTTACTGATGCAGAGCAAGCATCCCTGAGCTGCGTTCTCTGCGTCTTCAGGACCCACCCTTCCTCTAGGGGACAAACAGTTGTAAACGACTAGGAAAGACACTGAGTACTAAGGTGGCTTCAGTTTGTGGTTTTTTGCAGATACCCATGCCCTAAGCAATGCCTTAATCCGTTTAAACAACGCCTTAAAGATTGCTTCACTTGTTTTATGACACTGTAGTTCTCGGAGACTTATGCCTTAAACAGGAGCGGGCCTTTTGGTACCTCTGAGGCATATGGGAGTGTCGGCTGTGCCCGTGTGTAAGGTTAATCCTGCTTTCAAACGGAGCACCTGGCTTAAATCATTAAAAGCAGAGTTCATGACCCTGTGTTTTAATTCCAGATAATTCACCATACTTTTTCTAATTTGTGTTTTATCGTCCTGTCTGAAAATATCTCCCTTCTCACTTCAGACCTTCACTTCCTCCTCTTTTGTCATTTAGACCTTCCACCTTGCTTTTTCTGTGCCCCCGTTTTTGTCTGATCGCCTCTGGCTTCCAGTTAATTTCCTGTTGCTACCCCGCCTCACCCCACGCCCTCTCTCCCGCGTTCCAAGCTTTCTCCTGAGCTCCTTTGGATGCGGAGCCCAAGTTCATGCGCTCTTTGAAATCGGTACCCTCAGCGTGCCTGTCCCACACCTGTGCAAGATTGTGAGGAAACAGAGAAGCGGGACGGGGGGAAGAAATGGTGAGGACAGCGGCCCCAGGCTGCGCGCGTCCGTCTCCTGAGAGGTACGGCAGCTGCCCAGGAAGCAGCGTCGGGGGATACCGAATGGAAATTTTTCTTTTTTTTTTTTATTTTAAATTTTTATCCTATATTGGAGTATAGTTGGTTAACAATGTTGTGTTCGTTTCAGGTTAGTTTCAGCAAAGTGATTCAGTTATACATAAACATCTATTCTTTTTCAAATTCTTTTCCCATTTATGTTATTACTGAGTGTTGAGGAGAGTTCCCTGAAAATTTTTATGTCTTTTAACAAAGGAAAAGCTAACCAGCTTCTTTGTAAATCTCCAAACATTTCTCTTTTTAAAAAAAAAAAATTATTGATTTATTTATTTTTGGCTGCGTTGGGTCTTCGTTGCTGCGTGCGGGCTTTCTCTAGTTATGGCGAGCGGGGGCTGCTCTTCGTTGCGGTGCGCGGGCTTCTCATTGCGGTGGCTTCTCTTGTTGCGGAGCACGGGCTCTAGGCGCTCAGGCTTCAGTAGTTGTGGCACACGGGCTCAGTAGTTGTGGCATACGGGTTCAGTAGTTGTGGCACATGGGCTTAGTTGCTCCGCGGCATGTGGGATCTTCCCGGCCCAGGGCTCGAACCTGTGTCCCCTGCATTGGCAGGTGGATTCTTAATCACTGCGCCACCAGGGAAGTCCTCCAAGCATTTCTAATTGCAGTTGGATTTGGTGAAACATGCCACCTTGAACCGTCGGGCAGTGCTCACCTTTTAAATTTTCTCACACATGTTTTGTGAAAAATATTGGTAAGGCAGGTGGATATCGAATAGTAGAACCAATGCCCACCCTGTAGGCAGTTTGCAGTCTGGCTGACTTCATGGACTACTGACAGCCTTCCTTACTGGCTGACGAATTTGGTTACTTTTATTCTATGACCTCAACAGCATGGTTTTCATCACCTCCCCTTTATCATGTTAAGGTAAGGCTATTTCTCTCACAGGTTATTTTGTACCTTAGGGAACCAGGATTACAGAGCTGAGAGAAGCTTGAGAATCTGTCAGGAGGCTTTAAAAATACAAATATCTGGCCTCATCTTACTGAATCAGAATCTGTGCCATTTTCTTCAACTATTATTTTTAAAGAGCTCCCCTGGTGATTCTCATGCAGAGACTAGATCCAATGCATGTTATCTCAGAGAGCAGAGAATTTTATTTTTCATGAAAACCTCCAGAGAAAGATAATCTGCAGCCCACATTCCCATGTTCAACTCTCCTTCCTGTCGAGAGATAACTTCCCTGTGGATCCATTAAATCCTCGTCCTGTACTTAAGCTTATTTGTCCCTGTTTCTCCTTAGCGCAGAGATAATACCTAGTACTACCCGCTTGGAGTTTGGTTTGCAAAGGATTTTCTCATTTGAGATTTAAAAAAAAAAACTGAGTTCATCCCTCAAAGATCACTTTTTAAAATTAACTGCTCACCTCTTCACTTTCCCTTTCCAGGATAAATGATCACATCCCTCTCCTGCGCACACCCCACGCTTCTCCCGCATACCACTCAGCACAGTGTCTGGAACATAAATCCTCAATGGATATTGTACCTATCCTTATTCATTTTTTGCCTTAAAAAATATTTCCTAAGTGTTTCTCAGCATCTGGAGTCTAGAATGAGAGGTGGGCTGGTCAGTGTTGAGTATGTGAGAATCTTGTTCGGTTGACGGAAAGATTTTTATACTCTTTCAGATCTGGTACTCAGACATATGAACTCTGGTGACTGTGCCATTGTGAACTGCACATTTTATCATACTTTTTAAATCACAAGTTTTGAAAACTGGTGTGCCATTATTTTAACAAAATGTGAATGAAATCATAAATTCTTATAAAAGCCTTTCATTTCCTAAGAGGTGTTATCCATCTGATGACAGTTTGATGAGGACATTGCCCACTCCTCACAAATGCTGAGTGTCCTTTACAGGAGGGAGGGGGCCGGTCATGGAACTTTGTGCCTTTTGTTATATTTTAACCAAGGGACTTGTAAAATTATGTATTTGAGCTTTTAAAATTTTCTTACATTATGTTTATCCTAAAACAAATACTGTTTTAGAACTTATCTCACTGGAATTTGGATACAGAAGTACCCATTCCTGAAAATAAAAACCTCCCACCTGGAAGGGATGGTGCCACAGGTGGTAAGAAATCCTCGATGTGTCTATTTATATTCATACTTATAAATATATGAAAATTTATATTCTAATTTATAATATGAACAACCACTCATATTAAAGGGGGGCTTGTTTTGAATATCACCAGTTTTATGTACCTATTAATTGTCTTTTTTTTCATACACATTCTTTCAGACAAAATGAACAAGGTAAGGATAGGTGTTTGGTTTTAAGTAATTCACAAAACATTATTTTAACATTACCATGTATGCTCCTTAAATAAAATTTCTTTCCTCAAAGTTAAACTTTAAAATTTTATTTCTATAGAGTTCTTCAAACAAGTCAAAGCCTTTATTTACTATTTTACAAGGCTGCAAATTGGTCATTAAATATCTTACTATATTACTTTTTTTCAACATAACAGTGTTATAAATGGAAATTAACATTGTAGCGAAGCTAATGCTTTCCGGTCACTGCCAAAAGGGAAGTGGTCTCAGCCCTTAAGATATCTTGAAGCAGCTGAAATGGTTATATTTTGTTTTGAAGTAGTGAAAAAAAATGAATCTTTCATTTACTTTTTTTGATCAAAAATGAAACAGTTAACTTAATAAAATAAAGACAATCTTAATGATAGTCAAGGCTTATTAGTTAACACTGTTTAGTTGATGTTTATAAACAGATTATACTAATTCCTACTGAGGTCAGTAAAAACCATTTATATGGATATGAGGGAGTATTATAGGACTTTACTATATATTGCTTGGTTAGAACAAGAACTATACATTCTTAGAACAAGAGTCGGGAACAGAGATGTCATGTGTTTAAAAGTCTTCTGCTGCTTTATAGAACCATGGAAATTCCAGTAGAGCAACTCATGCTGCTTTATAGAACCATGGAAATTCCAGTAGAGCAACTCATGCTGGAACTTACTTTGTCAGAGCATGCTCCCAAAAGAACACAGGTAGGGTTTTATTCATCACACTCTGAAAGTATTATTTTTTTTAAAAAAGACATGCAGTTACTGACTAAAATGTTGTCCATGGTTTTCCTGTTCTTAGAATAGTAAACAAGGGGTATTCCAGTTATGGAGTTATCCTCTCAACAAAGGAAGTGCCACGGAGAACAGGTGAGAGAATATTTATGTTTGTAAATCCCTAAATTACTGAAATAAATCTAAGTACAGATGAGTTAACTGCTCAGCTGAAGTACGAGGCCAAAAAACAACCAGAAGAAAAAAAGTATTGTGTGCAAGTAGTGGGAAGTTATAGCGACGCGCCCTAAAATAGGACATGGCTGGCAGACAGCACGGTATGTGGTGAAGAGGTGACTGGGCCTTTACCAGGAGGGTCTAGATGGAGAGTTTGGACTTCCCGTTCGAGTGAAAAGGAACCGTAATAGGAAAGTAATAATTCACGTGCCAGGAATGATTTTCGTTCCTTACGCGTATTAACTCGTTTAACCCTCAGGACAGTCCTGCAAGGGAGGTGCTGTTGTCATTGTCCCTGTTTTACGGGTGAGGACATGGAAGCAGGTGACAGGTACCAGATGGTTGAACCAGAATGTGAAGGCTTGGTTCACGCTCTCACACCCCCTTCCCTGCTTCAGTCCCTTCCTGGGATTTGAATTCTTACTTTTTGCTTCTTAAACTTTGGTGTGCGTGAGAACCAGCTAGAAGCCTTCTTCAAAACGCAGGTTACTGTTATTGGGAAATTAACATGTATCGAGCACCGCCGGGTGTTGCTTTTACATAGCGTATTATTTAATGGGGATGCTGAGTTGCGTTCCTCTCTTTTGTCAACACAGTTTTAACAACTGTGTGGTTGGGTCCCTTGACAGCTGCGGTCTCTTCGGCTGAGGATTCTCCCCTGTGTGGCTCGGGACACAGCTCACCTAGCGCTAACATTGAGGGGAGAACCAAGAGGCGCGAAGGGGATTGTAGTGACTCATGTCCTGGGGATACGGGTGGTGATGGGGGGAGGAAGCCTGCTTTAAGAGAAGGAACTCAAAGGAAGAGGTCAAGTGACGTGAGAGGATGTAAATGAGTCGGCAGAGCGCAGGGGTTGGAGACGTGAACGTGGGACCCAATGCCAGGGTTTAATCCCAGCTCCACCACCTATGAGATGAGCGACCCCAGCCAGTCTGGGCCTCAGTTCCCTCATCTGTCAAAGGTAGAGAATGAAACTGCCGACCTCATGGGGCTGTTGTGAGGACTAAACAGAATCACGCGTTTGGTGGGTGTTCGTGATTGATACTGGGGAGGCCTGGTGATGGTGCAGAGTTGGAAGCTTGGGGTCAGTGAGACATTTTACTACTGAGATGTTTCTCCTCAATATGCTGTCAACAAGGAAAGAATACAAGTCACCACAGCTTTCATTTAGTGTTTAACAGTTTGCAAAGTACATTCATATGATTGTCTGCCTCTCAGACCACCTCCAGGCTGGGTGTTATAATTTCCATTTTGCTCGTTGGTGGCAAAGCGGTTCAAGCTTAGGTCTTCCACATCCAGATTCCATGCTTTTTTTTTTTAAACTGTACTACATGGATTGTGTCTGTTATCAGTTATAGATTTAAGGTGATTTTCCTGTGATTTTTCAGAGGCAAGTCAGTAAAGCTGTAGTATTTATTAGCTAAATAAAATTTTTTTTATTATTTTCTGTACTTTTCAAAATCCTTCAAGACTGCTTTGTTGTCTTTAGTGTAAATTGGCTTTAAAAGCAGCAGGAAGATAATGGGGCTATAAATATGTCAATTAACGCATCAGGTCTTTCCATGGCAGTATTTCTAGTAAGCTTTAAACAAATACTAACTGTAAACTCAGTATTCTGTGGCCTGGCTTTTTTGCAGTTTTCATTTGAATATAATACCTAGAAGTATTAGTCCTAAAATAAAAGAGCACAATCAGATGAAAATTACAATAGACTCTATCTGGGATAATTTTTGTTTGATAGACATTGTTTTGCTTCCTTTTTTGTTTGAATACGTTTTAAAAAACCACAGTGGCTAAAGTAGAAGCCCTTCTTAAGTAACCTAACTACATTCTTTGAGAGTTTCCTTTTATCTAATTCTGGGTAAATAAACATTTCACTATAATTTCAATTTGAGTTGGATAGCCTCCTTTTCAGGCATCATAGTTGAACGTACAATATATCATAGGCAAATAGCTATAATTAGACACTTTCAGCCTAGTGGCCATTCATAGCCAGTTAGCCATTTGTAGGTATAATGATCTAGTCACCTGTGCATGTACAAAGGGATGCCCAGTTACTGTTTTAATCTGTACTTTAAAAAATGTATATAGCTGTATATAAGTAGAGCATATTTGAAAATTAACATGTTTCTGTTACAGATAGATACACATATGCCATTGGGAACCAAACATTAGCTAGTCTTCGATAAGGTTTCTTATTCATTATCATTTTAATAGCATTTTAATTCTAGGCAACCAACCATTCATTAAATAAATCATTTTTTAAGGGATTTCAAAAAACCTTCAGTGGAAACTGGCTGTAATGTGAGGGAAACAAAAAAGGAGAGTCCTGGTTTCTCCCGGAGGCCTACGGAAACAGAATCTTTGGGAGTCGGGCCCAGGGATCCACTTTGCAGAAAAAGGCATCCCAGGTGATTTTATTGCAGGTGGTTCTTGGAACAACATACTTGAAAAACACTGTAAAGGGGAAAACCCGATGTAACACGCATGGATCAGAGTTTGGATACTTTGGTGGGTAGTGGGCTTTGGTTTTGGTGGATGGTTAGTGAGTTCAAATTAGTTTTTATTTAACGTTAAAAAACACACACACATGATTAAAACTTCAAACATTACCAAAAGGGAAAGGCTTCTTCCCACCCCCAAACTCCTCCCCGGCACTAAGGCAGTCAGTATTAAGCTTCTGTATATCATCCCCCTAAATAAGATGGAATATTCGAGTTAGGGATGGGTGAGATGATTTAAGGGACAATTGAAATAAATGTTGAAGAGGCAACTTGTTTGAAACAAGAGGTAGCTTGTTTCCTCTATTCTATCGTTAGGAAAAGAACAAGGCTCAAACAGTATTTAGAGGCAGGGGTCAGAGTATGCTTAGCTTTTAGGTTAATTTCAAAGAACGTTCTGGAACCTCATCAACAGCAGTAACAAATAAACTTAGTTGTTCAGGATCCCTTATTATAATAGACTTTTATCTAAATCCCATATAATTAGTGTCTTTAGCCAAATGGCGTAACATCCCATTCACAGACTGTAATACAGACATGGACTTGTACTTTCACTCAGTTCCAACCTGCAATGACCTTCCTCGTTTCCTCCACCAGCTCTCTTTACTCCTGCCTACAATTCTGAGTCCTGAACCTTACGTACCAAGCCCTTTGTATCCATTCTCATTTTCTTCTTTCTTTACGTGTTTCGATTTTTAGCCCCTCACCTTTAGAGCTGGAATGAGCCTATTTTTCCTTGTAAACCCTTCAGGAAGGGACATGCATTTTGTCCACTGCTGCAGCCCGGTCACTGCTTGGTAGGTGGTAGACATCCTTTAAGGCGTTTGACTGGAGTGGACTTCACCCATCACAGAGGGCTGTGACGTTCGCAAAGCAGCTTCGAGCACTGGCTCCCAGGCTCCGCCGCCGCTAACAGCCCCAACTCCCCAGGCAGATTCCCTAACCTCTCTGTTCTTCACTTACCCAATTTGTAAAGCGAGTAGGATACCTTTTATCTCATATAATCACCTGAGATCAAGTGAATGAAGTGCCTGGCAAACTCAGGCACGTCATCAGGGAGAGTAGGAAGGGCACAGGAGGGCAGAGCGGTTGGTGGGCTGCCCCGGCACTGGACTGTCACCGGATTGACAGCTCACGATAGACCGTCAGCGTCCCACTTCTCGGGAGGCACGTGCCGGGCACTGGGGACCTGGTATGGAGTGAGGCACATACACCCTGGCTTCCGGAAAGACCAGCAGTGGGACCGGGCGTGGGGGGCGGGAAGCAGGAGGCGTGCACGGAGTGTCTGCCGGGGGCTCCACGAGAATGCTGCGCTGAAGGATTTCGTCTCTTGGAGTGAGGGGTGCGGGAACACTGATTCTGGGCTTTGATGTCTTAGAGGTAGGTAATGGCAAATTTCTCACTGGGAACATAACCAGACTGTTTTATTTAGGATGCCATTGGACCTAAAAAAATAAAATAAAAAGAAAGTAACAACTGAAACACCTACCAGATAGCTTTCAGTTAAGAGTCCCAAATCGCTCTAAATGTAGTTATGTAAACGCTGTTAGCAGCACTGCTAAGACTTCAATTATGAGGCAAAGGGACTAGTAATTATGTAACATGTCTGGAGCACTTGGTTAAAACAGAGTTGCTGGGATTCTCTTTCCGGTGTTTAAACCGAGGCCCTAGAACGAGGCACCGCGTACAACGATGGGGGAAAACAGGCAACAGATACAAACCGGTGAGGAGAAAAACTCACCACGGAGGGGGGGGGTTGATGTGCAGTTATCAACAAATTCAAGACATTTTGCTACTTCCCAGACCTGCTGGAAGTCAACTTCTACCACTGTTTTTGCAGAAACATTTGGCAAAGTTTGCAACAGACACGTACAAAGTAATCCTGCTCAGGAAATTCTAGTTAACTCTGGCTTTCCGGCTTGCTCGTGGATCCCACGTTTAGCCTCCAGCACTGACACTTCTTCTTGGCTCCTTTCCGGGTCTTAACTGAGGTAGAGTCTGAGTTTCTCATCCGTAGAAGAAAGCCCGTGCTGAAAGTTGCCATCAACCTAAATCCACCCTGCATACTACTTCCCCTAAATAAAAACAGGATCTCATGACCCCTGCCCATCACTTTGGATAGATGACTACGTAGCCCTTAGTCTTGTACCAGGCCGAACAGGAAACACACCCGGGGCTTTGACAAGAAGGCTCTCCAGAGCCGCTGCCACTCAGCCCATCGCTCCAACCACCACGACCTGACCAGACGGCCTGGCCAGCCGCCGCTGGCAGGGGCTCCAGCTGGGTCGGACGTACGTGCTCTACAAAGCCAGTCTGGGCCTCTGCCCGCCGCCCTCCGGTCCTGTTTTGCGTGTGCTGAAGGTTCATACGACCTCCCTGTTCCTCTTAAGTATTTCATCACTGTTCTGTTTAAAGCTGAAGACAGTTCCTTAGGAGAAAATAAAGAATGGGCAGAAGCGGACAGGGGTCCAATACTCGTCAGGCTTCCCTGCCTGCAATGAACTGACTGATTTAAGTCATTACAGGAAGGGGTCATCCCGTTACGCATCGTTTCTCTCCCTAGGAAAAGGGAAGCAAGCATGTGTAGCGGGAGCGAGAACACAGCACCCTCTGGCGTGTGTTCTGCGCTCAGCGGCTTGCAGGCTGTCTCCGGGCTGCAGGTTCTGAGCACAGGTCCGCTCGCTCGGCGGGACCTCCTCCCCACCCTCCCCTGCGTGAGGCTCACAAAGCCTGCTGGATGTCTTCCGACAACTTTCCCTAACCTGGCGGTTCCCAGTCATATCTGAGCACAAAACACTTCGCAAAGCCCATCTATGAAGATCAGGTAAGAAAGAGTGTTTCTGACCTAAAGCTAAATGTAAGATACCAAACTCGAGCAACGAAAACTCAGGAGGCAGTATGGTAACAAGAGGCACATTTTATTACATTTTCCTAATAAGTCAACTGGGAACATTGCTGCTGAAATGCAACTTACAATTCAAATGACACTGGGAATAATTAGGGTACATGTCAAGTATTTTCAGAGATGAGCTTCCGTATCTTGATCACTAAATGGAAAGATTCTTCAGAAGAACAGTCCCTTACCCTACACATAGGAGAAGAAAAATTAAAGATACCATGATGATATCTATCAAAATAACTGGAAAGCATTTTAAAAGTCAATTTAGTGTACACGAATTGACGTGTAAAACACATGAATTTGTAGTGAACATTTCTATAAGGACATTTCGTCTCAGAAAAGAATGATAAAATTCACGTTAAATATACGCCTGAACTAGGATTCTATGAAAAAGAAAACACTTCACGAGGCCCAGTTTCTGACAATGTCATGATAACTAACACAAAGTAACTGCGCATTTGATATCTGGCTTCTTTCCTATCTCGACATTTAAAAGGGGATTCCCTCAACTGCTCGGCCTAAATCTGAAGACATGTGATGCCCGTTTTCAGAGATTCTCCTTCTCCCCGGCCAGCTACAGAAGTCCAGGTGAAGGGGAGGCGGAAGAATGCAAAAAGGGACAAACCTGAGAACTTTGCACCTCACTGCCTCCACCACATACCCAAAACACTGTGACTGTAAAAATGTCCTGAGTATTTGTTTTAGTCAGGAAAAGAAAGTGGTAATTATAATGGCAAAAAACAATTTTTTTTTAAACACAAAATTATTTTGAGAAAAAGTAGAATGGAATGAAGCAGGCACTGGGGAATCAAGAAACAGGACGCTATTAATAAGGACTTGAAGGTGAGGGTGAATACAAATGCTGGGAGGGTCTTAAAATTTATGACAAGACACTCCCTTCAAAACCCTGACATTGCAGCCTAATTTCTGATAACCTTCGAGAACAGGTCTACCCAGAGCACGGTGTCTAAAATGTGTAAGCTCAACTATCCCCCAACTACAGAGAGAACGATGCCATCTTTGTGGGTTATGTCCTAGGACTTCTGGACCCTGAAGTCTCACAATCACTTGGCATCATTTTTGCCATAAGGTGAAATACAGCGAGACCTTCGTGAGAGTAACTACACAGCAGCTGACCGCGCGTCTGTGGAGGACGGTCCATGCCCTGGGTCCACCTAGCAGAGGGCTTGCGGAGCTCCACGTCTCTCTCTGCCTTAGAACATTACAGACTCCAATACAATTACGTGTGTGTGGATAAACACTGCTTACAGGGTTCCTTTCAAGTAGATAAATCAAGGAATGCTGAGTTCGGGAATTTCAAAGATCTACGGAACGTGCCCTCGCCATTTCCCTTAGGAAGGAACGCTGGCAGTGCTCTGGGTATCTGGTCTACTTCAAGACCGCGCCCGGAGCACCGGCTGAACACAGACACTGCGGGTGAGCTGGAGAAGAGGGCGCCCCAGGCGCTGAGCAGCGCTCTCAGGGCTCCTTCCGACCATCTGCACCAGCCAAGGAGACGTGGCACCGCACGTGGGCGGCTACCTTCAGACGGATGCTCTTCCGCTGGCTACTGTCTTTCTAATAATCCTTAGGGACCAATTTTGGCAACCACGTGTGATGTGGAACCTCACCACCCACACGGCCAACATCACTAGATCTGACCACTATTCTCATCCGGGCGGGGGGGGGAAGCGGGGGAGAGGCAGGAAGCGTGATAAAGCGAAAACTTTACAGTGAACACAGGAGCGCCACTCTAAGCCCCCAACAGTAATGCACCCCAAATCATAATGCTGAAAACTAAAAAACTAGACAAAAATTAAATGGAGGATTCTTTTTTTTTTTAATCTTTTATAGGACAGAAACCTTAGCTCATGTCTTCTGGTGTCATCGTCTTCCACTGAGCTGCACCTAAAACACAAAGAACAAGTAACAAGCAACTTTGTTTTTTAAAGAACACGTAACAGTTTTGAAGGCATAAGATGAACTGTCTCTAAGTGGAAGTTAACTTACTTAAATAAGTATATAAAATGGAGCCATGAAAATCACCAGAAACATACAAGCGCTAACTGTCAACATTCTGAGTGAAAATGACTAGGAGAGACCTGACCATGCAGCATACTGTCACCAAAGTAAAGAGCGGGGGAAAATCGCTACCCGCTTCATTCAGGTAGGAAAGCTGCACCTGTGGCGCCTTGTTTACAAGGCGTCACCACCTGAGGATGAGAACCACCTGGCGTTTATGTCAGTTTACGTCTGAACCACGAGGAGACGGGGGTACAGAGTCAAAGCTGGCCTATCGTATCATCTATCACCTTCCTGGCTGTAGTGCATTTCATGCCTTTAAATGGAGTAAAACCCACCAGAAGAATGCTGCTACTCTGATTTTCCATTCTTGAATGCACCAAAATGTGCATGCTTGTTGTAATTAGGTGCCTGGGTGAATAAAAAAATCCCATTTACAATTTAAAAATATTATTTAAACCCCTAAAATCTGATGATTTTCCACATTCCTCAGGGAGACAAGCATTAATTTTACCACCCAAACAGAAAAGATTACATACATTTCTGAAAATTCTCTGCTATCATGTTAAAAAATACTAATTTCTTCGTGCTGCAAAACCAAACCGATTTACATGATTTTGTTTTAAATTGTTGCTAAATGTTTATCTACACATGCTGTCAGAAATAACCTTGTTAGGAAGGTGAAGCTGGTGTCTCAGCAAATCAGACCCCTTGGAGAAGGCGGTGAGTGGCCTGTGCCCCGTTTTCCTTTTTCTCTTTCCGCACCATCAGAAGGAAAAGTGAGAAAATAGCAGAAACATTAGTTAAATCCTGAATTATACCCCATAACCTACAGGAATTACCTCACTACACTGAAAGCTGACAATACTGGTAGAATTTTTTGATGAAATAATTAGGATCCTAATTATTAATAAAATGATAAACTTCTGGCTAGGTTTACATCTTTAACAAATAATTCTTTCAGTTAAAGACTTAAAGGAAGAAACGCAAGGTTGCTTTTAACGCTATATCGTTTACCTGACTTACCAGCACTGAAGACAACAACTTTTAAAAATGGCTACAAATGCCTTGTTCACAAAAGACTTTATTACCTAGTGATGCATACTGAGAGCGTACAGAAATCTGCATGGTCCGCCGCCACATGCAGTAGAACAATCTTCACTGTACAGTAAGTGAGTGTCAACTGTTTTATGCAATAGACAACACCTTAACGCCACATCCTTAAAGAAAAGCTTCATTTACAAAAGAAAGAAAAGGTAAAGAAGCAATTACCGCTTTTAAAAAGCAGCTGCTTTGCTCAAGAGTGGAAGGTTTATGCCTGTATTGAAAGACAACATGATCACAAATAATGAAAACAATGAACAAATGAAAAACACTTTTACCATAAAGCAGTACACTTTCAAAATGACATACAAATAGTTAAAAACTTCATTATGTTGTCTATCTAACTTTTAAATATGAGGACTTCCAGAATTAGGCCTCAACATTTGTTATTAGTAAATGAAAACTACGCATTGTTTCTATGTCACTAGGAACTGTATTTAAACAAAATGTATATAAAGTCTATAGCAAGTTGATTTAAAAAAAATTAAAGTTAATAAGAAACAGTACACTGAAGGCGCTCTATCCATCAAGCGCATACTCTTCAAATTTCAAATGTGATGAACAGAACAGAAATTGTAACTATGCCACAGTTGCAATGCCAAAAAATAAAACAAGATCAGTTATCACACATGCAGGGAATTCCGCCACAAAGCTACTGTCCCTCATTTGTCAATTGTTCCAATAAAATAACATCTTAAAACACCAGTGATGTTGATGGTTTAGCTTACCTTCAGTGTACTGAATGTTGTACACAACCTGCTTTAAAAGAGGAGACCATCCCTGCAGGCAGG
The DNA here is from genome assembly GCF_059928025.1 of Delphinapterus leucas. NCBI lineage: Eukaryota > Metazoa > Chordata > Mammalia > Artiodactyla > Monodontidae > Delphinapterus > Delphinapterus leucas. The sequence continues at coordinate 2,691,261 of NC_143138.1, read as the reverse complement.
CTCAAGAAGGAACAGGCCCCTTCGGCACTGACTACCCAGGGCATGCTGCTGTGGCCTGCACACACACACCTAGGAAAACGTGAATATAAACAGCATTTACGCTGGCCTTTTTACCTGGAGACCAAAACGAAGCCAAGTTTGCTAAAAATAAATCAACCACCCAGTATTACTGCTCATTTTATAACAGATGCTTTTGTCTTTTACGTGAACTGCAACCACTTACATTAGCATTGTAATTCTGTGCAGTCTTGGCAATTGAAACATTTCTACAGTGAAATTTCACATACGACACAGAACAGATTAACTAACATTTCTAAAAGAAATATCACCCTTGGTGTTAATTCAAATATATCATGCTTCCTCAAATTTGCAGGAGAAATATTTATAAGTTTATATACATTAATAAACTGCTGTGAAATTTCTTCAGTCTTTGTATTTAATTACTCAAACCCTTGGAGCTTCTTCATCTCGCTTAAATCTTCTCCTGGATGAAGGCATGCTGTAGGGCCTGGTTGATGCTAATCCGTTTAGCTGGGTCCAACATTAGGATCTGGTCCAACAAGTCCTTCAGCTGGTGCACTTTTTTACGTTGGTCTTCAGGAAGTCGCTGGCACCCAATCAAGTCAGCCAACAGGTCCTTAGTTGGATTAATGGTGCTCATGACAGTAACTTTCTCCTACAAATAATTTTTTAAATGTGTATCTCTAAATAAATTACTAAACATATATAACCTAAAAAACTTGAATGAAAAAGGTCAACCCCAAGTTAGCTATGATAGTTTAAACATCATTCTGTAATTTAATTTTATGAACAGATCAGAATGACAACAGAAAGGAATTCTGAGAATTCAAAAACATAGTTAAGTGATTAAGGTCAGGATGGGGTGTGAACTAAGGCATGGAGGTCTGGAACAAGCAGCATGCCCGCTGGCCTGCTGCCAGGTGTGGGATGGTGGGGTCCATGGAGTCGTGAGGAGGGGGAACCGCTGAGGACGGCAGTCTTTCCGAGGAGTTAAATACATTATCTTATAGGTAAGAGGGCGCCAAGAAAGAATTTTTAGGCAGGGAGAGTAACACGATCGGATTTGTTTTCAAAAAGATCACTGGCAGCAGTATGGAAGCAGGATGGGAAGCCAGACCAAGAAAGGGACCCAAGGAGAGAGAAAAGGGCCTAAATACGATAAAAATAAACTCATTATACTAGGCAAACATGTTAAAATCTTTTCCATAACCTGACGTGTCTTATTCAGGAATTGGCCAACTGCAACAGGAATTATTTTTATTGTTTTAAAATACTCGCATCTCCTAGAACCACCCGGCACGCAATCCGTTAACAATGAGATCATCATCTAATGTAGCACACCTAAAGGACACTTACCCTCTCTGTTACTTTATCAACTTCTATGTACATGAAGTTGAGGTTTTGATCAAAATGTTGGTCTTTAAATACGCCTTTCCGAATCATCTGGCAATAAAACAGAACAGTTGGATTTTGAGCTCTTAGACAACACTGGTAGTCTGGTCTACCGATGACCCCAATACACAAGTCACACAAGTGTTCCTGTTTAGTGTCTCTGGGTTTGCTTCCTTATTTGAGAATGATCTCCGATTCCTTGTTCTCGAGAGAATAACGCCTTTGGAAAAGCTCAGGCAAATGCTGTACCTAAGACTACTTAACAACAGGGGGTTATGTTTTCCCGGGCAGTGGGCAGTGACTTAAACCAATTACAGTAAGTACCATGCTGTGCTTTCACTATCCAACACTGAAGACTAAGTGAGCAGAGACTCACATCAGTGGTTCTCAGGAAAAATGCTACACAAGTGGAGCCTCCTCTCTTGGCAGTTAAGAAACCTAAGGACATTTAAAAAATTATGTTCTAACAGCCCTAAAGTGATAGCAGGTCAGGCCTCGTTAAAACAAGTACCAACATAGCTAATCTCTGTGTATCTGTCTAAACGAGTCCAACGTAACAGAATTTGGACAGAACTTAAAAAACATAATGGCTTCTGACCTACAGGGAGAAAAATCTGTAAATCTCTCAGAAAGTCAGCACATAAGCTGAAATCATAAAAGCCTAAGATACGGTCTTTAGACATTTTTATAAATGCCTATAAAGTTCTTGATTTGTGTTAATCAAACAAACTAACATTACAGCTCAAGCATTAAGGGTGAGTTTCACGTTAAAAAGATGTCATTTGCCATGAGTTTTCTCGGTACCTTCTTCCTCTCCCAGCAGCTTCCAACCTCTATAAACGGACTGCCGCCAAGTCCCCCGCTCATTCTCTGATGACTGAGTCCTTCCCTCCACCATCTGCCTACCTGGACCTGCATCTTTTCTCACTACAGCTGTTACCAATACAGGTGTGCTCCCAGGAACCCTGCTGCTGCTCTGCCCATCACTGAATGACAACCAGTGGAACAAGGGAGGGACAGAGATGTGAAAACAGTCGCATGTATCCTCTCTACCTCAGTTCCAATTCTACCTTAAACTATAGGCCCTACGCTTCTGCTTACTTCAGGAGAGTAAAGAAAAGCACAAAGACAGATTTTAGACAAGAAAAGGAAAATGGGATCCTCTTATTCTCTCTTGATAGCTCTTGGCCGATTAGAACCACTAATTTAAACACCAGAAATGAGAAGAGCTAAGGAATCAGAGTAGCCACGTACCCACCTCTCAGAAACTGTTTTATAACCACTAGAGATGAGTGTCAGCAACCACGAATCTGCCGGAGGCGCCACTAAGACCTCGGAAACAAGCTCACACTAACATCCTACCTTATTTGGCATCTTTCCTTTGAGATCCATGGCGAGCTTCAACATATGGTTATTGGTTTTGCCAGGAAATAAAATCTTTCCAGTGTAGAGTTCATACAAGGTGCAGCCTACGGACCACATATCTATACCATAGTCATAGCTTTTACCTATAACTGAAAACATAATACAAATTTTAACGTATGGTGATAAAAACAGTCAACTACTGTTTACTTCCATTAACAGGGGAATCAATTTAGCTCGGACTATGTAACCACAGCCTGAGTACCTCACTTTCACATCAGCTTCATATTCTTTCCCACGAATTCTTAATAGGGACTCTTCAGCTTAAAAACCTTAAAAAAATGAGGGCGTGGGGAAGGAACTGAAGGGGCAGAAGACAGGGTACATCTCTTCTATCTTTTCATTTCGCCTTTGGTGGAGGGGCTAACCAGCCTCAGCCAAGGCCAAAGAAGGGGAAAAACACAGGTCCCAGACAATCCACAGATGTGACAGTCAGGCCCTGAGGAAGTAAGAGCAGTCTCCCAGAGCCGAGGGCTTTCCACACCTGCCACAACCACGGCCATCCCGCCTGAGGAGCATGAACTGGCTACGTTCCCTTCCTCACGAATGGCTCGAGCAGCTGCTGCAGCGATGGAAAACACTGCTTAGGCAGTCAGCACGCCGCTCCCACTGCACACGACGGCCCAGGTCGAGAGCGCTGGAAGGGACTTACTGATTTCGGGAGCGCGATAAAATCTACTGACAAGGTAAGGCGTTATGTCATTATCCGCAACATGTGAAGCCGACCCGAAGTCGCAGAGCTTTAAAATAGTTTTTGATTCATTAACCTGCAAAACATTTTATAATTGAAGTTTAACTCACGCCAGGAGAAATTAAGACACATGATCAGATAAAAAAAAATGGCTCTGAGAAGTTATTCCCAATACTGAGAACAAAGTCACTCACGTGAAAATTCCTTTTCTAATTATTTTATAATTCAACTTCCTAATTGTGAAGAATTAAGAGCTCTCAAATATTTGATCATAAATTAGGAAAAGAACTTTCTTCAGTGAGGAAATAAGAGATAATGCCAAGTAAATTTAACCAAAGCTATTTAGGAAAGGGTGGAATAGTAACAGAAGGCACTGAAGCAAAGCATCTTCTACAAACCCCCAGGAAACCCGAACCAATCAAGTTACTGCCTAAAGGAACACGAAGACGGTCACTGGGAAGAAATCAGATTTAGATTAACTTACAACTGACTTAAGTTAACTTTCGTTTGCCAGAAAATTACGATGGCAATGAAAGCAGAAGAATGATTCAGATTCAATTTGGACAAAAAGAAAATAAAAACAATTCTTCATCCGAAGCTGCTAGACCATCCCAAATTTAGCACTCCCTTCGAGCCTAAAAAACATTAAATCCCTTAAATGTAAAGGAAGTATTAGTCAGGAAAATGTTAAATATATTTGGCAAGACGGATAAACAGGAACACTGTATTAGTCATTTGTCTCTTTTCTCCTTTGTCAACACTTCCACATACACAGCGACAGTGGCACCTTCTGAGAGAGGCTGGAGGTGCTCCCATAGCTACTGCCACACTCATGAGTCGGAGCATGTTCAGGGTTAACAAGTGAAGGTAATCCACATTCCAGAGTCCCTTCCCCCCTTCGAAAGAGACACACACAAATTCTGAGTTGGGACTTGAACTTGGCCTACTGTTCCCACCCCAAAGAAACGTAACACTTTAAACAAGCAGCCCTGGGCGGTCTCTCCTGGGATACCATAAAGCCTGGTCAGTGCTACAGACTGGTCCACTACAGACGACATCCACGGAATTAAGATAATACAGGAAAAGTACTTTTAAAGTTTTTAAGTATAAACTGCATTCAGTCGCTTAAGGGTGCAGCTGCAGTAACCAGAGAAAACCCCGGGGCCACTTTAAAACCTGAGTCTGTCAGGGGAGTGTTCGCGCTGGGTGAAATGCCCTCAGCAGCAGGGACCCACACTTGGGCACTTCCCTCCACTCGCCCGCGGGGAACGCAGCACTTCTGCCAGACTGACGGCTGAAATCCTGGGCTAAAAGCTTTGGATTTTCATTAACAAACAGCGCCGCGTGGTTGCGGATGTCTGTTCCTTTCTCAGGAAGAAGGCCAAACTGTCTGAAACCCATGTGAAAACCTATACTAGTTTAGCACTAACTCAAAGAAAAATGAAGTTTTAAAAACAAGAGCTTCTAAGACGCTAACAAATGTCTTATTACTTAACCTCCATGGTGGTTACACAGATGTTCCGTGCATAGTTACCTTTACCTTATACATAGTTTATACATTCTTTGATATGGATGGTGTACTTCACAATTCAAAAAAGAGAAAGAAAAACTGAGGTAAAGATCAACTATGAAGTGACTGTGCAGCCTACAGCTGACACTGTGGCCGCCAGTTCACTGGAATTACTCAGCCACTCTAACCTCAAGTAACATCAGAGATGCAGCACCTTCCTTTGAAACTCAGACCGAACGTACAAAATGGAACGCCTCATTAATGTAGTGGTCTGGAAGGAGATATTTTAAGATTTTAAAAAAGAAGAGAAAGGGAAATCTGAACTAAGAGCTAAGTTACTGACAAGGAGTCCAAAACAAACTTTAACGGGATTGTATCTTTCTTAAAAACATGTGGAACGTGTTATGGGCAGACGAGCTAGAATCCCCCAGCTGTGAACAGCCCCGACTCTGACAGCATGACAGAGAAAGGGCTGGGGAGGGAAGGGGCGCGCACACACCAATCACTCCACTGTGATGAGATGTGTTTCTAAGTTTCAAAAACATAAGCACTGGGAAATCTGCATCTACCACACCAGAAGGCACGAGCTAGGATAGGTCAAGACTGGGAAAGGCTCCCTTCCATACAAGGCCCAAGAACAACCGAGCTTTCCTGGGTGTGGCCGCCAGAAGCCACAGCTTCTACATCATGAAGAATAAGTGAAAAAGAATTATTCCTGGACACCCTAAACTCAACTCCATGCATCTACTTCAGAGAGGGTAACTCCCTTAAACGTCCCTCGCTCTGTCAGTCTATAAAACTAGAGAACAAAAGACTGTGAACACTCCTTATTTCAAAACAGCAACACTGCAGCATTTCTCCAGGTACCCGAGGAAGCCCATCGTTACTACATCAAAGCATTCTTGGGGTCTGTGTGCACTCATCAAATCCATCAATCAACAGGAAAAAATTGGGACAGCAGCCTACTTCCTCTCTCTTCATACTTTACTATAAAATTTCATGGCCCAATTTCTAGAAGAGTAAAAACTGGCAAAGTCATTTGTAATGGGTAATGCACTGAATTATTCTTCAGAGGTGTCCTTTCTAGAACACAGTGGTAAGCACGTTACAGTAGGAGTTATATGGATGTAACAAGGCAGCCTGATCGCTTGACTTACCAAGATATTGTCTGGCTTGATATCCGCATGGAGAATATTGCATCTTTTAAGGAGTTTTAGTGCCAAGAACAACTGCTGACTATAGGATCGTACAGCCTTAATATGAAGGCCAACATCCTTACCATATTTTTTTAACACCTCTCGTAAATTCATACTTTTAGGAAAGAGAAAAACAAATAAAATTAGGGGTTAAAATGCAAAATGGAAATTAAGGAAGGCAAAACCATTTTCAAGCATAAAGTAAAATCAAGTTCAAAGCATGAACTACAATGAAAACACTCTGTTCAAGAACCCCCTCCCACGGCCCAAACGTTTGATAAATTATCCTACGTTGAAATGAGAGCACATGAAACTGTGTGTACACAACACAATTTTCAAAATGAAGAGAAGGGAAGGTATGCAGTGCTAAAATTCCTACTGATTTGGAATGGGCTTCTGCTTGAAAGCATAAACATGAAGCCACAATTCTGAAGGGGGACGTCATATTCCTACTCCACTATTCCCATTTCTTTTCACTGTGGCTTAATCCTTTCTTGAAGTATTTAATTTTCAGAGAACTCTCTGCTGAGCTGAAGGCCACACTAGGTGAGCGTGTGACACACAGTACACAGCCAATCACTGTTTACACATTAACAACTGTCAAGAAGCTAGGTCTTCACCAATAGTTAAAAAACAAAACCCAGAGCCAACGGAAAAAAACACATCAAATACCCAGAACATTTATCACGGCATTTATCTGAACTGAGGTTGGCAAAGGTGAAGAAGCTGAGTTTTCAGGGTAATGTACAGGTTTTGACACTTGTACCTCAGAGGCTCAAACACGAGGCAGAGATGCTGTTTGTGATAAAAGTGTCTGAAGAGTCGCAAACAATGAAATTTGTCATCAGGATCAGCATCGTTCAATTTTTTCAAGAATTCTAGTTCTTTTAAACCAGTTTTTTGCCTGAAATGAAAAAGAAAATTAGGTCAAAATTGGATACATCAAGAATTTAGGAAAACTATGCAAACAATAAATGCTGGAGAGGGTGTGGAGGAAAGGGAACCCTCTTGCACTGTTGGTGGGAATGTCAATTGATACAGCCACTACGGAGAGCAGTATGGAGGTTCCTTTAAAAATAGAACCTACCATATGACCCAGCAATCCCACTACTGGGCATATACCCTGAGAAGAGCATAATTCAAAAGGACACATGCACCCCAATGTTCACTGCAGCTCTATGTACAATAGCTAGGTCATGGAAGCAACCTAAATGTCCAGTGACAGATGAATGGATACAGAAGATGTGGCACATAAATACAATAGAGCATTACTCAGCCATAAAAAGAAACGAAATGGAGTTATTTGTAGAGACGTGGATGAACCCAGAGACTGTCATACAGAGTGAAAAAAGTCAGAAAGAGAAAAACAAATATCATATGTTAACGCATATACGTGGAATCTAGAAAAATGGTACAGATGAACCGGTTTGCAAGGCAGAAATAGACATTGAGAACAAACGTATGGACACCCGGGGGGAGAGCCAGGGTGGGTGTGTGGGGTGGGATGAATTGGGCGATTGGTATTGACATATATGCCCTACTATGTATAAAACAGATAACTAATAAGAACCTGCTGTATAGCACAGGGAACTCCACTTCGCTGTACAGTAGAAACTAACACAGCATTGTAAAGCAACTATATCCCAATTAAAAAAAAAAAGAATTTAGGAAAACTAAATAATATGGATTTATTTGGTGATGTGTTTAGTCTGTTTTTTTTTTAAGTACTAATAATAGAACTGTTGAGGAACACAAGTCTCTATGTCATTCACACAATACTTTACTCTTAGCCAAATATTGTTTTCATGGAGTTAATTTCCAAAATAATCAATGAACAAAACAGAAACATAGAGGAATAAACCCACCTTGCTTGAAGGGAAATCAATCTTGCACATTTTATCTCAAGATGTCTTGATGTAAATATTATCCTCTGAAATTCTAGTTATAATTTGTCAATAGGCTACTGTTTAAAATTAGTGTCTATAATACGGAAGTTGGAGACTTCCATCAAACAAACTTTCTAAGCCTAGGCAACCTAAGACTTCAGTATAAACCTAAACACTTCTTTCTTGCGTTTCCAAACCAGCGCCAAGTTGACTTTAATGCCAGCTCAGTGTGTGGCATAGATTGTGCATTAAAGCACACGGGTACGGCCATCACCTCCTTGCTCATGAAGAGAGGAGGTGACAGACAAAGATACAGATAATTCCCAGAACGATCTGATTTTACGCCTTTTGCAGGCCACCATATGCTCAGTGACACCTGATCAATCTGACCTTTTGATTTCTCACCTTTCGTCTTGAGCTTAAGCTATTCACAGCAAAGGATGGTCGTAAGACAAGCGGTAGACGGAGGGAGTCTGAGCTGACATCAGTGCACAAAGCAAGTGCTGAAATGCACCGAAATGAATTAAATACAATCAGCCTACGGCTCGAGTGCTTCTCACAGAGCAACACGTGACTGTCAACTAAATGCCCAGAGCTGCTCTGTCGTTTTATAAGCCCAATACCTGTCCTACACAGACTGCGGTCACTATGTAAAAACAGGCTTACTTGTGAACACCCGTGAAGGTGTCCGTGAAAGTTTTGTTCTGTGTCCTGAACTTACATGAGCTCGTTGTTCCGAATGATCTTCACGGCCACCTCCTGGTTGGCCCTCGCATTATCCCTGGCTCGGACCACGTTACTGAACACGCCTTGACCCGTGTAGCCATACACGTTATAACGCTTATCCAGGACTTCACCTATGTTCACACCTGAAAAGGTAAGCTAAAAGATTAGAATTCTGACCATAATAGACTACTGCACAAAACTGTGAGCTACACATCAGAAAAGTCGAAAAGTAGGATACACAGTGCAGTCACTTAAAAACTGTGTCAAATCTCTGCTGCGTGCTTGGCTTCCTGGACACCACGGAGACTCAAGGCCTCGCCCCCGTCGTGACCCTCTTGCGTAACGCGGTTAAAGCTGCCGGCTGCCAACCGCTGCAGGAAGACCTTCTGCTCTCCTAGCAACTGCTGATGGTCCTAACGCCGAGGAAGGAAGAACTGTGCTCACTGCAGGGTCTCCAGCTGCAGTCTGCGTGGCTGGCACCCCTTCCCTCTGGAGGATGATCTCATGGCTGAAAACAACTCTGAACGGATTTAAGCTGCACATCAAGTCTTCAGCTCACTTCAATTTGTGATGCTTCTGGGCTGTAACATGGGTTCATGAAGCTGCTAGACGTGCCACACTTTTGAAGTGACGGCACTGGGATGTGACTTTCAGAGTCCTCCCAAGTGTGAAGGCCTTAGGCCACGCACTTTTACAAGATGTTACAGTGAACTCTAAAATTAATAAGAACTGTATTGAAAAAGGATAGATACATGTATAACTGAGTCACTCCGCCATACACCTGAAACTATCACACGGTTAACAACTATACTCCAATAGAAAATAAAAAGTTAAAGAAACAGAAACCAAAAACTGTGAACTTACGATAATAGCCTTCTGCATCAGTCCAGTTGTCCCTGAGGTTGGGATTCTCTTTGAAATCTTTTCCAATGCCAGCAGCCCGCAGACGTGCACTCTGAAATTAAGGCAGCAACGTGAGCTATTTAGCCACCAAACGGGCAGACATTTAAAGCACTTCCTTTAAAAGAAAAACAGGTAGAACCAGCTAAAATTTGATAACATTTTATGCCAACTTAAATGAACTCTATGACTTGTGTAAATGCAACACAGCAGAAACATGATTATCTAAGTCTCTTGAATCACAATAATGCTCAAGAAAAAAATTAACAAGTTATCTTCACATTTCTTTTACTGCCCTAGTCACGCAACACCCCCTCCCTGTCTCCTCCCGTCTATGGATGAAATGTCACTGGCTGTGTTAGAAGATGAGTTTAAGAATATCTGGTACTTCTGAAGTGTCTTCACTACACGTCAGTCACATCACTCTCCATGACACCCAGAAAGCCCTTCAACATCATCCAGGTGGATGGTGGGTGCCAATACTTTAACTGGCTCAAAATCATCTCACGCTTTCTTAACCCATCTTTTTTGCGTGCTCCTGTGGCAGCACACCACACACGGGACACGTTGCTTAAGCCAATCACCGGTGTCTTCAGGGTCCTGGACATCACTGCTTTATCCTAGTCCATTTTTAATCTCCCTGTTACATGTTTATCTCTCCCACCTCCCTTCACCAAAGCCTCTGTATTTCTCACGTTCTTTTAAATTTATGATGGAAATGGTCTGCTACTTTTGAGACCATTTTTCAAGAAAATCTTCTCAAGAAAAACCACTGATAAAGTGGCTAACGGTACAAAATTTCTCAACCCACTCCTTATAACATTTCCAACTCTTCCATGACTTCTATTAGGCTCCAAATCCTTAAGTTCCCAATCGCCTACAATGCAGAGGCCCAAAGTGGACTCTAGGCCTGAAAATTACTGACATCACCTGGTCTCCCCTAACTACAGCACACATACACAGAGGCTTGTAAATCCAAGAAGCAAGTTGTTTAAAAAGAAAATAACTACACATTTAAGTCATTTGCTATTTAACTTTTATGAAGCCCTCAGATTGTTCTGCTGTACTTGTTTTAAAATTTGATTTAATTTCAGACAGAGAAAAGTTGCCAAACTAGTATAAAGAGATTCTAGATACACTTCACCCAGACTGTCCAAATGTTAGCATTAATTTGCTTTATCCTTCTCTCTATATATATGTATATACCACTGAAATACATATTTGTGATATACCCTTTTCTGATTAACAGTTGTGTTTTTATGACTTAAAATTACTCACGTCAAAATATGCAGCAAACATATCATCAGATTCTGTGAACATGTCGGGCGCCAACAGCTTCTTCTGAGATGACCCTTAATGGAAATTAGCATTAATATTTGAAAAATGAAGAGATACAAATTGAAACACAAATAATATATCAATGGAAAATCACTAACAGCAATTCTAACTTCTTTTTCCTCTTGCACATCCGTTTTTCACCAATATCCAGCTTACAGTCACCTTGTGACACTAAGACGTACACAGCTATCCACTTTTTACTGAGAGTGCACTTCAGAAAGTCGAAAGACCTAATAGCGGTACTTCCACTAACGTTGAATTAATATGCTAATAACTAAGCAACGATTAGGTATTACAAGGGACGCTCCTCTCTAAACTGCAATTTCTCTCAGAAGGTTAGCACCCCGCACTATGAATACAGATCTACGTATTTCTCTCCTAAAACGCCTAATGACCCCATTAAAACACTGGGCAAAAAAATAAGTGTAAGGAAAAAAAGAATGCAACAGCTTTAATCATACGAACACATGCCCGATCTCATACGCCCAACTCAAACGCAAATTAAAATCACAATGAAATACCATCCCATGAGACTGGCTAAAAATCTAAAAGTATGACAACATTCTGTTAACAAGGCCCCGGATAAAAAGCCCTCAGACATGGCTTGTGGGATGGCAAAAGTGTATAACCTTTACAGAGGGGAATCTGGAAGTATATAGCAAAATGACATATTCATTCAGACCCAGAAATCCCACTTCTATGAAACCATTCCAAAGACACAGTAACAAGCAGAAAAAAACGATTTAACGCACAACGCTATTATCATTAATGCTCCAATCAACAGCCAAACATCTACCGTTAGAAGACTAACTGAATAAACTACGGTACACTCATCACACTGGAGTAATATGCAGCTGTACAAAGGAATGAAGGTCATTTCATACAGATGAGTGTGTATAACATTTTGTGTGCATGTGTAGACAGAATATAAACACATGCATATATGAGAGATGTTTTAGTGATTTTTTAAACACTCAAAATATTCCTAAAAATCAAAAGCAAATGAAAATAAGCCTAAACCAAATCAAACTGGTGGTATAACCGTACAGAGGAGAACTATTTCAAAAAACTTTAAAACAACACAGGTTTGTATACATCTTGAAATATATCCTAAGGACAAAACCATTACATTTTCAAACTGCATTCAGTACATTTAATACTGACAATCGCAGCGTTAACTCTGCATATGAAAGTTTCAAAATAACCTAAGTACCTGTGTTTATTAGGAACCAAGTTTTTCTACTGTAAAAGAGAGAAATACAAAGTCAAGAAAGTTAATAAAAACCCTGTAATCTCGAATTTGAATTGGCAAATCAGTATGAACTCCTCCTTTCCAAAAACGTATGTATTTTCCTAGTTTGGTCCACTGAAAAGGCCCACCAATAATGGGCATCCCTAAGTGCCCTGTAGTCTCCAAGTGGCATTTCCTACTAAGTGGAACCAAGGATCCCTGGAATAATAACTGATTCTGCTCTGGGGAAAGATACACACAAGGTGAGCCTATGATGTCTTACTGCCTTGTAACAGGAGTCAGCAAACTACAGATTGGGCCGAATTTGGCCCCTTGCTTGTTCCTGTATGGCCCTGACACGTGAACACCTCGTGAACTTCAGTCCATCAAGTGTTTTGGGAACGTGGCCATGCTCATCCATCTGTGCTGGCCCAGCCGCTCTGCACCACGAGAGCAGAGCTCAGTAGTTGGAACAGAGAAAAAAGTCTAAAATAATTACAAAAGCCTAAAATATTGGATATTTTACAGAAAGCCCCTGTCCCAGAAAGTAAAACAGCCATGTTAAATAAATACTGCAGGGTTTGCCTCAAAAAGACACCAGAAACCCATTTAAAAGGGGCTCCCTCCTCGTGTGAAGAGAGAACAATCTAAGCTTCAAAAAGAAAATGGCAGCAGTGGATCCAAACACAAGAGCATAATGACAGCAAATAGTAAAACCCAACAAAATAACCAAAACCTCACTGCTCACCTCTGGAGGGCGCTGGGGCACCAACTCTACGTTATGCTAAAAACTGGTCAATAAGCGAAAACAATCGAGCATTTAACCCGCCTTTCCTGTACGAACTATATTTTGGGGTAACCAAAGAATGGAAACCTCTTCTTTTACAGAATTAGAGCTAATAATTCAAAAGGAATGATAGAGATTTTAAAAATCACCACTTTGGAAACCCTGCCACCCCCGATGAAATAATGGATCTAAGTAGGAACCATCAATGGCTGCTAAAAGCGTGAGGCAAACAGCTGAACAGAAACTTCAGTGGAATCTCTTACCTAAACACACAACCTCAGTGCCAATAAAAACAGGGACAGCCACACCACACCTACGTGCCACCAGATGTGATATAAAAGTACATACCGCCAGTTAATGAAGCATTCCTGTCAAAAAAAGTTAAACCGACACCTATTCAAGTCTCTAACACTAACTACTAGTTTTCAAGAAATACGGAGGAGAGAGGAAATAAATGACACAAGAACGTGGCCAGACAAAATCAGAGTAGGAAAGTTCACAGGACACAGGCCCTAGCACCTTCACAAGTAAAGGGGGGCGTCGGGGGGCAGGGGACAGACCACACCACAATGAGAAAACTATTAAAAAAGAGACTTCAGAGATGTATACCCCAAACATAATGTGTATCTTATTTGGATTTTGACTCAAACCAACCAACTTTAGACATCAGATATTTAAAAATTATCAACTTTATCAAGTGTAAGTAATGTTTTTTAAAAGGTCCTTATCTAGCAGATAACAAACTTAAGTATTCCCAGATGAAATCAAATCATGGCTGGGATTTGCCTGAAAATAGCCTAGCAAGCCAAAGCGAAGGCGGTGAGCACGCACGTGGGGTTCAGGGCGACACTCAGGTCACGCTTGCTCACAGGGAGCAGTCACTGAGGCGCCCAGGGCCCTGCCGTCCTCTGCAGTTTGTTGCAGAAGCAGCATTCCTTGTCCCCCATCCCACCCCCATCCCCAAATAACCTCCCTCCTTAGGAAGTAACAGGGCTGCAAATTCAGAGAAAAGCATGGCTGAAACAAAACTGTAACTGACTCACCATTATTCTGTTCGACTGTCATGAGATTATGCTTGGCCTTGACTGAGGCCTCAAACGTATCAACGTTCTCCCGTTCATACTCCTTGACGTCGGCAGCGACGCGTTCCAGGACGTCCTCCGGGGAGGGAGAGCGGGTACGGGTGCTGCTCTGGGGGCTGCTGGGCTCAGACGGCGCGGACATGTTGCTGTCCTCAGCAAGGTATTTGTATTTCTGCGGTAACGACACAGAGTGTTACTGTCACAACATCTGGTGCTAAGAGGGCCTGAACTGAAGAGTTAAGTGTCAAGTAATGCTAAAAAAGCTTTAAAGGTATTGAAGTCTTAACTGAATTAGATCCACAATCCCTTATATATAATTCCAAATCCACAAAACTCTGAAAGCTTTGCTATGTCTGGTGCACGTTTATTAGGTGGCGAAATCTGTGCTGCAGAGATGTGGCGTTCTGAACAGTCTCGCCTTTCCCAGTGTGAACATGATGCGCCTCACGCACTGCAAAACTCTCCTAGTGGCTGGTAATGGGGTGCCGTGCTAGACCCCACTGACGGGGCAAAGGGATACACATATATGCACCATATTACCTTTCTAACATTCACATATTTCTGAGTTCTGAAGCACATCTGGCCCCAAAGGTTGGAGATAAGGGATTGTGGACCTGGGTAAGAACAAAAAAAGATTCAACCAAGTCTTTAGGGATATCAGTTTAATAACAGTTTCATCAGTGCCCCACAAAGGTAAGTTTCCTCTGGAATTCTAGTTATGCCCTATGTACTCAGGTGATTCAAATTCTTTCCCTCACTCTGAAATGCTGTGGTTGCTCTCTCTGTTTACACAAGCTGCTACGACTGTCCTTTCCTTGTCTGCTGTCCTCCTAACAGCACCCAAGTATGTTTCATATGTTCCAGAATTCTTCCTCTCAGCTCCATCACTCACCCCCATCACATGATGGTGAGAGAAGGCGCTTTACAGGGACCACCGTCCTCCAAGGCTGGAGTAGCCAGGCCTCATCTCAGGATGGCAGGGAGAACCGGCAGCCTTCCCAGGCAGCTCACCTTACCATTAGGCCTGAGTTTGACACCCTTTCCCACCCAATCCCTGCATCGCTCGGCTCTCAAGGAGTCTTACAATTATTGAGATGTTCCATTTAAACGTTCACATCTGCATTAGAAAACGTGCCATTTTATTAGGCATTAAAAAGTCTTTCCCACATATTAACAGGCTATTTATAAGTTTGAGCTAAAGGAAATTCCTCCAATTTATACTCACTTATGAGGGTTTTCTTGTTCATCAACTTAAAGAAAAAAAAGAAAGCAAACTCCAAATTTTGTCTTATAAAAGAGGTTTATATCAGAATCCCATGTATAACAAAAAAGATTAACTGTTTCAATTTTATTAAGGAACCACCTTCCTTTCAAGACCTATTCAATTGCTACTACTGTCACTGCATTGTCAAAGTAAAAATCCTTAATTTTGTTACAATAGTGGTGAAGGAGTGTTGATCAACATGTTCCTGAAACCACGCACCTGAACAATGGCCTGCCTTTGTATTCTTCTCTGTTCTATCAAGGCTTCTTCATCTTCCTCCTCAACATCGAAGTCTTCAAGGCTTAGAAAAAATTACACATACATCAGTGTAATTAACTTCAAACATACTTAGAGACTCCAAAAGCATTACGTTTATACATTTAAAAAAATAAAAGCTGGAAAATGTAGGTCATCAGTACTTTGAGGAAAAATCTTAAGCCACCCCACTCTATCCTTGCTTTCGAACTGTCCTGGTTTGGAATCCTGGCAAGTAACTTAACCTTCTACGTCTCATTTTTCTCCTCACCTGTATCATAGCACAAAGACTGGGAACAAAAGAAAGATGCCTAAGTTTAAAAGTCATCACTAGCTGTGCCTTGTAGTAAAGTCATTTCATCTCTGCAGCCCTCGTTTCCACACCTATACAACAAGAGGGGGGCTGGGATACACAAGTAAACTGCTACCTTTTCTGGGTCACAGAAGCCTTTGAGAGCTATAGATCCTTTCCCTACCCAAAATGCACAGGTAGACATTTGCACACAATCTGAAGGGAAAGTGGCTCTCCCTGCAAACACTGCCCCGAGCGGTTCAGATGGTCCCCCAAGAACCCCGCACTCTTCACGATCGCTCCTAGCGCAGCCCTTTCTACGACCTGCTGGGTGTTCACTGCAGAGGTGTAAGCGACCTGCACTTGGAAGGTACCAGGTCTGCGCAGGACACTTTCCCTCCACTCAGCCCTCTTCTCTCCCAGCTCCAACCAGGGCTCCTCAGCTCAAGCACTGCTAACACTAGGACGGTTCTGTGCGGTGGGGCATATCCTATGCACCGGAGGATGCAGAACAGTGCCCCTGGCCTCCCGCTACTAGATGACAACTAAACAGGTCTTCAGACATCGCCAAAACATGCCAGGGAGGCAAATCTCCCCCCGCTGAGAACCACTGCTCTAAATTCATCTCACTTATTTTTGAGATGTGCCATTTAGACAACGAAGTTTGCATTTAAAAAAATGTCCCCACTATTTTATTAGGCACTGAATATTTCTGCATTTTCAACACTGTAACAGGCATAGCAAGTGTGTATCGTTTACACAAAATGCAAAGTCTAAACTTAGTAAAAAAAATCCCCCCACCAAAACTGGTAACTGAGATTGGCAGGATACCTCTATGGTTCCTAATGAAAATATAGAAGGAAAGGCTCGTGATAAAGTGACGGCCCATATTCACCCCAGCCAAACCCAAATTCAGACAACCATGACCTCTGTCACATAACCTATAAAACCTGCACAGAAGATGAACTTAAATTCAGGGTCAAATTAATGTATTTGCTTAAAATATTCAGAAGGAAATTAAAGATTTCCAAGTCAAACAGTGTTTCTCTGATTTGGAAAAAGGAAATTATAGGAAAGTTCCGTTCTTACTTATCATCAGATGAAGATTCCTGCTCAACTTTCATTCCTTCAGAAAGACTTCCTTTAAATTTATCTTCCTTTACTTTGCTTCTGCTCCTACGTCTACGACCACCCCGTGACCGAGACCGCCTTCTCAGGCGTGATCTGCTCCTTCGACCTCTGTCCCTGTTTGAGGAGAAGAAGAAGACATACTTTAAAGGTCAATTAAAGTTGAGAAGGCTGTGAGTTTGCTGGGCGTAGGGGTAGTACAGGGACTCTCTGTACCTTTCAAAAGCTCAGCTCTGTTGTGAATCCAAAAGCGTTCTAAAAGTCAAGTCTTTAAAAACAGTTAAAATTTTTAAACAAAATTAACACACCATCAATAAGATATGGATACCCAGCCTAACTGACAACAACTAAACCACAGCTACTCTTCTTATCAACTACAAAGGGGCGCGAGGGAACTGTCGGGGCTCTGTACCTCGATGATGGCAGCTGTGCAACCACACATCTGTCGAAACTCACAACTTTACAACAAAAAAGGTGAATTTTACTTTATGTAAATAATATATCTCGATAAACTTGATTTTTAAAAAGATCATTGCTGAATAAAGTACGGGAAAGACAAAGGTGACAGAAATTGTAAGTCTAATTAATATGGCCTTCAGACATTGTTATAAATGCCCTGTTAACCAAATAGAAAGTGACTTCAGAGTTCAAGTATGAAGGTGGAAGTCTGTGTGAGAAAGTGCTGTGGGACTCCCAACAGAGAAGGCTGTGAGTCTACAAAGGGCTGATAAACTATGTTCATGTCACATCTGACCATGTTTATCTCAGATTTCTTCTGAAAACTTACTAAAACAACATTAAAAGGAACAATGACAAAATAAAACCTTCAGTCAAAGGCAATGTGAAGAGATGTAACAACAGATACCAATAAAAGCTTGAAACATGCAAAGTGGACAGAAAAGCAGCAGCAGATCAAGTCTAAATCTTAGTCCAATAGGGACACACAAAGTAAATAAGAAACAAGTCAGTGCCTGCCACAAAGCCCCAGAAAGTCTCAAGATCTGGAGATACTGTATCCTCTGAAGGATGGAATACAAGGGAAAAGCTAAAGAGAATTGGTTGAAATCCTTTAGGAACAGCTTGACTTGGTATATTCCCCTTTCTGACTCAGTGGAGAATGCCACCGGCCGCCCCTCCCCACACTACCGCAGGAAACTTAATATTCACTTTACAGAGAGGTAGTGGTGGTTGTGAAAACTGGCCCACGGTACCGGAGGGCACCGCACTGGGAAAAGAAGGGTTAAGGGGGGACCCACATTATTTAGGACCGGAACTCTACTGGCGGCCATGTCTTACTCTCCAGCAGATGAGGAGATTCTGGAAAACTCACAAGCCCAAAAGGAAAGATCTACAGTCACTGATACGCTAATCCGCCACCAATCCACAAGCTCCAGGTTGTCAGAATGGAAGAAAGCTTCCGTTTAGCGTCCTAAACCAGAATAGAAAAATAAATAAATAAATAAATAAATTATCGATAGTCATTTGCGACTCTCCTGGCAGTCCAGTGGTTAGGACTCTGTACTTCCACGTCAGGGGGACCAGGTTCCATCCCTGGTCAGAGACCTAAGATCCTACTCTCATGGAGAGGATAGGCAGATGAATCAGAATAGGCAGCAAGGGAGGATCCACCTGGTGGAGGAAAGTCCTCAAATGAAAAGGCAAACAAGCAGCCAAAGAAATCTGGGTAGAAACAATACACAGGGAAGAGGAGAGACTATAGAGAAGAAAAGCTCCACAAAATGGACTCATTATCATCTATGACATAAAGATGCTACTTCCATAAAATGAGAGTAAAATGTTATTAAAAAACAGCCAACAAGGTCTTGGAAATTTAAAAAATTATGAGTGTGCAGAAGGGAGAAAAACAAAATCAACAGAAAGGTAAGAAGGCAGATTGAGAAAGCTTCTCAAGACTGAAAGTAGAACAAAAGGACAAACATAAAAGATGAGCGAGAAACACATTCACAGAAAGAGAGACAAAATGAAAAGGCAGAGACTTCGTACCAGATGAAGGAACAAGATAAAACCCCAGAAGAACAACTAAATGAAGGAGAGATAGGCAACCATCCAGAAAAAGAATTCCGAATAATGATAGTGAAGATGATCCAGGACGTTGGAAAAAGAATGGAGGCAAAGATCGAGAAGATACAAGAAATGTTTAACAAAGGCCTAGAAGAATTAAAGAACAAACAGAGATGAACAATACAATAACAGAAATGAAAAATACACTAGAAGGAATCAATAGCAGAATAACTGAGGCAGAACAACGGATAAGTGACAAGGAAGGCAGAATGGAGGAATTCACTGCTGTGGAACAGAATAAAGAAAAAAGAATGAAAAGAAATGAAGACAGCCTAAGAGACCTCTGGGATAACATTAAACACAACAACATTTGCATTATGGGGTCCCAGAAGGAGAAGAGAGAGAGAAATGACCCAAGAAAATATCTGAAGAGGTTATAGTCAAAAACTTCCCTAACATGGGAAAAGAAATAGCCACCCAAGTCCAGGAAGCACAGAGTCCCAGGCAGGATAAACCCAAGGAGAAAAAAACATTATTGAAATCAACAAGGGAAAAATGACAAATAACATACAAGGGAACTCCCATAAGGTTAACAGCTGATTTCTCAGCAGAAACTCCACAAGCCAGAAGGGAGTAGCAAAATATATTCAAAGTGGTGAAAGGGAAGAACCTACGACCAATATTACTCTACCCAGCAAAGATCTCATTCAGATTCGATGGAGAAATCAAAAGCTTTACAGACAAGCAAAAGCTAAGAGAATTCAGCCTATCAAACCAGCCCTACAACAAATGCTAAAGGAACTTCTCTAAGTGGGAAACACAAGAGAAGAAAAGGACCTACAAAAACAAACCCATAACAATTAAGAAAACGGTAATAGGAAGACAAATATCGATAATTACCTTAAACGTGAATGGATTAAATGCTCCCACCAAAAGACACAGGCTTGCTGAATGGATACAAAAACAAGACCCATATATATATGCTGTCTACAAGAGACCCACTTCAGACCTAGGGACACAAACAGACTGAAAGTGAGGGGATGGAAAAAGATACTCTATGCAAATGGAATCAAACGAAAGCTGGAGTAGCAACACTTGTACCAGATAAAACAGACTTTAAAATAAAGAATGTTACAAGAGACAAGGAAGGACACTACATAATGGTCAAGGGATCACTCCGAGAAAACAATTATAAATATTCACGCACCCAACATAGCAGCACCTCAATACATAAGACAACTGTTAATAGCTATAAAAGAGGAAACTGACAGTAACGCAATAGTGGGGGACTTAAACACCTCACTTACACCAATCAGATCATCCAGACAGAAAATTAATAAGGAAACACAAACTTTAAATGACACAAGAGGCCAGATAGATTTAATTGATATTTAAAGGACATTCCATCCCAAAACAGCAGATTACACTTTCTTCTCAAGTGCACACAGAACATTCTCCAGGATTGATCAAAACTTGGGTCACAAATCAAACCTCAGTAAATTTAAGAAAACTGAAATCACAACAAGCATCATTTCCGACCACAATGCTATGAGATTAGAAATCAATTACAGGGAAAAAAACGTAAAAAACACAAACACATGGAGGGTAAACAATACGCTACTAAATAACCAAGAGATCACTGAAGAAATCAAAGAGGAAATGTAACAATACCTGGAGACTAATGACAATGAAAACACGACGATCCAAAACCTATGGGATGCAGCAAAAGCAGTTCTAAGAGGGAAATTTATAGCAATACAAGCCTACCTCAAGAAACAAGAAAAATCTCAAATAAACAATCTAACCTTGCACCTAAAGGAACTAGAGAAAGAAGAACAAACAAAACCCAAAGTTAGTAGAAGGAAAGAAATCATAAAGATCAGAGGAGAAATAAATGAAATAGAAACAAAGAAAACAATAGCAAAGATCAATAAAACTAAAAGCTGGTTCTTTGAGAAGATAAACAAAATTGATAAACCTTTAGCCAGACTCATCAAGAAAAAGAGGAAGAGGACTCAAATCAATAAAATTAGAAATGAAAAGGAGAAGTTACAATGGACATCACAGAAATACAAAGCATCATAAGAGACTACTACAAGCAACTCTATGCCAATAAAATGGACAACCTGGAAGAAATGGGCAAATTCTTAGAAAGGTATAACCTTCTAAGAATGAACTAGGAAGAAATAGAAAATATGAACAAACCAACCACAATGAGATTGAAACTGTGATTAAAAATCTTCCAACAAACAAAAGTCCAGGACCAGATGGCTTCACAGGTGAATTCTATCAAACATTTAGAGAAGAGCTAACACCCATCCTTCTCAAACTCTTCCAAAAAACTGCAGAGGAAGGAACACTCCCAAACTCATTCTATGAGGCCACCATCACCCTGATACCGAAACCAGACAAAGGAACTACAAAAAAAGAAAATTACAGACCAATATCACTGATGAATACAGATGCAAAAATCCTCAACAAAATATTAGCAAAGGGAATCCAACAACACATTAAAAGGATCATACATCGTGATCAAGTGGGATTTACCCCAGGGATGAAAGGATTCTTCAATATACGCAAATCAATCAATGTGATACACCATACTAACAAACTGAAGGAGAAAAACCATATGATCACCTCAATAGATGCAGAAAAAGCTTTTGACAAAGTTCAACACCCATTTGTGATAAAAACTCTGTAGAAAGTGGGCAACCAACCTCAACATAATAAAGGCCATATATGACAAACCCACAGCAAACATCATTCTCAATGGTGAAAAACTGAAAGCATTTCCTCTAAGATCAGGAAGAAGTCAAGGATGTCCACTCTCACCACTATTATTCAACATAGTTTTGGAAGTCCTAGCCACAGCAATCAGAGAAGAAAAAGAAATAAAAGGAATACAAATTGGAAAAGAAAAGGTAAAATTGTCACTGTCTGCAGATGACATGATACTATACATAGATAATCCTAAAGATGCCACCAGAAAACTACTAGAGCTAATCAATGAATTTGGTAAAGTTGCAAGATACAAAATTAATGCACCGAAATCTCTTGCATTCCTATACACTAACAACGAAATATCAGAAAGAGAAATTAAGGAAACAATTCCATTCACCATTGCAACAAAAAGAATAAAATACCTAGGAATAAACCTACCTAAGGAGATAAAAGACCTGTACTCAGAAAACTATAAGACACTGATGAAAGAAATCAAAGATGACACAAACAGATGGAAACATATACCATGTTCTTGGGTGGAAGAATCAATATTGCGAAAATTTCTACATTACCCAAAGCAATCTAGAGATTCAATGCAATCCCTATCAATTACCAGTGGCACTTTTTACAGAACTAGAACAAAAAATCTTAAAATCTGTATGGAGACACAAAAGACCCCGAATAGCCAAAGCAGTCTTGAGGGAAAAACACAGAGGTGGAGGAATCAGACTATATTACAAAGCTACAGTAATCAAGACAATATGGTACTGGCACAGAAACAGAAATATAGATCAATGGAACAGGATATAAAGCCCAGAGATAAACCGACACACCTATGGTGAACTAATCAATGGCAAAGAAGGCAAGGATATACAATGGAGAAAAGACAGTCTCTTCAATAAGTGGTGCTGGGAAAACTGGACAGCTACATGTAAAAGAATGAAATTAGAACACTCCCTAACACCATACACAAAAATAAACTCAAAATGGATTAGAGACCTAAATGTAAGACCAGACACTATAAAACTCTTAGAGGAAAACATAAGCAAAACACTGTTTGACATAAATCACAGCAAGATCTTTTTTAATCCACCTCCTAGAGTAATGGGAATAAAAACAAAAATAAACAAATGGGACCTAATGAAACTTCAAGGCTTTTGCACAGCAAAGGAAACCATAAACAAAACAAAAAGACAACCCTCAGAATGGGAGAATATATTTGCAAACTGATCAACAAAGGATTAATCTCCAAAATATATAAAAAGCTCATGCAGCTCAATATTAAAAAAACAAACAACCCAATCCAAAAATGGGCAGAAGACCTAAATAGACATTTCTCCAAAGACATACAGATGGCCAAGAAGCACATGAAGAGCTGCTCAACATCACTAATTATTAGAGAAATGCAAATCAAAACTACAATGAGGTATCACCTCACACCAGTTAGAATGGGCATCATCAGAAAATCTACAAACAACAAATGCTGGAGAGGGTGTGGAGAAAAGGGAACCCTCTTGCACTGTTGGTGGGCATGTAAATTAATACAATCACTATGGAGAACAGCATGGAGGTTCCTTAAAAAACTAAAAATAGAATTACCATATGACCCAGCTACTGGGTATATACCCAAGAAAACCATAATTCAAAAAGACACGTGCACCCCAATGTTCATTGCAGCAGTACCTACAATAATAGCCAGGTCATGGAAGCAACCTAAATGTCCATCAACAGACGAATGGATAAAGAAGATGTGGTACATATATACAATGGAAATATTACTCAGCCATAAAAAAGAATGAAATTGGGTCATCTGTAGAGACGTGGATGGATCTAGAGACTGTCATACAGAGTGAAGTAAGTCAGAAAGAGATAAACAAATATCGTATATTAACGCATATATGTGGAACCTAGAAAAATGGTACAGATGAACTGGTCTGCAGGGCAGAAACAGAGACACATATGTAGAGAACAAACGTATGGACACCAAGGGGGGAAAGCGGTGGGGGGCAGTGGTGGTGGAGTTTGGGAATGACATATAAGAACCTGCTGTATAAAAATAAAATAAAATTAATTTAAAAAAAAAAAGATGAGAGAGGGGGAAGTCAGTGTAACAATTTATAAGGTCTAATTGGAAAAAATCCAGAAAATAATGGGGGAGAAAGCAAACAAAAACATGAGAAAATTTCCCAGTGCAGGCAGCCATAATCTCCCTGCTTTAAAGGGCCTATCTAGTGCCCCGCAAAATAAATGGAAAAGAAGGAGCTGCTCATCAAGGCATTATTACAGTGAAATTTCGGAACACAGGACATTTCTTATAAAAAGAGAGAGAAAAAAGCAAGTCCTATAAGAAACGCCCACTTATCAGAGGAGGACTTCTGAATAGCAATAAGGGAAGCTAGAAATCAGTGGAATAACAATTTAAAAATTCTTTAGAAAATGATCTCAAACTAGAATTCTATTCCTTGATAAATCAGCAATGAGAATAATAGGCATTTTTTAGAGACACAGTTCCCCAAAATTGTCCTTTCTGTTCACTTTCCTCAAAAAGCTATTGGAGATGCATTAGCAAACAAGGAGGTAAAGCAAGAAACTGGATACAGGAAAGGGAATCACAACGTCAGAGAAGAACAAGGGACTCTGGAAAAGGGAAGCAAATCCTACGCAAACTACCGTCAGCTTGGAGCCAGAAGGCTGGGAGCATGAGAGTCCTCTCTTCCCCTCTCCCACCGACTGCTTGCTCTGGAATGAACGGTATGTATACGATCACAATGATTACATTAACCTCGACCATGTCCATCTGCAAGAAATGTGATGAAACTGGGCAGAACAGAAAAGTGTGAGGAACAGTATTAAAAAAAACTAATGAAACCAAAACATATGGCAATAACTTAAAAAAATTTAGACAAACACACTATCAAGGCATTTCCACTTCTGAGAATCTAGTACACAAAAACATTCAAAGAGGGCTTCCCTGGTGGCACAGTGGTTGAAAGTACACCTGCCGATGCAGGGGACGCGGGTTCGTGCCCTGGTCCGGGAAGATCCCACATGCCGTGGAGCAGCTGGGCCTGTGAGCCATGGCTGTTGAGCCTGCGCGTCCGGAGCCTGTGCTCCGCAACAGAGGAGGCCACAACAGTGAGAGGACCACATACCGCAAAAAAAAAACAAAAAACATTCAAAGATACATACATAAAGACTGGTTTCTACTGCTGTGAGTTAAAAGAGATCTTCACCCAAAGAGTCTTTCACGTCTACTGAGGACATCGTCTCCAAGTCGTGTTCTTAAGAGGACCAAATACAAGTTCACAGAAAAATAAATACAGAGCTGCAACTATGGAATGACAGGATACTTATTTATTACTGTGATCTAGCCTGCTAGTTAAAAGAAAAATCATAAGCCTAGCTCATTTAGTATTTATCTCTCTTTAAAACAGAGGAAAAAAAATGTCCTACTTAAAAAAAAAAAGATTGTGTTTTTAATGAACACGGATTTACATAAATTTGAAGGAAAATTCTATTAAAGAAAAATCAGTGTGTGTGAAATATCACATGTTGGTAATAGAAAACTATGTGGCGTCACAGCTACAATTTTTCAGAGAAAACTGCTTGTTAAGAAAACCTACCAACTGAGCTTCAAAAACAGTCAGAGTCTGATGGATCAAACGGGTATCTTTACCTTCTCCGAGGAGACCGGCTTCTTCTTCTGGGAGATCGGCTCCGTCTGAGGGGGGAGCGGGACCTCCTCCTAACAGGAGATCTACTGGCTCTTCTTCGGGCTGGAGACCACCTACTGATTGGGCTGGCATCTTTTGACCTTTCCCGCCTACTGAGGATGTCATCTCGAGGTCGTGTTCTTAAGGGGACCAAATACAAGTTCAAAGAAGAATAAATCAAATCAGAATAAATGAATTTCTTCTGCATGTAAAGAACACTTGAAGAAAGGGCACATTAACCTAAAGGTAGTAAACACAGATTAATAAGTTTTATAACAAAAATTCAGATGATCACAGTGACATCTGGTGTTACGGCAGACACACAATAGAAGGTCTATTTCCTCTGGTCTCACAATTTGAAGCATTATTAAAGATTATTCATATTGTTAAAGCCACTGATTTTAATTTCAGATAAACAAATAAAACTTGCCCAAGTGAGTAATAATATTCCATTCCCTTGGTTTGAATACTGTTTTCTTTTTAAATTTTTGACATTTTTGCAATTAAGAGCCTTATTTTTAACGTATCAATTAAGAATAAAACCCCCCTTAAAAGTCAACATTAACCTCAGAAGAGGAAATACAGGTAAGAGTTTAGGGAAAAGGATAGTCCACCTAGTCATCGAAGTAAATATTGGTATAACTTATCTGGAAGGAAATGTGGCAGTTAACTTTCTAAAATGTAAATGTACATAATCTCAGACTGCAATTCCACTTCTGTGAATCTATTCTAAAAGAAACTTAACACAGAACCAATGGATGTCTTCGCAAACAATCATGAAAAACTGGAACCAACCTCAACTTTCATCAGTTTCAACAAGGGGATGGTTAAATATATTATGGTACATCTACACTGTGAAACACCATGTTGCTATTATTGATATATGAAGAATTAAAAACGATCCTTATGTATTGTCACAGAAGTGTTTCATGAAAAAAGAAAATCACTGTTAACATAAATAGTATGAATCCTATTTTTAAGAAAAAGCGCATACATACAGTTGTATGTGCATAGTAAAGGGGCTAGAAAGAGACAGTCTTCTTTGGAGTGGCAGCAGAGGAGGGATGGAAAAAGTGAATTTACAGGCTTCCAGCACGATTTAAATTTCTCTTAAATTAGCATGTATCTCTTCTGCAACTAAAAATAAAAATTTGTTTCAAATATTCAACTCTAGTCCTTGATAAACTCCTCCTCAGAATTTCCTTTTCAAACTGAAAGCAACAGAAAGAGAACAGGACCTTAAGAACGACGTCAGATAACACCAGCAACACTGTCTCCACAGAGCTGCAGGCAGAGCCATTTCATTACACTGCTTAGAAGAGTCAACAGGATCTCTTAAGATACAGCACTTTGAAAATAGCATTCTTGAAGCTTCTCAAAACATAGGATGATTTATTTAAACTTCAAGGCCAGTTCAGATTTATACCCATACACAGGAAACATTAACATGCAACAGTAGATGGCTAGGAATTCAGAGTTATCTTTGCATGGTATAAGCCGACATTCTTTTAAGGGAAACTTGGTTGGTAATTTCTCATGTCTAATTACTGAATATAAAGACATTAAAAAGTCAGTTTCTAAAGTAGCTTTTGGACTAATCTAAACAACACCCTCCCCTCTCCGCCAAAATCCCTCCTGTGCCTTTCCTCATCAGTTCTATGGCCCTAGGTAAGTTAGATAACCTCTCAATCTATCTGCTCATTTATAAATTAGGTATGACTTACTTCACCCTGTATTAAGTCAGAAAGAGAAAAATGAATAACGTATGCTAACAGCTATACATGGAAACTAAAAAAGCGGGAGTGATGAACCTAGGGGCAGGACAGGAATAAAGACGCAGATGTGGAGAACGGACTTGAGGACTCGGGGAAGGGGAAGGGCAAGCTGGGACGAAGTGAGAGAGCGGCATGGACATATATATACACTACCAAACGTGAAATAGATAGCTAGTGGGAAGCAGCCGTATAGCACAGGGAGATCAGCTCGGTGCTCTGTGACCACCTAGAAGGGTGGGATAGGGAGGGTGGGAGGGAGGCTCAAGAGGGAGGGGATATGGGGATATATGTATACATATAGTTGATTCAATTTGTTGTACACCAGAAACTAACACAACATTGTAAAGCAATTATACTCCAATAAAGATGTGAAAAAAAAATGATGACAAAAAAAAAATTAAGTATGAGGATCACTCCACTTCATGAGACAATCATGAGAACTTATGAGAAAAGAATTGATGGACCAAATGTATATGAAATATTTTCATTATTATTGATAAGAAATAAAATCACTTCTTACACTATTCTTCCTAAACTTAAGAGGTACTATTTATTTTTTTCAATGAGATTACAAGTATATGAATTAGTAACAGAAAAAAACTTCCAGTTTTAATTTAATTATATTTTGGGGACCAAAAAAGACAACTGTAGTTCCAATCATATTGTCAGAATTCAAAATCATGTCAATTCAAAAGAATGGACAGATCACAATCCTTAAACTGATACCTCCATTTTTTAAATTGTCAGCCCATACTGTTCAAAGAACAATCCCTACTCTGGAACTATACAATCTCCTTTCCCATAAAATGGGCATTCATAGACTCATCAGCCAAATTACTTGGATTTAAAGGAGTGATTCTGCACATCAAATACTAAATTAAGAACTTTAAAAATGTCAATAAAATTAAAAATCACCTAGAGTCAAGATACTGACAAAAAAGTGCAAACGTTAATATAGTTAGTGGACAGGGTTGTACATAACACTATAAAACTCATTACCATCTCATTTTTATTGTCCACAAGTTCTAGTTTCTCCTCTGAAATCTGCTGCAATACAGCTTTGCAGTCAAGTTACCTTGGCGAAGAAAGGCGTCTCCGTTCAGGCTCCCTGCGTTTTCTTTCCAAGGATCGGCTCTTGGCTCTCCTACCAGGAGACAGAGTTCGAGAAGGTGACTTGCTTTGCTTAGACCTTCTATCATTTAAGAGTGGAGATCGACTTCTTCTTGACTTATCACGTTGTTTCGGAGACAAACTTCTTCTTTTGGGACTACGACCAGGTCTTCTACTGGGTGACCTATTTTCTTTCCCAGAGGAAGCATCTTTAGAGGGAGATTTAATTGGCTTCTTCTCTTTATCAGTTTCAGACCGTTTCGATTTTCTCTCTTTGGACCGTGACCTTCTGTCTTTGGATTTACCTCTCAAGTCAATTGGGGATCTAGATTTTTTGCCTCGATCACGACTTCTACTTTCATTTATAATTGGGGATTTTTTCCTATCTTTTGACTTACTTTTATCTTCAATTTTCACCTTGTCATCGGCAGGAGATCTGGCCTTCCCAATCTTCTCTTGAGAGCGCCTTCTAAGGGTAGGAGACTTGGACTTTCTTGCCTGATCTTGAGACTTGCTTCGTTTGGAGGGACTTTTGGACTTTTTCCTCTCCTTTGACTTGCTCCTCGTCGCCTTCTCTTTAACTATTTCAACGCCTCCCTTACTTTTCTTTTTATCAGACCTATGTCTAGTCCGTTCTTTGGATCTGCTTTTACTTCGTTTTTTTGTACTATTTTTATTGTCCATAAGTTCAAGTTTCCCCTTCGTACTTGAAGATCTAGTACTAGACCTATTTCCATTTCGTGCCTTTTCATGAATCTCCCCCTCCTCTTCAGAGCCAGACTCATAACCTTGTAATATGAGCCCCATGCCAGACTGGACCTTTCCTTCCATTAACTCATTATCAAGTTCAGCTTTAATCAAGGCCCTCTGTTTCTCCAAGTCTTCCAGCAAAGCTAAATCATCAAGTTTAGTTCTTTTTGCTGGAGACATACCTTCTTTGTCAGAAGCATCAATAACCTCTTTTCTTTTGTGTTTCTTATGTTTATGCTTATGTTTATGTTTTTTATCCTTGTCTTCTTCTGAAGAATGTTTGTGTTTCTTATGTTTACTTCTGTGTTTATGCTTCTTTTTTTTGTGACGACTGTGCTTGTTTTGAGATTGGTCTTCTGATACTTCTCCATTTTCTTCATTTACACTCTTTTCAGAATTATCAGCATCTTCCATCCTATAAATGTATCAAACACATTTAAAAGTCACATCGTTTATCAAGCATTCAGAATCATAACAAAATAACAGCACTGATAAAATGCATCTCAACGGGACACATGAAGTTAGTCACTGAAATATTTCATTTCAAAGGGATACGGCAAGAACTGAGTTGAACAGTCATGTAACTTTAATTTGTTTCTAATGGCTGAACTCAAATACCAAGAGTATTACAGGAAATACATAATGGGGGAGGTTAACATAATTATACTGAATAGAATAAGGAAGGGAATCCAAACCAGGTGCAACAAATTGTTAATGCTGACTTCCTTAAACAGTCACTCAAGTAACTTGGTTTTTAAACCAGCATTTCCCACACAACTCAACACCAAAGGACCTCCCCTCCCGTTTTCTTTCTCTGTAAAACATTAGTAATGACATATATTGGGACACGCATCTCCTTCTCCACTTCGATTCAGGAGTGTACACATATTTAAGTCTCTAGAGCCAATACAGAGCTACACCCAAAAGCAGCGGAGTCCCTTCCATGTGCACAGGCGGCTGATGGCTGATGTTGATATTGTAAACACATCCCGAGGGTTAAAAACTTCAAAGTTGGGCTTCCCCGGTGGCGCAGTGGTTGAGAGTCCGCCTGCCGATGCAGGAGACACGGGTTCGTGCCCCGGTCCGGGAAGATCCCACATGCCGCAGAGCGGCTGGGCCCGTGAGCCATGGCCGCTGAGCCTGTGCGTTTGGAGCCTGTGCTCCGCAACGGGAGAGGCCACAGCAGTGAGAGGCCCGCGTACCGCAAAAAAAAAAAAAAAAAAGGGTGAGTAACACTGTCCTAAAGAATGAGTAAGAAATTAACCACAAGGGTTAAGGGGTACTTTAGATATAGGAAAAAAGATCAGTGTTACCGGGGCGTCAAACTTGTGGAAGAGACTGGTCTAACGGAGGTTAAGATCTCAAGCAGACCAATTCCAGATGAAAAGATATAGTATGGGATTCTGGAAGCACACGGCTGAGACAGTCAGAGGCTCAGGAACTGCAAGGTTAAGCTACTGGATGGATGGTCTGTAATGATGCTGCTGTTATGGTCCTCCAGCCAGGTCTCAGTCTTCAATACACTTGGGGGATGAGGGGCGGGGCGAGCAGCACAACACAGCACAGCATGCTTGTGAAGTTACTCGCTCACAACAATGAGGGGGTGTGGAGAACATGGAGAACATACAACTACCACATGGCACGAACTTTGAATTTGGGGCGCCAGGCTGCCAATGTCCATTTCTGGCACTACGCACTGTGGGAAAGGAGAAAGTATTAAACAGTGCTGCAGAGGAAGCCGTGTCTTCAGCTGAGTCAGGTTTTAGTCTGGCCTGACTTCTCTCAAATGTGGTATAAGAAGACACAGAATAGATGAAGTAGTGTTCTGGGATCATCAAATTTTCTCAGAGATTTGGAAAAGGAAAGTGTAATTTTTGTGTTTAAAAAAGAAAAAACCAACATGGCTTTATCAAGGAGGGGGGAAAAATCACAGATTTAGGGTGAAGATACAAAGACATTTCAACTTTGATCCTTGTATAGACTACAACCTCATACAGGTAACCACCTCCCTTCCCTAGAATCTCCCAGCCCACAGTCTAGAAGGTGAGCTATGTGTCGGTTTTTCTGAACCTTGAGTTACAGGGAGAAAAGCTTGAGAAAAACAGAACTAGGCTAATTCAAGATACAGAAGTAGGTACGGAGAACCTTTTTAAGGTCGGGAAGGGTTTTCAGGTATATAAAATCTCAGTGTCCGAAGTACAAAACTGTAGTCAATAAGCTAAAACCCAAACAATGTCGGGCAGCGGTCCCCAACCTTTTTGGCACCAGGGACCGGTTTCACGGAAGACAGTTTTTCCACGGACGGGGTCGCGGGGGATGGTTCAGGCAGAAACACAAGCGATGGGGAGCCACGGGGAGCCATGGGGAGCAGCAGATGAAGCTTCGCTCGCTCACCTCCTGCTGTGCAGCCCGGTTCCTAACAGGCCACACACCGGCGCACCAGTAACAGTCCGCAGCCGGGGAGCTGCGGACCCCTGATCTAGGGAATTCCCTGGTGGTCCAGTGGTTAGGACTCCATGCTCTCGCGGCCAAGGGCCTGGGTTCAATCGCTGGCTGGGGGCCTAAACTCCCACAAGCTGCAGAGCACAGCAAAAACCAAACTCAAACCGTCTGAAGACCCTCTGAGTACCCTCAAGGAATAGGAGAGTTGGGTGGTAGAGTCTCCAGAGCCAGACTACCTGGGCTCAGTTCCTGGTCTCACTACTGACTAGCTGTGTGGCCTTAGGTGAGTTTAAGCTTGATGGAGAAAGGAGCAGTGCCCACCTCAAGGCACGCAGTAAGGACAGCAAAGTGCTGGTTAACAGACATCAAGGATAGCGAGGCCTAGCACAACCCTAGGGCCCCAAAAGTAAGTTGTTCTTATTGTTCAGACACTGGATAAATGTGCTCCCCACTGTGGATACTGTGCAGCTGCAGACGGACACTAAGAATGTTATTTTAAGGAATCCTGGCGGGAGCAAGGATCCTCGAGCCAAACGGCCTTGTTCCAATGCCACCTGCAATGGGACACCTCTAATGTGACCTTAGACAAGCTACTCCCCTGTGCCTCAGTTTCCTCCACTGTAAAAACGGGGGACATAACAGTACTGGCAAATCACAGGTTTGTCGCAGCAATGAGTCGCAGCAATGAGTTCATACAAATTAAACTGTCACACAAAGTGCTCAAGAAGTACTGCCTCTGCCTATGGCCCCAGGACAGATGAGACTTCACATTCAAGGAGGTGGACGGGACTCGCCTAAGGGCAGATGTATCTCAGGCTGGTGAGAAGGCTGGTATTACATTCAAAGTCAGAGCTCTTGCATTTGCTCAAAGATGCTTTTAAAATGTCAGGTCATGTCACCACTCTGAGTGAAAACTGACTACTGTTTCCTACCTTATTCAGAGCAAAAACTTAAACTCTCTCTGAGTCCTATACTATCAGCCCAACCCGTCCACCACCCTGAACCCCTCGTTCCCTCCCACCCTCACTGCTCTCCTCCCACAGCAGGGGCTCTCCCACCAAAGGGCCTGGCACGCTTCCCCCAGACACAGCGCTGCTGCCCCTCGCCCACCTCAGGCCTTTGCTCAAATTACACTTCCTCAGCCAGGCCTCGGGACCAGTTCCTTTTAACTGCTACCCCACCCTAGCCCACATAGATGCGCTTTCTCTGCTTAACTGCCCTCCGCTTAATAGAATTCTTATTCATCTCTCCCTATTGTAACACAAGCCCTAAGAAAGCAGGATCTGAATCTGTTTAGCTCGATGCTCTATCCCTGAGGCCCACAAGATGATCTAAGCTAGAGCGGGTACTCAGTAAGTATTTGTTGTGTCAAAGAAACGATCTACACAGAGTAACATATAGAGACGGTATCACTGGCTACAGCTGGTTTACACTGTCTGCACCCACTCGCAGCTCCTGACGGTGAACTCTTTCGCTCACTTACACCCCCAGTGCCCCATACAGTGCACATGCCTAGTTCTTGACGGCAATACCCTCAAACGATTTAAATTTAACCACCTCCCGCAGAAAAATCTGCTCTTTTAACCCTTTTCCAATGCTTCCTATAATTTACAAGTCTTCCAAGGAGTTTCAAATCAAAATTCTTAAGAGTTTACCCACAGGGGGCTTCCCTGGTGGCGCAGTGGTTGAGAGTCCGCCTGCCGATGCAGGGGACACGGGTTCGTGCCCCGGTCCGGGAAGATCCCACATGCCGCAGAGCGGCTGGGCCCGTGAACCACGGCCACTGAGCCTGCGCGTCCGGAGCCTGTGCTCCGCAACGGGAGAGGCCACAACTGTGAGAGGCCCACGTACAGCAAAAAAAAAAAAAAAAAAAAAAAAAAAAAAAAGAGTTTACCCACAGAGGAAGTAATTTCCTTCAAAAGAAAATCAAGCTCCTAAAGCCTCTGAGAATGAAGACTGACATCGCGGTACCCAATGTTACTGAACAGTCATTCCCAGTTTTGGGTCCCAGTTTGAGTGACCCCAGTTTTCCTTGTAACTTAATGAATGTAATTCAAGAAATAATGACTAGGCTGCTAATGAAACGCTACCAGTGCCTTAGGGCCAGCTAGGTTAACCTTAATAACTAACCCCAGAGTTCTCCTATACTGGGGTTAGGCAGAGAGCAGACCTTCAGCCTCTTCCGTTGATCTCTCAAGGCAAATTTCAAAGAAAATAACGAGTGAAGTCTGACTAGGTAAATCAGGGAAACTTGAACTCAACGAGTAAGTGACACTCGTAACATATCACATATAATGCACGAGCTTGTGCTAGGTCAGTTAATTTAGGTTCATTATCAACAACGTTCTTCTAAAGCTTTAGGGAAATGTTTCTTGTAAAGAAACCTGATCATCTTCCTGGATGGTTCATATTAACAATAAACACACATATATAAATCCCATATACATAAATTTATACTTTAACATTTACATCTTGCAACCTAACACTACACATTTAGCAGGTATATGTCTACACTAAACTGGTCTACAACAGGTTTGTCATAAACCAGTACTTACTGAGAGCTGAGTAACATCCTTCAAATCTCACTTGGAAACAAAGCTGAATTCAAAGTGCAGACAGTACGGAAGTGTTAAACAGTATTCATTCACGTGTTTGGTTAAATACATGTACAAGTTTCACCCTTCAAACAACCCAGGGTCTTGGGGCATCTGGCACAATGAAAATAGCCATGGAACAACTTTAAAATAGTGACCAGTTACCAACCTCTAGCGATATTTTAACTTCCTCTTTCACATATTTTTTTCAAAGAATATTCTTAATAACATCTTATTCGGGAAGCATTCAATTCATGCTTTGCAGTTGGGGGCAAGGGGGAGCAAAATGAATGCCCCTGCATTGTATAAGGAAAATAATTAAGCCTGTTTCTCTGACTATGTAGATGTAAAAATAAAAATGGATTCAAAAGACCAACTAGTCTTAAAACGAACCTTCCTCTGCCCCCCACCTTTTCCAAGTGGGATATTAAGTTTCAAAGAGTTAGAACTGTCATATCATGAAAATGGACCTTTCTAGGACACTGGAAATAAATAAAAATGATTTCAAAGGTTAAAGGCTATTTTTAAAAGGAGCCACACTGTATAGCGAGGGACCACAGTACAAAAGTCAGGAGCAGGGCTCTAGAACTAGACTGCCTGGGTTTCAATCCTGCATCTGTCACTTACTGTGACCTTGGGCAAGCTAACTTAATTCCTCCATACTTCCGTTGCCTCATCTGTAAAATGGGGGAAATAACAGTATCCACCTCCGTCGGGTTGTTAGAAGGACTGACTGAGGTGAGATTTGTTCAGCACCTGGTCTTGGTAAGTGCAAGTAAGTCAGGGCATATAAAAATTTAAATGCTTAAAACCATTGAAAAAGGCTGAGCTAAAGAGACTGACAGATGTAAAAGCCACTAAAAGGCCTTCAGGGAGCTTAAACTATTTTATACGTTTACCTTTTCTAAATGTTCCACTTGGAATAGACTCCATGTAACTGGGAACTCCTCAGTGTGCCCTCAGAATAAACTATTAAGACACTACATTGCAGCATTCACTGCGGGCAGCCAACAGGGTACCTGCTTTCTTAGCAAACTGTCATTTTCTATGGCAAAACATTTTCAGATAAGTGAAAGTGGGACACACACAGACCACACATTCCATGCAAAACAAGTGTCGAGGAGGGGGGAGGTGGAATTAGACTATCTCAGGGTCATTCATACTGCAGGGGCCAAAATAAGTATTATTATTAAATCTAGTGTTATTTGAATATGTAAATAAATATGGCTGAGCCACTCCTCAAAAGGAATCTGAACTGTCCCTGAAATCAAATAAATGGACATACTATAGAACTTTAAACAGATTACTAGAAAAATGAGCCGCGTTGCCTAAGGTTTGGACCATCTTGTCATGAAGACTGGAACTGGGCTTCACTGTGAACTCGAGAAGAAACAAAAAGAGGCAAAGTCTACCCAGAACTTCGGAATCCATTTGCCCTCTTTTAAGTCAAATTGAAGTGAAGATAATAAAGCAGCTTTCAGAGGCCTTTAATGAAAAACTTCGTAAATATCTCTGTCTAGCTGAGTAAAACAAATGACTGAGCAGTCCAAAACTGGACGCACAGCAATGAAGCGATGGGCTGGCTGGTGGCAAAGATTTCTCCTCTCTCTCAGTCCAAAGTTGCTGGGAGAATGTATCTACCTCTTTCCTAAGATGTCAGGAAACAAATCAGATAATGCGGATGCAAAAAAAAAAGGTCGCTATAGGAATACTGTTTTAAAATCCATTCTCTTCTAGGTTCTTGAGTTTTCCTAACAAACACACGAAAAACAAGATACTGCTTTTAGTTAAGCAACAGTCACCCTTGCAGCATGTACAAGTCTGTTTTCGCTCGGCCGCATCGATCCTTATATTAGCTTAATTACAGACATGAAGTGCTTGGGTTTGGAAGTAGCTAACAATTTCCACTTCTTCCACTCGTACTCCCAAAGAAGCACTATAAACTCAGGCCAAAAATGCTAGGCCTCAAAACCGAGGACTTGATCTTACTTTGTCTCAAGTTTGCAAGTTGGCAAATTGCAGTAATAGGCCGGGGGGGGAGGGGGGATATCGGGTGGATGCTGGAGTAGAGTACAGGGTGGCAGGAAAAAGCACCCCGCCAGCCGCAAACTACAGCTCTGGGGTGGTCAAGGAGCATGGCCCCGGCACCCCTTCTCCTCCCTGCTTTCAGGTCCTAAGACTGACAAGGGCAGCAGAAGCACCGGGGGAACCGCCTGCGGAGGGAAGGTCTCAGGGCTTGCCCGCGCCGCCCTGCTGCTCGGGGGCCAGCACCGAGGCCGCCGGGAGCCCCGCTCGTCCCCGCGGACTGCAGGCGGGCAGGCGCGCCCCCGCTGGAGCCGCGCGCTCGGGACCTGTAGAGGCCGCTCGCGCCCACGCCTCCCGGGGCAACGACGCGGCAGGCCCGGCCGCCCTCCACCCAGCAGCCGCGGCCTCCCGGCGAGCGGAGCGCGCAGGCCGCCCGCCCGCGCCCCACGACGCCTCGCGGGAGGCAAAGTTTGGCCACGGCCCCAGGGCCCGAACTTTCCCGCCCGCCCGCCCGGGCAGCTCTCCGCCCGTTCCCCCTCGGCCGACCCCGGGCGCCGGCCTTCCGCGCTCCTAGACTACTTACTCTGGCTGTTCCCGCAGCGACTGAGCCTCTGCGGCGGCCATCTTGAACTTCCTGACTCCTGGGCGGCGGTGGCGGTGGTTGCCCGGACGGTGGAAGCCACTGGAGGAGGAGGAAGAGGGAGCAGGGCCGTCGCGCATGTGCCGACAGCGTCGGGAACCGTGGAACTCAGAACCGCTCGGAGAATCCGGATATAAAATGCATCCGGGGACAGGGCGCACTAGCGTCATGACGCACTTCCGCGACGGGGCGGGGCTGCGGCGGCGAGGGCTGGGGCTTTAATGGTGCGCGTTGATTGGGTTAGAACCGACGTTACGTTCTAGGACCCCGGTGGAAAAAGGGGGTGTCCGCCTTGCGAGCGCGGTTCCGAGAACTGGTTACACTGTGGGGCCCACGGTTGGGTTAAAATTCTCAAACTGGGGCAAACAAGATGACTGCTTTTAAATGCCTTTTACTGTCTAGATAAGTCAATGTGAAGCGGCATTAAAGGAAACTGTAGAAAGGCAGGAGTACTGGAAACGTAGGGCTGTACCTAGAACATAGGGAACTATTTTTATTAATACATTTCTTTGAAACTTTTGAACTTTGTTTCAGCTTTTGCTAAGTACAGGGGTAACGATTCAGGAATCCGTTACTCCTGTTTAGTTTCGCTGGTTCTGTAATTGGTCCGAATAACTTTGTAACTTTGTTTTTCTATAATGAATTTACAGTAACGAGATTAAATGAAACATTGTATGAGAAAACATTTACTGTCTCTTGGAGAGCTTTCAATACCATGGAAGTTTTTACATTCTCTGTCTCTCAAAAGAGACATATCTTTCTCCATACTCTGGAACCTGAAAGCAGGGTGATGATCACTTTTATTCTTATAATCCACTGAGTTTGGGTTTGACCTAGAAATTTGAGTTCGGAATATCTGAGCTTCTTATATATATATCTTGATTTTCAGAGAGGAAGAGTTACAAATACTCTTACAAAGTAAGTCCCTCGTTGGCTGGAATTCCAAGTGTGTTAAAATGTTAAGCATTTTCCCCTCATAGACTTTATTAACATGGAACACTAAATCAATCCCTGGATATTTATTGATTTTTGTGGGTTCCCCCCACACATACCCATTGTTGCATTTCTTTATATGGTCCTTAATTATATTGTTTTCCTTATGAAGGATTTCTCTTTCTCCTTAATAATCAAATCCAGGTATAATAACTTAGAAGGCTTCTTTCAAAGGAAATAGTTTTCAGAAATATGTTAAGAATGGTTTATATTTTCAACCATATATTTATCTATGTACGAATAGTGTGTAGGTTGGGATTTCAGAGTTCCACTAATTGTTCCTACCTCTGGATTCTCATCCCTGTATATCTTTTCAAAGGTATTTTGTATATGGCAGCCTTGTATTTACAGTTTATTATATTCTCTGTCCCACGAAGGCAAGGCCATGTGTCATTGTGTTAAGAATAGCTCAAATATGTTATTAAAATAACAGAAAATTAGTACATTATTTTTAAATAAATAATTTTAAAATGAAAATAAACAGAGTGTAACAGACTTATTACAGATCTCTTCTTGGAATTGAGGGCAAGCCTGTAAGAGATCTCACCTTGGATATAAAGTAGAATAATATACTTTAAGGCAAAGAAGCCTAGCAAACTGGCACTCAGAGGTAAGGTGACTTGCTTGTGATGACTCAGTTCCTAGGTGCCAAGACACGGTTTGAACTGAAATTTCTCAAGTCTGTGCTCTTCCTTCTTACTGTGCTGCTTCCCACAGAAATGTCATTGGTTTAGCATCCCCTTATTGAGCACCCACCCACACAGCTCTTTGGTTTTCAAACTCCTTTCGAATAAAGGTAACGGAAAGAGCACTGGATTGGCACCCAGAAATTCCTTATTTTCTCTGTGTCCGTAAGCTGTGGTCTCTTCCTTGTTGCTGATTCGTGGAACGCTCATAAACCAATCTTTCCTCAGTCATAACGTGATCTCCCTGACCTCCCTCGCCTCCCCCCCGCCCCCGCTCCGCATTTCTTTGCAGCAGCTTTCATGTGGACATTAAACTAAGCATACCGAGTGTGGCGAAGGACAGGTGGGGAACACAGGATGTAAGGTTCATGCTTGAAGGCTTGATTATCAGGCTTAATTATGACTGGCTCAAGTTTAGACTTGGACAAACCATTCAAGTTTTTCAACAAGAGCATAGTAAAAATCAAGTTTCAGAAAATGATGCTGGCAAACACATTTCTCTCGCTCGGTACTACTCTCGGAGGGTGCACTAGGACAGGATTTGTCAAGGACTCAGTCCGAACTATACTGCCGTTGAAGTTTTGGGAAAAACGGGGTTCTTTGAAGGCGGAGTTAAAGCAAACATCCACTTATTACTTTAATCATTCAGCAAACGTTTACTAGGCGACAAACTTAAGCCCAACTTTTCATTTTTAAACTTGAAGCCCATCCTCTCACCCTCGCTACTTTTTCCTGTCCTAGTTCGGGAACCTTTGCACCGGAAAGCAGCCGCAGTAGTTGCCGCTGGGTCGATCCCGCGCCGGGAGCGAGCTCAGGGGGTGACCCCGCCCACCGGAAGTCCCTGGAGGGGCGGGGCCTCGGCGAGCGCGCGTTTCTCGGCCCAGGGAGGCGCGTGCGTGCGTGCGTGCGTCCTTGCGTCGTGCGCCTGGGAAAGGGTGGGCGGAGCTGAGGAGAGCTGCAGCCCCGCCCCGCCCCGCCCCGCCCTTCGGAGCCCAGCCAGCCTCGCGCCTGCGAGCGGACCCGTGAGGGTTGCTCGGTGCTGCTGACGGATCTCGGGGACCGCAGCGCCCGGATGCCGGACACACTCTCCGGCCCGAGGACAAGGTTTGGGGGACAAGCACGCACGCATTTTCGCACACTGGACTTTTTCTTACCGTTTTCCAAGTATTAGTGGTTTCCTGCAAGACGCACCTTCCCGAAATAGTGCGGTGCTTTAGCGTGACGTTCCTCCCGTGCCAAGCGATGTATTAAACTTGGACCTTCTAAGCTACCCAGTTCTTGATCGCGCCAAGCTCTTCATAGGCTCGTTATAGCGTGGCTCGTTAGCAGACAAACAAACAGCTATCCTAAGTCCTTTGAGGAAAACTGGCCCACGCAGACTCCCCAGATGTCAATTCAAAGAATGTCGACGACCTTTTAGGTAACACGTAAGGTTTGACTCAGTTTAGATCTAGACGGGATTTGTAGCTGCTTGGGAAGACACTGGGTTGAGTTTTTCCTTTATTACAAAACAAAAACTTTTCCCTTTGTTCCATGAAAATAGTTTTTTGTTCTTTGTTTTAAAGCAGCTCCAATGCATTCACGAATATCTGGAAAATACAAGAGAGCAAAAGAAAACGAAACGAAAACCATCCAGAGTTCCATTACCCAAACTGAACCAAAATTCATGTATGGGCCTATTGGGGCCTATTTCCACGTAAAATATTTCTTGTACTCCTGTATGGAATGTGATAGTTTGCTTTTCCACGTAACATGCCTATCAATTTGGTTTTTTTTTTTTGCGGTAGGCGGGCCTCTCACTGTTGTGGCCTCTCCCGTTGTGGGGCACAGGCTCCGGACGCGCAGGCTCAGCGGCCATGGCTCACGGGCCCAGCCGCTCCGTGGCATGTGGGATCTTCCCGGACCGGGGCACGAACCCGCGTCCCCTGCATCGGCAGGCGGACTCTCAACCACTGCGCCACCAGGGAAGCCCCATGCCTATCAATTTTTACATAATTCTAGCTTTAGTAAATGTCTTCGTAACTACACGATGGCCCTTTCCTTTGTTACTGGGTGTCCAGTAGGGTCAGTGTTGCTCTGTTGTGTGTGACTCTGATGAAGCAGTGACTCCAGTGGTGTTCAGAACGTGACCATTCAGGTCAGGAAGACCTGGGCTTCACCACGTGTTTAACCTTTGGAGCCTCACTTTACACCTCAGTAACGTGAGGGTAATAGTTCCCATCATGTCGGATTATTACAAGAATTAAATGAAATAATGAGTGAAAGTCCCTGGAGCATGTATTGATAAATACTAGCTATTTCTATAGGCAAGGTTTTTTTTTTTTTTAGTTTGTTTCTTTTGTTCTGATTTTTTTGTTTAGTTCCAGATTTTGTATGTAGTTACATACAATTGCTACATTGGGTGTAAGGGGTTTTATACACAGCTTTTCATAATTTTATTACGTAATTAACACATAAATAATACATAAATTAGAAGCACTTTTTGCGGTAAGAAAAAATGAAAATTGTAATCCTACTCCCTGTAGATAATTATTATTCACATTTTATAATAGGGCTACCTAGCCTTTCTCACTTTTTTATACTTGTTTTCGTATATTAATGACATTTTAAAAACTGCAATTGCATTATGAACGCAGTCTCATAACGGGCCAAGGATAGCGAAGAGGCCAGTGTGGAGAGAGTGCAGTGATTACAGGAGTAGGAAGTAAAGCTGGAAAGGGAGTTTGTAGGATTTGGATTTCACTTAAAATTTATTGGACAGAGTAAGTGCAGGGTTGAAGAATGGCATAATTTATTTTAGAATGTTTTCTTGGCTGCTCCAAGGAGCTAGACAGCCGGGGACCTGGGGAGGAAAGGTGGAATCCAGTTAGGAGTGTAACTCAGTAATCCTGGTGAGTGGAGGTGGTGGCTTAGAACAGGGTGAAAGTGGGAAAAAGTGGTTGGATTCTGGATATATTTTGAAAGGACAAGCTGTAGAATTCACTGATCGATTGGATGTGGGGTGTGAGAGACGGTGACTTAAAGGCATTTTGGCTTGAGCAGATATAATGCAATTGCCACTTAGAGCAGATTTAATTGGTGGGGATTGGGGGCAAATGAAGAGTTCTGTTTCAGTCATATTATGATTTCAGAGTCTATTAGATGTCTAATTGTAAGTGGGGTCTTAAAGACTTCAATTATTGTTGTCCATTTTCCCCTTCATTTCTGTCAGTTTTTGCTACATGTATTTTGGTTCTTTGTTATTAGGTTCACGCATGTTTATAAACATTATATCCTATTGGATTGACACTTTTATCATTACAAAATGTCCCTCTTTTTCTGTAGTATTTTGTCTGACATTAGCACAGTCATTCCCACTTTGTGTGGTTGCTGCTTGCATGATTTTTACTATGAAATCAAGTATATCTCTGTAGACAGCATGTAGTTGGGTCTTGTTTTTTAAAATCTATTCTAATCTCTGCGTTTTGATTAGAGCTTGTTTAATCCACTCACATTCAATGTTATTGACATAGTTGGATTTATGTCTATGATTTTATTTTTCTGTATGTCTCATGTCTTATTGTTCCTTTGTCCCTCCTTTACTGTTTTCTTTTGAATCAAGTGAATATTTTCTAATGTAGCAGTTTAATCTCTAAGTGATTTTTTCCCCACTATTTTAGTTATTTCCTTTGTGGTTGCTCTAGGGCTTACCACATACATCTTAACTTACCAGAATTAGCTCCAAATTTGTACTAACGTAATTCCAATGAGGTTAAAAACCTTACTCCAGTATAGGTTTGTTCTATTTGCCTATTTTTTGTGGTATAATTATTATATATATATTGTATCTATAAATGTTACAAACCCAACAGTACATTGTTATGATGATTACTTTATATCTTTTAAGGAAACTGAGAGAAGAAAGGAAAGCAATACATATTTACAGTTGACCCTTGAACAACACTGTGGATCCACTTATACGTGGATTGTTTTCAATAAATACTACAGTACTACATGATCCGTGCTTGGTTGAATTCATGGATGCAGAACCTTGGATATGGAGGGCAAACTGTAAAGTTATAACACGTTTTCAACTGCGAGGGGGGTCAGTGCCCTAAACACCACATTGCTCAAGGGTCGACTGTATAGCTTTTATTATGCATGACCTTCTTATTTATCATTTCTGGTTCTCTTTATTTCTTGTTTTTGTGGATCCAAGTTACCATCTGGAGTAATTTCTTTAGCTCAGTACAGCCTTGCTTCTACCCACCTCCTTTGTACTGCTGTGAGCAAATATGTTACATTTCTATTCTATATGTTATAGACCCAACAATACATTTTATTATTTATATACATAAAATGTATTGTTTTATACAATTGCTTTTTTCATGTGTGCATCTTAAAAACAACTTTATTGAGGTATAATTTGCATATCATAAAGTCACCCATTTTAAGTGCACACTTCAGTGATTCTTAGCAAATTTACATAATTGTGAACCATCAGCATAAGCCAGTTTCAGAGCATTTTCATCACCCCTGTGATATCTCCTCATGCCCACTGGCAGTCACTCGCCATTCCCACCCCTGGTCCCAAGTGACCATTAATATACTTTCTTTCCCTATGGATTTGTCTTTTCTCGGCAATCATTGTATTTTTTTTTTTCAATTTTATAGTACATTCTCAATTTTGTACAACTACTACCTCTGTCTAGTCCCAAATATTTTCATCACTCCAGAATAAAACCTGTCCCCAATAAGCTGTTTGTCCCCATTCCCCTATCCACCCAGCCCCTGGCAACCACCAGTCAGCATCCTGTTGCTATGGATTCATCTATTTTGGATATTTTATCTATATGGAATAATATATTATGTGACCAGTTGTATCTGTCTTCTTTTACTTGTTTTAGAGGTTGATTCACATTGTAGTATGTATCAGTACTTCATTTCTTTCTATGGAGGAATAATATTCGATTGTATGAATATATACAATTGTTTTTTAAATCTCTTAAGAGAAAAAACAAAAATGCATTTATGCTGTCTTTTGTAATTACCTAATTACCAGTGCTGTTTGTTTTTATGTGTTGATTCAGATTACTGTCTGTGGTCACCTTCTCTTAGCCTAAAGAACTTCCTTTAGTATTTCTTGTAGGGTGGGACTGCCAGCAGCAAATTCTCAGTTCTTGTTTATCTGGAAGTTTCTTTATTTCATCTTCATTTTTGAAAGATAACTTTTTAGATATACTATTATTGGTTGACAGGTTTTTATTTGACCCTTTTTTTTTTTAATTTGTTTATTTTATTTTTGGCTGTGTTGGGTCTTCGTTGCTGCGCACAGGCTTTCTCTAGTTGTGGTGAAGGGGGGCTACTCTTCATTGCAGTGCGCAGGCTTCTCACCGTGGTGGCCTCTGCCGTTGCGGAGCACGGGCTCTAGGCGCACGGGTCTCAATAGCTGTGGCACTTGGGCTCAGTAGTTGTGGCTTGCAGGCTCAGTAGTTGGGGCTCGTGGGCTCTAGAGCGCAGGCTCAGTAGTTGTGACGCACAGGCCCAGTTGCTCTGCGGCATGTGGGATCCTCCCGGACCAGGGCTTGAACCCGTGTCCCCTGCATTGGCAGGCGGATTCTTAACCACTGCACCACCAGGGAAGCCTGTTTGACCCTTTTGAATATGTTATTACTCTGCCTCCTG
This sequence comes from Delphinapterus leucas, assembly GCF_059928025.1. Taxonomy (NCBI): domain Eukaryota; kingdom Metazoa; phylum Chordata; class Mammalia; order Artiodactyla; family Monodontidae; genus Delphinapterus; species Delphinapterus leucas. The sequence continues at coordinate 2,647,005 of NC_143138.1, read as the reverse complement.
CCTTCCATTGTTTCTGCTGAGAAACCTGCTGTTAATCTCATTGAGGTTAACTTTTTTTGGGCCACACCGCATCTTAGTTCCCCAACCAGGGATCAAACCCGTGCCCCCTGCAATGGAAGCTTGGAATCCTAACCACTGAACCACCAGGGAAGTCCCAGTGTCCCCTTTAAATGATGAATTGTTTTTCTCTTGCTGCTTTGAAGATTTTCTCCTTGTGTTTGGCTTTCAGCAATTTTACTGTGATGTGTTTATATGTGGATCTCTTTTGCATTTATTCTACTTGGAGTTCTTTGTTCTATGGCTTTTCAATAAATTTGGGAAGCTTCCAGCCATTATTTCTTCCAATATTTTTCTGCTCCTTTTTCTTCTCTCTCTGGCAATCTCCTTACATGTATGTTGGTGTGCTTTAGAGTGTCACACAATCCTAAGACTCTGTTCATTCTTTCAAAAATTCTTTTTTCTCTCTGTTTTCTGATTGCATAATTTCTATTGATCTATTGTCAAGTTTACTAATTTTTTTTTCTGCCGGTTCCAATCTACTGTTGAGCCCCTCTAATGAAGTTTTCATTTCAATTATTGTATTTTTCAACTCCGGAATTCCCACTTGTTTTTTAAAAATAATTTCTCTTTATTGATATTCTGTATTCGATGTGACATTGTCATCAGACCTTACTTCTTTAACCACGTTTCCTTTAGTTCTTTGAACATGTTTACAGTGGCAACTTTGAAAGCCGTTGTTAAGTCCAACATCTAGTTACTCTCACAAGCGGTTTCTATTGCCTGCTTTTTTCCCATGGTGTGGGGTCATACTTTCCTGTTTCTTTGCATGCCTTGTAATCTTTTGCTGGAAGTTGGCATGTTTTAGCAACTCTGGTTACTGGTTTCCACCCTTCTCCAGTCTTGTTATTATTATATGCTTGTTCATTTGTTTAGTGACTGAGTTATTCTAGTGAAGTCTATTCCTTCCTCACCCCATGCTGTGTGAAGTCTCTGGTGTTGCTCCTGAGGGAGTGCAGCCTTGCGGATTCCTACAGTCGCTCTGGGATGACAGTGGTTTTGGAAAGGTTCCCTTTGCCTGTTTCTTGTACTGGCCATACCCCGGTGTGTTAAGCTCCACTAGGTGCTGGCTGAGTGCTGTATTGTTTTCAACATTACCCTGGGGCATAAATTGGTCCACAGACTAAACCAATCAAATTCAGGGACATTTAACAGGATACTTTCTAAGGTCACTGTCTGAGATTTGACTGAGATCTGACTCAAGGTGGGTTCCTACCACCACTCTCTATCCCTGGTTCTCTGTTACAAACGGCTGGCCTACAGTTTAACCTCCATATGCAATGATTCTACCAATCTCCTCCGGGTTGTCTTTCCCCACATCCTCCGCTGTTTCTGAGAGCATCTGGAAGCTCGAACTTCCTCTCCTCTGTTGCAGATGAAGCCAGTTCTTTTGGGAGGAGATGAGAAGCTGTCTGTTTTACAGCCTCCTGTAGCCTCCTGGCAAAGTCTCTGATCCAGGACTCTGGAGCTGGGAGTGGGGCAGTGACACGCCTCTCTCTGAGTGACACTGTGTTAGGGGCTGGGCGCTCGGCGGAAGGGGACAACGGTAGCCACAGGTCCTCTCCTCCCAGTGCCTCTGCCTTGGGACCATGGCAAAGGCAGTCAGGGCCCCAGTATTCTCAGTGGTGCCACACTTGAGGTGTAAAGCCTTCAGTCCACAAACGGGAGCTGGGCAGAAGAAAGTCCTCTCCTCTTGGCTGCATCCTCCTGGAACTTAGCCTGAGGAACAGGGAGCTGGGGGCAGAATGAGAAAGGCTCACAGCTCCAGAAGATGGCCCTCTGCCTGGGAGCTGGGGGACAGGGAGCCCCGTGTTTTGGGTGACACCAGGCTGGGGTGGAGTTTCTGTCTCTCTGATTTGGGAGGGTGTGAAGGAGGGAGCAGGTGTTGGTTCAAATACCACAAACTCTCGCTGATTTTACCAAATTATAGTAGATTTTCTTTTTTTTTTTTTTTAAGATGTTGGGGGTAGGAGGTTATTTATTTATTTATTTATTTTTGCTGTGTTGGGTCTTTGTTTCTGTGCGAGGGCTTTCTCTAGTTGCGGTGAGCGGGGGCCACTCTTCATCGCGGTGCGCGGGCTTCTCACTATCGCGGTCTCTCTTGTTGTGGAGCACAGGCTCCAGATGCGCGGGCTCAGTAGTTGTGGCTCATGGGCCTAGTTGCTCCGTGGCATGTGGGATCCTCCCAGACCAGGGCTCAAACCCGTGTCCCCTGCATTAGCAGGCAGATTCTCAACCACAGCGCCACCAGGGAAGCCCCTAGTAGATTTTCTTGAATGTTTCTTCATTTGCTGCATGCCCTTAGGATAATTTCCAGAGACTATAAGTGATTGTTTTAAATAGCTTTTATCAGGTTTGCTGGGGAGTGGGTTCATGGAACTCCTCACACTGCAATGCCAGTTAAAAGTCTAATTGTAGATGTGAAGTAGGCAGTGGATAGACAGGTCTGGAGTTCAAGGGTGAAAGTAGAGCCGGAGATAGACGTTCTGGAGACATGGCGTGTGCATGCATTTTAAGGATGAGATTGACCAAGCTCACTTAGGTTCTGGGCAAGAAGGTAGATGGAGAAGAGTGTAGGCAAGGTTTTAAAGGCCATGCTTATTTAGGGTGATTGGCAGTAAGCGTTATCACTTAGGTGCCATTAGAGAAAAAACGTTAAATTCACATAAAGCGTTAGGAGACATTTAACAATTTCCTTAACTGCTCTGCAGGTAAGTAATAGCATGTGGCCTTGAGTGAGTTGTATAATCTCAGTTTCCTCGACTAAAATGAAGGAGTGGAGCTAGGTGATGACGAGAGCCTCATTGTACCTTCCAACTGCAGCCTATTATTCTTTAAAATTGGATAACTACACATTCTTGCTTTCTCAAATTCCAGGTACTTATATAAATTCCTGTACTCAGTGCTGGCAAGAGTTTGGTAAAATGGGCTTGCTTATACACTGCTGGTAGGAGTGAATTTAGTAATGTGCTTCAAGATCCTTACAAATGTCAATGCCATTTGCCCCAGTAATTCCTCTTTCAGGGCTTCCCTGGTGGTCCAGTGGCTAAGACTCCACGCTCCCAATGCAGGGGGCCCAGGTTCGATCCCTGGTCAGAGAATTAGATCCCACATGTCACAACTAAGGGTTCACATGCCGCAACTAAAAAAAAAAAAAAAAGATGCCACATGCTGCAGTTAAGACCCGGCATAGCCAAATAAATAAATAAATACCAGGCCAAAAAAATCTCCCTCAACTTTACATTATGTTACAAAGTACTCTATCAGATGTACTCCAGATTTTTAAATATTCACTGTAGGTCTTTACGTGACTGATCAAACTAGAATTTTGATGTATATGTCACTTCTCAGTGACTTCAGAACCTTTTTGAAGTTTAGGGAAAGATGATTTAATTTTTCAGATAAAATTACCTTCCAAGATCTAGGTAAGATCTGCCTAGAAGTCAAAACATTTTGTATTAAATTTTTTTTTTATGTTGCAGTTGCAAGCACAGCAATTTGTGCAGTAGATCTCTGTATGCTGTGTTCTTCAGTAAGTGAATGGATAAACAAACCGTTGTACATCAGTACAATAGAATACTATTCCAGGATAGTGAGAAATGAACTATCGTGCCACAAAAAGACATGGAGGGATCTTAAATGCACGTAGCTAAGTAAAAGAAGTCTGAAAGGGCTGAGTAGTGTATGATTCCAACTATATGACGTCCTGTAAAAGGCGAAACTATGGAGACTGGTTGCCAGGGGCCCAAGGGGAGGGAGAGATGAATAGGCTGAACACAGGATTTTACGAGAGTGATGCTATAATGGTGGATACATGTCATTGTACATTTGTCCGAACCCATAGAACACACAACACCAAAAGTGAACCCTAAAGTAAACTATGCACTTTAGTTAATAATGTATCAACATTGGTCCATTAATTGTAATGAATGTAGCACACCTATTTAGGACGTTAATAGTAGGGGAAACTGAGATGGGGAGAGAGGGAGTATACGATAACATTCTGTACTCTCTGCTCCATTGTATGTAAACCTAAAACTCTAATAAATAAAGTCTGGTTTTTAAAAAGCTCAGCTGTCAAATTTGTGAGGTAGACCTCTGTATGTTTTGAGTGTGTGGGGGAGGTGTCTTTGTGTACGGGGTGGAGTCACAGATAACTAGATGTCATTTCAGCAACATTTTCCCCTCCACATTTACAATAGATTGGTTTTTTTTTTTCTTTGCGGTACGCGGGCCTCTCACTGCTGTGGCCTCTCCCATTGCGGAGCACAGGCTCCGGACGCGCAGGCTCAGCGGCCATGGCTCACGGGCCCAGCCGCTCTGCGGCATGTGGGATCCTCCCGGACCGGGGCACGAACCCGCGTCCCCTGCATCGGCAGGCAGACTCTCAACCACTGCGCCACCAGGGAAGCCCTACAATAGATTGTTTTTAAAGTTGTGTGCCTTGTAGTGAAAATTTAACACCCAACTGTATGTCAATCATATCTCAATAAAACTGGGGAAAAAAAGGATTTAACACCAGCCTTTTAAAATGCCTTCTTATACGTTCTTTTCTCTTTTTTTTTTTCTATTCATAGGTAAGTCTGTGTTGTTAAATTAATGAATCTGAATTTACATTCCAGTACGTTTCCTGTGATCCTGACATTTACCAGAGGAAAGCATTATGTCCAAATCCTTTTTCCTAGGGTTCCTAGGGGAAGACTTTGAAATTCAAGTTGCAAGCTTGGGAGAAATACTTTCCTTAGAGACGTGTGGGTGCAAGCTTTGCCAGGTCACGAGCAACACAAAGGACGCCTCCGGAGCCACGTCTTAATTTCCTGTTGAATGATAGGTGCCAGTACGGTTTTGAACCAGAAATGAAAATCGACTCAGATGAAAACTTCAAGTTTTAGAATGCAGATTAGTCAGAAAACAAACAAAATCTGGAAACGATGCCTCTTCTGTTACCAACGTACATGCTCCCAGACCTAAATTCTGTGTCAGATCCTAACCCCGGGTGGTCACAGTGACAGTCTTTATGGGCCCATGAATCAAGCACACTGAAGAAGCTGGACAGTTCCTGCTAATGGGCCTCTCTCTCCTGTGGCTAATGTCCTCTGAGCTAAAATCAGGTAGGTAAGATAGAAAGACCCGGCCTGAGTGCTTTATAGCTGTTGGCTTATGCTGAATTTCTGCTACACAATCTCAGAACCTTGGGAGAATTCAGTGTCCAAAGTTGTTTCAGAATGAGAACCGATAAAAGTCAGAAAAGAAGGAAGAAATGACAATCGAGCTTACCTCTTAAAATGTTGTGATAAAAGAAGCCTTCTATGTAGCCTATTTTAGACCACAGTTGTACTAACTTACGTTGTAAATGTCAAAAGAGACCTTTTGGATTTACGCGTTTCTGTTGTAACTGAGATCTAAGTAGAACTTAACGGGAAGACAATTTTCACAGTTTTTCGCATGCTACGAAAAGTGATCATCAGCACTTGATAGGGAAAAAGTTTTCTTGACACAAAGTGATTGGGGGAAACATAGGAATCAGTCATCACAGAAAGGAGCCAGTGTTTTTTAAATTGTCCATAGTGTTTGGCTTTCTGTGAAGCTGAACATGTTAGAAATCTCAGGAGGCTTCTCGTTATGATGACTTAAGTCTCTGAACAGTCATTTTTATGGAAAGTTTAGAGCATTTCTTTTTGGTCGTTGCTGTTCTTATTCACTCAGATGAAATTCAGAAAATCGTACTTTGGATGTGAATAGTCACGGCGCCTGTGTTTCCTAGTGCAGCTGGTTACTATTAGCCTTTTGCAGCTTGCAAAATTTCAGGCAGTTTGATATAATTCAGTATAATCGAAGAGTGTTGGAATAGAAAATGGTGTTCTAGTATATGCATTATATTGTCTCCTCTTAATGTCTGTTTGAATATATGTCCATAATTTTGAAGAGTTAAAAACTTTTCTACGTATCTTGACAAGCCTGCAGTCTATTAGCCATTAGGGCACAGTGGTGAAGAATAGTTTGGTGCCACTGCCTTGATGGGTACTAGGGTGCCAGCAGTTTTACCACCTTTGATTTTGTACCATCAGTACAGCATCGACACAGCCAAAAACGCAGACAGCATCTCAGTGTTGTTATGAAAGTAGTTTTGACATTGTAGACCCTATGAAAGGCGTCTGGAAACCCCCAATGATTTGTGGACCACACTTGGAGAACTGCGACGGTAGTTAGAAAAGTTAGTTAAATAGACAGAATAGAATAGGGAGGGATGACACCGTGCATTGGCTGACACTGCCAGGGGAGGGTTCCAGCCCCCGGAGGGCAGCGAAACTCATCACTGGTATCAGAGTCGCCAAGGAAAACACAGCGCGCTCTAGCGCTGGATGGACCAACACTTTTACTCGTGTGGAGAAGAGACAGAGGAAGATCAGCTCCAGTAAACAATGTGTGTTGCTCTCCCACGGCCAGCAGTTCCCCACCCCAGCCGAGGCAGGACGAACGGCCTGCACGCATCTCTCTTGTGCTGCAGCAGAAGGACCCGGTCCCTCCCCGAGGAGTCTGAAATACTGAAAGTCTGCGGGTTATCCAGACACCCACCGGAGCGGAGCGAAGGAGCCCACAGTGAGCCTGAAACAGGGAAATACATCCCACACAAGGCCGTAAAAGACCAGGCTGTGTGGGCTCTTTCCCTTGGTGAGGAAGTATCCAGGGAGCGAGTGAGGTCGAAGGGCCGTGGGCAGGAGATTGCCTTTCCCGGCAATTGTGTGATCTGTTCCCACTCCAGTCTTACCTACTGCTTCTCTTTATCTAACCTCATCCAGTTGCTTTCCTTCCTTTTTTTGGTCAAATTATTTTGCCTTCATGTGTTCTGTAATGTTTTCTCACTTGAAAATTATTATAAAATTTAATCGTGGGCTTCCCTGGTGGCACAGTGGTTGAGAGTCCGCCTGCCGATTCAGGGGACGTGAGTTCGTGCCCCGGTCCGGGAGGATCCCACATGCCGCGGAGCGGCTGGGCCCGTGAGCCATGGCCGCTGAGCCTGCGCGTCCGGAGCCTGTGCTCCGCAACGGGAGAGGCCACAACAGTGAGAGGCCCGCGTACCAAAAAAAAAAAAAAAATTAATCGTATAGATGTTTGCTTTTAAAAATTAATAGTGGAGGAAATGAGGCCTCATTTAAAAATTATAACCAACTAGCAGTCAATCCAAAGTAGTAAGTAAGTGCTGGATAGCTACCTATTACAGGTGTCCTCAAGACTGAAGAAAGGATAAAATCAAAACTTCCGGGACTCATGCCATCTTCGTATCTGGGGGGCATGTCGTCGCTTCCAGTCACTGCCCCCTCCTCTTATTTTCTGCCTACTTAGAGCCTTTCGCCACTTTCACAAACTATTTGGAGTAAATAATGCTGAATCCTGCCTACTTTGGGTGCTTGTTAAACTGGTGACCGACTTCCTGTTGTCGATAGGCTTATCAATAGAGAATGCAAAAGGCAGAGAGATCCGCTACAGAACGGGATTATTTCTCCACTGTTTCTACATGGGGAGTATTCCTGTGTTTTTCTCATTCTTGCAAGAGACAACGGCTACTAGACTCGCCCTTTTCACTTCACTGGAGGGACGTTCTCACCTCTCTTGAGGGCACCTCTGGTGTACCCTGCTAGAAGGAAGCCACCTGTTTCCTCTGGTCAGTGGGCACTGCCTCAAGTTATAAGTTCTAGGTAGTATTCTGGGGAGAATTTGAATTGCTTTGGATTAACTGTCCTAATGTGTAAGAATGGCTGGTAAACTCTGAAATGGTATACACTGGAGAGGTGCCAGCGAGATGATTTCTAATTTTTAACTACACGTAAGTTCATTCATCTTGCCAGGGACAAAACTTACAGATGTCAGATTATAAATATTGCTGCGACAAGAAACCATCTCTAGACTATCTGAAACGTTCTGCTGTGCCTTACTCATTTTATTTGGGTAACATGAGCGGTTTCCCTAAACACACAAGTCATGTGAAAAGTACTTTGCAATCTGTAAGTGTATGTACAAATAATAGTTACTGGAAGGTAATAAAGTAAGAGGAAGACATGAGAGGAAAGAGGAAGACATAAGAGAAAGAGGAAGACATGAGAACAAGGGTAAAACACTTGCAAGAAAGAGGAGGCTGCCTAACACACAGACATGAGGGTGATGTGACTATGCAAGGGGACTTTGATCTTCAAGACAGGATTTCCGTCTTTCAGCGTTGCTCCCTTTTATAAACTGTAACTTGGTTCTTGTGCTTTTTTCATCCATACAGGACTTAGTTTTGATAGGATATATATGAATCTGTAAATGTATAGGTACAGATTTATATTGTACCTGTACTAAGTACAATTCATAGAGCTAAAATGAGTATTTCTGATTGGTCTTCATTATCATTTTGAAGATTACAGATCATCTAACTATACTATATATATTCCTGAGCTTTTTTTTTTTTGACAGATAAAAATTTGCCTGAGATTCCCAAGCATCTCAATGCCCATACCCACAATTGCTACTCACATTTGTCCAATGAATGTGAAGAAAACAAAACAAAATAACGACAGCAACAAGATTGCATCAATATGCAAGTGACTTGCTGTTAATAGGTAAACTAGAAACCATGGAAAACTATAAAGTGAAAAATAAGTTATCTATGATCCTACCACCAAGAAATAGTCCCTATATTAACATTTTGATATTTCCTTCCAGTCCCTCTTTTTCTGGCTTTTTCCTTAAAAACAGTTTTTTGGGTTTTTTTAGATCTAAAGTGACACGTAGGTTATTTTTAGTCAGTTAAGATTTAGGTAGAACCAGTGAAGGAGGGCAAAACTTAATGGATGAAATAAAAAAGCTTTAAAACTTTTTAATTAAAATATTCTGTATTACTATTTAGAAAACAGACCTTGAATTTAGACATAGAAGTACAGAACCACACTCCCCCCAACCGTATACTTTCTTGCCTTTTAATCAGTATATTTTATGAATATACCAACAACATCCTGAGGTGTATGAAAATACAGAACCTCAGACCCTGCTACAGTTGATCCTCTGTGTCTGCAGGTTCTGCATCCATGAAGATTCAACAATATTTGGGGGGAAAATTCCAGAATGTTCCAAAAAGCCATACTCGAATTTGCTGCACATTGGCAACTATTTACAAAGCCTTTACATTGTATTAGGTATTATAAGTAATTTAGAGACGATTTAAGGTATACTGGAGGATGTGCATAGGTTATATGCAAATATCATGCCATTTTATATAAGTTACTTGAGCTTCCATGGATTTTGGTATCTGAGGGGGCCCTGGAACCAATCCCCTGTAGATACCAAGGGACGGTTATAATTATTTTTCACTTTAGTGCTACTAACATATTTTAGAAGGTTTTGAAATACTATAATAGTTGTTTTTCAGGCATTCATAAACATATTTTACACCAGAATATGCGTCTTTCACAGAGGCTTTCAGTTTACTTCTTGGTGTTCTCATAGCATTCTTCAACCCTTTCTGTATAATTTTTTGTTGGATTAGCTCCTCTCTTTGGAAAACCTTGCAATAGAAGGAGGATGGACCCCACCCAGAAACTGGTTCTGATGTTGAGACGGATGACGCCACCATCACACCAAGTGAGTATGGAAAAGCTTATTTACTGAAGCTGTCTATAAAACAGAAAATCAGGGACATAGAAAATAGACTGGTGGTTGCCAAGGCGGAGGGGGTGGGGGAGGGTAGGAGTGGGAGTTTGGGATTAGCAGATGCAAACTGGTACATATAGAATGGATAAACAAGGTCCTACTGTACAGCACAGGGAACTATATTCAATATCCTGCGATAAACCATCACGGAAAAGACTACGAGAAAGAATGTCTATATATATGCATAACTGAGTCACCTTGCTGCACAGCAGTAATTAACACAACATTGTAACTATACTTCAGTAAAAAATAAATTAAAAAAAAGTTTATTTACATAGTCAGGTTTTCTGGGGCGAGCAGCCGCTGGCTCCCAGCCTGGTTTGAAAGTGGCTCAAGAGAGCAGGGGAGGGCGACTGCCTTGGTTTGGCGTAGGGTTCCCACGACCCAGCCTGGGCTTGTGTGGTTTGAACTTGCACCAAAGTAGGAGCATTCGATGCTCTCATCAGCTTGCTCAGATGTGGGGCACAGGGGAGGGATATGGGAGGGGGGCTTGGACACTGTAGTCAAACATGGAAATTGGAATCAGACTGTGTATGCCAAATCTACCTTCCTGACCGTTTGTGTAAATAGTTTTGAGGAATCTATTTTCTGTAGCATAGTTCAGGAGAATGATAACAATGTAATGTTACAATGTTACAATGATGGTAGCTGACATGTATACTTACTGTGTGCCAGGCACTGTAAAGACTGCTTTACACATATTAGTTCATTTAATCTTATAATCAGTCTATGCAGTAGGCAATAGTATCTTCATTCTACAGATGAAAAATCTGCAAACAGAGAGGTTAGGTAATTTTCCTAAGCTCACATAGCTAGTGAGTGGCAGAGACGGGATTTGAAAACAAGTAAAGACAAATTACCTTTAATTCTTTTTTCTTTCTGATTGTTTGCACTGGCCTCCAATATTCCATGTTAATTAAAAAGATTTTAAGAATAATGAACTTTGAATCACTTCCAATTTGTCTGTGTGAATTAGAGCAAATTTTGGGTCCCAGGAAATGCTCTTCCAAGGGAACATGTATTTCTGTTTCTTTAATTTAAAAACTTAGGGACATACCATTCCTACTAAATGATCCCGCACAGTTATAATTTTGTCCCTTTTTCATTGTGTTAGGATATTATACACATCTCTCTATTTTTTTAATAGAATTAGATTTCAGAAAACATGAAAGAGGGAATACAACTGCCCACATCTTTAATTAATTTGTACTGTCCTTGAGTTGGTAATTTATGGAGGAAAAAACTGGTACAGACTTTTATCTTCTTAGTGATGTGATTTTTTTCTCACTAATCTCCTTAACGATCTTTTTTCTGCTCTTTTAAATGTTTAGCTAATTGCTATCTAAATATCACTCGTGGGAAGTTTGTTACTTTTATCTCTGTGACTTAAGATATAATATTTGGTTAGAAAGGTGGTTGATAATAGTTTTTAGGTAAATACATATCTAGTAGAGACTTTTAAAATAATAATTTAACTTTTCTAAACTTTGTATAAAAATAAATCTAATCAGGAAGTGCTTTGAGAACTTAAAAAGCATTACTGAATACAGCTGACTGCTTTTAGGAGAGCATCTTATTTTAACTGTTCAGGCTGCTTTGAAACATTTTTTATTTCAATGCCCTTCTAAAGTCAATATTAACTATATGCGACTAATTGCATTTTTTCTTGAAATCTGTTATAAAACAATTTCTTGCATAGGAAATGTACTTTCAGTAAAGCGAACAGTTTTTTTCTTTGATGTTTTGTTTTAGACATTGTGTGGTTTTAGCTTGTCCGGGTGATTTTTTTCATTATGGTGTGAGATAAGAGTCAAGAGTCCTTTTTTTTTTTTTTAAGTCTATCACATGGATTTCCAGTTGTTCCAACACCATTAAGTTACCTTTGTCTTTGTGCTGAGAAATCAAATGGCCGTATATGCATGGGTATAGTTTTGAACTGCCTGTTCTTTTCCATCGGTCAACGTTTCTATTCCTACACCAATTCTGCACTGCCTTAATTACTGTATCTTTGCAGCAAGTTTTGACATTAGGTGGTATAAGATGTCCAACTTTGTTATTTTTCAAAATTGCTTGGCTATTCTAGGTCCTTTCCATTTCCACTCCCACATAAATTTTAGAATCTGTCAATTTTTACTTGTCTGAGAAACTGTTTACTTCTCCTTCCCTTTTTTAAAATAGTTTTTAAAAATTGTGGTAAAATATACATAATTTTTATCATCTTAACTATGCATAAGTGTAAATTCGGGGGCATCACTTACATCCACAATGCTGTGTACCCATCACCAGTATCTGCACCCAACATATAGACTCTGTCATCATCCCCAACATAGACTCTATTCCCAGGAAATACCAACTCCTCCTTTTCTCCTCCCCACCCCCCCGGCAACCTCTTTTCTGATCTGTGTCTGTGAATGGCCTGTTCTAGCTACCTCGTCTCAATGGAATCATACAATATCTGTCCTTCTGTGTCTGGCTTATATCACTTAGTGAGACCTCATGGATATCTTCAAGGTCCATCCATGTTGTAGCATATATAAGCATTTAATTCCTTTTTATGGCTGAATAGTATCCCTTTGTGTAATATATACACCACACTTTGTTTATCCATTCATTTATTGATGGACGCGGTTGTTTCCACCATTGAGAATAGTGCTGCTGTGAACATGGGTGTGGAGATGCCTGTTTAAATCCCTGCCTTCAATCGTTTTGGATATACAGTTGACCCTTGAATGCAGGAGTTAGGGGTGCTGACCCTCCTACAGTTGAAAATCAGCATCTAACTCTATTTTATTTTATTTTTTTAAATAGGTGCAAAGTTTATTTTATATTTTTCAATATATTTTTTTTTAATATTTTATTTTATTTTGGAGTGTAGCCGATTAACAATGCTGTGATAGTTTCAGGTGCACAGCAAAGGGACCCAGACATACATATATGTGTATCCATTCTCCCCCAGACTCCCCTCCCATCTATTTTTTAAAAATTATTTATTTATTTATTTGGCTGCGTTGGGTCTTAGTTGCGACATGCGGGCTCTTTGTTGGGGCGTGCGGGCTTCTCGCTAGTTGTGGCTCGCGGGCTCTAGAGCACACGGGCTTAGTTGCCCAGCGGCACGTGGGATCTTAGTTCCCCAACCAGGGATCAAACCTGCGTCCCCTGCATTGGAAGGCGGATTCTTAACCACCGGACCACCAGGGAAGTCCCAGCTTCTAACTTTATAGTCAGCTCTCCATATCAGTGATTCTATATCCTTGAATTCGACCAACGATGGATCGTGTAGTACTGTAGTATGTATTTATCGAAAAAAATAAATTTCAATTTATTATACTCCACAAGTAAGTGGACCCTTGCAGTTCAAACCTGTGTTGTTCAAGGGTCAACTGTATACCTAGGAGCAGAATTCCTAGGTCATATGGTAATTCTATATTTAATTTTTTGTGGAACTGCCAAGCAATTTTCCACAATGACTGCACCTTTTTCCTTCATTTTTTTTTTTTTGGTAGCACCGCATCTTAGTTGCAAGAGGCAGACTCCTTAGTTGCAGCACGTCCTTCACTTTTTTTTTCTTAAAGCTAGATTTATTCTATTTTAAATACTATCATTTATTATATTCTGTACTTCTTATTTTATTTTATTCTTTTTACATCTTTATTGGAGTATAATTGCTTTACAATGGTGTGTTAGTTTCTGCTTTATAACAAAGAGAATCAGTTATACATATACATATGTTCCCATATCTCTTCCCTCTTGCATCTTCCTCCCTCCCACCCTCCCTATCCCACCCCTCTAGGTGGTCACAAAGCACCGAGCTGATCTCCCTGTGCTATGCGGCTGCTTCCCACTAGCTATCTATTTTACGTTTGGTAGTGTATCGCATGTCTTTCTTTCTTTCTCTCTCCCGCCCTCCCTCCCTCCCTTCCTTTCTCTCTCTGAGGCTTGTGGGATCTTAGTTCCCCGGCTATCTGGGATCGAACCCGCGACGCCTGCAGTGGAAGCTCGGAGTCCTAACCACTGGACCTCCAGGGAATTCCCTTGCATGTCTTTCTTGTTTAAACCTAGCAAACTCCACTTAGTTGTAGGATAACTTGGCATATTAAGCAAAATTAAATTCTAGCATAAAAGTAAATAGAACAGAGAAAAGTCAGATTATTTTAGGTTTGAAAGGGTGGGTAATTACAGTGGACATAAGAAGCTAATTTAATTTTTCTAACTATTCCTTTAAAGAAATTTGGAAAAAAGAAGAAAGGGAAAATAAAACAAAACAAGGTCTTGTCACCCCAAATTCTAACCTTAATGCTCTGTCTTCTCCAGTGTCTTTTTACTTACTTAGCTTGGCAACCACACCCAAGGGCACGCACTGGACCTGCTTCTCTCCCAAACTCAGTAATTCAAACACCCTCTCCCAACCACAACCGCTATGAGCATTTTCAGTCTCAGTGTGATCAGTGGGAGAAACCACTGACTTCTCCGTTTCCTCTTTTCTTTTTGCTCCTCTCCTGCCTGGTGTAGGTTCCATGTTACATTATTTCATTTGCTCTTTCTTGATTATGTGGGCCACTCCCTTTTCTCTCTGTCTTTCCCAGCTCCCATCTCCTAAAATCCTCACCCAGAAGAAACTTTGTAATTACCATCCCTGGTAGTTACATTCTGGGTTGGTGCTTTTTTTCCTGCAACACTTAAAATATTTCATTCCACTGTTTTCATGCTTCCATGGTTTATGGTGAGAAATCTGATATAATTCATATCCTTATTTTGCTATGGGTAAAGTGTTCTTTTTCTCTGGCTTCTTTCAAGATATTTTCTTTGTCTTTGATCTTCTGCAGTTTGAATATGATATGCCGAGGTGTTTTGGTATTTAACCTGCTTCCTGTTGTCTGCGATTCCTGGATCTGTGGTTTGGTGTATGTCATTGATTTTGGAAAACTGTCAGCGGTTATGACTTCCAATATTTCTTCTGTTCCTTCTTCTCTTTCTTTTCTTCCTGGCAGTTCCATTACACTACGTTATACCTTTTGCAGTGGTCTCATATTTTGTGGATATTCTATTTCATTTTTTTCCATTCTTTTTTCTCCTTGCATTTTAGTTTTTTAAATTTCTGTTGATTGGTTTTCAACCTCTGATTCTTTCCTTGTCCATTCTGTCTACAGGCCCATCCATTCTTCACTTCTGTTACAGTGTTTTTGATTTCTAGACTTTCTTTCTAATTCTTTCTTAGTGTTTCCATCTTCCTACATCCACTACCATTCCTTACATGTTGTCTGCTTTTCTCATTATTAGCGTATGAATCATAGTTATTTAAAATTCTTGATCTAATAATTCCAAATTTCCTGCCGTATCTGAGTTGGCTTCTGATGTGTGCTTTACCTCCTGAGACTGCATTGTTTCCTTTCAGCATGGCTTAAAATTTTTTGTTGAAAGCTATATATGATAAGATGAGGTAGATATGCCTTTAATGAGATTTTATGTTTATCTGGCTTAGAGTTAGGCTGTGTTTACTGTTGGCTGTAGCTGTGGTGTCAGAGGTTAAAATCTCCTCTAGTGCCCTTGTTTTTGTGTCCCCGATTGTCTCCGGGTATTCCTAGAGACTCCTTAAATAAGTTCTGACGCTTGCTGTTAATTTAGCTGTAATCCCCTGTGATTATAGAGGAGCTCTATTGATTTTGTGGTAAGGTATGTGGGAGGAGAAGCAATCTATTGTCCATATTTGCCTTTGCCCACTTTGAAGGCTACAGGAGGACGGAGCTGTTTCCCTGCCCTTTGGCCAGTTAGGCGAAGGTAAAACCCCAGCCAGTAGGCTCTGGTAAAACAGTTTCCCTTGTTAACAAGAACAAAATACTCTGGGTGCACTTTTATGTGGTTCATTTCCCAATCCCCTCCTGGAAGCACAAAAGGATTTTTGTCTGACCTTTACAGTGGTAGGATTCCAGGAGGTAAAACTCATGTAAGTATGGGATCCCCCCCCCAAGAATGGGCTCTCTTAGGATATTTTAACTCTCAAGCTTCTGCACACTAAGCCTCCAGCAATTCGTCAATTACGGTTTAAAGTGTTCTTTCCATTACTGGCACCAGCTGCCAGCTTGTGCTCCTAGGTATTTGTTCCCAGTAAGCTGTGATTCTTTGTATCTCAGATTCTTTGTATCCTGTCTGTTTCCCCAGCTTTGGGGGCAGCAGTTTTCCCTGTGACCTCAATTCTCTGATGTGTCAAAGAAGAATTAGTGATTTTCAGTTTGTTTAGATTTTCTCTTGTAAGAATGGAAGTGACAATGTAAAACCATTTTACATGTCAGCCCAGAAACCACAGAAGCGTGCTTGTTGATTTTTCAAAAGATCCTGCTATGATACTGATTGGCATTTGTGCTGAATCTGTAGTTCAGTTTAGAAAGAATTGACATGTTAACAATATTGAGTCTTTTGATCCATGAACATTGTATACATCTCCATTTATTTAGATATTTAAAAATTTCTCTGAGCAGCATTTTCTAGTTTTCAGTATATAGGTCTTAACACATATTTTGTTAAATTTATCCTTACATGTTTCACATTTCTTGGTGCCATGGTATCTGTTCAATGTCAATTGTCATTTGTTTACTGCTATATATAGAATATAAATAATTTTTGTATATTGACTGTGTATCTCATAACTTTGTTAAACTCATTATTTCTAGTGGTTTTTGTGCAGATCTGTTAAGATTTCTTATATATTAATCACTTGTTTGCAAATAAAGACACTTTAACTTCTTCCTTTCCAAGTCATATGATTTCTTAAAATTAATACATGTTATTTTCCCTTAGCCTTTTTTTTTCTTTTTCTTTTGGCTGCATGGCATGCATGTTCTTAGTTCACTGACCGGGGATCAAACCCATGCCCCTGCAGTGGAAGTATGGCGTCTTAACCATTGGACCACCAGGGAAATCCAATAGATGTTAATTTTTAGAACAGTTTTAAATTTACAGAAAAATTGAATAAGCAGTACAAAGGGTTTCCATATTCTTCTCCTCCCTCCACCCCTGCAATTTCTGCTGTTAACATCTTGCATTAGTGTGGTACATCTGTTATAATTAATAAATCAATATCGATACATTATTATTAACTGAGGTCCATAGTTCAATTAAGGTTCACTCTTTTTTTTTTTTTTTTTTTTTTCTGTGGTACGCGGGCCTCTCACTGTTGTGGCCTCTCCCGTTGCGGAGCACAGGCTCTGGACGCGCAGGCTCAGCGGCCATGGCTCACGGGCCCAGCCGCTCCGCGGCACGTGGGATCTTCCCGGACCAGGGCACGAACCCGTGTCCCCTGCACTGGCAGGTGGACTCTCAACCACTGCGCCACCAGGGAAGCCCAAGGTTCACTCTTTAAAATACACTTTTTTTGTTTTTTTGGCTGCACCACAAGTCATGTGGGATCTTAGCTCCCCAACCAGGGATTGAATCCATGCCCCCTGCAGTGGAAGTCTTAACCACTGGACCATCAGGGAAGTCCCAAGATTCACTATTTGCATCTTACAGTTCTATGGGTTTTGACAAATGTATAATATAATGTCATGTATCCACTATTACAGTATCATACAGAATAGTTTCGTTGCCCTAAAAATCTCCCGTGCTCCACCCATTCATCCCTCCTTTCCTCCCCCTGAATTCCTGACAACCACTGATCTTTTTACTGTCTCCATAATTTTGTCTTTTCTGAATATCATATACGTGGAATCATACAGTTTGTAGTCTTTTCAGATTTGCTTCTTTTGTTTAGCAATAGGTATTTACATTTCCTATGTGTCTTTTTAGGGGGAGGGGTGCTTGATAATTCATTTATTTTTGTTGCTGAATAAAATTCCTTTGTCTGAATGTACCACAGTTCATTCATTCACTTATTGAGCTAGGCTTCCTCATTAGGAGAAGAGTGATATTGCCAAGTGTGACCTAAGGGAAGAAAGTAGCAGTGCAGCATGAAAGCTCAGTGTGTCCTCAGGACTAGAAGAAAGATAAGACACCAACAACGATTCAGAATTCTAGAATACATATTGCTTTTATCTGATGCAGATCTATCTTTAATATTATATTTTCCAAGCCATGAATAGCAGTGATTCCCTAGGCTTACTGGAAAATTATTATATATTTCTTTTCTTTATTCCCCACATTTGTGGAGTCCCTACTGTGTGTTAAGCACTATTCTAGGCGTTGGGGAAATGATGGTGAACTCAGGATGCATAAGGCCCTCACTCTTACATTCTTGTAGGTAGGAAACATATAATAGTAAGTGCAGTGAAAAAACAAAGCAGAATGACAGGGTAGAAGAAGGCTACTTAGAGGATGGTCATCAAAGCTTCTCTGAGGAAGTGACATTTGAACTGAGACTTGAATAATATGAAAGGGGAGCCACTGGGGGAAGAGTGTTCCAAACACCAGCAAGTGTGAAGACCCTGAGATAGGAATACATTTGATGTGTTCGAAATACAGGAAGGAGGCCCACGTTCCCACTGAAAACCATTTACCCCATTTTATGATGCGATCACAATGCTAGGGGGTGAACTTCTACAATATGCTGGTTTTGAGCGTTTAATTCTTCTATAAGACCTTTGTAAGCAATTGGTCAAATTGGACTTCCCTCGTGGTGCAGTGGTTAAGAATCCGACTGCCAATGAAGGGGACACGGGTTTGAGCTCTGGTCTGGGAAGATCCCACATGTCGTGGAGCAACTAAGCCCATGCGCCACAACTACTGAGCCTGCGCTTTAGAGCCCACAAGCCACAACTACTGAGCCCATGTGCCACAACTACTGAAGCCCGCGTGCCTAGAGCCTGTGTTCCACAACAAGAAAAGCCACTGCAATGAGAAGTCTGCTCACCGTGACGGAGAGCAGCCCCCGCTCGCGGCAACTAGAGAAAGCCCGCGCGCAGCAACGAAGACCCAACACAGCCAAAAATAAATAAATAAAATAAATAAATTTTTTTTTTAAAAAGAAATTGGTCAAATGGACTAACCTGCTATTCATATATTCTTTTAACAGCTCCAATTACTAAACTTAAAGTTAGGTGGCATAGCAGTCTCCAGACTTTCCTCCTCTCTGGGTCTTTGGGGCTCTTCCTCTTTATCCTCCCCTATGGTTTAGTCTTGAGTCTCTTTTCTTCTCACCCTACTATCTGCTTAAGTGAGCTCATCCATTTCCATTATTTGTCATTTATGGACTGGCTACTTGACAGATTTACTTGGATATCTCTCAGAAATCTCCCCCCACCCGCCTAAACTGGCTCCTTGGTCTTCCTTACCTCAGTATATGAGATACCTCCATTCAAACCAGTCTACATCTAGTCCATCATCAAGTTCTATTAATTTTACCTTTAAAACATGTATTAAATTCTCTGTGTTCTTTCTAATTCTGTTGTCACCACCTTAGTCCAAGCTTCCATCTTGTTGGAACTCCTGCAGTTGTCTCCTTTATTTCTCTGTGATTTATCCACTCTTGCCTTTGCTGTGCTCCAAACCATCCTCTAACCAGAAACTGGAGTAAGCTTTTAAAAGCGTGAATTAGGTTCTCATTGCTTTCCTGCTCCAGACCATTCAATGGTACTGTGGTTCTTTGAATGAAATCAAACTCCTTCACATGGCCTGTAAAGCCTTGATAATTTAGGCTCTATTTTCCAGTCTCATCTCTGAGCCTCACTGGCCTTATGTTAACCCTAAAGCATGCCATGCTCTTTCTTAAGGCTTAGGGTTTTTGCTATTTCTTCTGCCTGGATTTCTCCTTTCTCACTCTTCACCTAGACTACTACAATTTATCCTTCAGGTGTTGGCTTAAATGTCAATTCCATAGAGGGCTCTTCTCCAAATGACATTAAAGTGGTGCAGCCACTCTGGAAAACAGTATGGAGTTTCCTCGAAAAGCTAAAAATAGAACTACCATGATTCACATGATTCAGCAATTTCACTCCGGGTTATTTATCTGAAGAAAGCAAAAACACTAATTCAAAAAGATACATGCACCCCAATGCTCATAGCAGCATGATTTACAATTGCAGAGATATGGAAGCAACCTAAGTGTCCATCAACAGACAAATGGATAAAGAAGATGTGGTACATATATACAATGGAATATTACTCAGCCATAAAAAATAATGAAATTCTGTCATTTGCAAAAACATGGATGGACCTAGAGACTATTACGCTTAGTGAAATAAGTCAGACAAAGACAAATATTCTATATCATGACTTATATGTGGACTCTAAAAAATAAAACAAACAAATGTATGTAACGAAACCAGAAACAGACTTACAGATATAAGAACAAACTAGTGGTTACCAGCGGGAAGAGGAAAGGGGGGAGGGGCAAGTTAGGAGCAGGGGATTAAAAGAAAAAATACTACATATAAAATAGACAAGCAACAAGGATGTATTATACAGAACAGGGAATATAGCCATTGTTTTATAATAACTTTAAATGGGGTATGATCTATAAAAATATTGAATCACTGTGTTTTACAACAAACTAAAATTAATAATGTAAATCAAATATACTTCAATTTTAAGAAAGGAAGCAAAGGTGCTTGAAACAAATATTTTTAGATTATGATTTTTATTTATTTTGTAAATTTTATGATTTTATTTATTTATTGTGAATAAATTGGCTACATGATGCAACTTTATAATTTTAAATAAACATAATATATTCCAGTCTGTATACCATAAAGATTATATTGGAAGGTGTTTAGTCACTTAACTAAATAAATAATTTATCATAGGATTCTTATAAAATCTAACTCCTAGTACATATCAGAGATTCAGTGGACAAAACTTTCAGTTCAATTACACAAATATTCATCGGGTACCTCTTATGTACTAGTTGCATCGTACTAGAAACTCATCTATCATTTAAAGCTGGGTACACCTGAAATAATTTAGTTATGACAAAGTGACACTGCAGTTACTGGCTGGGGATTTTTGTGTGTCTGTGGACATCTTCCATGAGAGGGCAGCAAAGGACCATTCTCATTTTGTTCTTATGTACGAAGTCTTAGACCTTACACATTGAAAACTGAAATATCAGGAATCTTCCAAGAGTAAGGGATAACAGAGGGCATGGTTATAGCTTCACTTTGTTTCTAGGTTATCTTCTATATGGTCTCATGTGGTTTTTATACTGCAGAGTGGATTATCACACGCGGCCTGTGGTTTCAGTGACAGCTTTGTAATTGAATGCTGGCCGTGGGGTCAGCCACTGGGGTCTGAATGCTGGAAGCATGACTTCCCAGCTGTGTGGCCTGGAGAGACTACTTAACCTTTCCGAGGCTGTTTCCCCATCTAATAAAAAAAGGGGGTGGGTAGAATGGCAATGCCTCCTTCGCCTGGTTTTAATAAACAGGAGAATTTCTATATCCTGGAGAGGCTGAGAACAATTAAAAGATAGAGCTAGAAAAGACTAACCCAATAGCCTACTGTCTTGGCAGTGCTTACCTAAAGAAAATCCTGTTAAGGGTCTGAAAAATGAAATTATAGGCCATTACAGAGGTAGCTACTTTTATATTTTTAAATTAATGAACATAATATTTATGTAACTTGTAAAGCCAATTAAATGCATGTGAATATTATGTTAAAATCTTTCACTATCTCAAATGGCTTATCTTTTTTTTTTTCCTGGCCGCTCCATGCAGCTTGCAGGGATCTTAGTTTCCTGACCAGGGATCAAACCTGGCCCCAGCAGTGAAATTTCTCAAATGGCCTATCTTAATTTGGTAACTCCAGTTTTCTGTCTTCTAAGTAAGTAAATAAAATAAGATTTGAGGCACCGAGCTTGTTTCGTCCTCACTAATTCTCACAAATTTATTGTAATAATTATGTTTCTTCTTATTTCTGACATTTTTAATGGCTTTCATTTGTTAAGATTTCCTGATTATTTCTTTTTTCTCCTTTGCCAGTAAAACTTCATTGATGATGGTTTTGTTTTTTAATCTCTTGTGTTTAAATTTTTACTAGCTGTATTTGAAATATCTATCAATGTTGAGAATTAATCAGTATCTAACCTCCAACTTTCAAATAAAAGACATTTAGCCTGATTTCTTTTTCCATTTCTCCCTTGTGACATGCCTATATTTTGAGAAATAATCTAAAGTTTTAATCTGAGAATATTATTATTTTGTTTGTTTCATTTTGTGTCTTTTCAAATGGACCTCAAATGGTGCACAGAAATAGATGAATAATAATTTCTGGTTCATGACATGTTCTCACTACTGATCCACGCAAGGTCCTCATTTATTTTTTACTTATTTTTAATATTGATTAAGTATCCATAAAGCTGCCATCCAATTCAACAGCCAGAACCTTGATATTAACCTACAACTAGCTCTGTAGTACACCCCCCTCTTGTTCCGGGTCTCCCTGCATTTGAGGTATTTATCATTCCCTTGTCTTTTTGCCTGTTAGTCCTTTGCTTTACATGGCTTTATCTATATATTTCCTTAAAATATTATCTAATACACTTGTTTTTAACTAAGAAAAGAATTATATCCATACTATATGGAATTTTTCAAAATTATATGGAGTCTTCTGACACCATCCCACTATATGTATATACCAGAGCTTGTTTTCCATTCTTCTATTGATAGACAGGTTGTTTCAAGGTTTTTCCTACTTTTTATTGTACTTAAGCAATAACTTCTTTGGGGCTTAAACCAAAGGGTAGAATTTCTGTTAATGTTTAGCTCAACAAATAACACCAAGCACTTTCCAAAGTGGTTGTATGCAATAGACCGAATGTTTGTGTCCCCCTGAAATTCATATGTTGAGATCCTAACCTCCAGTGTGACGGTCTTAGGAGGTGGGGCCGTTAAGAGGTGATTAGGTCCTCTTTTGTGTGGAATTTGTGTGGAATTTGTGTCCTTGTCAAAGGGACTCTAGAACACTCTCTCCTCTCTCTGCCTTGTGAGGATACACTCGCCTTCTGCAACCTGGAAGAGGGTTCTCGCCAGAAGTCGAGCATGCTGACACCCTGATCTTAGGGTCCCCAGCCTCCAGAACTAGAAGAAATCAATTTCCATTGCTGATAAGCCACCCAGTCTATGGTATTCTGCTACAGCAGCCTGAACAGACTAAGATGTACCAATTTAGAGTCCCATGGAATGGATATGAGCCTAGTCAGCCTCTTCTCTAACACTTCTCTATTTCTTCCTTTTTTTTTTTTTTAAGATTTTTTTGATGTGGACTGTTTTTAAAGTCTTTATTGCATTTGTTACAATATTGCTTCTGTTTTATGTTTTTTGGCCCCCGAGGCATGTGGGATCTTACCTCCCAGAGGAGGGATTGAACCCACACCCCCTGCACTGAAGTCTTAACCCTTGGACCGCCAGGGAAGTCCCAGGACTTCTCAGTTCAAAGGAAGATGGGAGACTCGGTGCCCTGCGTTGCCCAGCAGCACCTCTGCTTCCAGTGTGTCAGCATCCTGGAAGCCATTCGTTTTCAGCTTGTCTGCCTGCCTTTATCGTGCTCCTCAGAGGTGGCAGGGATTTCATCTCTTTTGTTTATTTGCGTACTTTCAGGGCCTCGAAGAGTACATAAAAATTGTTAGTTCTTTAAACCATCATAACCATAAAAAGGTCATAACTATAAAACAAGTTACAGTCTATAACTAAAAAAACTAACCCTCCAAATTATAGTCTATTTTAATTTTATAGTAATATTAAGAATACATTACTAATTTTAAAGAGGTTTGCAGATTAAGAACTCTTTTGTTGTAACTTCTATGTTTGACAAATGAGGTGTTTTTTGTTTTTTGTTTTTTGTTTTTTTGCGGTACGCGGGCCTCTCACTGTTGTGGCCTCTCCCGTTGCGGAGCACAGGCTCCGGACGCGCAGGCTCAGCGGCCATGGCTCATGGGCCCAGCCACTCCGCGGCATGTGGGATCTTCCCAGACCGGGGCATGAACCCGTGTCCCCTGCATCGGCAGGCGGACTCTCAACCACTGCACCACCAGGGAAGCCCCCAAATGAGGTTTTTTAAATAGCCAGTGGTTTCTGGATTTTGATTACTTGTATAAAAATGATTATGCAAACTGGTGGTCACAGAGTTTCTCCCCAGGGATCTCCACTCGTGTGTTTACCAGCACATTGAACATACCAGAAGTTGTCAAGCTCTGTTGTCTCAAACTCAGTTTAAATTTGGCTGTCGATTTGAAATTTAGAGACAGAACTTTTCATTCGATTACTCTCAATGCTGTAATCCATACTTTAAACAAACTGGATCTAGTATATCTTTCTTTGCCATTAACCGTTACAGATGGCCACTTCAGTTATGATGGTTATTTCTTTGTATTCTAAAACATCTGTTTATTTTATATTTGTAAGGTGGTAAAATCAGTTGATTCAACCAGCTCTCTCAAGAACAGGAAGTAATAAAATAAGAAGAAAAGATTCTTTTCCTCTGATCATTTTTGTGTTCTTTGGGGCTCATGGAATAGATCTGTTGCCTTCCTTTGTATCTGCTACGTATGCTGGGCAGGAAAGAAAAAGTAGGGGGGAGGGAGGGAGAGAGAGGGAGGGAGAAATGAACTCTCCATTTTCTGCACTTTTCTGAGCAGCTTCTTTGTTTTTATTTGTGTAATTGCGTCTCAGCGCTGCCACCAGCCCCACCCCATTACAAGGAAGTCCTGAAACAGATATGAAGCTCATCTCTAAATGCATTGACTATAAGTAGTTACTTACTTCCTTTTGCTTTTCAAAAATATGAGTCAACATTGGATAAGTAGGAAAACTACCTTCTTTTCATTGGAAAGAAAGAGAGGATCTGTGTGGTCAGGATCCATTTCTTCACAGGGGAAGAGGTCTGAATTAATAATAGTGGTTACTGTGTCCTAGGCACTGTTCAAGGTGATTTATGTACATTTAGTCCTCAAAATGGTCTAGGAAGTGGGTATTATTATTGCCCTCATTTTATAGTTGAGAGCCGACTGCCCACGGCCACATGGTTGGTGAATAGCAGAGCTGCAGTTTTCATGCTCTGATCCAATGTGCTCTTATCAAAGGCACCAACTAAGGTTAGTACACAAAATACAGATCATGAGGTAGCCTCAGAGCTTCCCAGATGTCAAAGAAAAGAGGAAGCCAGGTTATTTGCAAGACTTCCGGATATGATAAACGCAAAGCAATTGCTCAGAGGAAGCGCAACTTTCCCAGGTAGTGGGGCCTGGGAAATTTCTTCTTTGGATATTTATGGAGTTGATGCCATAGGATGTTGTGAACAAGATTTTTGATAACACTCCCACAGTAATAGTGTGAGGCTTTTTTTTTATCATGACAAGTCAAGGAGGAACCACTCTCTTATGATTCTGATGTGTGACTCTTCAGTCGTGTGGCATGATCCGAGGATGTATGACACACTGATTAGTGAACAGATGGATCCCATGTCTTCTGAGCAACCCTCCAGAAATGTGTGTTTCGAGGCTAAACTTTTGATAAACATAGAATAGCAAAGAATTTGATTTTATCCTTTCCTTCAGGAACCTAGAGTGGATATATTATGTTGTCAAGGTACATCCTTGGATTTTAACCAACCCAGCAGAGAGTAGGATTAATGTTTCCAAGTCTGCCCGACCTCAACACAGAGGATGTGATCTTCCAAGGATACTTTTTGCTATAAAATCCCATGATTCTATGTAAGTGAAATAAAGCTTCAGGTAAATAGAATTCCAGTTTTCAGATCCTAGAGTCTTAATCAATTGATTTAAGAGTACAGTGCTATATTTCTAATACCGTGTTATTCTTTTTTTTTTAATTGAAGTATAGTTGATTTACAATGTTGTGTTAGTTTCAGGTGTACAGCAAAGTGATTCAGTTATTTATATATATATATATATATATATAAATTCTTTTTCAGATTCTTTTCCATTATAGGTTATCATAAGATATTTTAAATTTTTAATTAATTTATTTAGTTAGTTTTGGTTGTGTTGGATCTTCGTTGCCGCATGCCGGCTTTCTCTAGTTGCGGCGAGCGGGGGCTACTCTTCGCTGCGGTGTGCGGGCTTCTCACTGCGGTGGCTTCTCTCGTTGCGGAGCACAGGCTCTAGGCGCGCGGGCTTCAGTAGTTGTAACACGAGGGCTCAGTAGTTGTGGCTCGCGGGCTCTAGAGCACAGGTTCAGTAGTTGTGGTGCTCGGGCTTAATTGCTCCATGGCACGTGGGATCTTCCCGGACCAGGGCTTGAACCCATGTCCGCTGCATTGGCAGGTGGATTCTTAACCACTGCACCACCAGGGAAACCCTATCACAAGATATTGACCATAGCTCCCTGTGCTATACAGTAGGTCCTTGTTGTTTATTTTATGTATAAGACGGTGTCATTCTTGGTAATAGTAAAAGGAAGGAATAGGGAGAACAATTGTGGATTGCAGCTTTCTTTGATTGGATCGGAGCTTCTTTACTCATACATACTCTGCCTTTCCATTTTTCTTTACCAATCATTATAACTTTCAAAATAGTGTAATTTTATATTCTAAGCATACTATTTTAACTTGTATTTATTTTTATCATAGGACATTTACAAAATAAGAATAAGCATGAAGAAAAAAATCACCCACAGTCCTACTTGAGTCTATAAATCTTTTTGGTCCTGTCTGTCCATCCCCACACACACATGCCCACTTACATGAAGGGTCAGAACACGCTCACTGTGTGTAACCTACCTTATTCATGTAGTAAGGTATCATGTCACGGCTCTCAATGTCATGAAATACTGATGTGTGTAGTGGCTGCAGAGGACCGTGTTATGTAGACTGCTTGGGAATTATGCTCTACTGGTACTTACCTCACAGCAGGGACAGCCATACTGGTTGTTAAAATATGAAAAGACCTCCTTACTGGTGGGTAAGGGGTGCTTCCCTGAGTCCTCAGTGTGGCTTTCCACTGAATCTCTCCAGCAGCGAGAGGGCAAATGGATGGCCCATTAGGGGCCTCCTGGGTCCTGCTCTGGTGCTTGGCCAGCCCGATTTCTGAATAGTAAATGCCCACACCAGTGGTTTTGGGTATCATCCTTGAATGTATCATGATGTACCCTATTGTTGGTAATATTTAATCTGTTTTTAGGAAAGTATTTTTCCCTTAAATATATATTTTTAAAGTCTTCTGACAGATTTCATTGAAGTGTTATGATATCTTGAGGAATCCATGGATTTTCATGGGAAATTGGTGTCTAAAATTATCACAATTATTATTATTACAATTAATGTAATAATATATAACTGATTGGAACAGAGGTTTGGGCATATAAAAATCCAATTTACACACAGGGTATACCTGAGCCTAGACTTTATTTCCTTCTCTATAGAGCAGAAACCACGGCATCTGAGTGGAATTCATTGTTTTTATGTTACTTTAAATTCACACATTCAATGCATTTCTCTTTTGAGTATGATTTTTTTTACTGTGATAACATATTACACTTCAGCATCCTCCAATACTGTTCTAGCTTATTCTTCTTTATTTTCTTTCCTCACTTATCCATTCTTAACACACTCATACATATTTTTTTCAGATATCTTTTATATTTTCCCAGTCTTGATTAGAATTTCACATTATTTGGTTAATTTTTTATAATCTGACCTCTGCATTTGTCCTCATACTGATAACAGTAAGTTACCAGCTTTCATCTGTTTTAAATAAGCAACTTTGTTATCAGGCTTATTTTAAAAAAGAAAGAAACTTGCAAATTTTTATTTACCCAAATCTTCAGAATGTGTTTTTGATTTTTTTGTTTGTTTTTTAAGCCATTTATGAAATGGCTATAACTTTTCATGGCACATTTCCAAGTTGTCTCTTTTTGGCCCTAGGAGGAGAATTTTTCGTTAATTCTCAGATGATAAGACCTGTTTGAGGTCAGCCCACACCTGCTCCTGCAATGACATTCTTTTCCTTGATTAATTAATTTAGGTAAGGGGAAGGCAAGAGCCTGCCCATTGGCCTTACTGTGAAAGATGTTGCAAGATTTTGTCTTGTCTTCCTCTCCATTTCTGTCACCCTCATCTAAGCCGCTGAAGTGTCTCACCTGGTCTCTGCTTCTATTCCTTCTTCCCCGAAGCAGCAGAGTGATGTTTCAGAACATTAATCAGAGCAAAAATCCATCAGTGTTTTCTCCTTGTGCATCAAATAGAATTCATTCTGCTCACCATGGTCTGTAAGCCCCTATGCATTCGGCCCTCCCTAAAGTTCCCCTTGAGCTCTTTAAGGTCCAGGCACACCTTCTTTTCCTCTATTTTAACTCTCTGAGCTTTTTCCAGGTGTCGTTCCTCTGCTGAGACCGCTTTTCCTCTTCCTCTGGACATGTTCACTCTTCCTGGCTTCTCAGTCTTGGCTGAAAGGTCATGTTTTCAATACTTCTCAGCCTCAAGTAGCCTCTCACCCTAACTCACCGCTTTTATTTCCTTCTCACGATTTAAGACTGTGCAATTGTCCCTTCTACTTTATTCAATAATTGTTCACTAAGTGAGATGTAAGTTCTATCAGATTCGGGACCCTGTCTGTTTTGTTGGCAGCTGTTTGCCCAGCACAGACAGTGTTTACCGTATGATATACGTGTGACAAATACGTGTTGGTAGTCCATACTCTAGCCTCTTTGGCAAAAGAGGGGTTATTATCTTTATATGAATTTGTCCAAGGTTTAGTTGTTTCCAGTTAAGTTTATACCAAGAGGGATCCATGTGCCCCCAAGTACTACCTCATTTCAACCAGTACGTGAGGAATATCCAGCCTTACTTTAGGATCTAAATGCCACACCACAATTATCTATAGAAAGTGGCTGAATCTAGCTACTGAATAATGGTCCTTCTTAGGAAAAAATTTTAGACACGTACTTTATTTCTGTAGTTGCTGACAAGTGTTTTATTTTACAGAATAAAAGGCATCTTGCCTAGGGTAAAAGCAAAGGGCCCCTTCTTTGTAGCACTTTCCTTTCTGTTGTGGAAAGGATTTTTTTAGTTTCTCTGTGTCATGGTAATGTTGAATTCTCTGTTGGAAGGCCAGGGCTTTTGGTTTCCTTGATGTTCCTAGGCTTTGGGCTTTTGTTTAAGATTTGTGTTTTAGGATGGAACATTTCCATGGTTACACCCGTTCCTTTACCATCCTTGAAAAAAAAACGGTGACAAGTAGAGTGATCTGATTCCTGGATTACTACACAGATGTCTTTTGTATCTGCCTACATATGAAGCTCTTGGGCAACTTCCATTTCCGTGCATTCATTCCCTTGAACGCTTTTTTTAAATGAAGCGTGTTTTAAGATTAGGAATAAATGGCTTGGATTGGCAAATTAAACAAGGATGGCCTATGTTATGTTAATGGTCTAAACTCAATGTAAGATGAATTTAAAGGTAAGTATATGAAGGGAGAGATTGTTTCAGAGGCAAAACTAAAGAGCAGCGTCAGGCAGTATCACACACGTGTGAAGAATCAATACTGCATTCAGAAAGACTTTGTGTTCAGAAATAGTGTTCAGTTTTTTTAAATATAATGTTTCATGTCAAAATACTATAATAAACCTATGCACTTTTACTGACATGGAGCAGTAAAACTCACTTTTCCTCAGAGCAATCTGTATGCTTGTTGCTATTCCGCTCAAGCCTGGTCCAGATGCACACAATCCAGCACTTTTCCGAGCATTGAAAGCGTTTGTTTGCACAGATGCGTTTGAATCTACACTCATGAGATAATTTCAAGTGAGATGAGGGAGCAAGAGAAAGACCTTCTCAGAATTAATGCAAAATCTAAATTGTGGAAAAGTAGTGCAGCTTTTTTTAATGTTAAAGTGGTGGTTAACTTATACTGTATTTCTCAATGAATAGATGAGAAATTTAATTTGAATATTAACTGTCGTGTGCAGACTGCTTGGCTGGTGGTTCATTATGAAGCATTTAGTGACTTTTACCGTCTGGTGTCGCCCCCATTTTGCCTGACCCTTGGAGCCTATCTTTCCCTCCTGAGAGACTTCCTCTTATACTTTGGTGTCTACTCTCCTCCCGTGACCTATTTCAATTATAAATTATTACTAATATATAATTATTATTAATTTATAAATGCTTGTGCTTTAAACATAAACATAATGCTAAAAGGGAAAACTCTATTGTCTTAACCTCTGGAGATATTTTATGAGTATATTAACATATATGTTATAATTTCTTTTTTTCTTACTAAATGGGGATCATGCTATATAAATTATTGTATAATTTTTTGTATACATCTTGAATTTACAGTGCTAGTATTTATAGATATTCTTCATTATTTGTAGTTGTTTTTGTAGATAATGTATGTTTTGCTTCCTTGAATAAGTGTTTCAGTAGCTAAATTCCTGGAAGTGGGACTGTGAGAGGGCAAACAGGTATGAATATTTAAATTCAATAAACACCAACGAATTACCTTAAAAAGTACACCAATTTATACTCCCAATAAAACGTAAGAGAGTGATTTTTTTTTTTTTTACTACATTCTTACTAGCTCAGGACATTATCTTTTTTAAAAAAAAAATCTTTGCTAGTCTGATATGTACTGATGGGGTTCAGGACATACTACCCCATGGTATGGCATCTTGGCATATTGAATATTTTAAGCTGAAGGACAGACCTTTTGTCCCAACACCTTTTTAAAAAAATTTTTGTATTGAAGTGTAGTTGATTTACAATGTTGTGTTAATTTTTGCTGTACAGCAAAGTGACTCAGTTATACATACATATATGTTTTTTCATGTTCTTTTCCATTATGGTTTCTCACAGGATATTGAATATAGTTAATCACTGTGCTGTACAGTAGGACCTTGTTGTTTATCTGCTCTATAGATAATAGTTTCAATCTGCTAACCCCAAACCCCCAGTCCAGCCCTCTCCCCGCCCTCCCCCTTGGCAACCACAAGGCTGTTCTCTATGTCTGTGAGTCTGTTTCTGTTTCATAGCTACGTTCATTTGTGTCCTATTTTAGATTCCACATATAAGTGATATCAAATGGTATTTGTCTTTCTCTTTCCCAGCACCTTTATTGACTAATCTTTCCCCCATGATCCCCCATAATCTTTCCGCCATGGTTCACTTTTATCACAGACAACATGGCCTATATATTTGAGTCTGTATCTGGACTCTCTCTTCTGGTATAAAGAAGTGCAGTCGACTTTTGTACGAAAATTTTACACCTGTCTGCCTCATTAAACTATCTTACTATTTCTAACACCGTGTCTGTTGATTCTTTGTGATTTTCTTTTGAAATTATCGTGTCATTCTGTAAGATCATCTTCAATCCTTTTCAGTCTTCCTAATCCTTTGATTCAATTTATCTTTCTTATGAGCTATTAGGTGCTTCAAGTCAATGTTGTTTACTTTTTAATTTTTTAAAAAAAATTTTAAAACATACACTCAAAATAAATAAATATAAAAACACCCAAAACCAAAAATAATCCTCTTCTATGTTTTAACCCTAAGGCTAAAGTAGCTGAAAACTAAACTCAAAATTTGAAACTTAGGGTTGCTGAATTACTCTGTCAGTTAAAGTCACCATTCATGTAAGTAAAAGTTAGAACACAGAATTAGAGAAAATCAAGACTCTGTGAATTTGAACGGGGATGCTTGAGAGGGTTTAGAAAACTCCATGGAGAACGCATACAGCTGACTAACAATAACAACAAACATTTGATTAAACGATGGGCAAAGGGACTAAATAGATGTTTTTGCAAAGAACAAGTTTCACTTCATCTGAATCAATCAGCGAAGGAAAACACGGCTTCTTTTCATAAAGACACCAGGGATAAAGTTATTGGCTAAAGGAGAGCATCGTTCAGCTTCTCACTTGCAGACTGTCTCCAGGTTAGATTACTGGCACATTAGGGACAATTACCGGTATATAACATGTTCTAATTTTTATGTGTTAATGTTCCAGCTGGTAGGTAATAATCCCTTGATGAAGTTGTTAAATTATGTCAGGTTCTAAGCTGGATGCAACTAAAACATGTTTGCTTCATGACTAACTTCTGCATCCATGGACATTATCCAGTGAGCGAGCGACAGGGCCCTTCTTTCGTGCTCCTGCTTCCTCTTTTCCCGTACATCTATCCTGTTATTTTGTTCTCGTATAGCCTACTTCTTTTAGGCTCAGGAAAGAATCTCTATGCAGGGCTGAACCCAACAAAGCGTGGCACCAGCAGGGCTGGCACAAAATCAAGGGGAAGTTTGTAAAAGAGAGCTGCCTGGATTAACTGTTTAGTGCTTTCCTCACTGACCACACTTGGGTTGTACAGAGTGGGACAACCCTGCTGAACTATGTGCCTTGTCCACTCGCGGGCAATTTCCTTACTGTATAAGCTGAATGATGCACCTAACATCATGCTGTCTTTACTTTAGAACCAAAAGATGAGGGACATATGCCCTTGAAATTTATCTGTATTCACATTTTCTAAAACTGTCAGTCTACTTTTTAAATGAATGTAATAACGTTTATATACCTGGAAGGAATCTTTTGCCTCAGGAAGACATTGGCCAACATATTAATACTAAAAAAATGCCGACTGGAAATTAACTTTTTTAAAAAACATTCTGAAATTTCTGAAACATTTAGTGCTTCTTTTTTAAGAATTGCCTTCAGAACTTTAAGCATATTTTTACAAATATTGTCAATGGTGATAGATCTTCATCCACCAACACTGGATTTGATTATTGCGAATAGTCAAAAAGTCATTCAGAGTTAACACTGATGTATAATGCAAGTGATTAAGCTAGGTAATGCCAACATTTTATTTTTAAGAAAGAGATGTGGCTATAACATAAGTGACTAGATTTTGGTTTGTGGTGGATAAATTCACTTGTAATCTGCTCCGGCGGATTACTTTACATAAAAGCATTGTCATCATAAGGATTATTGAACAGTGAATGTAATATGTTCTGCTGTTGTGTGTGTTTATAAATTTTTTGAAAATTTCTTTACCTCACTGACCCCTTTCGTAGATACTGTGTAGCAAATATAATATTTATTGTTATTATTTTATTATCAGCAGTAGGATTTACTTAGGAACATTGTCTTTTTCCCAGGAATGCTGATTCTAAATTAAATTATGTAAACTTCAAGCAACATGATACTGAACATTAGAATAGTGAGAGGAGAAGGACGTAAATATAAACAAATTTTAAAATCCTTATATTTTAGTCAAATTATAGAGAAATAATCATTTTAAAATAACATAAAAGGGGGCTTCCCTGGTGGCACAGTGGTTGAGAGTCCGCCTGCCGATGCAGGGAACACGGGTTCGTGCCCCGGTCTAGGAAGATCCCACATACCGTGGAGCGGCTGGGCCCGTGAGCCATGGCCGCTGAGCCTGCGTGTCCAGAGCCTGTGCTCCGCAACGGGAGAGGCCACAACACTGAGAGGCCCACGTACCGCAAAGCAAGAAAAAAAAATAAAATAACATAACATAAAAGAAAAATGGGACTTCCCTGGTGGCACAGTGGTTAAGAATCCACCTGCCAGTGCAGGGGACATGGGTTCAAACCCTGGTCGGGAAGATGCCACATGCTGCGGAGCAACTAAACCCGTGCGCCACAACTACTGACCCTGCACTCTAGAGCCCATGAGCCACAACTACTGAGCCTGCACTCTAGAGCCCATGAGCCACAACTACTGAGCCCACGCACCACAACTACTGAGCCCATGTGCCACAACTATTGAAGCCTGCATGCCACGACTACTGAGCCTGTGCTCTAGAGCTCACAAGCCACAACTACTGAGCCCATGTGCCACAACTATGGAAGCCTGCGTGCCACAACTACTGAGCCTGTGCGCCTACAGCCCGTGCTCCGCAACAAGAGAAGCCACCACAATGAGAAGCCACGCACCGCAACAAAGAGTAGCCCCTGCCTGCCGCAACTAGAGAAAGCCCGCATGCAGCAATGAAGACCCAACGCAGCCATAAATAAATAAATAAACAAACAAATAAATAAAATAAAAAATAAATTAAAAAAAGAAAAATGCCCCAAATTACCTTTTTAATAAACTTTATTTTTTTAAACCTGTTTAATGCTTTTATGGTATATGGTATTTGTCATATCTTTTTTTATAACAATAAGATAGATCTCACTAAACCCATTTAAAGAGGAGAGTTTCATAGAGGTAAATCACCTTGCTCAAGATCATACAGCAATCAGTGTTAAAATTGGGGAAAGAACGTAGGTTCTCTGACTCGAAACCCTATGTTTCAAAGGGTAGTTTACATGGGAACACCTTGCAGGGGGAAAATGGAGTGTAAGTGAAGGGCATTAGATAGTCCTGCCTGTGTCCTTAACTAGCTGTGTGATTTAAAGTCAGTTTATTTCACCTCTTTGGGACTTAGTGTAGTCATTTGGCAAATGAGGGTGTTTCTTTTCCCCCCTGAATTATCGGCTAACTTCAGAGACTCTGTAAGGGAATACCGTCAATGTTATTTAAAAGGGCAGAGTGGGGAGAGTGTTACAAATATTACAAAGTCAGTCAGCTTTACGAAGCCAACTTCCCATGATAACCACTAAGGATTAACACAAGTTCCACTGAATAGCAATGAATGTTTAAAAACACATGACCCACTATAGAATCACAAAAGCTGATAAAAAATTTTGTGATTGTTTTATTAACTTAGTCAAATTCAACAAACTCCCTGTGGGGGTTTGCTTATTACGAGACTAGCTCAGAGAATATACAGAGGTGACAGTATCTTTAATTTAAGGGGAGAACACAGATGCATCTGAGGAGGGAAACAGAGTTGCTGTAACTGTACCCCAGCCCCCATTTCTAGGATTCACATCTGTATAGTTTGAGGCCTCAGTTTACCTTTTAACACCCTCATTGCTCTAGCTGCAAATATAACATGATTATGCTGAGCTTACAGTTTCCTGGGGCCACCATAACAGAGTGCCACAACTGGGTGACTTAGAACAACAGGAACTTATTGTCTCACAGTTCTGGAGGCTGGAAGTCCAAAACCAAGGTGTCTGCAGGGCCATGTTTCCTCTGAAAGCTGTAGGGGAAGAGTACTTTCTTGACTCTTCCAGCTTCCTGTAGTCCTACGTGTTCTTTGACTTGTGGTAGTTTATCTCCAATCTTCACATGGAGTTCTCCTTGAGTCTCTTAACATAGTCTTCCTTCTGTGCATGTCTATCTTTGTTTCCAAATTTCCCCTTTTCCTAAGGACACACGTCCTTTTGGATTAGGGCCCACCCAAATCCTCATTTTAACTTGACTACCTCTGTAAATACCCTATTTTCAAGTAAAGTCACATCCTGAGCTACTAAGAGTTCAGACTTCAGCGTATCTTTTTTTGGAGGACATGAGGCAACCCATAACACTAAGAATACTCTGAGAATAGTGTTCTACTAGACGAATATTTCAATTATAAAACTTGGAGTTGTTTAATTTATTTTTTGTTGTTTTTAATATCCTTAGAACTGATGGACGGTTCTTTATTATTATTCCCCTGATACAGACCTGTTCTTAAAAGTGACTATAGCTACTTGGGGGCACATACAACCCCCGTTACTGTGTGGATCATTCATCTCTCTTCCTTTTTGTATTTTATCTCATATTCATTTGTTTGTTTATTTATTTTAAAATAGTTATTAGCTACCTATTATGTGCCAGACATTGCACTGGGCATTGGATTCTATTAGCTTTATTTCCATCTGACTTTGGGGAAAATTTCTGATAGAAGGTGTACTAACCCTGGAACATTAGAACACTATTCAATAATTTTTGTTACTCAGCTTGCTAAATTCTATTCTTAATATAATGAAACATTTTTATTATGGCTTTCTGAGCTTTCTGACCTAGAAGTATGGAGGGATGCCTTTAGATGTGTCCCTTCCAATGCAGAGACCATATTTTTCACCCATGATTTTTGTTCAACGCTTATCATTTGGGCACTTTCTTCAACTCCTCAAAAAGTCAAAGAAAGAAAATTTACAGAAAAACTGTAGAAATTTACAGAAAAACATGCAGAAGATGATCTGTGAGTCCATATGTAAAACTCATACAGGAATGTGAAATAGTTTATATTTGACACTGAGATTGAGAGACAAACAAACAAAATGAATCTAATAACAATTCTTAGCCCTTAAGGAATGGAGTAGGCATTCCAGAACTTCTGCTCAAAAAGATTTCAAACAGTGTTTCAGCTCCCAGACCACAGCCTGGTGCTCAAGCTCCGGCTTAGTTTTCTTTCTGCAAGTGACCAAGGGGCCGTTAGTTTTGAGGGGTAGCAAGGAATTGCAACACCAAGAAATGAAATAAAGCGAGTCAACAGGAAGCTGTGATGTGTGGGAAAGCCTTCCTTGTTCTTCAGTTAACCTTGATTTCTATTTATAAAATCCAGGGGAAGAGTTTCAAATGTGGAATTTCTTTTGAAAAGTTGGGAATATATTTGTTAAGATGTGAGCGATGATTTCCACTGTAGGACACTTGGGGGTGGCCTCTGATGCCTGCACACACGTGCAATCCCTCTAGTCATGCTGGCAGCACCTCCCCTACTCCCATCTCCCTCTACTGCCCAGGAAAGGACAGGACTTCATGGCTGTCACAGCCAAGTCAGCTGTGACAGCAGGCCACTTGCTTGCCCCCCCATCTTTCCCTCCCTTTTTTTAAAAAAATTAATTATTTTTTTGGCTGCATTGCGTCTTTGTTGCTGCCGTGGGCTTTCTCTAGTTGCGGCGAGCGGGGGCTACTCTTTGTTGTGGTGCACGGGCTTCTCATTGTGGTGGCTTCTCTTGTTGAGGAGCACAGGCTCTAGGCACTCAGGCTTCAGTAGTTGTGGCACGCGGGCTCAGTAGTTGTGGCGCGCGGGCTTAGTTGCTCCGCGGCATGTGGGATCTTCCCGGACCAGGGATCAAACCTGCGTCCTCTGCATTGGCAGGAAGCTTCTTAACCACCTCGCCACCAGGGAAGTCCTCCCTGTTTTTATGAAATAATATTGTGGAGAACTTGAAAGAGTACAGAAAAGTAAGGGATTAATATGATAACTTTGCCCCCCTCTGCCTCCTTACAGGCCGGTGTGCTGCAGGAGAGGGGTGGTTCAGGCCACACGGAGAACAGGGCTGACTGTTCTAGTTTATGGAGCTGTGCCACATTCAGTCTGACTAGCCTTATCCGTTTTCTCCTACTTCAGGATGACCTTGCACTTTCTTGGAACAGCTGCCACGATTCCAGTGGACAACTAACCCTGCCTGTTTGTTAGTCTCCAATTACATCGGTAGACACACTGCTTACTTCTGCTGTAGTTCCTGGGAAAGATCTCAGTTGCCCGCACTTGGGTATGCTTTCCTGTGTTTGGGTTTATTAGTTTTGTGATCTTTTTTTTTTTTAATATTTATTTTATTATTGATTTATTTATTTTTGGCAGTGGCGGGTCTTAGTTGCTGCACTTGGAATCTTTCGTTGCGGTGCGCAGGCTTCTCTCTAGTTGTGGTGTGCGGGTTTTCTCTCTCTAGTGGCGCACAGGTTCCAGAGTGCATGGGCTCTGTAGTTTGCCACACGCGGGCTCTCTAGTTGAGGTGTGATAGCTCAGTAGTTGTGGAGCGCGGGCTTAGTTGCCCCGTGGCATGTGGGATCTTAGTTCCCTGACCAGGGATCGAACCTGCATCCCCTGCATCGTAAGCCGGATTCTTTACCACTGGACCACAGGGAAGTCCCTGTGATCTTTTTTTTAAGGAGAAGTTGTGAAGTAAACTATTTAGATACCCAAAGACGGTACAAGTCATGCTTAGCCAAGAGTTCTTTGGAATTAACATATGTCTTACTAATAATGTGTCACACAGATGACCTCAGCTCTTCGCTTCTCTTCTTGTGGAAGCTTAACACTGAAACCCTGGGGAAATAATACACCTGTCAGGGCTTGACATTTGTATTGAAATAGTTTCCAACAGTGTTCTCCCAGTCTGTTCTTATAAAGTTATGGGACCAAAAGAAAATAGGATTGGGCTTCCCTGGTGGCGCAGTGGTTGAGAGTCTGCCTGCCGATGCAGGGGACACGGGTTCGTGCCCCGGTCCGGGAAGATCCCACATGCTGCGGAGCGGCTGGGCCCATGAGCCATGGCCGCTGAGCCTGTGCGTCCGGAGCCTGTGCTCCGCAAGGGGAGAGGCCACAACAGTGAGAGGCCCGCGTACCGCAAAAAAGAAAGAAAGAAAATAGGATTAACGCAAAACATCAACAACTAGGCAAAGGGAACAGTCCTCCACTGACATGTGGAAGCCCGGTCCCACCTTTGGAACTGAATCCCTCTACCCGAGGGGTGGAGGGTCGCCTGAATGACCCAGAGAAATGGGTCTCACTTTCTTGGTTCATTTACAGCCCCGCCACCACCTCCCTTCCCTCCTGGCCACACCCCAACCTGAACGGTATCTCAGAATGGCTAGAGGCTCTGCTGTCCATGGTGGAAGCCTAAACCTCCCTCCTGACGCTGAAGCCATGGGCAGTCTGAGCTCAGAACAAATTTGCAGTTTAACTTTTCCCACCTGAGCTTTCAAATGCCAAGTCTGTGTCACTTTTATGTTAATGGTCTCTCTTTCATCTGTCTGATGTGGCCTGGTCGGTATTAATAGGTTACATTTGCTCAGAGGTAAGTTTTATCCATTAAAAAAACAACTAGAGAATGTTCTTTTGTTTGAGATAATGAGGGCTCCTTGGAGATTACTTTACCAGTCAATTTTACATGAATGTTCTTTGAAGAGAGCCTCATTCTCTGCCTGAGCTTTTCCCCTCCATTAACTCAAAAATGTCCCAAACTGAACTCAGCATCTTTGCTTCCTGAAGGCAGACCCCCCTTGACCCCCATTTCCAGGAGCGCCCCCCTCTGTGGGTGACAGGCTCGAAGAGCTTTGACTCTTGTAACATTCCGCGTTCACCAAGAAGTATCCGTTGTTTTTGCTTTTCAAACTTCCTCTTGGACTTTTCCAATCCTGTCCGTTTTTATGGCTACCACCCTGTTCAGATCTTCATCCTTTCACACATGTGTTTATTGTTATTTAACGTCCTAAGTATGTCCACGGACTTAACAGTCAGCAAACACGAACTGTCCACAGTGTGCTAAGACTTCCTCCTCCAAATCCATCCTACGGACCTTTCCGGACTATCTTTCCTCACGTGAGCTTTTATTATTCTGCCAGAGACTGTCATTGTCCCCAGCGTTCACTCTTCCCTTCACATGTAGAAACACAACCTTTAGTTGGGCACCTGGTCAGCCGGTCACCCAGGTAAAGGTGATTTTACCTTTCTTTCTGCATTTTCTCACTTCTCTGATTAAGTTTATTCTTTGACTAAAGTTTTTCTACAGACAAAAGGCAGGCAGGGGACATGGGTGGGGTTCTGTTCTGGGAAGGTCTCATAGGGGGTTGCTCGTCACAATGCCACAGCTGTGTGTTTTGGGGTGGCACACTCTGATCCCCTTCATCTCACATTCAGGTCCCCACAAAGAAGGGATGTGATTGCTTCAGATAGTTTCTCTCCTTCCTACTGGGCAGAGACCTCGCCCCAGTCCACCTCCTAAGACGGAGGTCATCCTATAAGTTAGCTGCCCGTGGGCCCAGCACCTCCCCTGTGAGCCAGAGTGGTGGGAAGGCACGGCTGCTTCCTCAGAAGGCCTGTGGGCATGCGACGCTCCTCTCTGAGGCCACAGAGGCAGCGCTGACACCTGGAAGGTTAGGTGGATCGTTCCAAGGAGCGTCCTCTCAAAGCCCCTGCGGTCCAGGTCTCTGGAGCACATCACCTCCCCAGTTTTGAGAAGACTTGCCTACTTGGCTACCAAATGACCTAGCACCATTAATTTTTCACAAACCTACAGTACTTCCTTTGTCATAGAGCACATGCCTGCCTATGTGTGGGTCAGTTTGGGGGCTCTGCTCTTTTCAGTTGGTTTGGTTCTATTCTTATTTCAGTATTAGTCTCAATTCCTGTAGATTTATATTGCCTTTGTGTCTACAGAGTAGTTTCTTTTATCTTGTTGTTCTACTTAAAGGATGTCTTGAATTTTCTTGGCCTTTTGCATCTCATACAAATTTTAGAATCAGATTGTCAGTTTGCATTTTTAAGACCCTGCTGGGATTTTGATTTATTTCGTGTTAATTTTAAACTAGATTTTATTTTCAGAATGGTCTTTTTCTCTGTTTCTGATTTTTTTAATTATAATTATATTATTATGGTGTTTTACGGTGATGACAGCAGGATTGGTAACTATCAGAAAGCAGGGACAGTATTTTGTATAATCTTTTAATTGTTAAACGTGTCCTACAAGAAGAAAGTCCTTTCAGATAACATTTATAACTGGTCATTACAATAGATTTGTTAGGCTAACCATCCAATCAAGATTGGTGGGTCAATCGGGCATTTTACGGGAACCTCCAAACCCTGGGAGGGAGAGATGGAGCTCTTGATTATTTCCACTGAAATAATGATAGCAGGATTCTCAAACTCCCAGAGGCCTGTAGACATGTTCTCAATGAGCCCAGGTTCCTCAAAAATATTTTTAAATGTCTTATTTTAGATGATAATCTAAAAAAATTGAGATATATATATTCTGGATCTTTTAGGTGACCTTCATTTTCATAACCAAGTCGTGTAGTTTCTATGCCCAAAATTATAACAAGGAAATCCAGAAATCCATATGTAAAGGTTTTGATGTTTCCCTATCAAGAGTCACAGATTCACCAAAATCCTGTGAACCTCACTTCACCTGGCTGACCTGAGATAACTACTGGATGGGGGCTTCAAGTCTCCCAGTGTTTTCTGTATCAGTGAGCTGCAGAATCACCTACCAGACTTTAATAGTGATTGACATTATCATTATTTTAAATACGAGGGTAGATTACCGTACTATAAGAGTAAAATATGGCTTCCAGTCTCACAAATGTACAAGCATGACAAATATTTTAATTTCTTCATAATAAATGTGTTTCCTGAGACCGCCACAACCGTTCTACCAGAGCAGGCGTGAAGCTGCCCACACACTGCACTCGGCCTGTGAGCCCATCAGGGTCCAAGGTTGAGTTGGACATAGGAGTGGCCTCCTGGAGACTCTGCCTGCTGGTTCACTTCCAGGGGGACAGGGGGTCAGATGCCTCTTCTCCCCATGGAGCTGCCTTGTGGCCCAATAGCCCAGGTGCCCACCCTCACTGTGGGGATCACAACCCGTCTACACTGGGAGCAGTTGGGGTGGGAGTGGGGAGGGGCTGTATCTCCTAATTACACGGAGAAGCGTCAGGGGCCAAGGATGGGGGAGACTGGATGAGGAAGCAGAGTAAACAAACTGGGTCACATACAGAAGCAGAGTCGGCGACAGCTCAGAGGTGTGAATCTGCCCACTTTAAACGAAGTGATACCAATGAGTGGGATGTCCAGGCACAGCCCGAGGTTTGACTTTGGGCTCAGAACCCTTTGGTTTGCCCCGATCCGGGGTCGATGCTCCAGGTAACAGTGTCTCCCCAGGAATCTAGGCCTTTCCCGGTTCTAGGGGATGAGAGGGCTGAGAGCAGCAGCAGGAAAGAGCCCCATTCACGGGTTGTGCTTCGGGGGTTTTCATGGAGCTGTTTTAAAGGAACTGCTTTGTGAACAGTGATGCATCTGGGGCAGAAGTACCGATAAATCAGAGCTGGAAATCGAGCAGGGCCTTCCGTGCTGGCCTGGGGCTGAGTAACTCAGGGGACGCTGGCGGAGGCAACGAGTCTTTTATGATGGAAACCAGTGGCTGTAGGGCCCGAAGCCTCATAATCACTGGGCTTATGAAAGCTCAGTATCAACCCAATAGTTAAAATACCTACAGCTAATTATTTGTTGAGGGTGTTTTCCTCCTCCTTCTTCCCAATTATTTTATTGTTTTTGATGCTATTGTGAATGGGATAGTTTTCTTTATTTCTTTTTCAGCTATCTCATTGTTAATGCTTAGAAAAGCTTGTGATTTTCTGTCCTGCAACTTTACTGAATTCATTGATTAGTTTCAATAGAGTCTTTAGATTTTCTGTATATAAGATCATACCCTCTGCAAAAAAATGATAATTTTACTTCTTTCTAATTTGGATGCCTTTCATTTCTTTATCTTGCCTGATTGCTCTGGCTAGGACGTCCAGTCCTATGTCAGATAGGAGTGTTGAGAGTGGGCACCCTTGGCTTGTTCCTGGTCTTGGAGGAAAAGCTCTCAAACTTTCACTGTTGAATTTCATGTTAGTTGTGGGTTTGTTGTATATGGCCTTTAGTAGGTTGAGGTATATTCCTCCTCTAACCAATTTGTTGAGGGTTTTTATCATGAAGGGATGTTGCATTTTGTCAAATGCTTTTTCTGTATCTATTGAGATGACCTAATGATTTTTGCCTTTCAATCTATTAATGCGGTGTATCACATTTATTGATTTTTGTATGTTGAACCATCCTTGCGTCCCAGGGATAAATCCCACTTGACCATGGTGTATCCAGAGGAAATGTTGCTCTAAGTCAGGATCCCTCAGTCTCAGCACTGCTGAGCACTACTGGGGTGGCTGGGGAAACGGGGCCATAGACGGTGAGGCCAGCAGATCAGGAGATGACTGCCATTTAAAAGGAAGCTTAAAAAAAAAAAAAAAAAAAGGAAGCTTACTACACTCACAGATCCCAAAAGAAGGGGGCATGCCTC
Organism: Delphinapterus leucas; assembly: GCF_059928025.1. NCBI lineage: Eukaryota > Metazoa > Chordata > Mammalia > Artiodactyla > Monodontidae > Delphinapterus > Delphinapterus leucas. The sequence continues at coordinate 2,604,654 of NC_143138.1, read as the reverse complement.
ATCCAGAGGGGCCACACAGGAATGCACAGGGGCTGGTCATGGGGCAGAGGGAGAAGCGGAATGTGGTAAGAGCCTTTATTGTGGTTTCTGCTTGAAGGAATGGGTAGGCGGGCTTAGGATTGGGTAGACTGAATAATTTCAGCAGGTTCTGGGGCATAGGGGCTGTCTGGTTGTCTGGTACCTGGCTCTGGGGTGATTGGGGCAGGTTGACAGTGGTCCGGAGTGTGAGAGCTGATAAAGGAGGTGGCTGGGATGTGGGCTGTGGATTGGTTGGTTTGCATCTAAAAGATGTGCTCTTGGGGGTGAGCTGTGTACTATCTCTAGGACCTTGGGAAGTACAGTCCCTTCAGGGTCGGCAAACCTCCAGATGCCAAAGAATCAGAATACAGAAAATAAGAGACATAGTTAATACAATTGGCCTCATGATACTTGGACAACATATGGAGGTTTTGGTGGAAAACTGGAGAAGGGAGTGGGGGAAGGCTCGGGGGGTGGGTAGTCCTCTCTTCAAGGGCTCGAGGAGTTGCCTGGTATGGGGTGGGTGCCTACTGGGGAAAGCGGTAATCTCCATTCGCTTTAGAATGACAGTGATAGCGGTAAGCTCTCCCAGATTCCCTTTGGGCACGGAAGCCTGTGCTGTACCTTTGGCAGAGAGCAAGGAATATACCAGGATCACGGGCTAAGCAGGAAGTAGAAAGCTCAAGAAACATAATTAAATTCCTAATATCAAAGGAACAAAAAAGCAGTCATGTCCTGTGTCCAAGTTGTCAGCACCTTAGGAGAGGCAGCCTGCAGGCATCGCTGGGGGGAGGTTTTAGAGTCTGGGGTAAAGTCACCTCTGGTGCAGAGGGCGAAGTCATCTCCATAGCAAGCTCCTGGGCCACGGTGATATCAACTGGGACGTGGGACTGGGGAATCCTTTCCAGTTGGATACGCCCTCAAGTTGCTGAGGATCTTGCTTTCATGGCTCTTTCTGTTATTGTAATGAGGCTAAGCCACTTGTGTAATCTGACGGCAACCTTGGGCCTTGGAGCTTAACTTGGAAAGAACTTTTCTGTCAAGGTGCTCATGGGTGCACAGCGAGTACAGGCGATGTTGCCATCCATGCCAGAGCCCAGCTGTCTATTAAAGCCCCAGTTAAGGGTGTGGCTGAATCTAAAAGTTTCCAGCGATCTGAGGCTTTGCCCAGATGGGTGATAAGAAGGGTTCTACTGCAATGGGTTTTAAACCGTATGGCCTGATCGGGGTCTATGATGTCGATAGGGTGTAAGGTGATTTGCCAATTAAAATATCTGTGGCTACGGTTGCAGCTCCAGCGTGAGCCTGCAGGCAGGCCCTCTGAGTCGGCCGATTACCATGGGCCCTTCCCCTCAGTTGTAGGTTTAGGTGGTGATGGGCAAGCCAGTGAGGTCTTTGGGTTGTGGGGCTTCTGTTACTCAAACATGGTGGCGTGTGGACCTCAGCACGTGTCATGTCTGGTTGAAACCAATAAAAGCACCCAGACCGATAGTCATAAGACCAACAGCACAGAATGGTGTGCAGCTGCATTAAATAGAGTTTTTTGTTTCTGCGCTGGGGGTGGTGGAAGTTTGGCACCCCAATGACCCATATCAGACGAGAAGCTGCCTGGTCCATGGAACACTCTATGGTTAGTAGATCCCAGGAGTGTATGTGCCCTCCAGCTAGCCTCCAGCCCTTATGGGATGAGGGCAAGATTGAACATTTATAAAGCTGAAAAATTTTCAAAATTGAAAATTTATAATTTATAAGGCATATAAATTTATGCTTTAATTATAAAGCATAATTAAAGGGCCTCAAATGTGAGTCCTTATATACATGGAGGGGAGAAATATCCCTCTTTAAATATAAGAAGGGGTGATGGGAAAGACTTTTAAAAGTTGGTGTGAGGTGTGAGTCTGCCAAGGACCTTGAATTAAGAGAAATTAAGGCCTGGAGCAAGACAGAGACCTATTTGCCAGACTGGAATTTACAGAGGAGTTGACTGAGTGACGGAAAGCAGATGGGTGATTGGCTGAAGAGAGGGCAGTGGGAAGGATTACAAAGGGGCGTGAGGAAACTTTTGGAGGCGATGGCTGTGTTCACTATCTTGATTGTCATGATGAGGTCACAGTTCCATGATGACTTCACGTGTCAAAACACCTTATTATATGATTTACATATGTTCCACGTATTGTGTGTCCATTAAACCTCAATGCGTAAAACTGTCTAACGAAGACGAGTCGGAGATAGAGGGGGAGGAGGGGGAAGCAGGGAAAGGAGATTACTAATCGTCAACTTAAAAAAATGCACAACCTAAAAAAATAATAAATAAATAAACAAATAAATAAATAAGGGACTTCCCTGTCTTTGCAGTGGTTAGGACTCTGTGCTTCCACTGCGAGGGGCCTGGATTCAATCACTGGTCGGGGAACTAAGATCCTGCAAGCCGGGCAGTGTGGCAAAAATTTTAAAAAATTATAAATAAATAAATAGAAAGGAGTACTTCAAGGAGACCATTATGTCTCTCAAAGTGGCTATATCTGGAGTTTATCAGGGACATGAAACTTCTACTGAATGCTTTTTTCAAGAGCCACATTTATTTAACCATTCACCTCCTGAAAACATATCTTGGTGGTTTCTAAGTTTGGGCAATTATGAATAAAGCTGTTATAAATGTTCACGCATAGGTTTTTGTGTGCACATAAGTTTTCAACTCCTTTGGGTAGATCCGAGGGACATAATTAGTGCATTTAATGGTAAGAAGTATGTTTAGTTTTGTAAGAAACCACCAAACTGTCTTCCAAAGTGGCTGTACACTTTTGCATTCTCACCTGCAATAAATGAGAATTCCTGTTGTTCCACACGCTTGCTAGCATTTGGTGTTTAGGACTTTGGCCATTCTAATAGAAGTGTACCTGTATCTCATTGTTATTTTAATTTGCATTTCTCTGATGGCATATGATATAGTGCATCTTTTCATGTGCTTATTTGCCATCTGTATGTCTTCTTTGGTGAGGTGTCAAGATCTTTGGCCCATTTTTTAATCAGGATTTTGTTTCCTTGTTGTTGAATTTTAAGAGCTCTTTGTATATTTTGGATAACGGTCCTTTATTAGATATGTGTTTGGCAAATATTTCCTCCCAGTCTGTGGTTTTGTCTTCTCATCCTCTTGACAGTGTCTCCTGCAGAGCAAAAGTTTTTAATTTTAATGAAGTCCAACTTATCAATTTTTTCTTTCATGGTTCATGCCTTTGGTGTTGAATGGAAAAAGTCATCACCATACCAAAGGTCACCTAGATTTTCTCCTATATTATCTTTTAGGAGTTTTGTTATTTTGTGTTTTACATGTTGGTCCATGATCTGTTTTGAATTAATATTTGTGAAGGGTATGTGGTCTGTCTAGATTCATTTCTTTGCATGTGAGTGTTCAGTCGTTCAAGCACCATTTGTTAAAAAAGCTATTTTTGTTCCATTGTATTACCTTTGCTCCTTTGTCAAAGACCAGTTGACTATATTTATGTGGTGTATTTCTGGGTTCTCTATTCTGTTTCATTGATCTATTTGTCTAGTGTTTAACCAATATCACACTACCTTGGTTACTGTAGCTTTATAGTAAGTCTTGAAGTCAGGTAATATCAGGCCTCTGACTTTGTTCTTCTTCAACGTTGTGTTGGCTAGTCTAGGTCTTTTGCCTGTCACATAAACTTTAGAATCGGTTTTCTAGGATTTTGACTGGGATTGTATTGAATTTGTATATTATACTGGGAAGAACTGACATCTTGACAGTATTGAATCTTGCTGCTCATGAACATGGAATAGCTCTCCATTTATTTAGTTATTTGATTTCATTCATCAGAGTTTGGTAGTTTTCTTCATGTAGATCTTGTATGTTTTTTTTTTTTTTTGGGGGCTGCGTTGGGTCTTCATTGCTGCGTGTGGGCTTTCTCTAGTTGCATCGAGCAGGGGCTACTCTTTGTTGCGGTGTGTGGGCTTCTCATCGCGGTGGCTTCTCTTGTTGCGGAGCACGGGCTCTAGGTGCATGGGCTTCAATAGTTGTGGCACGCAGGCTCAGCAGTTGTGGCTCGCAGGCTCTAGAGCACAGGCTCAGTAGTCATGGCACATGGGATTTGTTGCTCTGTGGCATGTGGGATCTTCCCGGACCAGGGCTCGAACCCATGTCCCCTGCATTGGCAGGCGGATTCTTAACCACTGTGCCACCAGGGAAGTCCCATGTATTTTGTTAAATTTATAACTAAGTATTTCATTTTGGGGGTGCTAATGTAAATGGTATTGTGCTTTTAATTTCAGACTCCACTTGTTCATTGCTAATATAAAGGAAAGCAATTTACTTTTGTATATTAACACAATATATCCTGCAGCCTTACTATAATCAATTAGCTCCAGGAGGTTTTTTGTCAATTCTTTTAGATTTTCTACATAGTCATCATATCACCTGTCAACAAAGACAGGTTTATGTCTTCCTTCCCAATCTGTAAACTTTTTATTTCCTTTTCTTGTCTTAGTGCATTAGGAAAGACTTCCACTCTTTGGAAAGGAGGGGTGAGAGGGGACGTCCTTGCCTTGTAACTTATATAAGTGGGAAAGCTTCACGTTAAACATTAAGTATGTCAGTTTTTTGGTAATCTTTATCAAGTTGACAAAGCTTCTCTCTATTCCTAGTTTACTGAGAATTTCTATCATGGGTGGCTGTTGGATTTTATCAAATGCTTTTTGTGCATCTGTTGACATAATCATGTAACTTTTTTTTTTTCATGTAACTTATTTTTTAGTTAGTTGATGTGATTGATTATATTTATTGATTTTCTAATGTTGAACTAGCCTTGCATGCCTGGAACAAATCCCACTTGGTCATGGTGTATAATTCATTTTATACATTACTAATATTTTGTTGAGAATTTTTTGTATCTATGTTCATGAGAGATATTGGTCTGTAGATTTCCTTACTTCCCATGTCTTTGTCTGATTTTGGTATAATACTTGCCTCATAGAATGAGTTAGGAAGTATTCTCTCCACTTCTGTCTTCTGAAAGAGGCTGTAGAGAATTGATATCCATTTCTTCTTTCAATGTTTGGTAGAATTCACAAGTGAACCCATCTGGGCCTGGTGCTTTCTGTTTTGAAAGGTTATTAATTATTGACTCAAGATGTTTAATAGATACGGGCCTGTTTAGATAGTCTATTTCTTCTTGTGTGAGTTTTGGCAGATTGTATCTTTTAAGGAATTGGTCCATTTCACCTAGGTTTATCAAATTTGTGGGCACAGAGTTTTTCATACTGGAATACGCAAATGATATCCCTCTTTCATTTCTGGTATCAGTAATTTGTATTCTCTCTCTTTTTTCTTAGTTAGCCTGGCTAGAGGTTTGTCAATTTTATTGATCTTTTTAAAGAACCACCTTTTGGTTTCGTTGATTTTCTGTACTGATTTCCTATTTTAAATTTCATTGATTTCTGCTCTAATACATGTTATTTTCTTCTGCTTACTGTGGATTTTATTTGCTCTTCTTTTTCTAGTTTCCTAAGGTGAAAGTTATATTGCTGATTTTAGACCTTTCTTCTTTTTTTTAATTTTATTTATTTATTTTTTGGCTGCGTTGGGTCTTAGTTGTGGCATGCAGGATCTTCATCGAGGCATGCAGGATCTTTCGTTGCAGCGCACGGGCTTCTCTCTAGTTGTGGTGTGCAGATTTTTTTTTTCTCTTTCTAGTTGTGGCCCTCGGGGTCCAGGGCACGTGGGCTCTCTCATTGAGGTGCCCGGGTGTCTCATTGCGGTTCTCTTGTTGCAGAGCACAGGCTCTAGGCACGCGGGCTTCAGTAGTTGTGGTGCATAGGCTTAGTTGCTCACGGCATGTGGGATCTTCCTGGACCAGGGCTCAAACCCATGTCCCCTGCATTGGCAGGTGGATTCCTTTTTTTTTTTTTTTTTTTGCGATACGCGGGCCTCTCACTGTTGTGGCCTCTCCCGTTGCAGAGCACAGGCTCCGGACGCGCAGGCCCAGTGGCCATGGCTCACGGGCCCAGCCGCTCCGCGGCATGTGGTATCTTCCCAGACCGGGGCACGAACCCGTGTCCCTTGCATCGGCAGGCGGACTCTCAACCACTGTGCCACCAGGGAAGTCCCGGCACATACTCTTTCAGAACTGTTATGTCTTCCTGGAGAATCAGCCCCTTTATCCAAATGTAATGCCCTTCGTTATCCCCGAAACTTTTCTTACTTTGAAGTCTGTTTTGCCTGAAATTGATGTAGCTACTCCTGCTTTCTTTTGATTAGGTTAGCATGGTATACTTTTCTCCATCCATTTACTTTTAATCTGTATGTGACTTTATATTTAAAGTGAATTTCTTGTAGACAACGTACAGTTTGATCCACCTTGATAATCTCTGTCTGTTAATTGGTACATTTAGACCATTGACATGGGCCTGTGATTTTGATGAAGCCCTGGCAGGTCTCAGTAGCAAACAGATCTCTTGGATATATTTTAGTGGTGGTTGAGATAAGGCAAGTGATGTACTTAGCACAGTGCCGAGGACGTAATGAGCGTTCAATAGACCTTAGGCATCATAGTTGGGATTATGACTTTTAGCCGTCAACTTTAAAATTCACCCCTTGTATCTCTTCGTGGTGCCTCAGTGTGACTGAGACACTGCTGTTTATTACCCCGTCTTGTTCATTCACAGCTTGTCACTTCCAACATTCTGTTTCGAGTCACATCGGAGTAAGAATTCATTGAGCTGACAACCTATCACAGGGCATCTTTGCACATAAAATGAACCAATTTATAGTCATTGCCGACAGCTGTTTTCTGAAGGAACGGCCATTTTCCTTAGCTGATTGCAAAGAACAGTGATTAATTCAGCCCATCAGCCTGCAGCCGCACATGCTAAAAAGGGTCTCATTGTGTGAAGCCTGCTGGTATCTTAAACCTGCATTTCTGAGTTTGTCAGAATTTCCTGAGCCTAGCCTGGAGTTCCGGAGGTCACTGCATCCACCCTCCTGTCTCCAGAGACCTCTAAATGAAAATAGAGCCTGTTTTTCTTCGGCAATGGGCCATGAGGAGAGGTGAATTTAGCAGCATCTATGTTTCAGGATTCTGTGGACATTAGAAAGGCCGCCCTCCTAGCCAGGTGACTTGTCAGGACCTGAAAGGGGCAGAGTCTGATGCTACAATTACTGGAAATATTTAAGGAGCAAAGGCAGGACTGGCTCCCCTTCCCCCTCCCTGGTCTAGAGCGAGAGGTGGTGTGTGGTGAGATGAAGTGGACTTTTGTTCGTATGAAACCCAAAGGAGGCATCAGTGCAGCTTGCAACCATCCGAGCTCTTCTTCCCAATGTCTTTCTGCGATGGAAGGACTTGAGCGCCATGTTCGACATGACCTCCAGGACCTTGCTGTGGACCCCCTGGTGGAGCCAGGACCCTCCAGGAGAGCTGAGGGGTAGAAGAGACCCAGGAGAGTGTAGAGTAAGGACGGGGAGAGAGTGACAGCAGAGGGGGAGGAATCTCCAAACAGCAGTCCCGTGAAGTGGGCTTCAGCTAGACGGGCCGGGACTCCATGGTCAGCCGACCCTGAGGCATTTTCTTTCTAGTGACAGCAGCCCAGCTCGGTGGACCAGACATTGACCAGCGGCTGCCAGGACTTTCCTCTTCCCTCTACAGGGTGAACTTGGACAGAAGCACCTGCACCAATCCATAGAGTGGGGACCACCCTGCCAGCCCCGGGCTCAGGCGCCAGGCCCCAGCCATGAAAGTTCTTGCCTTCAAGCACCTGTCATCCAGGTGGGGAGGGAAAGTGGAGACGGATGACTGATCCTCTCCACTGCGCCAGACGGGAGTTCAGGAAGCGACTTCCTTCCTGTCCTCCACTGCCCGGCTCCTTCTTCTAGTCCGAGTTGTGCTTATTCTTTTTGTCAACCTCTTATGTGTGTCTTAAGCACATATATCTCCATTTTTTCCTCTTTAAATTTTTTATGTTAACACAAAGTTTGCCACCTCCTTCCCCCAGTTCTCTGCCCAGCCTGTCAGTAGTTTTGAATCCCTAATGCGTCCACTTCTGCTCTCTAGTTATTCTTCGTGGAAACGGTATGAACAGATCAGTGAAAATCACAGCAGCCGTTTTGTTCAATTCATCATCACAAGTTACATTGGCCATGTTTCATAGCTTAGTGATAGAACATTTTGGTTGTGGAGTTTCTCCGGAGCTCTCCCATACCTTTTTTCATATATTTAAAATTCCTAATCAACTATACCTCAATAAAATTAAAAAAAAAAGTAAGATTCCTTGACTTCTGTGAAGGAGACGTATTTTGGACCCCCATTTTGCAAACATGGAAGCGACGGCGCAGGGCATCGCCAGCATGTTCGTGGCGAGGCTGGGCTGGGAGCTGTGGGCTTCGGACTCCTTGTCTGCCCACGTGTATTCAGCACGCCCGGAAGGACGGAAGAGGCTGCTGCCTTGGGGAGCCGTGTTCAACTCACGTGCGTATTCCAGACACAGCTGTCGCTTCTGCAAAAATGGTCGAGATGTTGACTCTTAAGCTGCCGGCCACCCACCGTGGTGGGAGGATGCTATTTGAGCCGGGCTGCTCGCCTTCGGGAAGCCGCGTCTGCCTTCGGGAAGCCGCGTCTGCATCCGCATCACCGCGGGGCGAGGCAGGAGGTAGGGTTTCCAGGACAGTTGGCAAGAATCATGCCTCGTATTTCCCAGAGAACGCGTACTGCTGTAAAGGAAGAAATAGTTGGTTTTTCTCCAGCTGCTGAGCTGTGAAGAAGCAAGAAGCTCTGTCTCCGGGGCAGGACAGTCCTCGGAGAAAACAGGGGGGCCCTGCCTCAGCACAGATGAGAAAACTGGGCGAGTGCACCTGCCCTGCATCACGGGCTGCTCTTCTGCTGGTCCTTCTGGGGCCTCGCTGCCTAGAGAGGCCACAGGCTCCAAGCCAGAGATGGCATCTCACCACGTTCTGCCATACATAGAGCAAAGCGCCATCTTCCTGCGGCCGTTCCATGTAACGGGAATGTGCCGGGACTCTGCAGTCTCACAACTTCCCCTTGGTTCCTAACAACATTAAAAAGAAAAACGCTGGTGTGTCTGGAAGCAATTTCGGAGGCCTCTGGATGCGGCAGGTGTCAGTGATTGGCTGTCAGGTTGTCATTTACAAGACAGTTCACTGAGTAAGTGATTCCAAGGGGCTCAGGAACCAGACCCAGGACGGCACATAAGGCCCCATCCTGCAGTTGGAGCTGAACCTTGAGTCATTTGCTTGATGGATTTTTTTCTTTCCCTGGAAACAGGAAATAGAGTCTCAGCTTTCTCCCTAAGCCTCAGGCAACAGGGCTTGTGCAGGAAGTCCCCTTCTCTCCTCGTCCGGCAAACAAAGATGCACACACGTCCCCGAGCTCTGCAGACACAGCTCTGCTTTCTGCCGCCGGGTCCATGGATTCCTGTCCCCTCCCCTGGGCTGGTCCCAGCATAAATCTCCACATCTCGGGGTCACTCCCCCTCTGCACACAGGCTGCTTTGCAAGTGGGAGAAAGGGTCCACAGAACTGGATATAAATTTCCGTGGGAACAGATGGATGGTGTGTTTGCACACAAACCTGTATGTATCACAAACCAACCCAGAGAGACGGGGACCTAGGCGATGCATAAAACTTCTTGCCAGCAACGCTGTCAGCTTCATAAAGCTTCAGTTTGCTACCCTGACAGCCTGAAATGTCTCCCTTATTCCTTGAGGGAGCACAGGGTCCCAGGTGAGGTCACAGCGCAGCTGCCTTCCATAGGGTGGACGGATGGCACCCTGAAATGCTTTCCTGAGCCACCTGTCCTGCCCAGGACCCCTCTGAGCACTGAAGCAGTCAACCGGTAAGAGATTCACAGCGCAGGGCAGGGCAGACACCTCGGGCGCCCGTGGCAGCCCAGCCCTTGCACTTGCGGGGGAGGCCTGAGGCCGGGGAAAAGCCACCGGATGTCTCTGGAAATGGCCAGCCTGTTTTTCAGTTCTCCCTTAGAGTGCTTGCTAGAACAGCATCTTAGAAGTGTGTTAAGGCCGCTGCCATCCTAGCAGCGTAGACAGGGGCATGAATGCTGCTTTCAAATGAAGCCCAGCTGGGAATCAGTATTGTCGTCCCCGGAGATCTGATTCCCAGCAGCTCCAACTGGTCCCATTATGCCAATCACCTCATCTCCTTTCTGTTTTCCTCACTGCCGTCCTCTCCTTATGAGTTTGTTCCCCTTTGGGAGTAATCTCCAAAAACCTCAGTTGTTTTCAGAATACTTAAAAAAATTTTTTTTATTTTATATTGGGGCATGGTTGATTGTAACAATGTTGTTAGTTTCGGGTGTACAGCAAAGTGATTCACTTATACAGTTATATATACAGAATACTTTTGATTTACCTTTTTAAAGTAAACCTTTTAGTTGAGCATAATTCATACAGAGAAGTGCACAATGTCTGAGGATTGAGCTCCAAGAATGCCCACGAAATGAACACGCTAATGTAGCAAAGCAAACAGATATGGAAACAGAATCAGCAGCGTCCCAGGAGCCCCCTATGAGCCCCTTCCATCCCTGCCCGCCCACAGGGGAGCCGTCTGCTTCGTCACTGGGAGTTGACTTTGCTTATTTTGAACTTTACTTAAGTGGGCTCACGCGACAGTACGTCTCTGAGATTCACCTGTGTTGTCGGGTGTGGAATTGCTGAAGAGTCCTCGAACTTGTTTGCTCTGAAAGAACGCTTAGCCAATAACAAGTGGAAGAAAATGAGTTCGGACAGGAATTTTAAAGCCAGCTTGAGTGTGGATGGGAGATCCCAGAGAACTTGGCCTTCAGAGTGTCTGAGCTGGAGGTGGAAGGTGAGCTAAGAGCCCGCGCCCCGCCCCCCAGCCCCCTGCTCTGCTCTGAGATGTGCTCCAGCTACCTCTCTCTTCACCCCAGATTGATGATCAAAATGAGGACAAATTGAGTGTCTCTTGTTTGCCTAAGTGAGTTTGTATACCAAGCTGTTTGTACCTCCTGGAAAGACTGCTCACCTGAGCTTGGGATTCAGAGCCAAGTGGATCAACTGAGAATCTAGACTAATTTCCAGGAATGTGGAGTCAGACACAGCCGCCGATGAATAAATCAACAGGCGTCCGTAAGTGCCGCTGCGCTTTTACTTCACTCACCTACATCCACAGGCTCTGAACTAAGTCCTTCATTTCTTTTTTCATTTGTGAATGAGATTCCTGTATCACAGAGCTGAAGATGCAAGCCATGATTTCATAGAGCGTTATATTCTACACCACTAAGAGATAAAAAATGCCCGAGATGGAGAGTCTAGTGGAGACCCGTGTGCAAAGCTGAGACACTAAAATCATTCACTGTGCGGGGTAAAGAGAAATGACTCAGCCAGGCAGACACGTGAGTGAGGAAGCACACCTGCCTCCACCTGGGCACGTGGGGAAGCAAGGAAATAAAAGTCGCATGAAGATTTGAAGCCAAAGCCTATCGAGATCCGTCAGTGGACTGAATTCGCACCGGCGAGCGTAGCATCCGTTTTAAAGTGGCCTCTGTGTTGCTCCCTGATTCTGGCAGAAGCAAATGCGGATCTTCCCTGGAGAAGGCAGACTTCCTCCAGGGAACTGCAGTTGTGAGATGCCATCAATCTCAAATTTCAGGATCTTAGAATGGGAATACATGACATTTGCTAATAACACCTACTTCTCCGACTTGTGGTGGAGATTGATGTGGAAACATACACACTGCCTAGTATATAATAAGTTCAATAAACGGTAGTCACCACTGGGTATCGTGTCCCACCTCTCTGCATTTATGAGTAGGTACCCTGGAGTCCCAGTAACTCTGGCCAGAGAGCACAATGAAAGTAACAGCGGGAAGCCTGGGCTGGCAGGGGAGGCTTCGTGCGGGAGAGGTCTTGAGCCTGGTTGTGAAGGATTGAACAAGTCAAGAGGGGAGAATATTCCAGGCTGTGGAAAGGGTATGAGCAAAGGCTGGGAGGCGGATGAAAACATGGCCTACAAAGAAGGAAGGGGATGAGTGCGAAGGGCACGGGTGTGAGAAGGGATGGGGAGGGGGCGCGGTTTGGAGTCCTGTCTGGAACTGATGGACGGTCCTGGTAAAGGAACGGTGTGCTGTTCCCGTCACCTGAGCTGACCAGGATGAGCTCTGATGGTGCAGCCACTGGAGAAGGGTGAAGCTGGGAACAGTCCTGAGCCATGACCGGCTTTATGGCTGCAGCAGGACGGTGTGCGGGGGGGGGGGGGGATGGGCCGCTGCACTGACACCCCAGGTGAACACAGGCAGTGTGAGTTGCAATAACGTCACGTTGGAAGGAAAAATAAAGAGCAAAAAGATATAAGAGGTTATCACTTATGTATATTTCAAAGACACAAAAAAAACAGTAGATGTTTATGGGAACACGTGATATGCAGTAAAAAATGAAGAATCACACAGCCACCAACATGTGGGCGTGTGTGGGTGGATGGAATCCCAGGCACCTTTGCTATATCTGTCATCCTTTATCTATTTAAAAGAGAGGGATACAGTGATTGCATGTATACAATTACATAGTAAAATGCTAGCAGGTTTTTAATTTTAGTGGTCAGCGCGGAGGTGCCAATTATATTATTTTCTGTATGTTTGCAAGTTTTTATAATTTTCAAAAAAATTAAACAATGAAAAACTGCAAAGAAATATATCAAAATGTTCCTAGAAACATATTACTGTGCTCACATGGCTTGTGCCAGCGCGGGAGAAGTGTGTGCTCCTTTTCTCCCCTTGGTTTTCCAAGCTCTGTGACTATAGTATTTTTTATAAGGAAACACTTACAGATGATTCTTTTAATTTGTTTAAAAAGTAACTATATGGAAAAGAAAAATGAATAGCAGACTATGTATCAACCTCTTTGTATCAACCTCTCAGCAAACAGGGCTCCTTTGTAAGGTGTGATTAATAAAATCCGCTGGGGAGGGTATTAGCGGGCTCTTTATTACAGGGCTCATGTCATACAAAGGGTGCAGTGTTGCTAATTCTGACACCAATATTTCCGCAGGACTGAATTGATAGAATCTTTCTGAATGTGTTATTTATGGCACCAAATGAAAAAGGTCTTGTTCACCAGCCAGACTCTAGGCCCGAAAGGGACAGACAGATCTGTATGCGGGCTCTTTTGCCCAATTTAAAACCAGCATCTTCATAGTAACCAAAATTAATTCAGCACGAATTTTGCTGAATCGGATCCTGGGCCTGCAGGAGGGGGGGTGCATCGATGGTCAGCTGCGTAGATGGGCCCAGTCCTCTCGCCGCCGGGGTCACTACACAGAAGTGTAGAAATGTAAATAAAGTTCCTCAAACCCCCAGTTCACAAACGCTGGGACAACCAGCATCCTCTCCATGTTTGCAGGGAGGTGGGGGAGTTTCCAGGTTCTCTCAGTCGCCTCTAGCCTCTTGTTCTGAAATCCTTTCCCCAGATTGTTCCTCTTGAACCTGCGGCCCCCCACTGGGGGCTCCCTCTCCCCCCAGGTTTGAGGAGGTGGGGTGCACGAGGGTGTGATGGAGGGGCTGAGCTACTGCCCCACAAAACTTCCCCCAAGTGAACAACGCCCCCCCCATAAAGCCTCTGCTGATAAAGCCCTTCTGCTCTCCGCCGTTTCCTACTCCTCTATCTACTGTTTTTGTTTTGTTTTTGTTTTCTGGTCTAGGGTCTCCTAGCCATTCAGTCTTGAGCTGCTCTGAGTAAATATATTAACCAGAACAATTTTGTTCTTATAGTTTTACTCCCATCCATCTTGGCTTTGCCCCAAGGGCTGTTCCCCCCCCACCCCCCACAACAAAATAGTACCTCAAAGGGTTTTGTCAAAAAAGAATTCTCCACGCAAGGTGAAATGCTGCCTGCAGAGGTTAAATGGTCACCATTCCGCCCCACAGTCCTGCTACGGGCGGGGCTCACCCCCTCACAACGTAGCTCGAGAATCAGAATGTATCTGGAGCCAAGCTGACCATATAGTTCTAAGTGTCAAACAAATGGTGAAAGCAGAAAGTTTTGTAGCTGTGGGTGTGGCATGGGGGAGAAAGCTAAGGCATTAGATGACCTGTAAGAGATTGTCTGAATTACTGAAATGATGGAAACAGAGACAGAATTTTCAATAACGTCTCTGAGACCGGCTTCTTGTGTCCTCAGGCTGTTTTGCAGGCTGGGGGCTGTTCCCTCTGTCCAGAAGATGCCGTGGGCTCCAAGCTATCAGCCACTTCCTGGGGGGAGGGGCGGAGGGGGTCTCTGCTCTGGTCTGATTGCCAAGGACGAGGGAGGCCTGCATTTTCCTGCCTGAAGTTGGGAGTAAAAGAACAGTGCAACTAGGACAAGCCCTGGAGTCCTGGTCCAGCTGAGCAGGGAGCTCATTTCTGAAAGTGGAGCTATAACAAGAGCCACCTGTGCCGTAATGACCTCCTAGATTAAGAAAAAGTTGAAAAACCAGACCTGAAGGAAGCAGAGTCCTTCCCACGAGGGCAGTGCAGTCCTAAGTCTGTTTTGGAAATGAACCAGCTGTGAGCGGACACGGCCCCACGCAGTGACTGGGGGTCGGTGTGGAGAAACAGGATCCAGGCCCAGGAATCGAGAGAACAAAGCACGACACAGTCAACTGCAGCTCTGAGCTCCTCGCTTCACCCACGGCTGAGGTGGCGCTTGGTCATCACTTGCAAGTCCTCAGAATCTGTCCTGCCCGAGAGAGACCCTAAGACCCGAGTGCACAGGTGGCCATTGCACAGCAGCTTTCCCTGAAAATGGCAGCAATGGGGGCTGACGCCTCACAGCTGGGCCGAGCATCGTTGCAAGCACTGATCGCCCGACAGCTGGAAGGGTAGTGAGTGCTTGAGAAGAGAACGTGGGTTCAAGGACACGGAGTGTCTACTTATTTTTACTTCTGAAAACGCTTCACCTTGCGTTTCCACTGCCGCCTCTTCCACGGCTGTTGCCTCAGCTCCTACTTGCATCCTCTGCCCATAAAACAAGGTGAAGTGGATGTGGGACTTGACAGAATGAACCATTTGGCGTTGGGCACGTGGTTTTTCAGTAAAGGTGCCAGTACCAGCGTGTGTGATGCTGGCACGATTGTACTTGGGGACAGCGCCTCCCACTGTCTTTCCTGTGAGGTGTCTGCGTCCCTTTCACTTGTGCTAACCCCTCAAGGAGACAGAGAGGGCTGCTGAATACCTACGGATGCACCCCAGGAACAAGACGTGCGGTCCAGCATCCCGGCTGGAGGAATCATTTTCTAGTCAATCTGCAGTGAACTTTAACCTAAAACAAGCCTGCTTTCAGAATTAACTAGACCGCTAGGGGGAGTATGACAGGGAAGATGCCCGATGTGCTCAGAAGAGCTTCTCGCAACCTGGTTATGATGCAGAGGGTGTGTGTCACCCCTGAGTGACGGAGGTGGCTCCCGCTTGGTATTCTTGATGTAATGTGGGTGAATAGCCCCACTTATATGTACGCACACCTCTTGTCTCTTGCCTATAAACTGGGTGGTAAGATACTAGTGGTCAAAAATTGCCTGTTACACATCTTTCATGCTTAATGGAGTACTGAATTGAAATTGCTTATTTTGCGGACCTTTGCCACACCTGCCCCAGCAGGAGCCGGTAAATCACTGACCCAGGGTTGGAAACTGAGTCCAGACAGGTTGGCTAGGCCTATGTACATCACTGATACAGGTTTGCACTAAGTAAAATATTTACTGGGTGGAATATATACAGTAATTATCCTAGAGATAAAAATTGGGGGAGATACAATTTATTACCGAAAATTTCATAAAATTTTCATAAATATTGAGAAGAAAAATAGTATAATAAATCTTCATGTATTCAGCACCCAGCTTAACAATTATCAACTCAAAAAAAAAAAAACCCAATTATCAACACATACCCAACCTTTTTACATGTATACACTCCCTGTGGATTATTTTGAAGCGAATCTCAGCTATCACATTTTGTCTATAAGCACTTCACTATGGCCCTCTAAAATAGTAAAATTCTTTAAAAAAATAACCATTATAACAATACCACCCCTAAAATAATTAACAATTAGCATCATCAAATATCCATTCATTTAAAATATTTTTCAGATTGTCTCATATTTTTTTATAGTTCTTTCAAATCAGGATCCAAAGAAGGTCAAATCACTGTAATTGACTGATATGCCGCTTAAGTCTCTTTTAATCTAATCTCTAATTTCTCCCTTTCTCTCCCCACCCTTTGTATTTGTTGAAGAAACCAAATTATTTGTCCTGTAGGTCTGGGTTTTGCTAATTGCATTCCCCTGGTATCTTTTAGCCTGTAGCTCTCAATGGTGAAAAACTGAAAGCATTTCCTCTAAGATCAGGAACAAGACAAGGATGTCCACTCTCGCCACTATTATTCAACATAGTTTTGGAAGTCCTAGCCACGGCAGTCAGAGAAGAACAAGAAATAAAAGGAATACAAATTGGGAAAGAAGAAGTAAAACTGTCACTGTTTGCAGATGACATGACCCTATACATAGAGAATCCTAAAGATGCCACCAGAAAACTACTAGAGCTAATCAATGCATTTGGTAAAGTTGCAGGATACAAAATTATGCACAGAAATCTCTTGCATTCCTATACACTAACAATGAAAGATCAGAAAAAGAAATTAAGGAAATAATCACATTCACCATTGCAACAAAAAGACTAAAATACCTAGGAATAAACCTACCTAAGGAGGTAAAAGACCTGTACTCAAAAAACTATAAGACACTGATGAAAGAAATCAAAGGTGACACAATGGAGAGATATACCATGTTCTTGGACTGGAAGAATCAATATTGTGAAAGTGACTATACTACCCAAAGCAATCTACAGATTCAGTGCAATCCCTATCAAATTACCAATGGCATTTTCCACAGAACTAGAACAAAAAACCTTAAAATTTGTATGGAGACACAAAAGACCCAGAATAGCCAAAGCGGTCTTGAGGGGAAAAAATGGAGCTGGAGGAATCAGGCTCCCTGACTTCAGACTATACTACAAAGCTACAGTAACCAAGACAATATGGTACTGGCACAAAAACAGAAACATAGATCAATGGAACAGGATAGAAAGCCCAGAGATAAACCCATGCACATATGGTCAACTAATCTATGACAAAGGAGGCAAGGATATACAGTGGAGAAAACACAGTCTCTTCAATAAGTGGTGCTGGGAAAACTGGACAGCTACATGTAAAAGAATGAAATTAGAACACTCCCTAACACCATACACAAAAATAAACTCAAAATGGATTAAAGACCTAAATGTAAGACCAGAGACTATAAAACTCTTAGAGGAAAACATAAGCAAAACACTCTATGACATAAATCACAGCAAGATCCTTTTTGACCCACCTCCTAGAGAAATGGAAATAAAAACAAAAATAAACAAATGGGACCTAATGAAACTTAAAAGCTTTTGCACAGCAAAGGAAACCATAAACAAGACAAAAAGACAACCCTCAGAATGGGAGAAAATACTTGCAAACGAAGCAACTGACAAAGGATTAATCTCCTAAATATACAAGCAACTCATGCCGCTCAGTACCAAGGAAACAAACAACCCAATCCAAAAATGGGCAGAAGACCTAAATAGACATTTCTCCAAAGAAGATATACAGATTGCCAACAAACACATGAAAGAATCCTCAACATCAATCATTAGAGAAATGCAAATCAAAACTACAATGAGGTATCACCTCACACCAGTTAGAATGAGCATCATCAGAAAATCTACAAACAACAAATGCTGGAGAGGGTGTGGAGAGAAGGGAACCCTCTTGCACTGTCGGTGGGAATGTAAATGATACAGCCACTATGGAGAACAGTACGGAGGTTCCTTAAAAAACTAAAAATAGAACTACCATTCGACCCAGCAATCCCACTACTGGGCATATATCCCGAGAAAAACGTAATTCAAAAAGACTCATGTACCCCAATGTTCATTGCAGCACTATTTACAATAGCCAGGTCATGGAAGCAACGTAAATGCCCGTCGACAGATGAATGGTTAAAGAAGATGTGGTACATATATACAATGGAATATTACTCAGCCATAAAAAAGAACGAAATTGGGTCATCTGTAGAGACGTGGATGGACCTAGAGTTTGTCATACAGAGTGAAGTAAGTCAGAAAGAGAAGAACAAATATCGTATGTTAATGTATATATGTAGAATCTATAAAAATGGTACAGATGAACTGGTTTGCAAGGCAGAAATAGAGACACAGACGTAGAGAACAAATGTATGGACACCAAGGGAGGAAAGCGGCGGCGGTGGTGGTGGTGGTGATGGTGATGGGATCAACTGGGAGATTGGGATTGACACGTATACACTGATATGTATAAAATGGATAACTAATAAGAACCTGCTGTATAAAAAATAAATTAAATTTAAAAATTCAAAGAAAGAAAGAAAGAAGGAAAAAAAAGACATCAGGGAGCTAAGAGGACATTGAAGCCAGGAGCCAGAAACCGGGGAGGTGGTCTGGAGGCAGAGGTGCTTCTCCAACTAGAGGTGCTGACTCAGCAAGGGGCACCAAGGGGCCTCTGGGCGGAGGTAATGGTCTATTTGTTGATCTGCTGCTGGTTACACAGTGTGTTTACTTGGTGGAGATCCACTGAGATGGACTCATGATTCGAGTACTTTTCTCTTTATATGTTTTGCCTTAAAAAAAAAAAAAGTCATTTAAAGGCTTTGGCAATTAACAAACTAGGGTTTGAGGCCCAGCTCTGCTGCTTGGAAACATGCCCTCAAGAAAGTTCATCTTTTTCAAAACCCAATCTCTTTAGGTGTAAAATGTGGAGTGTAAGTGACAGCCTCATGGGAGTGTTCTGAGGTGTAAATGAGAATTTGTCAAGTGGCCTGTCAGCTGCCTGGAAGCTGGTGGGGCTCAGAGAACAGCACCTCTGAGGATGTGTTGCCTTTCTCTGAGCACCTGCTATGCCGGGCGCTGCATTTCTATCTCACTCTCCGTGG
Source organism: Delphinapterus leucas (assembly GCF_059928025.1). NCBI lineage: Eukaryota > Metazoa > Chordata > Mammalia > Artiodactyla > Monodontidae > Delphinapterus > Delphinapterus leucas. The sequence continues at coordinate 2,585,619 of NC_143138.1, read as the reverse complement.
TTTCACAGAGAAGGAAGCCAAGGCTCAGCGTGGTGAAGGCCTTGCTCTGGAGAGCAAACAGCAAACAGCAGGGCTGAGATTCAGACTCAGGCCTTGTCCAGGACCAGGGCTGGGAACCCTTGTCTATATGGCTGGCGGATTAGTCATTACATGGAGAATCCACTTCCAGATCTGGCCTCTGTTTCTGCTAGGTGAATACAATCTCAAGATTAACTTCTAGATTCAGCCTTGTTTCACAGTATTTCCAGTTGGCCCAGATTAAACGTACTTGTCCCAATGAACTCTGTAGAAAAGGGAGGCATTTAATCTCATCTCAAGGTGAAATTGAGAAATGCAGTAAGTTAGATTGCAGATTCTATTCCAGAGTAACCAAAATAAATCTTTGCCAAGCTCAGAGGTAACTCAAATGTTCATTAATCTTTTTTTTTTTTTACATTTTACAATTTAATACTTGAATAATTGGAATTCATTTTTTGCAGCAAATATACATTATATTTTTGTATTATTTATTCTCATGACTATGAAATCACACTTGTTTATGCATCCTCCATGTTCCATACCCAAACGCTTATGATCAGTGAATTCATATTTTTACTTTATGTAAATGTTCATTAGTCTTAAAGAAGAAGGGGGAGGGGGGGGAGGGGAGGAGGAAAGGGCTTCCATTTTCCAGGGCCAGGATGGCGGGGGCTGCAGTGGAGGCTGGGGACGTGATGCCATGAGCCCATCCCAGAGCAGAGTTTAGGAAGCAGCTTCTGGAATGTGCTGCAGATCCCAGCCGCGTGAGCCACGTTCTGCCTTGCTGGCCTTGCAGCCTGGAGAGGCCGAGGGGCTTGCGCGCTGAGGCTCGAGCGCTCTAGTCAGGCGCGCCTTTGCGGGAGTTTAGGTGTCTGTCCCGTCGGGATGAGGCATCTCCACTCAGCAAGCTAGTACTTCATGTTTTTGTTTTTGTTTTTCCCTTGAGTTGCCTAGTAAACACTTCTACTGGAAAATTCCAACCTTGCCTTGGATGAACTAAGAGGAAAAGCAATGTGTCCACACCCAGGCCAGCCCAGCCAGGCAGGGCAGAGGCCCTGGGGACCAGCTTCGTCGACGTGGCCACAGCTGCAGCTCCAGCTGGAACTCGGGGGCGTCTGGACAGCGGCACGGAGCGAGGTGGATCCCGGGGGGCGTTGACATTGGCCCCAGGCCCTCCCCTCTGCTCTCTCCAGCCCTTTCATACTTGTTGCTCTTTGTACACAGTCCCAGCACTTATCACTTAACACATCTGTTCTCCCGACTCAGAGCCAGAGGCCAGCCCTGTTCACTGGGCATCTCGGGGGTAATCAGCGCTCCTTGCATGAAACCAAATGGTGTGAGATTGACGTGGGGGACGGTCGGCACGAACCAGGACCTGGGGGAGTGTCCCAGTGTGACCTCCCTGGAGAGCGGGTAGGCACACAGTACCTGGGGGGCCCCCGCAGGCGAAATTAGAGTTATTTGCTTTTAAATGATTATTCTTTTGAACAAATTGAAAGAATGTTGTCAAATATACGCTCCGATGCACTCGAATCAGATGGTGGCGAAGGTTGGTGAGTTTGGCAGACGCGGGCTGGGAAGGGGTGCAAGGTGGGTGCCAGGAGGATCCTCGGGTCTGTCCACAAGGTGGCGCTCACCTCTCGTTCTCAGTTCCCATCCACCAACAGTCTGTCCTTAAATCGCTGCAGGACAATTAGGATGACACGGCTGTGTCCGTATCTGGTTTCAGGCACCACCCCCAACCTGCTCTAGAAGATTTCAGACACTCTCGTGTCCCCAGGAGCCTGGCCCAGAACCGGCCCGGGTTAGCTCACGCACAGGTGTTTGGGTGGTGACAGAGTGTCTGCTTTGAGTAACTTGCTGTATTGGAACCTGTGGCCTTAGCTAGTGGGACCGTTGTCCTTAGTCTGTACTGCCGCTGAGGTGATCTGTCACACTGACCCGGTCACTGCAAACATGCCTGGGCTTTTTCCGTGCAAAAGTGTCAATTTACAAGAGAAAGAGTCTTGGTCTCTGAATTACATGAGAGGAGTTTTTAAAATGCAGACTGAACGACCCAGTATAAACAATGAGGAAAATCCTCCTTCTTTGCCTTAAACTTTCATACCATCCCTGTGGACACAAGGGGTGCGCCTATACAATTGTTCCATTGTCAGAGAGAACGAGCTTCATCAAGTTTCTTCCCTTCAAACGATCTTTCAAACTCCCTCGCAAGAACGTTGACCAGGCATCTCACAGAACAATGAGACAAATTCCCCAGATGCTAACTCGGCCTCTTGACGAATCTCCAGATTCTTCAGGTTGAACCCAGTTTTCACTAGTTTTGAGAAAATTTGCAGTGACCATCCTTCCCCACGTCGTGTGACAGGGCCGAGCATTGTGTGCTACTTGGTGTAGAAATCTCCATAAAAGGGGAAACAATTCCCAGCCCGAAAACATTTAAAACAGTGCGCCTGTGGGCAATCTTCTGAAATGTCACCAGCTAACGAAAATAATCTGTCACGTTTCTGCCCTGCCTTACAGTCCATGCACCCTTACACCCCGAGTAATCCTGTGGCACCCTGTGAGGGGTCCCGCAGATAGATTACTGTCCCACCGCGGACAGGAGGAAATGAAGAGTCAGGAGGTCAAGTGACTTGTATAACGTCACCGAATAGGTGAGTCTCAGAATCCAGACTAAGATCCACCTTGCCCCAGTCCCGGCCCCTCTTGCTTCACGTCCTTTCCTGTTTCCAGGAGCCAGGCACCTTCCTAGGTGTCAGGGACACAGCCGTGAACAAGATGCACAAAATCTCTGCTTTTGTGGACATCTTAGTGGGGGAATGTGGATGAACAAATGAGTCACAACGTAGGTGTTTTATTAAATGGTGATGGGGGCTTTGGAGAAAAAGAAAGCAAGGCAGTGGGGCACCCGGAGGGGGAGGGGGTCTGGTGCAGTTTTAAGGGGGCTCAGGCGACCTTTGAACAGAAGCCTGAAAGTGGGAGGGAGTGGGTCACACGGAACCTGAAGAAAACACTCCCAGGCTGGGGAACGGTGCTCACCCGGGCAGGGCCGGGGGCAGCGCAGGCGGGCTGGTGAGGTCAGAGGGGGGATGGAAGCGGCCTGAGGAGGGCGCGGGTAGGGGGCCACCGTCCTGGTCTCGGCTTGGAGATGGAGCCCTTACAGGGTTTCAAGCCGATGTGTGATACATTGCTTCCATTCTAACAGGGTCGCTCTGGAAGTTTCCCTTACAACATAAATTTCCAATGAAATCCAAGAAAGCAGTGGTCCAGGTAAATGTTGCTAGGCTTACTTTCATTGTAGTCTTCCTAAATGGGACAAGGATGGGTGCCTGCTAAGGCGGTCCCTGGTAAGGGGCTCTCTTCACCCACCTGGTCTCATTCTACCCTTACAATCAGCCACACGATGTAATGGCTATTACACCATTTTACAGATGAAGAGACTGAGGCTCAGAGAGGCTGAGTGACCCGAGTTTGCAGGTGACCAGCGACATCCCTTGAGCTCAGACTAGACTCAGTTGTCCCTCTTGTGAACATGTGCTCATTAGTGGCTGAAATGATCTTTGCAGTGGAAGAAAAGGTGATCCTTGCCCAAGTGCCTCATAAGAAATACACTTACGGGCTTCCCTGGTGGCACAGTGGTTGAGAATCTGCCTGCCAATGCAGGGGACACGGGTTCGAGCCCTGGTCTGGGAAGATCCCACATGCCGAGGAGCAACTGGGCCCGTGAGCCACAATTACTGAGCCTGTGCGTCTGGAGCCTATGCTCCACAAAAAGAGAGGCCACGATAGTGAGAGGCCCGCGCACCGTGATGAAGAGTGGCCCCCGTTTGCTGCAACTAGAGAAAAGCCCTCGCACAGAAACGAAGACCCAACACAGCCATAAATAAATAAATAAATACATACATAATTAAAAATAAGAAATCACAAGAGGCTTTATAAAAAAAAAAGAAATACACTTACAATAAAAACTGGCGAATATTTTAAGTGTCTTATTAACACAATGGCAGTGTCCCTTCATGACATTTTTATGTGCCATTCAACCTGCAAATCTCATTTTCAACAGTGAATCTAGTAATATGTAATAATTTTTAACAGAGGGCCTCTGATTAATCTTTGGTCCTATTAAGAAAACCAAAAACATTTAAACAGCATTTGCAAATGTAATAATTTGATTTTCTTAATTATCTGATTAACAAGCAAATCGTGCCAAGCACTTAAGTAATTATCCCTGGAAAAATAACAAACAAAATCTGAACACATGACGAATTTTACATTTTCTTAAAATGTGGACATAAAATGAGAATCTGAGACAACTATTTAACTGCATGCTTTAAATTAGAATTTCAGGATTGACCTGGCACTCCAGCACAGAATTCTCTGAAACATAACAAATCGGAAAAAAAAACAAATATTCACAGACTTTTTCTTAACCCCAATATTTCAAAGATAGGTTTGATTTATCTTCATCATTTTTTCACTTAATTCTGTATCTTTTCAAGTCTAAATGTCACGTGCCCACTAAGGAAATGATGATATCATTCCAAATAAATTTGGGGTTGAATTCCCAAGTGAATTCTGGAGACCCCTTACCACTGGCTGAGGTCACATGATGTGCAGGAGAATTAGTTAGGAAGTGTGGGCCAGAGGTAGGACGTCCAGGGAGAGTCTTCTTGACGGCCAAGCTGCACCTGGTTCCATACTTGCTGTGTCTGGTTCTGTACTCGCTGTGCTGGTTCCGTACTTGTTGGGCTGGTTCCGTACTTGCTGTGTCTGATTCTGTACTTGCTGTGCTGGTTCCGTTCTTACTGTGTCTGGTTCTGTACTCGCTGTGCTGGTTCCGTACTTACTGTGTCTGATTCTGTACTCACTGTGCTGGTTCCGTACTTACTGTGTCTGATTCTGTACTTGCTGTGCTGGTTCCGTACTTACTGTGTCTGGTTCTGTACTTGCTGTGTCTGGTTCTGTACTTGCTGTGTCTGGTTCTGTACTTGCCATGTCCATGTCTTGCGAACAGCTTGGTTTACCCCCTTGTCCCCTACATTCAGTTGTATGTCATCTCCTTCCTGCCATTTCTCTACCCCACGTGAATGGACTTCACAATGTTACTTCTGGCTGAATTCTAGCTTCTTTTCATCTTTTGCACGTTTGCTGCAGCCATAATGTACAGGCATTTAGATGATGCTGGACGGGGCTCTCTCTCTCCCCAAGGCTTGGTGTGACTGTGACCACAGTTTGGAGTCAGGCCAATGGGGAGACCAGGGTGTGTGTGGCAGACAGTGACAATGAGGAAGGAGAAAGCAAATCTGAGTGACCCTGAGTGACCTTGAGGCAGGCAGAGGAGCAGGACGTGGGGAAGGTCTGTGAGGTATGTACTGGCTGGGCTGGGGCTGCAGAGAGACAGGGCCGGGGCCACAGGTTCCTGAGAGACGGGGGGACACAGGAGCCAGCAGGGTGGCCGCGTGCGCGTCTCTGAGCCAAGGTCCTGGGACCTCCGGGGGGAGGGAGGAGTGAGGGTGCAGCCAGGGAACCGGGAAGAAAACAGTGACCAGAGGCAACGGTGGGAGAGTGAGAGGTCAGGCGCTGAGCACACGAGGGGCTGCGAGGGACGAGGGCAGGCTGGGCCAGACGGTGCTGCAGAAGCGGTCATGTGTGTGCGTGTGAGTATGCGTGTGTGTGAATGTGTGTCTGCGTGTACGTGTGTGTGTGCGTGTACGTGTGTGTATGAGTGTCTGTGTTATGTGTGTGCGTGTACGTGTGTGTGTGTTACATGTGCGTGTGTCTATGTGTATCTGAGTGTGCACACGCACCTATGTGTGTGTGTCTGTGTGTGTACATGTGTGTGTGAGTGTGCGTGTCTGTGTCTGGGTTATGCGTGTGTGTGTGTGTCTGTGCGTATGTGTGTGTGCGTGCCTGTGTGTGTGAGTGTGTGTCTGTGCATATGTGTGTGTGCGTGCCTGTGTGTGTGAGTGTGCATATCTGTGTGTTATGTGTACGTGTGTGTGTGCATGTGTCTGTGTGTATCTGAGTGTGTGCGCGCACCTATGTGTGTGTGTGTACATGTGTGTGTGAGTGTGCGTGTCTGTGTCTGGGTTATGCGTGTGTGTCTGTGTGTGTACATGTGTGAGTGTGCATATCTGTGTGTTATGTGTGTGTGTGTGCATGTGTATCTGTGTGTGAGTGTGCACGTACTCCCAGTCCTGGGTCGGGCACAGCTTTTGCTGAAGCTGCCGTGGCTCGTCCTCCTACTTGCCTTTGGGACACAGAGGAAATGGTCTGACCAGGATGTGTGTCCATCTGAATGGCCGCGTCCTCAGAAAGATCTGGCCACGACGCAGTGACATCATGACACTGGAATTCCTTTCACTCTGGAAGATGTGGAAACAGCTGCACACGATTCTTTAGGGTCTGGTAGCTGTAATTCTCCATGTTTATGGAATTTTCTTTTACCTTAAAGTATATTAAAAATACTGACGTGGCAATATAAATAACCTCTATTCTTGTTTTTAAAGCAAGAAGTCTCTTGAATTTGTATTTCTATTTAAAACCAAACCCCCAAGGAAAGCCCAAGCACACACAAGTTCCTCAGTGCTCCACGCACCTCTGTGGTCCCCAGCAGAGACAGCAGCTTCCCCGGGGTCCCCCAGGGTACAGGCAGCCCCCTGGACCCCTGCCCTCAGCTCTGCAGACAGTGGGGAACAGAGCTGGTGCCGCAGCCCTGCAGTGTGTCCAGATGGGAAGCCCATATTCTGCCGTGTTGCCGTGTCCTGCACCCCCCTGCCGGGCTCACCACATGGACGATGGGCTTGTGGACGCAGGGATATTTCGAAAGCAGAAGCCTTTGGCACAATGGCTCTTACTCTGTTTGCAGAAGAGAGTTGCCATCCACACAGAAAATTATAGTTTCTATGCATGTGGGTTTGGAATTTGAACAAGAAGTGGCTTTGTCCTGGAAACGCTTTATCATAGCTGAAAATTACAACTTCTTTCTTTGCCACATCACCAGATGCACAGAAGGCTCAGAGAGAGGAAAGCCCTGTGTTCACTGCTTGCAAAATGCAAAAGCCACATCAGGGACGTGGCCATCGTCTGAGCCAGCATCTTGTCTGGGAATAATTATGCCTCACAAGGAAAGCTAAGGAAATCTGCAGTGCACAGAATACGACATCCAGACCCCAACGAAGGCGACAACATTCCCTTATGCTTTGGATCAGCTGGGCCTCAGACCCTCGGGGTGGAAAAAGCAGATTTTGCCCACAGCTTCAATTAGAAACAGAATCAGATAAAATTTAAAAAAAAAAAAAAGAAACAGAATCAAAGTCACGTTCATTACCCTGTTAAATAATGATGTATACATGAGGAGGGAAGCTTCCAATAAACTGAAAAATCATTTTTATTGCTCAGTTTGAGACCGGGATTCTCGTAGCACTAAAACCATTCCAGATTCTTCTAGTATGTTCCTTCTGTCTACACAAGGGGCATGTGATTAAAAAATATGTAGACTTTGCAGACCCCATTCATCAGTTGGGAAACTGATACACAAAAGAGGCATGAGTTTCCTCATTCGGTCTGGACTCAGTTCCTTTCCCAAATCGAAGAAACTGTCCCGTCCTGCTGACCACGTGGGCAGGTTTGTGGCTAACGCACGCTGCGTCCGGGGCTGTGGGAAACGTGGGATGGGGCAGCGTGTCCTGCTTCCATGCCCTGACACGTCTCTTCCTCTGCATTCTGCCCACAAAGGGACAACGGGGTTCACAGTCCCAGCCCAGGGGGTGAGCTACACGAGTCCTGTAAAGAACAAGCCAGACACGCATCCAGTGTTGAGTCGCACAACAAACTAGGCTCTGATAAGATTGTGCCCTTAGAAGGGAGATGGGAAAACGTGTAGGTGTACCCGGCTCCTGCCGCTGCCTCCGCTGTGCCTGAGAGCACAGGTGCACGGGGAGAGGGGGTGGGGAAGCCAGGGGCTGGGGGAAGGGGGCTGGGGAGTTACTGTCTGATCTGCACAGTTCCTGTTTTGAAGGATGGAAAGAGTTCTGGGGATGGAGGGTGGTGATGGGAGCCCAACAACGTGGAGGTACCTAATGCCACTGAACTCACGGGACACTTATAAATGGTTTAAGATGATACATTTTATGTTCTGTGTGTTTTACCATAATTAAAAAATACATTTAAAAAGAAGCTAGTGGGGGGACTTCCCTGGCGGTCCAGTGGTTAAGACTTCATGCTTCCACTGCAGTGGGCAAAGGTTCAATCCTTGGTCAGGGAACTAAGACCCTGCATGCCGCATGGCCCAGCCAAAAAACTAAATAAATAAAAATTAAAAAGAAATAAAAAAATAAAACTGCTAGATGACATAAAAAAAAAAAAAAAGCTAGGGCGTAAGTCTAACTCAAGGAATCAGGATTCCGTCTCCTGCCCCACGCACAGTTCTGGCCTGGCAGCCAGACTTGTGAATAAAATGGAATTTCACTCCTGTCTTTAAGTTGCTTATATGGTAAAGATAAAGGGATTTTATGGATGTAATTCAGGCCCCTAATCAGTTGACTTTGAGGTCATTAAAAGGAAGATCTTCCTGGGTGGGCCCGACCTAACCAGGGGAGCCCTTTAACAGAGGACTTGCTGAGAAGAGAGATTTGAGGCAGCGGCTCTCTTGTCTGCTGAGCGGCAGGGAAGGGGGGTCCTGTAGGAGCTCTAGAGCCACACCCACACAGTCACAGGGACCTGAGTGCCACCAACTTGGCACTCAAGTTGAGCGCTTGGAAGGGGACCCTCGATTCCAGCCAGAGGAGACCCTGCAGGGGCCCCGCTACCTTGCGTGTGGACTCCTGACCACAGGACCTGTGGGTTACTGTGCTTGTGCTGTGAGTGGCTGGGTCTGCGGTGCTCTGGCAGCAGCAGCAGGAGATGAATGTGACCTTGTGGTCGCCTCACCGGGCCTCTGCTGCGGTACACTCGCCGGGTACGGCCTCTCCCTGGAATCCCACGGCCAAAGATGCCCACCCAGCAAGAGGGAAGCATTGCGTGGGAGACAGGTGCAGACGACCTTGCTTTATTTTGATTAAGTAAATGTGGAGCTGAAAGAACCCAGAGGAAGAGCCCAGCCGAGCTCGTGTCCTACAAACACATCGGCCTCTCAGACGAGACAAAGGCGTGGGTCTTAATAAACACCCTTCAATACTTTACATCCGCTCTCCCAAGTGTGGATCTGACCTTGGGGATAGCTCTCTTCTCGTGTGGCCGTGCCCAGGATGAGGAGAGAGCTGAGTTGTGCGTGCTTGGAGCTCGGAAGCATTGAAAGGGAAGGTGGAAACAGTAGCAAGAGGACGTGGACGCCGTCTGTGGCCACAGGCAAGTCGCCTGGTTCCTCATCTCTGCATCCACACAGTGGTATAATCAGGGTGGCACATCAGCGGGTCTCGTCCAGGCTGCGGGGAATGCGATGCATCCGGGGAGCCGAGGTCCTCGCATCAACACTTCTATCCTGTGGACTTCGCGCCAGCTCCAAGTTGTTCCTGACTAAGCAAGCGCGTACTGGACCGGGAGCCGGCAGGAGGATGCTGGACCTGCAACCCCTGTGAAGTCAAGGCCATTGAGTCCCAGCGGCCCCTCGTGTGGGACAGAAGCTGAGTGAGTGAACGAACAAACGAGTGTAGGTTTAACCAGGCATCCTGGTCTCTGGAGCTGGAAGGCAGCCTTGAAATCAAGGTGCGCGGTAGCTGCTCCGGGACCACCGGGCCCGCACGCAGCACCCCGCCCCCGCCCAGTCTGCTTCCACTCCGGTCCTCCCATGGTCCACCCCCCATGGGAGCCCGAGCGCTGTCTTGGACATCAAATCAGACCATGTCGCACCCCTACTTAAAATCCTCCAAGGTCTTGCCACCTCCCCAGTGTAACCCACGCACCCCTTACCTGTGTGTGTCGCCGGCAACCGCCCGCCTCTCCGCGTGGGGTCCTGGGCGATGTGAGCCGGCTTCTGCGGCCTGGCTCTCGCATCCCTCCGCTGGAACCCTTTCCCACCCTCTCTTGTCATCCAGGCTTATCCTCAGAGAGCCCTTCCCCGGCCAAACTAAGTGCCCCTCCCGTCCCCCAGGGTTCTCCATCACGTACAGCTGAGCAGGGTTTACCAACCAGGGGAGAAGGAAAGCTGGAAAGAACCTCGAGGGGTTGGACTGAAACTAGAAATATCGGTATGAACTCATGCAGAGTGTGTGTGTGTGTGTGTGTGTGTGTGTGTGTGTGTGCGCACAGAATTAGACATGGAAATTTTTAGATGTCTGTGTGTGTGAACGTGGTATATATATATATATATATCTGTGTATGTGTGCATATATCTGTTTTCACACACACGTGTATGTACACACGTACATATACCTACACATATTTCCAACCTCTGTCAGCTGGAAGGGCCTAGAAGCAATGACACCCCAGTAGAAACAGGCACACCGGCACTCAGATCTTAGCGGGAGCTAGGGCTGCTTCCAGGGCTGGGGTAGGAAAACTACAAGATAAGCCTGAAACATCTTTTGGTGCCAAAAAGTAAGGAAGCACGCAAGAACGATGGGAATGTGTCAAAAGGACACAAGACCCAGCTTGAAGGGGCTCCCACTGGCTGGTTTTTAGAATAGTTTAAGCATCAGAAGAAATAATCGGATTACAACCCGCTGTATGAGATCGGAATCTGTGAGTCCGTACTGATAAAAATAAAAGTAAGTAAATAAATAAACACATGAAGAGAAGGGGAAGCTGTTCTTTTTTTTTTTTTTTTTCTTTTGTGGCGATACGCGAGCCTCTCACTGTTGTGGCCTCTCCCGTTGCGGAGCACAGGCTCCGGACGCGCAGGCTCAGCGGCCGTGGTTCACGGGCACAGCCGCTCCGCGGCATGTGGGATCCTCCCGGACCGGGGCACGAACCCGTGTCCCCCGCACCGGCAGGCGGACGCTCAACCACTGCGCCACCAGGGAAGCCCGGGAAAGCTGTTCTTATAGCAGAATGCCAACCAACAGGTGTAGAAGGAACAATGGAAATAAATAAGTACTACTAGGCAACAATAAGAGTAATGGTTGACACATGTGTATGTCACTGGTGGGTGGAGGTGTGATGAGAAACAGGATATTGGCAAAATATTGGACCATCTCCCCACAAAATGATTAATCAGATGCAAGGAGGGAGGGGCAGACACAGCCTGACGGTGATCAAGGTCACAGCACGGCAGCTGGGACAGCAGGGCACTGTGAACACAGCACCTCTGCAGTGGTATTCCTGCTGGTGGAGGGGCCTGTGCCCCTGACGACAGTCAAGGATCCTAGAGGCGGGAAGGCTGGGAACTGGTCCAGATGGAAAGAGCCTAGTGGGGCCAAAGACCCACTGCGGTGTGTGCTCCATGTAGGAGCCTCCATGGGGAAGGGAAGGAGAGCCTGCTGAGCCAGCCGGTGAGATGTGGGCAAGGCCTGCAGGTGGGATGGCCATGCTATGTGGACTTTCTGCCTTGGAGACTCATGTGTGGCAGTGGAGGGGAGGGCACTTGTTGCTAGGAGGTACCAGGGAGAATATTTAGGGGTGATGGGACATGAGGTCAGGAAGACTATCTATCCATCTATCTATCATCTATCCATCCATCATCTATCTATCCACCTATTATCTCCCTATCTATCATCTATTTATCTGTCTATCTATCCATCTGTCTATCCATCTATCATCTATCCATCCATCAGAGAAAGAAGGTGATGAAACAATGCAGTAACATTAATGATTATTAACAATTAATTACATAATTGATAACCATATTAAAAATTTGGAAATCTAGGTGAAGGTAATTCTTTGTACTATTCTTACTTTTCTGTGCATTGGAAACTACTTCAAAATAATACTAAAAATGGGTATGGTAATGCCTTCTCTATCCACCTTCCAGGGTTTTTGAAAAGGCCAGACGAAATCATGTTAAATCTCTATCAAAAGGTGTTTTAATGCAAAAATATGTAATTATCTTGATAATATATCTGCCTATTTGTTTATTACCCATTTTCCTGAACAGAATGTCTGCTCCACATGAGATCAGGGCCCTTGTCCTCTTATTTCCTGTTGTTTCCCCTCCATGCCTAAAACACAATAAATATGTGTAGAACACATAAGCGAATCACAGAAATTAGCTCAAATTTTCACTCGTCACCATGACAGTACCATGGTGTATATGTTAATAAAGAGAAAATGTAATTGATTTCCTCTTAGAAACCTTTATAATCTAATAGTCTGTTGATCTCCTACTCAAATAATTACTGATACGTGACTATGTAGATACTGGTGTGTAATTAGGTATATTCATTTGTGTGACAGAGTTTGATCTCCCTTAACACAGGGGTTGAAGATAACTGCCAGTTAAACAGAGCGGATAAAACCTGAGGAGTAAGTGTGCATTTTCTACTATAGACACCCCCCCAAGGGACGCTGACAAGGCCCGAGGATGCCAGGGTATCGCCCTGCTCAGAACTAGGCCTTGGGTTTTGTGCCATCGCACGAGCCACCACTGTGAGTCTCAGAGTAAAGAAGTGATCTACGGAGACCATTTTCTAGCAGACAGATCCTCTCGTTGTATAAGAGTTTGGCTGAATTTTCAAGGTTGGTGCAGAGTCACAGCTGGACCAGTGAGGGAGGGAAGAAGAACAAAGAAACATTGGTTCCTCTCGGAGCCAAATCAATGTGAAGGATTTTCCAGTTTGTTACTCCAACTGCTAGAACTTTCCAGGGAGTTGGAATTTGCCCCATTGCTCAACTGGGAGAATCTGGTCCTTTTAAAAGGACAACTTCAGCCCCTAAAGTCCTAAGATGTAGTGTGAAGACACAAGAGTGTCTGATACAAGAGCACTGTATAGCTCCTTCACTCTCTCTTAATAAAAATACACACTACAGGGCTTCCCTGGTGGTGCAGTGGTTGAGGGTCCACCTGCCGATGCAGGGGACACGGGTTCATGCCCTGGCCTGGGAGGATCCCACATGCCGCAGAGCAGCTGGGCCTGTGAGCCATGGCCACTGGGCCTGTGCGTCCGGAGCCTGTGCTCCGCGACGGGAGAGGCCCCAACAGTGAGAGGCCCGTGTACCGAAAAAAAAAAAAAAAAAAACCACTGATAATTCTTTCCTTTTTCCTCTACTCCTCTTCAGGGTACCTTCCTAAACCTCCACAACCCACAAGTCAAAGTCACTCCCAAGATTCCCTATTTTCTTTTCCTCTAACTAGGGAAATGCCTTACTCCGCCACTTTCTGCTCCTGCCTTTCACTTTAAAACTGTTGCTTTAATCTAGGAATACGGATTTAAAATAATCTTAGAAACTGAGAAAGGATTTAGCTGTACAGGGACATAAAACCTGGAGAACACCCTCAGTATTTCAAGATTAAATAGAATCATGGATTCAGGTAGAGAAACTCCTGGACCATGAAAATTCTAACACGTGGAGGAGTAATGTGACTAAAATATCTTTATTTATGTATCTGGCTCCATTTTGTTTCTATGTGTATTTGGCCTTTTCCTTCTCACCTACATCTAATTTGTGTCATTTTATTGAAGTTCGCATATCTCTTTAGTTCACCTTACCTTCTGTTTGTTTATGTAATACCCACGTTTCCAACCAACTTGTGAGCAATCTTTAGTTACATTTTATTTACTGCAGAATCATCAACAGAGGCACTGTAATATCAAAATCACTTTCATAAGCCATCTGTTGACAATGTTCTAGATCTTCTTGGAAGTCATTATCTTGTTACAAGAGCGATTCATACAAAATAGCTTAGTAAATGACAGTACTTCAGGACCATGGAATATTACACTGCCATTAAAGTTATAAGATCTATTTTGAAACATAGAACCATATAATAGCTTATGGAAAAAATAATACATAAAGTTTATGTACACTTTGATTATAACTATGGTAAATATTTATATATCGGAGAAAGAGTTAAAGATAATATGCAGAAATGGCGCCTGGCTCATTCTAGGGCCTAAGCAGTTTTCTTATTCGTCTTTCTCTCCTTTTCGTTCTGTTCCCTCAAATAAATACTCCATGATCTGTTGGCTAGTAGATCTCTAGAACCAAACCAAGGAATAAGAATCTACATTTCTTTGCTCCCTAGTTTTCAGTTTTCTCTCCCCTAATAAATTTCTAGGAAAATCACTGTTAGGACATCGATATTTCTAGAACTGGATAACTGGATTTAGTTACTCTAAAAACCAGCAGACATTTATGCTAATGGAATAATATACATGTTCATTGACTGTAGTAAAAAATGGAATGATATATATCTGTTGACAATAGAAAAAGGTGGAATAATATTGATACATTTCTGTTGACTGTATTAAAAACTAAAGCTGAATAATGCTTTCAAGCCCATTGTAGCTAAAAGAGGGAAACATAGGGGGCTTAATTCGTTGTCAAATGATAATAGTACGTAAAACACACAACAAAAACAAAACCTCCAAGCTACCTTGCCACAATCTCAGGGCAAACAGATCTTCAAACCAGAGCAACAGGACTGGCAAGGGCAGGGACCTCAGATTCGCTGTCCAGGGACTCACACATTTGATTTCCTACCTGCGGGAGCAGTGCATTCACCTGTTTAGGAACGACACATAGATCTGGTCTGTTTAAAGGTGAGGGATATTCACGTCCTCCATAAGCCGTGGAGGTAGGTTAGACCCAGGTACAATCAGTCTGAATTAGCATAATTCATGGGGTGTCATTACTCCTGAGTTCACTCGGTGACCCGAGGCTGAGCCAGGGACTGAGACCCGCACGTGCATTATTAATTCTTCTACAGACCTCTGGCTCCCATGAGGTTTGCCATCAGTTTTTGGCCAGGCCCACAGTCATCCAGTGGCTTGAGTCAACCACTCTCCAGGTGGCTCCCCCCAATGGATGGCAAGATGGTGCCGGCTGTTGGCCGGGGGGCCTCAGCTCCTCCCCACGTGCTCCTCTCTGCAGTGCTGCTCTCACAACACCTGGTGACCCGTTCCCCCCAGAGCTGGCAGGGCAAGAGTCTAGGTCAATGGCCCTCAACTGGGGGCCGTTTTGCCCCCTCACCCCAGGGACATTCAGCAATGTCTGGAGACATTTCTGATTTTTACAACCGAGTAGGAGGTGCTACTGGAATCTAATGGGTAGAGGCTAGGGATGCTACCAAACATCTTATAATGCACAGAACATCCCCCCACAATAAAGAATTATGTGGTCCAAAGTGTTCATGGTGCCACTGTTGAGAAATCCGGGCTATAGGTGGAAGCGGCAATGTCTTTCACGGCCTGGCCTCAGAAGCCCTACACTGTCACTTCACTGTATTCTCTTGGGCACACAGGGCCGGCCCTGATGCCATGTGGGAGAGGCTACACAGGGGTGCAGATACTGGGAGACAAGGATTATTGCGGGTTCATCTTAGAGGTTCGTTAACACAGCACCAAGTCTTGAGAGTGGTCGTCTTTCTGCAGCGGGACTTATTTCCCTCTCTCTGCTTGTGTATATTTTCTGAATTTATGGAATAAGAATGTACATTTATATAATAACATATACCTGTAACATTACATAATGCAAAATAAACATCAAAAACACTGCATTAAATCCCTGTAACACTACCTAGTGTTTTGTGAGATATTATCCGCTGAGAATCATTGGGTCATTGGCCGCACATAAATGATAATCTGACATTACAGGCTGTTTTTAATAAGAAGGTCAGACAGTAGCCAGGAGGGGTGGTTGGGATTACTATTGTCCCCTTTTGGTGAGAAGACAGAACCATTATTCCTGAGCATCTAGAGGCCACTGCTTCCTGGAAGCCTAGTATCATCTGGGCTCTGACGAGAGCTTTCCTTGGTGTCCATTTTCTCTCTAAATCCTATTTTCCTGTTTCAAAACTTCAAGTAAAGCCAAAGCACCGGGCAACACTGTTATAGAAACTTTAACTGACACTGTCCTTCCCTTTTCTCTTATCTGAACAAGTTATTATTCAGATTGCCTCTGACTCAAAGGGTAAATTCCCTTCCTCCTCCGCAAGGCTGGTTGGTGGTCCAGCGGGGTGCGCTGGGTTTAATCCTTCTTCCCTCATCTGGGGCCCTGCTCCATCGGTCACTCCCGTTCTCAGGTTATCATCAACTTCTCCCTCACTATTGGCCATTTCTTCTCAGCACATAAATGCACTTAAATCTTTCCATTCATTAAAATAATAATGATAAAATGGTACACGTCTTCCTTCTCTCCCATATCCGCCACTGGCTAGTGTCCAATTTCTTCTCTTCCCCAACTTCCTACAGAGATGTCTATACTCCCCGCTTTCACTTCTTCACCCCCAGACCTTTCTTGTTCTCCCCAAGGTCAACACGGAGCCAAGGCAGAGATTTTTTGCTTGTATTTGCCCGTGTTTCTCAAAGACCGGCCCCACTCACTTGCAGTAGAGTCACCTGGAGGTCGACTGAGCTGAACCTCTTGAGTAGGGGTTGGGCTGAACTTTGCAGTTTTGAGGAGCTCTCGGGACTCACGGTCCCCAAAGTCTAAGAACCACCATCTGGCCTCATAGGTGAGAGACTTTCTTCCCACAAACTGTTATGTCGATGCTGCTTTCAAAGGCAGAACTGGGTCTGACTTTCAGCAGAAATTCTTGTGATGTGAAATCACATATAACAAGAAGGAAAAACACAGCCTACAAACACACATTTTGGTCCTGAAGAACATTTTTAGAGTTTGATCTCACTTCCGTTTTCTTTTTTCAATACCTACTTACCATAGAAATTGAGATTAGTCTTGGTGTTTTGGTGTGAAGGCGGAGGTGGAGGAGATTTGAATCTCTACCCAGCAGCACATCTCAGAATGACCCATCTAATCCACCAGGGAGGGAAGGACTGTGTAAATGTGGAAGTGGGTTTGGAAGATCAAAGTGTTTATCTTGAACTCTGTCACCTCATCCCCTACAGCATCAGATTTTATCCGTGACTTTAGGTGGGTGATAGGGTTAGCAATGTGCTGTCTTGAAAACCCTAACTTCTCTAAAAAGACAAAACTAAACTAACGTGTCAAACCAAACCAATGCCCTAATCTACTGGTTAAATATTTGCATTTCTGAAACCTGAAGGTCGCGGACTGGCGGCTGGCGGAGCCCTGGGATGCAGGTGTGGTGGAGACTTGCAGGAGATGGCAAAGGCCCGCCAACATCAGGAGGAAAGTGCAGGCTCCTGGGGTCCCTGTTCCCCAGGGAGGAATTCCTGGTAACCCTGCCAGGACAGCCCCTCCGTGTCCCCCTGCTTCCGAGCAGACAGGGTCCTGCGTGCACAAGGTGGAGGTTCGGGGCCCCTGCCACTGCCTGCGAACAGCCTGCCTCAGCTCATCCCCTTCTCATCTCAATGCCCCAGCACTGACCCCACAGCCCGGTCCTCTGGTGACAGGAGACAGGAAAGTCTCCATCTGACAGTCCCATCAGATCAAAACATCCTTTCTGGGGAGGACACTGCTTTGCACTGGCTTTTTCCAAGGCAGTCCCGGGTCTCAGTTCCTGGGCATCCATGGAAACACAGAAGGAAATGACCCATGTCCCCTTAGCTCACCAGGTAACAGCCCCAAAGCAGCCCACGGACTGCCTTGTTGAACACACTCGTTCAAGGCCACCCAGAGGTCCAGTGTGAGCGGCATGCTGGTGTGACAGGAGCCGGATGTGGCTCAGAGGACCTTAGCGTCCTTATTTCCTCTTTCTCGCAGGCAGCCTTGAGTTGGAGAGGCCGGGCCAAAGCCGGCATCTAGGCATTTAGAGGCATTAAAGGTGGCTGGAGTGATGAAGAGAAGGGGGGAGGTTATAAAGGAGAAGTTGGCAGGTTATTATGTCACCCACAGGGGGAAATGAGGGATGCAGTTTCTGAGCAGGGAAGGGCTCTGTCCTTGGCAGGTAGACTGGGACCAGGTCTTGGCCGGGGTTCTAATGGGCTCTTGGAAAAAGCAAAGGAGGTGTGGTTGGGTGAGCTGGGCAGGGTAGAGGGGGCAGTTCTACAATTTTCAAAAAGTTTTCTCCCTCCTCCTGCTTCCCACCCCCAAACTGAAATGAAACCAGTTGAGTCCAGAAGGATTCACAGTTAGGAGGGAGGCGGGTTCCAGAACCTCCGTTTGCAAGTTCGGAAGGCAGTGCCTCGGTTCGGTGCTGTGACAGACCGTGTCCTATTGGTCCAAGGCAGAAACTTAACCCCACAATTACTTGATTTGAAAAGAGGCTTTACTATCTTCTAAAATATTCTGTGTTTAGGTTAGTAGGCTTTCAACTTTTTAAAAACAGGAAAAGATTCTAGGCGTCTTTCCCAGGATATACGAATGCACATGTAAATTACCACAAAGAACACATAGGAGATGCTGCCACTGTAGAGAGAAAGCCTAGCTTGAAAGCAATTGTGGAAAAATGGAAGTGAGGCCTGTGTTCTCTTTACTTTGGCCTGTCATTACTGCGGACAACAATTCAAAAAATCTAGAACACTGAAAATTGCACCTTCTAAATCTGTACATTTTGAAGACATATATGGAGTATACATATATTTTTTAAAAGCATGAAAAGGGATAAATGGAGATGAAAATATTTTGTGGGGTGTTTTTGAAGACAACATGGGGAAAATGCTTCAAAATGCTTTAAGAAGCAAAAAGAAAATGGTAAATTTTAAGAACATATTACAAAATTGCATATAAATAAATGTTTCTCTTTGTCCCGTGTGGGATAGTTGGTCCCTGACCATCTTGAAGCTCTCCACACTCCATACACCCACAACTGAGGAACTGCACAGATGTCAGACACGGTCCATTAGCAGGAGTGAGACGGAGCCACAACAATCTAGCCCAGGGAGGAAGAAAGAGTGTAAAAGCCACGTGCTTCTCTGGGATAACGGAGAACATCTGTCGCAGACTCACAGGGCTGGGAGGACAGCTCTAAGACCTTGCCACCCTCCCTGGAGCATACTTGCTGCTTCTGGCCGGAATCCCTTTCCAGGGCTGGGGTGGGACCCTGTTTCCACCTCCCCACCTCTGGATGGACATTTCTATAGTGGTCCACGTGCCAGCTCTGGGTGTCTGGTGGTGAGGCCGTCCAGACTCCAGGAAGCCGGCCTTCCTGAGAAAGTCAGAGGGTTCAAGGCAGAGGTATGACCAGAGGTGGGGGGCGTATGGGGATAAGAGGGTCCTGGGGCACCGCTCTGGGTCCTCGAAACAAGTCACTGCCTGAAAACCCTGCGTTGGGCACTTCTTGGAAGGGAGACCCGTCTGAGAGGACGTAGTCTTTCCTCTGCTGTTCGTTCTTTGCATCCAGACGATTGAGGATCCCTGCGCTCTGTCTCTTCCTCTGCAAGCTTGTGTCTCTACTGGCTGGTCCAGGAGGCAACTCTGCTTCGCAGACAGTGTTTTCAGGCCTCCCTCCTTTTTATAACATCTCAGAGAGGAGACGCAAAGAGGCTTGGCTACTGAGTGTCTTTCACACTGTGGCCTGAGACACACTAGTGCGACGAGAAATCCACTTCATGAGTTGGAGGCAGCATGAGAAACAAACAAAACAAAACAGAAGGGGACACAGAAGGAAACAGGAATGAACTGAATTGAACTGGAGCCACCAGAGTACCCGGCACAGAGTCAGGGTGAGTGTCATTTCCTGGAGTCTGTATGAACCTTTTGTTCACAGTAACATCTACACACGCGCATCTGTGTGCGTCATGTTTGTGTTCTTGGTTAGGATGGGAGACTTGTGTCTGGGCCGTGGCCCAACGGGTTTGGAAGCCACCGGCTCAGGTAGGTGTTGCCTCCATGGGGCTGCGCAGAGGAACCTGTATTTGGTCTTCGCCCCTGCTTCCAGGCGCAGACCTCCCACCAGCCCTGGAACTTCCGGAGTGATGAGAGTGTGTTAGTCACGACAAGCCCTTCCACTAAACCTGAGCTTATGTTAATGAGGTGCCTCTTGGTGGCCCCTGGGCAGCTTTGGGACGGACGGAGACTGGTAGTCAGAGGAGCCAGCGGGTGATTAGAGGGTTGGCACTTGCAGCCCCAGCTCTGGCCTTTGGGGAGGGGAGAGGGGCTGCAGATTTCTAATCACCAATGGCCAATGATGTCAGCAGTCATGCCTATACAACAAGTGGCCCACAAAACCCCTGAACAGTGGGGTTCAGGGAGCTTCAGGTTGGTGAACACACTGAGGTCCTGAGGGGCGTGCGCCCCCCAGAAGGCGCGGGGGCTCTGCATCCCTCCCCACCTGTTGCCCTGTGCCTCTCTTCCATTGGGTTGTTCCTGAATTGTACCCTTTGTAACAAACCAATATATGTAAGTAACGTGCTTTTCCAGGTTCTGTGAGTCATTCTAGTGAATCATCAAACCCGAGGGGGGTGGGTCACAGGAAGCCCCAGGCTTGTAGTCGGCCGGACAAAAGGGGGTGGTGGCCTGGGCACCTCATTCGTGGTTTGAGCCTGAAGTGAGGACAGTCTTGTGGGGTCTGCATTCACCCCGGGTGACAGTGTCAGAACTGAATTGAGTTGCAGGACACCCAGTGGGTGTTGGAGAGCTGGTCGTGGTGTGAAGAACCCCACGCATTTGGGGTCAGAAAAAGGACCACACAGGGGCTCAGAGGAGGAACGCGGTTCCACTGTGATCTGCTCCGGGTCGCCCGCAGCAGGTGGGCAGCAACCAGGCGCCGGTCCCCGACGGCGAGCGACTTTACTCTCCAGCCCCCTCAGGGGCAAAGTCCAGGCGTTTTCCTGCTCGACCTGCTGTGGAGTCTGTCTCCTCTGGCTCAGGTAAGGCACATGCTGTCTATTGTTTGTTTAGCAATTGACGAGACACTGCCATAAAACTCGTTCCTGCTTTCTCGGCGGACTCCTCAACTCCTGAATAATGGGAGATGTTAGCAAAATGAGGCAAAAGCTGTCCTGCCTGTCCTGATTTTCTCTACCACTGTCCCACAGAAAGCCACGGAGGTAACGTTACATTTTCTAATGACCACTATGAAAACGCAAAAATAAATGAGCGGAAACTAATTCTAATAATTTATTTTAGGTAATCCAATATATCCAAAATATTATCATTTCAACAAGTAACACAAAAAGATTATTGCTGAGATACTTTACATTCCTCTGTGCTGCTCCCTTTTTTTTTTTGCGGTACGCGGGCCTCTCACTGCTGTGGCCTCTCCCGTTGCGGAGCACAGGCTCCGGACGCGCAGGCTCAGCGGCCATGGCTCACAGACCCAGCCGCTCCACGGCATGTGGGATCTTCCCAGACTGGGGCACGAACCCGTGTCCCCTGCATCGGCAGGCAGACTCTCAACCACTGCGCCACCAGGGAAACCCGCTGCTCCCTTTTTGATTCTTGTGTATATTTCACACTCACAGCACACCTCAGTTCAGAATTGGCCGTATTTCAGGTACTCACTAGCTAAGTGTGGTGAGTGGCTATCCAGTTAGTGCAGCTCTACGTTGTCTAGCACACAGAGAGGTTAAGCCACTCTCCGAAGGCTACCCAGCTGATAAGAGGCAGAGCCACGATTCATATCTAGACCGCCTTGACCTGGGCCTGGACCCGCGGTCACCTTGCTGTGCTGCCCCTCTGTGCATGGCCACCACGGGGATGGCGTTTCTGATGCAAAGGGAAGGGCTCCTTGGATGGTGGAGGGGGACCGTGGAGTGGTGACCTAAGATGCCCAGACTGCATGGAAGAGGAAACACAGCAAGGAGAGGCTGATGTGGCAGGGACCACCCTGAGTGTGAAGGGAGTGGTTCTGCAGAAGTTCAACGAAGGGCAACGTGAGAAGGTCATCGGTGGCTCGGAGCCAGAGGTCCTGAAAGAAGAACAATACCAGTGATGCTGACCTCTGGACGTGCTGTGAAACGACTGAAGGGAGAGGAAAGAAAAGTCATCGGAGTTAGGAGGTCAAGGAAGGCAGTGAGGGTAGGGTGAGAGCTGGAGGTGGTCAATAACTCAGGCAGGGCGCAGATGGAGAGAGACCACGTGAGGCTAACGTCCTCACCTGAAGCCTAACGCAGAGACAAAACACGTTTGCAAAGAGCTGAAGAGCACAGACCGAGGAACCCATCAGCAAAGGCAAATTATGTCAGGAAATATGTGGCTGGGATACTGCGTAAAAGTCTATGAGGTGGGGTTACAGCAAAAGCATTAAATGATGGATGGATTTTATCTGCATAAAAATGAAAAACTCCTGTACCTAGAAAAAGTTATAAACATGTTAAACATAGACGAAACACAGGATAAAATATTGCCATATGAAAGAACAAAGGTAATAAACAAGTTGTAAAGAATTCAAAACAAAATAGAAAGGAAAGCAAATCGTAAAAGGGCAGCTTGCAGATAAACTACATGCGACTAAGAAAAACAAGGAGAAAGACTGTCTCACTAGCAGCTAAAGAAATTCAAGTCAACGTTGAAATGCAATCTTCTCCTATCACATTGCAAAGGTGAAAAAAGATACCAGGTGTGGATATGGGTTTGGGGAAAGAGGCACTTATATAAACTACTGATGAGAACGTACGTTCATCGGGGCAGTCTTTGGAGGGGATTTCAGTTCTATTGCTGTGTAACAAAAGACCACCAAACTGGGTGGCTTCACAGCTATTTTATTACCTCAAGGGGTTCTGTGGATCTCCTGGGCTTAGCTGGGTGGTCCTGATGCTGGACCTAGAGTCACCTGGGGGATCCTGCTGGGCTGGAGCATGCCAGGGTGCTCACGTACACGGCTGGCCATGGAGCTGGCTGGAAGCTCAGCTTGGAATGCCAACGGAAGCACCTCCACGTGCCTCTGTGGGGAGACCGGCAGTTAGGTTTTAATAAGAGAGGGTGTCTCGGAGGCAAGTGTTTACGAGAGGCAGGAAGGGAAGCCACCAGACCAGCTAAAAGCCCTGTCTACGGGCCCAGCATCGCTTCTACCATATTGCATTAGTCAAAGCAGGCCCAGGGCCCACCCACGGTGTTGGAGGAATAAACTTCACCTTTTGGTGGGGGAGACACGTTACAGAAGAGCGTGTAGGGTGAGAGATGCTGCCACTATCTCTGGAAAATTCAGTATCCCGCAGAAGGCAATTAGACAATATTTATTATAAGTCCCTAGTGTCCGTACATCCTTTGTCCCAACAAATTCTGCTTCTGAAAATTAGTTTGAAATGCATAGTCGTAGACATTCCTGAAGACTTGGCTATTTAAAAATTGTTCCTCATAACATCAAGTTAAAAGGTATTCTCATGTCTTCAAATAGGAAATTGAGTGAGTAAATGCGTGTGCAGATCTAAGCAAAGCAGCGTCCTGAGGTGGGGTTTGGGGGTTTGAAAGGAGGGGTAATGCTGTTGGGTGCTGTTTTCTCCTTCCCGGCCTGGAGCCTCTCAGACACTCCTGAGCAGGGGTTTGGGGGCAGCCGGGAGGTCTGCAGATGGGGTCCTTTGAGCAGCAGAAGGAACTAGGGATTTTGAGGCTGCTCGAGAGGGGGTGAGCATGAAAATGATCTCCCCAAATTCTGAATTCTGATTTGTGGCAGTTGGAGCAGAGATTCTGCTTCACAGAAGCCAGAGCTAGCACGGCAGGTTAAAACAAAGGGGAGGCCACTTCTACTTCCCCGGAAGGGAGGACTTTCGACGACCTGAACGGGGACCCGAGGCACACGGTGGCCGAGCCCCTCTGCGCACCGGGAATGGGAACGGTGACAGCCAGCCCGGCTCAGGCTGTGTGTCGGCCCGAACTTGGGGGACGTGCCCCTCCTCTGTGGCCCCTGGTGGTCCATTAGAACAGCAAGGGGTGAAGTCCAGGACCCCCGGCACGGGGAGACCCAGGGCCCTGAGCCTTGTCCGCAGGAGCGGTGTCCCCTGCCTGCTTCTCCGCCCGGCTTTCCTGTGTCAGCCTCACGTCAGGCAGTCCGTCTCCGTGTAGGGCCTCCGGGCGCAGGGGACACACATTGCCCTGTATGCCGTGGCCCCAGAGGAGAGCTATTGCCCGTCACTCCCACGACTGTGCCGGGGGCATCCGCTCCTCCTGGCCCAGGTCGTTCTCAGCCCTGAATCAACCGCAGTGGCCAGAAGATGACAAAGCAGACCGCTGGGCCCGGGGGACGGTACAGCTCTACCTGAGCCACACGGGGTCAGAGCAGGGGTGACACTGTGGTCCCCCAAAAGGACACTGAGGGAATATACGCCTGGTGGGAAAACAGTATGTCCACTCCAGAAAGTTACCCAGGGTCACCAAGGTGGTTGGACCACAGCCAAGTCCAGGGCTTTGCAAAAGATGGCACCAGCGAAGTGTAGCGCTTCGAACCCCAGCTCTGCCCTCGTGGCTCTGTAACTGTAGCCTCTCTGCCCCTCGTCTGTAAAATGGGAATAACAGAACCGGTCTCACAGGATCCTCTTAGTTAAAGCAGCAGAAGTGCTTAGTCAGTTCCCGGCACTGACTAAATGTTGGCCCTCACTGTGGATGGTCCTTTACGAGGTCTGCAAAGCCCAAGAACGGGCAGCTGGCCGATAGAAACAGTCCAGTAAGAGGGCGTGCTGAGAGGCGACACTTTGCTCAGAACAGACTTCACCTTAGAGGTCACGCCGTGTCGACTGCGTCCCTGGAGTCTCCGCTGAGGGTCAGCCGCGGGGTGGGAGGGGGATGGGCTGTGTCTTGCGCTCTGTGGCGCCATCAGTACCACCAGAGGAGGCAGCAGCTCCCCGCACACACCCCCACCCCACCCCCGGCCGAATTCATTTGGACGGGAGCCTCTGAAACAGTGGCCCAGGCATCCTGTCTGTTTCAGCCTTGAATTCCACCCAGAAAGATTTGGGGCCAGCTGAGATCTGGGCACGTACATTTGGTGCTGTTTGGGATATCCCGGAGTAAATACCATCTTCATCCAAGTCAGTTAAACCAAGAGTTCTGTGGTCCAGGCAGTCTGGGGAGACAGGATTCGTAAAGCCTTGACTCCTGGGCGTAAGGACTTTAACACACAGACGTGAGGAAAAAGCTTCACACAACACAGAAAGTAAGACAAGTGCAAAGCGCTGGGAAGGGACTATGAAATCAGATGACTAGGCCGAGGAGCGCTTCTCCCTCTGAGAAGAGGCCTCTTCGATGGAGTACCGGACAGGTGGACAGAGCAGCCTGGACACACAAAGGAAGGGGCGGTGAGAGGTCAGGGGAGGCTGCTCTCAGCTTCCGCCCGCCGGAGGGTCTGGACGGTCTTCCCAGCTTTGATGCGACCCCTCCTACACACGAGTTTCTGCTCACGGTAATAAGTGGAATAGTCAAGACAGCAAACTATGAGACGACGGAGCAATGCCTTTGACGTCTTGACAGCGATTTCCATCTGCCACACTTCCGGTCGCGTAGGAGGGTAAAATGAAGAAGTTTTAGATATTCAAGCTCTAAAAACAAATACTTCTCAAAAACCCTTGATCGTAAAGCCAAGGAGGATGTGCTCCATCAAAAAGAGGAAGCAACTCAGAAAGAAGAAAACCCGAGACACAGGAAGCATGGAGTGGAACCTACGAGGCAGGTGGAGGGGATTCACAGGGCGTCAGCCACGCGTGACGACAGCGAGACACCAAGCCCGACCTGGCCAGGTCGATGGCTGCAGGACGTGTGTATTCAAGCGGCTGGAATTATTAGAACGCTTCTGAACATTTGGGATGTGTGTTCTGGCTTCTGGTTTAGGCATGTAAGGAGCTTGGAAGTCACCACTCCACGCTAACAACAAGTAAAAGGTCAAACAAACTGAAAAAATCAACAGCTCTTCTTAGAACGGCCAGAGAAGTAAGGTCATAGCGCAAACTGTTGCCCCCCCAAACTGGAGAGACAGACAGCTGGATACGGAGCATCACAACTTACTGCAGAAACCGGATACCTGGGCTGTAATTAGTGAATGACTTCAGCTCGGTGTGGGCCACTCTGAGATCCCAGAGCTCCAGGGGACTCAGTCATTGGCGGGGGGGTTTGGGGGCGCACACTTTTGTGAGTTTTACCTCCAGGAGCTCAATCAGGTTCCCGCTGTAAATATCAAAGAAAAATCCCTTCCCGCTTCCAGCAGGGGGAGGGGAAAGGAGACCATCTCGAATACACCAGAGCACTCTGTTCCTCTCAACAAGGTCTGCTCTCAGAAGACACTAGTTAACCAGAGCCCAACCTGCTGGGCTGTTATCAGAGCCAAGCTGACCCGAGGGAAGGGACACCCCAACTCCAGCCCCCTCTAGCCATCCTGTCCCACATAAGCGGGGAGGGAAAAAACCTGAGAAACACCTCTGCAGCTCTCAGCCCAGGGGCAGAGGTTCTAAAAGACTTTTACCTGGTGTATCACGGCCAGCTATTGAGAAAAATATTATAGGGCAGAGCAAAAGGCAAAAACCACAATTTGAAGAGACAGCGAAAACATTGGAACCAGACATGGCAGGGATGTTAGAACAACCATTAGATAATTCATTAGACTAGGAACTAAATATGCTAAGGGCTTAATGGATAAAGTAAACAGCATGTGAGAACAGATGGGCAACGTAAGCAGAGAGACAGAAATCCTAAGAAAGACCCAAAAAGAAATGCTGGAGATCAAAAACTCTGTACCCGACATGAAGAATGCCTTTGATGCGCTTATTGGTAGACTGGCCCCGGCTGAGGAAAGATGTGAGCAAAGTGCAAAAGCCATATGGAGCTTGAGGCCAAAGGAAAAAGTCATCCTAAACCCTCCACCACACACACACATGCACACGCACGCGCACGCACACACGCACCAACTTTCTGTTCCCCTGACCCCTGGGGCTAAACGGCCCAGCTGAGGAACACCCAGGGCAGGGCTGCTCCCCTGATACCAAGAAAAAGTGATGGGCAGGTCCGCCTTTGCCCTCAGATGGTTCTGAAATGGGCCATATAAACTGCTTCAAATAAATTAACCAAGAACATAAGAATAAGAGCAGGTATTTATTGAGGTCTAAGTGTTTGACAAATACAGACTCATTTCATCCTCGCTTTGATCTCCAGTGCTATGGTTACCCCTATTTATAGGAGAGGGAACTGACGCACGGAGTTTCCATCAGTTTGCCTCAAATCACACAGCAAGTAAGAAGCCGGGCTGGGACCCGAACCCCGACAGTCTGGGGGCTTGGGGACCAAGTCCACGACCACGACTCCTGGCCACAACGCTGTGACCCAGGTCAGAGCAGCCTTGACCCTCACTGCCGTTCACCGCGCGCCCGGCGAGGCTTCCACCAGGCCCAGCAGAGCCAGGCAACCTTAGAAGCACTCCGAAACCCACCCAACGACCGAGAAGAACGCCAGCCACAGAAGGACCACATCCGCACAGCGCCAAGCCTCGGTCGGTCTCGACTGAATTCCAGGGCAGAGGCCAAGGCCACCGGAGCGCGCTGGCGGGGGAGCGGACTTGGCGTCGCCGGACAGTGCAGCCGTCCCAGCGCTTCTCGGGCTCGTAGGGCTCCCGGCGGCGGGTGGGGAAGAGGCGCTGGTTCTTCCCGCGCCTGCTGCGCGGCGCCGCCTTGTCAGCGGGCGACTCGTTCTTCTCCAGCGGCGTCGCTGCGCAGCCGCACGTCGTCGTGCACGTCTAAGGTGAAGCGCGGCCCGCTCTTGCCGCGCGTCGGCGCCACCCTCAGGTCGTAGAAGGGGTGGTCGTGCGGCCGGATCCGGGCCTCCGCGGCCTACAGCGGCCGCTCCGCGCCGGCCGCGCGCAGCTCGCGGAAGGGGGGGCGCCGCGCCATCAGCGCCTCGCTGAGGACCTGCCCCACGGGCCGCCCCTGTGGATGCGCGCGGCGCGCCGGTGCCCGCAGCCGGCCCAGGAGCTGGACGTCGCCACCACCTCCTCGCGCTCGCGGTCCGGCAGGAAGCTCGTGTCCACGGCCGCGTCCTTGCCCTCGGGGTCTCGGCGTCCTCGTCGCCGTCGTCGGGCGAGAAGGACAGACCGCAGATCCGGCGCCGCTGCTCCCGCTGGCACTCCCGCCCGCGCCGCGCGTCCAGCTGCCAGCGCCGCCGCCGCTCCTGCCGTTCGCGCTGCGCCCACTGCATCTCGCGCTGGCGCGCCAGGGCCTCCAGCCGCGCCTTCACGTCGTGCAGGGTCAGCAGCCCCGTGGTGCTCCGCTTCAGCTCGGCCTCCATCGCGTCGCAGTGGGCGCGAACTTCCGGCCCACCTTGGGCTTGCTGATGGTCTCCTCGGCGATGCGTTGCTTCAGGACCCCCGTGTGCGCCTTCTGCTTCTCGCGCTGGTTGAGCAGGGCCCGGCCGGCCCGCGCATATGGTGCCCTTGTACCGAGCCGTGCCGCCCGCCGGCTCCCCCGGGCCACGCGCGCCGCGTGCTCTCGACCCCGGCCTGGGAGCTCGGAGCCACCGCGTGGACTCTATAGCGGGGAACAGAGGCAGGTAGTTACGGAGGGGCCAGAGTGACAGCTCGGCGAACGGTTTAGATGGACGCGTTCCAACAGAATGGAACGTTCTGTAGCTGCGCTGACCCATGTGCAGCCGTATGGGGCTTATTGAGCACGAGGCGCTGGTTTTTCACTTTATTTCAATTAATCTAAATTTCAGTAACCACATGTGACTGTGGCTCCCGTACTGGACGGTGCAAGCCTGGGAGCTGCACATGGACAGGGTTCGTCTGCCCAGCAAACTCTTACCTGTCCAGGTACCCACTCAAGCACGGACATGCAAGAGTCAGAGCCGCCAGAGAGCCGACCTGCACTGGACCTGAGCCTGGCTTCGTGTGTGCTGACCGCAGGAAAACAGTGTGAGTGAAAAGCACCTCTCTCCTCAGTCAGGTACGTGGCTCCTCTCGGGCACACAAGCCAGTGAGGGGAGAAGGGTCAGACAGAAGCATCTTCCCGTACCTCCATGGAGGGTGTTAATGTCAGCTGAGTTCCTGTCAGTATGTTAGGGGCGGGGCAGGACCGTGCTAGTTGCTGTCCCTACCCCTCCCTTAAGAGTCATCCCTGCAGTATCTGTCTGTCCCCCTGGTGCCCAGCGCGCAAGTTCCCAGAAGCAGTGTGGGCACAGCCCTTGCTGCGGGAGCCGTAGGGGACAGAGGGGATCTGAGCACAAAACTGACTTCTTGGCGTTTTAACCAAAGCAGAGTGAGGCCCCCCTAATTCATTGATCTCAACCTGAGCCAACCGTCTTCCCTTGGGACCAGACCTGTCCTGCCTCGGGCCCCACAGCTCCACCCCTATAAGCTCTGGACGTTGACTCATCCAGCCATCCTGCCCCACTGTGACCCCCTGAAATGCAGCATCTCATCAGGCAGAGACTCCTGAACCCTCGGCTGCCTCCGGGAAGCTTCCCATTGCCTTCCTTCAGCCTCAACGAGAACCCTTTATCACATAAGGGTAGAACATGGCACCTACGTGCCCAGAAGCAAGTAGGGTGGTGGTACCGCCCACCAAATTGGCCAAACAAGAAATCTGGGTGATTTCCTGGACTGCTATCCTTCACACATAGCCAGTGACCGCACCCCCCCCCCAGATCGTTGATAGGTTTTCCTTTTCTCTCCTTTCCCACCACTTGCCTTAACCCAGGAGCTCTGCTTTTTCCCCACCTAAAGCCCACAGGTGCCCTGTCGGCATATTCTCAATCTCGTCCATCTTGTGTACACTGTCCAGGGATCCTCGTAAGAAGGGAACCTGGTAATGTCACTCTGCTCCTTGAAAATCTCCTCCAACTCTCCCTTTAAGATCACATGGGAATCCTTCCTTCTCCTCCCAGGTCTCTAATAACGCCCCCCACCCTCCATCTCCCAACGCCCCACACCACCCGGCATCCAGCAGCCACCCGGAACTTTCCACTGTTCCTGAACAGAGCTGTTCCCTTTGGGGACACTCTTCCTACAAGTCCTGCTCCCGCTGGGGGTCCCTCAGGACCTCCCACAGAAAACCTGCAGCTCCCAGCACAGCCCCTCCCAGATGTACAAAGCTACCAACTCCCTCCTGTCTCCAGGCTCCCCAAATCATAACCTTTCTTAGACATAATACAAATCGGACTGCTTGGCGTCCCCCTTTCTCAATTAGATACGCCAACCAGTCACACTTTAATCCAATCAATTCCAGTATGGCCACAGCCACTGACTGCCCTTCCTCCCATCTAATCACAGTCTGAATGTCAGTGTCGTCCCCAAACCTCATCATCCCCGCTTCCGATTAGCCGGCATCCGTCCTCTCAACTCAATCACAGTCTCCGTACACCATAGCCAGCTGGCCCCCAGAATGAACGAGGTTACTCTCAAACTCCTCGAAAAGGTTGGCAGGAGGAGGCAGACCTATCTTAAGAGTCTCAAATCCTGATTTTAAGAATATTCCCCACACGTTCCCAGATGCTAACCGCTTGTGACCTCAATCCTCAATGAAAAGCAAAACGCTACTGCTTTAAACTCTTTTCAACTTTATCTACAGATAACAGTGACAGAAGAGGGACTGGAGCAGCAGTCTGCTTCAGTGAATCTGAAATGCCGATTAAATAAGCAAATTTTAATTTAGAGAAAAGTAATCTACTCCAGGCTTAGTTACAAGGTGAAACAAACATGCAAACGAACAGCAGCAATTTTTTTATTTTTTAATTTTTAAAAATTTTTACATATGTCCCCATATCTCTTCCTGCTTGCGTCTCCCTCCCACACTCCATATCCCACCCCTCTAGGTGGTCACAAAGCACCGAGCTGATCTCCCTGTGCTATGCGGCTGCTTCCCCCTAGCTATTTTATGTTTGGTAGTGGATATATGTGCATGCCACTCTCTCGCTTTGTCACAGCTTACCCTTCCCCCTCCCCATAACCTCAAGTCCATTCTCTAGTAGGTCTGTGTCTTTATTCCTGTTTCACCCCTAGGTTCTTCATGACATTTTTTTTCTTAAATTCCATATATATGTGTTAGCATACGGTATTTGTCTCTCTCTTTCTGACTTACTTCACTCTGTATGACAGACTCTAGGTCTATCCACCTCATTACAAATAGCTCAATTTTGTTTCTTTTTATGGCTGAGTAAAATTCCATTGTATGTATGTGCCACATCTTCTTTATCCATTCATCCGATGATGGGCACCTAGGTGTTTCCATCTCCGGGCTATTGTGAATAGAGCTGCAATGAACATTTAGTTTTCCTTTTAGTTTTGTGGAATTCTCCACACTTCAGTTTTCTCATATGAAAAATTACAAACTGGATTATCGGGTCCTTTTGAGTTGTACAGGTGTAGGGTTCAATCAAGAGAACTTGCTCATAGCTCATCTAAGTTGATCATAAGCCATGGCTCAGGGAGCCTGGAGCTTCTTTGCTTGGATAATTCCTACTGGCTGCTGGTTATCTAGAAATCCAAATTTCTCTGGGTGGGGTGGGCAGATGCCAGCTCAGCCAAAGGCATTAGTTCATAGACCATATCAGACTTTGGTTGGCCACAGCTGGGCTGACCGTGTTATCAAATTAGTCCAAAGGTAAATCCAAAGGGCTGGGAAAGGAGTAGATTAAGTCCAAGAAGCTACTGATTTGGTGGCAGAGGAGTTGGGGCAGCCTCTGGCCTTCATGGCCAGAGCCTGGCAAATGGGTGCTTCTCAGACTTTTCAAGGACCCAGTTGTGAACATCTTCACTAGTAGCTTAGTCTAGGGGAATGAACATAAGGAACCAGATCCCTTTCGTTCCCTTGGAGCTGATTGATTGTGAGATTTTTCCATTCCTAGTTTCCTGGTGGAGGAAGTTCTTCACTTCCCTGAGAAGCCCTTCCCTATGCCCTTGCCAACCCTGCAAACTCACTCCATGCACTACTTTGAGAGGGTGGAGTGTGTAGGTCTCACTCGGCCCCTTCTCCTTCCTTCCATCCTTCCCAGACGTAACAGTACTGTCACCTGCCACATGCTTCATCAATGCTCAGAAGCCGGGGACAAGAGGGATGAATTGCACTGTCAAGGTGGCCCCAGATTACCCAACCCAGATTGGTCTCTGATTTCTGTTCATTTAATTTTTTGAAATAAATATGTTTTTATACTACATGAATTTTGTAAAAACTTTATATAAAATGGTCTTTATGTAACCCAAGCCTGAGAGAGAATCATTATTCGTAGTTGGCATTTACTTCCAGACTTCAAATGCATATGTAAATATGTATTTTAATATAAATGAGATCATTGTGTACATTGATAACTTCAAATGATATGTCATACTTCTTTCCATTCTAACACTTAAAGGCCTATCAGATACTTTTCAGTGGCCCCAGTGTATTTCAATACAGGAAAGTATTACAGTTTACCAATTTTCTATTGCTTGACATTTAAGTTTTTTTAACTCTACAATGATCATTCTTAAAGCTACATATCTGTGAGAGAACTCTTATAGTGCCTGGCATTTAATATCTATTGTTATTATAATTATTAGTAATCCTTTTTAATCTGATAGTCCTTGACTTTCTTTGATTTTAAGTTGAGCATCTTGTGTTCTTTAAATTTCATGACAAAATTTTTAACCTACTTTTCTATTGAGGAAATTTCTTCTTTTCTTATTGATTTATAAGAACTCTTTATATATTGAGAATACCAACCCTTTATCTGTCATATAAGTTCCAAACATTTCTACCAGTTTGTTCTTTGCATTTTAACTTTGTTTAGGGTTTTGTTTTTGTTCTTTTCTTGCCACATAGCATTGTTTTGTATTTTCATTTTTATGTAGCCAAAAGTCAGTCTTTTGTTTTTGACTTGTGAGTTTAATATATGTTTTAAAACTCAATCAGTTTTGTAGCATTGTTTTATGATCTGGGATCTTATTTCTGAACATACTGTAAGGCAGTGATTTAGATTTTTTCCCAAAAGGTACTAAATTAAAATGAAAACTTAGGAATATTTCTCAACCTGCTCCGTGGACCATAGGTATTTTTTCTTACTAGTAGTAAGAAAAACAATAAAAATGAATTTTTTCATAGCAATTTGCAATGTAAAAAGCTTGTTTACATACCGTATCAGCTAGGAATCTTTCTGTTCCAGGTAAGAGAAGCCTGACTCAAACTGGCTTAAATAAGAGATTCAATGACCCACTTATCTGGAAAGACCAGGCATCGTGTGGGCTTTGGATGTAGCTGGATTCAGAAGGTCAGTAAGCTCACCCTCCTTTCTGCTTCATTTTTACGCTGACACTTGTTAGGGTCATAAGATGATGTCCAGCAATTTCCAGGAATTACCTGCTGTCTCACCCATATCCAGGGCAGAGAGAGATTGTTCTTTTGATCACTCTCGGAAGAGTGAGGGAGTTTCTTTCCCAGATCCCAGAATAAATTTCTTCTTGCTTTGTCCAGCCATGGTGTCCAGAAAAACGATAAATGGTCTCTTTTGATTTAGTCAGTCAGAGCCTTCTCTAGAGCAGGGGGTGGGGTGGTGGGGGGCAGCGGTGGGATGTGCTGGGGAAAGGTGACTATCCATCCAAGCAAAAATTGGGGTCACGTCACTGAGAGGCTGGGAGGCTGGAAGCTGAGCGCTCAAATTAGCAAACCCCTACCATGCATACACCATCCTGTTTGTTACTTATAAGAACCCTGTTCAGGCAGGTGGTTACTAACTTCCCTATTTTATGCACGAGAATACCAAAGGCTAGAAGAGTGACATGATTTGCCTTGATCGCTCGTCTAGATGGTGGCAAAGCTCAAATCATATGACCCTAAACTCTCCGCTCTGCCCAGTACTCAAATGACCTCCCTTCAAGCTTAACATCACCATTTAGTACATGGGACTGCATCAGTTCTACAAATGAGTTTAAAGAATTAAAAGGTCAAAAGGAGATCTTAGCTGTTGGCTGAGTCGATGCTCCTAATAGGGGCAGAGCATTATGTGAGGTTCCACCATGGTGGCTTCAGAAGAACTGGACATGAGGATCCTGGGCTGCCTCAGCCGGGTTCCCCCAAAGAGGAGCATATGGTACAAAGGCTTATGTGTGGGTGATTTATTTGGCAATGTGGCCACAGGGGACAGGAGGGAGGGTCCGGCTGAGACGGACAGTCAAGGCAGCCACCTCTGTAGGGGACTTCCTGACCCCACAGGAACTTTTGGAAGCTCTAGAAGTGGGTCATCACGGGGTGGGGAGAAAAGGGGAAGCATTTATCCTACAGCTCACGTCCCCAGTCATCCCTGGTTTTTCTCAGGGTGTCAAAAGCCCTGCATTTCTGAGCTGTGCATAAGTGAGTGCCCAGTGGGTTGGTTGGCATCCCAGCCGGTCACTGCCGTGGCAAGAAGGAGATGGGACAAGAGGATTTTAAGTGAGGCATCAGGGGTCTTCAGCACGTGATCCATTATAAGCCGATAAAACAAAGCTTGAGTTAACGAAATGATACACAAACAAGCCTGAATTCCTGTTTCCTTAGCTAACATCTGATAAGTTCATGCCTGGAGTATTACAACCACCTCCTGAAAAGGTCTTCCTGGTTTTTCTCTGTTCGACTACTGCAGTAATCTTCCTAAAACACGCTAAAAATTTCCATTTTGTCACTACTTTACTGAAAGGGTTCATTCCTCTGCACTGCTTGCAGGATTATGTACAAATGTTTTTGCTTGGCATTCAGTATTCTTCACCATCGGTTTTACCATCATTAAACAGCTGTATTCCCCCCGTCACTGCCCCAGCTGGGCTCAAGCCAGTCTAATTTCCTTACCGTTTGGTAAGCAGGCCAAGATTATTTCTTCTCTGTGCCTTTGTTAATATTGTTCCCTCTAACGGACAGGGATGACATGCAAAAGATTTACCAACCGCCAAGGCAGGCACCGGCCAATCGGCATGAGGTCTGAGCCAGTCAGAACTGATGGCAGGTGTAACTGACAAACGGGTCGACCAGTTGGCTCAGCTGCCATTCTCCTTGTGTCTGTTGGACTTCATCTCTCCCTGTCCTCTGTGAAGGTTTCCTGGATTGCTGTTACTTACGTTGTTCTTTCCTTCTTCCTGCCTTGTGTTCTGAGTATTCTTAAAGCTGTTCATGTGATGACATAACAGCCTAAAACACCTGCACTTGTGGGCAACACTTTACTGCCTTTTCATATGGGGACAATTTCATGATATTTTCTGTAGAGAGAATAGAAAGATATAATTCAGTCTTTCCTATAACATAGCTGATCAAAAATAGTTACTGATATTTTAGAAAAGTTTCAGCTTCAAAAATTTATGACTGATGACACACACTCTTAGAATTTTTGTCATATATGAGGAAACCTCTACTAAGGTTCCTTCATCTCTGAGCTGTAAAATTTCAGGAGATTTAGATTTCTGTGGGATGCCCTTTGAATTGCCTTTGGATAAATTCCTGAAAGCCATTCCAGCACCAGGATAGCCAACGATATTTCACCTGTGTGATGGCTTCAAGACGTGGCCCCCAAGTTCTTGGACACTTCTCTCATTGAGAGTTGGGATCCATGTCTCCTCCCCCTTGAATCTAGGTAGACTTGTGATTTGGTTGTAAACAACAGATAGCTAGACCAGGAAAAGCAACACAGATGCTACTTTGTTCTCTGGGATTCTCGCCTTTGGAGCCCCAATCCATCATGTAAGAAGTTGAGTTCCTCCAAGGCTGCCATCCTTGGGAAGGAAGCCTGGGCCACATTTAGGAGCTGAGGTCCCAGCTGACGGCCAGCACCAACCGGCAGACGTGATTCTGGCCCCAGCAATAGAGTCGCCCCTTCCACGGGGTCTTCCAGCCGAGGCCCTGGGCATTGTGGGGCAGAGACATGCTGTGCCCTGTCCGAATTTTGGTCCCAGAGAATCTATGAGAGTAATAAGATGGTTGTTTATAGCACTAGGTAACACAGTGCTAGTGACCAAAATAACCATGGACAAAAGTAACTGTGACCTAGGTACACTCCTAAGGTTGTGGGGTGCCAGGCTTGAGCACAAATGGAGGTCTGTATATCACACGTGTTAATATCTGAAGTTTTCTAAATTAAATATTATAAATCATGCTAATAAACTAGTAAATAAAGGTGCTGTCTCCTCCTTCACTGAAAAGTATCCTTCATGGTGACCGGGAAGGCCAGGTTTGGATTTAGAATTCCCATCGGAGCCCCCTCCCCTTCTTCAGATCCCCCCAACTCCACCCAGCACCTGTGGCATACGCACCCCACGCTCCACCTATACCCCCTGAAAACAGCCCCATCATAGCCTTTCTTGGCCCTACGGGGCACAGCCAGCAGTGGGGCTTGTCATCCACATGAGGGTGGGTTCAGATGAGATCACATCTAGGCAGGATGAACATCAGGGCAGGATGTTGCAGGATCCCAGGTCTGGTGTAGAGTCTGGGGGCTTGGCTCTGGGGTGCATCCAACAACGTGGACCCGCAAACTTCTCACCAGTGGTCGGGGCGGAGTCAGTCTTGTACAGCCCAAAGGCATTACTTGTGCCAACTACAAAAATGAATCTCTCTCAACTCAGACCTCAATTTTCAATTTGACTTCCCCTTTGCCATTTCCCAAGAATATCCCCAGCCAGTTCAGTGCCACCTGAGAGGAGGGGAAGTATAACGGAGGGCAAGTCATTGTGGAAAGAGACAGCCATACTGTCACTTGTGGTCGGAGCTTCTCACTTTGGAAAACACTCCAGGAGCATGGGGCGCAGAGAAGAGGCCCAGGCAAGCAAGGGACTGGGAAGCTATAGCTCCATTCACTTCATGGAAACCCAGCTCCATCCCATTTCTTGGCTCGCTCATGCCCTCTTGAAAGACGCCCGGCGGAAACCAAGATGTACGTCAGATTTGGCCTCTGAGACCCGGGAAAGAATTTCAGCTGAAGCAGAGGTTAACGTTAGTGACCCTCGGGCTACATTTGACCTGCGAATGTGTTTTTATTTGGCCTGTACAGTGTTTTAAATGTTTTTCTGAATAAGGGGTTAGCCTTTAAAAACTGGAAGATATCACATGAAATTCTCGATTTCTTGCTTTTCCTAGAAATTAGAATGATCTGGAACACGGGGCCTGCATTCCCCCAGAGCAACAAGCAGCCACCCCTTAGATAGGACACAGGCTCCTGGGGTCTCCAGGCCTCACCACCACACTGGTCTCCGTCTGGGTCTACTTCCTGGGGCGTTTGCGTGTCCAGTGCATGGGTTAGAGCAGCTGGACACAGACACCTGCAGAAGATGGTACCTGCTGATGGACGGCCCTGCAGATGGCAAAGGGCTTAACGTCTGCTGAATGAGTAAACGTCTGGAAAAGTGAAAGGTTAGTAAACACATTCAGGAGGAAAGAGAGCAAAACAAGAATCTTAACTGTGGGCTTCCCTGGTGGCTCAGTGGTTGAAGGTCCGCCTGCCGATGCAGGGGACATGGGTTCGTGCCCCAGTCCGGGAAGATCCCACATGCCACAGAGCGGCTGGGCCCGTGAGCCATGGCCGCTGAGCCTGCACGTCCGGAGCCTGTGCTCCGCAACGGGAGAGGCCGCAGCAGTGAGAGGCCCGCGTACCGCAAAAAAAAAAAAAAAAAACTTAACTGTGTCCAGTCCCCTTTAATGGGTAAATCTAGTAGCGCTAGGGTTATTGATTTTATGTTATAACACTGACTATATGTTACTAATAATAGATTCTAATTCAATCCGATCCTTAAAGAGAAGGAAGCTTGTAACACTTCTCAAAGTGGATAAACCAAAACAAAAGGCTACATTGCAGCCCCATCAGTGAACTGCTTCAAATCTGTTGTGAAACCTAAGTTTATCATGCTCTTACTTTAAAAAAATTTAATTAAAAAAAATTACCTGCCCATCTTATGTAACCCTTTAAAAAAAAACACAACAGTATGGCAGTTCCTCAAAAGATTAACATAGAATTACCGTATAATCTAGCAATCTCACTTCTGCATATGCACCCAAAAGACGTGAAAATAGTCTTGAAGAGACATCCGTGAACCCATGTTCACAGCAGCATCATTTACAACAGCCAAGAGGTGGAAGCAGCCCAAGTGTCCATCAAAGAATAAATGGGTAAGCAAAATGTGGTCCACGCATAAAATGGAATACGATTCAGCCTTAAAAAGGAAGGAATTCTGACACATGCTGTAATATGGATGAACCTTGAAGACATTATACTCAGTGAAAAAAGCCAGTGACTAAAAGCCATATACCGTGTGATTCTAAAGAGGTTCCTAGACTCGTCAAGATCAGAGACAGAAAGTAGGATGATGGTCTCAAGGGGCTGAAGGGGGGCATAGGGAGTTAGTGTTTAATGGGGACAGAGTTTCTGTTTGGGAAGATGAAAAAGTTCTGTGGATGGATGGGGGTCACACAACAATGTGAATGTACTTAATGTCACTGACTGTAAATTTAAATACCGTTAAAATGGTAAACACGAAAGATACACTTGTGATCGTCAGCTCCTCTTCTGAAGTCAAAGTTAGGTTCAGCTTGCTTCCCCCGAGAGGGTGCAGAACAGCTGTCAGAGAGGCAGCCAGAGCAGAGCATGAAGCAGGTTCCACGAGCCCAATGGGCCAGTGGAGGGGCCTCGCGGTCCTGGGTTAAAGGAGGTCACCGTCCGAACCCCACAGCTTCCCGGCCAGCAAACACCTCGTTAGACAAGTGCTGGGGGGATCAGAGCTCAGCAGTCACAGCTTTTTTTCAAAATAACTGTTATCCAAAGAAGATGCAGGAAAGCCAATTAAATGTGGACAAGCCCAGCCTAAGGTCTCCAGAAAAAGGTTATCACCCGGTCAAAGTAGCCTTGCAGTCCAAGAGGACCCATGTTTGGAATCAAACGAGGGATACAGGACCTCGCCTGCTCCCTACGTGCAGCCCCGGTGGCTGCAGAGGTGCCTGTGGAACCAGCCAGGCAGGACACAGACCTGAGCCTGGGACGCACAGGCTCCCAAGTGTCCGATGGTATTGCTGTTCCCCCTGTGCATGTACTAGATTGTATGTTTTCACCCCACAGCAACGTGTCTCAGTAAATACGAACGTCACATCTCATTACACCAAATGTATTACACTAAAATATACCGGAATTTCTGAAACGTGTACGTGAGTTTTACAAACTGAGATTCTCAGCTGTAATATTATACTCATGTCACACAGCACCCATGTGCCCACAGGCACTCAGAATCCTCTCCCCATCTCCCCAGGCTTGGACACTCGCCAGCCATGCGACCTTAGCCAAGGTGCCTCCCAGCTCTCAGCTTCCTCATCTGTAAAATGGGGACAACAGTTAGTATTTACCCCAGAGGGTTGGGCAGTAAGTGCCTGATCAGTCCAGCAGTGGGTGTTTGTGAGGTAAGGTAAGCTCACCTTCCAGGTAGCAGAGCATCTGGGTAACTCCTGCCTCTGACCCTGAGACCCTCCTCGTATGTATGGGTCATTGATGTTTTAGTTTCAAACTCACCAGTTGAAGTTTTTTTCTTTTTTTTAAAATTTATTTTATTGAAGTGTAGTTGATTTACAATGTTGTGTTAATGTCTGCTGTACAGCAAAGTGACTCAGTTATGCATATATATACATTCTTTTTCATGTTCTTTTCCATTATGGTTTATCCCGGGATATTGAATATAGTTCCCTGTGCTATACAGTAGACCTTGTTTCACTTTTCTGTCAACACTGTTCCCCGAGGGCAGAGATGTGAGGTGCAGAGGGAGAGACACTGGGGAAACGTCGAGGGGGACGGGGAGACGTGATCTCTAAACACAATCACAGCCTGCATCTGAGTGCCTCAAAGTCTGGAACACTCGACTGGGTTCACTGTTACGACCCCTGTAGTGTGCCCGCCCCTCGAGAGCCAAGACGGGATGCGCTCAAGGGCGCTGCCGCCACTTTGGCTGGGACCCTGCCTGCCTCGGCCCTGGGAGCCTCCAGCTTTTCGGATGAGATCACCACTGTCTGAACCCGGGAGCAGAGCGCTTGGCCAGAATGTTCCAAATTAAGCCAGACACTGTGCTTTTTTTTTTTTTTTGAGGCAGGAGAACATGTGTTCGAGCTTTGTAAGAAAAAAACTACTCAGGCTTCGTGTTTTGATGACACTTGGCTCCCACCTCCTGTAAGTCCAAACGTCTGTGGAACAGGGAAGTGAGCCCTGAGTCAAATGATAAAGCTGATATGATTCATGAGTTTGTCGGGAGGGAAGGAACAGGAAACGGAGGGGCTGGTGCCAGGGCTGTGACATCATCACTTTGGCATCCCGTCCAGTCCTGGAAAAATGCAGCCTGCACCGCCCTGACGATTTTGAGACACAGGAGACAGAAGCTATTCGGTTGCTTGGCCAACTCCTGAGAGCAAGGAACTGGATTTTGGAAGTCTTATCCCCCAGAGCGCATGAAGGGTGAAATGTCAGTATGTGGACGGCCGCCAAGAACTCCAGGAGAAACCAAAGAAGAAACAACACCCTTCACTTAAAGCACCAGTGGAACACACACATATATACACATATAT
The DNA here is from genome assembly GCF_059928025.1 of Delphinapterus leucas. Lineage (NCBI taxonomy): Eukaryota > Metazoa > Chordata > Mammalia > Artiodactyla > Monodontidae > Delphinapterus > Delphinapterus leucas. The sequence continues at coordinate 2,545,270 of NC_143138.1, read as the reverse complement.
CTGCACATACACATATTCATATATATCTAATCCTATGTGTGTATACATATGTACCAACACACGCACACAGACACGTATATATTTAATCCTATGTCCTCTAAGAGACTTCTTAGTGAGGAGGGAAGGCCAGTGCGGGGGAGGTGGTGATGGGAGGAGGAGATGGGATTTTCATCTCCTTTCACCGAGGAGGACCAAGGGTACAGGGTCCGAGCCGTACCCACACAGTGACTATACCTAAGGCTCTTCCACCTGGCCCACAAAGGGACAGTATTTCACCTTCACAGAACAAGTTAATGACCCCCTGGTCCAAAGCAAGAGAACTGCAGGAAAGGAAGGGCCCCTCTGGCCTCCCAGAACCAGATGTATGAGCCCTCCCCACACACACACTGCCGACCTTGCTGCCTCAGGGCCGTCTGGCTAACTGATGCACTGGCTGCGCCGCCTCTGTTCCGGATTTTCCCGCGGACTTTGCTGGTCGTGCGGCCAGGCTGGACCTCACTTCAGCCCTGCAGTCCCTCCCACCCCCGTGATGTGGTTCCCTTCTCTCTGTGCTCTGTGAGGGCAGGCGAGGCTCACTCATTTTGCATTCTCAGTACCTACGATATAATAGGTGTTCAATACACTGATTTTAATTAATAAGTGCGCAAACAATGGATTAAAATTTTAAATTAAGAAATGAGTTGAGGCCCTTATCACATGCAGACAGCCTCCATCCAGCAGGAAGGGACCCAGACATGACAGTTTCTGGGCAGCTACAAATGTAGCCCCACGTCAAGCCAGTATTCTTTTACCATGTAGTCCACATTTATTTAGTGAGAAGAGATAAATTTTCTTTTGGCGAAAATTGTATATGTCTTCCACCTAGGGGTTTATTAGAGACATTGAATATAACGTAGCATCGAAACTGACTGTATTTGGAGTTGTCTTTCATTTCACTTTTTCCATCACTTGTGACTAGATTACAATGAGTCACTCATATACACAAAGAATTGAAATAACACAGAGCCTTATTCAAAATGGATTTTAAGTTTATTTTTCTTGGCTTTCATTACCCCAAGAACATTTTCCATTTTTCTGGAGTCTTTATTATCTCTTGGGTTTTCTTTTGCAATTTTCTGAATACAACTTCTTGTTTACACACTAAACAGTCTGAAATTTGTGCAATAAAACAAACCACTCAGTCCCGGGAAGCACCCTATTCAGTATGTTATCTGGTGTCAGAACCTCGCTTGACGTGGGATGAACCTCAGCTGATGGAGACCAGTGGCTGCACCTTCAGTATTCACTCAGCTGGGAAGATGAGCGAATCCAAGGGGCTTCGTCTCACTCTCCACTTGGGGGAATGGACCATGTGGGTGGGGAGAGGACCAATTTATATCAAGCCATTTATCTAAAGAGTCATCCATGGAAACCCGCACTAACCAAGGCCCCATTTGTGACTGGCTCCAGTAAGGCCTGAGCACATGGGGGGCCTGGGGCCCAGAAAAGGTGCCTGGTATCTCACACCAGGTACCTTAATTCCAACTTGGGCCCGTCTCTCACTTCCATCAGAAGGCAAAATCCACATACAGCCTTATGGTGACTGATGGCCATGAAATAATAAGGATAATAACGACAGCTCCCCCCCAAGTGTGAGCCCCACCCAGGTGGGTGTGTTTGCCGCGTGGCTGGTTCCCGGGCCGTGGGAAGCAAGGTCCAGTGAGGCAGCACGTTGGGTGCAAGAAACAGGTGCTCATTGAATAGCTGCAACCAGGTGAATTTGCTGAAACATCGCTCTGGGTAAAGTTCCCTCTGTGTCCTTTTACTGAACCCTTACGAAGTAACTGTGGGTGGAGCATTGCTGTGTCCATTTGACAGGTGAGAAAACTGAGGCTCAGAGGCAGACTTGTCCCCATACTTACAGCCGGTGAAAGGGACAGCTGATCTGAGCTCAGGCCTGTTTGACCTCAGGATCTGTACTCCTTCCGCAATCTCACGTGGTCCCTGGAGCCCTGGAGCCGGTTCTTTCAGAGAACTCATTGTTGTGTGCTGCCTGGCAAGGCACAAAGAATACCCACTGGAGCACCCACTGGAGCACCCACTGCCCACAAAGTACTGATCACCAGGCAGCAGCGCCTTATCTACCGCCAACTGCAGATAAAGTCCAGCCTGAACTTCCAGCGTGTCACTGCCACGAGGTGTGGCTTTATTTGATTCTATGTGGGCAGATTTTGTGAGGTAGAGAGGGGTCGAAGTCCGGGACTGCAGAAAGCAGCCTGCGAGCATGTTCTTGCAGGAGATGCTGGGTTTGTGATGGATGGGCCACGGGTCAGGGCTCCGTGGGCAGGCTGGGAGCGCTGCACACAGTCTGTGGTGTGGTCCTGCCTCTGTGTGTGTGTGTGTGTGTGTTCTGTGCGTGTTTTCCACGTCACATAGCACGCTTATGTGTTGTATGCGTGTGTGTGCATCGGTGAAGGAGGGGCACGTGCCTGTGACCAGCCCCAGCAGCTGGGCCTGGGGCAGAATCCCCAGCAGGGGTTGCGGCAGCTGGCTGAGCGGGGAGCTTCTCAGACCCGCTCCAGACCCGGTAAATCACCTGCTCTGGGGCTGGGTCCTGGTTATACTTGCTTTTTAACATGTTTCCTAAGCGGTTCTTATACTGAAAGATGAGAACCACCGTTGGAGGGATTGGGCAGCAAGATGGATGTCCACTTCCTCCTCTTAGACGTGTGCAGTATTTGATACTTTTGTAATTTAAAAAAAATACAGGTTTGAGGGAAGCAAGAAAAGGAAGGAGAACAGAAAGAAGGCAGCATACTTTGGGGTGGGGCTTGGATGTAGGAACCCCGCTTCCCAGACACTGGTTTCTGGACCGCGCCGTTTGCAATCTGCCGTCACACTGTCCCGTCTTCTCTGCTTTTCCTTCTCTCTCTCTCTCTCTCTCTCTCGCTGTCTCTCTCCCTCTCAGACACTGTCACTCCCCACCAAGCAAATACCACTACAACACCCCCTCCCAGAAAGCCCCCAAACAGCCCCAAACTAGTATCTGCAAGGTGGCGGCTGCTGGAATTGCTTGTCCTGCCCACGGGACCAGCGTTACTATTTCCCGAGCTGCACAGCAGAGACAAGCCGCCCAAGAATCGCTTACAGAGCTGCCTTCTCATGAGCAAACACACCCACCATCTCCTGGCTCCCCGTTGACGTGGGGTTTATTCCACACACTCGGTTATAAAGTGAAGGTTGTTTGAGTCCAGTTTTTGAAAATGAGTTTCTTTCACTTCAAAACGCAGAAGAAGTCCATTCCAAAGAGCACCTTCAATTCTAAAATTTTTAGTTTTTCACTGTTGGAGTCTTTAAAGGGAAGCCATTCAGGGCCTGGCTCCCCGGCAGGTCCTGGCAGGTGTAAGTCATACGCTGCACCAAGGGCAGGCAGTGCAAAGGGCCTGCGCTCACCGCAGGGGCCTTCCAGCCTGGGTGCCGCACGTTGGCAAACACTGACCTGAACTCTCAGCCCCTCGAGTCCTCTGCCGCTGGCTGTGCAGGCCTCTTGCCACTGTGCTTGTGAATAAGAGCAACCAGTTACCGGGTCTCTCACCGAACCGGGTACTTGACATAAGCTGCCCCCGATCGGCCTGCCAACCCGCAGGGTGGCCTGAGACCCGCTGCGCGGGGGAGGGGAGGGTGAGAGCCGCCTGGGGCTCCGACCCAGGTCCACAGCTGCCGGCACGTCTGTGCATGAACCCTGCTCTCTGCTACACTTGGCGGTGCCTGGGGCCTCACAGCAGCCCTCGCCCTGGCTCCAACCATGCGGAAGGAAGCGGTAATGGGGCTCTTTATGGGGGTGAGGCCAGGTCTTTACCAGGTGGGCAGGAGCCTGCGGCGTGGGTGGAAGAGCCACAGCCAGTGGACCAGTCCGTTCATGCAGGGCATCCTCGACCCAGGCCACACGTTGGAATCACTGACGAACTGAGGTCAGGAGATCCCATCCCAGGCTACACCCAGACCAAGGAGATCAGAATTTCTGGAACTGTCTGTGAAGTTCCACAGGGATGCACAGCTGAGGTGGAGACCCCTGGGCTCCAGGCCGGTCAGCCTGGCTCCCCTACTGCTTCCTCGCATGGTTGGTTGTGGGCCTGCAGCCCTGGGTCACCCGGGGTGTCAGACAGGCCCAGCCTGGACCTCTCAGTAGGAACCTGCGTTTTAACAAGGCCCCTGGGTGATTTGCTTGTGTGTTACAGTCCCAGAAGTTCGGCTTCAGATGACTACCTCAGATGCCCCAGCATTTGAGAACCTCGGCAGACACGCCGGCATCCTGACCTGGGGAGGGGTCTCGCCTTGAGCTCCCATCAGCAACACGGTGGGAGGTGGTGACTCCCTCGAGGAGCCTTGGGGCTCTGACAGCCATAGCGCAGGAGCGGGTGTCAGTGAAATCGTCCCCACTGACAGCTGCGTCGTGGTTCAGTGCAGTTTTGGAAAATAGATCACCACTGCGATGATAATAGGTTATTTTCTTGTGTCTTAATGGCCTTTATCGTGAAACAAAGCATCCCGTAACTTAGTAGCTTAAAACAGCAACTATTTGCTCAAATAACAACTGCTGCTCAAATAAGTAACTGTTTATTTGTTCAAATTCAACTGTTTATTTGGTTCAGCGATGTGGGCTGAGGCAGCTGGGAGGTTCCCCTGCCGATCTCGCCTGGGGTCACTCTCACAGCTGTGGCCACCTGGTGCATCAACGAGCCGGGGATGTTCTGAGACAGTGGGCTGTGAGCCGCACTGTTGCCTGGGGGCCTTGGTTCTCCTGCACATGGCCAGGTGAGCCTGGGCTTGTGACACGGTGTCGGCAGCGGTAGGAGAGCAGGACGTGGACGCTGAAAGATCTCTGCTGGCCTCGCTCAGAATTTGCACGTCACTTCCAGCACATTCTATCGGTTAAAGCAGGTTGCAAGGCCAGACCAGATTCCAGGAATAGGGAAAGAAGCTACATCTCCTGATGGGGCAACTGCAGAGATTTTGCAGCTATTTTTAATCCACCCCATCTTATCCTTCGGCCACAATTATTTCCATCATTCCCAAGTGCAAAGTGCACTCACCCAGCCCGAGGCCGCCTGCAGTCTTATCCCACCAGGAGGAGCACAGCAGACACTGGGTGGCTCCTTGTTGGTTCGTGTTTGAGCAGAGCCTCACTGCCTGCGTGCTGGGATCGGGGAGGCTGGGCCCAGCACGAGGCCCTCAGAGCTGGGTGCTTGGGCAAGTTCCCAAGGTCAGAGCTGGAGGTGAAGACAGGCCGGAAAATTACCTCTGTCTCTCCCCTCTCTTTCTCTCTCTGTGTCTGTCTCCCATTTTCTTTTGTTCATCCCCCGCCCTCTTCTCCGCACTGCAGTTTGTACCTACCTTCCATCCATCCATCCATCCGTCTATCGATATCTGTCTATTATATCTACTATGTATCTATCTGTAACCTATCCAAGGGATAGCATTTGAGTGCGTGCTATAGTCCAGGGATTATCTCTTCAACCCTCACGCCAGCCCTGGAAGGTAGACATCTGTTATAGACTGAATGTTTATATCCTCCCCAGATTCCTGTGTTGAAGCCCTAACCCCCCATGGTGTTCGGAGATGGGGCCTTTGGGAGGTAATCAGGGTGACATGAGGTCATGAGGGTGGACCCTCACGATGGGCAAAGTGCTCTCTCTCTATTTCTTTCTCTCCCTGTCTCTCTCTCCCTCCCTCCCCACACAAGGGCACCCAGAGGAAAGGCCGCGTGGGGACTCACTGGGAAGGCGGCTGTCCGCGAGCTGAGAGCAGAGCTCGCACGGAACTCGGCCTGGCTGGACCCTGAGCTCAGACTTCCCGCCTCCAGGACTGTGCAAAGAAACATTTCTGCAGTTGTAGCCCTCGGGTCGCGGTGCTTGTCACAGCGGCTGAGCAGAGGTCTGCAAACCCTTCCTCCATCTTACAGATGGGGGTGTGGAGGGTCCCAGGAGCTCAGCCACTGGACTAAGGTCAAACCCTGGGGAGGGTGGAGCCGGTCTCAGTCGGGGTCTGTGTCCCACCCGCCGGGGCCCTGCCACTCGGCTGCCTGCCTCGTGGTCACCTTGAATTCTGGACTGTTCCTCAGTGATGCCACGTTGCAAATGGTTCTGAAAGTAAGGGCACAGATTGAGGCGTGGGGAGGGCAGGGCAGCCTTTGCCGGCCCTGGACTCTGCTCGGATGCCCCTGTTTGCACCCAACCCCCGCTCCGGGCCACAGGAGCCTCTCCGTCCTTCGCCAGCCCTGCAGGGCCCTCCGGGTCCCCTTTGTGCTCCTGTCTGTCCTTCAGGCCTTGAGAGATTGGTTTCTGCCTAAGCCGTCCCGGTTAAGGGAGAGGAGGAAGGGTGTGTGTAGATTCCCGGGGATGGGAGCCGCGATGGAGCCTCCGTCAGCACGCCCTCGGCAGGTGTACCTGAAGGGAGGTACTCACCAGCGAGGAAGGAAAGCACAGGGCCTCTGTGTGCAGCGACCCAAAGCTGCTCGTGGAGAATCTCACTGTGAATCCGGGCTCAGCGGGGAAGTATTTCGGAAATGCGTTAATGTGCCGGCTGTGCCCCCCGTCCCGGAGCCCCTCGCACACCGCCTGCCGCAGTGGGCGAAGAGGCGGGGGGCAGGCTGAGCGCCGGTGAGGCAAGGGGACCAGGTGAAAGAAGACCTTACTGTTCACGCTGTTGTGGCCCCAGGAGGGTGTGTGACCAGCAGGGCAGCGTCTCGAGAGCCAAGCTGTGCTGAGACAAGTGATCCCACGAGGCAGGTCTGGCACTGTTCCCTCGGGGGGTGGGGGTTGGGTTTGCCACGTGGCTGACTTTGTACGGGTATTACCCCAGGATGAACGAATACGAACACTTAATCCCTCTTATAGCCCTAGGAAGTAAGTATCGCTGGTATCTCTATTTTAAAGATAAAGAAACCTAAAGAAACCAAGTGCCCTGAGGGACAGAGCGGTTCAGCAGAAGCCCCGCCCCAGGCAGTGACTCAGCCTGGCCGGGAGCAGAGCATCACGTGAGGAGTGCTCAGCCTGGCGGGGTGGGCGTGGGGCGGGGGCCTGGGCAGAGCAGATCTCCTTGGCGGGCGGATGCGCTGGACGGTCGAGGGAGGCTGGGCAGAGGGGCTTCCGCTCACCTGACAGCTCCAGCCCAAGCTCGAAGGAGCCTGCCCGGCCGAGCGCCCATGCCACCAGCGAGGGCCGGGCACCCGGCCTGGCAGAAGTTACCGCCTCACTGTCCCCTTAGGCTCCTGCCACATTCTCAGGTCCCGAACTGGCTTGCGGGGGACCCAGACGGAGCCAAGTTGAGGACCAGCCCCCTTGGTGCTGACGGTGTGGCCTGCAACAGAGGCTGCAGTGCGGACAGCCCTGGCCTGGGGCCACCGGGAGGGTGTGATGAGTCTGGTCCCCGTGGAGGGTGGCTGACCCAAGGGGGCAGATGGTGAGAATTCAGGAGAACAGGCAGCCCCACAGGCCATAAGAGAGAGCCAGGGCCGGGGACGAGTAGAGGCAGCAGGGGGCGGGAGGGACCCGGGAAAGCCTGGCCCTGGCGAAGCCGGTCCCGGGAAGGCTGCTCGGGGGCCCGGACAAGCAGAAGGGAACACTTTCCACCCTGGGGCTGCAGAGAGGGGCACACGTCACCAGGGCTCAGTCAATAGAACCGGTGTGAGAACCGGGCAGGACTCAGCTATGCACATCGGGGCCCAGGTTCTGAAAGGGCCCAGCCTCAGGGCTGCCCTGTCCTGAGTCACTGAGCTCCTGACCTACGGCTCCTGCAGTCCCCCAGCCCGAGGTCAGACCGCAGGCTCAGACCTGCAGGGGATGTCAAGGGCAGCTCTAAGGGCTTGTGGAGGCAGTCAGGCCAAGGAGGCCCTCCCCGGCCCACTCCCTGCCTTAGACTCTGACCTCCAGCCACCCGTCCTGCTGTGACACGTTTGCAGTCAGCTTTGCTCCACCTGTCTCGCACCCGCCTGGCTTCCGCGTGGCTGCCCTCTGGAAATGTTTTTCTTTCACTAATACATCCCTCAGAGGTGCTGCTGTTTCCAGACTTTCTTATTATTGTAAACAATTGGAGGAATTCTTTTTTCTTTTCTTTTCTTTTTTTTATGGAACAGTTAAAAACAACAGTGTAGATTATAGATGACAGAGACTTGGAACCTTCTCCAGGACATCTTGTGAGATGAAAATTCAAGTTGTAGGAAAATATTTTTATCTAGCATGATTTCAATGCTATTATTTTTATGTTTGTCCGTGTAAAGATATATTTCTTTTTATTCGACATTTGTATGTATTTGGTATTTGTATATATTGTGAAATGATCACCACGATAAGTTTAGTTAGCATTCTTCACCTTACTTAATCACACATTTTTTTCTTGGGATGAGAAGCTTTCAAAAGTGCCATAAGTATTATTTATTAGCTATAGTCACCCTGCTGTACATCATCATTTGGGCAAACTTTAGGGGTAATCTCCGTGGTGATTTCTTCCGAGAAGAAAGATCTGCTCTCACAAAAATGTATCTGAACGAGAAGAAAAATTCATGTTTTTCTTCCTTGTGAAAAGTGTCCCGTCGTGGGGGCGGCGGGGGTGAGGGGAGCAGGTGAGAGGAGGGGCGCCTGTAAGCTGGGCACTGAGGGGCAGGAGGAAGGGTCCTGTCCACCGGGTCCCAGGGACCCTGAAACACCGCTGCTAAAATGTCCACATGTCCTGGTGGATTATGTTTAAAAGTTTGTGAGGAATAGTGTGGAACTGGGAAAGCATTTTTCTGTGGAAACAGTACCATCAGTGGAGGATTCACTTTTCAAACACATCCACACAAATGCATTTAATCCACGTGGGCCTCGCTGGCTGTGTCCCATAGGGTGTTGGTGCGTGTCTGCCCATCTGCGAAGCCAGGGGTCCTGTCTCAGAGGGTCGCTGGGAGGAGTCCACGGGTTTCTAGCTGTAAAGTACTTGGAACAGTGACTGGCACATAACTAGGTATAGGTGTATATGTACCTTAAGTGGGTATATGTATACCTATGTGTAGGTATATATATATATACCCCTGGGGGGGCTCAGGGCCCAGGGTGGAGCCCTCAGAGGTGAGGGCTGGGGGCTGCACTCCCACCTGGGGTCCCACGGCGGTGCTGGGGAGGAACCGCAGCTGAGAGGATGCGATGGAGGCAGCTGCTCTGCCAGGGGCCAGTGGTTGGCTGCGTCCCCGGCGCTGGGCCCGGAACTAGCGAGGTCGAGGACAGGATGCTCTATGACAGGAGGGTGCAGGGGTGTGGGTGAGAGCTGGTAGCAGGATGGGCTCTGAGCACAGGTGTGAGTCTGGGAGCCACTGGGGCACCTGGAAGGGGACTGTGCCCCAAGTTGGCCCAGGAGCCCTGTCCTGCCTTACAAGACCCTCGACTAAGATGTCCCCGACCCGTCTGTGGAAGAGTCTTCATCTCTGCAGGTTGCACTTTGTGGCAAACGCCTCTGCCCAACGCCACCAAGTGGCTGATACAGAGGCCAGGCTTCCGGGTTCCTGAGCCCCTGGCCTCCTGAGCATCCCTTCCAGGGCCTCTGAGTCACAGAGCACCAAGGACTCGTGTGGGGATGGGAATGGGTGGCCCTGGCATCCCGGGGGGCGAGGCATCTCAGGACCAGGGCCCGAGGGGCCGGGGGACAGGGCTGCGCCCCACGGGGGCTGGAAGGGGGATCAGGAGCACGTCACCAGGCCCCCAGTGCGGGGGTCCAGCTCGGGCTCCTGCACCTGGTCTTGCCTCCCAGGTGGTCTTCCTCTGACCCCATCTCAGCCCTCAGCCCCAGCCATTTCAGCGAAGCTCTGCTGTCTCATGTGGTTTACAGAGCTCAGCCTCACGTCCTCATCTGTGTAGATTTATACGTCCTAATACTTTGTATTCTTTCACACATGCACGCACTTCTACCCTACCGTCTGCACACATAGCAATTCACACTCATAAACACTATTTCCACGACGTTCCGGAAATGGGGTTGGCGTCATGTCGAAGGGTTTTGAGTAATAACGGGCGAGGCCTCTGAGGTGAGGCTCTTTCTCAAAGCTCCTCCCTGCAACACTACTTATTTCGCCCACGGGTATGTATGAAGCATCCACTGGGTCATCCCCAGTTTCACGGAACCTGGCCTCATTCCAGGTGACGTGGCATTTCCAGAATCACACAACTTGCTGTTGTACCTTTTCTTTGCGTCGGCTCCCAGCCCTGTTAGTTTTTTTGTGTGTGTGTGGTACGCGGGCCTCTCACTGATGTGGCCTCTCCCGTTGCGGAGCACAGGCTCTGGACGCGCAGGCTCAGCGGCCATGGCTCACGGGCCCAGCCGCTCCGCGGCATGTGGGATCTTCCTGGACCGGGGCACGAACCCGTGTCCCCTGCATCGGCAGGCGGACTCTCAACCACTGCGTCACCAGGGAAGCCCGCTGTTAGTTTTTGTTTGTGGCAGGTGTTCATTCGTAGAGGTGAGTGATCGATTGTCATGACTTAGAACAGATGTCTCTCACTTCCTGTTACACCCAGCTTTCACCCCCTCCCTGAAGTCAAACGAACTTGCCTCGAGCCCCATCCACTATGGTGGTAAAGACCCAGGTGTCTGATGTGGGGGGACGGCAGGATGGAAGTCTGCGGGAGGTGCTGTGGGTACCACTGGGTCCCCCGAAAACCTAGGCTGAAGCCTCACCACATGGGATGTTTGTTTTACACCAGACGACACACCTCTCTAGCGGGTGCTGTCCTGCACCTTGTGGGGTGTCTAGCAGCATCCCTGGCCTCTGCCCACTGGGTGCCCGGAGCACCACCCACAGTCATGACAACCAAAGATGTCTCCCGATTTTCCCCCCAAGGGGAACCAAGGGTTTACATAATCCATCAGGAGGTTGACACTTGTGCGTGTTTATAATAAAGTTTTTGGCTGTGAACACAAAATATGAAATTTGTGTTGAATTGCATCCCCAGAAAGGTGGGTTGGCGTCCTAATCTGGCTACCTGCGAGTGTGAGCTCATTTGGAAACAGGGTTTCTGCAGGTGTAATTAAGACGAGGTCACACAGAAGTAGGCGGGGCCTCCGGTCCAGACGATGTCCTTACAAACTGGATCTGGGAGAGGAGACAGCACAGCCCTGGAGCGGCTCACCTGAGGGCGGACATTCACAGGTGTAAACCCCCAGGTAACTCATCCTGGGTGGCGAGGTCCCTGGATTCAAAGCCCGGCCTGGGGTCGGAGCCCCGGTGCTGAGTCATGATGAGAGCTGGCGGCGAATCCTTCTCCACGGAGCTGAGGAAGGGGGTTAGAGCAGTTACGTAAATAAACAGAGAGCACACAGGCACATAAAGAAATCGCAGGACACTGGTGTCCAGGATGCGAGCACGAGGCTGTGTGGGGCTTCTCTCCCCCGACGAGAGCTGCTCTTCGCCGGCTGTCTGGTGCAGCTGCGCACTCGGCCTGTTGCTTGTTCAGAGCGGCGCCGGAGCCCCTCCTTCTGAAGCCGCCCCTACGAACAGCTGAGGGGACTTTCTAGAGGTCTGGTCGTTTTACTCAGTTGACTTTCCACAGCATGCCTGTCTCCTCATTCCTGACAGGTGGCTCAATCTGGGTTTCAATTCCTTAAAAATAAAATCTACCTGCCCAGGCTGATAACTTGTATCCACGATAATGGCTAATCAAAAGAATATGCCCCTGGGTAGGTGTCACAAGTGCTAAAAAATGTTCAGACCCTTTCACCAAACACGCCACTGAGGGGATGTCACGGGTCCTCGTAAGGGCACTGACACAGCAGAGGATTCTTTATGATCAGAAACAAGCGGAAACGACACATTGCCCCGAAATGGGGACTGTTCAGTACCTTTTGGTACATCCATACGATGAAATACTCCTGAGGTGTTAAAATTTAAGTTTTGAACAAAGGTTATGAAACACTGCCAGTGTAATCCCAGGTCTATTACAACAAACACCGAAAGGATGTGCTTCAATACAATGAGTGAGTCTAAAGTTCTCCTTTGGGCTTTTCTGTATTATTCATGTTTTCTACAATGAATAGCTATACCCTTTTGTAATAAAAAATAGAACGAATCAGGTTGACTAAGGCCTATGCAAACAACGTAGCCCACTTTAAGTGTGCAGTTCTTTGAGTTTTGATAGACGTAGACGTAGTGTAACCACACTCCCAGTCAAGAAGTAGGACCTTCCCACCCCCAGCAAGCTCCCTCTGGCTCCTTTGCAGTCAAGCCCCGTCCCAGCTCTTGGAAACTGCCGCTCTGTCTTCTGTTGCCATAGTTCTGCCTTTCCTAGAATGTCACCCACATGGGATTACACGGAACGTAATCTTTTGGACGCGGCTTCTGTTCTCTTAGCAGTTTCTTGAGATTCATCCATTGGCCTCCGTACTTCACGTGAGATAATGAACCATCTTTAATGCTTCAGCTGCTGTCACTTGGGTTTTCCATGCCTTGGGGTTGGCATTGCTCTTAACTGATAACAATATTGGACACCACTTTGGAAATTCCACTCATTGTTTGAGGTCCTCCTTAACACGACTTCCTCCCCGGGGAGACGTTCACGATACCTCTGCTCCCAAACAGTTACGATTCCTCTGTTTTGAATCCTTATGGCATTTTATGTTCCACCCCACACCCCAGAGACAGCCGTATTCTTCTCTGTAATACAGTTAACTGTGCTCTGGTTTAATCGATCCCGGTATTCCCAATCCATTAGACGTTGGGCTTCTTAAAGCCAGGAGCTATCTTACTTGACGGCAATACCTTCCAATCTACACACGTCACTCCCTGCTGGCCTGACGTGTGAGAGCATTGCCCTCTCTGCTCTGGTCATTCCGGCCTCCTCGCTGCCCCGCGTGTGCCGCGCTCACTCCCGCTCGTGTCCTCAGGGGCGACAGAGGGCCGCAGTGTCCTCAGTGCCACCATCCTGGTGGCATGTTTGTGACGGGTCAGAAGGCCAGGTGTCTGAGTCTGGGGACGGTCTCTGCCCAGCACGTCACAGGACAGGCTGGCTCACAACGTGCTTCTCGGCAGAGGTGGCCACGGACCCTTTCGAATTCTCTTCTCCAGCAGTGGCCTCTCCAAGCTTTGTTTTGGACCCCTTAAGAAAACCGACAACTCAACCCATGTCCTGTGTGGCTATGCCATATGGAAGTGGGTCCCAAGCTGCCCCAGGCCCCCCGAATGACTCTTGTTCCTCTGCTGCGGGACTTCTCAGAACCTTCAGAAAACCATGAGTTTGGCGCATCCACAACAGAAGGATGGCGTAGCCAGCCTTTCCCAAGTGCATTTAACCACAGACCCTAGCCCATTTCAAAAATCTTCACTTGGAAATGATTTCAGGCTCTCAGCAAGCTGCAGAAATAGTCCAAAGAGGTCCTGGCTTTGCTCCCAGCTTTTATTTTTTGTTGCAGCAATCTGTCGGACTCCGAGACTTTTGGAAACTGCCTTTAAGAATTATGCATTGCTTGTAACCTAAGGTCTCCTGTCAACAAAGACAGAGAGAATTACTGAGCTCCTGCAAGAAACCTGAGGGGTTTTCACATTTAGCCATGAACATATGTTTATTTGTGAACCGCACACACAACTGCTCTCTTCAAGCTTAGCTTCTAGATTCCAAGGGCCAGACCCATAACATGTACATTTCAATTTTTAGCAGAAGCTACAGGCAAATTAAAACCCAACCAAAATACTGTATTTTCAGAGTAGAATGTGTGTCAGGTGGCTTATTCCTTCCCGAGAGTTCGTGGCTGACACTGGTCATCGGCAGAGGAAAGCAAGCCCTAATCACAGAGGGGCCAGGACATGAGCCGTCGCAATGAGAGCCAGAGTCCAGCCACGTGCAGCCCCCGCTGTCCTACAGATTGCCACTTGCTTGGGAGTAACTTCTACTCGAGGGCAAGCTAAAAGGATGACACTCCTGACCTGGGTTTTAGGAACACCTCTCCTGCGAGCATTCCAAGCTCATCACAGATGCTCTGGCCTCACCCTGCCTTCGAGTGTTTCTCTTTCCCTGGTCCTCTCCGGCCCTTCCCACACCTCCCATCACATCAGACCTGGGCCTCCCCCGGGCCAGCCCCGGCCGGCCGTACCTCTGCACGGGCCAGGCTGCCGCCTGGCCTGGCCCCCACCTCTGCCTGGAGACACCCTGCTACGTCTTCAGCCTCAGCTGGATGCCCGACCGGGAAGGTCTCCCTGATGCCCCAGGGAGAACCAGCCCCCTCTCTCCCCTGCTTCCTTGGCCACATTTTTATCAGTCTGAATTGCCCTGCTAGGCCCGGAAACCCAACCCCGATTGACTTATGCAAAAGGAGGTAATTTACTGATCTTGAAGCCAAACTGCGGGAAGGACAGGGGTGCCAGGAAGCAGAGCCTGGGCCGAGGTCAAAGCTCTCCTGGCCTCTCTCTGAGTGTCCCAGAGCCTGTCCACGGGAGACCCCATGGCGGCTGTGTTCCGACCCAAGCCCACAGCCTCACACCCAGGAAGGGATGGCTTTGTCCTCTCAGCAGCAGCTCAGCAAGTCCCGGGGAGAACCCTGGGATCCTCACTGGGGCTGGGGGCACGAGGCATCCGGATGGGGCCAGGGCAGGTCGGGGGTGTCAGTGTCCACTCAAACCACTGACAGGGTGGGTGGGGGCAGGATGCTCACGGTATTGGTAGAAGAACCGGGAAAGTGATGGAAGACGGAACAGTAGCCACCGGTAACAGGACGGTTCTGCTTCTATTAAGAGCAGATCGCATCTGAAACAGCCTCACAGACATAGAGAACAGACGGGTGGTTGCCAAGGGGGCGGTGGGGGAGGGCTGGAGGGGGAGTTTGGGATGAGCAGATGCAAACTAGTCTATACAGGACGGCTAAACAACAAGGTCCTACTGTAGAGCACAGGGAACTGTATCAGTATCCTGTGATAAACCATCATGGAGAAGAATATGAAAAAGAATCTATGTATGTATAACTGAGTCACTTTGCTGTACAGCAGACATTAACACAACATTGTAAATCAACTACACTTTGGTAAAAAAAAAAAAAAAGAATAGATCGCATCAGATACATCTGGACACACAGGGAACCTCTGCTTTCACTCTGGTCTGAGAGCTCTTTGAGGGAAAACACCTGATCTCTTCCTGATCCTTCTGTCCCCCGAGAGCAGCACAGTGCCATGCCTTACACTGAGGGGGCCCCAATAATGTCTGTGGAGTTGAATAGTCATTAATAAGGTTATTTTGCAGGGATGGACTTAATGTAACAGGGTTCATGAAGTTTGTAAGATTTAGGATCCCTGCATATTTTCATTGAACCATGGGGGTCAAGGAGGAGGCTGAATGAACAGTTCCTCAACGTCATCTTTCCCCCATAGCACACTTATATACTGGCCCAGAACTTGTCCTTAATTCTCTAATTAAGATTAAAAAAATAAAGCAAAGATCCACTGTCAAGCGGCTACTTTGTGAAATTATTATCTGTTAAAGATTACATTGTCTGATAGGGCTTTATTCTGGGCTAGTTCAGTCATGATAAGGATTAAGAAAAACACTTTCATAGATTTTAACTTGCCAAGTTCAATACTGCTATATTTTATATAAGTGGCTGGCCCCCTTTTGAGTCCTACAGCAGCGTTAGATAAAGTAGTTAATATTCCAATAAACTAGTAACTCAAAAAAGATGTGTTCATTTTAGACATATTGTCCCAGGCTCTCCAGGACAAAAGGCCACTCACATTCATACTGGGGTGTTTTGGAAAAACATATAGTTTGCCTATTAGGTCCAGGAAATGCTAGGCCTGGTGTGTACATAAGGGCGCTCGAGGTGGGAAAGATGTCCCTCCCTCCCTCTCCGGAGAGATATCTTGGGTCTTATCCCCTGTCTTTCTCCCTTTCTCTGTCCCCATTCTGCCCTGCAAATCCCACCCCGTCAACTTCACCAGGCTCCGTGTCCTTGTCTTTATCCTGATACGAGTGCCATGGTCTAGGTCTGCATTCTCTCCTCCGGGACCAGGGATTGGCAACCTTTTTCTGTAAAGAGCCAGATGATAGACATTTAGGCCTTGTGGGTGTACAGTTTCTGTCCCAGCTTCTTACTTCTGTCGCAGTAGAAACGGCCATAGACAGCGTGTCTGTGAATGGAGGTGGCCCTGGTCCAATAAACCCCAGGCTGCGGGCTGCGTGTGGCCCTCAGGCTGTAGTTTGTCAAGCCCCGGAAAGCATTCTCCAGCCACTTCATTCCGATGTCAGTGGCCTGTGTGTTTTTCGTCTTTATATCTCCAGGCTCTTACAGGGTGTCTGGTACCTAAGAGACATGCAATAAAAGTTTGTACAGAGGGTGCTGAGCGCCCCAGCCCAAGCATACACGCCGAGGATGTCGGTCTGTTACCGAGCTGTTAGATATTATTTCAGTTTCAGTAACTTAAAGGACTTGGAGCTCTTTTTAGATTTACTAAAAATTAGAAATCCGTTCCCCTTCTAACAACAGAATTACATGTTTATTGTTTTATGAACAGTTGTTTCAGCAACATGGCATCCAGCACCTCTAATTATAAGCCTTTTAAAACGCATTCCTCTTGGTGGTAAGTTTGACCAAGGCTTAGACAAGAGGCGTTTTGTTTTTTGTTTAAACAAGAGCATCTCAGACACAGGAGAATGATGAGATCTGCTCGCTGCCAGGAAGCATGTCGGATCCTTAAACTCCTTGTTAGCTCAGGCGTGTTTTGCTTATCTTTAGGGTTAATCATTCTTGGAAGAAATTCCTCACCTTGTTCCTCTAAGTCACAGCAAAAAAGCTTTGCTCTAAGTGTTTGCTCTTAGGAGGAGGGGTTGCCGGGGTCACACAGCCTCTCTCTGCCCAGACACAACTCCATGCTGGGTGTGGGCGCCGCTGGGTAGTCACGAAGCCATGTGTCCTGCGCTAGGCAGGCGCAGCCACCACCAGAAGGAACCCTGTGTCAGAATGAGATTTGGGTAAATTATCCATCAGTCCCATCACCAATCTCCTCCAAGGCATTGTGCTTTTGAGAAACTATTAGAGGATCACAGAGCCAAAATACCTCCCAAACAAAGCAGCTTTGGGGCTATAGACACCCTGTGATCTGCCCAGGAGCCAGGGAGGTGCTGAAGTCCCTTCCACAGCCCTTGAGAGCCAACAGCACCCATCTCACCCCTGTGCCCTCACACTGGCCACTTGAAACCAGACGGGGTGGGGGGGAAGCACCCCTATGATGGAAATAGGCAAACACGATGAATCAGGTCCAGTGCACCACTAGATCCCGTGTCAAGTCAAGCCTTCTCATCCTCCCACAATGGGATGTATTTAAAGACAGAGCAACTGACCAGCCCAACACATTATTTCTAAAACCATGAGTTTTAGAAAGATTAATATTATTTGGTTCCTGCCTTCAAGGGGTCTGTCTGGGACATAAAACATGGACGTATGAAAAGATGACTAATAATGTCAGCCTCTCAAAGTGACCTCTGTAAGTTTCTTAACCACCCTGCATCTCTGTTCTCCCATCTGTGAAATATCTGTAAAATATCTCGCAGGAAACATAGGAGGTTAAATTAGATAAAAATATATATAAAGCATCTAGCATGTAGCATGGCTGGTAGTGTGTGCATAATTAAAAGTGGTCGGGCTTCCCTGGTGGCGCAGCGGTTGAGAGTCCGCCTGCCTATGCAGGGGATGCGGGTTCGTGCCCCGGTGCGGGAAGATCCCACATGCCGTGGAGCGGCTGGGCTTGTGAGCCATGGCCGCTGAGCCTGCGCGTCCGGAGCCTGTGCTCCACAACAGGAGAGGCCACAACAGTAGGAGGCCCGCGTACCACAAAAAACAAAAAGTGGCCATTATTATTATTATCATTATTATTATTAATTAAAGAAGAAAGAGGTTGGAAATGAGGAGGTGGCAAAAAATTAAGATTTGAAACAAGTGAGCCGGTGGCAGTAGTTTCCGTCTACAGACCACTCAACAGTTAAAAGGTCCGTGTCAGGTATCTGGTCTACCGTCGAGGCCCACGTAGCGTTAGAACCTGAAAAGGGAGAAGCTCTTGGCTCTCACACCGATTCTGCTGGTGGCTTCAGGCTTCTCTCAGAGCCTCATCTATCACAGAACTCAAAACAGGACCAAGAGAGAAACAGCTGTTACCCAAACCTACTCAGCTGGCCCTGCACCAAGGTCCCAGGAACCTCGGCAACGACACACAGAACTCACAGCGAAGCTGATGTCCACAGGAGCAGAAGGAATCACATGCCCATCGGGACACGTTCTGAATGGCTGCGTCTCTGCTGTGCTTTGAAAAGGAAGCTCTTGCCATGGTAACTGGGTCACCCTGGACCCTCTGAGCAACCACAAAGACAAGAAGAACCGATCTTGTGTTTCCTTCCAGGAAGTAGAAAATAATATTTCATGTGTTTTTTAGGAGGATTCTCTTAACGATTTACTTGAATTTTACACCTCCCTCACCTTGGAAATCCAAACATATAAATGGAAAATGTTTTGATTTTGTATGCACTAGGACTCAGAGATACGTCTACTTTATATGCTCAAAAGAGGTGGCACGTGGGCAATGTGCTAACAGAGGGCTTCTCGCGGGCAGTATCGTCCATAGCTACCACTGCCTGTGGGTTATTGTGTCGGTCAGTGTCCTTAGATGTAAGCGACAGAAGCCGATTTTGCTGTTTTAAGCAAAGTGGGAATTGATTAAAAAGGTATTGAGAAGCTCAAGACTCTCTGGGAAGGATGGAGAGGCAGCTCGGACGCTATGCAGACACGAATGGCCTTCTCCACCCACAACAAAAAAGGCCACCGCTGGGATAGGGTGGGGAGGATAAATTAGGAGTTTGGGATTGAGATATACACACAACTATATATAAAGTAAGCAAACAAAAAGGACCTACTGTAGAGCACAGGGAACTCTACTCAATGTCTTGTAATAACCTATAATGGAAAAGAATCTGAAAAAGAATTTATATATATATATATATACACATACATAACTGAATCACTTTGCTGTACACTTGAAACTAACACAGCATTGTAAATTAACTACACTCCAATCAAAAAAGGCCACTGCGGGCTTCCCTGGTGGCGTAGTGTTTGAGAGTCCGCCTGCCGATGCAGGGGACACGGGTTCGTGCGGTCCAGGAGGATCCCGCTTGCCACGGAGCAGCTGGGCCCGTGGGCCGTGGCCGCTGGGTCTGCGCATCCGGAGCCTGTGCTCCGCAGCGGGAGAGGCCGCAGCAGTGAGAGGCCCGCGTACAGGGGAAAAAAAAAAAAAAAAAGGCCACTGCTGCACCAGAAGTCCTCTTGACACGGATGTCACAGACCTAGTTCCTGCTGCGGCCAGAGCCACGGCCCTGGCCACCGGGGACACTGGACGCAGCCTCTTGTCCCCCCCACTGCATGGATTCTGCACCACCTCTGTCCCTTCACACCACTGGATTCTGACACAAGGTTTGGCCTGGGTGCATGATCGGTGGAGCCCAGGCAGTGTGTCCATTCTGAACTGCACAGGAAGCTGGGAAAGTGACCAGTCAGCATAGTCAGCTTCTGTACCGGGGGCTGTGCTCTGCCATTTAAGGCAGGAGATGCCGCAAACCCAGGGGAAGGGTTCAGATCAGGAAGAATGCTTTTGGCTATAGCACTAGCTTATCCGACTGTAAGCGGCTTACACAAGGACTTACTGTCTCATAAGGAGGAGTCCCGAAGTGAGTGGTTCCAAATATGTTAAATTCAGCCACCAAGCACGTTATTACAGACCCGGGTGTGTCCGTCTCTCTGTCCCACTGTCCACAGAGCACTGGTCTTCACTTCCGGGCTTGGCGCCTCGTGGTTACAAGACGATGGTCACAGCTCTGGAAGTTACATCTTCAGGTAAGCAAGTTCCAAGCACATAGAGTGGGGTTTCTCTCTGCAGATCTCTTTTTACCAGGAAGGAAAACTTCCACCAGAGCTTTTACAGGCAGAATACAAATCCTTGGCCAGGATTAGGACACATACCTATGTCCTTGCTGCAGAGAAGGCTGCGAAACCAAGTACCTGATACCTTCAGCCTCCAAAATGGGGTGTGGATCCTGACAAGAAAGAGAAAGCCGGAAGAACAGTTAGGCCACCGACGGGATCTGCCATCGCCACCCTCCTTAGAGATGCTGGGTGGCTCCTGGGCTGATGTTAGAGTGGGATTTCCACTGGGCTTCACCCTGCATGAAAACTCCATCTTTCAGCAATACATGCCTGATGGGCTTTGCTGGGAAGGGTGGTGAAGCTCTGCCCGGGCTCAGCGGGGAGGAGTGATGTCATCTCAGTGCTGCCTGCCTGCTGTCGAGAGAACCGAGGAAGCATGGGTACACGAGCCACCATGTGCCACATCCGATCTGGAGAGAGGCCGGCCTGTCCTGGGGATTCCCTTCACGTCCTGGCAACGCTTCTCATCCTGCTTTTGGAGAGCCCGGCGCACCGTGGTTAGTTCCAGTGGGGCGGCCGTGGGCCCGGCGCTCCCATGCCATCTCAGCCATCCAACGGCATCGCTGCCCTCCTGAGAGCCAGGCTATTCCTTTGCTTGTCATGCCTTTCCGGATGAAATGACTGGGACGAATCCTAGAGGCTGGCAGCCACCAATACTGGCTGGGGGAGATCGACTGTGTTAGGCCCGGGAGCCAGGGCTAGTTCTTCAAATGTTTATTTCACCCATCATGGCCACTCTGGGTAAATGTTAACAAGGGTGTTAACAAGCAAAAAGGGGGAAACAAACTCACCCCTGGGTAAGTGAGAACAAAAAGACACAGAACCATCCTGCCACTGCCCAGGGGAAGCAACAGGCACATTGAAACCACTCCCACTTGGGCAGTTATACAGAACTTCCCTCTCATATCACATTTTCCAGAACTGTGCCAGGGGGTTACCCAACTGACCAAAAATTCTACATGGATTACTCTCTCTCCTTTGCCCATGAACTCAGTCCGAGGCGGGGGTAATAGGGGAGATAGGAAACGTTTTATAGACTTAATTTAGGGAGACTGTTCATTCCATGCGCCTTTGCAGAGGAAGGCACTGTCAGGGGACCACTGCCACCACTGCGGGGGGACCACGGGGCATGCGGGCTGCCTCTTCCCAAGGTTCTTTATCAAAGCCCCCAGGCTGGCCTGCGCAGAGGGGAGGGAAAGACCCCAACGGTCCCAAAATCCTGCTTCTGCACCTGGCGACGCAGGGATGGAGCTACACTGCCGGCCCTGGTCCCACCCCAAACTCCATCCGTGGAGCTAAGATGGGGCAGCGCAGAAAAAAGCTCCCATAATCGAAGTATTGTTTTGATAAAATACTTTTATTTTGGAAAAACCGAGACTTAGGAGCATTTCCAAGGGAAAGCGTTCACTTTACACTGATTTGCCAGGAGAGTAGAGAACCGCATAATTTCTGCGGTGACAAGAGAAGGGTCCTGCTGGGAGGGGCCGTTTGATCAATCCTACTTAGGGAGATAATCCGGGGAAAACTCAGACGAAGAAACTAGAACCTCTGTTCCTAAATGCTCAGCAACAACCCGATTTGGAATATTTAGTAATAGAACTTACGTCTGAGAGCGAACGGATGTGAGGTCATGGTCAGGGGACAGACCCAGTGCCTTGGAGGTCTCTGGACCCCTCCTCAGACCGGAGCAGCCCTGCCCACACAGCTGACCCCCATCCCTGGGAGGAAGTGGGTCTCGAGATAATCCAGTCCAGGGCTTCCCATCCTTCTATGAGGAGCAGCACAGCACCGCAGTGAAGAGGGTGGACTCTGGACTCAGGCTGCTGGAGTGACATCTTGGCTGGGCCATCACCACCCGGGAGTCGACCAAGAACCTTGAGCCGTGTGATTTGGAAGCAACAATGCACAGAGAGCAGGGAAAACAGCGCCGGCACAGCTCAATAGCAGCTGTTCACAGCACGGCTTAGACCCAAGCAAGGGGGGCCCTGCCTTGGCCCCAGGCTTCACGGGTCCCCGATCTAGCCCCACGCCCGTTGGGGTGAGGATGTGTCCACCTGGAGCCCACGACTCTCTCTGGACTACGTTCCAGGTCCTTGGGAGCCCGAATTTCCTGCCCAAACTTCCTGTTCCCACCTTCAGGGCCGACATGGACCCGTTCCCCGGGTCTCTCCTCCCGGGGTACCACACCCCAGGCCTTAGGGGTAAAGCAGGGCAGCTGCTGGCGGGCTGTGGATGGGGCTGGGAGGCCTCTCGGGCGTTGGGGAGGAGACGAGGCAGGTCGCAGGCTGACAGCAGGCTGGTCCTGCATCCCTGCGTGTTATTAACCTCAAAGTGCCAGAAGTCCTAAATCTGAACCTGCTCCTCAGGTCATGATGAAGGTATACTTGCAAAGACAGGAGGACAAGAGCTTATTCTGTTCGACCATCTGATGAGTAACTTTTAAATATTTAGGCCGACAGGTTGAGGACCTCTGCTCGTGCTGGGCCTTGGGACCCACGAGTGTTAGGGCAGAATGACTCCCACAATCCGTTGCGTTTCCATCACCAGCCACTGTACCAAAGGGCCCTGATGCTCCCCTGCTGCACACGGAAGAGTCCACTATGTCCTGGAAGCACACGTTTAGGGCTTCATTATTACATGTATGCTTTAAGGGAAGCTTGAACCAAACACTGAAGAAACAACAGCACGAACAGGCCGCAGCCCTCGGGGAATGGCCATCTCTGCCACCAGAAGGGGAGTCGGGGGGCCCGGCTCCAGAGCTACTCCCTTAGCGAGGCTCAGCTCCTCCCGCCCCAGCTTCTCTCTCTGTGTCTCTGACACAGTCATTCCCCTTCTAGAAACGTATGCTATGGAAACAAGCAGGATGAGACTGTGAGCCCCAAGCCCAGGGCAGTGATGTCTTCCTAACCCCAGGAGGGTGCCTGGTGTGTCATGGGCGCACAGTGCACGGTCACCGAATGTGTGAAGGGGTGGCCAAGGGTCTGGGAAGAAAGACACTTACTGAGACATTATTTGTAACAGTGAAAATATGGAAACAATCTAATACCCAAAATTAGAAATATGAGGAAATGAAATATTGAACATCTAAATGATGGATTGTTGAGCAGTCATTAAAAGTTATCTCTTAGTCATGTACCACAATGTTCATTGCAGCTCTATGTACAATAGCCAGGACATGGAAGCAACCTAAGTGTCCATCAACAGATGAATGGATAAAGAAGCTGTGGCACATATATACAATGGAATATTACTCAGCCATAAAAAGAAATGAAATTGAGTTATTTGTAGTGAGGTAGATGGACCTGGAGTCTGTCATGCAGAGTGAAGTAAGTCAGAAAGAGAAAGACAAATACCGTATGTTAACACATATATATGGAATCTAAGGGGAAAAAATGTCATGAAGAACCTAGGGGTAAGACAGGAATAAAGACACAGACCTACTAGAGAATGGACTTGAGGATATGGGGAGGGGGAAGGGTAAGCTGGGACAAAGTGAGAGAGTGGCATGGACATATATACACTACCAAACGTAAAATAGATAGCTAGTGGGAAGCAGCCACATAGCACAGGGAGATCATCTCGGTGGTTTGTGACCACCTAGAGGGGTGGAATAAGGAGGGTGGGAGGGAGGGAGACGCAAGAGATATGGGAACATATGTATATGTATAACTGATTCACTTTGTTATAAAGCAGAAACTAACACACCATTGTAAAGCAATTATACTCCAATAAAGATGTTAAAAAAAAAGTTATCTCTTAAATTCCAGTGGGATGGGAGAATTCTCACAGTAGAATTTTAAGCAAAAAAGCAGGATTTAAAACTATATATAGAATATAAAGCATAAATCTAATTGTGTGTGAAGAAACACACATACACACACACACAAATACACACACACATCAATTAAATCAAGGTGTTAACAGAGTTGTTATCTATAGTTGTGGAATTCTGAGCAATTTTTAATTCATTCTTTTGGTTATTTTCAAAATTTTCTACAATGTCCATATGTGCATATATTACTAAATTAATTTTTAAAATAGAAACCCCATAAACACAATTAAAAGTGAAAAAGGGTACCAAAGAAAAATTTTGCAATATATGTGTCATAAAATTCCTATCGTTCATTTATAAAGAACTCACATGCATCGAATAGCAAAAGATGAACACCCTCAGAGAAAAACGGGGTAAAGTCTATTGTGGTAGAGATTAGCTTCCCGCCTAAATCCCTCACCCACACCCCGAGGTCCTGGTTTCAATCCGGGTGCCTGCCCAGCTGCACTGCATGTCCCGGCATCCCTTGGAGGAAGGTGTGTGGTCTTGCGACCAGGTTCTCTCCAGAAGAGAATGATGAAAGTGGCATGTACCGATTTTATGACTGGTCCCCAAACCCTGGGGGTAGTTTATGAAACAATAGAACCCCATTTCTAAACTTAACGTTTACTGAGCTATTAACGAGAGCTCAGCACTTCACACACATGATCTCATTTAATCCTATCAACAACCCCCTGGAGAAGTATTATTATTCTCCGCACTTCAGAGATGAGAAAACTGACACCAGAGACTGTTTACACTGTGGCACGTGGTATATGTATGTACAGAAATGGCCTGAAGAGTATATTCAAACATTTTAGTGGTTATTTCTGGATGTTCAGATTGTAAGTACCATATGTTCATATTTTCTCAACAAACATATATTACTTGTATAATTTTTAAATGGTAGAAAACTTTTAAGTGACAATAATTCATTAGAATTTTATGGACAATAGACTGCACTGCACAGACATTAGCCAAAGAACTTTCAGAGGAGTATAAATTATCCTTCCTCTCTCTTTATTTTTTTTTTTAGTACATTCTCTGCACAAAAAACAATTTTCACTTCCACAATTGTAAACCAAATCTGAAAGGTTCAAAAGGAGGTCAGACGATCTAATAATTACTGCGACTTAAAAATGTACCTTGCCCCTCTGAGGGAGGGAGACCCTCTGAGTCACCATCATCTTATAACGATCATGACCTACAGCCTGGGTCATTGAGTTCATAACAGATATACCAGCATTAATTAGCATGCTTTAAACCAGGGGTTGGCCTGTTTTTTCTGTAGAGAGCCAGATAGTAAATATTTTAGGCTTTCAGGTAATACGGTCTGTTATAACTACCCAGCTGGGCATGGCTGTGCCCCAGTAAAACTATTTACAAAATTAGGCATCTGAGGGACTTCCCTGGCGGTCCCTCAGATGGTAAAGTGGTAAAGAACCTGCCTCACAATGCAGGGGACGCGTGGGTTCGATCCCTCGTCAGGGAACTAAGATCCCACATGCGGTGGGGCAACTAAGCCCGTGAGCCTCAACTAGAGAGCCCGGGTGCTGCAAATTACAGAACCCACGTGCCCTGGAGCCTGCGCAACACAACTAGAGAGAAAAAACCTGCACGCCACAGCTAGAGAGAAGCCCGCGCGCCATTACAAAAAATCCCGTGGACCGCAAGGAAGATCCCACGTGCCACAACAAAGACCTGATGCAGCCAAAAAATTTTTTTTAAAAAAGCATCTGGGGCTTCCCTGGTGGCGTGGTGGTTGAGAGTCCGCCTGCCGATGCAGGGGACACGGGTTCATGCCCCGGTCCGGGAAGATCCCACATGCCGCGGAGCGGCTGGGCCCGTGAGCCATGGCCGCTGAGCCTGCGCGTCCGGAGCCTGTGCTCCGCAACGGGAGAGGCCACAACAGTGAGAGGCCCGCGTACCGCCAAAAATAATAATAATAATAATAAAGCATCTGGCCTCTGAGCCACGCTTTGCCAAGCCCTGTTTCAGACTCGCTATTCAAAGTGTGGACCAGCAGAATTGCGTCACTGGAGAGCAGGTCAGAAATGCAGGATCTCAGGCCCCTCACAGACCTGCTCTTCAGAATTTGCATCTTTAGTAGGATGCCCTGGTGACTTGCATGTTCATTCAAGTTTAGAAGCTGATTCTCAAGCATGTCTGCTCGCTGGTGTCACCTGGGGAGTTTGTGTAAAAAGCACCGATGCCCAGAGATTCTGATTTCTTTGGTGGGGGCTAGAGCCCAGGCATGGGGATCGTTAGAGGCTCCCAGGTGATTCTAATGTGCAGCCACAACTGTAGACCTACAGACCTGGTCATCTGAGCATATCCCTAATCGTGACTCAAACCCAAAGGACACCGCCCATGAGAAAGACAGAAGAACATCCAGCACCCCTGGCTCAGCTATTGAGAATGAAATGCGCCTTGTTTGCCCCTAACCCTGAGGATGAGCCCTGTGAGGACCCTTCCACCGAAAGGCGGAACTGCCACTGCTGGTTTTCGTTATCTCTAGCAGGTTCCTGCGTGGCTTTCACAGACTTGGCCACGGAGTATGCTGGGCCCTGGGAGCTGGGCCAGCCACACACAGCAAGAATCCAGCCGCCATGATTCAGCTCCAGGAGAACATGGAAACGCCTACATGTCACTAATCCAGAAAGGACGGATGGCCGCGGGAGTCGGGAAGGATCACGTGATCAGAAAGCCTAACCTTAATTTCACTGCGGAACATATTTACAAGAAGAACAAACGTAAAGATGCTGAACGCCAGACGGAGTCCTTCGGAAGTTTCTTGGGGGGTGGGGAGGGGGGACGTGATAGCATGAGTTGCACCGCTCAGATCCTTTGGGGACCACCCAAGGCAAGGCACCAGTGAGAGTTTACAGTTTATTAGAAAATTGGAGGCTGCTTGTGCAGAAACTCCAACCGGGTCAAGAAGAGCAGTGCTACCCGGCAGTGATGCTCCAATCTGATCCACGGGACCTGAGACTGCATCCCTGTTTGGAACGAACCCACAGGCCAAGGTTCAAAGTCTCAGAACGATGCCTGCTGAGGTGTTCAGGGGCCAGGTGTCATAGGGGCCGTGACTTGTGCTCAGTAATCGAGTCTGGGTGCTGCAGCTACTCTTTCTTCTGTGTGCTAGTAAATTAATAAAGAAAATGGGCAGAGTTTAAAAGTCTCTGTACTAGTTATCAGGAAAATGCAAATCAAAGCCGCAACAAGATACCACCTCATACCTGTTAGGATATCCCCAATCACAAACCAGAAAATAACTTGTGTTGGTGAGGATTTGGAGAAACTGTGACCCTTGTGCACTGCTGGCTGGGACACAAAAGGGTGCAGCCGCTTGGGATAACGGTATATGGATAATGGTATATGGAGGTTATATGGAGGATAACGGTATATGGAGGTTCCTTAAAAAATAAGCAAAGAATTCCCGTATGATCCAGCAATTCCACTTCCAGGCATATGTCCCAAAGAAGTGGAAGCGGGGTCTTCAGTAGGTACTTGTGCACCAGCGTTCACAGCAACGTCATTCTCAACAGCTATAAAACACGACCCAACGACCTTGGCCCCCCGTCAGGTCGTGCTGTGTGAGTGAGGGCTGCCCCTCCACTTGCCTGTGCGTGCAGGTGAAGGCGTGTTCATTCATATTTGCACCTTCTATCTCTGTGCAGAGCTCCTGGATCAATTCAGTTGCTTGGAAGACATCTTAGACGGGAAGGGGTCAGGGAGTGAAGGGGACAGAAGCTTGGTTAACATCAGTGCTGAAGTTCCCCACCGCGTTCCAGGAAGGCCACAGAGACTGTTATGCATTGCAAAGCTTCCAGACTGCTGGGTAATTAGCCGTGGGCCCCCTTGGTGCCCTGGCCTCCCTGGCCCCTCCCCTAGCACCCCCAGATCTCTCCATGAGCTGCATGTAAAGGGTCACCCGGCACAGCTGAGAGCCTCTGGAACCCTCCTCAGCCAACGCCCAAGCTGACTCTTGGGTGCCCCTGCCTTGCATGTTGTGATATATTTTGCAGTAAGAGCTCCATTTGTGTTGATGGTTTCAGGTAAGAACAGACAGCAGAGAAAATAATGCCAGCTAGGAGATCCACAGGTGCAGAGTACGCTGGCCTGAGCCTCTCAGGGCCCTTCCACCACGACCCAGCGGAGCCCTGGGCCCCGGCAGATGAGTTTCAGATGCCCACGCGCCGTGCAGAGGTGAGACCACCCTGGCAATAAGCAAACAGGGGGCGGCAGACTCCTGGCACGAAAGTGCTCTTGGCTCTGTGCCAGTGGGGTGAATCACACAGGGCTTTGGAAAGCTTCCTGGCGAACACGCACCTAGGACGGACGGTTTGTGACAAGGGCCGGCTGGAACCGGAACAGCCAAGCGCTGGAGGGAGCTCACCGCTCGGCCAAGGGCAGGCTTGTCCCACCTGAGCGGGCCCTGCAGAGCGGCAGCTCCGTCGCCGCAGCGCACTTCAGGTCATGCCAAAGCGGTGAGCACAAAAGGATGCATACTTGGCATTTTAAGGAGGAGAGCCATCGCTCTTTACCGTCAAATGCACACTCCCGGGGTAACCTCAGGCTGGTTTGGACATGCAGGATGGGAGGCAAGAACCGTAAAGATGGTTTACAGGATTGATTCAGACACAAATTAGTGCAGTTTGTCAGATACCGCACTACTGCCTTGCACAGCACGTTTTCCAGGGCAGAGGCCATTAGGGGCTGGAAACCATGGCTAGTGGGGTGAGAGGAACGTCTCGTACCGAGGATCCACTCCACACGCACCGGGGGACGCAGTCCTGGGCCTCGTACTGGTACCCAAAGCTCAGCTCGTCCAGCAGGACGGGGCTGCTGGCGTCCAGAGCTGTGGGCAGTGTGAGAGATAAAGTGTCACACTCACAGACACACCTATACACACACACACACACACATACGCACTTACATACACACACTCACTGTGAGGCCACGAGAGGCTCATGCCTGGATGGCGTATAGAAATAATGAGTTAACGTGAATGTGGTTTCAAGCATAGACACTGATTTCAGTTCTGAGTAAGGGATGAAAGTCGGCTGAACTGGGTTAACTCCGACTCAGACAGCCTTTCTGGTAAAGAAAGGCTCTATTTTCATGCCAAGCGGGCGGCCTGGGCAGGACGAGCTTCCTGAGGCTTTGGCGGCTCCCCCTACCGCTCCTACCCCCACGTCTGGCAGCGTGGAGCTGCGTGTACTCACACGTCTTGCTGACTCCACCTCATTCTGTTCTCTTAGAAGGAACTTCAAGCTGCTGCATGAAAATTCCATGTTGGTGACGGGAAAACGAAGCAAAGCCCCAAAGCCGCTTTCCCGACCAGCTTCCCGTGGTTGGGGGCGGGGGTCCTACAGGAGGCTGGGAAGCTGGGGAAGCTTTCTTCCTTCCCTGCTGGCTATCGGCACTTACTGATCTATTTACTTGGAGGAGAAAAGAGCTGACAAAAGAGACTGTCTCCCGAATTCTGTGTTGAATAAATCAGCAGAGCGCACCCCTCCGGAGAAGAGGGGCGGCCCTCAGGGCATCAGGACCATCACCCCCAGGCCCTTGAGGGAAGCTGCTGCTGGGGGGGCGGGCGCACCTCGAGGGCCCGGATGTGGGTCCCCCGGAGGCACAGAGCCGGAGAAACCCCAGCAGGCCCCGCAGGCAATGACCCGCACCCCCTGCTGTGCTGGGGGTCTTCAGGGCAGTTCGGCAGCTCTGCATCTTCCCTGACTTTCTCCACCGGTTCAGGGTCCTGACCGCTCCCTCCATCACATCCAAAGGACAGTGAGCTGGCCCGACGGGGCCGGGCCCATTGCCCTGGGCAGCCACCCCTCAGGCCCCTCCTGTCCCTCGCATTTTCCTCCCCGTCCTGTCCTCTCTCTTAGACGATGTCTTAACTAGTGTCTGGAGCTCCAATTTCCCTTGAGTTCGGCATCTCAGACTCAACCAAGCCCCAGCTGAGCTCAGGGGCTCTCCCATCCCCTCGGGTGCCCCTCCCCCATCAGAGGTACCATCAGGCAGGAGCACAGCTCACAGCCCTGCTACCCTCCCCCAGGCCCCGCATCTGGTTGGTACCAAACCTGACATCAGTCCCTTTTCCACGGTCCCTCTCCTGCCCCTTTCCTTCTGTTTCCAAGGGAATTTTCTGACTCAATGGACTCCTACCTGCCCACCCTGCCCCACCAGAGACTGTCCCCCAATAGTGTAGAGCACAGCTGCTACCAGGGGTCCCCCAGGATAGGTCTGCTCATGTCACACATGCTCTCCAACACACGTGCCTGGGCATGCACACACACACACCACACGCCACTCACCCACACGACATACACCCAACACACACATACACAACCACCCTCCCCCAACGCACGTGTACACACATGCGCGCACACACAGCTCTTCATAACATTCAGAATAACACCTCTAAACAATGCCCAGCCTGGCATGCAAAGCTCCCACGGCAGCTCCAACCCACTTACCCAGCCTCTTCTCCCACAAGCCCCCGATCCAAAGATGACACGTTGAGGCACTATTTGAAATGAGCCCATTACTTGCAGTGGAAGGAAGTTTTCCATGGAATACTTTGCGGTTGCTCGTCTGTTCTGTAAACAACAACAAAAGCTGTATATATACACACCCACAGAGGTACATATACACAGACATGTGCGAACTAGATATTTTAATGTATTCTATAGGTTTCTATGTAATATATCTGAATGTACAAAGAAGGTGAAATTGCTCAAATGCTGGTTCCCCACCCTTGTCACCTTTGGGACGGTGGCAGGGGTGAGGATGCTGTCGGCACCCCCGTCTCGGCTCTCAGCACAGTGGCTGTAACCCCTGATCTGCTCATCTGTCCCCGACTGGATGGAGGTTCTTGGGGCGGGCCACAGCTTCACCTGCATGTTGTCAGGGGTCATTGTGAGGCCGGGCACAGAGCCAGCGCTCAGGAACGTGTGTGGGTGGAGCTGGCATCTCCTACAAGATACTGTCCTCAGCGGGACCTGGGGAGCACCCTGTACTGGCGGGGGTGGTGGTGACAGCGTGCTCAGTGATGTGGGCGTGGCCTCCAAAACCTGCATGTGCCAAGGTGTCATCTTTGACAGTGACTTGCAGGCAAGTTTCAAAATCCTTCAGGCAGAATGCTTTTTTGGGTGTGTGTGCTTTCCTCAAGCCGCTGTGGACTCCTTGAAGACACGGAGCATCGGGGAGAAGGCCAGGATCCTGATGGGGTTTCAGGCCTTAGGCCTAATTGCCCCCAAACTCCTTCCACCGCTAAGCCTGTCACAGTGTCCGATTCATCCCCTTGGGCTGCTGGCTCACAGCCACACGTTGGAATCACCTGCGGAGATTGGTCCTGACACTGGAAGCTTCCACCAAAGAGTCTGGTTAATGGGCTGCGCTGGGCCTGGGCACCCATCTTTTAAAAGTTGCCCCGATGACTCTGATGGGCGGTTGGGACTGAGAACCTCGCTGAGGTACCAGGAGCCGCAGAGCCTCCCGACCCCTTCCCGGGTCCCCAGGAGCGTCTCTGAACCTGTTCCAGAGGGTCAAGTCATGAAGGTGCTGACAGCACCTGCTGCTACTTTCGTTTTAAAATCATAAATGAACAAAATAGCTCTTCAGAGATTTCCCCTTTACTACTGGACAGCTTGCAGCTCTGAGAACTCAGGAGGGAGGCCCCGTGGCGGCCGTGGAGGAGGGATGGGACTTTGTCACCCAGTTCGCTGAGAACAGCAGGCCGCGCTGCCTCTCCTGACAGCATTTACGTGATTTTTCTTCTCAGTTTTACACTGTGTAATTCATGCCCGCAATGGGCCATTGGTTAAATCAACAAAGCATTTGGAATACAGACATTTAAATCCAAGTTTATGAAGAAAATAACAATCATTCCTCACATAAGCTTCCAAAATTTTACCAGTTACGTTCAATACATTGAAATTCTTACAGGATGTCAGTTCAGGATCTCCAGACCATTGTCTAAAAGAGAAAAAACAGTAATCATTGTATCCAATTGCTTTTCCATTTATCGAAATTAAAATCTAACAAAAGAAACACCCTCTCCCTTATCTTATCATTTTGAAACAAAATATGAAAATTCTTTAAAAATTAAGTCCATGGTCCACTTTTTTTTTTTTTGCGGTACGCGGGCCTCTCACTGTCGTGGCCTCTCCCATTGCGGAGCACAGGCTCCGGACGCGCAGGCTCAGCGGCCATGGCTCACGGGCCCAGCCGCTCCACCACATGTGGGATCTTCCCGGCCCGGGGCACGAACCCGTGTCCCCTGCATCGGCAGACGGACTCTCAACCACTGCACCACCAGGGAAGCCCCATGGTCCACTTTTGATGCCCTTAACATGGTTAAATTTCAAGCTGCATTGTAATATTTGTTGTTTGCCCAAACCAAACACAATATAAAAATCATTTAAAAATTGGTTTGTCAAAAAACTGTGTGTTTGTTTTTGTATAAAATTAAAGTATGTTACATATCACAAGTCACTCGTGAAGAGAGAAAAAGTAAAAATGCATCTTACAAATTATGATCATCATTAATATTACATTAGAAATACTTTCTGACATCCTTTGATATCATATTGATCTGAAATAAGATACTAAAATTAACATGACTTTTGGCGGACATCATGTAAAAATTTTGTTTTAATTCTGAAGGAGTTTTCAGATTATATATTACATGAAAGGGGTGCATGGGTCAAAAACTTTGGGGAAATGACATCTCTTCCCCAACTTGATTATTTATCAGAATTACACAAAGAAACTTGTGGGCCCCTGCCCACCCCCAGCTCCATGAATCGGAGTCTCCAAGAGATGCTGGGGCACCTCTATTTTTTGTGGGGGCACTTCTATTTTTAATAAGCACCCCAGATGATCCTGGTGATGAGCCTGGTATAGAAAACTCCCATCTTGTCAGAAAGCAGGTCCCGAGACAAAAAAAAAAAGCCATAAGAGGAAGTGTCAGCTGGCAAAGCACATAGCTGGCAGAAGGAGGTTTGATGTGAGTGTGGTCTTGCCCTGGAAGGTCTTAGAAAACCGGCCTGAAGACACTGAAGGGATAGACCCAGGATTGGGTGACAGTTGGACCTACACACTACTGCAAACCCACAGACCCAGTGACTCAACTCTGATCCGTCCCTTACCGTGGAGCCTAGAGAAAGTCATTTGCCTCCGGCTCTTCAACTGTATAATGAGGATTAAAAAAAAAAAAAAAATCAACCTCCAAGGATTGTGCTAAGGGTTAAACGAAATCATTTGGGCAAAGCATTTGGCCCCAAAGCAGCTAACCCTAAGTGAGAACGCAAAGAAATGGAAATGACTTGGGAGAGTGATTTTGACTCTGCCTTTGACCTACCTCAGCGAAATTCTGATCGCAGTTTTTGCAACTGCAACCTGTCTGTTGTCCTATTCTTTTAGGGATGGACAGTTTCTTCATCGATCCCAGCTATCTGGGGTCCCACGCCGTTTCCGTCGGCTGGCACTTCAATCACTGAACTCTGTCTCCAAGGCTGCGAAATGGTTATTCTCTGGGCTGATCAAGTGAAAGCATCTCAGCGAAGGGGGCTAAACAATGCTGTATTAAGAGCATAGTTCCTGCAAGGTTCTCTGGGTGAAGATGAATGTTCGAGAGAAAGGGGAGTTTATTCTCCAGCCTCCACTGAGCAAGCAGAGAAGTTGGGCTGGGGGTAGGGGGCCACTCATGCTGAGATCTTTGATTTATTCTCCCCACAAGGCATGCTTTCATTTAACATCTTCCAGAGATGAAAATGTAATCGTTAGCTCAGCTTACAAATTGGAGGTGCGGCTCTAAAGCCTGGAGAATAACTCAGTGGAAGCACACAGGCTGGTGGTGAGATTAGAGGTGCAACATTCAGACATCGCACAGAATAAAATGCATATTCAGGAAGCTGGAGATGGGGTCCCATGCGGACCAAAACTGTGTTATGCAAATACAGTGTGTCTGTATTAGTCAGGGAAGTGATGCAAAACAGGAAGAAAGCAATCTCGAGGTCTTTGTGCTCCTTAAAGAAAAGATGTGGCTGCTCCAGAGCTGTCCCCCTGAGAGGATGCCTGGCTGTGCAGAACATGGACGGCTGGCTCTGGGGAGGCACCTGGGAAAGACCCCCGCCCGGCGCTGAAGATGCAAACAAACGGCACACTAGGGTGAAAAGGGGGGAAAGAAGGACACGGTTATTTTCATCTTCATCCTCGTCGTTCGCACAGTTCCTCTCAATCTATTGTGAGAGCTGACTGTGTTTTCCTATCTCTTCCTTTCTTTCGGACACAATGCTCTAGACTGCTGAAAATTAGCAGTGCATTTCAGCAAAACTCTTATGGCAAAAGTTTACCATGTGGTGTTCATTCTTTTCATCTGAAGAATGAAATTGGAAGTTTGGGAGATTCCTGTTCATAAAGTGACATACCCATAGCTTCTCTCCTTGATGAGTGTTTCCCCTAGTCAACAAGCTGACTAAATGCAGGACAAGACACGTGTATGTGAACTTTATAAAGAGAACAGGAGGTATTTGCTATGACAAATTGAATGTGCTGCTCTAAATTTACTACACAGGTCCCACATGGGGGCCCCTAGAGATATCAATCTGTAAGTGAGCTCATTACCACAGAGAAAGGTCCCTTAAAATGGGGGAGAAAAATTGGTGCAGAAATGAATGGTCTGACGTCTGGCTGTGCAGCAAATACCCCAAGCCTTATCTCCAGGGTGCATTCTAGAAAAGGAATGGACAGCACGGCCATCTACTGAAAACGAGACAGGGCTCTAAAGAGCTCACACGGGTTACAGTCAGGGGTGCGGCAGCAGTATACTGCTTCGTCTGCCACAAATTTCTTCCACTTTGAAATGAAACCCTGGTGGCATTAAAAATTGATAGATGAACTCATCAGAGATACCCGACCAGCTTCTAGAATATCATCTTCCCTCTCTCCCAGTCCTCAAGAGCCAGGAATTCCTGATCTCTTGGGCTAACAAATCTAAATTTAAAAAAACATAAAGGAAGACTCACAGACATAGAGAACAGACTTGTGGTTGCCAAGGGGGTGGGGCTGGGGGAGGGCTGGACTGGGAGTTTGTGATTAGCAGATGCAGACTAGTACATATAAGATGGATAAACAACAAGGTCCTACTGTAGAGCACAGGGAACTATAGTCAATATCCTGTGATAAACCATAACGGAAAAGAAGATGAAAAAGAATATACATATATATGTATAACTGAGTCACTTTGCTGTACAGCAGACATTAACACAACATTGTAAATCAACTACAGTTCAAGAAAATTTTTAAATAAATAAATAAATAAAAATAAAAAACATAAAGGAAAACCCAGACCACCTGGTTACTTCTCAAGATCCAGAGGGATTGTTTACCTTTTCTGAAGAAGCACCAAAAGTTCAGACAAATTCCTTCTCATTTTGGTGCTGTTCTCACCAGATTTATGACCCGACAATAAAAAATCTGTTGAATCAGTGAAGGAGTGAATGGTGAAAATAGATGGACATGTGACAAGGAGGGATTTTTACAAGGAAAGGGAGATTGTGTTGATGAATATTTTAAAAAATTAAATTAGAGGGGTGAATAAAATGACACATAAAAAAAAATAACTGCTTAATTGGGTAAAGAGTCATAAGTTTTGAACCTGGATCTATAATCAGTGAACTGAAAAGAAAAAAACAAAAAACCAACCAAACAGAAAAAGCCTTCTCTTGAGATCACCAGTAAAGTCACAAGCTTTTAGGAGTTTCATTTCCTTAGGAAGTGTGCTCATTCATACCACGTTGTCATAGAAACATTTTTAAAAGTGTTTTCCGGCCATTTTGTTGTTTCACTAAAGAAGCAGGGGACCACCAAGTACTGGATTCAGAGGAGACAGAAAAGTTCCCTCCTGCCCACTCCCCACAACTGAAAGAATTCTGGACCAGTTCTTTGACTTAAGAGTTCCTGGAAGTGCCTTTTGTTTGAAAACACTGACTGTTCCTCCCAGCTGGGAGCCAATTCAGAGGAAAAGTTCAGCTATTAAGGAACAAACCTTGCAGGCAGAAGGAGGTGGACGGTGCAAGCTTCCTGTACGATGCAGCATCTAATGCGTGATCATTTGGAATATGTGTAAATATTTTTACCCACCTTATTAAAATGCTTTTAATTCTAGATTTGTATATAACAGTTAAATGGTGTAAAAAATGGTCTAAATAATGTTTTCCTGTGAGCCTATGACTTAAACAGGGTATTCCCAGATTCCATGTCATTTTCCCCGATGGTCACCCTTCCTCATTTCTTATGCCTCTTGGGGTGAAATGAGCAGCCCGAGCAATGGGAAAATGAGGTGATTTAGGTAATGCTCGGTTTCTGCCCCAAATCCTTAGCTGTCAATTTCGTTCTTTTATTCGTTGTTTTGGAAGCCACTTTAAACATTTTTTGGAATGAGGTTGCTATAATAAGTAATTGAACCCTTGGTATGTGTTTGTATTCCAGGAAGAATTGCATTTTTCTAACATGGGACTTTAAATTGTTGGGATAAATTGGAAAACAGTCTCCTCAATTCCATTTGCTCTCAGTTTGAAAGATACTGACTACATGTCAAAACCCGTTTCCCTGAAAGCGACCAAAAACGCAAAATTAATCACCAAGAGCTATTATCATTGAAGACTAGACAGTGCCTAATATCCAGGAGGTCACGGTTACAGGGGTGAAGTACATGGAGATCACGCAGATCTTGGCCGTTTGCCTGGAACAGGGCCACACTGCCACCCAGGTAGACCAGTTCTCCCAGGGAGATGGCCTTTAATAAAACCATCCTGCAAGGGACAGTGCGGGCTCCACCATGGCAGCTGCTTTGGGCGGAGTCTGTCTTTCAAACACGGTACACTAGCAAACCCAGAAAGCAATCTCACTTACTGTCAGACCGGGATCTGCTGACATTGAACTTGGAGGGTTAGGAGTATAATCAGACTCAAAGGAGGTGCCGGTATGCTGAACTGTAAATAGATTATTAACAAAGAGCAAAGCTTGACAGAGCAGTCTGCAATTGCTTACCTTCTAAACTGCAGCTCAGCCCAGAGTTGGACAGCAGACTAGCACTGGTTTTCTAGAATATATGTATATATGTGTATATATGTATATATACATATATATCTCTGGGGAGGCGATGGAGGAAAGTCCCTCAAGCATGAACTTTCCACACACACACTCTCTTCTCGCTTAGAGGGTCAATAGAAGCAACTTAAACAATTTTAATTAAGAAGGAAGCAAATGTTCCACATATCCTGAGCTCATCTTCAATCACTGGCCCGAATCGGATGTTTTCGGAAAGCAGTGGTTCCTCCATCTCTTTAAAAATTTATTTACTTATTTTTTCAATCTTATGACTTCTGCTCTGGGCCAGCTGAGGCCAGGTCGTCTGGAATGTTTGAGTTCAGGAGCACTTGGGAAAAGAAACTTCCATTATTTTACTGTCTGGGTGAGTGTCAGAACAATTCGCCATAACAACTAATACAAATGTACTTACTTCTATAAAAGTCAACTCCTTGAACCATGACATGGGCATCTGTGCCGTTGCCCTGAACCTTTAATTTGGTTTCAGTTCACTGAATGCTTTGTGCCTGTTTAAGCCCCATCAGTGAGGCACTCACAGTCCTGAGATAACGGATAGCAGAAAGTTGACAATTAGCTGAAATACTTGGGATGTGCAGACAACCGAGTGAAGTCACTCGGGCTGCCACGTGGAAGTCAACATCCAGGCTGATCAGAGAGTCAGAGAGAAGAGACTAAACTCAGAGGCTCTATGAACATGGCCTTGCCTGCACTGCGCCCATCTGGGAATGAAAATACAAATGTCCACAAAAGCCAAAGAGGAAATCAGGGTGTGGGTATCAGCCTTAGAAAGGAGGGTGGTGCAGTGGTTGAGAGTCCGCCTGCCAACGCAGGGGACACGGGTTCGTGCCCCGGTCCGGGAAGATCCCACATGCCGCGGAGCGGGTGGGCCCATGAGCCATGGCCGCTGAGCCTGCGCGTCCGGAGCCTGTGCTCCGCAACGGGAGAGGCCACAGCGGTGAGAGGCCTGCGTACCGCAAAGGAAGAAAAAAAGAAAAAGAAAGGAGGGTCACCTGTGACTCCTGTGTATGATAACTTCAAACATGATCTTGATGGACATTTCCTCTCATTTCCTTAGACTCACACTCAGGAAGAACTCGAATTGTCGTGTCAAAAAGGCGAAGAGAAACAAGGGTCTCCCGCCCCAGAAGGATGCTCTTGAGATTCCAAAAGGAAGGACACAGTGGGGCAGGAGAAAGAGTTTATGCCTTGGAAAGAGGGGAAAGGAAGAGGCTGTCACCTGGGGGTGTGGCCGGGAGCGTGGCAGTAGGGATGCTCTGGAAGGTGGGTGCGAAGTGAAGTGGGAATCCAGAGGACAAATGGCAGCCGGCACACACCGCCCCGTGGAAGCCACGCCCATGGGATTGCAGGTGGTCAGGAGCTGCTCGTTCTGTCCTCACCAGCTCAGGAGCCTCATGGACCCCTGCCTGCGCTCTGCTGAGGACAGGACGCCTGCCTCTCCAAACACCTGCTGAGCCCCAGAACTGCCCCATATTTCCTTTCTTAAATGGCCCAAATCATATAATTTCCCCCCAAAGTAGGTCCTTGCTACTCAGCAATGCCGTTGGGGACAAATCAAGCCCCTCTATGTGGGTGAGACTGAGTGGCCAAATACATCCGCCCTTTACAAATTTCTGCTCCTTTCAATCAAATTTATAGACACGTACTTAGTCCACATCTTTTCAGAAACATCTGCATAAAGTGAGGGGCAGTGGGATTCAGCCCTGGTCTTCTTACCTAGGGATTCTCTCTCACCTCGTGCTAAGCGGCCGATGGTGTGAGTGGATATGGAAGCTGCACAAAATTGACGGGAGGCTGGGGCATATAGACATGATCGGATGTCAAAGGACGTGAACATCGACCCAAACCTCCCCCCTTGATTTCTTGAACAAGCCGGAAGTACCTCCGTCTCCTTTTCATTCACTCATAGAATGAAATGTGCCCAGGGTACCAGTCTAGACTCTGGGTTGTGTGATGCAACCAATGCAGATATATCCAGGACAACATCTCTACCCCCAGGAGCACGAATAACTTTACAACCAACATTCACTACAGTTAATTGATCATTATTTACTGTAACGTAATGTTTTACAGTATGTAAATGTAAAAAAAATTATACACTGAGAAGTGTAAAACTCCAGCAGCCCTTCCCAACAGGATTATTTCATGCTGTGACTAAGACAGAGAGTCTTAAACAGTCTTGGGTTTTCATTGAGTTTTTTCAGCATCACGTTAAAAAATGGTGACTTAAGTTTATGTAAACACCTCAGCTGCAGCGGGGAAGTCTGTTACTCAGGACTTAAGCAACAAGTTCCATCCTCAGAAAAGGGGTATCGTGGAACGGTATTACAGGTGGCAAGAACCCACAGAGGTGAGATCAGCGGATATGAGATTAGGATTCCTTGCAAGTAACAGGGATGAGAAGGAATACATGGACGAAAAGACAAATTCAGAGAGAATTCACGTCCCAGTGAGGCTCAGTGGTCATCTCCAGCCCAACCTTACTTTATAGTCTGGAAACGGAGACACTGAACACAGTGACGGATTACAGTACAGCCAGCTCAGCGTCTGTGGTGATAAAGCAGAAGTGACCAAGAGAGAATCTGCTTAGATGAACTTTTAAGTTTCCTTTGAATTACTGCAGTAATGCTCGCCTATTGCA
Organism: Delphinapterus leucas; assembly: GCF_059928025.1. NCBI lineage: Eukaryota > Metazoa > Chordata > Mammalia > Artiodactyla > Monodontidae > Delphinapterus > Delphinapterus leucas. Next base: position 2,505,725 of record NC_143138.1, on the reverse strand, counting down.
TTAAATTTGGAAAGCACGAAAAGTGCACAAAGGAAAATAAAAAGTCTGTAATCCCATTCCGAAGGGATGACCACCATGAACCCCTTTTAGATGGCTTGATGCATGGGATTTGGGTCTCCAGGAAAATATGGATTTGATGATAAGACTATGAAACCCTCCCAAATGTCTCGTTGCTGGGAATCGAGGGACGGCGTCGTTTTGGTGGCTCAGTCATTCGTTTCACTCACTTTATTCATTTAGCACATATCTAGTGAGCATTTATCACGTGCCAGGCACTGTGTTAGGCACTGGGTGTGCCAGTATGTACCAGTATGAAGGAGACGGTCATTGTCCCTGTCCTCGTGGGGATGACATTCCAGCCAGGAAAACATAATTAACGCTTAGTTACAATCATGAACGATGAGGACACCGTGAGATGGTACAACGGGTTGCCCGACACCAGGCTTGCTTTGTCTGGTTGAAGCTAGAGTCAACCTTGCTACTCAGAGCGGCCTCTGCAGAAAATGAGCTCCGGGGCCTCCTGGGAACTTGTCAGAAATGCAGACTCTCAGGCCCCACCCACTGAATCAGGATCTGCTTTTTCACAAGCTCCCAGGGGATTCGCAGGCCTATTAGGGCTTCAGAATCACTGTTCTAAAGGATGTGGGACTCCTCAGTCCAGGGGGGCATTGGGGCAGGTAAGGCCCACCAGGCCCGCGAGCCTGACACCCACCGTCCGCATAGGAGATACTTTGGAGCCAGCAGAGGAAGCCAATGCGGCTGGACCACAGCCGGAGGAGGCTGTGGGGTCAGCCGGGAGGCCTGGGTCTGCGGCCAGCCCTGGGTCTGGGAGCACTTCAGCCCCTTTTGGAGCCCCAGTTTCCTCACCTGCAGGGGCAGCTCTCCTCCCTACCCCTGAGGGCTGACATGAGCGTCGGACCAGTCACTGTGCCGAAAGCATTCACAGCGCTGAGGCCTCACCACTGCTTTTCATTTGATGAGGGAGGAAGGAGAGCTATGTTTGCAGGGCCTTCACTGCCCCGCCTCCCGTGGGCGGAACTCAAAGTGAATTATTCCTCAGCCACGAAAAGGAAGGAACTAATGCCTTTTGTAGCGACATGGATGGACCTAGAGATTGTCCTACTGAGTGGTGCAAGTCAGACAGAGAAAGACAAATGTATGATATCGCTTATATGTGGAATCTTACAAAATGGTACAAATGAACTTATTTGCAAAAGAGAAACAGAGTCACAGATGTAGAAGACAAACTTATGGTTACGGTGCCGGGGGAGATAAACTGGGAGACTGGGATTGACATATACACACTGCTATATATAAAACAGATAACTAATAAGGACCTACTGAAGAGCACAGGAAACTCTACCCAACACTATGTAATGACCTATATGGGAAAAGAATCTAAACAAGAGTGGATGTATGTATAACTGAGTGACTTTGCTGTACGGCAGAAACTAACACGACATTATAAATCGACTGTATTCCAATAAAATTTTTTAAAAAATCACGGTGCCCCTGTAACTAGTTTACCCAACTCATCACAAGCACAGGCAGTGATGGAAAAGACACTCTAGCTCCAACTTTGCATATGGCGGCGGTAGCATGGGGATGGGGTGGTTATGAATTGTGGAACAGGTGTGGTTAGGGCCCCGCTGCGGCCAGGAACGCCTCCCCAGCCCTGTCTAACCTCCTGGCTTGAGCCCCCAGCTCCCTACCATGTTTTCTGATGCAGAACGAGGGGGACACGGAGGGTGACCTGGAGTGACCACCAACCTTTGCGCTTTCTTTTCTTAACTGTGAGTGTTAGGGAGCAAGGACAGAACTTACAAAACAACTTAAGCCCAAACAAAACAGCCACAGGAGAAAAGTAAACAGAAAAATGATCATCCCTTCCAAAGTAAAGGCCTTGAATTTCATGAAGTCTTTCTTTTATTCCCATTTGTTACTCTTAAGAATCAGATTAAGTATCTGGTTTCCCAAGCGCTTGCCTACAACCAGGGCTCCTCCTCCGACACACCTTTGTAATTCTACCCACCTTGGCAGACAGGCAGGTGACCCAGAGAGCTTTGTTCCCCCATTTCACATTGTATTATGTAGCCTCAGGCACCAAGCTACCCAGTCAGCCCGATTTACAACCTGAAACCACTCGTCTTTTCTGTGTCTGTTCCTGACGTTTATGCAACACAGGTTCTCAGAGGTGTACCAGCACACTGCCTGCCCTCTATCATTTTATTTGTCCTCACAGCAGACATGGACTTCTTATATTTTTTGTGTTCAATTCCTGATACATGGAGAGGCAAATCCAGGCAAAGAGAGTTCAGGTGCGCCGTGTGAGATGACACACTGGACTTGGTGGCTGGGCTGGACTAGAAGTTCTAGTACTTACGTCAGAGATTCTCTCATCATCGTCATCATCTAATATTTAAGTAACAGAAAAAGCCTGAGAAGAAAAGCTCACTAGGACCTAATCCCACTTCCCAGAGTCAAGCACTGGGCACACTCTGGCTCTTTACTTCCAAACTCCCACAGCGCCGAGATACCCCTTTAAAACGTTACACAAGTAATACGTGCATCCATTTAATTCAGAAATGTACACAAGAACACTACAGATAAAGCAAAAGTCCCTGCTGACATCTTCCCATCTTGACTTTGTTCACTACCCCATAGGCACCTTGATGGATTTGGCAGATATCTTTCCATTTAGTATTGTTTTGTCATATACGTCTATATAACTGTGCTGTACCCATAGTCATTTTCGTTGACAGTTTTTTTCCACTGACATTTTGTTTTTGAGATCTATCCACACTTTTAGGACTGATTCATCTTCTGTGGCTGTATAGTATTCTATCACATGTATGTGCCACTAATTTATTCATTCCACTTTTTAAAAGTATTTTTTAATTGAAGTATAGTTGATTTACAATGTTAGTTTCTGCAGTACAGCAAAGTGACTCAGTTATACACACACATATACATTCTTTTTTATATTCTTTTCCATTATGGTTTATCCCAGGATATTGAATATAGTTCCCCGTGCTACACACTAGGACCTTGTTGTTCATCCAGTCTATATTCCATTCCACTTTTGATGACCACTTAAGTCCTTTCCACTTTCTCACCGTGGCAAACACTGCGCATTTCTCTAAGTGCCCGTGTGGAAATGTTTCTCGGGACTTACTCCTAGAAGAGGAATTGTTGGGTCACAAGAGGAATTGCTGTGCACTTTCAGTTTCAACAACAACGGCCAAATTGCCTTCCAAAGAGCTTTTTCCAACCCGGACACCCCGAATCAGTGCGCGAGGGTACGTGTCTCTCCATAAGCCGGCAAAAATTCCTGTTCTTGTCAGACTTCCCCAAGTATAATTTTCCAGAGTTAAATACGACTCTCAAATCTTTCCACAAATATGGCATGCACATGGGCCAAAAGTTTACTCACCTCATTAACTAATGAGGACATTTGTAAGATGAAAAAGCTGGTTCAAAGACCATTTGGGGAAATGGTTTTACAGAGTCCTTAACCTATATTAAAATAAGATTGCTAGGCTAGATATAAACATGGTTAATGTCCTACAGGGAAATAATTATAACCTTTGAAGTTACCTTTTCTTTGGGGCAAAGATTATTTGCATCTCTACCAGGCACAAATCTACAAGTTGGTACATAAGCTTATAGAGACTCAGCTTTTCATTAATAGTAAACAGCAACATCAAACAACAGAAACTTCTCCTAGAAAAGTAAGTAATCCTTGGGCTTTTAAACAATGCTTCAATACGAGGTTGAAAGTAGCGCCATCCTTTTGGTCTTATTTTCAGATTTTGGATAATTTCTCTTAATAGATTAAAAAAAATCTGTATCAATACAATGGATTAAAAAGTGGCAGTTCATTGTGTTTTACTCGGAATTTCTGTAATGATTAGTGACTTTTGGGCCGTTGTTATTTTTACTTTCTAGTTCCAGGTCTCTTTAACAAACAAATATTGCGGACAGGAAAAAGCTTCCTTCCCTTTAGTGACCAGAGTGCCTGGCACAACTGAAGAGCAGCCTCACGAAGTTAGGTCTCCTAGGCAACAGGGAAAAGGAGACCTGACTGCTCCTAGGATAGATCTATTGGATGCATAAAAACACCTTCACTGTGGTCGGAGAGGTTCTGCTCAGCCCAGCGGCAGTGGGAGAGGGGGTGTGTACCCAGGGAGGATACGATGGGGGGAGACCTCAGTGGGGCTTTGTGGGGGACGGCAGAACTCAGCTCTGCCCGCTTCCTCAGCCTCTACCCTCAGGTCCCTCCTGCGGACTAGGTGGTGAGTCCATCAGTTACCAGCATTTACTGACTGTCGCCAGGTTGGGGTGTCTCCAGGTTGTGGAAAACACCTTCTCTTCCCAGTTCACAAGGCAAACGGGAGGTAAAGATAAACTTGGATGAACTTTGAAGGTCTGATATGGGCAAGTCACTGGAGCAGTCTGAGTAAAACCTGGAGGCGGTGATGTATGTGCGTGTGCGTGTGCGCGTGTGTGTAGCAGTGAGACACACCTCGCGGTCTGGATCGAGTCACGTGACCGACAACCTGCCCTCAGGCTGGACCGAGTCACGTGACCGACAACCTGCCCTCGGTCCCCATCGTTTCTGCGCCCTAGCTGGGCTTTCGATACTTTCCAGGAGCGCAGAGCGCTTAGGGGCCTCGCCCTGGCTCTGCCTCCCCAGCCTGGGGCGATGTGAGGTCACCCGAGACCCTCTAGAACCAATTTCCAATACTTGAACTAACGGGATTCCTTAACTATCGCTCGAAATTACCTCCCAATTAGGAGCAGCCTGAGGGGCAGGCGGCCGTGAATCCCGGTTCTCCACGGGGGCAGCTTCCCCGGGTCCACTTCGAAATCTCTCCGGCTCACCAAGGGCCCCAGCTCACGCGGGGACGCTCTTTCCGAGGGGACCCTTTCCCACCGCCGGCCCGTCCCACTTCTTAGCAGGGGGTCCACTCTCATTTTGGGGGGACCCTGTGGCTGGCTGGCCCGGGCCTGCCGCGTCGTCTGTCCCACCGTGTCCCCATCTGTCCCCAGCCGCGTCCGCGCCGTGGCCGGGCGGTGGCGCGACTGGAATGCGCGGGGGACGCGGGGCGGGCGGCTTCGGCCTCCGGCCCGGCCCAGGGTAGATGGGCGGGCGGCGCGCGGACGAGAACCTGGCCGACAGCACCGGCGCCGGGTCCCCGGAGCGGGTGCGCCCCGCCCTCGCCCCCCTCCCGGCACACGTGCAGCTTCCACCCCCGCGGGTCGGGTGGGGCGCGCAGCCCCCCGACCCGACAGTCTCCGAGGATCGAGAAACGGAAAGAGAGAAGTCTCCCCGGGAGCCCGCCGAGCGCAGGCCAGCCCGCCCTCCCTGCCCAGTCTCGTCCGATCCCGGCCGGCGGCTCGGGGCCCGGAGGGGAGGGAGGGGGCGGGGCGGGGGCACAGAGGCGGGGCCGGCGCCCGGGTTTCCGCCCCTCCAGGCAGCCGGGGGTCCCCGCGGCCCCAGCAGCGCGGGCTCGGGAGGCGGCGCGGGGCGCTGAGGCCAGGCCCCCCCTCCTCCGCTTGGCGCGTCCTCTCACCCGGAGGCGGGGAAGGCGGACGCGACCGCGGCCTCGACGTCGGCGGCCGCGCCGCCCGCGAAGGGAAGCGCCTTATAAGCCGCCGCTCGGCCGGACCCGCGGCTCGTCGCCGCGCCATCCCGGAGAGCTCGCGGAGGCCGGGCCGACCCCAGACAGACCCCGACTCCGGACAGACTCCCGACCAGCGCCGGCTCCGGACAGATCCTGGATCTGTCCGACTCCGGACAGACCTCGGACGGACCCCGGCCCCGGACAGACACCCCGGCTCCAGACCGATCCCGGCTCCGGACGGACTCCCCGCGGACCCAGGCCCGGGCGGGCGCGCCCCCTGCCGGCCGGGGCATGCTCGGCCCGCGGCATGGCCTCGGCGGTGTTTGAGGGCACGTCGCTCGTGAACATGTTCGTGCGCGGCTGCTGGGTGAACGGCATCCGCCGGCTCATCGTCAGCCGGCGCGGCGACGAGGAGGAGTTCTTCGAGATCCGCACCGAGTGGTCGGACCGCAGCGTGCTCTACCTGCACCGCAGCCTGGCCGACCTGGGCCGCCTGTGGCAGCGCCTCCGCGACGCCTTCCCCGAGGACCGGCCCGAGCTGGCGCTCGCGCCGCTGCGCGAAGGTGGGCGCGGGCCCGGCCTGGGGCAGGGGGTCGGGGGGGCTCCTTTGAAGTGCAGGGAGGGGCGCAGGGGCGGTTATTAAGCGGGGATCGCGACATCCCGGACCCCGGCACGGGACAGGGACCCTCAGACCTCCGCCCGCCCCCGGGCGGTGAAGTGCAGTGGCTGGTGCGCAGGAGTCGGCGCACGGGGCCCGAGGCCGGCCAGACGGGAGTCCTGACCGTCCCCAAGGCGAGCCACCGGCCCGCGCCAGTGTCGGGCGGCCCCTGCGACTCCCGCCGCGCTGGGGTCGCGTCGTGTCTGGCAGCCCCCTCCGAGGCCTCCCCCGGCAGGGCCGCGCCTCTTGTCCCCGGTGACCGACAGCCCGAGTGCGCGGTGCCACGCGGCCTCCGTCGCCACCAGGGTGGGTCCGCATTCGAGTTTGATGAGCCCAGAGGCCTCCTCCCGCGCCTTGTGACTTTCCTGGCTCGCAGGGACTGGGTGGCTTCCCGTTTCCTCTCCTCGGCCCACGGGGCTGGCCTTTGGAGGCCGCGGAGAGGAAGCGAGAGGCTGAAGCTGAGGCAGGAGGACTGGGGTCCCCCCTGCCCCCTCCCACACACACGCGTGACCACCTGCAGCGCTGAGAATCTGGTGACACTTCCCAGCGCCTTCCTCTAAGCAGATCCCTGGGGCACTTTAGGGGGCATTTACTGAAGCTGCCCATCTGCCTGAGGTCTTGGGATAATCTCCACTCCGCCCCACGCCCCCCTCCCCGGGACAGCTCCCACCCCAGTGTGTGAATTATATGGGTAATTAGCTCATTCTCATGACACATTCTCGGGCAGACGCGTCACTTGGAAAGGCTCCCAAAGCCAGCACGTTTGCAGGCCCTGCTCCCCTGAGTCTCGCTTTCATGCTGCTCTGGAGGGAGTTCAGTATTATTTCAAGCATGGCATTAGTTTACCTTGATCTACTGTTTGTGTGTGTGTGTTGTTATTTATCAAATGGATGCCCAAATCCGGAAAGCTTAGATGAAGGAACGGCTGTTTATTCAGTGACTTACATCCTTTCTGGAACAAGGCAGGCCATAAACAAACAGGAGTCCCTGAGAGCTGGTGGAGGGCCTGCCCTCCCCTGCCCTCCCCCCGCCCTCCCCATACCCTCCCCCACACCCTCCCCCTGCCCTCCCCTGCCCTACCCCCATACCCTCCCCCCACCCTCCCCTGCCTTCCCCCCATACCCTCCCCCGCCCTCCCCTGCCTCCCCCCCATACCCTCCCCCATACCCTCCCCCTGCCCTCCCTTCTGCCCTCCACCTGCCCTCCAGGTCTCACTCTGTCAGAGGACCCCACTCAGCTGTGACTCCAGGCTCCCCACTTGGCTCCGCCCCTGTAACATAGGACCTGACACTCACTTTTCTTGTGCGGGCTGGAGTGCACCCTCAGTGTCCAGCAGTAGTAAGCCCTCCACAAAGGTGGCTTTTGTTGTCACCCCCAGCGGCTTCTGGTGAGGGTCATAGAAGGTGGGGAGGAGGGCGGAGCTTCAGTCGCCTTGGGATCTGGTGAGGAAACCACCTTACCCGGAGCACAAGGGTTAGGGTGCGCCGTGCACACGCACGCCCTGGGCTCTGTCCCTCCGCGCAGGTCGTGCCTGGTTGGTTCTGGGTTTGCGAGGTGTCAGCGCACCATCCGCAAGGAGACAGGAAGAGGGTGACCACCAGGGCGAAAACAAGGCGCAGAAGGGGTATGATAGCTGCTTTCAAGTGTCTAAAGGGAGAAAAATCAGCAAGAAATGGGTATTAGGTTTAGTGGGGGACATGCGGGGCGGCAGTCAGGTGAGGACCAGTTGTGTGTGAAGGCCTTTCGAACAGCCCACGATGGACTGTGGGAATGTCTTCTCGGCTGGAGTCCTGACCAGAGGGCCTCCTGCAAGGCCAGCTCAGCACCCCTGGAGGAGAGGAGGTGGAGGCCCGGGGCCGCAGGACAGGCGACCTGAACCCTCTGTCTGGTTCCAGGTTCTCTGCCTGGAGGCAAGCTGGCCCCTCCCCCAGTACTACCTGAGTTTGTTGTACACCCAAGGGAAGGCCTTTTCCTTCCTTAGAAGGAAGGAAAGTCCAGGGAAGTTGTTTGCTAAGTAAAATACATCGCCATAATGCAAAAGAAGCGTTCACCTTATTTCCAGGTGGATTTACTATTTGCATAAACAGATCGTCTGGACATACAAACCGTACACACAAAAGGCATCCAGATGTGTGTGCTGTTTTAGAGATGCCAGGTTTTCTCAGTGCAATTCCCCATCAGATTCCCTCAGTTTAAATTTATTGCATGTTTCTGGGCTGGGTTACATTGGCCCGCTCATCTCTTTAAAGAGCTTTGCAAGTGTAGGTTTGAGAACTCGTGCTGGCAGCAGGCTGGTAGCTCTTGTAAATGCAGGACTGAACACCTCCAGAGGGTGGGAGCGCCTTGGGTCTGACTTGCATCTTTGATTCTGCGTGCAGTGAAGGGGATGCGGAGCCCTCTGTCGTGGTCCCTGGAGTATTGCCGTGGGAGAGTGTTTCTGTGCAGAGTACTTTTCCTTGATTCTGCACACGCACTGGTGCTAGCCTTGGCTGTCTGTCTGTGGAACGTGTATGTTTCCTGGTGACACGTGCGCAGAGATATTTAAACCCCTGCGTGGAGTGGCGGCACGGGGCTCACTCGCCCACCTCCCTGGTCTTCTGTTTGGGCGAGGCTGCTCTCAGGACTAGTCTTGCTTCTTCTATCCTCTTCCTTGGCCTCTTGGCTTCTCACCTTATGCTCTTCTGCGTCTGGATCTGATATACCCGTCCTTCCTTTCTTGTGCCCCTGCCTAGGGGAGGGAGGTAGCTGCTTTCTGTGCATAGCATCTCTGGGTGACCAAGGTGTCCCCTTCTGCTCTTTCCACACTCTGACACAGGTAGGGCCGAGTCTTTGACTTAAATACCCTTTACGTAATACTTAACATGGTTCAGGGCTCCTGACCAGATGTGGCAAGGTCTCTTGCCTGTTACATCTCTCGTCTGGGAAGGTTCACACTTTAAAAGACAAGCATGCAGAATGTCCCCAATGACTGTTTGGGGCTCTTGGATTATTTTGATCCTTTTTAAAAAATAACACCTGTTTCAGGCCTTATGAAGTCATCACTGTAGAAACAGATCCTATTTCCAAAGTAGGCAGGTGACCTTTGATTCCTGATTACTGTCAAATCAACACATTGGTTTTATATTCACTCAGCAAGTATCTACCAGATGCCTCCCCTGCACCATCATCTTCTAGGTGCTGGGGATGCAGCAGTGAACAAAACAGACAAACCCTGCCCTCATGACTCTATATTCGGGGTGGGGGAAATCCAATAATAAAGAAGATAAGTTTAAAAAAATGTTAGATGGTTCTGCACCTTCAGAAGAAAAGAAAAGAGAGGAAGGAGAGGAGCTATGACTTGCAGGGGTAGGGAGGGGTTCACTTTCAGATGGGCTGGTCCAGAAGGGCTCAGAGGAAGTGACCTGAGAGGAGAGACCGGGAGGAAGTGGGGAGGAAGCGATGTAGGTGCCTGGGGAAGAGCTTCCAGCCAGTGGCCAGAGCAAGTGCAAAGGCCTTGAGGCCGGCGTGTGCCCGGCGGCCCTGAGTCCTGAGGGGGCCGCTGTGGTTGGAGGGGAGAGAAGGGGGTGGAAGCAATGGGAGATCGAGGTAGGGAGTGGGCAGATCACGCTCAGCGTGGGGCTCTTGTCGGAGATGGAGAGCTCGGAACGGGAGCGACCTGATGTGACGGGCACTCTGGCTGCTGTGCTGAGCATGGCTGGAGAAGGACCAGGGCGAGCCGGGGAGACAGGGAAGGTGTGAGAAGTGGTCAAACACGGACGCGTCTGGGAGGGAGTGCAGGGTCTATGGAGAGACCAGATGTGGGTGTGGGGAGCCTTGGGTGATGCAGGAAGCCCGCAGGGGGAGCTGATGGAGGGCCCAGCTTTGAACACGGTATTTAGTGTTTTCTCCAAATAAGGCCCCTCCTTGAGATCCTGTGCGTGGTGCTGGGGTAACGTCTGTTCACCCCTGTCACCGGGGACATGGATCTGCCTGCGTCTTCATAGACCTTCTGTTAGATGTGAGATGGAGGGGCAGAAGCGAAGGCGTCTGGCACCGACCAGAGAGGCCTGGGCGCAGGTCCGCCAGCCAGGACACCCCGCCTCCCCACGGCCCTAGGGGACAGCGCTCTGCTCCCAGGCTCTGCTCTCACGTGGATGGGGAGAAGCTCTGCGCTTCCCCGAAACAAGTGGGGGTAGATCGCCGTCTGGTCTGGGGGTGAACTGCAGAGCCCCGAGTTTCCTTTCTTAGTGAAAGTGGCTAAAAAAGAGCAGAGGCCGCCCACAGGTCAGGGCAGCAGATCAGGGGGACAGAGGCCACCTCTGTCCGGCCTGACGGGCCCTGCAGTGGGCCGGGGTCCTGTCCTCCCCCTTCACAGCCCCGCCCCGCCCCCATGCATGGCTTCCCTGGAGGGGCTCCTGCCCCTTCTAATGGGGAGAGGGGCAGTTTTCACTTCTCTGGGGCATTTTGGGTGTTCTTTCTGATTCACAGACCTATTTTCGAATCTCTTCCATATATAGGGCTGCCGGGCTCTGCCGTCCCCCGGGTCTGGTGCCGGCACCATCCCTCCCGGGAGCCGGCTGTCTCCTCTCTTCCTAAGGTTTTATGTTTCTTTCCCAGACCCACACCCTGCTGTCGCTCAGGCTTTGTTCCGAGTTCCCTGTCCGGACTCTCCTTCCTCTGTGAGGGACGGTGTGCCCTGCGGTCCCATGGTCTCATCCGTCAGAGCTCCGGCCGTGCCGTGGGCCCAGGTGGCTCGGGCTAACTCCCAGTCAGAGAAGGAGCGGCCAGAAACTCACAGAGCTTGTTCGCTCTGGAGCTTCTAGGCCTCGCTTACTTCCCACCAGATTTCCAAGGGGAAACTTGGTTCTGCATCTCAGCACCGGGACCGGCTGGTAGCATCTGGGTGCCCTCAGGCTGGCCCCCAGGGACACCGCTCTCCTTTTCTCTTTTTTAACCAGGCTGGGCCTGGTGTGCCTCCACTGTGTGTTTTTATAAACACTTTTCCAAACGGCAGGAGGTGTTTCTGGTTGGGAGCAGTCAGAACTAGGGGAGATGGGCGTGCAGCGGAAGGTAGCGGCGAAGCCCCTGAGGTACGAAGCAGGGCCGGGGCGGTGTGGCCGCTCCGTGAGGCTCGGTGCGGAGCTGCAGGGCGGGGCCGCGGAGAGGCTGGCCAGGAGCGATGAGCCCCGCGGACGAGCACGGGCGAGCCCCAGGCCCCTTGGTGTGGGGCGTCCTGCAGGGGCAGCGGCCGTCATCAGAGTACATAGGGGACAGTGAGCGAGGGCGCGGCATTACCAGGGGTTGATGTTGTCCCACTGAAATCGTTTTCATTGGTGCTTTTGTTCACTTTCACTTCCTCGGGTGACAGTAGGCATCCACCAGCCCTTTCGGTCGTCGCCACTGAAAAGATGGTCCCCATGTCCCTGAACGGGCCGGAGAAGCTTCCCCCCCACCCCGCCCCCGCCAGGCCCTGGATCCACATCCTCCCCGTGACGGGGCAGGGAGGGGGCTGAGGCGGAGGGCTGGACGCCCTTCTTTTCTGGTCGGGCCTGGGCCCCCTGGAACCGTGGCAGCACAGACAAGACGTGTCCTGTGTCACATAGAAGCACAGACCGCGCGCCGTGACGCTGTCCTCCAGGCAGGCCCCGCAGGGCCCCGCTCCCCCCGCCCCGACGTGGCTCCTGCAGGTGAACACGACCGCCCTGCTCCGCTGCCGACTCACACTGCAGGGCGTGCCGCACGTTTAAGAACAGGCACCTCCGTCGTCCTCTGCTGGCGTGTGACTTACAGTCAGTAGGAAACACGACGAGCGGCATTTGGACCGAGGGTGGGGGGAGGGAAGGAGCGGACGTGGGATTAAGGCTCTTACCACGGTGCCTACTCGTCACCAGAACCCCCTGCTTCCCGCAGGGGAAAATCCAGGCCCTGCGAGACTGGCGGACCCGCCTGGGGACACGAGGTCACGGCGGGAGGAGGTTGGGCTGAGCGGCCGAAAGCACCAGCAGCAGCTTTGGGACCAGGCGGGTGAGGATGCGGTGTCGGGCTGTTTCTGGCTCCCTCCCACGTGACTTGAGGCAGGTGGTTCAGCTCAAGCCACCGCTGCAGGGTTCATAAGCTGGCAGGGGTGGCATCTGCATGGCCGCCGCTGTGAGCGCTGAAGCCACGACAGAGCCATGCTGGACGGGAAGGCACCATGTGAGGCGGAGCTTCTGCCCTTTGCTCTGGGTAGGCAGCGTCCCCTCACCCAGAGCCCTCCCGGTGGGGGTGTGGCGCCAGCCCCCAGGTATGGCCTCCAGCCTCCCGTCCTAGGGAGGTGGGGACGGCGATGGCGCCTGAGAAACCGGGGAGTGGGTCACCCCGATACCTCAGTGGGACCCCTACCGACCAGGCCTGGGGCTTTGCTGGTCCAGAAATTGGGATTTGGTGCTTGGCGTGGGTCAGGCTCGGGGGCAGTTTTCCGGGGCAGATGCTCTCGGTGTGTATTTTATGTGAGAAATAGAGCTGCCATGGGGGCAGAGCCTGGGTGGAGAGCCGGGCCCCCCTTGGCCCCCAGGGGTGTGTAAGGCTTGTCTCAGCCCTTCTGGCCCGCTCTCGCCCTCACCCCTGCGCTGTAGGTTCCCTGCTGGGTTTTCCTGGTGACACCTCCCTGCGGTCAGTCTTGGCCTCGTGTCCGTCATCCTGGCCAGCATGTAGGGGCAGGTCTTGTCGCCCTGGTGCCCGCTTCGGGATCAAGTGCTTCCTGTTTTGAGAGCCTGGGACGGCTGGTGTTTATTCCCTAAATTCCTTCCAAGTTTTAAGACAGACTAGGGTGGAATGAGTGACTCCTTAGCCGTGTTGAGCCTGAAGCTTAGTAAGGAATTCTGCCTGTGGTGGGAGAAGAGCGAGGCGGCCGGAGAAGGAGGGGCTGGCGGAGGGATGTGGTGAGAGGCGGGCATCTCACAGGCCTGGGAAGAAGCGGAGGACAGAAGTCTTCCCGCAGCCCCTTCCCGGGGCCTCCGGACCTCTTGTCTTGTCTCTGCTCGTCTCTCTCCTCCGCCTCCTTTCCCTGCCCTGCTTCTCGTCCTTGCAAAGACGGGGAGGAGATGTTCCTGTCCATCAGTGTTGCCTTGGGCATCTCTGGGCCAGGGGAGGGTGATGGGGGAGGGGGACCGAGCCTTGTGTGCAGCAGGGTGGGCATGGGGGCAAAGGGTGGGACCCCCATGGATGGAGCCTGTGAGGTCAGAGTCGCCACGGGTTCCCAGGGAGCGAGGGCTGCATGGGGATGCTTGAGTTTAGCAGAGAATAACCACTTTGGTTGAGCTCAAGCTCATCGCTGAGTGAGTCCCTGCTGGTTTTATGTTGACTACCTATTTAGAGGACAAGTATTTACGAAGTAATCATTGAGAATTTTCCTGGAAATTTTAAAATATTTTATTTCCAAAATTTGTACGATCCTCAGCCTTTAAAGAATATATATCTCGTGACAGTGCCCTCCGCACCTCGCCCGAGCCGCCTGCTTCTCTGGGCTCTGCGTGGATGGACTTTTGAACTATGCCTTCTTTGGCTCAGTTGGAAAGTCCACATCACAGAAGATTTCCCCGGGGTCTGCCATGGGAGTCTCCTCTTAAGGGACTGGCATCCTCTGGGTAACGGACACTCCTTCCCAATTGACCCGAGAAGCATGCGTCTTCACTCCCAGAATTACAGCGGCAGAAGGCGCTCAGGGAGATTCAGCCCTGAGTCTGTCCCTGGAGGCTGGGACAGTCACCAGAGATGTTCAGTCCGAAGCCTCCACCCACAGAAGTAGGACGTGGGACCAGGTGCCTGAGGTTAGGACACTGGTCTGTGTCTGCTCCCTCAGCCTGATCTTTGTGCTGATACAGTTTGGGTTCAGTTTGGGTTCCGAGAATGAGTCAGGTGTTTGTGTTTGTATAAAGACCTAACCCAGGAACTGACAGAAGCTCGTTTGGAGTTCTCGATTTTCAAGGGTAAGCTAGTTTAGACAGAAGGGGTACTCTGGCTGCTCAAGGCTGAATTTCAACCCCCAAAGGGATGTGAAATTGACATACTGAAATGTACGTAGTCGTGTTATCAATCTTACAGTTTCAAAGTTTGGGGCTATATCTGGATAAATTTCTCACATCACAAATTGTGTAGAGTGAAATTTTTTAAAATTGAGATTATGTTAGTGATGATGCTTTATCAGAAATTAGAAAATTTCCTGGGGCTGTGAAGTCTTCTGAGTCAGTTTCCTTAGAACTTGGGTGTGGCGGGTGGACCGCATCCCTTCCCGCTGTCCTCGCTGGACTGCGTCCCGCGCCTTCCATGGACTGATGGCGCCTCCTGCTGGCCGGCCCTGGAACGGCAGCCTCATAACCAAGGGGGGGGGGTCCTGAGTTTTTCTGTCCAACTGCAAATTTACAACCATTTTATCCGCTTGCATTCTTTAGAATCACGATCTCAGATAGTAAAACTGAGTCAAACAAGATCCCCACAGTTTTCGTTCAATCAACCATATTTGGAATACAAAAGCTAGAAGTTCTAGATAATCCTAAATTATTGGACGTAAGCACATTTTTGAAAATGAAGTTTCAAATAGTTACTGTAAACAAGTGACATTTGGAAAAGCTCTGCCGGTCATCAAAAGCCAAAGCTCTTGGGTCACAAAGGAAGAATACAGCAGGTAGGACAGAAAGCCCCCCGACTGCCTGTACGTAGTTGAGCGTCTCCATACGCCGTCCGTCCTGGGCAATGACAGGCCCCAGATGTGGGCTCTGCTCACACTCCGTGCCTGGTGCTGTGTCATTTTGGGAATTGATGCTGATCTTGGGTGTTTCCAGCAGGTGTTTCGGTTTCCAACAGTTGTGAACTTGAGAAAGCTGATGGGGGCGGACCTCAGTGGGTTTGAGACATGAAATTTTAAAGGAAGATTTATTTCATTTCTGCACTGTGGCCTCAAAGCACAGTTTTGGGTTTGTTTGTTTGTTTGAATGTTTTCCTTCCGCATTTAGTACACCTCCCTGTTTAATGGGAAACACCTTTAAAACAACTGAAGGAGGGTGATTTCCAGGCCCAGGAGAGGAGGGAAACGTGGGTGCTGGCGTTGGAAGAGGGGCCAAGCCATTGGAAGCCCCGTAGCCAGTGGTGACCCCTTCCTGCCCTGATGTGGGGTGAGGGAGGGGCTCTGTGGGGGCCAGGTAGCCTTGGGGGCCGCCCCTAGATGGATGCCAGTCAGCCCAGCCGAATCCACAGCTTCACGAATCTCCACCTTTGATTCCCTCCTCAGGGAAGAGGTGAGCGTCCTTGTCATTCACATGGACGGGTTTCCTTGGGGAAAGGAGGACGTACCGTGGGAACGCTGAGCCCGATCGCCTTGGTTGTCACCCAGAAGCCACTATGCCACGGGGAAATAAATTATGAAGAAGGGCCCCCAACCAAAAGCCAAAGCTTAAAAAACTATCCCCTGTCACTCTGTTCTTGCAGGAGGGATTCCAGTGTGTTCTTTCGCCATGGAAATGTTTTCAGCCCCTCTTGTTTTGAAGCACGTTTTCATTTCCAGAGAGCACCGTTTGGCTTCTCCTCAGAAGCATAAAGGCAGGTGAAAGGCAACGATAAGTTTGCAGCTTCCACAGATAGAACCAAACCAGAGTGGCTGGCAACTCAGTGGGTTTGTTACCACCTCGGTCTTGGGCAGCTTCTCCTCTGAGGCCTGTGACCCTGAGCCTGCTGGCCGGGATCCGGCTGGGGTCAGTGGCGCCGAGAAGCCAGAGATGCGGTTGGCACCCGTAGGCTGGTGGACACACACAGATGATAACTTGTCCTTGACTCTGTTCTCTTGTGAAACTTTATTCCATCAACAAATGGCCAACGACCAGTGAATCTCCTGCGGGTGCCAGTGTCAGTGTCAGGCCCTGTGCTGACGGCTGACGACAGGAGGGGACCCTGGGTACCTCCTACACTCAGCTTCACAGGTGGGCTTGGGGAGGCCACAGGGGAGGGAGCAGGTCTGCTGCCGAGTGGTGAGTGCTGCAGAGGTGGGGTGGATGGAGCTCTCCCAGAGCTCAGAGCAGACGAGTCCCGCCTGGTGGGTGGGGGGCTTCACAGAGCAGAAGGCGTGTCCCAACCCACGTGGCCTTTAAGGGATGGTGGGATTTTCTCACTCGAGCCTGGAGGTGGGGGAAGGCCAGTGGGCATGGGTCCCCCAGAGGCAGTGCTGTGCGGGCATGGGGGCCACGTTCTGGTGCCTTGGACCCGTTCCTCGGGGTTGGGATGAGGATGTGGTAGTCACAGAGCAGCGGAGCTGGTGAGGTTGGCGAGGCTCGGACCCCCAGGGTGTGTGCGCTGAGCCTAAACCCTTACGTGTTCCCAGAGGCCTGACCACGTACTTCTTGCCTTTCTCTGCTTCGTCTGGAAAGCAGGTCGCCAAGAAGATAGTGTTGCCAGGTAAAGTACAGGACACCAAGTAAGTTTGAGTTTCAGATAAACACTGAATAATTTTTTAGTGTGTCTATCCATACTGTTGCATTATTCAGTGTTTATCTGAAACGCACCTTGAACTAGGTGTCCTGCTTTTTGCTTGCTAATTCTGGCAGCCCTAAAAGAAGATCAGCATAGATCAGTGTGTTTATTTGACTGAATGGTACCCTGGGTGGTTGTAAACCCAACCATGGGGCTACACGTGCTTTACGTCCTAGGAGGTGGGTATAAATACGCCGTACGCATTGACCAGACGAGAGGCTGATCCTATAAACTGTCCTTACAGAACACAACTACTGTGTCATGAACTCAAGTGATTTAACACCAGTGTGCTAGATGTAACAGAAGTTGAAACGTGACAGTAGTTTTGCTTGTCTTAGAATAAAGAAGCTCTTTCTGGGGATGATTTACAGAATTGTCCTGTCTCGAAAAACAACTTTTCAGAGGATTTTCCAGCGTCCCTCTTTTCCTCTGTAGACTTGTCCATAGCAAGCAAGAGGTCACAGAGGGGTGTGTGTGCGTGTCTGCGTGTGTGCTTGTGTGTGTGTGTCTGCGTGTGTGCTAGTGCGTGTGTGTAACTCTAAACAAGAAACTCAGGGCTGAGCCCCTGGCACCCTGGTGTTTTCTTTCTCCCTTCTCGCTGCCCCCAGCCTGCAGGGTGGTGGGTAGGCCAGGCAGCCTAGGTGAGAGGGGAGGAGGTGGCCCGGGCCCCTCTCTCCGGCGATGGCTGGGGTTGCCAGTGCGGGCTGTGTGGACCGAGGCTTGGGGTCTTTGGCTGGCTGCCTGGGCCCGTGTGGCTTGAGGTGGGGTGGGCAGGACCAGACAGCCCACTGAGAAGCAGGCCCCCGGGTGGCCAGGTGAAGGTGCACCCGGCCTGTGCTCCAGGAGGTCCAGGGACCGATTCCTGGCCTTGACTGGACATTCCTGACCTCAGCTAATGCGAGGGACCCCCTGCTCAGCCCAGGCCTTCAGAAGCGCCCTCGCCCTGTGTCTGGGGCGCCCCTGGTTTCCATGGACCACGCGTTCTGGGGCCTCTTAATTTCAATCACGTAGTTTAGGAGGTTAATTTAACACTATGTGGACTTGGCGAGCTGCCTGCAAAATGAACAACCCTTTCACCTGTAAAACAAAACCAGAACTTCTGAAAACTGGGATTCAGTGAGTGAACATAGTTCTGGGATTTCAGCCTCTGCGGTTTGGTCGTAGCTCACCGGGACCAACATCCTGGGTCACGTGAAATGTCCTTGGGAATCTGACCTGCTCCATCCCTGGGAAGTTGATGTGTAGGAGCTGTGCTGGGAAGGTCTGTGCTCTGCACTGCTCAAAGGAAGATAGAACCGCACCCCGAGTCTCCGTGCCACTAGCTCTCGTGTTTTAGAGACAGAATACCGCACTTTTTAGTAGCCAGTCGAGTCTTCCGGTAACTGGAACGAGGGTAGAAGCCGATTCCTGGAAAGTGCTGTGAGTCATGGCCACGCTGGTTTTCTCTGGGTAAAGATGTGATTTTTTCCCGTTCAAAGCCGGTATCTAAATGACTTGTCTAAACATAGGCTCCGTTTCCACGGGACCTGTGGTCATCTCAGCTGTGTCATTGGGGGCCGGTGGGTTCAGCCTCCCCCAGCTACGGCCACCACGCGGGCGGGGGCTGAGCTCTGGCCTTGTCCAGGGTGCGGCTGGAGAGTCCCGCTCGGAGAGGCCTCTGATGGTGTCTCTGTGGCTTTCAGACGGACAGCGTCCACTGCAGCACACACGTTAATCACTCGTTGGGTTGTTGAAACTTAAAACGAGGTTGAGAGCCAGGCTTTCAGGGCAGGGCTGCACCCACGTGAGGCCGAGTAAACTTCCCAGATGTCTTTCGTGGAGGGTGACGCCAGGGAGGCGTCTTGTTGTTCTGTATTTAATTCGGGAGCACACTTCTTGGTGTGTTTTTCTGATGGAGGCATTTCTGTCTCAATCCCAGGGCTGGTCGCCATAAAGGATGCCCACGACATCGAGACCAGGCTTAACGAAGTGGAGAAGCTGCTCAAGGCCGTCATCAGCATGCCGCGCAAGGTGGGTGTGCGAGGTGGGCGTGCAAGGTGGGCGTGCAAGGTGGGCGCGCAAGGTGGGTGCACAAGGTGGGCGCGCGAGGTGGGTGCGGGCGGACGGGCGGGGCCGGGGCGCGCTTCCTGGAAGTGTCAGGTGGGGTTAGGTGTAAGCCCAGGGAAGGGAGGCTCCTTGGGCTCTGGGGGCTCTGGTGCTTTCTCCCTGGGGAGGCAGCGGAAGTGACGGGCTCGCGGTTTACTGGAAAGTGAGGGGAGATGGACGTGCGTGAACGCTGGCGCAGACCAGGCACGAACTGTTCCCACTGTCCCCATCCTGTCTGTCCCTGGGCCTCGAGCCACCTGAGCGCCTGACAGGTGAGTGGGGAAGCGGCCCCGTCCGCGCTCAGTCCCGCAGTCTGAGCCGTGCGGGGCCACCAGCGTCAGACGGGCTGCCTCGCGGGAGGAAAAGGTATAGGAATGAACATGTTTCTTCCCAGTATTCCAGGTCAGAAGTCGTGCTCACCTTCTTTGAAAGATCTCCCCTGGATCAGGTGTTAAAAAATGACAACGTCCATAAAATTCAACCCAGCTTTCAAAGTCCGGTGAAAATATCAGGTGAGAGCCACAGGGCCACCAGAAACCTTCCCAGCCCACTGTCCACGTGCTGGACACACCTCCCGCACTTGGGATCCAGAAAGACAGCCCAACAGAAGGGTGGGAGCAGCAGGGGAGGGACCGTTTCCCGATTTTTATGAAACTGTGTGTTTCTACCTACTGACCTGCAGTTTACACTCTTCCTACTTCCAAAGCGAGTTATCTGGCGTATAAATTGGAATGTACTTAAATAGTCTATGATGAAAGCATCAGTGAGGCTTTTTTTTTGTGGTACACAGGCCTCTCACTGTTGTGGCCTCTCCCGTCGCGGTCCGGACGCGCAGGCTCAGCGGCCATGGCTCACGGGCCCAGCCGCTCCGCGGCATGTGGGATCTTCCCGGACCGGGGCACGAACCCGTGTCCCCTGCATCGGCAGGCAGACTCTCAACCACTGCGCCACCAGGGAAGCCCTCAGTGAGGCATTTTGAAGTGAATTACTGGAATGTGTCGTCCAGCCTGCAAAAATAGGAGTTCACCTAGCGCAACACTGACTTGGTTCTTGGCTTTAGGACGGGGGGACAGAAAGGGACACATGGTGTAGGTCTCCTTAGCGTGGACACTGGGTTGAGCCTCTGACAAATGTCAGCAGCACTAAGAGGGGATGGTCAGCCGTCCTGTGGGTCAGAGGGGAGCGAGGGAAGCCTGGGTCCAGCCCGGTGGCACCTTCCTCAGATCTGGGGCGCACGTGTTGCTACAACACTAGACTCTGTTTTTGCAGTGCCGTTGGCAAAGCCTGTGAGGGGCATTTTGTAGGAAAAGAGGTCTGTCCTGGAAGTCTCAGGTACCGGGCTTCCCCAGGCAACTTGTCTGGCCTGAGTGAGGTTGTGTGGGCGTTTGCCGGGCGCAGAGGGGATACAGCTCGGGCAGCGGTGACATCCCACAGGTCACCTTGACATGAGGGGAGGCGGGGGGGGGGTCCCTGTGTCCAGCACTTGAGTTCTTCGTGGAAGGAAGGAAAGAGGAGGGAGCGGAGGAGGGGGGCTCAGAGGGAGGTGATGGGGAAGAATCAGCAGGTGAGGGGACCTGAGCCCAGAGCCATCACCTGAAAAGGAACTGGGCCCCAGTGATGGGAAGATGGAGGGGGCACATTGGGGTGACGGCTGACGTCACTGGTATAAAAGTGTCCTTACTGACTGATGTACCACGGCAAGGATGAGATTCCTTAATTGCGTGCTGGGGCGCGGCGGGCAGGGCTGGCAGGTTCTGGGAACCCGGGACGGAAAAGTTACTTTTCGCTCTGACCATGTGTGCGCAGGACAGGGTTCAGCCTGGGTTTGCGTGTCTGCCACTTTTGTCGTCTTCCCAGGAGAGCTTCATGTGTGTCCTTAGGAGGATGAGCAGGGGGCTGGGGGCCTCTTCTTAGCTAACGCCTAGCGTCCAGAACCTTCTCTACAGGAGAGTGAAAATGGTGGTCAGCCCTCCTGACCGGATGTCCGGGGACTCCAGTGTCCAAGCCTCAGAGAGGCTTCAGAGCGTGTCGGGCTCTGTGTGCTGTCACCTGGAGCGTGGACACCTCTGTCCTTCAGTCTTGCACGGAAGAGCCCCGGCCCTGGCATCTCCATTTTGCTTGATTTCTTTCTGTTTTGAGCAAACAGGAGAACCGAGAGCCGCAGGATCCTTTCAGGGCCTGGGGTTGGTGGCAGGCGCAGGTTGACCCAAAGGCCCCAGGGCGTAAGAGGGACGGGCCGGCGCTGCATGCAGGTGCTTCTGATGGCGACAACCTGGCGTCCCCAGCCCCCATCTCAGTGCCTCGTCTTTACTGCCGATTCGGATAAACGCACGACCCAAGTTTACCCCAAAGCGCTGAAAGGAAGGAAACAGGATTGAACAGGGGTAGCGCTGGGGTCCCACGTCGAGGTTTTAACTACGTTCCTGTGTTGTTTCGAGGACTGAGGACAGAGGTTTGGGGTCCCTCCTGCCCACGAGCTCAGGAGGCCTGGCACGCAGGTCTGGGAAGGCAGGGCCTTGGTCTCCCCGTGCAGACTGGGAGCCCGGGTCCTGGGGACATCGTGCTCCCCGCTGGGGCATCGCAGGGGGGGGGTCAGTGCAGCCATTGCGGCTCAGCACGGAACACTTTGTGACACGGGGCTGCCTGACAGTGGGCTTCGCAAACAGCTATTGCGAGTCAGCTGCCGAGAGCCCGAAGCCTCGTGCCAAGACCACGGCCTGCAGGCAGCCCTGTGCGGGAAGCTGGCGGGGTCGCCCCTTCCAGAGCTGAGGGTCTCCCACGCCTGGGGGTCCCTCCCCCTCGTCCGCTTTCATCAGTCAAAGGGGTTCTCCCTGGGATCTTCGCCCCCAACCTCGCTGGCCCTCCCTCTGCCTGAGCGCGTGGCTGGGCGGGGGAGTTCCCATGGCACGTGAGACGTGCTTTCGTTGGCCACTGAGACAAGGATGTGGCAAATTCAGAAAAACTTCTAATGAAAACTGTTCCTTACAGTAGCGCTGCCAGCCGCAGAGGGCCTGGAGCCGCGTGGGCAAAAGCCCTGCTCCTCAGTCTGGGCCCGTATTTGCGCTGCGCGTGGACTCGGGAGTGCCCGGGGGGCTGGGCCTCAGGATCCAGAGAGCCAGGCGCCCCGAGGGCCGAGTCTCCAGCAGCCCAGCCTCTCCCCGGGGTGTGTCCTCAGTACCGACATCGGCCACCCGGACCTGACTTCCTGGCTCATTCATTTATGGATTTCCTGTCATCCTGGGCATGTCAAGCTGTGGTCACTCTGGCTTTCCATGTCACCGTCGACCCCTCTGCTCCAGGCCCTGGGCCTCCTGCTGGCTGGGCCCTGTCTCCTCCCTCCCCACAATCCCTGCCCGTCCACGTCCACTCCTGTCCAGCTAAACTCCACTCGTGCATGGAAACGGCCGTTCCCGCTGTCACCCCCTCCCCCAGACTTCTCAGCATCTTCTCAAGCCTCTGATGTGGCATCCTGGGAGGTGGTGCCCTGGCGGACAGCCCTGACGTTGGCCCACTCTCAGGCCTCCTGCAGTGACCTCTAGGTTGACCGGCTAGGGATCAGGAGCTCCACTAGGTGGCGCCAGGCGCCCATGGTGTGAGAACTGGCCTCCCCACCCCACCCCGGGGCCACGATTCTGGCAAGTGCTCTGGTCTCTTAGGTGATGCTTTGGACCAATGCAGCCTTAAACACTCTTCATCCCGTGTTAATCTAAAAGTTTATTACCGAGTCTAGGAAAACTTAAATTTAGTTTTCTACACCATGGCTGTGTTGGTGCAGCTTAAAAGAAAGCATAAACCTCAGCCTCGCTCTGGCTGCTTGGATTAATTGATATCGGCCTCAAAAATCATAGTACTCAGGTTTGGGAAGGCTGGAAATATAATTTCATTTTTTAGTAACCAGGCATCTGTACAGTCTCAACTTAATTTTCACCACACGGGGAGAGTCCTGGTCTCCAGTTAATGAAGCAACATGGCTTTGGGTTTTGTTCCGTTGCTAGAGACGTTGAAAGTAGAATAGGAAAGGGGATCGGAGAGCGTGTGAATGCTTTCAGGGCTGAGACTGTCCGCAGGAAAAAAAAGAATAGATGAATTAATGAAGTGAGTTATGGTGGCATATGGGGCATGTGAAAACAGGGCTGCAAGTAAAAAAAGCAAATCACCACCAGCCAGACACTAGCCATTGCTGCAGGAATGATCCCTGGAAGATGCTGGGATTAGTGGGTGAAAGTTGAAGGAGAAGCAGAATTTGCACTTACATCTCCACCAGGATCGTTCTCAACTACAAAGAGAGAGGGAGTATCCTCATTTTGGAGAAAACCTCCTGACCCGAGAGATCCAGACGACATCCCAGGAATAAGTGAGGCCTGTGGGCATCGCACTCCTGATCTGATGCCCAAGGGAAGGCAGCGTCCCTGCGGGTTCCTGCTGGACCGTCCACCTCTGTCCAAGCACGGAAACGCCAGGCAGGTTGAGGCACAGTCAGTGAAAGACTCACCAGTCCGCGTCCCAAGTGTTGCAGCCACAGGAGAGATGAGGCGAGACCCAGGCCCTCGAGGCCGTCAGGGGTCACAGGAGGCTGAACCACCGCATCTTCCTGCCCCAAGGGATCCGGGCCGGGCCCAGAACAGAGGGACGTGGGTGAAACTCAGGTGCAGGAGGTTTTAGTTTATCGAGCATTGCGCCGATGTTCATTTCCTGGATTTGCTCGTCGTACCATGGTTATGTAAAATGTTAACCAAAGGACGAGCTGCCGAGCAATCTGTGAAAGCTCTATACTGTTTTTGCAACTTTTCCATAATTCTAAAATGAGCTCCACAAAAGTTTTAAGAAGTAAGAAATGGCGAAGCAGGACTCTTCTTCATGTGAAAAAAATTCTGTATGCGAAAAACTGGCTTGAAAAGGAGCTATTTCATAGAACTGGCTTGTATGTGATTAAAGGTACTAAGCTGACTTCTAAGAAATTCCCATTTTCAGTACATTTGAAGGTAGGCTTCAGATGCTGAAGCTTTTCAGTAAGCGTAGCATTTCCTTTGGTTCTTTTTATTTGGGTGACCCAACAGACATGAGGACACTTGGAACAACGATAGCAATAACTACCATTTATGAGCCCCAGCATTTGTTAGATTCTTTGTAAAAACCATCTCATTTAATCCACACCCGTGCCCCTTGGGATAGCTGGATACGGTTATTCCCCTTTTACAGACGAAAAAGCTAAGCAAGGAGTAAGCTGCTTCCCACGCTTAAGTGGCAGAAGTGGAGTTTCCTGGAGGGCCCAGCTGGCCTTGCAGACAATTGGCTTCTCTGCACAGACAATTAAGGAATGATTTGTAACAAGTTTGTTTCGGGGGCTGGTTCCATTTTCTAGATTCCACTTTCTAGAGCTCCAAATCTCACATTTAAGAAAGATGAGGAAGTTCCTATACAAGGTGACTCCTGGCGACATGTACAAATGTTTTGCAGCGCTGACGTTTGTTTTCACTTGTAGGGTCTTCCCCTCCAAATTCCCTTGGGAGGCGGTGGGAGAGAGGATCTGGGGGCTGTCAGCTGGCTGTCCTGAGGTCCCTGAGGTTTTACGTGCTTCCTGGGACAGGTTTGAGTCAGTTAATAAAAGCAGTAAAGCAGGTGGTTCTGTGCTGTCGTGCGTTTTAAATTGTGAAGCAGGGGGGTCTTAATCTCTCCTGTTGGGGTATCGTCCTCTGCAGTGTCTGTCCACTCAGGCTTTGGTCAACGTCTTCGTGCTCTTTTTGCACCTGGTGGTGTAGTTGACCCCAGAGGTTCCAAGCACTGACTTTTCGCTGGTTTTCAGCTCCTTCTCATGACGTACAGGCTGTCCGAGGCGGGTGGGCTCTGGGTGGGCTCAGCCAGGGAGAGGAGGTCGGGAAAGAGCCACGTGCTGATGCCCCGTGGAGTGCGACCGACCTCGAAAGGCCAGTGAAGCGAGCGCTGTCACTTCTCCAGAAAGTCAATTGGAAATTTTAGCAGTTACTTGGCAAATCCGATTGATGGATAGTCATTTTATCCTGGGGGGCGGAGGTAAGGAGGAAATCGACTTTTTTTTCTTCTTTTTTTTGTGTAGTTTCCCCAAGTGTCTTCATGTGGAGAGAAATTCATGGAACTGGGAATCAAATACCCAGAAAGATGAAAAGTAAATAGGAAGTTACAATTTCACTTATTAAAAAAAAGCAAATCTGTACATGGGGATAAAATAATCTAAATTATGGTGAGACGTAAGAAATAAAACAACCCCGCAAACAACAACAGCATCAGCCACCCGACGAGACGGGGTAACACTGGACATCCTTGCGGCCTGTGCCAGGGCCGGAGGAAGGGCTATCTTGAGCTGTTCCCGTGCATGAGGCCCTGAGTGGGAAGACGATGATCATTGGATTTGAGGACCCGGCAGGAGTTCAGAGTCTGTTTGAAGCACGTTTTTAAGGTGAGGTTAGTGAAGGCCCTGATTTGATGGGACAAACGAGGCCCTGAGCGTGGAGCTCGATGACCAGGGGCTGAGGTTGGTTGGAGATGCACACAAGGAGCTGGAGCCCTGGTGACCCTCCAGGTCTATCCTTGGAGAGTCTGTGATCCACTGAGGGAAGGGAAGGACACACAGTCCCCGGGAAATGTCAGTAAGAGCTTCCCCAGGTCGGAGAAGGGAGTCAAGTGCACTTATGTTTAAATGGACCAGATGATGTGATGGAGCCTGGGAGCTAATAGGGTCTTAGAGTTGGAAGGGTACTTGGAGAGCATCCAGGACAGTTTTGAAATTTCCAGTTAGGACACTGCGTCCGGTATCTCGGGGTTCCCTGCTGGGCTGCGCCGTGGAGTCCCAGGTCCCAGGCCGGTGCTGTTTCAGCTGCCCACGCCTCCGCGTACACACACACACACACACACACACACACACCCCACCACCACCGATGCTCGGGCTTCCCCGTCCCCCGCTCCCCTTCTAGAGCTGAGTGAGCACCAGACTTTGCACTTGGAATCTAACCACACAGCCAATGTAGACACACAAAGACGATCTCTTTGTTGCCCTTTTAAAATTACCCCAAATTGTGCTTGTTGGTGAGAAGTCAGTTTATATATAGGATTATATAAAGTAAAAGGTGGAGTCACCCGTTTGGTTGAAAACACACACGGATTGCGCTGGATCCTCACGGCGACCCTGGGCCGTGTTATCCTCACCTGAGACAGGTGAGAGCTTAGAGAGGTCAGGCGACCTGGGCAGAGCCCACGTCGTGTGCGGTCGTCTTAGCCTGAAACCCAGCCTCGTTCTGCTCCAGCTTCAAACCCACAGGGCGGGCGTATGGCGAGAGCGCTCGGACTGCCAGAGCGCCTTTCTGCGGGGGAGAGACGCCCCTCTGGACTGGCGTAGGGTCGGCAGGTGTGGCCCCTGAGTCTGAACGGCGGAGCTTTCTCTAAACTGTGGGGAAGGAGGGAGCACAGTAGGAGAAGGGGGATGTGGGGAGAGCAGTGTGAGCCCCAGACTGCAAAACTTCATAATCGGATCCCCTTCTGAATATTTCCCTTACTGCTTTCGCTTTCAGAAATCATGAGGTCCAATGGATTTTGCTTAGCAAATACCGAAACAATCGTTATTGACCACAGCATACCAAACGGAAAAGACCAGCACGCAGCTGTGGACCCCTCGGAGCACCTGTAAGTGCACTGATTCGAGTGTCATTTTACACACGAGGTCCCGAGCCATCAGCCAGTGCCCGGGCCAGGTTCCCTGCCCACTCGGGGCTCTAGGAAGGGGACAGAGTGTGACCATGCGGCTGGCAGTGCGGAGGGGGGACATTCAGGAGGAGTTGCCTGGCTTCACGTCTGGGCTGTGCTGGGCCCTGGAGGGTCCGGGGCCACAAGCCTCCTCGTGGGGGCCTGGTCTCCTGGGGGGGGGGGTTGGGCGTCAGCTGCATGTTGACCTCTCATTGCCTCCCAGGGGGCTTCTTTGTGGCTCATGGGCCTGCCCTGCGGGGAGGGCGGATGCATCGGCTTAGAGAAGGCAGGCAGCTAAAGACCCCCTGCCCTCCGTGCTTCCTTCCTCGGGTGACAGAACATGGACCACGATGGGGGCTCTAGGAAAGCCACCCCGGGTGCTGCCAGCCGTCTCGGGGTTATCGGGCAGGACCTGGCTCGGGTGACTGTCAAGGCCACGCCCGGGGCTCTCCCTGCTGTGTGAGCTCAGGGAGTTCGTTCCCGTCTCCTGGCTCCTGTTCTCTCCTGGTGGGACCGCTGTGCTCTCGCAGGGTCTCCTGAAGGCTCAGGTGACGAGCATGGACGCCTGACACTGGGACCCCCGGGCAGCTCTGGAAGCTCAGGGTCTCCCGCGGGCACTTGACCGGCACAAGCCCGGAACCAGGGGGCCTCTCAGAGTCCGGGGGTCCCTCCGCACCCCGTCAGCCCCACGTGAAAGTGGACCAGGACCGACCCAATGCCGCCATGCCTCGCGCTCAGCCGGGACCACGCACATCGTACACACCGTGTGTGCACAGACAGCTCCCAGCCCGAGGGTCCCCCGAGCCAACTTGGAGCTGGCATCGTGGGTCCGAGGCTGACGTGGATTACACGGCGATGGAAGGAGGTCCTGCTTCATGGGAGGAGCTTCTGACCGGGCTTGTCCTGGTGGAGTGGTTGGTGGACCACCAGGGGCTGCAGGGTCCTGGCTCTGGCTCTGCATCCCAGGGACGCTTTCTGTCTCTGAGAGGCCCCGAGAGGCCCTCTGCCCCTGGCATGAGGCCAGCTCTGAGAAGGCAGTTCAACCATGAATCATTTTGGAGGAGAAGCATGGAGAGAAAGCAAGGGCTGTAATGTAACTTTTCCAGCCAGCCCGGGGCTCTGCGTGGACAGGGCGACCCATCCTCAATCTGCAGTGCCGGGTTGGTGGGAGAGAAAGATCGCGGGGAAACCTCTGCGATCCCAGGATAGCTTAACGAGGAGATGTCGGCCTCCGAGCGGCCCCGGAGCATCTCCAGGGAACTTGGGCTTGCCGGGCATTTCTCTAGGTGCCTGACCTCGGGCAGCCCCGCAGTGATGGTCTCCTGCCGTCTGTCTCTCGGGAGGGTCTGTCTGAACACTCCAGGGGACAGGAGGTCACAGAGAGAAGCCTCTCCTGGCCACAGCTGTCCTCAGTGGTCCTCGACAGCAACTGTGTGGCCCCAAGGCTGTGGATCAACGCTGCCAGGCCTGCTGTTAGGACCTGTCAGTCCCGACACTGTCCCTGGGGGAGAGCAGCTACAGTACTCAGACCAGAGACCCCCCTGCACTCAGGGACCAAGTGTGTGTGCCTGGTGGGGACGTGTGTGAGAGCGGGACGGCTGGGCCTCAGCCTTGTGACCACCCTGGTTGGCTGGAGGGGTTGCCAGGCTCCGGGAGATTCTGCCCAGGCCTGGGGTGAGCCCCGACCCTGTCCTCACTGGTTAGAAGCAGGGAGATTTGCCAGGCCTGCTGAGGACCACGGGGGCTGAAGGGGACCCCGGACTCTGCTGAGCATCCCAGGTCCCCTTCCTTCCCCAGTTCTCAGGGGATCTGAGGGCAGGAGAGGTAGCAGGGGCAGGAAGCTGCTGGGCAGGGCTGTGTCGTGGCCGCCACCGGGCCCGTCCCTCACCTGCCCGGAGCCTTTCCCTGCACCTAAGGGCCCCCTCTCGGCCTCACTGCCTGCACGGACGCAGGGCTCCACGCATCTCCACACACGCCCGTCAGCATGGGCTTAGAGGGAAACCCACCTCCATGCCTTTCCTGTCTGATTTCAAAGCTGCCATCGCCGCCTCCTCCGCTTCTCCCTTGCAACTTAGAGGCAGCAGGCCTCCCTGGGACCCCGTCCACCCCACGTGCCCCGGGTGCTGGGGGGGACACCTCTCCGCCCTCCCCTTCCCCCATCCCGGCTGGCTCCCCAGCCAGTGTAGCCAGGCCGGCGGCTATGTGGTTTGGACGCCTCGTGCCCTGCCCGTCGCTGCCCGGCTTTCCGCTGTAGTTGAACTCCTGTGAGGTCTCAGTCACCGGGAGTCAGAGCAGGGGCAGTGTGGACAGTGTGCTCAGTGGCCCCAGGCCCTCTCCGCTGCCCGGGCAGGGCGTGCATCCGCCCCCCTCTGCCACTCCCCTTTGTTTGGACTGGTTCTCGGCTGGGGAGCAATGGGAAAGGTACAGGCAGCATCTGTCTCCCCTCCTGGGGAGAAGGTCCTCCGTGCACTGTTTTCTCTGTGAAGCATCTTTTAAAATTTATAGTCCTTTTTTTCCAGCTTAAGCAAGTGTGCTTAAGCCGAGGCTGAGTTAGGCAGGGCGCGGAAATGGTTTCCATTCCTGGGGAATCCACGTTGAGAAGGTATTTAGGTCGCCTCACATTTGGGGCACAAATCCTTCCTTGAGTTCTTCCTGTGCCCGCCGTGTAATGCCTCACATTGAGTGCAGGACCCAAATGCAGGAACCCGCCCTCTGCTAACCTCTGCCCTCACCCAGCTCCTCCCTGACTCCTGCCTCCTTGGTCGTGTGTGCACGTGGCCCAGGAAGCAGTCAGGCTGGGAGCTGGGACCACACGGCCTTCTTCACCCATCTTTGCCATGGTCCACAGGCCCAGCACATGGCAGGTCCCTGTGTCTGGTCCACTCTGTGTCCCCAGCGCCTGGCCCAGAATAACCCCCAGATGGAGAGAGAAATACTCACTGTGTGAGTGGATGGATGGATGGATGAATGGATAGATGGATGGATGGATAGTTAGATGGATGGATGGATGGATGGATGGATGGATTGATGCATAAATGGATGGATGGTTGGATGGCTGGCTGGCTGGCTGGCAGGCTGGATGGATGGATGGACAGATGGATGGATGGATTGATGCATAAATGGCTGGCTGGCTGGCTGGCAGGCTGGATGGATGGATTGTTGGATAAATGGATTGGTGGATGGATGGATGGATGGATGGATGGATGGATGGATGGATGGATGCCTCAATATTGGTCAGTGAAAGTATATCACAGTCTCTAAGGCAGTGAAAACCAAAGCTGTGATGGCTTTGGAGTCGGGCCCACGTGACTGATCAATTTGCAATCACGGTTCCTTCCACACTCGCTCCACACACAGCCTGGTGGTGGATGGGCCGGTGTCGTGGAGAGCCCTTCCATGCTGTTCGATCCAAAGACCCTCCTGCCAGTGACCGTCTGCCCTTTGTCCAGTTCAGCGGGGCCGGGGGCCAGTGAGCCAGCCCTGGCCTCACCTCTGCTTTCCCGTTTCAGGTTTGAGAACGGCGGTGAGTTTGCCTCCGAGCTGGAGGATGGAGATGACCCAGCAGCTTATGTCACCAACCTGTCCTATTACCACCTGGTGCCTTTCGAGACGGACATTCTGGACTGAGTCTCCACGGGGCCCCTCCTCCCCCAGCTGGTGACCGTGGCTCCGCTGAAGTCCATCATGCCAGGGACCGGTCCTACCCAGCCGCCCGCGCCCACGGAGACCGTAAGTCTCCGACAACCAGGAGTCGGGTTACGGGGGTCCGGCACCCCTGCTGCTTCTAGGGGTCTTCCTGGCCTGTGTATGCATCCCCGGGACATGCCCGCTCCACGCCTGGAGGGGCCACAAGTGCCTGCAGGACGTCCCGGGCCGGGTCTGGACACCGGCTCCTCCCCCCACGTCTCCTTCCTCCACAAGCGCACAGAACATTTTGCGTGGCATCTTGGTGAGTCACCAAGTTCTGGACAACACAGGCGGGTGTGTTCTGTCATCCAGGATTTCCCTGGAAACCAGGACGTGCAGCTTCCATTCCTGTTTTTTATCTTCTATCCGGAAACTGTGGGCTTCGCGTCAGCCAAGGGAGTGTTTGCGGAAGGTTGGTTGTGAACGGGGTTTTGGCCGCGGGCATAGGGGAACCACTGACTGGTGCCTGTGTGATGAACTCTGAGTGGTGACGATTCTCCCGAGAGGAAGGAGTCCCCACCTGGGCTCCTACGAGGGCTGACAGCACAGTGACCCCTGGGCGGCTGAGGGTTCCCCTTCCTGCCGGTCACCAGGATCTCAGTGATATATTTGCCATATCAACCTGAGTGGACGGGAATCAGGGGGTCACCGAGTGCCCCCAACGAGTCTCCCTCTGCCTTCGGGGAGGCTCTGGGCTCTGCGTGTTCATCTCCTCACAGAGAATACTAACGACCAGAATTTCTCGTGTAAATAATAGTAAATTATTGAGAATCCTAATTCTTTTACACAGTCTGTTTTTTAATCTATTTTAATTAAATAAAACACATTACTCTACTTTTATTGGTTTAAGGTGTGGCTCTTGTTACCCCTGCCCCACACGCTGCGCCTCCGGGCTGCCCCCGGCACTCCCGTCTCATTGTCCTTTAGGAAATGTGCTGTTCTCACCCTGGGGAATGATCTATCCAAACTGCGAAGTAAACAAAGTGTTCTTTTAAGTTAGGGTTTCCCCCTTCTCCGTGCTCCTCGCTGGCAGCCACGGGAAGCCTCCTGGAACCCAGCTGCACAGCAGATGGGCTTCCCGTGGCTTTTGCGTCTCCCTCTGCTTCCAGCTGTGCTCGGTTGGGTGCAGCCTGCTTCCAAACAGGCTGTCAGGCGGCCAATGGGGTCGACCAGTTGCCTTCTTCTCTTGGGGGTAAAATTCAGGTCTGTGCAGGACGGGGCCTCTTGCCTGGCGGGGTTAGAATCAATCACAACTAACCACCTTCCAAGTTCCAATCATTGATTCCTGGGTTTTCCTCGTTACCCACATTCTGCAGGGGACTTCTCCCCAGCTCTGGGGCCACAGTGATGGCAGGCCCCTGAGCTCATCTGCTCACGGGGGCCGTGTTACCCCCTCACGGCCCAGCTTGGCTCCCCAAGACCCGCCCCCCAGCTTTCACACAAGAAGCTTCGCTGTTTCCAGTCAACGCACCATGAGATCTCAGATGTTTGGATATTTGTTTTCCTATAAAACACATCAGAATGTTCTCTGGCTTCTTTTTTTTTTTAATGTTTTTTTCTGGAAAAACATGATCTTCTAGACCCATTTGTTATGTCCCCGCATTTGAAAGATGTTGCCAAGTTGTCTTCCAGAGAAGTCATACCCGCCACCGGTGCCTGTGCCGTGGCTTCTATTGATAGAAATTGAGGTCGTTTCAACTGTTTCACAAAACAAGAAGCAAAGGATGTGTCTGAACACACACAAAACTCCTCATGAATGAGAATGAATTTGTAGAATAAGGTGACTGTTGGCTTGTGGGAGTTTTTTTACATGTGAAAGGTACGTAGTTCTTTTCATGAAGGAAATTGGCCTTTATGTCACTTAGCTTCTGCAGCCTAATACAAGCTCCAGACGTAGTGACTGAACAGTTCTAGGGTCGGCTGTGTGCATTGGGCTTAACCAGGTGGTTCTGCTACTGGGGCTCAGGCTTGGTGATGCTGGCCGGGCTCACTGAGGGAGAGCTGGTGGAGGAGGGCCTGGCGGGCTGGACCGTCATCTCTGCATCCCCTGCCCTCTATCCTCCAGTTGGCTAGCTCGGGTTTTTCACACTGCGACTCGGCATTCCAGGCCAGACAGAGGCCACGCCCCAAAGTGCAGGTGCTTTTCAAGTCTGTTTCCATCCCATTTGTTACCTTCCCAGAGGCTTAAGCCCGGCAGTGTGGGAAGTCAATGGGTACAGGGAGGTATCGACAAGTTGGGGCCATGTTGCAATCAATTCACTTCATCCCATAAAGGCCTGATCTTAAGTCTCTGCTGTAAGAATCTGGGCTGGTCACTCTAGTCCCTCTTGGTGGTAAAGCCAGGTGCAGTGTAGGTTGCGGGTAGGTGAGTTATGGTCTCCAGGCCCCTGGTTGGGTTTGGAGCAGCTGGTCACACAGTTTCAGGTCTAGAATACAAGCTTCTTTCCACTAAAGTTCATTTTTTTCTCCAGAGAAGTAGGTCTGGCTAGAGCCATGGGGCCCTTGAGACCCAGGGACAGGGCTGCTGCTGAATGCAAGGCACACCTCCTTTTGGTGGTTTTGAAAATATATTTTTGTTTTCTGAACAGTCTGCTTTCCTTCTCTTTAAGGGAGCTTAATGACCAGGTATCCCTCTGGTGTTCCACCCCACCCAGCAGGAAGGGTTTGATTTTTGCCTATGTCAGCTGCAAATGTGTTTAATGGAAACAGACGACATCAAAACTGGGGCTTTGAGACACTGTAACGGCTGGATGATGGGATAAAAAGTCCTCCAGTGACTTGAAATGTTGACTCGTTGACAACAGTCTGATCGACACTTATCATCCATCCACTGTATTTCTTTTTTTTTCATTTCATGAGTGGAGTTGACTTGACTGAGTCAGCCCGGGAGCCTGCTGTTTTGGGGAGAGGAGCCTGCAATAAAATCCACGACATTAGTCTTCTGAGCATTTAGGCAGAGCTGCCGTGACTTCCCAGCCCTGAGGCAGGAGTGTTGCTGGGATGGGACTGGTGTCACCAGTGCCCAAGCCTGGAGACCAGGCACGGGAAGAAGGAGGGGGAGAAGGAAGAGAAGTGACACTCGCCGAGCATCCCCGACGCCGCAGGTACTGCGAGGGGCGATGCGTGTACAGGCGTGTGTGCGGGGCGGTCTCGGTTCTGAGCAGACGTCAGCCAGCAGGTGGAACCACACAAAACAAACGAGTGTGAAGGTCCTCTTGGACTCTGTGGACAGGAGGTCTGACTGCTTCAGCCTCTGGGGAGCTTCACACGGCAGTCAGCTCACAGGACAGTCTAAGGGCACTCCTGTTTTGAGGGCAGGTTGCCATCCAGTCTGGTCCCAGCTCGGACTTGAGTTAGAGCTGCTTTCTTCAGAGCTGGACTCCCCGGGCCTGGGCTCAGCCTGCAGACACGAGCTGAGCAATTTGTGGGGACCAGGAGTTCCTCCAGGGCCCCTGGGATCTGGTCGGATGAGTTCAGAGACCTGGCATGGCGTGGTCACCCCCATCATCCCAGCCCCACAAAGACGCCGCACAGGGCCTCTGTCTCCCCAGTGGCTGGACGGGTTAGTACCGTCCCCCCAGCACCCCCGGGCTGGGCAGTATTCACTCTCTCCAGGAACCTGGCTCCACTGGATGGTCAGGTGCAGGGTGGTCATGGGGGATGCTTGTACCAGTCCCTCCCCGGAAAGAAAATGAGAAAAAAATGAAGAAGTTGAATTGACGGTTTGTGTTTGGCACAAAGGAAGACAGTTGGGCCAGGGCCCTGGTATCCTCAGGGGTCTCTCTCCCCGTGCTCCCCGGGGTCCCTGGGGATGGGTCTTTCGGCTTCCTGGGTTACCAGCAGCAAGGAACACGTTTGGATTCGGAAGATCCCAGTTCTTCGGTGGGGGGCAGCTGGATTTGGGGGAGTCCTCCCCACGGCAGGTGGGTTGCCATCGGGGTGCCCACGTTGCTTCTGGCTTTGCCCCTGCCATGTTTTCTCACAGGGGAGCCTGGGTTAAGTCTGGGCTTGCTGCAGCTCCCAGGCTCCTGGCAGGCAGGCCTTTCCCCATCCCGCCCGTTCTGTGTGGAGCCTTCCTCCGGCAGGGCCCTGCTCCCATCGTCCACCTACAGCTGGAGCCCCGGCCGCTCCCGGCCCCAGGCACGTGGCCCGTCCTCCACCATTACCGTGAAGGGCTTCCGGTTACCAGCGGACTCATTACCTCTGGGTTCTGTTTACAGACCTGCGTCTCCCCAGCCCCCAAACACTCGGCTCAGAGCCCACATAATCCATCCTGCGTGGCTGGCTCTGCACAGGGAGATAAAAACCAGTTCGGGGGTGAATTGGACAGAACATTCCAGAAAGTTCTCTTTTCACAAATCTTTTCCAAACATCTAAGGAGCCTGATTAGACGTCACCATTTAGTTTAGTATCTTCTCGGTGATCAGTTTTAAAAATTGACTCTGACCAGGGCCAGGATTACGCTGGTCTTGGGAGGTCTGCAAGCGGCCTGATGCTGGGGGATCACCTGTCCTTTCTGGGGCCTGGCTGTTTCCTTCTCATACACAAAGGAGCCAAGCCCGCTCATGGTTTCTTACTGTCACTCTCTGTCCTGATTATCCACCTGGAGTAGCTTCAAGTGCTATTACTATTGTTAATCACTGTTCATAATTGTTATTACACATTAGGAGTGAAATGGTCCAGGCTGTAATTCTCCTCTTACAGCTGTGTATTAGTGATGAGGGTCAAAGCTGCTGTGATAAATCACTAGGCAGTGTAGACTGTAGTAGCTGTACTGTCTTTGGAGCCAGATGGACGGAGGTTCAGATCTCGGCTACACCACTGAATGGGTAGCTCTCAGCCAGTCACATGACCTCTCTGCCCCTCAGTTTACTCAGCTGGAAACAGGAGAGATCATAAGTCCTTCACAGTCTGTTATGAGGATTAAATGAAAGAAGGGATGGGAAACACTTAGCAATGTCTGGAAAATAATATGGTCAATAGGTGATAGATTCTGGTACAGGACATCCATTTTTGGAGCAAGTTATAGTAGAATTTGGTCTAGAACAACTGATTTGTTTCCTTAAAGACGAAGCAGGCTGCGCGTGTTCATATTCACAGGTACAAGTTTCTGTTCTGAAAGGGGACAAGGAGGGTCGGGACGATTTGCAGTTGGCACGTCCGAGGCTGGTTTCAGAGGGAAGCTTAACCAACAGGCACAGGGCATCGCCGGGCTCCGTTCTGGTGGCCGTGAGCTGGACGGATCACTGGCCCGACCAGTGGGCATTTCTTATGTTTTCATGGATAATTCATATGAAGGTGCCCAGTACGTGTGTGAGGAATACACTCGAGGAATAGGACAGGGAGAAATAAGGTGAGAAAAGGGTGAAGGGCATTTTGCCTTGATTTAATCAACTTTGTTCATCACTATTCAAACCCACAGAATCACGGCCTTCGGGGTGGTGCAGAGCTGCAAACTCGCACGCAGGTACACGTTGGTTGTGCCGTCTCTCCATCTGGCGGTGCACCTGCTGTGTGACCCCCCCCCACCCAGGCCCCCCCAAACATTCTCACGGGCAGAGTCAGACTCCCATCAAACCTTCCCAGCTTCCCTTCGCCTCATGAAACCTGCCACCAGACTGCTTCCTTACCCAGAGGTACAGAAGCCTCATGACAGTATAAGGAGGCATCCCTTCCCTGGGTACTGGAAATGTTACCAGGGGTCAAAATCTCAACCCCAGGGAAGGGGCTCTAATGGTTGAATTCCAGAGCTCAGCTGTGGGCGGGAGAAGGACGGGGCTTAGCGTCAGGATAACACCCAGAAGCTGCCCTGAATTGGAGTGTTGAGTGCTGACCCTGACTGCTCTCAGCAAAGCTGTGATGGGGTGCCAGGCTCTGCCTCAGGGCCCATGAGATGGGGGCAAGTGGGCTAGGAGAGCCCTCACTCTGCTTCATCCCCAGCTCACAGCTCTGGGAACTTCTGGGACACTAAGATTTGGTTTTATATAAAGCCATCAGTATTAGCTGTGGTCACAACCTCAAAAGTCCTCCGTCTTCCCCTCCTTTCCTTCTGCTGCAGTTTGAAGGAAAGTGTTTGGGCTTTGGAGGCTGACAGATGTGGGTTGAAATCCTCAGAGCTGCATGCGTTGGGTCAGCCACCCAGTACCATGCCCGGGGGTCTGGAGGGACGGGGTGCAGGGAACAGCAGCCCAGGAGAGGGAACAGCAGTGCAAAGACCTTGAGCAGAAGGACCTTGGCCTTGAGTGACCGGGCACTTCGTTTGACCAACTTCTCCCCCAGATTGTCCAAGAGCAATAAGGGA
Organism: Delphinapterus leucas; assembly: GCF_059928025.1. Lineage (NCBI taxonomy): Eukaryota > Metazoa > Chordata > Mammalia > Artiodactyla > Monodontidae > Delphinapterus > Delphinapterus leucas. The sequence goes on along the minus strand of NC_143138.1, from coordinate 2,469,178 downwards.
AAGGAGACAGTGAGACCTCACCATGCTGGCACAGGGCAGGTTCGCCCCTTGCCAAGGCCAAGGATGCCCATCTTATGAAAGCCCTAGAAAACCTTGCTCCCCTCACAAAGAGGGGATGTTCTGGAACTTAGAAGGTTTGGCAGCAACAGGGATCCAGGAAGCCAGAAGCCCCACACAGCAGGAGGGGCCACCCACCCCAGGACTGGCCTGTGACAGAAGGGGGAAATGCTGTCCTTCAGCGGGGGGCAGGCAGCAGGGGCAGGGACAGCCTCACCTGGTCCCTGCAGGGCCGGCTCCCTGGGGGTGGTTCCTGCTCTGTCCCTGCTTTGTCACACAGGGTGAGAAAGTCGAAGGACTATAGGATTTCTTCGCCGTAGGTCCCAGCTGAGCCTGAATTATTCATACGTGCTGGATCAATTATTCAGGACGATGGATTGGCGTGTGCGGTGCAGGTTTGCTAGTAAACAAGAGGCCTGAGCAGCATCGGGCAGGAGAGACAGGCCCCGCCGGCCCCTGCTGATGGCATCCGTGTCTTGCCCTGGCTTCAGGGCTCTTGCTGGAGAGATCAGTGACCCCACAGGCACTCCCCAGACAGGTCCGGGGGTGGCAGTGTGGCTAGACCCTGTCCCTAGGCCTGGCTCCTGCCACCGGATTGTATCTGATCTCAGGTTGGCCGTAGCTCTGCCAAGACTTCTTATGTGTCTGCGTTCTCCATCATTCGTTGTGGAATGTCTTCGTGAGCAGTCGTGAAACAGATCTTTGGCACGAATCCTTGTCCCAGCGTGGAGGGTGTGAGACTGAAAATCCACACAGCTCGGGCCCCAGATGAATGTGGACCCCTCGGCCGGCGAGGTGGTGGGGATTTTCTGAGCCATCCCACTGGGATGGCCGGAGCCTCCTGTCCCAGCCCCCGTGCCTGTCCAGGCTGCCCCCCTGCCACCCACATATTCTCCCTTGATTTCACATCCTTCTCTGCCTTCAAGTGCCCAAAGCAGCCTTCTCTCTCCTTCTCCAAACCCACTCTTTCCCAGCGATCTCCATCCAGAAACTCGGGAACCGTTCTTGACACTCCCCTGCCCCCCTTGTACCCCCCCCATTCGTGCCATTGTGAAATCCCACCTCCAAATTACCTCTCACCTCCATCCCCACTGCCACCTACCAGCTGCCAGCCCCGGTCCACCAGATGTCAGGGTTTGAGCTCAGCCCCAGCCAGGCCTCTGCGTCCACAAACTGGCTCATAATGGGTGGACACCCCCTTCAATCACGGCAGGAGTCCATCACGAGGCCAAGGGCAGGGGGTGGGAGTGGGCACCAGGGTCCATTCTGGCCTTGAAAGACCCTCAGTAGAGCAGAATTTTCTTTGCTGGGTATCTGTGGATTATTGTACCTGAATCAAATCAGGTTTTTAACCCAGTGCTTCCAGACTCACTTCTCTCGATCTGAAAGGCTGGCTGCCTGGGGCTTTGGCCCTCCAGGGGTACAGGGGAGCAGCAAAGGGGAATTTACTTGGGGGTCAGTTTCCAGAACCATGTGGGTGAAAGGAGAGACCCCCCTCTGAAGGGTGGATTAACCCCAGGCTGCAGGGCTTGCCCCGGTTGTCAAGTCACCCCCAACACGGGTGTGTTAGTGCCTGGGGTCTCCAGAGATGGGGACTTCAGGGACAGCTGGAGGGGAGTGTGTCCAAGTAGGTGATTTCTGTCCCTGCTCATTCTTCCAACACACACGGACGGACATGGACACTCACACAGACACTCAGCACCTGGACATCTGTGTGTGTGTGTTTTGTTGTTGTGGTTTTGTTTTTTGTAATTCAGAAAAATGACCTGGCGCTGGAGGGAGCTCTCACTGCAGCTGGAGGACCGGGACGGGAAGAGCTTATCTGACTCCACGCGGGGTTTATGTCTGGCAGACCTTGGAGTCCTCACTGCCCTCGTGCTGTGATCCCTGGCAGGACAGTCCCTGAAGACAGGACAGGAGGCCCTGGGCTCCGTCCCTTCCCGGGAGAGCCTGGTGCTCAGGTGGGGACAGCATCCCCCAGGAGTGCGGGCCATCCCAGCCAGCTTGGGTTGTGGAATGTTCCAGCCCCCTAACCACATGGTTGGTCTTTTTGGTGACCAGACCCCAACCTGAAGCTCTCTAGGGACCCTCCAGGGCCACCTCATTAGCATAACAGAACCCCTCCCCTCACTAAAGGAAATTCCAAAGGGTTTTAAAGCTCAGTCGGAACCTGGGACAGACTGAGCATAGTTTCATTATATCACTGTTTTTGTAGCACTTTCCATGACTGAAATTGATTATTTATGCAATTCAGTGTTTCCTGTTTGTTCCTCCCATTAGACTGTAAGCTCTGTGCAGGCAGGGATCTGGTTGTTCCTGTTCAGATCCGTAACCTTAGCCCGAGGTCGATGCCTGGCCCCCAGATCTGCTCGCTAGACGGTTACAAAGCACGTGAGCAGTGGGGAATGAGACACTATGGGACCAGACTGCAGGCCTCCTGTGGTCCGTGGCCCAAATATTTCCAGCCTTTCTCACACTTCATTTCAGTAACTGCTGGGAAAACAGTGCCAGGAAGGTTTGTAAGTCACCCCGGGTCCTGCTCCACGGAAGCCCCTTTGCAACAGGGTCCTATGAAGTCTTGGTTGGGGGGAGGGCTGGGAGGGACGGGTGACTCAAGGCTTCATTGCAGTGAGGGGCGTGACTTAGCTCTAAGTCGGGGAAAAGGGCCCAAAATACAAAAGGTGGTAAGATGTGTCTCTCTCATGTTTCACAGCCTGAGAAGTGGTAATAATTAAAAAAAAAAAACAAGAAGGAAAATTAAAAGTAGAAAATATGTCTCTCTCATGTTTCACAGCCTGAGAAGTGGTAATAAAAGAAAAAAAAACAAGAAGGAAAATTAGAAGTAGAGAAGGAGGAAGGGGGAAAGTGCTGGGGCCCCACGTGGGGAGTCGCAGGACAAGCCTGGCACCTGCTGAGCATCCCTGGCCATTAGGAGGGGGGAGGAGAGACTGCGGGGAGGGATCCAGGTTCTCCAAGGAGGACTGATGGAGGCTCAGGTCACGGGCTTCCTGCATCTCCTGCTGACAGCCAAGCCAAACTTGGAGGTGCACTGAAAATATATAAGTATATAAGAAACATATTGATGTCTATTGATGAAAATAGCAAACAGTGCAGTGGAGCCTGATGACGTCATGCTGTGGAGATGGGCTCCTGGTTTACTGCACCCTCTTTCCAGAGCAGAATTGAGGGCCTTTTCATATTCGGACAAAGGCCTCCAGCCTTCACGTGATCTGCTCAGCTAAGGTTAGCCCGCTCTTCAGCTCCATCATACTTTTATTACAAACGAAAACAGAAGCTTTTAGTACAATAATCGAACATGAACATTCTTAGGTGGTCAAAAATAAAAATATAGTATTCAAGTTTTTTAAGCCCATAAACTTAGAGGCACACTTTTTAAATTAATTTTTATTAGCATATAGTTGATTTACAATGTCGTGTTACTTTTCTGCTGTGCAGCAAAGTGACTCAGTTATACATATACATATATCCAGACTTTTTTAGATTCTTTTCCCGTATAGGTCATTACAGAGAGCTGGGTAGAGATCCCTGTGCTCTACAGTGGGTCCTTATTAGTTATCTATTTTGTATATAGTAGTGTGTATGTGTCAATCCCAGTCTCCCAGTTTATCCCTCCCAACCCCCAGCTTTCCCCCTTGGTAACCGTAAGTTTGTTTTCTACGTCTGTGACTCTATTTCTGTTTTGCAAATAGGTTCATTTGTACCCTTTTTTCTAGATTCCACATAGATGCGACATCATATGATACCTGTCTTTCTCTGTCTGACTTACTTCCGTCAGTCTGATCATCTCCAGGTCCATCCGTGTTGCTGCAAATGGCATGAGTTCATTCTTTAGTATGGCTAAGTAATAAGAGGCGCGCTGTAAAGAGAATAAACATAAAGCTATAAAAAGAAAGTCCCACCACCCCAAAGAGGTGACGTGGGGGGTGGAAAGAGCAATAAAGGAGGAAGGAGAGGAAGAGAAGCACGTTCCTTCCGGGAAAGCCAGAGCAAGTGACTCAGAAGATCTCTCCAGGGCAGGGTGAGGCGGGAGAACAAAGGCCTTGAGAAAGTATGATTGGTCATTGCTAACATCTAGATGATCACGTAGGCTTTTCAAGGTAACTTTATATTTTAGTGTTCAAATCTTTTAAGATCTTGCTCTAAATTGAATGCTCTGTATTTCTTTCTGGAAGCCATTACTCTGCGTTTGGGCGGCTAGGAACATCTTAACCAAACACAGAAGCGGCTGCCGGCCTTGCTAATGTATTATGCTAAGTCCGAACTAAACGTATCCCAACTTAGCTTCCCTCAGAGACTCCCACCAATGCCAATGCCGCAGCACCCTGCCCGCCCCGCAGGAGCGGGTGGGGGAGCAATTGGGATGGAAAGAGGCAGCGGCCTTAACTGACTGCAGTTACAATAACGTCCTTGGAGAAGTTAAACATACAGATTTCTTTTCTTTCTTTTTGTTTATTGATATGCTTGACATACCTTAAGCAGTTTATTTTTACTGTAAGTTTTGTCTCAGGTTGAGTTTATAATTTTATCATCTTAATATCTAATAAAGGCATTATAAGTTTGAAAAAAAATAAACAAAATAAAATGCCGTACTTGGCAAATTTCACAGGAACATGTGAGTTTCTGAACACCCTGCTGGAGCCCTTCCCAGGGCCTTGGAAGGGGCCAGCGTGAGTCGGGGGCTTGAGGCTTCAGCATCACGGTCAACCCATCAGGCCACAGGCAGGGTTCAGGCAGAGAGAAAACCCTTCTTGAAAATGCCTGTGGTCTGGGCCAAGTCTTTGGTTTCACACTCATGGTGAGTGTGACCCAGAGGAAGGGTCATGTCCAGTCTTTCCAGTCTCCACCAAGAAACCTAAGTGGGAGAGGAAGGTGACCACACACCAAAAATGTCTCCTGTCCCCAAACAACCTCCTCTCGTTGCTTCCTTGATAAATTCCCTCAGTCACTCATGAAGTCATGCCCGCGTTACACAAATATTTGCTGAGCATTTGTTGCAAGCCTGGCATCTTGCCAGAAGTGCTCCAATTCGTGGCTCATTCTGTGGCTTAAGGCTGAAAGCTATGTTTGTTGTTCTCTGTTCTGATGACACTGCCCGTATGGGATGGATCAACTCATGGACAGAAGGCTGGTGTCCTGGACACCACTCAACCCTCCAGTGCAGGCGGACCAGGGCTGTGGTCTCGAGACATGGATACGGGTCCCAGCTCTGGACTAATGAGGTGCATCCCTTGGGCAATCAGCCTCCCTGAGCTTTGTTTCTGTATCTGTAAAGCCCAGCACTTAGTGCTGAAGGATTTATTAAAACTCAGATGGATGTAAGCTTGGGGAGAGAAAAAACATTAGCAAACTGCAAGCAGCCCCTAGGAGGTGGAGGCTTTGGGGATGGAAGGTCCCTTTATTTTCTGCCGAAAAAGTCCAGGGAGTGAAGATGCTTGGGTTGTAAAGCATACACGGGCCATCTGTGCTCTGGAACGTCCTGATCTTGGAGGTGGCCCTGTGGTCCCATCTGTGTTCTGTGGTCCTGCCCCTCTGGCCATGTCCGACTAACCTGCAGTATCTCTGGCACAGGCTGCGCCCACCCTATGGTCTCTCCCAGGAATTTGAAACCAGTGACTCAGCCAGGGAGGGTCACTGGAGCAGGGCTGTGCTCGGAGCCATTTTCCTAATCTCCCACTATGGGGGTTTGGGCAGCTGGTTCTCTCTCTTCCCAAGGCTTGAGTTTGCAGTTCTTGGATTCCACGAGCTGCACCAATGTTCTTTCCAAACATCCTTCTTGTGCATTAGTTTGTTGGAAAAGGTTTTGGTTGAAACCAAAAAAGTTTACTGAATACAAATCATAATGCACAGGGCTGCTTGATTAAACAAGATAATATATGTGAGAGCTCTTCACAAGCCTAAGTTAATATTACACACTTGGTTATTAGGTGTGTCTTTGCTTCTGAATGACCTGGGATTTGCTGGAATCAGAGCACCCACCCTCACTCGTTTGCTGGACCTTGGCTCAGACCTATGTTCATATGACCTTGGACAAGATAACTTCCCCAGTCTTAGTTCCTCCATCAGCAAAATAGGGGAGCAAACCCGAGCTCATAGAGCTGCTATGAGAATAGAGTAAGATGCATGTAAAGTGTATAGCCAGCCCCTAGCATATAATCAGTGCTTGATAAATATTAAATATTATAATTTGGCGAGCACTAATGAGCAAACCCTGCAGGCTTACCATAAAAAGCCACTCTGAATGCTTGAATCTGAATATTTCTCAGTTGTAGATTTTGGACCCCACCTGCCAAACTGTGCGTTCACCCCATTCACCCACCTGGGGCCAATTTTCTGCATCATTTTTGCTATGAAAATAAAGGGAATTTGTTCTTATTGTCCTTGAACCACGTTCCAAGGGAGAACTTAAGTCCTGGCCAAATGTCTCCTCCTTGGCAGGAATTTCTTAATACTGCTTAAATAGCCTTGCCAGCAATAATTCGATATCCCAATAATATCTCAATCTTTGGGACTGACATATGTACATTTCTATGTATAAAATAGATAACTAATGAGAACCTACTATATAGCGCAGGGAACTCTACTCAGTGCTCTGTGGTGACCTAAATGGGAAGGAAATCTAAAAAAGAGGGGATATATGTATATGTATAGCTGACTCACTTTGCTGTACAGTAGAAACTAACACAAGATTGTAAAGCAACTATACTCCAATAAAAATTAATTTAAAAAATCTCAATCTTTTTGTGCTTTTCAAGTGAGGAACTGTATCCATTTTGACGTGACAGCTAAAAAATTAGTATTATGCCCCTCATTATATTGTTTCCCCTCATTATTATTTTCATCCTTATTGTATGATTACTCAACTTATTCTCTAATTGGAGAACAAACTCTGGGTGTGAAGGTCTTGGAGGCTGAGATCACAGGTAATTGAAAGCTCCTTGGAGGTACCAGCCACCTGAAATGTCTGTGTCTAGGAAAACATGCCTCACTTTCATAGATGGTAACATTCCAGGGTCGCTGCTAAAGGAGAGGGCTGTCCCATCACCTACAGAAGATACTAGTCATGGCTTGAGGCTCACGTCGGATCTCCAAAGTGCTACGCAGGTGCTGGGAGCCGTCGCTTTGTTTGTTTGGGTGATACAGCGAAACGGAACCTTCTCCCGGCCTCACGCCCCTGGACCTCATCGAATTCCATCAGGTCCTGGATCCTGTTTTTCAAAAGAAGATGCAAATCAGTTATACATACACAATAAAATTTAATTTAAAAAAAAGGAAGATGCAAATCCACATAGCTTTAGGTGGACCTAAATCCTAGGATAAGATTTTGAGATTTTTCTGACACCTTTACCTCAGAATCTTTTATTTTCAAGCAAATCTGCCTCCTGAACCAACTGTCGATGGTTATGGGCTGATTTAACAGGACTAGAAACAATGCGTAGAACTTTAATGGTGCGAGTCTTCAACACACACGTCTTAGTCACTTGGTAAATTGTCCACTGTTCAGGCTTTGCTCTCCGATATTGGGACTGTGGCCACTTCCGGTCACCAAGTGACATTTACTCTCACTTAAAAAAATTGTCGTTAGCGTTCTGTGGTAACTCTTAAGTAGGCCTTTAAAAGTCACCACCAAGAAGCTTAGATTTTGTTGCACTAGAAATTCAATTCAGTTCACTTCAAGACTATTTGTATTTTTTTTTTTTTTTTTTGCAGTACGCGGGCCTCTCACTGCCGTGGCCTCTCCCGTTGCGGAGCACAGGCTCCGGACGCGCAGGCTCAACGGCCATGGCTCACGGGCCCAGCCGCTCCTCGGCATGTGGGGTCTTCCCAGACCGGGGCACGAACCCGTGTCCCCTGCATGGGCAGGCGGACTCTCAACCACTGCGCCACCAGGAAAGCCCCAAGACTATTTGTATTTTTGAGATGAGTTCTAGCCAGTTCAGAATTCCAGCTGTCTTGATGTATAGAGATAGCATTAAATAGAGAAAAATACTTAAAACAAATGTTCAACAGTTTGTACATTCGTAACAGTAAGTAATTAAAAAGAAATGTCATATGAGTGACCAGGGACTCCCTAACTAACATTAAAGTTGTCATCTAATAACTGCACTCTTTCTATTTTGCACTAACTTTTGCACTAACTTGCTCTGTTTCTGCTGAAACCATCGTGCAGGTGGACCGTTCCATCCGGTCACGGACTTGTCACCTGTCCTGGCGGGACTCCCAGCCGCGCTCATCACCACCCTGTTTACCTTTTAGCCTAGTTAAAGGCTTATTAACTTTGTGAGGCTAAAGCCTTTTCTTTCCGTGACAATCAGCCTGCAGCGCAGGGACGAGCATGCTGTGTCTGAATAGCTGCCACTCTCTTGAGACCCCTCAGAACACACACCTGTCCCCCCTCCCCCTGCACACAAGGAGGCTGGGCTGCCAGTAGGCATCTCCACGTCCTTCCAAGTTTCTGCTCTGAGCAAATCATCTTAGGACAATTTATTAGAAGATTAGGACTCACTGAGGGGATGCCCATTCAAGACCAGCTTTTAGCCAACAGGGAGGAATCGTTGGTGAACGATTGCTAAAAAGAAACTCTGATAAGCTGACCATCGTGGCACAAATTCTGAGCTAACAAGGACCTCCTCAGTCATCGTGGAGGTAGGCACCCTGGCCCCAACAGACTGACTTCTGAATCTCATTCAATGGCATTTCAGGAAAAAACTCACCTGCCTACAAATTAAACAAAATTAGTTATGAGGAGGACAGAGTGATCCCTCTGGTCCAAATCAAATAATTGTGATGTGGAGGCAAAAATTGTTAAAGAGGGGCTTCCCTGGTGGCGCAGTTGTCGGGAGTCCGCCTGCCAATGCAGGGGACGTGGGTTCGTGCCCCGGTCCGGGAAGATCCCACATGCCAAGGAGCAGCTGGGCCTGTGAGCCATGGCCGCTGAGCCTGCGCATCCGGAGCCTGTGCTCCACAACGGGAGAGGCCACAACAGTGAGAGGCCCATGTACCGCAAAAACAAAACAAAAACAACAACAACAACAAAAATTGTTATAGGGTCTTTGATATCTGAGATTAAATGAAGTGCAACATGGGGTCCTGGACTGGATCCCCGGACAGAAAAAGAACGTTAGTGGGAAAACTGGTGCAGTTTAGTAGTAATATACCAACGTTAATTTCTTCATTTTAATAAATGTGCCATGGTTATACAAGATGCTAGCATCAGGGGAGACCGGGTAGAGGGGTACGTTGAAATTCGACGTACTACGGTTGCAACTTTTCTGTAAATCTAAAATTATTCCAGGTTATTAGAGAAAATGAACAAAGTAGATGGAGGAAGGGCATATTCCAAGGATGGATGTGAGAGAGAGCCACGATCTGTGAGATCCGTGGGGAGGGTCAGGAGGTCCAGTCCTAGAACGTGCCCCCCCCCCACCAGCAAGCTGAGAAGGAGGCATCTGCGTTGTGTGTAGAACAAGAACGGAAATGGGAGCAGTGGATGGGGAGGAAGGATGCAGCTGCCACAGTTACAGACCATGGGCTTGATGTGCCGCGAAGGGAGAGTGCTGACACAATCAGATCAGTGGTCTGTGAAAGCTCAGAGAGAGAACTGGAGGCCACGGCAGCCAACCCGGGCTCACCTGAGAATGAGGAAGACCAGACAAACCTCTGAGCCACATGAATAACGTTAGGAAACTGACAGATGAGGGGAGTGGTGTGGGTATATCCACATTTGGATTTCTAGAAGACAGAGCTTCTCATTACGACTTTGTGGACACTGGAGTTTGGAGAGATGGATGATAATATGGTTAGTGAACTTAGTACCCAAAGACTGCAAATGTACAGGTGATGCCTGTCTAAAGAGAGCTGGTCCCTAGTGCTCAGTTTACCGTTCTTTAAGTCAATGACTTAGATGAAGTTAATATAGATTATGTTTGACTTCTTGTAATGGAAACCCAACAGGAGTGGCTTAGCCAAATAGGGATTTATTTCTGACAATTAACAAGACGACCAAAGACAGCGGTCCAGGCTGGTCAGTGCTTCACGCTGTCCTAATTGTCCCAGGCTCTTTCTGTCTCTCTTCTGTGTCATCCTTTGCGTGTGTCTTTCACCCTTATGGTTCACCTCTAGCCTCACGTCAACTCCAGGCAGGAATTAGTAAATTAGTAAACTAATTTACTAATTAGTAAATTAGTAAACTAAGTAAATGGCAAGGAATAAAGAGAAACGCTCATATCCGGAAAGCAAGAATATCCCAGAAATCCCCAGCAGGATTCCAATTGGCCGGAATTCTGCATGCTGGCTGCAAGGGATGCTGAGAAATGAAGATACTTGTTTGAGCATATATCCACACTGACCAGAATCAGTGCCCGCCTGAAGAGGTGAGAATGGATTTGGGGTTGGTAGCTAGCACTGCTTGCCAAAGATGGCTGCCTTACCTGAATCGAGTGGAGTTTTGGACGGCTGACGTTCCTCACCTCAGCTTGGTCCTCTAAGGACTCTTCATCTCAGTGATGCATGTTCCCTCACGCCAGTCTCTCATGTTAAAATCTTGGTGTCAACCTGGACACAAATCGCTTTCTCTTACACTTCACATCAAGTCCACACCACCTGGCTCAGAGATGTGTGCTGTGACCCCGTGTAGACGCCAGGTGTAGCTATCCCCACCTCCTGCTGGCAGTCAGAATAGGAGGAACTGGGAGCAGACATGCTAGGACCCAGCAGCCGGTCTGATTCTCCTGATTTCTCCTCTCGCACCTATCGCTCACATTTTACTTTCAGTTTCCAGCTGTTCACTGCATGTAAAGAGAAGCACACTTGACTGTATATTGATGTTCTATTCTGTGACCTTGATAATCTCACTTATTTGTCCTAATAGCTTTTGTGTAGATTCTTTAGGATTTTTCTAAGTAAACAGTTATATCATCTGCAAATTGAAACAGATTTATTTCTTCCTTTGGATGCGTTTTATCTCTTTTTCTTGCCTTATTTCACTGGCTAGCAAGTCCAGCACAATGCTGAATATGAGGGATGAGAGTGGACGTTCCTGCATTGCTCTTGTTCTTAGGGAGAAGCATCCAGTCTGATCACGAAGGATGACATTAGCTATAGTGCTTTTTGCAGATACCCTTTATCAATGTGAGGAAATTACCTTTAATTCCTAGTTTGCCAAGAGATTTTACCGTGAATGATGGTTGAATTTTATCGGATGCTTTCTCTGCATTTATTGACATGGTCATGTCCTTAGGTCTATTGATACAGTGAATGATGCAGTTTACTTTTTGAATGTTTAACCAACTCCACTTAAATGTTAAACCTCTTCTCCGTCTGAAAGCAGGGGCAATCATTACTTATATCTAAGCTTTCTATTTTTTTTTTAAAGAGCATTTAAGGGCTTCCCTCGTGGCACAGTGGTTAAGAATCCGCCTGTCAATGCAAAGGACACATGTTTGATCCCTGGTTCGGGAAGATCTCACATGCCGCGGAGCAGCTAAGCCCATGTGCCGCAACTACTGAGCCTGTGTTCTAGAGCCCACGAGCCACAACTACTGAGCCCGCGCACCCTAGAGCCCATGCTCCACAACAAGAGAAGACACCGGAATGAGAAGCCCGCGCACCACAACGAAGTGTAGCCCCTGCTCACCACAACTAGAGAAAGCCTGCACGCAACACAAGACCCAATGCAGCCAGAAAAAAAGAGCATTTAAGATGATATAACGTATGTAAAGCACACAGCACAGCATCTGACATACAGTCAGCCCTTAATAAATTGTAGTAGATACCGTCATTTAATTACTAGCTCTGGTGGGTGCCCATACCCTACCTCCCACCCCCGCCGGAGGACTGGATAGTGAGGTTGTGCCTGTTGTGTGGATCTGGGGCTTTCCTGAGTACTTCACCATAGCCTGGGTCTCCTGCTGCTGTGCCCAGTTCCACAGACTGGCCTTTCTGGCACGCAGACTTGCCTGAATCACCCTTGACTGATTCTCCTGCACTGGGACGTGGAATGTCTGGCTGCCCTTTCGGAGCTGCCTCTGTGTCGGTACCCCAATGTCTGCATCCCAGCACCTGCTCTTGCTGTCTCTGCTGATCCCATGAATCGGTTAGGATGCCACCAGCTACAAGTAATAGAAAAACCAATGCAGAGTTAGTTCCTTAGCCCACTGGCCCAGAAACCTGCAGGCCAGGGCAGACGCGGACGTCGGGGTTGGTGACGTCACCGAGAATGGCGCTCCTCTGCGTCTCTCAATGGTGCTCAGCGTTAGCCCTGTGCTGGAAAGCCAGTGCTGAAGGCAGCTGGCTCTCTCAGTGGGGAGCATCTCTCCTCCAACAGCGGAACAGGAGTCGTCCCTGCGGGGGCCACCTCCTCCCTTCTGACCAGTGTCTGTCGCAGTCGGAACGCCAATTGCGAACTGGCTTAGGTCTGGTTTCCTGAAGCCGGAACAGAGAAAGAAGATGAGTCAACCACAGTGAGCTGGTTTGTTCAAAGCCCCAGCCCTCCTTGAAGCTGGAGTCGATTCCCCAAACTGCACTGCTTCTGTCCTGTGAGGGCAAAAGAGGGCAGATGCGAAACAGTCACCACACAGCCCCCTCCCTCTCTCCCCGCGGGACCCCAGCGTATCCTGTGTTCTGGGTCCTGCATTCATGTCCCAGGAGCCCCTGAGGTGCTTGTAGATTTAGCCGAAAAGCTGTGTGGATGGACATTTTTATATCACCCCCAGAAGAAGGACCAAACCCTTCCAAGCCAAGTCAAACTCACCCCCTTTCTCTGGAGGCTGGAGGATGCCCCAGGGGAGTGCTGGGGCTGGCAGGACCTATGAACCTGTTCTTCTCTTCTGCAGAGATGCTGCGACAAACAGTGGAAATGAAGCCCCAGGTCCAATATTAGATTTATGTCTGTTCTTAGATAACTTCTTGAGAAAGCAACTGTGGTAAGTATATTGGTTGCCTCCCAGCTGCCACTCGCCCCTCTAGTTTGCTGATAGAATACCGATTTTCAGGGGGAGGGGTTGGCAATGTGCCCTCCCCCAGGGACCAATCCTGATTTTTCTACATCAGTTGTGGTGCTTGCTCCGGGGTTGGGGGCATGAGTGGACATGTGCTGGGCAGGGAAGGAGCTGTGGGCAGCAAGTCTGTCTCTGGGATAGAAAAGGAGGGGGGAGACCCCTTGCTTAGAGCTCCTACACTGATGCTGTGATCAAGGCTGGAACAGCCCCTGCACCCTGAGGTTGTTAAGGCAGGAGGATTGACCCTGGGTCTTCAGTGTTATCGTGGGGTCAGTGAACGAAGCCTGGGGCCGGCCGCTTTGGGACTTGTTAATAAGCAATAAATGTCCTCATGTTTTAGGCCACCGATAGATGAGTTTGTCTTTGTGGCAACTGGATGCATTCTAAGTGAATCAGTGGCTAAAGCCCTTTTGGAGGCTAGGTCCAGGTAGGAGACTCTCTGAAAAAGAATTAAGCATATTTGTGATCTCAGGTCTGCATCAAGGTACTGAGTCCAGAGAAAAGGGAAGTTTGCCTAAGACCCTTCGGAGGGATGCAGGTTTGGTGAACAAGGTGTGAGAGGGGAGGTGGGATGTCATTGGGAGTCGGGGGGTCTTAAGAAGAGTGTGACTCGGTAGGAATGCTGACACTCGCTATTGAAAAGGATTGAAAAGGGCTCAAGGTGGGACGGCTCTGGTGAACTTCCAACGACTCCATGTTCAAAGCCCCCAAGGGCTTCCCTGGTGGCGCAGTGGTTGAGAGTCCGCCTGCCGATGCAGGGGACATGGGTTTGTGCCCTGGTCCGGGAAGGTCCCACATGCCGCGGAGCGGCTGGGCCCATGAGCCATGGCCGCTGAGCCTGCGCGTCTGGAGCCTGTGCTCCGCAACGGGAGAGGCCACAGCAGTGAGAGGCCTGTGTACTGAAAAAAAAAAAAAAGCCCCCAAATCGTTACCTGGGAAACTTACTAATCTGTGTGTCTCAGAGCAGTCCCCTCACCGGACAGGGGCAGAGGGGGAAATGTCGGGGGGGCAGTGTGATCATTGCCGAGGAAATGGATGAAGATCTGGAGACTCAGGGTAACAAATTAAAATAATTACTGGAAATCTAAGTTGGCAGCAAGAACTATCAAAAATTGTACAGCCTCCAAGTGAGGAATAATGTGTAAATGAGAATTTGTATCAAATGTTCATTTTGGGTGTGTGTGGGTGAGTGAAAGCTGGGAATACCAGCTGGGCTGTACTGGTGTGATTTGAAGTTGGTTTGGGTATTTATTGATGGGAGGTCTTCATCTGGACCAGGAGAAGGGCCCGGGGGCTGGTGGACACACCCCCAGAGTAGAGGCCACAGCTTACTCTTGCTTATCTCCCCACTCGCCCCCAGCCTCGTATGTTTATGTGTCTGTCTCTGTGAAACGCTACCAGCCCTTCACAACCATGGGCTTTGAAAGCTTCATCTTTAGCAGTGTGCTTAGCACCTAATGGACCCTTAGTAAATGCTGACAATGTATGAGACGCACAGTCAATGTCATAACCATCGCAAGAACAGTTAGAAGTAGGGAGGGATGATGTCTAAATACTTAATGACCTTGGTCCCTTTGTTAAAATGTGAGTATAATACCTCTGCACACATCTCACAAGTTGGCTTTTGCATTATTGGATTGTGGTCATGGGTCCAACCAAGGAGATGTGTTTTGACCTCTGTCTGGGATGTTTCTCCAGGAAGAGCTGCCTGGATCCATCTTCGACATTCAGGTTTCCAACAGAGGACATAACCATTCTGAATTCTGTCACTCAATCATCATAGCGGCTAAGGGTTAAATAGCATATTCTTAATATATAAATTTATTTAAAACCCCAAACATCCCATCTGTTTTAGACCTCTGCAAGATCTGCATATATCATTGGAGATTCACGTATGTTTTTAGATCTCTAATAGCAGCGGGTGCCCTCTCAGTCTCCTGTCCTACAAACTAATCGGACGCACACATCCGCGCAGCCTGCACTGAGGCAGGGAGAGTGAGGCTCCAGGAGGATAGCAGGGCTCTTTCTTTATCTAAAGCAAAATTCTCCACTCCCTCCCTCCTTCCCTCCAAACTTGGACTCAATACCCAAAAAGGGAATGACAGCTATAGGCACACAGGGATGCCTCCGTGCATGTGTGTTGATGGAGAAAAATAAAGACCAGAAAAGACAGGGACTGAAACGCTCACCCACCTGATCTTATACATGATGAGGTTTCTCCAACAAGCACTGAATTGATTTTCTCTGCCAAGGGATAAGCTCAATATGCCTCATGCTTTGCAACTGTTTCTTGGCAAGCCTTAAGGGACTGGCCACAGCAGCAGACAATTTGGTTTATGCTGAGAGAGAAGAAACTTGAGGATGCGCTTCTGTGCAGCATCCCCTGGGTTCCAGCCAGGTACCAGGCACGTGAGGATGCCTGGGGGTCCATAGAGCGACCTGCCCTGTGTGCAGACCCCACAGCTGGTATGCGAGGGGCTAAAGCTATCCTCAATGTGCCCATGCTGAAAAATTAAAGAAATGTCACTTCTCACCTTCTGCCAGACCAATCATTTGTTGTGAATTAAGAAGGAGTAATGGACCCCCTGCCCGCCAAGCTGTCCCTCCCCATCCCCTGCCCCCAGCCCAGACATTTATTCCTAACAACCAACGTTAGTAAAGGGCTGTGAATTTCTAACGTGCTTTACAGACACATTCCTTCATTCTCACATTAGCTCTGTTGATTGGCTCTGCTTACCCCATATTAACAGGTGAGGAAGTGGGTGGTCTCCCAGCTGGGAGACACGTCCTGGAGGTCCTGAGCCAGCTAGCTGCCCAGTCTCCAGCTTTGCAGCCTCGGTAGTTTCTTGGCAAAGAGCTATTTTCTGTCGGGTGTAAATAGGAAGAGGCTCTAAGAGTACAGATTTACAAGTCACAGCAATAAAAATACTGGATCTCATATCTGATTTCCCTTAAGAAACTGCTCAACATGTTAAATATATCTCCAAAAACAGAAGGAATAGATCTTACAATATTTAGGTTTTAGTCACACTTATTGCTTTTGTACAATATTTAGGTTTTAGTCACACTCATTCCTTTGGATCTATAAGCTTCCTTTGAGATGCAGTATTAAGCACTCTTGTAGTCAAGTGATTGTCTGACTTGAAAGCTCCATTTTTTTTTTTTTCGGTACGCGGGCCTCTCACTGCTGTGGCCTCTCCCATTGTGGAGCACAGGCTCCAGACATGCAGGCTCAGCGGCCACGGCTCACGGGCCCAGCCGCTCCGCGGCATGTGGGATCTTCCCGGACCGGGGCACGAACCTGCGTCCCCCGCATTGGCAGGCGGACTCTCAACCACTGCGCCACCAGGGAAGCCCCCAGCTTCATTTTTGGAGCATCATCCAGGGCCAAGGTTCCTTCCACACGTCACCGACATGACCATTTATAAGTGGTTTTAAATTCCCATCTTCACCTACGTTCACACTCCCAAGAGTGCATGTTTTACTAATGGGACATCAATAAACGCCTAATGGAGAACACAGCAGGTAATGGGATTTTGAGATGTAGAATGTGTGCTTGGCCAACCCATTTAATTAACTGCTTAGTGGAAACAGAAAACTCCAGACACTGTGTTGGCCTGGGATATTAGGAAAGAGGAGATAAAATCCCTGCCTGTGGGAAGGATGCCCTTGGCAATCCTGCGAATCCTACCTGCAGATCCCCGAGCTCTGCGGGGCTGCGCGGGCCCAGCCACACCTCTGGGGGGGATGTCCTGCAACCCTGGGTTTCGCATGGAGCAGGGAGCATCATAAGCCTTGCTCCATGAGTGACTGACCAGGTGTCAGCCAAGCTAAGGGAGTGAGCCTCTGCTTTGTCACACTCTTAATATTATGTTTCAGAAGGATCTGTCAAAAGAAAAGATCGGGCCAGGTTAGGGTCACGAGGCACGTGGCTCACATCAGGCCTTGGTCATGGCTCCGTGCGGCCCTAACTTACAAGTGGCTAAAATAGCCTTCTCTAAGAAGGACGGAGGCCACAGGCCCTGATGGAGCAAATACGTAATGAAGGGGCACATGGGGACTCGGGATGGGCCTGGGGACATGCTCAAGTGAAACCTGCTAACACAAAGATCCCCATTGTCTCTACCCGCACCAGGACAGTCCAGGAGGCTTCTCCTCCTTCCCTCCGTGGCTCGTGGGGTAATGAGGCAAGTCTGGTCGCGGCCTTTAGCCTCAGGTTTGCAATGCTCCCCATTCCTGTCCCAAAAGAGGGCTGCTAACGCTGCCCGCTGGGACACAGGGGAAATAATTCTCAGTGGCAGGCTTGGGGCAAAACTGAGAACCAGTGATATTAATGATGACACACAATGAACGGCCATAACGTTGGTTACCTTATATTTGCCAAAAAGTCTTCACAGCCAGTGTCTCATTTGATCCCCTCGGCTGGGCCGTGAGGTGGGGAGGTATCACCCCGATTTTACTGGTGGGAAGACGAAGCTTAGGGAGGCTCTCGGACGTGAGTTTACAGGCTGTGTTGGGGGCTGAGCTGAGGGTGAGCCTGCGGTCTTCCGGCTGGAGCGTGGCCGCGGTCCCCCGCCCTCCCCTCCGTCACGCGACTCCTTGCTTCCAACCTCGGATCTGCTGACCTCTCCTAAGACCCTAACCAATAATTAACACCTTACAAAAGCCACACTGGAAGCTGGAAAATTCCATGGGGTTGAAAAAGAGCCACTGTATCTCCTTTCCCCCAAGGGAAAGTGAATAATTGACCATCTGCCCGGCCCTGGGGCCCCGCTTTGTATCATGGAACGTGTGGTTGCCAAGGGTCCCTCTCAGCTGTCACAGGTTCTAACACAGTGGAAAAGGAGAGGCCTTCTTCTGGGACTGTCTCCAGCACCTAGCACGCTACCTGGCCGCGCTGGACAGAGTGACCATCTGAGTGACCATGGTGCCGTGACCAGGCCCGCTGCCCTGGACTCACGTGACAAGAACGGGGAGGGTTCCTCACCCAGGGCAGCCTGTCTGGGGCCGTGGCCTTGTGAGAGCCCAGCAGAGACCATGCAGACCAAGCAGACCCTGGTTGTCTGGTCGCTGGACCTGAGTGATTGGGGCAGAGGGGTCGTGGCCTGAGTGCGAGAGCCCCTTATAGGAGGTGGTTGGTCTGTTTTGGCTGGTTTGCATATGAAAGCCTCCCCAGCAGGTGAGCTGTTTACTATCTCTAGGCATTAGCTGACCCTGGGAGGGGCAGTCCATCCCAGAAATCAAAGATCAAATACAGAGTAAAGAGACATGATTAATAAGAGACAATTGTTGCTCTGTCTGCCCAGCGCTTTCTTCTCTTGAGGAAGTTCTTCCCTTCTCTGTCATGATGCATCTTCTCACGCAATCATCTCCACGGTTTTAGCAACTGGTCAGGTGGCCAAGCAACTGGCTTGGCCACCTGACCTTAGGTGGCCAAGGTTCATTTCCAGGATTTTCTAGTGGAGCTAGGGACCCACCCTGCATGTGGAGAGAACAGAGTCCAGATATAGAGGGAAGCAGAGAGGAGTGGGGAGAGGGGAGGCTGGGGCATCTGAATCCTGAATCCAGCCGTCCCTGAAGCCAACTCCATCTCTGTTTTCCCTTACAAGAGCCAGTAACTTACTCTTTCTCCTAAATTGGTTTGAATCGGATTTTCTTCATTTGCATTTTATCTTTATGGAAGAGAAAAGATATATATTTTAATTTATTCTCAGAAAGTTCCGTGCTTCCTTTCAAGGGGTGCTTAAACCCCTAAGCAGCTCCTCTCGTATAAGGTGGCATTTCAATGATCTAATAATAGTGATGATCTAATAATAGTGATGATCTAATAATAATAGATTACATTTCTTCTGAGGCACCCAGACAAAAACTGAGAGTGAACTTTCAAGGCAATTGAAAAAAAAGCAGGCAGATTCAGTTGGATTTAATCATCCTTATTTTAAGAGTTTGAGTTTGAACTTAGTGGTGGAGGCACGTCAAGCACTGATACACACTTGACAAGACGTTTGTGTGACGGGGCATGGTTTGCTGAGGTCCTTGGCCATCCAAGCAGGTTTCAAGAAAGTGACATTCCAGCAATTAGACAAATCATTCTCCAGAAAATGCCACTCCCCGCGGAGCCCTCGGAGAAAGGGCTAGTGATGGGAGATGGTCTGTACTCTCTGCTGACGAGGCTTGGAAATGAGGGCGGGACTGTAGATGGAACAGGAGGACGCCTGTTCCAGAGGGAAAGGAAGACAGGCCGGCTCGGCGCAGAGGTTTCCAGCTCCATGTCTAAGACCATGGACTGGCCCTCCCCAGCGCTGCCAAGCCCCTGCACGATCCACGCTTCTCACCCGCTCAGGTGTATCTGGCTTCTAATCTCGTTCACTTAACTTTTGATGCCTGGATCACATGCAACTTGGCATGTTCAAGATTTTTTTAAAAATAGACACATTGTAGGCACTCTCGGCCTATGTGCCTCTTCCACAAGGGAAATTAAGCTCCAAATGACAGGCAGAAGACCGCCCGGCCTCCAGGCCCCTTTGCAAAGAAGAGAACCTGCCACGTTTCCTTGTGATTCTAACCTGGAGGGCACCGTGGGCGGGCAGGTGGGGACGTGGGCACAGTCACTCAGCGTAAACCGTGGTCACACACACTTGTGTGGTCTTACGTCTGGGTTCACTAATGACAATTGGCTTTAAAAGCACAAAGTTGGAAATCCTTCTCCAAATATTTCTGGGTTGAAAAAATGGTGGTGTTGCCACACCGAGCCTTGCCCTTTCCTTCTTTGAATGCCTGATCTCTTCCTGTAGCTCTTTTTCTAACACCTGCCCATACCTGTCCTCGGAATACAGCTGTGGCATTGTTTCTATTGCCCTTTTCAACTTCCTTCCCAGAACCCTTCTGGGGAAAGGACAAACATTTACATAATTGCCAAGCAAATAAGGATATCCTTTGATTTCCAAGTGCGTGTGTCCAACGTGTGAACACAACTCTGCCTCTCAGCGGCAGTAGCCCTTAACTATTCATTCTTTCGCATTTTCAGCCACTTGTCCAATAAATTTATCAAGTGCCAATTACCTATGAATAGGGCATTGTCTTTTCCCTCCTGACATTCCTGTCTGTGCCCCCCTGAAACTCATGTTCTAATTATGGAGATGGGCTGTGAACAAAGAGTGAAGTGTCAGTTTGGTGAGCTGGGTCATGTCACCCCTGCTTATTTGAGGCTGTGAAAACGTCCTCCCCAAGAGGAGGAAACCTCAGAGAGGCCCCCTAGTTCTGGGCGGTTCACGGAGTCGCTCAACCAACTTCTGGGATGATGGGCACCGTTGGGTCCCCGTTCCCTCGCGAGGAAACTGGGCTGATTTGGACTAAGTGACCCGTGCAAGATTGCACGGGTGGGGGAATCAGACCCCCATGTCTATGCTCGCCTCATGACAGCATCTCCTCCTTCTGGGAAAAACAACAAAGAAGAACAACAAAACCCTCCCTTGGTTTGACAACTGTGACCCCATCCTCCCCTGTGTTTTCCTCCCCGGTTCCTCCCCCAGCCTGGAGGCTGCTTGAGACCCCTCGGGGACTTGCCCTTGGCATTCATCTCAGTCTCCATGTTCTACTGGGTGAATGACGGTAACGCACACACTCAAAGGGCACATGGCGGAAAGATGGGCTAACTCCTATTTAATTTTTCTAAATTTGCCCAATGTATAAACAAGGCCATCGTTGTGTTTTACAGAATTTCCCGGCAGAATAAAATCTAATCCACACCATAGGCTCGATTGGAAATGCCCGTGTTCCAAGGAAAAGGACACCAGCTTTTGCGACTAAAGGAATGAATGGATGTTATGTCGGGGGAGAAGGGTCCTCGGCCAGGTCAGGGCGGGCGACACAGCCAGCTGAGGACATGACCATCACAGGCACAAGTCCAAGGTACCAGAGAGCTGCCTGCATCTGCTGCAAAGGTCTCCCTTCCTTAAGGGAAGGGACGATGTTCTGTTTGGTTTTGTAACATATTTCTATGAACTCTGCAGCAGCCCGAATGGTGTTGCATATTTAAAATGATTTGTCTAATAACCCAGTCGCCTCTTTTGCAAAATACCCAGCAATTCCTCATTTGCTGTCCCCGCCCCCAGGCACTTTGCAGGGTTTCTCCAATAGCAGGGCGCCCAGGAGCCTGCCGGGCAGCCCTGGGGGTGGGAGGGGGTCTGTCACACCGGATGGTAGGAAACACCATAGTTACCTGAGAAGCAACACCAGGCAGCCTGGATTGGGGGCACCCAGGATGCCTTCCGGCCCCTCTCCCTGACGTCTCTCCTGAGAGTAAGACCCCTACTGGCCCTGGGGACCCCTCACCCCTCACCTTGCAGCACTTCTCTCCAGCCTCCACTGAAGGCAACACGATGATGCGCTCGCCGAGAGAGGGAGATTCTCCCATGAGAAACCGCCTTTCTCCCCAGCTGGACTGGTGGCTGCCATTGCTGAAAGCCTTTTAGTCATTGCGGAAAACCTCACTGAACTAAAGTGAAGGGGGTTCCGGAGAGCTTTGCTCAGGGCCTGTGGGCGTTTCTGCCTTCCTTCTGTCCACGTGGGAGTAGGGCTGCCTGTAAAGGCTGGAGGGCTGTTGGACTGCGGCAGGTCAGAGGTGGTCCCCGGATGGAAAGAACCAGGGCAGCGGGGAGCGGCGGGGTGCCAGTCCCAACCCAGCTGCCAGGTGCCGGTAGACTTTGTACCAGACCAGAGGGACAGAGGGCAAGAACCAACCTCTCAGGATGCCTGGGGCCACCACGTCCCCAGTGCCCCATGCCTGTCCGTTGTTTTGGAAGATTGCAGGGTGGAGGTGGCAGGGCTGGGTGGGAGGGCTGGGACGGGAGAGAGAAAGAAGTGTGCATTGCACGGGGAGATCGGCTTCTGCTGCAGGGCTGCAGGTGAAATTCAGGATGCCCAGTTCAACCCGAACTTTAGATAAACAGCAAAAACCTTTTTAATATGAGTGTGTCCCCAGTACTGCCTGTATTCGTATTTGCTAGGCCTGGCTACCCTACCTGGTCACCCTGAGCTTCCCGCGCCTTTCATCAGGGCGACCACTCCCCTCCGCACAGCTTCCAGCAGTGATGCCCACCCTGCCGCAGAGTCTGGGGGCCTGGGCGGCCGGTGTTCCTACTGCTCCTTAAACAAACTAGAGAGCAGCCCCGCCCTGGCTGGTTTCCCCGGGGGTGATTTCAGCGCTGCTTCGCCAGCACGGAGTTGTGAAATTCTTGCGGGCTCCACTGGGAGAGGTGTTTAAATCAGTGTTTCTTGGATTTTAATGGCGTGTGAGTCACCTGGCCAATGCAGATTCTGAGTCAGCAGGTCTCGGGTGGGGCCTGAGGATCTGCGTCTCTGACAGGCTCCCAGGAGACATCCAGAGGCTGCTTCGAAGCAGAGACACGGTCAGACCTGATTTTAGGGAATGGCCTGGGCTCAGTTTTTTTTTTTTTTTTTTTTTTTTTTTTGCGGTACCCGGGCCTCTCACCGTTGCAGCCCCTCCCGTTGCGGAGCACAGGCTCCGGACGCGCAGGCTCAGCGGCCATGGCTCACGGGCCCAGCCACTCCGTGGCATGTGGGACCATCCCGGACCGGGGCACGAACCTGTGTCCCCTGCATCGGCAGGCGGACTCTCAACCACTGCGCCACCAGGGAAGCCCTGGGCTCAGTTTTACCTGGTGGTCCTGGGAGACCTAAGTCATGCTTTTCAAACTGTAGACTGTGACCTGTCAGTGACTCATGAAATCGGGTTCATAGGTTGTGAGCAGCTTTAAATAAAAACTGGGAAGTGGGCAAAATAAAAGAGGAGCTATCAGGACACATTGCACATTTGATTGTTGTGTGTACGTGTGTGGTGTGTGCATGTGTATGTGCAAATGTGAGTGTGTATGTGTGTGAATGTGTGTGTGCGTGTCTGTGTGTGTGTACGAATGTGACTGTGTGCGTGTCTGTGTGTGTGTACGAATGTGACTGTGTGCGTGTCTGTGTGTGTGTACGAATGTGACTGTGTGCGTGTCTGTGTGTGTGTGGGGGTGAATGTGAGTGTGTGTACGTGTGTGTACTTGTGTGTGCGTGTGTGCGTAGACAGCCCTCCGATGCACAATGTCTTCCTCAGGATGGCCGTGGCTCAGGAAATCTGGAAGCTGCTGGCCTGGCGGCTGAGATGCCCCTCCCTCCAAGGCTGGAGAGGGAGCTCTGTGGGCTCCGGGGCAGCATAGATGGCACGAGAGTCGGGTGACCACATACCTCCTGGTCAGGGCGCCCGTCGGGGCCCGGGTATGGCCGTTCGCCCGTTTGTGCGGAAGTGCCCTGCAGGACAGTCACGTTGCCAGTGAGCGTGGGATGTGCCCCAGTGGGAGGGCACTTTGTCCCTCCGAGCTCCCCCAGCAATAGACGAGGATGAACCCAGGAGAGACCAGTGGCTTCAGTCGGGGTGGGGCTGGGAAGGGGCTTGGATTCCTCTCGGCCGCGGCAGGAAAGGCTCTCAAGGACTTTCAGGCTCCTTTTGGCCTGCGGCCTCACGCTGGCCATCGTGTGGACAGGTCGCTAGATGTTTGACTCCACACCAGTTCCCAGAAGAAGCCTCATGGCCACGCGGTGGCAGAAATGACTGTTCACGCATCAAAGTAGGCAGAGCTTTGGGTATCTCCCCGAGGGGAGCTCACTCAGGGCCGTGGCTTAGAGACACAGGGGGATGCTGCACGCGGGGTGGGGGAAGATCCCCCAAGGGTGGAGAAGGTCCTGACAAAGACCAGATGGAGAGTCCACCCGGCGCTTGCCCACCTGCCGTCCGCATGTGAGCCTGGCGGTTGGGACACGGTGGGGAGCAGGGCTCGGTCTCCTGGGCGCCAAGCCCATCTCACCCGTCATGTACTGTCCCCACCGCCACAAACCACATGGCTGGGCTCTGCGTGACGTAAGGGGAACTCTACATAGAGCCTAAGCTTCAAGAGGTTGACAACCAAGATATCTCAAAACATTCAAGGTGACGTCCGCCCAGGCTGGAGACAAATGTATGTGAGTTTTGACTCTCGGCCCTGGAGAAACGCAGGTTTTCACAGCTAAGTCCCTCCTGGGGCAGGTCAGGTGGTGTGTCAGAAAGACAGGGGCGCTGGAGGTGTCAGGAGATGCCCTGAGCACTGAGCTGAGGGGACTCTGTCACCGGCCTTCACCACGGCAGCCAGGCCACCTGTAACTCAGACTCCAGGCTGAAACCAGGGCCTTGGCATTGACCAGGAGGGTGACCATCTCCCAGAGGTCACTGGCCACCCAGAGAGACTCAGGTTCATTCCAAGCAGACCAGCTCCCCTTCCCATCCCTGCATCAGGACCAGTGCCTGGACCGACGGGACCACGTGGACAGTGAACCATGACAGTGATGGGACGGGTCATCTAAGGGAGCGGCGGTGGCTCCTCTGAGAAGCACATGGCCGGCCTTCAGGGGGACCGGCTCGTAGCCAAGGCGGGAGAGAGCTAGTATCCGCTCACCCAGCTGTGAGCCCCGCTTCAGAGCTGCGTTCCCCGGGGAGGTGGCCCTCACCTGAGCTCTGCTGCCCAGAGAGCCGAGCGCGGTGCTCAGGGCCGCAGAGGGGATGGGGTCTGGGGAGCACAGAGACCGCAGTTTGCACAGTGGCTCCATGGCCTCCTTTCCTGTTTTCCTGCTGAAAACAAAACCCACACTGAGGAGGCCTGGCTTCCCTCGGCATGATGGAGCGGGCTGCTCCCTGGCTGGCTGGCCCTAGCCGGTGGCGCTGGCCCACACTGTCGCTCTCAGGAGGGGTCTCCACGCCTTCCATCCACCGCCTACCGAGTCTGAACACAGGAGACTTGGCACAGATTTGGCCGTGGAATCTGAGCCCAAACCCAGAGAGGAGCGGGTGTGTCCAGATTGAAAATCCTGTCACGGCTCTGCAGGCTCTTAGAGGCCAACCCTGAAAGTGATGTGCTGTCTCCCCCGAAATTACTGCCAGCCTTGGCCCAGTGGCTTCTCGCATGGCAAACTTTAGTTCCTCAGTCACAGAGATGGTGTCCCCAAGCTCCCCGTCTCATATTCTTGTGGAAATGGACTCCCCAGCGGGTAGGGAAGGACCCCCATCGTTTTTAAATTGGGGTGTAGTTGATTTACAAGGTTGTGTTAATTTCTGCTGTGCAGCAAAGTGACTCAGTTATGCATACATATATACATTCTTTCTCATAGTCTTTTCCATTATGGTTTATCCCAGGATATTGAATATAGTTCCCTGTGCTATATGGTAGGACCTTGTTGTTTATCTGTTCTGTATATATTAGTTTACATCTGCCAATCCTAAACTCCCATTCCATCCCTCCCCCACTCACCTCCCCCTTGGCAGCCAGAAGTCTGTTCTCTGTAGGACCCTGATCTTTGCTTGAAGTCCCTCCCTTCCTCCCCTCTCAGCCCCCCTCCCAACCCCACCCTGCAAGTAGCAGAAAGAGAAAAGGCCCTCCTTTAGCTAAGGCATAAACTACTTTTTCCCAAATTTTGAGATGTCTCCACCGATCTCTGCCCGCAGGGCAGAGCCAAGACAGACAGGAGCCCCAAGGATAATTTGGACCCTTCCTGGACAATGTTCTTTCTTCATTTTATTTTTTTTTTATTTTGTTTATTTTTGGCTGCGTTGGGTCTTCGTTGCTGCGCGCGGGCTTTCTCCAGTTGTGGTGAACAGTGGCTTCTCTTCCTTGCGGTGCGCGGGCTTCTCATTGTGGTGGCTTCTCTTGTTGCAGAGCACAGGCTCTAGGCACGCAGGCTTCCGAAGTTGCAGTATGCGGGCTCAGCAGTTGCGGCACACAGACCCTATAGCACACGGGCTTCAGTAGTTGAGGACCATGGGCTCAGCAGTTGTGGCACACAGGCTTCAGAAGTTGTGGCTCGCGGGCTCTAGAGCTCAGGCTTGGTAGTTGTGGCGCATGGGCTTAGTTGCTCTGTGGCATGCGGGATCTTCCCAGACCAGGGATCAAACCCGTGTCCCCTGCAGTGGCAGGCAGATTCTTAACCACTGCGCCACCAGGGAAGCCCCCTGAGGGTGTTCTTTAAATAACAATCCAACATTTATTTAGAAGTGGCAGTAATTTTTACAGATAAATATCATGTATCCTCTACGTTTTGTCCAAAGTAAGGGATTTATTACATGCATCCGTTAGATGTCATTCTCCAAACCACACGATTTACTGGCAGCTATAAACAAGTTAAACGGCCTAAAATGTGGATAATGAAATAAATCACGCGCTTCCAATAAAAAGCACTACGCTTTGCGGCCTCCATCATTTTCATGACTCTCGCTGACTCTGACTGTTGGCTCGAGGTGGCTCTCGGCTGCCTGATGTCAGGGCTGGGCTGGGTTTGTGCTGTAGTTCCACCCTAGTTACTCAGGTGGCACCACACCTGCAGGGTGCGTGGTGGGCAGGAGGCGCTGGAGCGTCGGCCTGGGAAACGTCCAGGTTACCTGCCAGGGTACCTGCCCAGGAGGCAGGTGCCAGAGCCTGGGCCTCTAGAACAGTCGGGAGGGTCTGGAACCCCAGGGGAAGTGGCAAAGAGGGCTTCTGCATTTTCAGCTCAACTCTCTCCTGCACCATCAGTTCTGATGCAACACGGGTGCCTCCATGGATGCCAAAGGCCCAGGGGCACCTGAACTCTGGCCCAGAGAGCTGCTTCTCCCATCCTGCAAGGCTGTCAGAGGGTGGGAAGGTGTGTACTCCCCCTGCGCCAAAGGAATGTCACCCTTTGCCTGGACTGTTGGCGAATCTCCATCAATCGTGGCTTCCTCGGCAGCAGTGGACCCAGTGTCCGTGCCCCAGATTGTGTCAGGAGTCCACGTGGAAAGTGGTAACTGACACACAATCCCAGTCTATCCCAGCAAGGCCTCAGTGTTCTTGGAGCCCCAGAAGCTCCCCGGATGGATGGCCCCTCGTTCTGTCTCTGAACCCATCACAGCAGAGGCGTTAGGGTCTCCCCAAAGCAGTCACTTGAAGGTGTCCCTCCCGGGCCCTTCCCATGTCAGGCTTGCTCCCTCCTCTTCCAGACGTGATGGTGGGGAGGGACACCTCGGTGTCGCCCGGTGTCAGAGGACACCCAGGCCGGCTTCTCTTTCTCCAACTTGCTCAAAGCTTTGAAACAGTGACCCAAGGCTGAGATACTGACTCCACGCTGACAGGTTTGAGTAGAGCAGCTCCCTGTGCATGACAAGGAGAGAGCTGTCGGGCTAAATGCCATTCTGACATTTGAAGGGCGACTCTCATCTAATTTTTGGTTGTTTAAAGGCAAGAAGCCTAGAACTCTGTCTTCTTGTTAAAATGACAAGAAGCAACAAGCATTTTTTTCTCTTTCTTCTCCCTTAGGAAGTAGGGTCTAAGGGGAACTTGATGTATGATGAACTTACCACCTGGGAGACCTGTCCCTGTGGGAGAGAAACCTGCAATGCGGTGCATTTCTGTTCATCATCACCATCACCGTTATCACATGCTCGCTCGGCATGCATGCAAGCAGGACTCTGCCAGAGGCTCTGTCAGATGAGCCATCACCGTCTCTGACTTCTGGGGTTGCAAAACCCAAGGAAAAGCGTGCTGACGGGCAAAGGGGCGAGTGTATGGGAACCTCTGGGTGTGCAGCAGTGCTGTGTGCAGCATCACCCACTTTCTATCAATAGCTTCCCTGTAAACAGAATCTGAACATCTTTGTCATCTCAGCGTCCATGTCACGGCAGGGAGAGGGGCAACAGTGGGGAGATGTTGTCAAAGTGACAGCTACTGGATCAAAGCCCCCATCCAGCTACTACCCCCAGCTCGGCCCCTCCCCTCCCCAGGACCGGGTCCAGGACCTTCCTCCAGGCTCTCTGAGGCTGGAAGAGCTGGTCCCTCTCCTTCAGGTCCTCGCAGCCCCACCTTTCACTGGAGGACAGTTTCTCCTGTTGGTTTGGTTCCTCTGGGTGGTTTGGGGATTAGTTCCTGAAAGCAGGCTGTGGCTTCACTCCCACCTACGCACCTTGGAATGAGCCTACAGTTTGGGAGGATTTATTTGGAAACTTTTTCCATTCCTCTGGCCAAGATTACTCATAGGGTTGGGTCTATCCAGGAAGAGGAGGCGCTCTTGCGGAACACACTTGCCCCCAAGGAGACAGAGCCCTGTTTCAGTACGAGGTGTTTGTTTCAGACGAGGGTTTTTCAATCTGGGCACAACTGACATTTGGGACTGGATGGTTCTTTGCTGTGGGTCCTCTCAGCGCCCTGTGGGGTGTTAGCAGCATCCCTGGCCTCTGCCCACTAGATGCCCGTGGCACTTCTTCCCTAAGCTGCATCAATCAAAACTGTCTCCAGGCGTTGGCAAGTGCTCGGGGGTGTGGATGAGGGTGGGAGAGTGCAGAATGCCCTCAGTTGAGGATCACTGTTTTAGATGTACTATAGGTTAAACTCTTTACCCTAGCAATGATAATTACACACGCACACAAAAACAACAATTACTGTTATTCACGTTATTAAATTAGCACAGAAAGCAGATGGGTCCAAAAGGAATTTCAGGATCCCAAACCCCAAACCTTTAGCACTTTGTTAGAGTTCAGGGTCGTTCGTGTTACATCTGCGGGGTATAACAATAGTGACACTAAGAGCAGCCCACAGGACCGAGAGGACCGCGGGCTGCAGACCTGGAGCCCTGAGACCTAGCTTAGCTCTGGGACCCAGCAGGAGGGGAACAGTGGGGTTTGGCCCTTAGCTCCTTCCTTCTTAGAAGGAAGCAATTGGGCTAAACCTGTGGCTTTCCTGTTTCTTTTGCTGGAATCCATGTCGACGGCGGACGCACTGCAATTTAGCAGCACTGGTGACCCAGTCGCCTGGGGGGAGCACACTCCCTAGTTTGTAGTGGACGTTACCCTTTCTCATACTCGATCAGGAATCCCAGGGCATTCTGACACTCTGGATGAGAAACGCTGAAGTACATCGTTTTACTATTTCTTCCACTCTAAAATTCTAGAGGCAAAGAGGTTTCTTATCCTGTCCAGCTTGCCAGTCGGCCAGTCCGGAGGACAGCATCCTCAGGCCCCGACCCCAGTCCCTGTCTCACCCTCCAAGCTGCCTCTTCGTGTAACCTGCCACACAACTCCTCACTCTGGCCCACTGGTCACCAATTCATTCCCTGCCATTAAGCTTTCCCATCAGTGAGTCACCTGTTTTTTCATAGGTTGTGAGACTAGAGCATACCCTATGGGCGGATAAATAGCCTTTGTCGAAAGATACTTTAGAGCCCCACTGACTCATGGGATCATCCTGACACCTTCCCCTCCCCCACCTGCATTTCTAGAAAGTGTCCTCAAGTTTGGTGTCAGTCCCCTCCAGTCATCATTCCTATGGGGTGTTTGTCTGAAGTAGTTACGTAAAGATAAGAGTTCCATCTTCACGAAGCGTCTGGATGGACTGGACTGGCTGCAACCCACCCTTCTGTCTCTGTCCTTGGCGTGAGGTGTGCAATCTCCCTGGGTCCCACTTCTGATCCATCGAGGCCCTCGGACACGCACGGAGGCTCGCCATGTGCCGGGCACATCAAGATGAGTCAGCCTCGGCCGCCCTCAGAGGAAACCTCAGTCTAGTAAAGGCTGTGGATCCAACCCCGTCGCTGTCACACGGGACGGTAAGTGATGGAAATGAAGCAAGCGCATGTTCCATCGATGGCACAAAAGAAAATGAACCAGTTTTCCTGGAGAGACAGGAGGCCCCTTGGAGGAAGTCCCACTCGGGCTGCCTCCTGCAAGATGGGGAAAGACAGAGGGGGAACTGTGAGTGGGCAGGCCCAGGGGGAGGGGAGAATCCGCGGGGCGAGCTCAGGGGATTATGGGCTTGAAACTTGTGTAGGGGTGTGTGCGTGTGTGTGAGTGTGGGAGAGCATGTGTGTGCGAGAGTGCGTATGTTTGTGGGTATGTGTAAGCGTGTATGTGAGCGTGTATGTATGCGTGTGAGCATGTGTGTGTGTGCGTGTTCTCACTTGCAAGAGTGTGTCGTGGGGAAGCAGCTGAGGAATGACAGGGTGGTCGCAGAGACACATCCTGGAAGGACTTGTGCGATGTGACAAGGAGTCTGAATTCGCCCACGAGAGAAGGCAGGGCTTCTGAAGGGCTTCAGGCCGAGGGCGGCCGTCATCACATTGGCCTTGAAGGAAGACACCCGAGGACCAGAGTGGAGGCTGGCGGAGGAGGTGGGAATTCCAGTTAGGACGTGGGTAACAGCCCAGGGAGGTGAGGGCTGGAGAGAAGCAGCCCTGGGAATGGAACCAATGTGGGGGGCGGGGGGTGGACAGCTGGACGCCGGATGATGTCCAGCTTTGGTGGGCATTTGCCAAGGGGAATGCAGAGGAAAGAAGCGCTTTTGGGACAAGTCAGTAACTTTTGTCAGTGGCATGTGTGTGAGCTGCATATGTGGAACAGCAGGGGCGAAGGTTTAGTTCCCCACCTGCCATAAGACGTGTCATCATGAAAATGTGATGGAAATTCAGGGAGCGCTTTGAAACCCTCAGACGAAAGGTGCAGGGAAGCTGAGAGCAGCGTTATTTCAGTGTGTTTCCTGCTCTCTCCTCATGGCCTCGTCAGCCAGCCTTTCAGGAGGAAGAGAACTCTTTCCCAGGCTTGATTTGAATCGCCTCTGGTCCCGTGCCAGCTTATTCTAGGAAAAACAACACAAGTGTCACAGATGTGACATGTGGGAGGGTTTGGCACGTGGTGTGGGCTTCAGGAAGGTTCTGAGGTCCGGGTACTGGCAGCCAGAACTGAGGGGCGAGACAAGGCCCTGTGATTAGTCCTGAGTCCTGGATTCCCCCCACCCCACCTTCCCTGCCTCACTTAGAAAACCCATGCCCTCTCCGGTTTTTTCAATCAGACTCGGAACTGTCCTGCAACATTCACAATTTCTTCTATGCTGGGACCCACTGCACAGCTGGGGTTAGGGGCTTGGTGTCCAGCAAGACTGACACAATCCCTGCCCTCCCACAAGGAACTGTCTAATAGTAAGAAGGTGTGTAAGGTATCTCGTGAGCAACAGAAAGGACCAAGACTGAATCAAACCTTCTCCAAACAAATCGCTCAATTTCCGGGAACAAACGGATGCTCCGTCTCACGGACGGCACGTGGAAGGGCAGCCCTGTCGCTTGCGAGGCCTCCTGAATGGAGGAGCAGGCAAGGTAGCTTCTCCTGTTGGGTAGAGAGTGAACCGCCACTTGTGTATCATCTTCTGGATCCTGGAGATTCGAAACCCGCGTCTCCGTCTGGCCCCGCTGAAGTGTCGTCACGGCATCATTGCTGGGATTATCTGGGACTCGCCTTGCTGAATCCCGCACAAGGGTGGGGGTGAGCTGGGAGCGTGTTTCAGGCTAAGGCAAGCAGGCTGAAGGGATGTCAGAGCCCGTACTCAGTGCCGGCTGGAGCTGGCCAGCTCCATCTCCCTGGGGCATCACGGGAGGAGGCTGTCACCTGGTCATTGCTCCGGAGGAAACAGGGGGGAGACGGGCCTGCAGGCAGGGAACAGGCATCCTGGTTCCACCGCCGTCCATACTCTGAAGGCAGGGCCTCGAGTTAGAGGCAGAACCCCGCTCTCCCCAAGGCCACTGGGCCAGGACGGTGCTTTCTCTCCCCACGTCCTAACTGCCCTTCCCATTCTTTGCCCTCTCTCTCTCTCTCTCTCTCGTCCTCATTATTGAGCTCCTGCCATTTCAGGTACCGAGTTGGGTG
Organism: Delphinapterus leucas; assembly: GCF_059928025.1. Classification (NCBI taxonomy): domain Eukaryota; kingdom Metazoa; phylum Chordata; class Mammalia; order Artiodactyla; family Monodontidae; genus Delphinapterus; species Delphinapterus leucas. The sequence goes on along the minus strand of NC_143138.1, from coordinate 2,437,381 downwards.
CCAGAGAAACACAGAGAAGACACAGCCCCGCCCTCAAAGGACCCCTGGGCTCCAGGAACACCATGGACCTCCGTCCCAGGTCAGGGGGTCTTGATGTGGCTCAGGTTACACCCCCTGCCCAGCGTGGCTCCGTGACCCTCCCTGTGGACGGGCTTGGAGCTGCTGTGGATGTGGCCTTGCCGGGGGTGTCGGCCTGTGCCTTGTCAGCTGGAACCCGGCAGCACGGCAAGCCCTGAACAGGGAGAGACCCGTGGGCTGGTAGCTGGCAAGTCAGCTGCTGACGGGTTAGCTCGCTCATTCCCAGAGGGGAGCTCGGAGCCCAGGCACCGGTGAATCAAGGTGCCCCTAAGGAAAGGCTCGGAGGAGGCCCGGGAACGACGCCCCCTCCGCAGCTGCCCCCGCGGGCCCTTGGCCACACCGCTGCTGGGCTGGGGCCGGAGGCCTCTGGGAGCGGCTGGTGGTCCCATCACAGGAGGTGACCTCCAGGAGTGGCCTGGGGTCTGGGCCAGTCTAGGTGGACAGGCCAAGCTGTGGTAGGGGTGAGGGGGCATCAAGAACATTCAGGAAGTTTCCGTCTTTGACAACGTTCTCCACTCTCTTGTTTCCTTATAACATCTCTTCACCCTCATCTTAACCTTATAGCAAACTAATTGCCCCCCCCAAAAAACCCACTTTCAGAAAATGATTTATGCTTATTTTTTCCAAAAAAACTCATGTGTGTGTGTGTGTAAATCTTCTTTCCTTTGCCTTGTGGAACTTCCAGCAAGTTCTTTCTTCTCCCCTCCGGTTCTTCCACAAGAGAACAAGACAGCATCGCTCCAAGGGCCTAAATCCTCTTTTCCTAAAGCCTTGAAACCTCCATTCCAAACCCTTCTCATGGGAAAGGGAGAGGGCACCCCAAGCAGCTAAGCTCCTCGTTGAATCTGTAGACGTTTGTTTCCTCTCCTGCCCCTGGGATCAGAGGGTCAGGAGCCAGGGAAGCCTAGGGCGGCAGCATTGTGGGATGGGGAGTGTCGGGCTGGGCCTGGGGGACCCGAGGCGTGGCTGCCAAGCTGGGTCTCGGAGGTTGAGCACAACTTGGCCAGCATCTCTGCCTTCCCCACCCCCCCAGCCACCAACACTTTAAATGGGCTAAAATAAACACTGAAGGCAACGTCAAAGAAGAAAGCCAGAGAGTGAGGGAAGGGGGGGGGTGGCTGCTGGCAGAGGGGTGACGGTGCCAGGCTCCGGGGTGACTGTGGTCTCTTTAAGGTTCTTTCATCAAGTGGCCCCCTTCTCTTGGCCTATGCCTGCCGCTCCCCACATCCTGGTGTGAGGATCCCAACGTGAACACTAAGGACACTTCCCCCCAGTTTCCTGTGCTCCGGGGGTGACCCTAAGTGAGGGCCATAAGGCTCCCAGACTGAGAGATCACAGTACTTTTAAAAAGTGTGTCATAACTTAAAGCTGGAGGACATGGGGAGGGGAGGGAGGGGACGGGAGGCGAAAGCAGAAAGGAGATGCAGGCAGATGTCAGAGGGAAGACGGCTGGCCTGGGCGCTCAAGCCTGACCAAGTGCATATGCTGATGGTCTGTGTTAGAGCATGATCTACGGGCGGGTTGCCCAGTAGAACATAATTCTGGATGGAGATTGTTAAATTAACGCCCCGATCCACTTGATTGCAGTGTCCGCACTTTCCTTCTGTAATGATTTACTGACAGAGTTTCCTTCCTGAGTGCCAGCCCTTCCTGTCCTGGTGGTCAGGCCACAGGGTGAGTGTCTGTGCAGATGCCACCGAGATGGGACCTACAGACGGACAGATGAGCCGGCCTCCCACCTCGGGGCCCAGCGGCTCCTGTGCAGGCCCCTGCCCTCTCCTGCAGCCATGGCCACTGCCGCTCCCATTGCTGCTGTCACCATTGCCACTGCCATTCTGGTCCTGTGTTCTGACCTGGTCCCCTTCCAGTGCCCTGGATGGCCCTGCAGCGTGCACCTGGGCCCTCGGCCGATGCGTCGGCGCCCACACTGCTTCCCACGTTGGCAGGTCTGGGCCTGTCGTGTTTGCACAGCTGCCCAGTGTCTCTCCACGGTGCGCACACCATGAGCCCATCAGACGTCACTAACAAAACACAGACTCAAAGATAGACTATAAAGAATTTCAGCACAGCCGGCAAGGGTCAGACCAAGCACCTAGCCCTTCCGAGACACCATGGGTCAGCCTTCCATCCAGGCCCAAGTACAAGGCCGCAGCCTGCTGACTGCGCAGGACGAGGCGGGAGAGCCGAGAGAAATCCCTGTGGGCCCCCGTGTCCGGCAATGGACGTCCAAAGGCCAGGGCAAGGCAGCAGGTGGAGAGAAGAACAGGAAGACGTGAGTGGGACTGGAGGCCAGCAGGGATTCGCAGTGAGCCAAAGAGCTGGCACAGGGAAAACTCCCACACCTCACGTGGCTGGTGGCTGAGCCGTGCAGCAGGAAGAGATCCCGGAGTCTTGCCAGGACTCGGGCACCGGGTTGCGCTGGGGAGAAGTTGCGACCCCCTTCCTCAAAGGCATTTGTAATAGCTTTGCCTGTATTTATTGCAAGACCACCAGCTCCTGGAAGCTGAGTTACCGAATACTTAAATGGGGTGTTCACAGTGAACTTGGATACACCAATTAGAAATTAAATAAACAAATATATATATAAATATAGCAGGTTACATATATATATTTATAATGTGTCTTTTTATTAACCATTTGTACAATAAATGTTACTTCCCATGCGGTTATTTTATGGTTCATTTGCAGTGACTTTTAAGGCAGTACTGTTTAGCACTTTGATATTAAAATTTTGCTTATGTTTTGCTAAATTCAAACAGTGTTTGAAGATTTTTAGGTCTAAAAGTCTTTATATTATATACTCTGTATCAAGTCAAAATATCTGTGGCCATTTTGCTAAGAAACAAACTTTGAATGTCAAACTGATGTCACAGTGGTTTTTGTTAGCTTTAAATCATTTTTGCTTTAGTCTTTTTAAAGGAAAAAGAACAAAACTATGCTGTTTATATTGTCATTAAATTATACAATCAAACGAAACAAAACAAAAACTAGAAACTAGTGGTGAACTGAATGTCACTAAAGTTTCAACAAAACGCAGACCCAGCTCGACTGCAGGTGAGACGGACTCAGCACCCGTCATGCAGCCTGGAAGAAGAAGGGTCTGTCCTTTTCTGCAGCAAATGTTTACTACAGTCTCTACTCTGTTTTGCACACAATGCCTGGCACACGATAAAAATTGCAATACACGCAACAAAGGAAGAAAATATGACCTTCAGTCAAGAGAGAAAACAGCAACTGTAATTACATCTACACTAAATCCAAATGTTGGACTTCAAAATAAGAAGGACTTTAAAATGACTGTGATAAATATGTTAAAGGATGTAGTGGAAAAGGTGGGCAGTATGTGTGAACAGATGGAGAATTTCAGCATAGAGACAAAAAAGGGCCAAATGGAAATGTTAGATATAAAAAATAGCACAAATGAAGAATCCAATCTATAGGCTTTTCAATAGATTGGATGCAGCAGACAGATTGGCAAAAATTATCCAAACCGAGAAGAATAGGAGAAAAAAGAAGCAAAGTGCACAAGATCTGAGGGACAATATCAAAGGAGCTAAGACCAGGACAGAGAAGTCCCAAGAGAGGGGAGATAGAATAATGCAGGATAAATATTGGAAAAGATAGTAGGTGAGAATTTTCCAAATGATGGAGGGTCAACCAACGGCCCAAACTTAGTGTATCATAAATCAAGATTTAAAAAAACACACATCTGGCAAATTCAGGGTGAAATTTCTAAACACCAAAGATAAAGAGAAAATCTTAAAATCAGCTGGAGGGGGAAGAAAGACACTTTGTGCCTGCAAAGGTCCCAGGAATCCCCCTGTCTCCACACCCCAACCTGGTTTATCTTGGTCAGGCTGTGAGTATGGCGTGTGTGTGTATGTATGTAAGACAGGGTGTGTCTTTACATGTGTGTAAAAGTGTGTGTATGTGAGACTGTGCGTGTATGTGAGTGTACAAGTGTGTGTATGTGAGTGTAAAAGTGTGTGTATGTGAGACTGTGCCTGTGTGGTGTGTGTGTGAATGTGTGTGTATGTGAGGGTGTGTGTGTATGTGAGTATAAAAGTGTGTGTATGTGAGAGAGTGTGTGTATGTGAGTGTGAAAGTGTATGTCTGTGAGAGTGTGTGTGTGTGGTGTGTGTGTGAATATGTGTGTGAGTGTAAAAGTGCATGTGTGAGAGTGTGTGTGTGTCTTGTGCTGGAGGAGGAAAGGCCTTACAAAGGATTTCTACTTCCTAAATTTTCATTTAGGAAAGATCAGGTAGAAATGGCAAATTCCACACTTTCCAAAGAGTACATCACATGTGCCTCCCTGTGCATGCAGACATGTACATTTATGTGTCTTATATATAAACATATAAATACATGCATTGTGTGTCTTCCAAGTGCAGGCAAACACATAGGTACCTCTGATGGTTCTTTCACATGCTTGCAGGGGCACACATACATTATATGTGTCTTTCCCATGTATACAAACACACATGCAAGTCACTTGTTCCTTTCATAGACACACAAACACAGGTGTATAATGTGTGACTTTAATATGTATACAAACACATGAACCTCACGTGTCTTTTGTGCTCCTAAGAACATACATGCCTATCATGTGTACCTTATATGTGTGTATATCTATGTGTGTATATCTATGTGTGTATATCTATCTATGTGTGTATATCTGTGTGTGTATATCTGTGTGTGTATATCTATGTGTGTATATCTATTATTTTTCAAAAATAGATGATGTATAACCTAATCTCGTGTAACCTGATATTTTCACTTTGTTTTGTTTTCTGCTTTTGGACTGTGCACGTCTTTCCACACCAATAGACCTCTTCTGCCGTGGCATCATTTAAAATCGCTGTCTTATATTACACTGAGCGGGTGATTAACAGTTTATCTAATTGCTCCCGATGCCAGACGCTCAGGTCACCTTCTGCATCGCTTCAATGGAACGCCCTCGGGTTTGCTGTAGTCTCTGTTTGCACATCAGGATTAATGTCTCACTTTACCAAACGCTCACAGCAAATTTCAGTGTCATTTCTGTGGCATGTTTTGCCCTTGACTTAGAGTCACTTACGAGCAGCTGTGTCTCCCCTCGCGTCTCTGCCTGGAGGGCCGGGCTCCTTGCCACACTGACTTCCCACGCCCGACCTGTAGCCCAGTCCCTTCTGTTTGAGGAAGGTTTACCGGGCTTTGTCCCACAGGTTTGCACATGGTCGATTCTCACATAATGTGTATTGAAGAGCAAACTATTTCTACAGATGGAGCCCCAAGGGAGAACCTGGCGGCTACCTGCCTGTCATCTGTGCTAGAGGCGGCGCAGGCCCGGGTCAAGACTCACAAGATCTACGACCTTGTAACTTAGCTCCTCAAGCCTCTGTCCCCTTACGATGGAGGTTAGTACACGCCTAATAAGGTACAAAAGAGGTTAATTATGGTGCCTTCCCCACGGGGTTGTGAAGACGATTCAACACAGCAGGAGTCAAATGGCCCAGCGGCCGGGGTGCCATTGACATCAGCTCTCAGTGCTGTTATCGGTTATTGTTTTCTGAATAAAATAAATGAAAAATTTTAAGTAAGTGCTAAGCTCTTAGTGGGTACCAAGTTGAATTGAATTAAATAATTTCTCACTTAGTATAAGAGAGAGAAAAAGAGAAGAACAGAAATGTCTTACTGATACAGTTTCCTGAGCCTTCGCAGGGCCCGACTGTCCAAGACCATTGGCCAGGTGTCCGGTGAGCGAGTCTGAGAGGCTTTCCCAGGGCCCAGGGGTGTGACGATGACACAGCTCTTGGTGACCGTACAGTGTGCTTTGTCTGAGAGGCTCGGGCTGGAACTGTGTTCCTTGTGTATGTCACTCTGGTTTCCAGATGGAGAAATTGCACCATGGGGAACCATTCTAAAGCACTGACACCGTATTGCAGGCCACAGGAGGGAGCGCATCACCTGCGAGCCAGCCCCAGGTCACTCTAGAATATTGATAGGTGTCCCGCGGTGTCTGCCCAAAGCCACCACCCTTCTCCTCCGGCTGCTGCTGCATCTCCCTATCTGTGTCTGTGACACTTTGAGCAAGGATGCCCTCCGCAGTGGGGCTCCCACACTCCAGAAGGACGGGAGCACCTGGTGAGATGTTTAAAGGCATCTTCCCTGGCCCCCACAGACACTGACTCAGAGGAAACAGAGACCAAGGATCAGAATTCTCAAGCTGCCTGGGAGGCTCTGGTTTATTTGATTCTCAGACCACACATTGAGAGAACATTTCAGTGGGTGCTACAAAGGTTCTCCGAGTGAGAGAGGTGACATTGTGTTCCTTGATTCCGTTCTTTCATCGCTAAGCTGCACCCTCTCTTTAAACTCCACTAATGCCACGATGTGAGGATACCTCTGGGTTTGAAAAGCCCATGTTCCAATAAAACCGCCCGTCACAGCTCTGGAAAATTAACTACCGGCTTCCGTCACCCCCTTTGTTCATCCTAGAAATTTCAGAGCTCTGCAAGATACACGATTCTTTTATTTAAGACTTCAGATAATTCTTGTTGCCAAAATGTTTTGAGATTGGCAAATTGCTATATGAGCTCTCAGTGGTGTTATTGTGCTAGATTTCCCGACAATAAAAATAGGGCTTTTCATCTCATCACTTATAGCAAGTACAGCTAATATTAAGCATAATAAAAAGGGACCTTCTTTTCTCAGAAAGAAAAATGTTACTCAAGACCTGCTCAGGGAGGGTACTGAAAAATAAAAGAACGATGCCTTTCAACATGTGTATTTACTATTAATTGCATTTTCAGCCTTTGACACGTCGCTAATTGAAGGTTCGTTTTATTTTCCATGATTAACTTCAGCAGTTTTTATCAATTACTTCTAACCAGCATGACAAAATTGATTATTCATTTGTTTTGAATTATTCATTTTATTTGAATGAAATGGCATTACAATCACCTCGCTGCCTTGTGTCAAATGTGTTATAAGAACACCACGTGCTTCAGAGGTACGCCTCACTTGCACACACGTTTTAATACCTGTGTGGATGTGTATACACACACACAAACACGGAACAAGAGAGCGCTATTTAGTGGAATGAGTTTCACGCTGGATTTATTTCCTGTGCCTATGATCTTCTCATGAGTTCATCTTGGGCCAATCACTGAAGCAATCTGAACCTCGGCTTTCATCAGAAAGAAAATAAGGAGTGTGTATTTTCAAAGGTGAGAGGGCTCTAGGTAAAAACAGAGATTTTCCCAAGCGCTGCTTTGGGGTCCCTTTACCAGGGTACGTCTGGAGGAGAGAGTCAGCTCCCCAACCCCACCCAAGACTTCCCTGCGGTTTTGAGGGTGCAGGACACCGACAGTGAGGCTGGAGTAACGGCAGCCGCCTGTGAGGATCTGCAAGGGCTCAGGAAGGATTAAGAGAATAGGCTCAGGGGGCCAGCAGCCAAACCCCAGCAAGAGGCCTTGCTGACGCCCGCACGCGCTGGCCAAGTCCAGGGCGCCCGGCGGAGCCAGGAGCTGCAGGAGCACACGTGAGATTCCACACCTGAGGGCAGGTGGGGAAGGGTCAGTGTGTCCGATCATGGGACCACAAACATTTTACACTTCCCTTGACTCTGCTCAGAGAAGAAGTAGGGTGTTCATATCTTTAAGTCTTAGATGACAAAACAGAATTGCAAGGCATTGAATGACTTACATAGAGGTATATGTACGTTGTAGTATAAACGATGATCGCAGAACTTGTGTTCTAAATTACATTTTAAACACAGCCCTATATGCAAGATAAAGCCAGCGCGTAGCTACTGCTACACACCTATTAGAATGGCTGGAAGTGAAAAGATTGATGAGGCCAGAGGTGGAAGAGGATGTGAGGAAGTGGAACTCTCGTACACAGCTGGTGGAATGCAAGATGGTGCCAAAACATCGGAAACCAGCTTGTCAGTTACTTTACTAATGCCACCTTCCGACCACCTGTCTCCTCCCGGCACTTCCCCCAAAAGAATGAAGGGCTTGTACACAAACATTCATAGCAGCTTTATTTGGAAGAGACCCAAACTGTAAACAACCCTGGTACCCATCAACAGTTGGACGGGTAAATAAACCATGGCGCTCATGCAACGTTACTCAGTGATAAAATGTGTGCTGCTGTCCACAGCGAAGTGGAGAAATCCACAATAATTATGCCGGTTGATAGAAGCCAGACCAAAAAAGAAGACATGTTGCGTGGTTCTATTTACATAAAATTCTAGAAATGAGGAAACTTCGGGGTGTGACAGACATGTTCATTTTCTTGATTGTGGTGACAGTTTCACAGGTACATTCATAGGTCAAAACATCCAATTGCACAGCTGAAATAAGTGCAGTTTATTGTATGTGAACTCTACCTCATTACAGCTTCTAGGCGAGAATAAAAAGCCCTGGACAACAATGAACTCTCCTGTAATTTTGTCAGTATGATTTCGGAATGTTTGGTCTCATGAAATACTTGTAAGATTTCCAGAGATTCCTGGGACCATTGTAACTCTTTCTTCCTGGGTTCACCATTGGATCAATTCTTGAGGCTTCTTACCCGACTCGTCACCTTGAAATATCAGTGATGTGTGAGAGGGTCATGAGTGAAAATCCAGGCACATAGTTAAATGCCCAGAGGAGAAGGGCCGACCTACCTCTTTGAAGGGACCAGGACAAATTCAGGGCCAGAGGGCAGTGCGGAAAAAATTGGAGCTAATAGAATTTAATTCTCTGTCGAGCAAGCTATTGAGACAAGCTTGGGCTATGAAATCATAATTCATAGGAACCTGTCCTGCATCACCTTCAGGGCTGCGTGGACCATCAGGCACTCAGGAGAAAGGCGAGAGGAGGTGCTGGTCACAGGGATCCAGGAGGGTCTGTGCAAGTTCACGGCACACGGCCAGGTTCAAGAGGCTGGTGCGGGGAGCCCAGAGAACCCAGCCAACTCCTCCAGGTACCCCGATCCCAGTCAAAGCAGTGGACACACAGGGTAAGTATTCAGTAAAATGTAAGGGCATTCATGAGCGATCCCAGATGAGAAGGAGGTGAAACCACTTTTGCTGTAAATCATAACCGCCAAGCACGGTCTCAGCAGGGGCTTGTGTTCTTATACAATATTCTTTTTATTTGGTGTCAGCATCACAGACAACATTGAAACAGGTAGGACAGGACCTGACCTTGTAGATCTTGTAGAACTTGTGTCTTCTGGAAAGATTGCCCAAGTGGGAGGTAGGAGACTGACATTAGCTAGATGCACCATCTTAAAATGAGTCACATATTCTTTCCAGGGCTTCGTGTCCTCGTCTTTTAAAAGGGGGTAATGAAACAAACAGTGTCTATCTCAGAAGATTTTATAGGTTAAAGGAAGATACAAATATAATGAAAACTAGTCTGAAAAAGTTTAAGGACCACATAAATGTAAGATATAGGTAGTCAAAATCTTTACATCCGATAATAAAGAACACTTCTTTACATAGAGCAATTTGCTGAGTTGAACTAATATCTATATGCCAATTGGAAACATGAAATTAGTAGACATCAGTGGTTTTATTCTGGCAGGTACCTTTCAAACTCTCTCATCCAATTAAGGAATAATGAAATAGCTTAACACATACTCACTAACTTGAAATTTCCCTACTATTGTTTTGGGAGTTTATTTCTAAGCAAAGTTCTGATTTCTTTTCAGTAAGGGTATTTCTTTCACTTGCCACATCAAGAGAGTGAAAAATGCCTGCAGAGCAAGTGCACCTTGTGAAAAAGGGTTTGAGCAATGGGGACACTGAACCACGTGGTTTCAACCTGCGATGCCCATGACTCATCACGCAAGCCCGCCTCATGGCGTCAGAGCCCCTCTGGCTTAGGACTTACGGGCAAAGCAAGGGACTTGGGCTCTAGTCCTGGTTCTAGCACCACCCACTTGTGTGATCCTACGAAAACGACTTCCATTCTCTGATGCCTCACTGATAGCAGGAGGTGTAAACAGGAGACCAGTCCTCATGTCTGTGAGCCTGTGATGTGACTGGGAAGAATCATGTTAGAGTTTCTCCCCTTTAGCACATGTGCTTTGAGTCTAAAGACATTATGCGGCTGCAGGATGTACCACCATCAGTGGATGGAAACTGCAGACTCAGATTTCTGTTGAACACAAATCATTGTGCTTGGAAAATTAAGTCTGTTTGAGCATAGACTGGGGTAGGAGATGTCTGCTCCCGATGGCTTTGCAAGCGGCCTCTTTGAGGGGGTGCCCTAACCCCTAGGCTCCAAACACACATCAGTGGTTGACAAAGCAAAATCAGAAAAGTTGCCTTGAGACAGCATTTCTCAAAATCAAGAAAACATTTCCCTGGATCAGAAGCAGAACCCAAACAGAGCCAGTCATACCAGGCGCTGATCCTCAGGCAGGTGACACAGACAGAAATGCTTCATCCAGCGAGCGGGACCAAGCCGGCCCGTGTGCTATGGGAAAGGGCAGCCTAGTCAGTGTTTCCCATGCTCACGGCCGACAAGCCACTGCACCCGGTCCACGGCTATGGAGCTGCTGCTTGATGCCCGAACCTGGTCCAGGCCACTCGTTGGTTCCGTGACCGCATCCGCCTCCAGCGTCATGTGCACTGGGAGCTGGGGGAAGGGATGCGGGGCGAAGGGGGAGGATGCCTCACAGAACTGCTCACCCTGGTGAGAGGAGTGAGCACAGAGAGGAAACAGGCAGACCAAAGCTCCCCGCCACCCTCCCCAAGGATAAAGGCAACGATAATTGCCTCCACCCTTGCCCGACTCAGCCTGTTTTAAACAGTCAGAGGGATGCTGGTAAAATGTGTGCATTTCTCTGTTAGAATTTTCCCTGGCTCCCATTTCTTTCGGCAGAAAACCACAGCTTCTCTCGTGGACCGCACGTGCCTCCGTGGCCTGCGCCTGCTCATCGCCGCTCCCGCCCCATCTCCTGCGTCCTTCTCTCCTCCCCCATTCCGAGTGAGGCCAGACTCTCCTGCACCCCGCCCCTCTACGTGCTGCGCTCACCTTCATACTCTGCATTAAAGGTGTGCTTCCAGGATGGGCACGTTAGCATCCCTGGGAGCTCTGAGGCCCCGCCCAGACCTACTGAACCTGAGTCTGCATTGAGCAAGGCCCCCGGGGACCTGCAGGCACACTGAGGTTTGAGAAGCACGATTCCAGCAGGCAACATAATTTACTTCTTTGCGATATTTGTTGTTTACGGAGCTAACGCCCTGTACTGGAATGTTGGTTCCACAGGTTAGAGATTTGGGTCTGTTTTATTCATGAAAACTCTCAGAGGCAAAAACAGGGCCTGGCACAAACGTGAGGTGAGTGAGGGTTTTCCTATAAATATTTGGAAATGCATTTCTTTCCACATTACCTGTAGGAGCCAGAGATCAGATTAGTAGTTTTAGATTCAAGTCTGGTGGAGAACAGTGTAAAGTTAAGAATTTATTTTTTTACTTCTGGGCATTCAAAACCATCAGCTCACTGAAGAACATGTTCGAAGAATAAAGCACGAGGAGGGGTCAGGAGGGAACGAATGTGAAACTGTCTAAGACCGTAGAAATGTACGGAAAAAAAAGAAGCCGAGAAACACAGACAGCCTGTAGCATCTGTCCTTGACATGTCACCCGTGTCTGCAGCTGCTGTCCCCTTGGTGGGGCAGCAGGAGGAACCCCTCGCCCTCACCTGTCTGCGCAGTGAGCCCAGCGGAGCCAGAGTCTCTGGGGTCCCCTTGTTCCGTATCCTGGGAATCCACCCTGCCGTCATCCTGTGAGACCCTCACGCTCATTTCTAGGAAAACAAGCGCCAGGTGGACACCACTTCTTTCCCTTTCCTGGTCTGTGGTCCTGATTCCTTCCTCGATCAACCCTACATTTCAACTGCATGTACCAAAAACTCATCTGTGTTAAACCCTGGAAGTTTCCCCGAGGTGTTGTGCATGTGTGTGCATGTGTGCGTGTGTGCGTGTGCGTGTGTGCTGACCCCACAGCAGGCACTGAGTCCTGGCCTCTCAGTGCCATGGTCGGGCACATCCCGTGTGCACACGCACACGGACACACACACAACGGCCTGTGGTGTCCCTTTCCTGTGAACATACTCCAGCCTCAAGCTGGGCCAGGGGTGGTGGCCTGACACCCATGTGTCTCCTCTTGGCCCCAGCCACAGCCTTACTGTCCCTCCTTAGACTTTGGGTCCTCACTAGAAACTGTGTCAATGGGTGTGTTTAGCAGACAGAAGCCCCAGAGGTCCAGCCCTCCACTTGGGGATGAGACCCAAACCAAGGAAGGCAGACGTACAGGGACCTACTAGGCGCTCACGCTGTAGGCTAGGCTGCCCAGAGTGCTCTGCTGCGTGACCCTAGTTTTGCGGGCTGTTCAGTGATGTTATTTGGAGAAAAGTTTTCAGAGCTAACGAACTTGGGAAGCACTGAGTTAAATCAAGTTGTATGTGTTTCTTTTACTCAGTGCCTCTCAGAGTCTTATGCAAATGTGCCTAGGAATTTCCAAAGAAGACGATATAATGTCAGGTAGCTCCCGTACTTATATGGCCATGCACCCCCTTTTTATAAAGAATTATATTTTGTGCAGATCCAAACTACAATGAGAGATGCCTGTCACACTAGTCAGAATGGCCATCATTGAAAAGCCTACATATAGGGCTTCCCTGGTGGCGCAGTGGTTGAGAGTCCGCCTGCCGATGCAGGGGACGTGGGTTCGTGCCCCGGTCCGGGAATATCCCACATGCCGCAGAGAGGCTGGGTCCGTGAGCCATGGCCGCTGAGCCTGCGCGTCCGGAGCCTGTGCTCTGCAACGGGAGAGGTCACAGCAGTGAGAGGCCCGTGTACTGCAAAAAAAAAAAAAAAAAAAAAGCCTACATATAATAAATGCTGGAGAGGGTGTGGCAAAAAGGAAACCCTCCTGCTCTGTTGGTGGGAATGTAAATTGGTGCAGCCACTATGGAGAACAGTATGGAGGTTCCTTAAAAAATTAAAAATAGAGAGCTACCATATGATCCTGCGATCCACTCACGGGCATATATCCAGAGAAAACTCTAATTCAAAAACATACATGCACCTCTATGTTCATAGAGACTATCTCTCTGGGACTATCTCTATTGGCAATAGTTAAGACATGGAAGCAACCTAGGTGTCCACTAACAGATGAATGGGTAAAGAAGATGTGGTACATATACACAATGCAGTATTACTCAGCCATAAAAAAGAATGAAATATTGCCATTTGCAGCAACATGGATGGACCTAGAGATTATCATACTGAGTGAAGTAAGTCAGACAGAGGCAAATGCCATATGATATCACTTATACGTGGAATCTAAAATATGACACAAATGAACTTATTTACAAAACAGAAGCAGACTCACAGACATAGAAAAGAAACCTGTGTTTACCAAAGGAGAAAGAGGGAAGGGGTAAATCAGGAATTTAGGATGAGCAGATACAAGCTACTAAATGTAAAGTGGATAAACAACAAGGACCTACTGTATAGCAAAGGGATCTATATTCAGTATCCTGTAATAAACCGTAATGGAAAAGAATGTGAAAAAGAATATGTTTATATGTATGATTGATTCACTTTGTTGTACACCAAAAACTAACACAACATTATAAATCAGCTATACTTCAATTAAAAAAAAAAGAAAGAATTGTATTTTGGAAAATACCTCACAAGTGCAGGACTCAGAACCACTGGCCACGTGGCCCGGCCCATCATTTCACAGAAGTGGACCTGGGGCCTGAGAGGTGAAGCCACCTGCTCTAGCGTCCCACAGCTGACACTATCTCAGCCGGAGCAAAAGACAAATTATTGTTCAGGTGTTTAGTTGACCGTTAATTCACCTCAACCAGTGATCTTCATAGACAGACAGACTTGAGGGCAAAACCAAGAATGTGAGAAAAGGGGCTTTCAGGTAACGAGCTTTGTAACAGCCAAATATATGCTGTGATTCTAATCCCAGTGAAGAAATGCATTAAAGAAAAAATCTTCGCATATATTGTACTATCAAGTTTGAGGGTTATGCTTCTTATCAAGATAAATAAAATTGAGGAAACAGAAAAAAATAATAAACACAATTATTAATTGTAAATTTTCTCTAAGAGTTATGATTCAGTCTAAAGCATAATTATAATCTTTACCAACCTCCTAAGAGTTGATAAAATTTAGAGTAAATTGTATAATAATTTGGTTTATTATCCTGATATTTCTTAAAGCAAGATATAATATTTTGACCGTCGTACATGTGCTGACAGGACAGTTTTTAATCCCACCACTTTTACACTTAATGGTAAAAAATTAAAATGTTGAATCATCTCCTGGCTACTGCAGAGCACAGGGAACTCTGCTCAGTAGTATGTAACATCCTAAATGGGAAAAGAATTTGCAAAAGAATAGATACAGGTATATGTAGAAGTGAATCCCTTTGCTGTACACCGGAAACTAACACAACATTGTTAATCAACTGTGCTCCAATATAAAATAAAAAGTTAAAAAAAAATTTTAAAATCATCTCCTGGCCAAATTATCAGAAATTCAGAATTAGTGGAAACTGTACTCTATGTACACCTACTGTGGGAAGACGGAGGCCACAGTTTTTTGTGTGGGGTCCCTACTATATGAACAATACGAGTCACTCAAAGCCAGCCTGCTGGCATCATTCGGCTGCCCGATTTCATGCGATGCCATGAAAGAAGTTGGGTACCAGCCGGTGAGAGACTACCAGGTAACCCTCCAGGATGACCCTGCTGTGCGAGACCCAGAGCTCTGGGCATCTGGTCAACCCTAGGCAGAGGACAGAGGGTAGTGGGCTGGAGAGACTGTCCCAAAGGTAGAAATGATGTCTGGCATCCACGCAGTCTCAGACCAGGCTCAGGGTACCCTGCCATCCCCAGCCTCCACAGGCGGGAGCCAGCTTGCCTGGATCAAAGGGTCATACTGACTTTCTACATCAAGGATGTAAAGGAAATGAATATATAAAAATTCAATATACTCACAACTTTCCAGGACTATCTCTCTGGGCAGTAATTAAACTTGGAATTGAAAATCAAAAGAGACAGGACTTCCATTCCTGTCAGACCTTCATTTTGAATCTCTTTGATGTGAACCACTTGCATTTCCTGTCTCATTCATCACTGCGATGCTTCCTAAGAACTCCCTGTGCCGCATTGCCGAAGACATGTTTCTAACGGAAGGTAAGGCACCAACTGGTCTTTTTCCGTCTCCGCAGGAATTTTTTAAAGCATGTCTTTCAAGTTAGGCACAGCAGCGAACCAAGCTCTGAGGATCCATTTTTCCACCCGTGGTGACATTAAGGACCGTGGTAATTGGAACCTGATGGAACAGCATCTGGCGTCTATGCTTGAGGGTAGGCGGGTACCCAGGCCACAGGCCTGTACAGTCACCCTTGTCCTTCACGCGACCACACCGGCGTCTGTGGGCCCTGCAGCAAGTTCTGAATAATGCAGGACGTGGAAAGGACTGCGCCCACCGGCCACACAGCAAAGAGGAAGCAAGATGAAACTCAGTGCCTGGCCCTAAAATTCCTCCCTGGTGCCCCCACAGTGCCAAGCAGCTGTCCCCAAGGCTGATTTCCTGTGGGTGGAGCGCCGTCTGGCAGCCAGCCTGACCCGGCAGGCAGCAGGCTCAGAGCATCTGTGTGTATTTCGGTACCAAATGTACAGGGCGATCCCTCCCATAAAAACAAACATTGGCTGTTGTGTCACCCGTCTTCAGAACAGGATCAGACCCCAGGACCCCAGGCTCTGCCACACTAAGGTTCCAGGTCAGCGGGGTGGCCGGAGCGTCTTCCGTCAGGTGTGTTTGCTGGGTTTTCCTAGTTCCTTGCAGTCCAACCTTTATGTCTGTCTCCCTGGATCCCAGGGGCGTTCCTGTTGGCCGTCCCTGCCCTGTCCTGGTCCCTGGCCTTGCTGACTGTGAGGGTTTGCTGGGAAGGCTGCTCTGGCAGTAAAACCAGCAAGCCCGGCAGCAGCCCCTCCCGTGTCCCTGTCTGCCTTTGTGGAGACCAGCGTCATCCAAGTCACCCCGAGACAGCGTATCCGAATCAGTCCCATGGAGGCCGCAGGTCGCCTTGAAACGTTGTGCTTCTAAATCCCATTCAATGTGAGCAGCTGACTCATGTCAGCAAAGCCTACCAAGAAAATAGAAGAACTTCTAGATGTTTCCCTGAGCAAGAAGCCTCATCCCCAGGCTGCTTCTAGAGAGCTATTCCCTGTGAGTAGGAAGGGAAACCCCTGGAGAGAAAATCTGCTTCCCTCCCCGCATTGCGGACCATAACCTGGTACCTCTCTCAAGCCTGCGCTCACCTCTCTCCCCTAGTGAGGCCTAGCCTGACCTCCCCTCCACTGCCCCTAGCACACGCACACTGGACGCCCCGCCCCAGCCCCTCCCCGCTCTGCTTCGTCCTTGTAGCACTTATCTCCTTAAAAATGTCCCTATTTACCAAGCCCGTCGTTTACCGTTTGCTAAGGTGAGGGAGCAGGAGTCTGCTTTGTCCCCTGATGTATCACCACAAACCACCACCCCATCTGCCCCTAAGAAGATGCTGGTGGATATTGGTGCCATGGCTCTCAGACGGAGAAAAAGTGAAATTAGATTGTGATGGGGTTTTTAACTAGTTAAGATGTTCTACGTCCAGATTTTTTTAAATAAAATACCCAACAGAAGCACGGGATCATATCCTATTTTATCCTAGTTTAATGAACAATTTACTTATTCAGACTCCATATCATGCAGACTCTATTCTGGATACAAGGAAATAGAGAGGAAATGGTGTGTGTGTGTGTGTGTGTGTGTGTGTGTGTGTGTGTGTGTGTGTGTAGGGGATGGAGATGAAACCAGAGGGCAGATCCAGAAGATGGGTCCCTTCGTACCAACCGTGAGCCTGAGGCTGCTCTCCTTAGAGCTCATGCTAATCCTTCAGAGCCGAGGTCTCGTCCCCCGCTACTGATGATATGAAAACCTCCCATGGGGTCTGGAATTGCCCCAGAGCTGGAATCACCACGTACCACGCATTATTTGGTCCATAAAAATGAATCTCTGCGGGCAGGACATTTCACAAAACTTATTGAAGGTGACCGCTGCCTTGGGCAAGTGTCCTGGGGCCACTTCCTCAGGCGTGGCGTGGCCACTGGGGTTAAGGTTTTGTACATCAAAGCCCGTCATCAAGAGAGACACCCTCAGCCTTCTCTAAATGGCAGTTAGTCTCCTAAAAGAGGACACCAACGCCAGCTTCCATTAGTTTAAAACAACCATAACGGAACCAGGAAGTTATTTAGGGCTCAAATGCTTTCACCCCTTTCCTCCTGGTTTAGCTGTTCCACGTGCAGGGTGAGAAGGAACCTATGATACGGTGAGACGAGTCCAGATTTTAGAAGCAGGGGCCTGTCCTATGACTCTACCACCACACCAGCTGTTACCTGGAGCAGGTCACTTAACGTCTCTGGTTCTCTCATCTCTGAAATGAGGTTGCCTGGAGCTAACCCATGAGTTTGGCTTCTCCTACAGCGAGTCCCTCAACCTCAGTCTCCTCATCTGTAAAATGGGAACAGTGCCTTCTTCACACAGCATGATGCTGGCCTGGAGCAGGCACACAGCTATCTGTGTTTCCCTTTCCCACTTCCCATCCCTGCTTTTCCCAGTGTGACGGTGCTCCTGACGCTGGTGTCTGTTCCCTCCCTCCCCTTCCTGCCTGTCGGAAGCCTCCTAATGGAAACTCTGCAGGGGGTGGAAAAATACTGAGGAAAACTACACGCAAGCCTCCCCCCACTCTGCATTCCCAGAGGCTGGGATTCAGGAGAAAAATCCCTGGGGACCTATTCATAGAGACATCCACCCCCCAGTGAGCTCCTTCCGCAATCCCTGGCTGCATCATCGAAGCCCCACGACAGCCTCACCCTCCAGACGGATGCTTGTCCCCTCTCCTGTGGGTTCAGGGAGGCTGCGCAAATCTTCAGTTATGGGGCCCGGATTCTGACCCAGGCGTGCTTGACTCCAAAGCCCACGTTCTTTCTTTGGCTCCCCAGCTACACAGCACAGGTGGCTCTGCCTTTAAGCCAGGCCCCCAAATAAAAGAGCCCCCTCCACCACTGGGCCGGCTGCTGGAAGGTGCCCTCTGACCCTGTGCGGGTCCCATAGGGGATGGGCATCCTCCCCCCACTAGCTGCCCGGCTGTCTCCCAAACACCTGGCAGGGGCAGCAGCATCATTTGGGAACCGGTTGGAAATGCAAATTCTCAGCCCCATCCCAGACCTGCCGAATCAGAACCTCTGGGGTAGGCCCCAATCTGTCTTCACAACCCCCCAGGGGGTTCTGAGGGGCTCAGGCCTGAGAACCACGGGTGCATGACACCAGGCCCTGTGTAACTTAGCGCCAGGCTGTCGGAACAGGGACTTGAGCTCCAAAGCCTGACATTCTGAAACACCTCGGACCACCCACCTTGGTGGGGAGCCCTGACCATCGGCCTACAGCATGCATGGGGTTAGGGGGGCACAGGGGCCTGAGGACAAGGTTCTGTTCCCAGCAAGAAAAGACGTTGCCTCCCCCAGATCAGTGCCCAGCCAGACGGACCAGCCAAGCGAGGCCCAGTCCCTGGGGGAGGGTCAAACATGGGGCGCTCGTGGGCAAACACCAAATGCAGAGGACCAGAGAGGCTCAAGGTGAGAGCCACGGGCCATGAGAGCAGAGTGGAGGTGTCTAGAGGGGCCACAAGCACAGCTGGAGAGAGACCCCGGCCACCTGCTGTTTAGGAGGTGGACGCAGGGCACACGGGGTGTCCGGAGCTGAGGTGGACCTCAGCTAGGCAGGCAGGACACTTGCCAAGCTGGCTCAAGGCAGGAATGAGCGGCCAGGTGTCTCCTTGATTATTCTCCTGTCCAGCCTTTCCCTGGTCCGAGGTCAGCACACAGGTGGGGATGGGCGGCGCTGGGCGGGGGTGGAGGTGGAGGTGAGGGACGAGCCCCTTTGTCAGAATTCCTCAAACCGGGGCGATAATCAGAAATGTCACTTTCAGTGGACATAGCTGCTGGGATAACGAAACGCATCATATGTGCTGTGAGGTGTAATGTTCAGATCAAGCAATAAAACACACACGAGCATTTTTATTTCTCAACAGAACGCAGTGAAGGAAACCATATTTCTAGCCGATGCTCATCAGAAGCTGGAGGTCACCAAACCCTCTTCTAGGCTTTCCTGGAACCACGTGATTCAGTCCATGTCTCAGGCCAAGGCAGGGGAAGGAGTGGTGACAGCCCCGGGGTTGGGAGAGGAGGACGGTGCCGAAGCCAACTGGAAAGCTTTTATCTGGGACTACCAATTCTTCGTCATTTCCCCCTTACACAATGTGTCGCCGTGCGACGTGAGATTAGAGCAAAATTACAGATTACGATGAGAACATGGTCCAGGCAAGGAGTTTCTCACCATTTTATGAAAAAAAGCCCTATATTGAGAAATTAAATTATTTTAATATTTGGTACCTCATGGGTATGTTAAATATCATTTATTAAAATGCTTTTAACTCAGGAAATGTTCAAATGAAACGTGAGCCCCCGTGCAAATCAGATTTAGATCATTAATTCTGACGCTAGTGGAGAAGCATTGCCAGGGAGACGGCGCTATGGAACGTTTTTATCACAATAAGTGCAGCATCTGCGGGTGGAGGCAAGGAGGCCAAGAGAAGAGGCAGAAGACGGCGGTAGAGGGGACACAAGGGGGAGGCCTCCGGGCACAGGGAAAGCGGGAGCGCTGACTGGAGTGAGGAAGCCGGTGGTGGAAGGTCTGAAGCCCCTTAGCGTCCCGAGTGACTCAAGGGTGGTCCTGGGTGCCTAGAATGTTCCTGGAGGGGGTGGGGGCGGGGGCACTGCAGGGGACGAGGCTGGACGAGCAGAGAGCTGGCCTCCTCCCTCCTCTGAAGTGCTGCTCCCCAAACCACGGTCCACCCTCAGCCGGACCATCCTTCATCCCTACGTCCCTCCTCACGTCACGTCGAGGGTAACATCCTGCACGAGGCTGAATGGCCACTGACCTGGTCCAGACCTCTCTCCCGTCCTGTCTCCACCCACCCGCTCCTCCGCTGCAGCCTCCCCGACTCCTCGAAGGACCGCAGACCACTGCAGGCCTCCTGTCCCCGGAAGCGCCTGGCCTGCAGCCTCCCTTCTCCCCTCCCCCTGTGTGCTCTTCGCCCCGCCCCCCCAACCCCCACCCCCGCCCTGTGCCTCGCTCCTCCCATTAGGGCGTGAAGTCCGTCTCTGCGGACCGAGTGCAGGAACCCGCCCTCGCGTGGCGCCTCTTCACCCCCCAGGGTCACAGCAGGTGCTCAGTCTGCGGTGAAGGAAGGAGCGGAGAAACAGCAGAAGCCCGTTTGGTCCAGTCCCGGGCTCTCCATCCTGCCACCCCGCAACCGGCCCATTACCACAGCCTGTCCTTCTGAGGCAGCTGTCGCCTCCATGGCGAGCGAGAAGCCCGAGATTCAGACCTTCTGGTCGCACCTGCTACAGGTGGCCTTGGGCTGTGAGTTCCTTCCAAATTCATCTCGTCATCTGTAAAATGGGATCGCAACCTCACTCACCCAGCTGTGGGGATTCCATGAAACGCACTCAGCCACGTGGACAAGAAATACTGACATTTATTGAGAATTCGCTGTTTGCCAGGAACTATTGTGAATTTTCTGAGCTTATCGTCCCATTTAATTCCCACAGCAACCTAACTTCCCCAGTGGGGAAACTGAGGCTCACAGTCACGGCAGCACGCAGGGGACAAGCACGAGCCCAGCGGCCGCTCTGCCCTCGGAGCCCTGAGCCCACGTGCTGTTTACAGAGTCAGGGAGCTTCTTAGAATAACCACAAAATACGAGAATCAGCCACACCCAGAGGAGTTTCCCGCTTCGCTTCTCACGTCAAGGAGGTGTCCAGCTCCCTGGACATCCGAAAGACTGTGGACACAGCTTGCGGGGGCTCCGAGAACATGCTCTCCCCCTAAGAGCTAAGGGGACAGCAGTGACTTCCCTACGCTCTAATCAGCCTCGGGGAGCTGGTTTGCTCCTCAGAAAAGGCCAAGGAGGGACTCGGCCAGGCCACCAGGAATGCCTTCCAAGGGAGGCTGTCCTAGTGCTTTTCTAGGACCTGCCTCTTCCCAACAAGAGGGCCCAGACTTCGACCCGCCATGTCCCTGCTGAGTGACCATGTGGGTGACTGGGAGTGAGAGGCTCTGGAGGGACAAAGTAGTTGGAGTATAGAAATCTATTCTTCAGCAACACTTGCTGAAGATGAAAGAATGAACAGTCAGTCAGTTGAGAGCTGATCAGGCGACCTTTTTTTTTTTGCGGTACGCGGCCTCTCACTGCTGTGGCCTCTCCGGTCGCAGAGCACAGGCTCCGGATGCGCAGGCTCAGCGGCCATGGCTCACGGGCCCAGCAGCTCCGCGGCACGTGGGATCTTCCCGGACCGGGGCATGAACCCACGTCCCCTGCATCGGCAGGCGGACTCCCAACCACCGCGCCACCAGGGAAGCCCAGGTGACCATTTTTAACGCGATGGAAACAATGAGATCGGATGCCTGTCCTGCTGCTGCATTTGGACGAGGCTCACAAGCGTGTGAGTCTTTTCCATTTTCCTTTGTCTTTCTTTCTCCAAAGTTTCTTTTCAGTACATCTAGACTGACCCAAATGTCACCTGTAGGCCAAACTCTAGTGACAATTTTTCTTATTGGCTTTCTAGTTTATTATGATATTTCAACCCAACATCGTCAAGTGTATCAAGAGGAGAGCAGGCTTTTATTAAATAAGAATCTGTGTTGCCTATGGACACTTAGGTTACTTCCACGTCTTGACTATTGTAAATAGTGCTGCAATGAACATTGGGGCGCATGTATCTTTTCAAATTAGAGCTTCCATCCTTTCCAGAATATGCCCAGGAGTGGGATTGCTGGGTCATATGGTAACTCTATTTTTAGTTTTTAAAGGAACCTCCATACTGTTCTTCACAGTGGCTGCACCACTTTACATTCCCACCAACAGTGTATCGACAGATGAGTGGATAAAGAAGATGCGGTACATATACACAATGGAATACTACTCAGCCATAAAAAAGAATGAAATATTGCCATTTGCAGCAACACGGATGGACCTAGAGATGACCGTACTAAGTCAGACAAAGATCATATGATATCACTTATATGTGGAATCTAAAAAAAATGATACAGATGAACTTATTTACAAAACAGAAATAGAGTCACAGATGTAGAAAACAAACTTATGGTTACCAGGGGGGAAGGGAGGGAGGGATAAATTGGGAGATTGGGACTGACTTATACACACTACTATATATAAAATAGGTAACTAATAAGGACCTGCCGTATAGCACAGGGAACTCTACTCAATATTCTGTAATGACCTATGTGGGAAAAGAATCTAAAAACGAGTGGATATAGGTGTACGTATAACTGATTCGCTTTGCTGTACAGCAGAAACTAGCACAACATTGTAAATCAACTCTACTCCAATAAAATTTTTTTAAAATATGATACAAATGAACTTATTCACAAAACGGAAACAGACTCACAGACAGAGAAAAACAATTTATGGCTACCGAAGGGGAAAGGAGGGGATAAATTGGGAGTTTGGGATTAAAATATACACACTACTATATACAAAATAGGTAAACAACAAAGACCTACTGTAGAGCACAGGGAACTCTACTCAGTATTTTGTACTAACCTATAATGGAAGAGAATGTAAAAAGAATATTTATATACATATGTATAACTGAATCACTTTGCTGTACATCTGAAACTAATGCAACATTGTAAATCAACTATATTTCAATAAAATTTTTTAAAAGGAATTTGTATTGCTCAGACTTGTCTTTTAAGCCTATTCTGGGAGGTAAAGCATGAATCAAGTAGAAGAAAAGCCAGTGTATGTTCATCTTTTCTAAAACATTAAATACTGAGACCTCATTTACCAAAAGTTATCCTTGCATATATAACTCCCAGTCACTTCTCATATAAAGTTTTATTAAACTCTGTAATTCAGTGCCATTTTCTCTTGAAGGAAGATTTATATTTTTGTAGGCTGTGACGGATAAGGTAGTAGTTAAGAGACCCTGACATCGCACCGTGCATTTATGACCTCGGGCAAATTACTTTACTCCCTTAGTCTTGGGTCTCCATCACCATGAAATATGGAAGAAACAAAATGAGTCCACCTCACAGCACGGTGTAGGGCATGTTAGAAGCACACAATAGATGGTAGCTGTCATTATTTTAACTTCAGCTTTATTTTTCTGTAAATTGGAAAACAGTGTGAAAAATGATGGGGAAGTTTTTATACCAAAATTTTCTTATACCTAAAAATACTTTTTTCTTCTGGTCTTGGGAATTAAGAACTCATGGAGAGCAAATAAGTTAGGAGAGGAGACAGCTTCCTCTTTCAAGTCTATAAATAAACAAATCCTTAGTTAACGGCTGTTGAATTTAGAATTTTCACTCTTCCCAAGGAGTCCAACTTCAATTTTCTGAGAATACAAAAGGCAAGGACTCACTATAAATCCATGTGGGATGACATGAGATGTAAGTGTGAGGATTATTCTCTGATGATGCCTTATCTTTCTGATGGTTCTTGAACAGAATCAGTGTCTATTACGGTCCTTAGGGAGGAAATAATCAGCTAGAACCCATCCAGATCTTCCCCCAGACATTGAATTGTATTCTATTTAGGCTCAAGCCTTACTTCATTAATATAAATGAAAACCATTGAAAAACTCAAAAAAATATTCTGCAGGATTTATTATGCTCATTAGGAAATATTTCTGATTATGCCTCAACCTCAGGAGTAGTTTGATTCCAGCTTCTGTTGAGTGCCCAGCATCTGTCATCCACAGACCTCTCTGGGTACCTCCTACCTAGACAGACCTGTGCCACATACTGGGCACGAAAAGACGAGTCTGAATCAGCCCCTCAGAGCGGGGTGATGGCAGTCAGTCTCCGGGGCGACCCTCCAGGAAGCTGCCTCCTGGCATTCGCGTCCTTGTGTGCTCCTTCCCTAACTCTTCAGGGTTGGTCTGTGCGACCAAAAGTGCAGAAGTGATGGTGAGTCCCCCGGAGTCCAGGGTATTAAAGTCATTGGCTCTGCCTTGCTCTCGTGGGCCCCTCACTCATGGAACGGGCTGCACGTTGCGCTGTGGAGACCCCCCACTCCGTCAGGAGCGGGGAGGATCTGAGGCCATGACATCTCCCGCCACAGCCCAGGGACTGAGCTTGGAAGCAGCTTTTCCAGCCTCAGTCACGCCTTCAGATGAGACAGTCTTGCTGACGGCTTGACTGCAACCTCGTGAGAGACCCTGGGCCAGACTCTCTTTGGAGAGAGAGAGAACTTTAAGTACTGATAACTTTCCTTCCCCAGAGCAGCTTCCATGGGTTTCTTTTTGCAAATACATTTTAAGGCATCCTTTTCTGGCCCTGCCTCCACGGCATATAGAATGAGACCATGATTATAAACCCGAGAAACAAAAACTGTTTAAAAATGAGTGCTTGAAAACAAAACAACATCTGTCCCTCTGCCTGTGCCCCGTGGGGAAGGAGGGTGGATACAGGGCCTCAATAGCACAGTTATGAAAATTTTGCTTTTTCACTGAAGGAACGTTTGACCATGGAAAACAAATTACAAATTTCATCCCAAATCATTAAAACTATTAACTCTGAGCAATTAAAAACATTTTTTAATTAAAAAGAAAACAACCTGCCCAAGGAGGACCACGTTGAGTCGCCTTCTCAAGAACTCCAACCCGAGGCGCCTCTAAGCAGCAGAGAGAATAGTAGGTTCTCATGAGCTGCCCGCGGCTCGGGTGGAGAAGGATGCTGAGGCGACTTGTGGCTCCTGGTCTCTGCAGTGGCAGAACAGCTCCTCCACCGAGAGGCAGAGGCTGCCGTACGGACACCTGCTTGGGCTGCTCTGGTAGCATCACCCCTGCCCCATGTGACCTACAACTTCTAACCTGCCATGGGAAACGGAATGACCATGTTTGCAACTAAAATGAGGGCGGGCAGGCTCTGGGTGAGGCCCTCCCATGGGTGAAATTCTTCGGTGCTTCCACATCTGTACTCTCTGGGGCCCAGAAATCCAGACGGGATTCCCACTTGTGCCGGAGCAGCCTTGACAGTGACGTTCACACAGGCGGGGCTGTTTGCACACACAGCAGCGGTCCCTGAGACGTCAGACAGTCTTCTCTGCACTGGTGACCGATCCTTCCCCCCCACCTGCCTGTCCACCTGCTGTTCGATACATGGGCCGCTGATGCCAGGACCTCAGCCACGGAAGTCTACGACATCCTGGCTTTAGCAGTGAGATCTGGTAAGATCTAGGCCTGCCTCGGCATCACATCGTACAAAGTTATTTAATAAAAAGGCAAAATTTCGCATTCATCCATTTGACAAATATCTGGTGACCACCTACTGTGTGCAAATGCTTGAAGAGTAGGGACAAAATGAGACTGGAGCCCTTCCCAGAAAAATGACAAAATCAGCGTGAACTTCAATATTAGAAATGAAAAAAATAAACAACAAGATAAAAGTAGATGAGACTCTATTCCTTACACAGCCACACTCCACCCGTCCTGGTCTTTGGTCGCTAACACAGACGTTGCGTCTGTGTGTCCTGGGGGTCTTAGTCTCCTCTAAACCCACCTGCAGGAGCAAAGGGGAGAGGCACCAGCCCCTGCTGACAGGAGCAGGGAGTGTTCACTTCTTTTTGGACCTCAAGTTTTGTTTTACAAAACACACATGTACATACACATACTCACCACGTCTCTGAATAGCAGCTAAATCTATAAGCCTGCTCCATTTGGGAAAAACCAAAAAAATGCCAGGTTCACTGGAGTTTGCAGATTACAGAGCAGGGCTAAAATAGCTGTTTTCACCACTAGAGCAAAACTCGATGGGCCACCTGTGCTGTTCCCACAATGGAAGCCTTTAGCTTCCCAACAGCATGCGAAGCCTAGCGCCTGCAAGCTTCAAGCGTGTTGCCAGCGGCTGCAAGCTGCCTTCAAGGCTGGGAAATATCTCTAAATACAGTTACCTGTGCTCTGCTGTGCAGGGAACGGTCCCAGACAGAGGGACTGTGGAATTCAACATCAACATGTTTTTAATGATGAGGATAAAGCAGAGGCCACATTACAGGGAACAGGAGAACCTGCAAATTTCAGTACCGTGGAAATTAGATACCGCAAAAATATAGGATTAATAGCTAGAGTATAATGAGAGGAGATGGGCTTTCTCAGAACATAGCAAGAGGAGATGGGCTTTGAAATTTGCATGCCTCACCTTCCCTAGCCCGATTAATATTGATGGAGGAGTTTGTGAAGGAGAACCACGGGTCTAGATGGTACCAGTTGCAATGGAGATGCAGATTCTAGAGCTGTGTGGACAGGGTGGGAATCCTGACGCCACTACTTACTAACTGGGTGACATTTTAAAATGACATAATTTCTCCATGACTCACGTTCCCCTGTAAAATGGGCATACTCGTCGTGTTAAACTATTAGCGTGCTGGGAGAGGTAAACAATGCAGCTCCCGGCGAACACAATACTGTTTTTTCTCCTACGGTAGAATCAGAGTCCTCCCCATTCTCCCACGTCCTGCCCCTCACCTGGAAAGACCCTGCAGAAGACTGTGTTTCCAAAGACAGCTACGCCACGTGTCCCCTTCCAAATGCTCTTTTGCACGGTGATTACATTACTAATTATTCCAGACAACCAAATCGCTTTTCTAAACATTGTTTTGCAAAGCTACTATCATTCCAACTTGGGATGCCAGGAATACACTCACCCTGGTGCAGCCTTGGCAATAAATCCAGGACTCCTGCTGCCCGCCCGGGAACCCAGAGTGGGGGTGTAGGGGGGGAGGGGTGACCAGGTGTCCTAGGAGTTGCCAAGAGGGGAGGGGATTTGCACGGCTTTGGGCAGCTGTTCCCAGGTGGCAGGAATTTGTTCTGAGTGCCTCTAGAGGATTTGGGGGAGTCGATACGAAGTAAGTATAGTAACCAAATGTAGGGTAGAAAAACCATAGCAGGAAAAATTAAGATGTGTATACTTTTGAGATGGTGTCTGACAGTCCATCAGGACTGTGTACCTAGTGACGGGGCTTATTTCTAACAGCAGCCACAGTGTATCCCACCAAGCGATGGCTGCAGGTCCGTGTGGAGGAAGGTGAAATCATCTTACTCTGTTTAGTGATGCCATCCTTCCTGTGGGTGTTCCCTAGACAAGCCCGTGCCTCGACTGGGTCCCCCTCCCTGCCCCGGCACGACTCCACCTTGAGTGTCCCAACCTCCACCTGAGACGCAGTGGAACGGCTGAGCTGGCCCTGCTAGGAATGATGGTTCCTGTTGCGTAATCAGAAATACATTTAGGTACAACTTAGCTTCCGAAGGCCATGTGTTGCCTGTGGGAATCTGCACCACGATTGTCCATGGCCATTTCTAACTCAAGAGCCACTGACTGGGAGAGCTTTGTGATACAGCTGCCAGCGACCCGGTGAAGCTGGGAGGGGAGCCGGCAGCAGCGTCCCGACGTGGCCGGGGAGGGGACGGTGTTGTCACTCAGCTCATGAAGTAGTGATCGGGCTGCCATTACTTCCCAATGGCTCTGTGTGGACCGGCCAGCAACTTAATTTAAATGGCCGTTGTGCCTTTAAATTTAAATATCATACTTGGCCTGAATTATTAAGCAGGAATTCTTTCCAGGTCCTGGTTTTCCTGGTCTTCCTCCTTCTCCTCCTTTTCCTCTTTTTCTTCTTTGAGCATTTTATTTTTATATTCGTGCATAGCTCCATATCTGGCTATGGGTCCCTGCTGAATGAAGGAACGAGTAACCTTGGTGGGATGCAAGGTGTTTGAATAATCTACCTTCATTTAACAGATAAGGAAATTGAAACAGATTTCATGATTTCAGTCATTAAAAGGTATTTAAATATATAGAAAGGTACATTTACTCTTAAAAATTTGGGGGAGACTTCTGAGAATGATAATGATATTGCCTATAATTTTTAAAAAAGAAAAGAAAAAAACCTCCCCAAAGGAATCTTAAGAGTTATAACTACACTGGACCTGAGGAAGTCTTCTGCGTCATTTTCATCAACTTGAAGAGCTATCAGCGGGCTTGAAGACAGTTTGGGTTGAATTAAACGACGTCCTTATTCACTGAAAGACAACGATGTAATACGTGGAATGAATCTGCTGGGGGATGGGCTGGGGAGGGGGCAGGGAGCCACTGGGACCCCTCAAAGTCTCTCAAGCGAAGCAGCTGGTTGCCCTCCTCGATTCCAGAACGTTCTCCGGTTAGCACCTTCCCTGGGTGGGAATTACACGTTAACCCACCCTAGGTGCTGAGGGTGCCCTACCAGCCCCGACTGTGACTTATAAATATGATCACACAAAGGCAAGTCACTAGACTCTGGAGGAAGATAAGGAAGAGCACGAATGGCTCCCAGTTAAAAAGATGCAGGAAACAGAAGAGAATCTTTTATAGATTCTGATTCGTGTTCACAGTGACGTCCAAGAGGATAAAACCACCACCAAAGGCTCCCGTGGAAAAGAACCCCCTAGAGACATGGAAAATAGTTGTAGAAAGAAAACAATAATTAAAGAAGTACAATATTTAATCCAGGAACCGAGCAGCAGAAAGAACACTGTTGAAAATACAATTCTGGAGTTGATAGAGGAGCTGAAGAAGGTGCCCCCCAGGATAAAAAGGCAAAGGGGTAGAAACCGTGAAGGGGAGACAGGATAAGAGCTCCGAGGATACGTCTCACAGAGTCAGTATCAATCTCTTTGAAAGCAGCAGCAGAAACAAAAAATATACGCAACGAGCAAAGCAAGTATTCAGAAATACTGGACAATTGACAGTAAAAACTTTTATTTCCTTTGAGATGGCTCTACCCAACCAAAACTTGATGTTCCATGCTCACAGGCCAGTGAAGATAATCTGAATTACTCACAGGGCTTTCTCCCGAACACCTGGGCATTCCTTCCTAAAGAAACGTGTTGGGACAGCTCTGCTCCAAAACAGTTAGCTCTGTGTGCCAGGCCCAGTCACTCCTTCCACGTGACATGGAGAGGAAAGCAGCGGCGCCTGAAACCCAAGCCATCGACCAACCACGCCCTGAGCAAGCAGCCTGTAGGAAGAAGCCCGCATCCCCCGAGAACAAGCCGTGGTCTCACCACGGGTCAGCCTTTATCCAGATTCACAAAAATTCACTATACTGAACAAGACCCTTGACATCAGTCCGAAGCAGCTGCACTTGGGTTACTTTCCCCTGATGAGTAGATGCTTTTCTTACATGACAAAAGTGTTCACCAAAACGCACTTTCAAATAAAGAGCGGTACACCCTCCAAAATCCTTTTCTTCTCCTTCCTAAAACATTGAAACTACTGCAGCTGCCACTCTTCACCTTTACACGTCATGTTCACAATTAATGAGTTTTAAACTATTTCGGGATCTGTCTCTTTTTCAGATTTTTTTGGAAGTATAGTTGATTTACAGTGTTGTGAGTTTTAAAGTATTTTTAAAGGAATGAATGGGAGAGGGAGAAATATGAAGAAAATTCCAGATTACTTGACAAAAACCAGGCGATAAGAGAGGGAAAGGGGAAGTAAATGCATGTTCAAAATCTTGACTATGTGAAGGCTGGTGGTTATGAATAATGTCTAATTCTTGGCTTTGAGAGAGGAAGGTAGGATAAAATATGTTTGTAATAAGTTAAGGGTAACCACGATTGGGATAGCATTTAGATGTAATTTTTCTCACCCACTAGAGGAGAGAAGAAGACATAAAATGATCAAACAAGGAAGAGGCAGGAAAGGTGGAAAAAAAGGAAGCAACAAGACATCACGATGAACATAAAACATAAAATAAGACGGCAGCCATAAAAAGAAACGAAATTGAGCTATTTGTAATGAGGTGGATGGACCTAGAGTCTGTCATACAGAGTGAAGTAAGTCAGAAAGAGAAAGACAAATACCGTATGCTAACACATATATATGGAATCTAAAAAAAAAAAAAAAAGGTTCTGAAGACCCTAGGGGCAGGACAGGAATAAAGATGCAGACGTAGAGAATGGACTTGAGGACACGGGGAGGGGGAAGGGTAAGCTGGGACGAAGTGAGAGAGTGGCATGGACATATATACACTACCAAACGTAAAATAGATAGCTAGGGGGAAGTAGCCGCATAGCGCAGGGAGATCAGCTCGGTGCTTTGTGACCACCTAGAGGGGTGGGATATGGAGTGTGGGAGGGAGACGCAAGAGGGAGGGGATATGGGGACATATGTATATGTACAGCTGATTCACTTTGTTATAAAGCAGAAACTAGCACACCACTGTAAAGCAATTATACTAATAAAGATGTAAAAAATAAATAATAAATAAGATGGCAGGAGAAAGATCGAATGTATCATTAACACAGTAAATAATGTGCATGGATAAAATTATTCTCTGTGCTCTGTCTTACATTTGAGAAGAAAAGAACAGATTAAGTGAAAGAGAAAAAAATCAGCTAACTGTTATTTTTAAGGTGCATGCCGACAACAAATGATAAAGGAAAAAGGTAGAAATAAAGAATCAGGAAAGTGCTAACAATGACAAATGGCAAAAATATTAACATGATACAAAGTACACTTTAAGGTCAAAACATCAAATAAGGCACAGAGGGATTTTAGTGATGAAAGATACTATCCCTAAAGAAATTGTAACAGCCATAAACATTTACACACTGAACTACATTGCATGGAAATACTTGAAACAAAAAAAAGTTTTAGGAATTCAAGGGTGTTTTGACAGGATCACGATGAGCTTTAAGATTTTATATCAAAATCTAACGAATCTAGTAGAAAAATGCTTAACATGGTTAGCGCACCTGAATTACATAAGCTTTATTTAATACAAACGCTATTTTTGTATAAAACAGAAAATCTTTTTTAAATGCTCATGGACTGTTTACAAAAATTGTTTAGAGACTGTTCCATAAAGAAGATCTTGACAAATTCGTATTTTGTCCCCCTTTCCAGAATTCATGTTGACCTCCTAACCCTCAGTACCTCGGAATGTGACTGTTTGGATACAGGGCCTTTAGGAGTTAATTAAAGTTAAATGAGGTCATTAGGGTGGGCTTTAATCCATTCTGACTGGTGTCCCTAGAAGAAGAGGAGATTTATACACATGAAGAGTCTCCAGAGGGATGACCCTGTGAGGACACAGGCAGGAGGTGGTGTCCACGGCCCAGGAGAGAGGCTTCGGGAGGACCAGCCCCGTGACACCTTGATCTGGGACGTCCAGCCCCAGGGGCTGGGTCTTTGGTGATGTGAGGCTCTCCCTGAACCAGGGAGGTCTGATGTAAGGATACGTGTAGTTCACACGACTCTGCCCTCCTAGAAAGCCATCCACTCCCCAGCACCCAAGCGGAAGCAAAGAGACGAGATCCAGCGACGGAAGAAGGCGGCCTGTGGAGCTCAGGGAGCCCAGCGCTCTGTACAGCGCACTTCACGGCCCCCTTCAGGGCTTTTCTACAGCAAGTTTGTCTACGTGCAATTGGAGCCCAATGGGCTACTTTAGAGCTTAATCTTTACCTCAGCTGTCACTCGACAGGACAGAGAAATGCACAGAAGTGTCCTCAGAAACAAATAAACGTGCGTGTGTGTGTGTGTGTGTGTGTGTGCACGCGTGTGTGCGTGTGTTCACTGTGTGGGCTGGGAGTTCCCAGCCCCACAACTCAACCCTCCTATTTGGAGATTCCTCCCCCGACCCCCTAATTTACATCCAACAGCAAAAGAAGCAACAAAAAATTGCCGTCAAAACATTGCCGTCAAAACATTGCTGTCAAAATATTACCGTCAATAACTGAGCAAGATGGGAGCTGGCCCTCCTGCCAGTGCTGAGCTGTCCATAGCGTCCGCCTGCCGGGGTCCACACGGCCAGGGTCTACACGGCCGGCGTCCACACAACCAGGGTCCACACGGCCAGGGTCCACCTCAGCCAGGGTCCACACGGCCGGCGTCCACACAGCCAGGGTCCACACAGCCAGGATCCACCGCAGCCAGGGTCCACACGGCCGGCGTCCACACAGCCAGGGTCCACACAGCTGGGATCCACCTCAGCCAGGGTCTACACGGCCGGCGTCCACACAACCAGGGTCCACACGGCCAGGGTCCACCTCAGCCAGGGCCCACACGGCCGGCGTCCACACAGCCAGGGTCCACACGGCTGGGGTCTACACGGCCGGGATCCACACGGCCAGGGTCCACCTCAGCGACACACAGACCTGGCCCCTGAGGGCCACCTGTGGGCTCTTGCCCCTCCCCGAGGATGCTGACCGACAGGGAGGCGAGGAGGTGAGAGTTGGGTCAGGAGCCCAGGAGGAAAGGGACAGGAGTGTCACCAACGTGGCAGCGAGCCAGGGGGTTGGCTTGAAGGAGGACCTTCTGCTATTTCTGTCCCCTCAGAGCTGTCTTGCGTTGTGCAGAAGAGGCGCCTTTGCTTTCCCCCTACAGGGCCGAGCCCTGGGTTAGCTGGTGGGACTGGTGTGATGCGGGGTGTGGCTTCGGCCCAGAGAAGACGAGGTGCTTTGGGTAAAGGAGGGAACACAGAGCACGGTGGGCTCTTGCTTCTGCTGCCTATCTCGGTCTCCGAAAAGCACTCCCGGCCTAGCTGCCACAGCCCACCTCGGGGTGGCCACATCTACCTGCAGGACAGCCGGGCAGGGCAGAGACAGCCCTGGGTGGCCCCTGTGTCAGAGGGGCACGGACCCTGCCTGGACGGACACCCACGGGCCAGTCGCAGGCCTGTCGTGGCCACTTGCAAGGATCCCACAGCAGAGCCCAGGGGAGCAGGTGAGGGGCCTGGATGCAGAGAGAGCTCTGGGGCCTGCAGCCGTGGCAGGTGAGGCTCCCTCTGCCAGGGGGACACTAGTGGGAGGCCGGAGGAGACCGATCCCAGCACAGCGTCCACTGCAAAAGCCAGAGGACAGCCCCAGTGGGGGCGTGGGACGTCCCCCAGCAGATGACACAGCCCAGGAGGGCCAGGTGGATGGCCAAGGTCATTGACGGCCCCCATTTTCTACCTGCTGGACAAGGAGAGAGGCAGGAAGGGGGAGGGAAGTCAGTCTGAAAGCCTGGGCATACCTGCCCAGAGAAAGAGGATTATCCCAAGAAATCGTTCACATTTTCAGATCAAAACTGGAATCACACTGGACATGAATTTCCATTTTTAATTTAAAGATATAGCTTAATTTTAAATGTTTCCCCTGCTAACCAGCGGGTAGAGCTCAGAAGCAAGACCAGATTAGATGTAGATAAAGACATGAACCTAGTTTTCCCAGCACCACTGAGCCGCAGTGTGAGGTGAAGGTCTAGCACGATACCCAGACCTTTACCTCTGGGAAGCAGGCGGGGTCCCAGGGAATGAAGGCATGAGGGCGCGGGGGCTGAGGGATGTCTTCCCTCCTACTTTGTACACCTTTTACTCTTAAAATAATTGTTCAGATCCGGAGACGCATAAAAAGAAACTCCTGGCAAACACTTGGAAAGGCAATTTCTCTCTTTCATACGTTTCCCCCATTCCACACTTCCTGGGGTCCCAGGACCGTTTCCTTTCACAGGCCCTGTAATTAACAACCAATGCTCAGCTTCTAGCTTTTCTCTCAATAATCAGTTGGACAACAAACTGAAACTTCAGTTTTCTTTTCTTTCTTTCTTTTTAATCTTTAAAGTCTCCTTTTTATTTGAAAGTTTGTTTCTTTTAAAGTTCCTTTTGCACAAGGAACTCCAGTTTTCCCTTCTTTTCCACCGCATTCCCTAAGATCTACCCACCACTCTTCACCGGCAGCAAGTGACCACAGAGAAAAGCAGGGGAGTATTCTTGTGTTTGCTCCACCCAGTATTTTGCTCCTGGCAATTGTTTACTACAGGAGAAACCTTATTTAAAAGATATTTGGGGGCTTCCCTGGTGGCGCATTGGTTGAGAGTCCGCCTGCCGATGCAGGGGACGCGGGTTCCTGCCCCGGTCCGGGAGGATCCCACATGCCACGGAGCGGCTGGGCCCGTGAGCCATGGCCGCTGAGCCTGCGCGTCCGGAGCCTGTGCTCCGCAACGGGAGAGGCCACAACAGTGAGAGGCCCGCGTACCGCAAAAAAAGAAAGAGATTTGGGGTAAAGGGGCTTCCCTGGTGGTGCAGTGGTTAAGATCCACCTGCCAATGCAGGGGACATGGGTTCAAGCCCTGGTCTGGGAAGATCCCACATGCTGCGGAACAACTGACCCCATGCACCACAGCTACTGAGCCTGCGCTCTAGAGCCCGCAAGCCACAACTACTGAGCCTATGTGTCACAACTACTGAAGCCCGCGCGCCTAGAGCCCCGTGCTCCACAACAAGAGAAGCCACCGCAATGAGAGGCACGCACACCGTGACAAAGAGCAGCCCCCTCTCGCCATAACTAGAGAAAGCCCGCGTGCAGCAGTGAAGACCCAACGCAGTCAAAAATAAAATAAATAAATAAATATTTGGGGTAAAGGACAAAAATAAACAAGCAGGCCCCAAGGGCTCCCTGCCCGCCTCGCCCTCCTGTCTTGGGTTTGGGCTTTGAGCCTGTGCACTGCTCACCACTGCCCCCGGGGTTGGGGTGGGGCGAGTCTGGGAATCCCTGGGAATCACACAAGTCAGGGTGAGCATGCTTCACCCCCCACACCTTGGGCTCCTGAGGGGCTAGGGAACCCGTGTCCCTCTGAGGAGGGGGTGGGAAGGGAGCGGAGGGAAGGTGAGGGGAAGGAGGAGAAGGAAATCTTCATTTAGCGCCGTCTACCTTGTATGTGCGTGCCAGGTGTCACCCCAGGTAAGTGTTTTCACACAATGTATCTCAATTAATTTTTTAAGGTGGATTTTATTTTTTTATTTATTCCTTAACAGCTCTACTGAGGTTTATCCCAAACTTTTACATCCCATCCCCAGATCAGATAAAGAAATGAGGTTCAAATTTTTTTAAAAAAGGAAATGAGGTTCAGAGAAGTTGAGCAACTTCCCCACTGTCACACAGCTTTTAAGCCAGGAGCAGGGATTTGATGCAGTTCCCTGACTCCACCACTTCCGCCACCAGAGAGGGAAGCCTGACAGCTGCCTGCTTGGAACTCTTGTCCATAATCTGTACACTTTACTTCCTGAAAACAGTGGCCTGAAATAGCAAAGATCAAAGGGCACTCCTTCCGGGCTGTGTGTCCCCTGCATGTGTGTTTCCCGTCTGACTGTACTGTCCCAGCAGCCCCCAGCCAGCATTCGTTTGGGGGCCTGCCCTGCTTTGGGGTCCCCTTCAGCAATCATGGCTTTGCGGCCACTTGCCTGGAGAACGTGAAACAAACACGCTTACCCTCTGCATCCACGTGGTCATGAATGCCCACGTCCTGCCAGTGCCAGCCTGGCTGCATCCTCGGTACTGCCCGTGGCCTTGGACCCTCGGCACACCCTCAGGTAGGGTCCTGGAGACCCTCTGGACCATGGGGTTTCCCACTCTTGTCTGGAAACTCATGGATACCTTTGGGGGACCATGTCACCCACCAGTCGTTCAGATGGGGGCTTGGGGTGATTCCACCTCTGTCCGAACGCCTCACTGATTCATTTATTCACCCACCCAGCACTTTGAACCCTTTATTCATCCAGCACAGATTCATGGAGCCCCCATAATACACCTAGGTGCTCGTATCGATCTCTGCTCTCCGTAGATACTGCTCCAAGGCCAAGGGTTAGACGTCAAGGAGATGACAGATATAGAAAAGTATAAAACAAAATATTTCCTGGAAGAGTCCAGAAAAGACTTTTATGCTGTAACATTCTGCACACACTCCGTAGTGAGGGTGAGGAGTGTTCTTCTCGCTCCTGCCTGTGCAACGAGGACCGAACAGGAGTGCAGACCAAGACTCGAGGTCAGAGCGAGTCATGCAGTCCAGCCCCTCCGTGCAGGCCGCACAAGCTCCCCCCCGGCCAACGGCAATGTCGGGGATCTGGAGTCCCCAGGGGCACCTAGAATGGTGGCCTTCAGCATAGCCCCTGCTCTGAAGCCTCCACTGAATGTCACCTGCCACCCTCCACAGCGACAAGCAGAGCTCAGGAGCCCTGCTTTTCACCGTAGCTGTGAAAACCACACATTGAAAATAAGGAAAGGTAATTAACATGACCCCTGAGCTCAAAGGCTGGGTCTCTTTCTACAACTATTGTCTGGATCAGGTGCTGATACTGTAACCAACTCCCCTGATACTGGGATGTGCCATCCGTGCCCGGGAGGGAGTGGGAAATAGTAACAACAGCTAACTTTGTGGGCTCCCTACCGTGTACCGGTCCCTGCGTCCTCGGCATCCGTTCCTTCGCTCATGATTCTCTGAGCTTAGAAGCCACTGCTATTCCCGTGTTAGACAGGGGGAGCCTGAGGCATGGAGAGGTGCGTTAACTTGCCTCCGGTCCCATAGCAGAGCCAGGATTCTAACCCAGGCTGCCTAGCACCGGAATCTATGTGCCTCTAAGAAAGAAAAAGAGAAAGAGAGCACTTAATTCCCAGCTTTAGGCACCTGTAAGATGCTCGCGTGCCCCAGTGACCTGTGAGGTTAGGTTAATGACAGAATAAGGGGGTTTATTGTGCAATTCAACCCATCTTCCTGACCTAAGAACTCGAAGAGTAGTCACTTTTCTTTAAATTTGTTTCCAAACTCAAATGGGGCCATCTTCTTTTGATATTAAACTTGGGTCTTTTATTCTGAATAATAAATGATAATCTCTTAGAATCATACAACCTGAGATATGGTTTCATCCTCCCACCCCCAAGAAGTACCTTGTGGTTACTGATGGTACAGACCCTGCTGCCTGCGTCCTCTCTTGGGCCTCGGAGGGCCGGGCAGTTTCTGGAGACAGTGGTGGGCATACATTTTGGGATATTCCACACTAAAGTGAAGAAGAGAAACTCTTTGGAATACTTCAGTAACTCCCTTCAAGGCTCTCCTGGATGTCTACTTTTTAATTGATTGTATCTGAAAAGAAACATGATGGTGAAGGTAGTAAATATACAGCCTAATCCTCCCAGATGGGAAACAGAGCTGAGCCCCGCCCTCCCTCAGTGGCCTGGCTTCCCCAAAGCTCTGGGCGGGGGGGCCCATCGCGTCGCCGCCGTGGGAACCCCGGTGGCCTCCGCTACGATGCGCCACCTTAGGGAGGGGACAGGGCACAGGGGCGTCAGCGCACCTCCACCAAGCTAACTGCCTCCCTAATCCTCGTTGCGACGCGGAGGTTCAGACAGACGGTATGAAGCTTAGGTATTTCTAACTAAAACAAAATGAGGACTGTAAATTTTAGGTCGCTAAGTGTGGAGTCTGCTGGTAGAATTGGGACCTGACGTGACAGAGGGACACAAACCCACCAAGTTCACAGACACAGAGCAGGATGGGGGCCGTGAGGCTTGTCTCGGGGCCTCTGCCAGCCTCCTGTCCCCGCAAGTACTGAAGATAACATGACTTAACTCTGGACGTTCCTAAGCCGTGGCTGCTTTGGAGCTGGGCTACTGTTCGGAAGTTGCCACTTGACGGAAAGAACCGATTCTCGGGCCTCAGATTCATAACCTTTCTCAACTGAATCCCCCCGAGGACAGAGACACCCATTTTCCCGGGTGGCCCTTGGCTGAGTCCCCTCCAGGAACTGCCCACCACTTGACTGAGGTCACACCACCATCGTGGGGCGGCCACAGGCTACGGCTGGTCACACGTGCAACAGCTCCCGAGGGCCATCCGGCTCCAGAGTCCCCGTGGCAACTAAGCGTCCTGTGGTGATGGACACTCCTTGCCAAACTCTGCCAGACTCCTCCGAGCCCTCTTCCCAGCCTGGCCTCGGCCTTGGCCTGAAAAGACATGAACAAACAGTAACATCATTTATAACAGCTCAAGGCTGCATCCCCAGGGGACATGAGGCCCCCTCCAAGTGCCTGCCTCAGAAAACTCAAGCCCGCCAAAGAGCTGACCCTCTGTTCCAGCCACACCTGAAGATGCATCCCGTCTCCCAGCCTCTGCGGGAACCTAACTTCTATAAGCGCCAGTTAGCGACCCCAGGTGGTGTCACTTGGACCCACCCTCCCCGTGTAGATTTTCACTCCCCGACTCTGCTGAGCCCCATCACCCCTCCTGTCTCCTACCTCTCCATGTGAAGCGCCATCCCCTCTGTCCGCCTCTGTACAAAGTCGTGTTCATGCTCGACCCTTCACCCTATGGCAATACTTATTCCTGATTAAAGGCCGTCCTTCCCACTTGAACTCGAGCCTGACTTTGTGTATCTTTGACAGTCACTGTGGCATCTCAGTTTAGCCTCCCCTGAGCTGCCAGCCTCCCCGCTCTTGCCTGAGTACGTAATCCTCAGCATCCTTCCATCACGGTCACCACCCCATCTCTCCACCCGGAATTCTCCAGGGCCCCTTTGATCCTAAATTTAAGTTTAGCTCCAGGCCAACTCTTGTCGCCTCCCCGGCCTCAAACCCACATATTCCTCATCTAAGAAATAGCTGATCATCCACGTAGACTCCCTAGCGTCCACTATTTCAGCTCCTAAGTAACTCAGGTGCAGGTGCCTAGCCCCACCTGCTCTGCAACACTGCTCTGGTTGAGGTACCATCTTCTCCGCCTGCCCCACATCCTCCCTGGTGCTTTCGCTGCAGCGTTAGTGGACAGATTCTTCTTTACATGAAAATCTGATGATGTCACTTCTCCCTGTAGCCCTGGGGACAAAGTTCAACCTCGGTTCCCTGGCTCCCGAGACCCTGTGTGGTTCAACCCCCCACCCTTCTCTCCCGCTCACCCCTCACCCCTGGCCCCAGAATCTGATGCTTCAGGAATCAATGCTTATTTTCTGTTGCTCAGATTCACACCGTTTCCTCTTCACTGGGATGGTCCCTTTCCTCCTCTCCAGCTCTCCTCCCTGGACAGCCTGGCCAATGTGTGCTCTTCCTTCCAGCCACAGCTCTGAGGCCACTTCCTCCAGGAAGTCTTCCCTGATCTCTCAAGTCTGGGTGGAGAGTCCTCTGCTCTTGTCACCCCTTAGATAACCCCACTCAGGGCTTTTCATACAGGGTGTCCTGGCCTGTTCATTTCCCTGTATCCTCCACTAGACATTCCTGTAAACTGCATGAAGAGAGGATTTGACTTTGATTCACTATGATACGTCCATGAAAACCTCAATAATAGGCACTCAACAAAAATCTGCCAAATGAATCTGCCCATTGGGAGGACTCAATCAGGTAATTCAAAAAGAGAGTGTGTCTGGGGCTTCCCTGGTGGTGCAGTGGTTGAGGGTCCACCTGCCGATGCAGGGGACACGGGTTCGTGCCCCGGTCCGGGAAGATCCCACATGACGTGGAACAGCTGGGCCCGTGAGCCATGGTCGCTGAGCCTGCGCATCCGGGGTCTGTGCTCCGCAACGCGAGAGGCCACAGCAGTGAGACGCCCACGTACCGCAAAAAAAAAAAAGAGTGTGTGTCTGAAAGAACCTGCCCCCACTTAAGACCCTGCAGGCCAAATCCGGCCCATGGCTTGTGTTTGTAAATAAAGCTTTATTGGCACATGGCCATACCCATTGGTTTACTATTGTCTGTGGCTGCTTTCCTGCTACAACGGCAGAGTTGAGCTGTTGTGACAGAGGCCATCTGGCCCACGAAGACTAAAATTTTACTATCTAGCCCTTCATGGAAAAGACTTGCCTCTCCCTGGTCTAGGTCTCAGCATAAATAAGCCTGATTCCAAAATGAGAAAAGATGTTTATTAGCCAGGGCTCTGCGTGGGGATCGAAGCACCATCCAGTTAATTCACCACCCTAGCAAGGGCTTCCTTTATCTGTATTATCCAGATAATCTTATCAACCACCCCCTTCCTAAGATCCTTGGCAATAAATCTCTCCCCTACATAGTTAATTAACTCTTTCAGGCTCTGCAATGGCATTGAGAAGCCCCTTGTCTGGGGTCTAATTGCTCTCTAGGGGCCATAAAAGGTTTAATTCACCCTTAAAAAGTAGAAAACTTTGACCTGATTCATTGTCAGCAGGCTCTGAATCACCAGGCCAGCTGTGTGGACTCACAGATTCAAAGCTAGTTCCTTAACTAGTGGCCCCTGGAGACCTCTGGAACCTGTGGTGAACTCACAGCTGAGGGCGGGTTAAGAGCGGTTAACCTCATACCTGGGGCCCCAGGACCAGGTGCCCCAGGTGCGTCCTGTTTCTAGATTCACACCCACGCCTGACATAGAACCACAAGGAGGGCACATGTTCCCAGCCAGAGCCCTGGGTAGATGTCCAAGTTTCCCCCCCAAGAAGTCCTGCCCTCTTCAGTTTTGCTTTGTCATGTGAGCAAAGCCCTCTTCAGCCGGGCAGTGACCTCTGAGTCCAGAAGGATTGATTAGCAAATAGCCTCTGCAATGAGGTCAGTAAATGTCACAGGCAAAGAGGAGCAAAGGACGGTGCCCCCTCGAGGCTTTGTGGAGCAAGCGTCCTGTTGATGCAAAGATAAAGGAGACCCCGCGTTGACCCCTGTGAGAAAAAGGACACACACTGAGGTGCGGCTTCATTGTTACTGACACTCAGGAAGACAGGGTTTCCCAAGCCTGAGGGACGAGCCTCAGCCCCTACAGCAGAGCAGGTTACGTCGGGGTTCTGGGTGGGGAGGGAGAATTCATGTCCAAGCGCCAGCTCTTTCCTGTAAGGATGTTTTTTGTTTCTTTGTTTGTTTTACTATTTGTCTGTTTCGTATTTCCCAAGGCTATTCTTAATTTTTTGCAGTTGGTGTTTCTTCCCATGGATGGGCTCAGGTAATCAAAATAGTGATTCAAGTACTATTTCTGGGAATAACAAAATGCTAGGTGGCAGGAAAGCATATGTGGTCCCTTTAGCAAGTAGACAGCATCCTCTCACTCAAATGGAAAGAAATGCTCAGTTAGGGCCCCCACTGTGTGAAATGTGTTATAGGTGTCACCTCCTGGGGTCCTGTGAGCTGCCTGATGGTGACACACACACCCATAATACAGATGAGAAAACCAAGGCCCAGGTAAGTGAGGTGCACAAGGTAACTTCCTCAGGCTGGGCTCCCTCCCAGGCAGAGCCTGAGACAGACTTGGGTGCAAGTAGGTGACTTGGGCATCAGAGCCCAGGAATTCGGGCAGGGGACTGGGTAGGGAAGGAGGAAGTGAATGGAAGCTCATGTTGTTAACTGTTGAAATGCAGGCAGGATGCCTCCCAGAACCAAAAGGGGGAAGTGTGGCCTCTCCAGAGCAGAGAGCAAGGAGGCCTGCAGCACATACCCAAGGCAAAATTTATCAGATGGTCCTGAGCTGTGACCTTCGGGCTAAGGGTGGGATTTGAGACCACAGGTGCCTGTTCTCGTAGCAGACAAGGAAGAATCCAAGTCTGGCGTCTCTGTCTGGAGAGCACCCTTCACACCATCTTCCCACGCTGCAGGCCCTGGTCAGCAGAGTAGCACTTGGGCTGCCAGGAGGACAGGGGCCTTGCCTGGCGTGGGCTGGCTGGCCGCCTACCTCCTTGGTACCTCACTTCCCTGTGTTGTGAGGAAAGAGGCACACGGCCCTGCTGGCCTGATGAAGGCATCCCGCCTGGATGAAGCCAGACACACAGCAGCCCAAAGCCACGTGGGGTCCTGCGGGCTGAGACCTGCGAGGCCCTGGAGAGCACATTCCCGTGCGGCCTGAGTGCCTGGTGCCCCCGCTGGTGTGCAGAGAGCGCTGGGTGACTGTGCACAGTGGCCTGCACCCAGCACTTCCAGTGTCACCTGCTGTCAGGTGCTCTGGGCTACCTGCTCTCCAATGGGCCCGTTAGCCAGCTGACCACACACTTGCACCTTTGAGATCCTCAGCGCGTCCTTGCATCTCGTTGGCCCCGGCTCCCCTTAGAGGCTGGTGCCCCCGTTCACCTCCCATGTGCTGAGGAGACCTGGTCACTTCTGAATGAAGTCCAAGTGACCTCCTAATGCAGAGAGGGACCCTCCGCTGAGGACGGTGAGGGTTTCCAGGCCCGGCAGGTTTGAGTCAGCTCCTCATGGGGAGAAGCCGCCGCCCCCTCGTCACAGCCAGCATTGGAAATAGGCTCTGTTGTCGCAAAGCAAGGAGGGGGCAGGGAGTCAGGGGACAGAGCCCTGCTCTCCAGCGGCTGCACTTTCCTGCAACCCTGGTCTGAGACCACAGACCACATGCCCTCTTCTCTCAGGAACACGATCAAGATGGTCCAGGACCCAACCAGGATTTCATAGGAACTTGAAAATTGTGCCCCGAATGCCAAGTTTTGTACTTTGAGTAAAAGACGTTCCTAACAGATTTTTCTGAAAGAGAAAATTAAAAGCTCCTGCTAAAAACACTTCTGTGCTTTTTGTTTTTTCCTGCAAAATTGCAGCTGAGCAATCTATGTGAGCTCGCTGGTAGGGAACAAATGTGCACTTAATGGAAGCCTAGAATTTGTGGGACTCGACTCCGCAGTCCATCCAAACCTTCTCCTGGACACTCATGCCTCACAGATTAGCTAGTCATCCTAAAAATATTCAGAGAAACTGTGGATATTCATTTTCATGTAAAAGGATATTCACTCACCATTCCTCGAAGGCCTGGCACTGCCCTGAGCAAAGGTGAAGAGACCCAAGCCGTACCTTTAGGGGCTCACATCTGAGAGGCAGGAGGACGGGGGACAAACAGTATATAATAATTACACCACAGTGGGGCAAGTACTATAACTGAAGAGAGTTTTGTTGTAAGTGAAGCACAGAGGAAGGGCTGTGCTAATGCCACCTGGGAAAATCAGGAAAAGAATGAATCACAGAGGGGACATTTCAGTTGGGTCTTGAAGGATGAGTATGAGTTTTCCAACAGGTGGGGTGGAAGGGGGCATGCCAAGCACAGCAGGAAGTAGAGGCAAAAGTTTAGAGGTTTAAAGCATTGTGGCATATTCGGAGGGCTTAAATAGTTTTCTGTGACTGAAGTATGGGGTACAGGAGGCAAGGGGTGAGAAATCAGGCTGCTGC
Source organism: Delphinapterus leucas (assembly GCF_059928025.1). Taxonomy (NCBI): domain Eukaryota; kingdom Metazoa; phylum Chordata; class Mammalia; order Artiodactyla; family Monodontidae; genus Delphinapterus; species Delphinapterus leucas. The sequence goes on along the minus strand of NC_143138.1, from coordinate 2,394,209 downwards.
ATGAGCTGAGGCTGGAAACGTCTGCTGGGACCCCGCTACGATGATAGCTTTGGGCTGCTTCTCCCGGGGACACTGCCGGCTGTGTTAATTATTATATGGAGACCAGGATTACACTAAATGAAGTGCTTAGGTTCACCAAAAATGCAGCTTCTACCTCACCTCCCTAACAATAAAAAGAGGCAGAGATTTAAAAAGCAAGGGACTCTTTGCCCCAAATATCTTCTCTACCAACCTGACCCAAGACCGGAAATGTCACCATCTGAGGCCAACCCTTGGGGTCAGAAAGCTTTTTGGTCTTTGATATCCTTAATAAAAATGCAAATATCCTGGAGGAGAAAGTACCTGAATCTTTGAGGTTTATTCTGCGTTTTCCTGATCACTGATCTGTGAGTATCTTGTTTTGTTATTGGCCATTCATGGTTCCACTTCTGTGAAATGCCTCTTCAGTGCACTTCCTAATTTTTCTGTTGGGTTGTTTCTCATTGATCTGTAGTCCTTCTGTGTGTCCTCTGGTTGCTAATCCTCTTCAGTTACACGAGTGGCCAACGTCTTCCCCCAGACCGGTGGCTCATCTTTCATGAACACCTGTATCTCTCCATTAACACCTCACCTGGGATCATGGACTTTTGTGCCTGACCGATGCTCAAGAGCTAGCTTAGGGCTCAAGACAGAGTCCGTGGCCTGGAGGGAAAGGCAGGTCTGGCAGAGAGAGGATAAAGCCTGATGCAGCCCTGCTCACCGCTTCGGGGCCTGGCATCTGCTCGCTCTCTGCCAGGCTCAGCTCCTCTGCCCGGAGGCTCGAGCCTCGGGAAGCTTTTCTGATCTCTGAATGCACCGTGCTCTCGCCGCCCCAGGGTTTCCCATGCTGCTCCCTGTGCCAGAGCCCCTTTCCGACTCCTCCCCCAGCCCCCACTCTGCCGGAAGGTCCTACTGGTCCATCAGTCCTCCTCCAATTCTCACCCCAACCCGGTTAGAGTCCCTCCCATGGGCCCCTGGAGGAAACTGACTCACCCCTGCAGAGACTCTCACTTTTATTCACTGCACGTTGATCTCCCCACATGGATTCTTCACTTTCGTGGGCAACGCCTTCTACCTCTTCTGCACCCCACACCATCTAACATAGGACTCCACACGTGATAACTAGTTAATAAATTTCTTTAAAGAACAGAATGGGGGCTTCCCTGGTGGCGCAGTGGTTGGGAATCCGCCTGCCAATGCAGGGGACACGGGTTCGAGCCCTGGTCTGGGAGGATCCCTACATGCCGCGGAGCAACTGGGCCCGTGAGCCACAACTACTGAGCCTGCACATCTGGAGCCTGTGCTCCGCAACGGGAGAGGCCGCGACAGTGAGAGGCCCGCGCACAGCAATGAAGAGCGGCCCCTGCTCGCCGCAACTAGAGAAAGCCCTCGCACAGAAACGAAGACCCAACAAGGCCAAAAATAAATAAATAAATAAATTTATTAAAAAAAAAGAAAAAGAAGAGAATGACTCGATAAAGGTAATTTGGAATGTAATGATACTTTTTCATTAGGCTTCTCTGATCACTGGTTTAAATCAACATTTGCATTGTAAGTCTAGCAATTTTTATAAGGACCAAGATAGTTTCAGTGGAAGTTAGAACTTTCACCATCCCTATTTGACCCTGGAGGTGGCCTTCCGTCAGGGATGACCTGGGTGGTGCAGTGACAGAAACAGCCCAGACCGAGTCGCCATTGGAGGAGAGCTACCCTGGACCTACACTGGACTTGGATGTGATTGCAAGATGAACCACTGTGGTGTTAAGCCTTTACAGCAACCAGGGCTCACTTAATTTCCCTGGCCAAAAAAAAGTCTCGTTTTGGAATTGCCTTTGAAATTTACTTGGAATATTGTCAGTGTTATCAAATCATCACCCTTTGAATATGAATGAATTCATTGATACAAGTCAGTTCCACAAGTGTGTACTGAGCACCTCGTGTGCTTGGGAGAGAATGACGGGGCCAGAAAGACACCTCTGCAGCGGCTACACCTGGAAGGCCAGTGGAGGGCGTGGCCAGGAAGCCACGGAGGAGAGGGCTGGAGTTTCAAGCCCTAAAGCTGTTTCCTTGGAAAACACCGTATGGAAATGAGAGCCGTTCAAATCACAGTGTCGAATAGCCTTATTCCCTGCTCGAGGGGTCCTGCTCCCCTGGCTTTGGGTGGGCGCCCACCCAACAGGCCGTGCAGCCTGCAAGGGAACTTGATGGCTTGAGACCCTTCCCATCCCAGGAGGGACGTCTGCAGGTTGAGTTGTTCAGACATGGCGTTGTTGTGTGGCCACTGACCACTGTGGTGCCTCTGTTTCCCCACGGATGACCCAAAGAAGAGGATAGACCGCTTTCTGCTGTATCATCGGGCCACACGAGGATAGGGAGGGAGTGTCAGGCGAGGGCTCTGGGCTCAGAAGGCTTGTCGTGATGAATAAATCATGGCAAGTATCGACGCGTGACTGATGGTGGCTGGGTTCTCAGTCCTCCCCAAACTGCTTTTTCAAAAAATTCCACCCCCAAAGGTCATATTTAGTAAGAGCGAAAAGATAAAACTCATGGAGAAATGGGGGGATATGAAGACTGCTTCACTGGGATAAATAAAACAGTTTACACAAATAGAATAACCCAATGATGAGTGACCTGAGATCCTAAGATCCTGGCAGCATGGCCAGCCCTGACAACTAGGGTCACTTGGGGAGGCCGTGCAGACTGGCCCAGCTCTCTGTCTCACAAAGTACCCTGCATGGTGGCGAGATCTATAACTTTGCTATAACAGATCTCATAATTCCATTCTGGACACCACGCACAAACGCTATTACCCTACCCTCTCCTTGGAGGCGGGTAGGCTGAGCTTTTCTGGGATCCAGTTTCATTGTTCCACCTAATATATAAGAAAGGATCAGACTGACTCTGAGATACCTTCCAGCTCAAGCCTTCTAAAATTCCAGTCATAAAGCTCATAACTTTCCCTTATTATCTCCTTTCAACCTCACAACTAGCCCTGGTGCTAGTTCTTTTCATTCCCATCTTACAGATGAGGAAACTATGGCACAGAGAGGTTAAGTAAGCTAAGAGAAGACCACGCAGCATTTAAATAGCAGAGCCAAAAATTCAAACCTGTGTCTTTCTGACCCCAGGATCTAAATTCTTACCTATTCTGCTGAATACTGGCTGTCACGGTTCATCTGATGCATCAACTTGACTGGGTTACAAGTCGCCCAGATACCTGGTTAAATGTTATTCTGGGTATTTCTGCGAGGGTGTTTCCAGAAGCGGTTGGCGTTTGAATCCATAAACTGAGTAAAGCAGATTGTCCTCCTCGGTGTGGGTGGGCCGCATCCAATCCACTGAAGGCCTGAAGAGAAAAAATGGGGGGAAGGGGGTGTTCTCTCTCTCTCTCTGTCTCTGCCTGACTGTTGAGCTGGAACATGGATCTTCTCCTGTCCTGGGCCTCAGAATGGGACTCACACCATTGATTTCTCTGGTTCTTGGGCCGTTGAGTTTATGGGACTTCTCGGCCTCCATCATCAGATGAGCTAATTTCTCATAATAAACCTGTAGGTGATAGAAAGAAGGAAGGAAGGAGGGAGGGAGGAAGGAAGGAAAGAGAGAGAGAGAGAAAGAAACAGAGACAAGGAAAGAAACAGAGACAAGGAAAGAAAGAAAGAAAGGAAGGAAGGAGGAAAAAGGTATAGAGAAAAACAGACAAATAGATATAGGTATAGATATGGATAAAGATGTAGATATAGAGACATAGATCCGGTTGGCTCTGTTTCTCTGGGGAGCCCTCATGTGCTGCCTCTCAAACAGATGTCATCCCTGGGGGTCCTTTTCCTCTTGGCCAAGTCCCTAGGATAAGGGTGATGGGATTAGAAGTCTGAGTAACAATGCCTTCATCCTTCTACCCAGTCGCATTCGTCGCTATTATTATTATATTAGATGCTATTACGTCAAACATCAGCTCAACGTAAGTTCACTATTAAAAATGAGACGGCTTTACAGAATTTCCCTTTCCAATTTTCAATAAAAATAAGAAAAAAAAATTTAAGTTGGCAAAAAAAAAAAAAAAAAAAAGAGAATTTCCCAACAGCACCAAGGAGGAAAAGAGTATAACCAGAAAAAGTACATTTAAAGAACTGGAAGCCAAGGAAGGGCGGATTCCGGAGTGGAGCACAGGCCATAGACCCAGCGTGGCCAGTCTTCACAGCCCCTGTCCTGGAAGCCACACTGGAGGGTCCACCAAGCTGAGAGGAGGGCTGTCTCTCTCCTCTGAGCAGGTGGAATCAGTGGTGAGAGAGAAACGGGTAAAATAGGGAGGAGGGTGAGCGAGGGCTGCAGCCAGGCTGCAGGAGAGCACGCTGCCTGAATCCCAGGGTGTTTCCCCATGCGAACAGGGTGCATTCTGCTGTGAGGTGGAGCAGGTCCTGGTTCAAGAAGGAATGTCCAGACAGTCCAACAAATGTACCCGATCATGTCAATCCAAGTCCTTCCCTCCACCCATGCAATTCTCAGGCAACAGAAAGAGAAACAGACTTCCAAACTGCTTGTAGAGAAAAACAACCTAGTCTCAGAGAAGGAAGGAGTCATGTCAAGTCACTGCTTTAATTCGGGGCAAACAGAATGTCTGGAGGGAGCTCCTCAAGCAGGTGTCAGATGAAAAGGACCCGCTGAGCAGCTATGCCAGCATCCAGCACAGAGGGAGGGAGGGAAGGGGGAGAGGGAGGGGGAGGGTGGAAGGGGAGGGAGGGAGGAGAGGAAGGAGGGGGAAGGAATTCACCGAAAGTCCAAAGATGAGGACATAACTGCGGAGAGAAAAGGGAGAGTGCACAGCTAAAGGCACAGGTGGTGAACAGTGAATCTGTTTAAAGATAAAGCATATGTCACACACCATAAGAACTACCTTTACCAAACAGACTGTGATTAAGGTAAACCTGGACAATGATAAAATGACTGTATTAGTCTCCCGGGGCTGCCGTAGCAAAGTACCACGAACTGGGTACAACAGAAATGTCTTGTCTCACAGTCCTGGGTGCTAGAAGTCCAAGATCAAGGTGATGGCAGGGTTTGCTCCTTCTGGGGGCTCCGAGGGGGATCTGTTCCAGGCCCCTCTCCCAGCTTCTGGTGGCTCCCCGCAGCCCCTGGCGTTCCAAGCCTTGTAAGCGTCCCGCTCTAACCTCAGCCTCTGTCTCCACACAGCTTTCTTTCCCCCGTGTGTCTGTGTCAAAATGTCCCTCTCGTTGTAAGGACACCAATCACTGGATTAGAGCCCACTACTTACTATCCAATATGACCTCATTTTAACGTGATTACATCTGCAAATACCCTATTTCCAAAGGAAGTCACATTCACAGGTACCAGGGCTTAGGACTCGGACATGTCTTTTGGGGAAACTCAATTCAACCAACAATAATAATACAACAATAAAATGAAGAGGAAGAAGAGAGAAAATGGAAGCAGCATTTGGAAGGAGACGATCGATACGTCCTAACGTCGAGACGTACAGTGTAGACCACTATAGGTGTGTGTGCGCGTGTACTCAATTTTCTGTAATCTCTTACACTAAGAGGAATAATCTCTTTTGTGGTAAAGAAACATTTAAGTCTCAACAACTTTAATTTATTTTTGTCCTTTTATAAAATAAATAAATTTTAAATGTAATGATTTGTATTCTTTAAAGACCCCAGTGACTGCTTAAGAGGTTGTTCCATTAAGCGATTCTAATACTAAGTTCCTCCCTGACAACCGTCAAAACCATCAGAAAGTGTATCAATAAGCCAGAGACCTGGTTATATTTGAAGCCCTGGCAGCTAGCAGCGTGCTCGGTACATAGCTGCTGCTAATGTTTGCTAAATTGGACTATTTTGTTGCTAATTATGCACGGTGTTGTACCAGATAACATACAACAAAGCCAGTGCCCGTATGCCCTCTGGAATCTTGCACCCTTGGAGGTACATGGTGTCCAGTTTCCAAGGACTACATTGTTTCATTTCTCTTTTGCACCCAACAGTCTGACTCCAGGAGGTTAATTCCAGACAGAGCTGACGGGGAGAGGGCACATCTGTCCACAGCTGGGCTGAACCCTGTGCAGAAAAGGAAAATGAATTCCCTTCTTCTTCTCTGGGGTGTATATCATGCCCCCTGACCTAAAGTCGTGCTCTCTGGCAACATAGTGATCTCATCCTTGGACCAGAGAATCTGCTCGTAAAAAGCCAGGGGTGATAGCCGCCAGCTCCGGGGGCTCAGCCCCTCCGTGCAGATGCGCCCTTGCTCTGTTGGATGCAGCCTGGCTCGGAAGTGAGCGGGTGCTGCTGCTGACAGATGCCGCCAGGCACGCTGGACATCCACAGCCTGTGACCTGCCGTGATGTCCACTGTCCGCCCTCCCCTCCCACGCCAGCTCACCTCCAACCTGCTTGCAAGGCAGCACAGGGGACTCAGGTTTAGCACGGAGCTGGCCTTAGCTATTGCTAACAGGCCCTTGGGAAGGAAAGCCGGGCCTGCATGCCTCATGCCTTTTGATCTGCATCCATCGGGTGTGAATGGCTCTCTCCCTCCCTCCCTACCCCGGTGCAGTCGATATTCTGCTCACTTACAGATCCGGGACCTGACAGGCTGTGTCTGCCGTCCCTGTGCTGACTCATCCACCAAGCCCATCAGGACCCAAGTGCTCCCTTCTGCCTGAAAAGTCACTCGCTGGGATGTCCATCTCTGGCTCATCTTTGCTCCGATCCCCACAATGTCACGTCTGTCATCCCCCAGAGAGGTGTTAACGCAGCAGGCACGGAGGTTGCAGAACTCTGGTGGAAGGTGGGCAGGAAACAGCTGTGTCCCTCGTGAGTATCAGGACCATTTGCTCAGGAGAGGGAAGCACAGACACTGGTGACCAAGGTTGAGGGCTGGAGCCGATACACGCTCTACAAGTATCTTGATCCCAGGGTGGGATTTTGTGTCCAGGTTTGGTTTGATTCCCTCATTTTGTAAGCTAACTAAGAAGAACTGCGGGGAGGGTGGAGAAAAGTACATACTCATTTAAACTCTCCCCTAGTTGTCAAGTGACAGGTTTCAAGCTGGCTGGACCTCGGAGATCACTGTGCCCAGCGCTCTCTCCAGGGAGGAGAAGACAGATGGATGCTCAGATGGGCCCTGGCTTCCCCAAGGTCCCACGGGCGGACAGCGTCCTGTCCCAGTCCAGGGCTATTTTTTTGCCTCCTTGGAGAGTGGTCCCTGCGCATAACCATGCGAATTCGTGATGCTGTCAAGTGCTTTACTTTGCAATGTCCAAGGTGTGAACCAGTCAGCTGATAGCGATCCCAGCGGAGACTGTTTGGGAAGGGAAAGCTCACTGCCTTCCACACGTTGGCTGTGGGTGGTCACACTGCAGCCAGGGTGCCCCGGGCAGGGCCGGGGACGGCGGCAGGAGCTTCATCGTGGAGGACTCCCTGGGGATTACGGGAGCGGAGGCTCTTATCCGACTCCCAGTTATGGTCCAGGGGCAGAGGACAGACACACCGGCCCCAGTGGAGATTTTGAACGAAGGAAATGAGCAATCTGGCCTCCTGCATCTTTAGGCCGCAGAGCACCGTGACCTCTTCTGAAAGGTTCTCTGTCTGTGGGACTCGCTGCAGAAAGACCGTGCTCGGCTGCTACTACTCCTGCTCCCTCGGTTTGCAGAGAAGTTGGGGGGAAGGGGGACGATAGGGAGTAAGGAGAGATACAGGGTAGCCTGTGGGGAGGTAATGGGAGGGAGGGGAGGGGGAGGGAGGGAATGGGGAGGGAGGGTGGGGGTGAAGGGGATGGAGGCGGTGGGGAGGGAGGGGGGATGGGGAGGGAGGGGAGAGGGAAGGGAGGGGTATGGGGAGGGAGGGGAATGGGGAGGGGGATGGGAAGAGAGCGGGGACGATGGGAAGCGGGGAACTTCCCTCAGCAGGCCTGGCTGTTGCACTGTGACCCTGAAGAAACAACAGGCTTAATCGAGCTGAAGTTTGGGGTTTCAGGGGACACTGGCTCACAAACTAAGGGGAGAAGGTGGGTGTCAGGGGCCCACAAAGCCAAACTGCTCCTTCAGGGTGAGTCAGCCCAGGTTCTCTCAAAGGAGAATGCGGATAGGCTATTTGGCGGATCCGTGAGCAGGAAGTAATAACTTGGGGGAGGAAACGGAAGACTTCACAGGTACTGTCTTTAAGGTGTGCAATCGCAGGACCGTGGACCTCAGAGCTGAGAGCCACCTGCCTTAGAGGCCGTCCACCCATCTGGGCATCCCGGGTAAGACTCTGCTCCATCCTCCTCCTTCCAGCAGTTCCGAGACAGCGGGTCTCCTTGCGGATGGATCCCCATTTCATTTGGAGGAGCTCTAACTGTTAGAACAGCATCCTCGTACAGAGCGGGATGGGCTGCCCCGCATCTTCTAGCCTGTATTCTAGTCCTTGCATGCAATTCTCAGAAGTCAGATTATTTCACTGTTGTGACAGTTTAGAGACTCTGTGTGTGTGTGTGTGTGCGCGCGCGCGCGCACACACACGGGGAAGGGGAACTCCCACATCGTTTAGATGTAGAATCTTGGCAATCCCAGAGAACTAGCAAGCAAGCCAGTGATTTATTCAGTTAGAGGCTATCAATGACTAATTCTAAATCGTTTCATAGTCTGTTTGAATTTACAAATCTTGAATTTCACACCAGGGAAACAAGTTCATCCAACTTTTAAATGCTAACATTGGAAATATTAAATCAACCTCAGAAGAGCGATTCACACCCGTGTGGATTGTCCTCTGCTCAGACACGAGCTCGGCTACATCACAGTGTGTTGGTTGAACTCTTTAGTTGAACATCATTTACCCTGTTAATTCGCTCTTGATACAGAAGTCCCACCAGAGCTCAGACTTAGGATTCAGGGAGGACGGGGCTGACGTGCGAGGGCCCGGCTCCCGTGTCAACCTTGTAAAGAGCATTGTGGTGCTTCTCAGACCTACAGAGACAGGCCATTGCCAGGACGCGCCAGACGCCCAGCTGTGACTTGTCCCACATGGTCACGGAGCATCACCGTCGCGTCTGGCTCCACCGTCTGAGGCTCAGCACACGGGTCAGGGACCAGAACCTCCGCCAGGCAGGCCCCTCTCCATCCTGGCCGACTCTGCCTTTCCTGGCCGCTCCTCAGAGGGCGCAGCAGAAAGCCCTCCTCTTTCCCACCGGGAAGCAGGGTCAGCTGGAGGCTCCTGTGGGCCCCAAGAAAGCTGACGTTTCAGTGAAATTGAATATGATTCCCCGTCTATTCTGAGGCAGAGCTGAGAGCTGTTTCCAGCCGCCCTCCCATCCGCCACTCCAGGCAAAGCTCAAACTCGACACCAGCTCTCTCGGAGCCATTGAAAGGAGGCTGACGGAGCAGAGTCTTACCCGGGAGGCTCAGATGCGTGGATGGCCTCTAAGTCCTGAGGGTAGGTTTCTCCCGCATTCGGTCATTTCTTGGACTGTGTTAGTGGTCATCTCATGTCAGGCTTCCCAGAAGCAGGGCCCGAGGCCAGGGCTGTGTGCATGTGATCTACTCCGGCAGGTCCCCTGGGAAAACTGATTGAGGGGTGCGGGCAGCAGGGCAGGAAACGGGGGGTGGCCCATCCATTCCCTCCATAGAGGCATTCTAGAGGGAAAATTACAACTTGGAGTTTGTCTTCCGTCAAAGCAAGGGCCTGGGCTTTCAAACTCCTTCACCAGTTGGTTACTAAGGAGCATCCCCAGGGAGGGACACCCAGGCCCCTGCGGACCCCTGCACGGGGAGCAAAGGCTCTGGTCGCCCAAGGCCCATCCTGCAGCAGGACTGCCGTCGGAAGCAAAGCACAGGGACCCAGGACACCCCAGCTTGAGAACTCAGGAAGCCTAAGAGGGGCCATGGGGACCTGGGTGGTGCACCCACCAGGCCCACTGCGGTGGTCCATGCCGAGTGGCACTCTGGGCCACTGCTGCCCAGCTGGGCCGCTCCTTAACCTGCTGCCGCCAAGGATGGGGGATAATAACTTAGTGGAACCCAGTTACAATCCGGCACCAGCAGGTAACCAAGATGGGCCTCGTTCCTAACGTCTCGCTGTCTCTGCCACGCACACACACACACACACAGCAGAGATGCTCACACACGCTCCAGCTGCCTTCCAAGCACAGCCCTAGAGCAGTCAGCAAAGCTGGATCCCATTTCCCAAGACTCTGGCCCGGGTGGGAGGCCCCTTCCCCTCCCCCGCTCCCGGGTCCCACATCCTCATGCAAGCCTCACCCCTCCCCCTGCCCACGCTGCTCCTTCGGGCTCCCACCTCTTAGCGCTTCTGGGACTGTCTGAGAAAGAGTTTCTGTTTCCTGAGCCCTCTGTCACTGACCCTAAGCCTTCCTCTGCATCCACAGGATTTATCTGTGAGTCCTTTCCTGGAGCAGCACATCTGTGTACAAACCCCTCGCGGGTTTCTGGAGGCTGGGTTCCCGGCCACCAAGGACTCTGGCTCCCCGGGGCCCTTGTCCATGCTTTGTAAGGCCCGGAGCTATCCGAGCTCAGCGGTTATCGTTGTTTCTCCCAGTTTTACTGTGGCCGGAGCCTGGCAGCCGCCTGGCACCTCACCACCCCTACCCAGCGGTACCTGATGTTGGGCCTTGTGGGGATGCCGCAGAGAAGAGCGTTAGCACCGCGGTCTAGAAGCCAGCCTCCAGCACTGAGTTGTAAGAATAGTACCAAGAATTCCTAGGCATTCTTCACCCAGTTATCGATTATTAACGTTTTGCCACATTTACTTTATTACTCCTCTCTGCATCTATATGTAGGCTATTATTACTTTTTTTTTTTTTTTTTTTGTGGTACGCGGGCCTCTCACTGCTGTGGCCTCTCCCGTTGCGGAGCACAGGCTCCGGACGCACAGGCTCAGCGGCCATGGCTCACGGGCCCAGCCACTCCGCGGCATGTGGGATCTTCCCGGACCGGGGCACGAACCCGTGTCCCCCGCATCGGCAGGCGGACTCTCAACCGCTGCGCCACCAGGGAAGCCCTAGACTATTATTTTTTGTGAACAATTTGAAAGTTCGTAGCAGACACTCTCTACCCCAAAATATTTCATCATGCATTATGTAAGAACAGGAGAGTTCCCTGACATAACCACAGTACAATGATCAGGTCAGGTGATTTGACATTGAAACAACACTATGATCTAACCTACCCTGCGGATTCTGTTTTCACTGGTCCCCTCACGTCCTTGATGGGTATGTTTTTCCTGATCCAGGATCCACACAGGACCACACGGTGACTGGAGTTGCCACGTCCCCTTCATCTCTTTTTTTTTTTTTTGCGGTATGCGGGCCTCTCACTGCTGTGGCCTCTCCCGTTGCGGAGCACAGGCTCCGGACGCACAGGCCCAGCGGCCATGGCTCACGGGCCCAGCTGCTCCGCGGCACGTGGGATCTTCCCGGACCGGGGCACGAACCCGTGTCCCCGGCATTGGCAGGCGGACTCTCAACCACTGCGCCACCAGGGAAGCCCTCCCTTCATCTCTTTTAATCTAGACCAGGTCCTCATCATTTCTTTGTCCTTAAAGATACAGATTCTTTTCAGCTTTGACGTATAAGTGACAGGGCTGATATTGGTGAGGAGTACAGGCCCCTCCTTTAGGGAGCACTCCCAATTCGATTTGCATATACGTGTTCTCATGATTGGTTGCGGGTTTTGCATTTTGGCAGGAATACTGCCTGAGAGATGTGTTCTCAACTCATCCCACAGGAGGGACCAGATGTCAGCTTGTCCCATCACTGCAAACGAGAGCTTTCCTCACCTCATGTCTGTCAGGTTTCTTTCTTTGCTTGTTGGCAGTGCCAAAACCCAGGAACAACCAGGTCTCTTGACAAATCATTGTTTCAAAGCAGAAATCAACTATGTTCTAAAGATGTGAGTCCTCAGTTAATAAGTGTATAAATTTAACATAATCTCCCTAAATGTCCTAACAAGTTTCCTTCCTTCAGAAGTAGACAAGCAAATCCACTGAAAATAAACAAGCAAGGTAGCCTAGGAAAACCCTGAAATAGAAGAAAAATGAGGAGGGATTGGTCTTCCCAGTTCTTAAAGCCCATCACAAGGCCTTGGTGATTAATACAGAATACAAATGGACAGCCCAGTGGAACAAAAGAGAAAGTCCAGAAATAGAGCCAAGTGCACATGGGACATTAATATATGACCAATGCGGGTAAAGGTGGATTTTGTGAAAAGCAGCGTAAGGACACGTGGATAGTTGTCGGAGAAGCAGGACCTACGCCACACGTAGTACATCCAGAGAAACTCCACCGGGACAAAGTTGTAAATGTAAAGGTAAGACCCCGCAAGTGCTGCTGAGGGGGTCTGGAAGTGGGTCCCGCCTCTTCTCCCCCAACACCCGCCCCACAGAGCTCGGACCACTCACCCCTCATTCTGTGCCCTGGACGGCTGCCCACATGGACGCTGCCAGCAGGCTTCTCCCAACAGCCACGACCAGACAGGAGGGAAGCAGGGACATGAGGGCAGGGTGTTCTGTTCCTGGTTTCCTCTGCAGACGAGGGCCCCTCTCTAGGAGGCCTGGCATACCCAACTCTCTCCTTCCAGGCTGCATAACTCCTCCGTCCCCTCATCCCCAGGGGCCCAGGGGTGATGCATCTCGGTTGCTGCTGGGCCCCCATTCTTGCACTGCCCCTGAGACGCCCCTAAAACTTGCCCAGGCCCTTGTCAGTAGTCCCTTTGTACGTAACCCCCGCCTTAAAATCATCCTAATTTGAGTGTGCCATGTCATTCCTGTTGGAACTTTGACAGAATAACACCGGAGTCGATTGACATATCAAACCATGTCTCAAAATCCAGCAGCCAAAAAGCAGAGGTTAACAATTGCAAATGTAAACAACAGCAGTGTCCACAGAGAAACCAAAACCAAAGCACAACACAGAGTGGGGAAAAAAGGGCAAAAACTAGGGGAAATATTTGTACCTCACGACACAGAAAAGTGTTTTTCTCCAAAATATATGAAGAGCTCTCAGAGATGAAAGCAAGAAAGACCACAGGACCGACAGAAAAATGGGCCGAGGTCATGGGCGGTTCACAGAATAAGAAATACACGTGGTCCAAAAGACATGCAAGCATCACAGTCAGAGATATGAGCAGTAAAACTACACAAGGATACAAGTTTTCCTCGATCAGATTGGAAAAAAGACTCAGTGACCCGCTCCTGGGGCTACAGCTGACGGGTGGGCACGGACCTCTGCAAGGTGACCCCCAGAAGGCATTGTCTGTGATTCTGAAACACGTGGAAACTGCCGAGTGGCCGGATCCGAGGACCTGGCTAAGTAAACCGGTGACTTACCCAACCCGGTGGAACCACCTGTCCCTGTGGGAAGGAATGAGGAAGCTCCCTGGGAACTAAAATCATAGCATTTCCCGGACACATCGCTGAGTAATGACAGAGTAAGTGCAAAGTATGGTATAATTTGGTGTGCCAACTTTGGGGTAAGAAAGTAGGAAACAAGAACACGCATTTCTAAGTTCCTGTTTTTGCAAAGAGAAAGGAGCCCAAAGGCACCAGGAAGCAGGGTTGGGGAGTGTGGTGTCAGGCGGGTAGGAGGGAGACATCTCAACGCCGGCCCTCCCTTCTGCTTTCCTTTATGACTGCAGTGCTTGTTCCAAAGGATGGAGAGTAAAAAATACCAGGATGAAGGGGAGGCGGAGAAATGGACCATGCTTCTGAGCCTGAGGGCAAAAGGAGCCCTCCTCCGTAAGGGTGTCGGGTCGCAGCCTCAAGCATGGGATTCACAATAAAGCAGACCTCGGATTGAACCTTGGCGTCTCTGCCTTCCCGCTTCACAAAGGCCTGACCTCTCTGAGCCGCAGGGGGCATGCACCAGGGAGACGGGGGTCTTCTCAGCACTGATGTCACAGTGTCATGAGGATGGATTAGGTCACTGCCATCCTTAGAAAGTGCTGGCTCATAGGAAATACAAGACATTGCTGTTCGCATAGCTTTTAGGCAGGTATGTTGAAAGGTAAGAATTTAATGGCCCACATCAGCTCTTTGTACCGAGAATTCTCCCTGGAAAATGAAATTACGGTCTTTGAAATAAATGCCGAGACTCTTCTGTTTTGAGATGCGTGGCTGAGGGCTCCTTGCTCAGCTGTGGTTCCATCATTTAACAAGTACGTCCAGGAGGTGAGGGGGGGGGCACACGCCACGCTGCCCCACCCCCGCCCCGGGATCCCCTCCTCACTCACCCCCTCCTCCTGTCTCGTGTCCCTTCTCCCCCATCGGCCTCCCTTCCCCTTGGCCTCGGCAGTCACAAACGACCCGAAAGCTAAAACCAGGGGTGACCTCAGGAGACGATCCGTTGAAGCCACTCACGTCGCAGACGCACAAACCAAGGTCCAGCAAGTCAGGGTCTGCCCCTGGCCACCGCCGCCGGGGTCGCAGACCAGGACCGGAGCCAGCTTCCCGTAATGGGCCCTCTGCGTTCGGCTCCCAGACGCCAGCTTACCCTAGAGACCCCAGGCCCTATATGGGAGGGAGCATCATCTCTTCACTTCTCATCTGCGTTTAGAAAGCAACCGGGTCAGGAGTCACGTCGTCATTTGTGGTTTAAGTGAGATCAATGCTCCACGCCTGCAACTCAGTGGCAGCCGTGACTGTCAGAGCAGTAGAGACGGAGCCCATCACAGAGAGGCCCCGAGGTCCTGCCTGCACGTGGGAGGGTGTGGGCAGCGGGGGCCCCGCGGGAGCCCCCGGTGTCGTGGCCCAATCTACCCAAGTCTTCCTCCACGTACCGTCTCCTCTCCGGAGAGGCCTGGCTGCTGCCCCTCGAATCCTCAGCCTGGCAGCCGCGGAACAAGAACCGAGCTCTAGAACGAGGACAGAGCGAAGCCCAGGAAGGGCGACCACCTGTCGGACGGTGATCCCCTGCCAGATGCTGTGTAGGGGGGGAGGGGTCCACAAACAGACAGAGAACGGTGGCAGGACACAGAGCTCAGGTGCGCAGGAGGGGCCGCACCGTCACTCTTCCTCAGTCTCATCTCTTCCTAGAGTCTCCGTTCTGCTTGGAGGCCGAAACCTCCACCCCCAGGATCACTCGCACATTTCACAGGAAACGCAGTCCGTGCTGGGGGGCGCCGCGCCTCCCCCACAAGCGGGCCTCTGAGGCCACACTCTGCCTGCTCGCAAGCGCACTGCCTCTCCCTGCGGGTCCTGGGCGTCGGACTCAACCCCAGCGTCCCCTCCCTGGCTCGGCCACACTCTCTGTTTTCCTTCTCCAGCGCCAAGGCCCCTGGGGCTTCTGACTCTCGCAGGCTTCTTTCCTCTTGGGGCTCATGAAGAGATTGCACTTCCCATCCCCTGGACGCTGGGGGACCCTGGGGCATGTCGATGAAATGCGAGCAGACCTGATGTCCATCACTTCCAGGTGGGGACTTAGAAGAGCCCGGGAGCCGGTCACCCCCTTGCTATACCTTGGTCGTCAGAAATGCTTCACGCGGTGGCGTTTCCATCCCTCCGGGTCTTCTGGTGACGACCGGGTGAAGCAGACACATCCCCTCTCAGGAGGGACGTGCAGCCTGAGCAAGAAATGAAACTTCATCGCTTTAAGCCATTGAGATGTGGGGTGTTACCATCACACACCTAGCCCATCCTGACTAACACAGGGGGAATGAAGGTTTAGGGCCAGCAGATAAGGGGGGTTCTCGGGGGCCCTGTGCAGCCAGCACGCTTGGCTGTCACCTGCCCTCTGCTGCTGCCACAGTCCACACCGCAATGGGCTGGGGTCTTCTCTACAAGGCTTGCTGTGACCCCAGATTTCTCCTGGGAGTGGGGCACGAGGCCCTCCTACTCTCAAATTCCCAAACTTCTTGGAGGCCTCTATTTTCATTTCCCACCAGAGGTCTGGCCCACAGAGTGGAAAGTCGACCGTAGTGCTGCCTCTAGCTAGCCCGCCCTCCCCGGGCCCTGCCCTGGACGCTGGTCTAGTTCCGAGGCCAGGACGCTGCTGGCCGTCTGCCCCTCCGTGGCACTGTTTATGGCCTTCGCTTCACGCCTGGATGCTTCAGCGCCTAAACTTTTCAGTTCTGCAGCACACACTCTTGCAGACCAAAAGCTCTTTTCTCAACAAGACCATCGCCTCTGAGTTTCCTTTTTCTTTTTAAAAATTATCAAAGTGATACATCTACACAATTAAAATCAAACAGAACCACAAGTCTCGTGATGAAACACGGCACCTCTAACGTTTCTATTCCACTGTTTATGGCAGTAATTCTAAATGTTATCATTAGACCATTACTTTTTTAAAAAATAAATTTATTTATTTATTTTTTGGGTGTTGGGTCTTCGTTTCTGTGCGAGGGCTTTCTCTAGTTGCAGCGAGTGGGGGCCACTCTTCATCGCGGTGTGCGGGCCTCTCTTGTTGCGGAGCACAGGCTCCAGACGCGCAGGCTCAGTAGTTGTGGCTCACGGGCTTTGTTGCTCCGCGGCATGTGTGTTCTTCCCAGACCAGGGCTCGAACCCATGTCCTCTGCATTGTCAGGCAGATTCTCAACCACTGCGCCACCAGGGAAGCCCAAGACCATTACTTTTTGATTTATTGATTTTAGACATTATCCATTGACTTCCTGTCACGAAAAATGCGGGCTTTGTCCCCGGCATCACCTGGCCTGCAGTGCCTCCCATCATGGGACAGATCAGTAGCCTGCACTTACCTCATGAAAACCAGGAACACGTGATTTAATTCATTCCTTACACATCTTTTAAACTATTGCCCCTGGATCTAATAATAGTTGTCATTTGGGGGTTAATCATTTTTGTTTGCTTTGTTAATTCCCCCTCCAACAGCATGGTGAAAATCCTCTGAATACTATTGTTTGCCTACGTGGCCAAACACAGCAGGCATCTAATTGACCAGCTCCAGTTTTCCTAGGATCCGTTCCTCCTAAACCCTCACTTCCGGTCCTCCATGGCAGTCCACACGGGATCACGTCAGCCTCCGCGCCCCTGCCAGCCTCAGCCGGGATGCTCTCTGCCTCTGTCTGGTTTTAGATGCTTTGTTCTCTGGAGCCCATGCCTTCCTCATTCTCTGTTTTGGTAGCACAGCCTCTAATAACTCACAAGAAAGGGTGTGTGAGATGTCAATATTTTTAGACTGTGAATATCTGATAAATGCCTTTATTCTACCCTCCCTCTGGACGGACGCTTGGGTACTTTGAGAATCATGTCTCCCTGGTCCTCTGGCTTCCATTACGGCTTTTGAGAAGCCCTCCTAAAATTTGCATACTCTTGTCTTTGTATGTGACCTTCCCCCCCCCCCGGAAGATTTTAGGTTCTTCTTTTCCTCCTGGCGTTTTAATATCTCAGCAAGGTGCCTTAATATGGGTGTCTTTCCATTCATGGTGTGGGTCACTTTTTGGACCTTTCAGTTTAGAAATGTATGTATTTCGTGGTTGAGCTGTACACTTACAATTTGTGTACTTTGTTACATCCCAATAAAAATCTTAAGAACAGGAGAAGAAGAGTCTGTTTTGGAGCTCAGAAGCTGAAATGGGGACTCTTTAGCATGTGTTCCCTCCCTGTGTCAATTCGTGCCTCTGGAGGCAAGGACCCAGGCCATGAGGAATTATGTTCACCAAGGAGCATGTGTGTGGGAGAAACGGCCCCGTGTCCCAGAACTTTGTCTCACCTCTCTGTCCTGGCTCATTGAGGCCTTACGGTTGCCCGTGAAGTAGGTGTGATTATCCCCATTTTACTGATGAGAACGTTTAAGTAACTTCCCTGAGATCCCACTAACTCACACTTGAACCTGATGTGGAGTCTTGCTGACCCCACCGCTCACCTTCTTAATCGTGATGCTCGAGGACCTCCCTGGGGAAGTATCCAAGGGCAGGGAGGAAAGAAGAGAGAACAGACCACCAGCTGCTGCCAGGAAACACCTGTGCACCTCCATCAAGCCTGGACTCCAGATTGTCTGCTTTTTATTTTCTCTCTTTCTCTCCCTTAGGGAGACGGTGAGCGTCCCAGGTAGACTCAAATAAAAATCCAAGCTCCCTGAGGCCAGAGAACCGTATTTGCAGATGCTTTGTTTCCTCCGTAGAATCCAGCAAAGATTAGTGATGTGTAGAATGTATTCTGCAATACATTCTTAGGGGACATTTTAATCATTCTCTTTCCCACGTGATTCTAAGGTTAGAGTTCATTGGCTCTGAGCACATCCCCATAAACTCGGAGGCAGAGAATACCCTGTTGGCCCCTTTCCTTTTCTTTTTTTTTTAATTGCAGTATAGTTGATTTACAACGTTGTGCGTATCTCTGCTGTACAGCAAAGTGACTCAGTTATACACATACGTACATTCTTTCTTTTTATATTCTTTTCCATGATGGTTTATCACAGGATATTGACTATAGTTCCCCGTACTCCCCCTCCAGCCCTCCCTCCCCTGCTTCCCCTTGGCAACCACAAATCTGTTCTCTACGTCTGTGAGTCTGTTTCAAAAACAGATTTCTTTTGAGGGTGACCCGGGCTTCCTTCATAGAAACATGAAGTGTCAGAAACAAACAACTGGGTCCCTGTAGGTTTTCCCCAGCAGACTGGGAATCGTTCTAGCTGATCCCAGCTAATCTGCCCATTTCTTTTCCAGTTCAGTGTTGCAAAGGTAAATGAAGCGCTTTGGTTTCTCTGGTGACACAAAGTCTCAATGAAGAGGACTACTCCACTGCTGGGATAGAAGTCTACAGAGAACAGCGGTAAATATTTCCCTGACAAATGAAATCTTCAACTGGGTTTTCTTTCCGCGAGTGTATTTGCTGGCTTTGCAACATAGTGATTAATACATTAAACCAATTAAAGTCCGGGTAACTATACACATTTGCCTGCATACGTGTTTTAGAAGCGCACACACAGAATTAGTCTGAACCAAAGGTGTAACTTATTTGTCTGCCATCCGAGTCACCAAGTTCCCTCAGGGTATCTTTGAACTTGTTCTTTCTAAATCTCTTTGGAAACACAACAATGCAAGGCAATTATACTCCAATGAAGATGCTTAGAAAAAATCTCTGTGGAGTATTTTTTTTAAAAAAACGTGATTTATTCAGACATAGAAAACAAACTTATGGTTACCAAAGCTGAAAGGGAGGGGGGGATAAATTAGGAGTTTGGGATTAGCAGATACAAACTACCATACATAAAATAGATAAACAGCAAGGAACTACTGTAGAGCACAGGGAACTACATTCAATATGCTGTAATAAACCATAATGGAAAAGAATCTGAAAAAATGCATATATATGCACATATATATGTATAACTGAATCACTTTTGCTGTATACCTGAAACACTATAAATTAAATGTACTTTAATAAAAATAAATAAGTAAAAGATAAAATACCCATGTGGTTTTCTAGAAACAGGCTGCCCAGCCCAGAACCCAACCTGTTCCATATTCTCTATTTCAGAATTTGCTCACGTGACAGGAAACGCTCAGACCACATGCTCTGTGCCTTTACAGCTCTGAGTCGGTGCGCAGCAGTGACTGCTGTTAGCGTGGCTGCTTTATCACAGAAATCCGAAACGGCCACCCTCCCTAGAAGTGCCTGTCAATACTGGACGGTTGAGGCCAGGAGACTGGATAGACTGTTTCCACACACCTTTCAAAGCTCTTAACTTCTATGGCTTTTACAGCAATGGGCAATGTTTTACCTACAGTTCAAAAGAAGTTTTCTTCTTTGACGTTTATGTAGCTTTCAGCCTCGAGCTGAAAGAGCATCAGAGATGTACACAATTATTAGAACCCAGGGACGAGGCCACAGTTTTTTTCCACACCAACAACCCTTCTGGAATATTCGTGAAGCTCTATGGTGTGTGGCCAAGAAGACAGCAGAACTGAAGCTGCGGGTGGGCTACCACTGAGCACGTGACAGGGGGTGAGTTACCCCACCTGGGCCTCAGCTTCTGCAGGTGTGAGACGGGGAAACACCTGTTTGGCCCTCAGGAAGCTGTGTTTGGTTTCGAGTGATGTCATGCCTGGTGGAAGCCTTTGTAGGGTGTGAGGCTGTCCAGACACGGAACGCTGTCATGTGACCTTCTATTACTGCTCTTGCCTGGTCTCCACAGAAAGGTCTGCAAAGGGACCCATCGTGGTGCAGGAAGAGAATGTCAGAGCGCCTGGAATGCTTTACTCCCAAGCTTTACATTTCATTTCTTCTTTGGGCGTGTTTGTGCAGCGGGGCGCTGTGCGTCTGAGGGAACCCTGTCTGGCTCTGTTCCAACCTCCTGGCTTGGCTTCCTTACCTGCCGAGGCTGGAAAGCTCCATATCCACACCTCCCAGGCCCCTGTGCTTCCAGCAGCAATGTCTGTGCCTCAGCCGCGTTCCAAGCTGCTGTCAACTGGATGCTGTCACGTCTGTCCTACACACGTGTCCCAGACAGGCACCCGGTGACATGCCTGAGTCACCTGGCCCGGGCCTCCTGCCTTCCTTGTCACCCTTGCCCCGACCCCTCCCCCAGAGTGCACGCCCCACCCCTCCTCTGTGGGCTCTCACAGTCCGGCCACTGGGAAAGTCACCAGAAGGAGGGCTCCACCCACCAGCTCCGGGGAAGTTTCCCTCGGGCAGCCAGGCCGACGGTGGAGGGGAAACGGCCCTGGGTCCAGGGAGAGAAGCCCCTTCATCTTGCAAAGGGCATCACTCTGGTCCAATCAGGAGGGAGAACCACGCAGCCATTTGAAACAGGCGCACTTTCATAAAAAGAACTATTAACTGTAACAGGGGAAGGGAGTAATGAGGGATTGGCTAGGAAGAAGTAAAGGGAGCCCCAGAAAGTATAGGAAAAGCAGATACAAAGAGTAGCGATGACCCCCAGGGCTGACAGGGGGCCAGGAAGCGGCTCATACCCCACCCGGGGCTGAGACCTGCTCCCCGCTGGCCAGGTCCCAGCCGTGGCTCGGCCAGTGGCCGAGAAGGTGCTGGGGTGCTTCACCGGTGGAATTTGCTGGTAGTCTGTCCTCTAAGGTGCCCCGGAAGGCTGATCATGGGGGTGTCTCACTGGAGTTACTCCATGTGAAACCTCCAGGAGTGGGTGTTGGGAACTTGGCTGACCTTTGGCGCTGCTGGCTGCAGGGCCAGCCCAAGCCCCCAGTCACGGAGCAGCTCAAAGGAGGGAGGGTTTGGTGCAATGATTTGGTCTTGGTAACAGTCTACCCCTTTGGCCCTTTGGCTTCCATATTCCCTTTCACACACACTTGAACTTGTGCAGAACTCTGTGTCCACCTAGCGAGACGCAGCTGTCCTTCACGCGAGTGAGGAAGCCCTCACTCCCCCCACCGAACAAGGAGGTACACGGCCCTGGGAGCCATTGTACCCACAGCCAGACAAGTTCATTACTACTCAAGTCACAATCCCGCTGACTATTCTGTCACCTGAAGCCTACACAGGCTTGTATATGAAATAATAATGAGGGAAAGAGGGGAAGAAAATGGTTGTGTAAAGGCACACACATCCAAGCAAGGAGAAAGTAGGCAAGGCTCTCAGTCCTCCTGTAACTGGCCAGGGTGGGGATTGCGCCAAGAGACCCAGTGGGAGCTTCCTGAGCCCACGACCTCTTGTCTGCGGCGGGGCCTGGAGCTCCTTCGCCCGGCTGCCCTGCGGTGTTTTTCTGGAAGTCATCTCGGACTCTGAAACTTGTTCTTCCAGATCTCTGTGAGCATCTCATTTCTCGTGTTAAATCCCTTCTGTTGAACTTTCTCTCATCTGCAACTAAACCCTGTGCATCACATTTTGTAATTAACATATTTGTACAATAGTGTAAATATAAATATATTTGAGACACCTGCTTAGTTTCTTTCAACTAATGGATACATATGATTTAAGAGTTTTTAGAGACTTGTGCTAGAGAGCGTGCAATGGTTCCTGGCTGGCATAGCGAGTTTTGTGGAACTCCTGGAGCATGGTAATGGCCATGGAAAACGACCCAAGCTCAAATTTGCTGTAGGCAGATGAAGCGTGTATCACAGCCCTCTGCCACGGCCATGAGTGATGGGTCAGATCCATAGGTGTGACCAGGTGTTTGAAGAAGTTGCCCTCATAGGGAAAAATACCTTGAAATGGCTTTTTTTCTTTCAATTCACCCCCGGATCAAATCTCTCTTTCCCATGCCAAGATTATACATCTCAGACATGTCTTAACCTTTCTGATTTCAGTGAATGGTCTTCTGGTACAAAAAGTCTGGTGGGATCTAAATCAAGCCTTTTGTGTCAATTTCAGTCTTTCGCAGGAGGAAGAAAGGAAGGAAGGAGGAAAGGAAAGGGAAAAGGAAAAGAGAGAGAGAGAAAAGAAAAAGAAAACAGAGACACAAGGCATGTGGCACTAGGGCAGGCCAGCTTCCTAGACTTTCACTACCTCACCACCCAGAGCCCTTTTTTCTCTCCCACAAACATGGCCTCCATCCAGGAAGCCTTTCCCAGCAGAGATCTATTGCTTTCAGGCTAGCTCTGTGTGGAAAACAAATAATTTAAGGGCACCATAAAAGCTTATTGATTATCAATGGTCCACTCTGCGGTAGGTACTTAGACAAGGGGAAAAATGGAAACTAAAAATAAGCCCCAAGTTTACTTCTGCAGAGAGAAATGGACCAAATACCAATAAGGCAACTTCCCAGCCCAGACCGTTTCTTGTGCTCATTAAAATTCAAAAGCAGGGACCCAAGTGTGTCCTGGAGGGGACATCCCAGCCTCCTCTCGACCTCCAGCAAGGGGCTGCCGGGGGAAGAAGGGAAAGGAAGGCAGTGGTTCTAAGCTTGAGCATCAGAACTCACTGGAGGGCTTGCAGGGTCCACCCCAGAGATCTGGACCAGCATCAATGCCCCGCATCTGGAACCGGCTCCCAGGTGATGCCGATGTTGCTGGCCCAGGGACCACTCTTTGAGAGCCAGTGGTTTTGAGGCGGTAAAGCAGAGCGGTGAAGAACACAGACTCTGAAAGTCAGACTGCCTCGGTCCAAATTCTAGCTCCACCCTCACTGTGGGACCTGGGAAAATTACATCCTGAGCCTCGGTTTCCCCATCTCTAAAACAGGCATCATGGCAGTATGTGCTTCACAGGGTCATCAGGAGAACTGAGTTCATAGAGATAAAGCACTTAGCACGGCACCTGACCCAGGCACAAGTAGGAGCTCATACAAACTTTTAATTCAGACGATCACTGTTTGTCCTGTGACCCCATCTGGCCCCGAGCGTCCTGCGAGCGTCCTGTGTGTGAACCCTCATCTTCCTCAGCCCCGCCAGCGTCTGGGCCCCAGTTTCCTCTCCCATAAAATGAGAGGGTGTGTTAGTTGACTTTCAAGGTTCCTCTTCATAGAAAGATAAAGCAACTTCTGAGGCTTACAGGAAGCCCTCTAAATGTTGCCGGACCGTGACGACCCCCGGGCATGCCTTCTTTTTTAATTTTCATGGGTTACAAGCACGCGGGTCCCGCTCAGCTTAGCGTGACAGAGCTGATCGTGTGTGAACTTGCCCTTGTGTGTTTCTTCTCTTTCTCGGGGTGTCACCGGCCTCCCTGCTTGGTCACGGCCGAGGGGAAGGGAGGGAGCTGAGCCGGGGGCTGCACCCCTGCTCATGTGTTCCTTGGGGCAGCCCTGCGAGGTGGTGGCCTTGTCCCATTTTCCAGATGAGGAAACCAAGCTCAGGAAGGTGATGAAACCTGCCCAAGGTGACCCAGCTGGAGGGCGACGATGCTGGGACCTGTGAGCCCCACTCAGAGGCCGGTGTGAGGTGCTGGGGCTGGAGAGGTGGGAGTGCAGACACACACAGACCAATAAACCGGAGCCTCAGGGGGTCCAAGGAAACAGAGTGGGCCTCTCAGCGCGGCTGCCCAGCCGGGTCCCAGGTCTACCTGACACAGCCCCAGAATCACCCGTTCTGGGCGGGGTAATGCACCCCCATCTCTGCCCCAGAGCTGCACTTGTGGGCAGGACAGGGGTGACCAGCTGCCCTTCCCTCCGCCCAGCTACTCCTCTGCTCGAGGCTGGGAAGCTCCTCCGCCTCTCCCACCCGCCCCTCTGCCCACAGGTGAGGTTCCTCACCTCTGAAGGCCTGGCCGTCACCTCTGCGGGGCCCCTGAGACCTGCTCCCACCCCGCAGTGACCACCATCCCAGCGCCAACAGGTTTCTACCTTGGCCCCTGGGACTTAAAGCACCGTTTCCCTCCACTACCTGAGCCCCTATCATGGGCTGAATTGTGTCCCGCTGCCCCCAGATTCACATATTGAAGCCTTATCCCCAGGAGGTAATTAAGGTTAGATGAGGTCATATGGGTGGGCCCTAGTCTACCATGATAGGTGTCTTTATAAGAAGAAGAGATAAAGACACAGATGCAGGGAGACGGCATCTACCAGCCAAAGAGAGAGCCCTCAGGAGAAACCACCCTGTGACACCTTCTTCTTGCACTTCCAGCCTTCAGACCGTGAGGGAATGAGCTGTTGTTTAAGGCCCCAGCCAGTGGGGTCTTCATTACCTCAGCCCTAGCAGACAAGGCACCTCGCCTTCCCAGCCCTGCAGCCCCGCCCCCCCAACAAAGTCATGAACACCTTGGCATCTTAGGGATTGACTGCTACTCATCCCAGAGCCCCTCACACCCAGGGAGGCCCCAGTTCTTAGGACGCCTTGGTGGACAGGTGTGCATGGAATCAGCGGATGGGTGCCTGATACCTCGTCATAAAGCCCCTTGGCTGCCCCTCACCCAATACACGAGATGCCCTGCCCAGAGCTGTGCTTAAAAAACAACAGGCACAGGGACTGGCTGGAAACCCACAGGTGTGTCTTGCGCTGAAAGATGCTTTAAGGAGCTGACCCTGCCACCAGTGGCTGGCCTGGCTGTGGACACCAAACCCTGAGGTCATGGTAACATGAAACGAAGCAAGGCCACTTCGTAACTTCACCTAAGCACAGACAAAAACAAGGTCACTGTGACACCCACAAAAACCCTGTGCCAGCTACAGTGAGGAACTGCTGCTTGGCCAATTATAGCGTTATCTTCAGTCCCCCCTCCTTAGGAAGGCTGATCGAGATGCCTGGACAAAGAAACGCTCCCACTCTTGCGACAGCATCTAACCTCCAGTCTAGACCAATGGCAGCTTCCTAGACACCCCCAGTCACCCACCTCCTGCAGCGGGTCCCTTCCAGCCCCCTCCCCAAGATACCCGCTGTTCCCGTGGTGACATTCCCCCTCGGGGCAGCTGGTCACGACCCCGCCTGTCCAAGCACAGATGTGCCCAGAGGTCTTGGCCTGCAGCTCCTGGACAGGGCTGTGCCCTGGCTGTAGTTTGATGGGATAGAATATGCTGACCGCCAGATCTGGGGGAAGGGGTGTCGGGAGGAAGGTGCAGTGGGGACCTAAAGCCTGAGAAGAGGTTTGGCAGTTTGCAAAGGGGAGAGGAGGCTGCAGACGCCGCTCAGCTGCCGCCCTGCAGGCATCACTAGCCTCTCCTCCACCTTTTCCAGAAAAGCTTCGGGAACGTCCATGTTATTTGTTGAGCTCTTCAAGTTGGGTTTGGGTTTGGGGCCGAGCGGCGCTGATCTCTCAGTAACTGGCTGGAGAGACTGGGCTGTGAGGGACCCTCAGGAGAGGCCGGGCGACCCCGAGGGGAATTGCTGACCATCCTCCGTGGTTCCTTGAGTCCCGAGAACGCAAGGCAGCGGTTCTCAACCCTCCCAGCGCCTTAGAATCACCCAGCGAGCTCAGGAAAGGTCCTCACGGCGCCACCTCTGGGCCCAGGTGAGCTGGCCTAGGCTGGGCCTCCCAGGTGTTTCCACCCTCACCTTCGGGAATCCTTTCTGCAGGTCCTGGAGCCACATTTCAACAGGTGCACTTGTTTAAAAAGCGGCCTTAATTGTGAGGATTTCAACCACCAGTTTCAATGGTGGGAAAATATTTGTGGACAGACGTGTGTCTTTTGCTCTCTAAATAACAACAGAATGAGGTCATTTTGGGGCTTTGTAAGATCTTACCAGAAAGTATGGGGGTGGAGCCGTGGGCCGTGGTGTCTGTTCCCTTAGTTAGGACAGAGAAACGCACCGAGTAGTGCTCCAGGTGAGACCCGGCTCCCACCCCGTGCAAGACCTGTAGCACCCTCAGGGGACAGCAGAGAGGCACTCCGGTGTCGCTGGTGCTTTAGCAGAACAAGGGTGCCTGGAGGGGGGCCTTCCACCCCCGGTCCTTTGGGCGCAAGACCCACTAGGACATTCCCAAGACCCGGTGCTTGAAAATCCTCAGATACATCTACTTGAGCATCAGCCTCTGACGGCCTCCCGTGCCGGCAGCGAGGGCAAGAAGCCTGGGATCTGGTAAATGGGAGAATGGCATTTCCACGATTCTGTAAAGTGCTTTTTAATCAAATAGGATTTGAAAAATCAAAGCAAAGATGAAATGTGCCCCCATTCAACAGTTTTACTTTCCTCTCTGTCGAGGTGTGGCAGGTGAGCACAGGGCCCGAGCACCTTGCTGTCGGGAACACGCATCACACGCCGTGTTGTACCTGCCTGCTGACTGCGGTCCCCTCCCTCCACTGTGAGCCCCTCCTGTCCATCAGAGCATCTCAGGGTCTAGCACCAGGCCTGGCACACGGCAACATCTCAGGTGTGAGACGAGATACAAGCCCCCGGGAGGGCTGGGGGTCTGGTCTGTAGGGTTCGCTCTCTCCCAGCACCTGGCACAGAGCAGCTAAGCCACAGGGGACGGAGGAACATCAGGGCACTGTGGACGCGAAAGTCAGGTTCTCACCACCGAGAGGCGCGCCCGTGATTTTTCAGGCTTTCATTTACCCAGATTGATGCAGCTTTAGCAGGAGGGGGCATGGGGAGGACGACAGTGGGGAGAGAATGAAGGAGGATGGGAAGGGCGAGTGGTGGTGGCCATGGGAGGCTGGGCATCTTCGACCTGGACCTTCACTCCCCCCTGGAGACAGACCGACCCCGGCAGCCCCTGCACCACTGAGGTCTGAGAGTCGCCATCCGAGCTGCCCTCCTGCAGAGGCTGCTTCTCCAGGGATGACAGATGTGTCCTCTTGGCAGCTCCCCTGTCTCACGCATTTCAGCTCCTTCCCACGCAGCCTGCAGTGCTCCCAGCCTTGCCCTCAGGTGACCTGAGAGCCGCCTTCTCCCTAACCAGGAGCCCCAGCTCATTGTTGCCGCTGGCAGACACCCCGGGCCAGGACTGCACATCCTAAATAGCTTTAAAATAGCAGAGGGGAGGGCTTCCCTGGTGGCACAGTGGTGGAGAGTCCGCCTGCCGATGCCGGGGACGCGGGTTCGTGCCCCGGTCCGGGAAGATCCCGCATGCCGCGGGGCGGCTGGGCCCGTGAGCCATGGCCGCTGAGCCTGCGCGTCCGGAGCCTGTGCTCCGCAACGGGAGAGGCCACAACAGTGAGAGGCCCGCGTACTGAAAAAAAAAAAATAGCGGAGGTGATATGCTGGAAACTGACTAATAACTTGCTGTTTGCTCAGCTCAGCTGCCTAAGTTGAAATCTATTCCTCTCAATTGACTGGTACCTGTGGAACACCTTCTGGGAGTTTGGGGCAAAAGAAGCACAAAGTGGTCCATGTCGGGAAGCAGCTTCCTCCCTACCTGGGGAGGCTCCAGGGACGCTGAGGACGGCAGCTAGGGCTTCAAGGTGTGACGTGGATGCTGAAGGTGACAGCAGTGGAGGCGCGGGGGGCAGGCATCAGGTGGGGGAAGGTAGATGGAGCACAGAAAGGGGGCACAGGGGCGGGGGTGACTGGGGGAGTAGAAGATGGAGGGGCCAAGGGCCTGGACAGGGGCACGTGCTGGGACCACTGGTGGACAGGGAAACCAGCTGCCAGCAGACGTGGAGAGGCAGGTGACTGAGAGAAATCCACCTGCTCAGCAGGCAGAATAGAATCCGGACCAGAGGCTGCAGGGACACTGAGGCGAGAGGAGCAGGGCAGGCGCGAGGCGGCGCAGGCTGGGCGGGGGCAGCAGGATGGGGGCGGGAGAGAAGGGCAACTCCCAGGGAAGACAGCAGGACGTGGTGACAGGCTGCATGCAGAGGGTGAAGGAACGAGAGCCTTTCAGGCCCCAGGAGGTGAGAGATGTACAAGGTTCAGGGCACATTTTAGGGGCATGAGAATTCACTGGAGAGTTTTCTTCTTTCTTTGTTTTAAAAATATTTTTATTAGTTTTTAAAACTGTGAAACATACATAACATAGAATTTACCATGTATGTGGCCAGTGCAGCACGTCACATTCACAAGCGCATTCACAGTGATGTATAACTGTCACCACCATCCATCTCTCAAAATGATGCTCTGATCCCATTAAACACCGACTCCCCATTCCCGCCCTCTCAGCCCCTGGCGCCCCTTATTCTGTTTTCTGTCTTGGTGAATCTGACGACTGCTGGAACCTCATGTAAGTGGAATCATCCAGTATTTGTCCTTTTGTGTCTGGCTTATTTCACTGGACATAATGTCCTCAAGGTCCATCCATATTGTGGCCTGTGTCAGAATTTCCTTCCTTTTTTTGGCTGGATCATATTCCATTGTATGTATGGACCACATCTGTTTATCCATCATCCATCAATGGACACTTGGATTGCTTCCACCTCTGGGCTATTGTGAAGGATGCTGGTATGAACACGGGTATGCAAATATCTGTGCCAGCCCCTGCTTTTAATTTCTCTCTCTCCTCTCAAGTTTTACTCTAGGTGAACCAAGCCACTCCTTCACTCGGCTTAGAAATCTCCTCAGCTAAATATCGAAGTTCACCACTTGCAAGTTCCACCTTCCACTCAATCCTAGAACACAGTCCAGCCAAGTTCCTTGTCACTGTTAACCAGTTGCCAAAAACACACTCCTCGTTTCCATGTGAGCCTCCTAAGAATGGCCTTTATCATCCACGTTTCTACCAATATTCTGAACAAATGAAGTTTGTTCCCCGGTTCCATCCAGGCAGCACGTCCCACAGGCCTCGCAGTGGCTGTGACTTTCTGGAATGAGCGCCTGACTCAGTCCGGCCGCCTCTGCTCCCATCCTGGCCCTGCCTGCTCGGGAAGCCGTTTAACCACGGTGGGTCTCAGTGTTGTCATTGGGGTGTGGGGATGGCGGGACGTAACCTTTTCCCAGGCTTGTTGCAAGGGTGAAACGAACCACGAGTGTGGAGGTATTTCAGTGCCCGCACACCTAAGGGATTCCTAGTCATGCTTCCGGGCCCCTACGTGGCTAGACAGTCAAACCACCAAAGCCCACATCTGTGCTCATCCGTACTGGCCTCTTGCCTGATAGTAAGTGAGGGAGGAGTGGCATTCTCTTTCGGGGCGGGGGGATCTTTTTTAGAACAGAGACCAAGGATGGTGAATACTGGGTTCCAGAGGGGTCTCGGCTGTGTCAAGTCTCCGCCTGAGAGGGCGATGGTGTCCATCAAGGGCGTCGGGGGGAAGAGGCCAGACTTAGCCCAGATCCCCTGGGGCTCTGCTGGCCAGTCACCGGGCTCTTGCTTTTCAATTTTCTAGGCTCTCAGGAACCCCACCACCACCCTCCAGTGTGGGGGTTTGTTGTCCAAAGGTACAGAATCATGATGGCACAAGGTGGTTACCACCGCTTAATGATTAAACCAAAACCGACTGCCGTGTCCGTCCTCAGTATCCACAGAAATGAGCAGAGGGCCTCACGTCAAGTGAGTGTTTGATGAGTGAATCCCCGCTAACAGGCGCAAAGCACCGCCAGCCTTCACACCACCAGCATCCGTGCCCTGAGTTACAAAGCAAAGAGCACAGGAGGCCGCCACGCCTCAGCCAAGACAAAGGCCAAGATCATGAAACCCATAACCAGTTACAAGCAGACTTGCCTGTGTTCCTCACTGCTCTGTGCTCTAATGGCCCTTCTTCACCCGTGCTGAGCGCTCCCCACGTAGCACCGTAACGACATAATTCTGCTTTGTCCCTCTCCCTAGACAGGGAAGCCCTTGTGGCCCAGGAGCCCTTATTAGTCTGTGTTGCCAAAGCCTGGCGCACCCTCTCCAGACCTTAGAGGAGCAAGGAGGGTGTTGTCAAGCTTCCAGAGAGGGAGGTGTCAGCGACGTTTTCCTCTTCTCATTCCTTCCTCCCAAGTCTCATCACCTAAGGGTACCAAAGCTGCCCTGCTTGGTTTATTTTGGTCTTTGTGTCTGCAAATGCATACATTAGCTGCCTTTTGAAA
The DNA here is from genome assembly GCF_059928025.1 of Delphinapterus leucas. NCBI lineage: Eukaryota > Metazoa > Chordata > Mammalia > Artiodactyla > Monodontidae > Delphinapterus > Delphinapterus leucas. Next base: position 2,364,012 of record NC_143138.1, on the reverse strand, counting down.
AATAGGTGGCTATTCCAAAGGCTGGAATTAGATGTTGTTTTGGATGTTTGCAGAGCGAATTGTGGGATTAGAAAAATGCCTTTATCCGGAACAGAAATTGTGATGCTTCCTATTTTTTAATATAAAACATGAAGTAAACATAATTCACCGTCATTTTTAATGTCCTGGTGCATCTCAGAGCCCCATTTAAGATAAATGATTTTCAAATGCCTGACGAGTCTGGTTTGAAAGCCTCTGTGGAATTGATGTACTATAACGTGCTCAGATCATTTTAAATCCAGGCCCTGCTTTGATATTTGCCTCTCGTTGCCATCATGGATGGAAAACGTAGACACCAGGACCAGAAGAGGGTTCTGCTGAGGAGGGGTGTGGGTGGGATGAGGGAGAAGCGGGAAGGGAGAGTGTATCTTTGCAAAGCCACGAGGCACATACGTCAACATTTGTAAAATCACGGTGGTACAGACTTATATTATTCCCTGTACTTTTCTGAATGTTTGAAACATTTCAGAGAGAGAGAGAGAGAGAGTGAGAGAGAGAGACTCTTCCAGGGGTCTGGAGCGAGGCCACCCTGAGCCCCTCTCCGAGCCCCAGACAGCCGGAGCTACTCAAAGTGGGGTCGACCAGCAGCTTCGCAGAAACGCAGATTCTCAGGTCCCGCCCAGAGTCTGCATTTTAACGAACCCCAGATGATTCCTAGACACATGAAAATGCTCCTGCTGCCTCTTCTCTCCTGCCCTGCCCATCACCTCCCAAACTCCTAAAGCTCGGAAGTAGTTCAAGGATATTTTAAGATTTCCTTGAACCCCGCCTAGGTCAGGAGTTCTGCGGTGCCCTACACCTGCTTTTCTCAAAACATCTGGCACTATCACCAGCTGATACCTGGACTGTGAACTCCCCACTGGTCCCTTCAGCCTTTGGGCAGTTGTCCTGTCACAGTATATGGCATGTGGCGTTAGGCTCAACGAGTGTTTTATGAATGAACAAGAATACACAGTTTTAGATATACCCGTCAGGCCATCAACCAAACTGCAAATGGTTCATCCAGGGAAGGGAATTGCCTGGTTCTAGAACACATTAATGCATGGAATTAATGTCTTACCATTTTGTTTGGTGCTAAATCTAAAATAAATTAACTCACTTTAAAATTATCCGCATTTTTTTTAAAATGCATGGTTAAAATTTTGTAGCAAAGTGCGATTTTTTTATGGCACATCTCAGTAAACTGACATTAAAAAGACCTCCACTTCGGGAACCCAATCTTTTGAGATGTCTTGGCCCCATTTGAAAGCCTGAGGAAAGATGGGAACTTCTCCCCAGATAAATGCACACAATTGGCATATAATTCCGGGTCCACCGACCCCAAGTAAAGAGCTCTTGCCCTAAGTCGACAAGGCCAGGTCCACCGCCCTCACCTGGCGCCGTCCTGGAGTTTCCCACTGTCGTTGGAACAAGACGTGTCCGTGGACATCCCCCCATGTGACACTCCGGGCAGACACCTCGTTTCTCTGGCTGGGAAAATAACACAGGCAACACACTGCAAATCATGACCACCTTAAAAGCTCTTCCCATCGCTGGCTGATAAAGGGATGCTTTGAAGGGTTTTATGTTTGGTTTAATCCCACAGTTTCCCCCTGTAGGTCTAGGAGACAGGAAGTTGCCATGGAATCAACATTTACTGGACAGAGGCCACCACGGGGGCCAGACAGTATTTTATCAAGTGGCTGTTTTTCTTTAGAGACATCAAAGGGGGCTTGGAAGCCGTCAGCAAGGCAGTGGAAATATTTGATTCTATTCACAAGCACCATCTAACCAGCACGTGGTTTATGCGTAATAAACAAGTAACACCCGAAAGAATAGAGAGATGGGAGGAGCCATCGCTGAGGCTCTGATGATGTAAGGAGCCCAGATCCTAAGGTCTCGCCACTCCAAGTTGTGCTCATTTCCCACAAAGAAAAGTCCAATGCCGCCCCTCTTAGCGAGAAACCTCCAGTTCCTTCAGAAAGTCATTTCCCCTGACATTCAGTCATTGCACCTGTACTTTAGTAGAATAAGGACAACACTGAACAATTGACTGATAATTCAATAATAATTGCCTAGTATTGAATAAGAATAATAACATCATATGGAGAAACCTGAACGAACTTTTTGGCCAGCCCAACAACATCATGGGTATTTGCACCACATTTAACTTTGCAAAGCTTTCACTTTGTGTCGATCCAGCAATTTAACTATGTTGCCAGAAAGAAAGAGGAACTTCTTCCCATCAGCCCCACAGCCCCTGACACGTCCACACAGCCCGTGACAAGCGCCCACAGAAACCAAGACCCGCACGGCTGTGAGCTGGGGTTGAGCCTCAGAGCCTCTTTATTGCCTTATTAGTGTCTCTGATGTCTGTGACAGAAGTCAGCTCTTCCAGGACTCTGAGTGCTGAGGTCAGAGGTTGATTGAAAAAGCTTTGAAAAGGTTTAGAAATCTCAAGCAGGGCAGAGTTCATAAGAGAGGCCGGCCTTTCCAGAAGAATTGCCTTTCTCTGCGGGCTTTGTAAAACTAAGCTCAGGAGATAAAGTGAAACGTTGGGTGAGTAGCATTTTTATTGGGGATTTTAATTTAAGCATTGCATTGATGTTTTTAAAAGAAGCCAACTTCCTCAAAATAACAGGGGGAAAGATGGTGACAGTTACTTAATGGCTGGTTAACCAAACTCATTGGCATCATCAGGAGAGTCGAGGGGATCCTGGTTGGGACAGCTGACTTGCCTGGTTTCATTCATCCCCTCATTCCCCATTTACTGAGCCCCTACTAGGTTCAAACGATGAAGGATACACAGTCGAATCTTCAGAGAGCTTCAAGTTTCAGGAAGCAGCTCAGAGAGAACTTTTTTTTTTGCGGTACGCGGACCTCTCACTGCTGTGGCCTCTCCTGTTGCAGAGCACAGGCTCTGGACGCGCAGGCTCAGCGGCCATGGCTCACGGGCCCAGCCGCTCCGCGGCATGTGGGATCCTCCCAGACCGGGGCACTAACCCGTGTCCCCCGCATCGGCAGGCGGACTCCCAACCACCCTAGCGACTCTTGATGAAGGTGGTTTGTGCGGAAGCTTGCCAGTCAGGATCAGCAGGACGTCACACCTGAGGTCTCATTAGGTGGGGACGTGAACGGTGCCTGTCACATGTGTTCTCCTTTGAAAGGGGAAAAACTGAAGATCGGAGAAGAGAGACCCCAGAGGAATCCTTTCATCTGCCCAGTTGGAAAGCTGGGCTGAGTGAGAGCAACTAAGAAACTGCCTTTTTGTGCTCAAGGGATGATTTAAATTCTTCTCCACTTCCTCCCAGGGTTTGGACACAGTGTCACCCTCATTAAATGAAAATGTGAGGGATAAACGCTCAGCAAAGATCAAAAGGGAGTGTGGTGCTTTCGAGTGAGGACGGAGCAGACGGGGAGGCCTTCAGTGGCAAGGCCGAGCCTGTCACCATCACCATCACCATCACCGTCGCTGAGGAAAGGCCTCCCCTCCCTGACAGCCTCCTGGGCCTCAGAAGAAATTCACGACCGTCAGAGCCACGTAGGACCACACAGGAAACTCTCTCCCTACTTCATAGCCAAAGTCATTTCAAGCTCCACGGTATGCTTCTCAGGTTAATCACTATACTTGGTTTCAATGGACTTTCAGCCACTTAAACTCAAGAGTGTAAAAAATTTTTTCACAATTGAGAAAATTCAAAGAATGTGCTGCTCCAAATGCAATTTCAGGAAATGAGGCTGAAAGTTTCTAACAGTAGCAGCACCTTCCTCTCAGGTCCATTGTTCTCTGGGAAGAGGAGAGACTCGTGTGCTCATGTTCTGATCATTTAAAAACATGTTTCTAAATGGGACCTAATTAAATTCAAAAGCTTTTGCACAGCAAAGGAAACCATAAACAAAACGAAAAGACAACCCACAGAATGGGAGAAAATACTATGTGACCTATAAGGGATTAATCTCCAAAATTTACAAACAGCTTAGGTGGCTCAATACCAAAATAACAGAAAACCCGATCAAAAAATGGGCAGAAGACCTAAACAGACATTTCTTAAAAGAAGACATACAGATGGCCAAGAGGCACAAGATGCTCAACATCGCTAATTATTAGAGAAATGTGAATCAAAACTACAGTGAGATATCACCTCACACCAATCAGAATGGCCATCATCAAAAAGTCCACAAACAATAAATGCTGGAGAGGGTGTGGAGAAAAGGGAACCTTCCTACACTGTTGGTGGGAATGTAAGTTGGTGCAGCCACTATGGAAAACAGATGGAAGTTCTTTACCAAACTAAAAATAGAGCTAGCATATGACCCAGCAATCCCACTCCTGGGCATATATCCGGAGAAAAACTTGCTTCGAAAGGATACGTGCATCCCAGTGCTCACTGCAGCACTATTTACAATAGCCAAGTCATGGAAGCAGCCTAAGTGTCTACCGACAGAGGAATGGATAAAGAAGATGTGGCATACACACACACACACACACACACACACACACACACACACACACACAATGGAATATTACTCAGCCATAAAAAAGAACGAAACAATGCCATTTGCAGCAACATGGGTGGACCTGGAGATTCTCATACTGAGTGAAGTAAGTCAGACAGAGAAAGACAAACACCATATGATATCACTTACATGTGGAATCAAAAAAAATGATACACATGAACTTACTTACAAAACAGAAATAGACTCACGGACTTAGAGAATGAATTTATGGTTACTGGGGGGAAGGGTGTGGGGGGAGGGACAGACTGGGAGATTGGGATTGACATGTACACACTGCTATATTTTAAATAGATAACAGATAAGGACCTACTGTATAGCACAGGGAACTCTGCTCGGTACTCTGTAATAACTTAAATAGGAAAAGAATTTGAAAAAGAATAGATACATATATATGTATAACCAAATCACTTTGCTGTACACCTGAAACTAACACAACATTATTAATCAACTATACCACGATATAAAATGAAAAATTGTTTAAATAAAATAAAATGAAAATATCTGTTTCTATATGTAAAAGTCTCATCTGATGCAAGGCATTAAGGTCATTTTTTTTAATGAACTAGGTGGGGAAAAAGGTAAAAACATAAAATAGAATTGTAGGCAATGGAGTTTAGATTCTCATTTTTGGGATCTTTTCTGCAGAAAGAGCCCTCCAGCATCTTGAGGGCGATCCCCGGTTCCCTTGACCGCTCAGACTAGCTCAGGCTCCAGCCCAAGAGGGCAAATCCCTCCAGAGCCTCCAGGGAAGGGTGAGGGATTGAAGGAGTTCACCTGTGCTTCTGTTTAGTTCCGTGTCCAACAGCGGGATTTTCTGAGCATCCCACACACAGAAGACAGAGGGGAAGACACAAAATTTTGTACTCCAGAGCCTTTTCAGTGGGAGAATGTTTCTGAACCCAAAACAAGGGGGAATCAGGCACGTTTCTAAGAAGTCTTCACCGTCTAGAGCTCTATCTTGTTCACTGACTAAGGGTTGATGCTGAAATGACTAGATAAATGATTCCTGAGAGATTAAGGGCTCAGAGATGTCCCCCAGGGAGGGCGGTGGGTGACAGTGCTGGCCTGAGGAGCTGTACTTACTACAGGGCATTTTCCTGTAGGGGAGCAATTTGGGGCTTCCCAAGGTCACCAGCACTGGGGCAGAGAGGAAGCCGGCGCCAGGAACAAAGGCAGGGGTCAAGGAGGCCCCTGGTATGACTTTCTGTTGAGAGGACAGGAGCGGAGCAGGGCAGGTGCTGAGCGAAGTGGGCTGGCGTCCTGAGTCTGGCAGGGGAACAGTCTTGAGTTTTGGAGTCCTGGTTTGCGCACCATGTGACCTTGGGCAAGTTACTCAACACCTCTGAAGCCTGCTGTCCTCACCTCCACAGTGGCCTTCACAGGTGTGCAGGTACTTCAGGTGAGGCAGCACACGGGGAAGGGTGTCTCTTGAGTTTGTTAGGAGCGTGTCCTATCTCTGCTTCTGTCAAAGATGCAGAGCCGTGTGCTTGCAGCAGGACAGGGCGGACGGGGTGCGGCGGGGCCAGGACCAGGCTTTAGCTCCACCAGGGGATAAAATCGGGACCAGGGAAGCCTGGCCGGAGCTGCTGCTGGGCGGGGTGGGGAGGTGGACATGACACTGGACGGCGGGGTGTGGTTGTCCTCCACACTTGGTGATGTGGGTTTAGCCCCATCGACAAGATAGAGGACCGGGTGGCCTGCCCCTGGGCAAAGAGGCCACCGGAGATTTGGGACTTTACCCAGAGTCATCCGCTACTAGGAAGTCTGACCGCAGGCAGCAAACTCCAGCTCTGTGTCTATCGGGCCCGGCTGCAGAATTATTTAGCAGAGCTAATGGAATGAACTGTCCTGGGGATTCCAACCTCTTCTCTCTGTTTGATTGATGTTGGATCCGACCCCAGTTTGTGGGGACGACGCACGATCAGATAAGCTCCTTCTGGCTGTCTCGAGGGGTTGGGGTCAAGATGGCCACTTCTGACGGCAGCTAAATAATCCTGGATATTGTACAATCGTTCACTCGTCCAAGTTGCCCGCTCACATGATCCCATGTGTCCCGACAGGTGGTTGGCAGGTAAGGCAGGTGTTATGATTATTCCCACTATACTGATGAGGAAAGTAAGGCTCACAGAGGTGGTGAGGCCAGTTCAAGGTCACACCGCCGGAAGGTGTGAGGTCCGGAGAAAACGTCAGGAGGTCTGACCTCAGGTGCTCTGCTTTCTCCATAACAGAATCCTGCCAAGCGTTTGGGGGGCTTGAAACTTTTATGCTCCTTGACTTAGGCTTTGACGCCTGGAAGCAGACCCTGGAATGAGGACGCAGGCAAGGGGGCGGGGGCCTCACTGCCCCCAACTCACCTGTCCCAGGTGAAGGGAAACTGAATTCCCAAGACTTCCTGCTGACTTGGTCCATGGGTTCCAGGCGTCCAAGAGCAACGCTTTGAGGAAAAGCCTCCACGGGGGTTATGGGGATATATGTATATGTATGGCTGATTCACTTTGTTATACAGCAGAAACTAACACACCATTGGAAAGCAATTATACTCCAATAAAGATGTTAAAAAAAAAAAGTCTCCACTGGGGGCTGATGGGATGAACATCCCTTAAAGCCGGCCTCCTTTCCCCAACCCCAAGCCCTCCCAACAAAACTAGTTACAAGGGCCCTGTGGGGTCTAGGCGAAGCATCCCTCTAGCCAGGAGGCCTTGGGAGGTCCTGCATCTCAACCACGTGATGATGGCCACGTGCGTAGCACTCCCCCACCTGCTTTAGGGGAAAGTGGAGTTTAGTACCTGGGAGTCACTGGTGTTCTGTGGGTGGTAGTTCCCTCTAATTTATTTGATGAGTTATCCTGAAAAGTGGAGGATTCTCTCCTGACAACTTGTAACTAATGTCTCATCCATTTTCTTTCTCAGATTAAGGAGCCTGAGTGACATCAATATATTTAAAAATCTACAGTTTGTACAACGTTTCTAACAAGCACAGAAATGGCCATCGTTGTTTCTGCTTCTGGTAACTGCGCCTGGGAATTCTGCTACTCCCCCCCTCAGGCCTGCAGTTCAGACCAGGCTTAAGGCCACCTCCACGCATGTGACCAAGCCTGGCCAGAGCATCACAGCCTGGGTGCCATGGTGATAGGCTCAAAAAGAGCACGGGACCCGCCAGCAACAGTCAGAGCTGACAAGACCGGCTGGGATGTTGTTGGGATATTTTAGAGAAGAGCTGCCTCTTTCTGTGGGAGCTGCCGGGGTGAGTGAGCAGGGGACACGCCACGTGGAGCCTGAGAATGAAGGTGACAGAGAAGAAAGCAACCTGGAGGTGGAGACAGAGCAGGATTCAGCCATGTCTAAAGCCATGTCACCCTTGGTCTTTTTGGTTACATAAGCTAGTAAAGTCTCTTTTTTTTGCATAAGTCAGTTTGCCTTGGGTGTATAGTTTTCATATGAAAAAATACTAACGCACTCGCAGTATTGGTCATTTCCTGTCGATGTCTTGCTATGTAAGCAAGTATGAGACCCTGGTGTGCTGCCTAAAATGAGTCCATTTCCAGATACTGACGTGTAAAGTATTCACTTCAGCTCAGACGTACCAACCAGCATATTCAGTGCCATCTCCCCATTGTCACTTGTGTCCTCAAAGAATACGAGCATTATTCTAATATGAGAACGTAAGCTGTTCCATGCCAGCTCGGATGACGCTCTACCCAGCCTGGGTTCTTTGTTCAAATAGTGGCTATAAGGACACTTTTTGTGAGTTAATGACCCAAAAGGTATCATTTTCAAAAAGTAAGATACGACTTATCATATAACCCACCAATGCTGCTCCTAGATACTTACCCAGGAGAAATGAAAATGTGTCTACACAAAGCACTGTATCTGAGGGTTCAGAGCAGCTTTATTCCAAGTGGCCCCAACTGGACACAACCCAAACGCCCATGAGCAGAGCAATGGGTAACAAGTCCTGGGGTATTCATACAATGGAACACCCCTCAGCAGTAAATACAAAGGAATAAAGTACCGATACGGGAGACATGCGTGAGTCTCCTAAGTGTTATGCTGAGTGAAAGAAGCTGGACACACAACAGCCTGTGCCTGGTTCCATTTACTCGAAGCTGAGAATAGGAAAGACTCACCTGCGGTGAGAGAAGCGGACCAGTCACTGTCTAGGGAGGCGAGGGGGGCAGGGACTGTCTGCAAAGAGGCTCAGCAGAGCTTTTCTGGGTGACGTCTGTACCTTGATGGGGGTGAGGGCTTCACAGTCGTATACATCCCTGGACTGTACGTTTAAAATGTGTGTATGTAAAGTATACCTCAATAAAGCCATTTTCTAAAGTGAGGTATTTCCCTAGGATTTTCTTAACGTCCTTTCAAAACTCCTAATGTTGATATTTAAAATAGTCTTTTTTTAAAAATAAAATTTTATTTATTTATTTTTGGCTGCGTTGGGTCTTCATTGCTGTATGCGGGCTTTCTCTAGTTGCGACAAGCGGGGGCTACTCTTCCTTGTGGTGTGCGGGCTTCTCAGTGCGGTGGCTTCTCTTGTTGTGGAGTGCAGGCTCTAGGAACGTGGGCTCAGTAGTTGTGGCATGTGGGCTTCAGTAGTTGTGGCTCGCAGGCTCAGTAGTTGTGGCTCGTGGGCTTAGCTGCTCTGCGGTATGTGGGATCTTCCCCGACCAGGGCTCAAACCCGTGACCCCTGCATTGGCAGATGGATTCTTAACCACTGCGCCACCAGGGAAGCCCCTAAAATAGTCTTTTGGAAAGTGCAGTTTTTTCCTCCCCACGCTCTTCTCTACTGTGTCTTTCTCACCTGTGAGTCTCCTCTGCTGCTCAAACGCTTCACCTCTGGTCACCACGTGTGGGAGGTTTTCTCCCACATCAAGCAAGTCTCTGAACACCAGCTGGGGGTCCTACACTTTAATTCAATTCAGACACTATTGACCCAGAGTTATCTTCGGATCCCACCGATTAGGGCTCCGTCCCACAAGACGGCACCCCTCCCCACAATGCCGATGCCAGTTCCAGCCCAGGCCGCCCGTCACCTGTGCTTCTGACCCACCAGCTACAGCAGTGGCCCCCAACCCCCGGGCCACCGGCTGGTTGTTAGGAAGCAGGCCGCACAGCAGGAGGTGAGTGGAGGGGGAGTGAGCAAAGCTTCACCTGCCGCTCCCCATTGCTCCCCATTGCTCCCCATCAATCCCCGTCACTCCCCGTTGCTCCCCGTTGCTCCCCAATGCTCCCCGTCGCTCCCCGTCACTCCCCAATGCTCCCCATCTCTCCCTGTCACTCCCCGTCACTCCCCGTCGCTCCCCGTCACTCCCTGTCACACCCCATTGCTCCCCAATCGCTCCCCGTCCCTCCCCATCGCTCCCCGTTGCTCCCCATCGCTTGCATTACCGCCTGAACCATCTCCCCGCCGCAGCCCCAGTCTGTGGAAAAACTGTCTTCCACAAAACCGGTCCCTGGTGCCAAAAAGGGTGGGGACCGCTGAGATACAGAGCACAGGTTGCAATGACCTCCTTCTTGAGTTTGATTAACTTGCTAGAGGGGCTCACAGATGTGGAAACTCTTATGTACCTTTACCAGTTTATTAAAGGATATAGTAAAGGACACAGATGAAGAAATGCACAGGGCGAGGTCTGGGAGGGTCCTGACTGCAGGAGCCTCTGTCCCCCTGGAGTTGGGGTGCGTCACCCCCCTCCGTGTGGCTGTGCTCACCCACCTGGAAGCTCTCTGAACCCCACACTAGTGGGATTTTACCTACAGAGGCTTCCTCACGTGGGCATAATGGGTCATTAACTCCACTTCCGGCCCCTTTTCCCTCTCTAGAGAAACACGGAGGGTGGCTGGACATTCCAAGCTTCTCATCATGGCTCGGTGTTTCTGAAGACCCAGAGTCACCTCATTAGAACAAAAGACACTCCTATCACCCAGGAAATTACCAGGGTTTCAGGACCTCTGTGTCAGGAATGGGGGTCAAAGACCAAATATTAGAAGAAGAGATGCTCCTCATGTTCTCATCACTAAGGAAATTACAAGGGTTTTCGGAGTCCTGTGTCAGGAACCAGGGGCAGAGACCCATAGATATATTTCTTATTATTTCACAAAGAGTATCGTCAAATTTTATTCTATAAATACCATAATTAAATCATAAGATGGAAATGCCATGAGGTCCCTAAACCTTCACAAACGTGTGATTCTCCCTGCACCTCGGTGCCTTCCTTCCTGCTGTTCCTTCGGCTGTTCCCTCTTCTCTTTCTGGCAAAATCCTATCTATCACCCCACTCTTTATCCATTCCAAAAATATTTACTGAGTGCCAGGCCCTGTGACAGGCAGGGGGGCTCCTGAGGCATATAAATCAGGGCTCTGTCCTTTAGGGACATACACTAGAAAATGGAGTTTTACTTGAATGCCCTTAGATTTATATTCCCAGCATTCTCTGGTTGATGGAGACACTCTTGTCAGAGGCCATTAACCTGGAGGCTACGGCCGTTCCGTTCTGTTCGCTAAAAGTGGTTGCTTATTCCACACACGTGAATTTTGCAGCCTCCCTGTAGGCTTTACGTTAACTTTAAAGAAATGGAATCTTTGAAGAGGTTAACAAGGCCGCAGGAAAAAACACTGAAAAATTAAAGGAAAACTTGGATCTAAGTGCATTTCTGGGTCAATGATCAAAACTTGGTAAAAGATGGAAATGTAAACTAGAATGAAACAGGAGAATTTGAGCAGTTAATCGTCATGACCCTCAGACTGGGCTCAAGGCTCACCCTCCACGCCGCCGGCCTTTCGGGCAGACCGGAGACTGGATCACAGCAGGCAGGTTTAGTGCTGTTGGCGTCTTTAACATTTTGGAGTAGTTTAAAAAATCACTTACTAAAACAAGCTTTTTATTAAAATTTATTTTTCTTTGTTTTTGTTTTTCTTCTGCTCCCCCATCGACTTTGAGTTCCGAACCATGAAATCTTTACTTGATTAAAAATATCATCACAAATTGTAAATCAACTCTACGTCAATAAAATTTTTAAAAATGTATCGCAAAGATGGAAACTATTCAGAGGGAAATTACTGATTTAGAGCTTAAAATGAAATCGTGTTTGGAAAGAGTGTTAAATCACCTTTTTTAAAAAACTAAAAATTTTATTTTAGAATATTTTTAGGCTTATAGAAAAAGATTACAAGGATAGTACAGAGAGCTTCCATATACCCTACGCCTAATGTCCCCGCTATTAACATCTGACATTAGTCTGGTATATTTGTCACAACGAGTGAGCCAATACTGATACATTTTTATTCATTAAAGTCTATAGTTCACTCGGATTTTCTTAGTGTTGACAGATGTCCTTTTTCTCTTCCAGGATCCCATCCCACTTGATCTTCACGTCTCCTTGGGCTCCTCTGGGCTGTGACGGTTTCTCACACTTGCCTTGCTTTTGATGAGCTGGGCAGTTTTCAGTTCTGGTCAGGTATTTTGTAGAACTTCTCAGCTGGGATTCGCCTGGTGTTTTCCTCCTGGTTAGAGTGGGGCTATGGGTTTGGGGGAGGAAGACCCCAGAGGTAAAGGCCCTCCTCATCACACCAGGTCAAGGCTACATGCTCTCAAGGTGACTTGTCCCTGTCGATGTTGTCCTCTTTGGAAGGAAACACTGTAGGCAGCCCACACTTCATGAGTGTTGAGTTAATGCTCCACCTTCTCAAGGGTCATGTACCTACACACAGTATCTACAGTTCTTCCACGGGGGAGACTTTTCCCTTCTTCCCCATTTCTTTCGTTCTTTATTCAATCATTTGTTTATATCAATATGGATCTGGGGATAGTTCTTTCATACTTTGGGTTATTAACCAACACGACTTTATTTTGTTGCTCAAATCAGGAGCTTATCCCTTTGACACAGCCACACGGTTGTCATGTTAATTTCTCCTGCACAGCGAAGTGACTCTTGCACACACACACACGCACATACATATTCTTTTTCATATTCTTTTCCATTATGGTTATCACAGGATATTGACTATAGTTCCCTGTGCTCTGCAGTAGGACCTTGTTGTTTATCCATCTTATATGTACTAGTCTGCATCTGCTAATCACAAACTCCCATTCCTTCCCTCCCCATCCCCTCCCTCTTGGCCACCACAAGTCTGTTCTCTATATCTGTGAGTCTGTTTTTGCTTCATAGATATGTTGATTTGTATCATGTTTTAGATTCTACATATAAATGATATCACAATGAACATTCTTAACGACGATAAGGCAAACGTGACATCTGTGATTTTTAGCAAACAAAAGCCAACCTCCAATTCTAGATTGATTTGTTATACTGACTGTTTTTAAACTCAATAAGAGTTCAAAATTAAATTTTAACCAAGCTTTTAATTCGGCCCTATCAATCACATTTACAATTGAATAGCTTTTTGCATAGAACTCTTATCTTCACTTTGTTAATTCTTTTCACTTGGTCTTTTGATCAGGAAGAATGAATTGGCTTGTACTCCACAAGTAGTTTTTCTCAAGATATTACCTGTAGTTCTTTTTTTTTTTTTTTTGGATAGATTTTGTGACATTTTTATTACTTCTTCAACAGAACAAAAATAGCTTTTGCATTTTCATTTATGATAGGTTTTGTAAATGTCAAATTCCTTGTTAGTCAAAGTTAACATTCCAAAAGTCAAAGAATGATGTAAATAATGTTCAAGTGTACACAAGTAGAGTTTGAAGTAATTTCATATCACTTTCTCCCATCCTCCGAAAATCAAGATAACCTACTTTTCAAATAGCTAACTGAAAGAAAGAAATCAAACTGCAGTAAAAAAAAAAAAAAGGACGTGATATTTTTAAATATATCTATCCATATTTCAAGTATAAAGAAGAAACATGAGCATACAGGTAAAAAAAACCAATGTGAAATCCATTTGCTATGATTGCTTTGTACATTTTAAGTTAATTAACCATGACACCAATTCCTTGAAACTAACTCTTACAGAATTATGGAGGATTTAAAATTAGATTTCTGTCAACTTTAGAAGTAAGCTAAATATCTTTTTTCCTCCTGCTATCTCCAAGGAAATAAAATTGTTCAAGTGCATCGGTGATTTGGTTGTATCTTTTATTTCTTCTTGTTACTTTCTCAATTTTAAGAAAATTACAAACAGACAGATTATTTAACATGCTTTCAAAGGAAGAGAAATGGAGATCAGTGAGTTCGGGATACTAACATAAATTTAGGGTCACAGTCTCAGATGTTCTCCGGGGCCAGACAACTGACGTGTACTCACATCCCTGTGTGCCCAGCAGAAACAAGGCGAGCTGGAGAACTCCTGTCCTTCCATTGCCCTCCAAGGAAACATGGCATGACAAGGGCCAGGGCTTCTGCGATGTACTTAAAAAAAGTTCAATCTCCCGATTTTCAAATGTTGGCAATTATTTTTCTGGAAGCATCGTGTGCAGTCTGTGAGCTGCTTTTGGCCTACAAACCGTCCATCTGCAGACTGATAACTGCCCACAAGAACTTCACATTGGGAGCTGATCCACCAACCACAATAACTTCCACTAAGACATAGAATTGTCAAGATCATTTGAATTCTCCTGCTGGCTGATCTGAGCACTATATTTGAGAGACTAAACAAACATGAAAAGGTTGCTTGGTGACTTAAGAAGCAAAGTAAACAGAGATGGAGGATCCCAACAGATTATATGACTCGGTGATAGTAACTGGATATACTCATTTATTCAGCAAATACATATTGCCTTGCGTGTGTCAGGCACCAGAAATACAGCTGAGTACAGGAGCAGTCTAGAGGTAGGAGGCAGTAGATAAATAAGTAAACAAGAAAACTAGCACTTGGTGAAAACTACAGTGCAGGAAAGTAGACTAGGTAATGTGATAGCAGGTGCCTGAGTGGCTGCTGTATAGGAGCCAGTGAACCCGGCAGCCATCAGAGTTTCCAATTCTTTCTCTTCGCTCTTTTGGTTCTAGGTCCCTCTGTGAGGTCACTTTTTGTGGTCTGTCTTAATAAATTATAGACCAGCTTAATTGCTACCTTTTAATCTTCCTGACTAGATTTGGGGGGCATATTGATCCAAGAGGGATTTAGGGAAACCCCTAATCTAATCAGCAATTTAATTACAATGCCTGGGTCAGCGCTGTAGCTGACTAATCGCAAACACCTTATGTGGCTTCCTTTTAGCTTGAATTTTAAAGGGAACCATTTCGAGTGTGTCCCCAAGTCTTCGGAATGTACCATTTGAGGATTTTTATCACCTTTTTGAGACAAGAACTAGTAACAGCTTGGCAATGAAACTCCCCCGCCCCCCCCCCCCGCCCCAGCGCTAGGGCTTCTCCCACCTAAAAATGCATATTGACAAATATCTTTTAAAACTCTTTCCTATGATTTTTTCGCTGGTTTTTTGCTTGCTTTGTTGAGGTTTTGTTGGTGTTGCTCCCCCTGCCTTTTGAAACGGAGAAATCCTGGAGTGCAAAGTCAGAAGATCTGGTTCCAAGCCAGAAGTTTGGCTCTGCTGCGGGCAACGCCCTAACCCTATAGCTTCATCTTGAAGACCCACCTCTTGGGGGTCCCATGAGGACTGAGTGAGCGTGTGTATCAGAAAGCCAACCCTGCAAAGTTCAATCTTTACTGAAATACTGAACACTAACAAGTGCTTAGTGTTAAAATACGTGCAGGTTTTGGAACCCATCTCTCGGAGGTTTGTTGTTTCCTTTGCCCCTGCATATCTAATCTCCCCTTCTCAGCCACACCAGAGTCCACGACCTCCCCCGCCCCCAAGGCCCGGTGCGCTAGAAGGCGTTTAAAGAAATCTCTCTCTGGTGTGCAAGTATTTTAAATTGTAAGTACGTGTTGACCGTAACAAAAAAGAACTGCAGGTTAAAAATGTAAGCAAATAATGGAAATGCAGGAGTATGTTCAGTATATGCAGCTTAGACTGTATTTTTTTGGAAAGCAAAAGCATTTCTCCCACTTCCCCCCCCCCCCAAACAAGGCTGGAAATGGATTGCTCTATCAGAGACACCCATTAATAAACTTCTCAGAACGTCAAGGGTCCTATCACTGGGCACGCCTGGTGAAGGGGCCCGCCGGCCCGGGCGTAGTAGGAAACACGCGAACGCGGCCGGTTGCCGCAGGGCGGTGTTGTTCTCACGGCGCTGCCCAACGCGGTCTGCGCGGGACTGCGGGAGAGGAGGGGGGTCCGGCCTCCGCGTGTGCGCCTGTGCCCTCCGCCGGAGACCGGAATGCATCTTGGGGAGGGGGTTGGGAACACCAGCAGTTCACGATCATGTACATATAACTCGGTGTTGGCAATATATCCTTCCGGCCTCGTGCTTACATAGCATTCCTTTAGGAGTGGGACGAGAAATGGCGATTTGGGAGTGGGTGCTGCGGACGGTCGCGGGTGACCCGACGCTGCGGGTCACACACGACCTGAAATTGGCAAATGCGCCCCCTCGACTCGAAAATCAACCGTGTCAGCACCTCGAAACAGCGCAAGAGGGTTGCTCCCGAACGCTGGCGACCCTTGGCCTCGGGACCTGGCGTGGGGTGCGGGCAGCTGGTGGCGGGCACTTGGGAAGAGAACAGAGGTCACCGAGAGCCGGCACCGCGGGAGCCGAGCCTGAGGACCACCCGGTCACCCGCTCAGCGCGCGCCGCCCCCTCCGGGCCGCCAGCCTCACGAGCCCGCGGTCGTGGCGCCTCCTCCTCTCCCTGCCGGAGGCGGAGCGGAGCCTGGCGGGGATCCTCGCGCCCCGCGGCCGGGCATCCCGTGTCCCCGCCCCTCCCCGGCTGCTGCGGCGGTGGCGGCGGCGGCGCGGCGGGCCGGAGGGGGCGCTCGCGCGCAGGAGCCGGCGCAGCAGGTGCCGCGTTACCTCCACCGCGCGGGGGGAGAGGGGGCGGGCCGGGACGCGGGAGGCGGAGGGAGGCTGCGGAGCCGAGCCGGGGAGCGCGGCCGGCGCGGCAGGCTGGCATCGAGTTCGCGGCTTCCGGGAGGCGCTGGGGTCGGATAAATACATCCCGGGCGCGCGGGGAGCGCGGAGCCGACCGCGCCGTGCTCCGCAGGGCTCCCGCCGGCCGACACAGGCACAGGCACAGGCGCGGCGCCGCTCCTCCTCCTCCTCGCGCGTCGGGCGCGGAGCCGCGGAGAGCGGCGGGCTCGGCCGCCGGCGCCCGGGCCTCTGAGCCGATGAGCGGCGGCGGCTGAGGGCCGCGGCCTCTGCCCGCCCTCCGCCCGGCGCCCGCCGGGGCCGCAGCCCGGGCGCGGGTGGCCGGCCATGGGGGCGCAGTGACGCGCGCGGCAGCCGAGCGTCCCTGCGAGCGGCGGGCCCTCCTCGGCGGCGGCGGCGGCGGCGGCGCCGGGCCCGCGCGCTCTGCCCAGGGCCCCGCGGGAGCCTCCGCTGCGCTCTATGCGCCTCTGCGCGCGCCGCGAACCCGGGCCATGGCGATAGACCGGCGGCGCGAGGCGGCGGGCGGCGTCCCTGGGCGGCTGCCGCCCGCGGCCGAGGAGAACGGCGCCCTGCCGCCCGGGGACGCGGCGGCCTCGGCGCCCCTCGGGGGACGCGCGGGCCCGGGCGGCGGCGGCGACATCCAGCCGCTGCCCGCCCCGCACGCCGCCGGCGGCCCGCACCCGAGCCTCCTGTTGCTGGACTACGACGGGTCGGTGCTGCCCTTCCTCGGGGGCCTGGGCGGCAGCTACCAGAAGACCCTTGTGCTGCTCACCTGGATCCCGGCGCTCTTCATCGGCTTCAGCCAGTTCTCGGACTCCTTCCTCTTGGACCAACCCAACTTCTGGTGCCGCGGGGACGGCAAGGGCGCCGAGCCGGCGGGGGTCACGGCCACGGCCCGGGGGGGCGGCGGCGACCTGGCCAACTGGACCAGCCCCCCGACCACCCCCTTTTCCACCGCCGCCTGGGGGACGGCGGGCCCCCTCGGCAACGGCAGCGGCGCGGAAGGGGGCGACGCGCCGCCCCTGCAGTCCCCTCCGGACAAGGGGGACAACGCCTCCAACTGCGACTGCCACGCGTGGGACTACGGCCTCCGCACAGGCCTGGTACAAAACGTGGTCAGCAAGGTAAGGGCCGCGACCGCCCCGGCCCCGCGTCCCGCTCCCGAGCGTTGTGCCCTCCGCGGTCCTCGCGCCCTTCCCCGCGCCCTCGTGCAGACCCGGGTCCCCGCAGTGGTGCGAGCCCGCGTGTCCTCGCACCTCACGTGGGCTTGCTGTCCTTCCATCCCCCAAACAGATGTGTTTGCCCGGGTGTGAAGCCGGGCTCCGGCAGCCCTCTGCGGTGGCCCTGCCTACCTACGCCAAGGGGCACCTTAGCCTTCCGAGTTGGCACCCAAACTCCTGTCCCAAAGCACACACGGAAGGGTCGCCCCTCCCTCTGCAAAGGCTGGAGCTTCCCTCCCCGACCCTCGAGCTGCCGCTTCATTCAGGCAGGGGTGGCCCGCGGAGGGCAAGGCCTGATGGCTCACCAGCTGGCCCTGGAGGACGCCCCTCTCAAGGTCTGCCCGCTGGAGCCCGGCCCCAGGCTCTGCCCTTTGCCGGGCCAGCTGTCCCCAAGTCTCCCACAAAGAAATAGCCTCCGCCAGAATAGTTCCTATTCCCAGGTGTTCTTCTGGGCACACCTCAGCCATCCAGCGCTGGCTTTGGAAACAGACTAAAGCTGACTAAAGAGCTCAAACTGTAGCCAGAGAAGCAAACAGCTTTCGAAGATTCCCTTTCCCCGAGCTCAGTCCTCCCCAGAGGTCGGCGTATTTCACGTTGGACTTCGCCACCCCAGTGTTCCCTCAGGTGTCTTCTCGGGACTGTAGCAAACACCATTGGAGTATAGGAAGGATGCTAAGAATTTGTGGCGTTTCGGGACCACCCCTGCTGTCACACAGCAGCTCTTTTGTCCAGGCGTTGAGGTCAGATCCTGGCCAGCTTTACCTGGACATCTGACTTGCTCCAGCCCAGGGGGGCCCTCTAGCAGAGGTGCTGCATCCTGGGAAATGGAGTCGGAGTGTTTGCCAGAGATATGTGGCCGTCATAGAGATGGAGAAGGGGCAGTACTAGAAAATCGATGCCTAGGACATCTACAGTTTTCTGGATTTCTTAACATACAAGAGAGATTGTATGCCAGTGTGTCAAACAACTTGTGTTATTGTGCCCCTTCTGTGTTTTAAATAACTAATTTGCCTTTCAAAGTAAATGTAGACCTTTCTCCCACTTCTGAGCAGTTCTGGGCAGAGTTTGAAACGCTTTGTTTAAATGCAAGACTGAAATTTGACAGTTTATAATAATCTATGTGCATGTATCTCCCCCCCGCCCCAAACGTGTGTTAGTGAACAGTTGTGCCACATGGATGTGTAAGATGAAACTCTTACATCATCATAACCCTTGTCTTCAGCTTGTACCAGCCTGGCGAGAAATGAGCTGTCCTCCGGGAACTGTCTGGCTTAGCTGTTAGTGGGGAGATCCTTCTAGCTTGGTTCACCTTGATCCCGCCGGTCAGCCTGTCCTTTGCCAAGGCATTTCTGTGACTGTTTCCCATCCATGGAGGTCAATATCTGGTTGTGGTTTACCAGCACGGAAAACTTAAGAACAGTGACTATTTTAATACTGTTTGTATGTCTGTGAAAGTAAGGATTTGCAACTTGTCAAATGCTTTGAGCCTCTTTCTAGAGTACAGGAGGAATGATGTAGATCGAAGCAGATGTGTGTAGAGGGTGCCCTGTTCTGGGGGTCACAGGGGAGGACAACTTGGAAGTTAGCCTCCAAGGAGGTGGGTCAGAGTATCATTGTCTTAGTGGTGGGGACCCTGCCGTGGATGGTGGGAGAAGAAAACTAGAGAACAGTTCTTGAAAGCAGGCTATGGAGGCGCCTTGGAGAGCCGGACAGGTATTCCAGGTGAGCACTCGAGGGGGTCAAAAATGGCACGAGGGTGTGCAGCATGGTTTGGGGTGCGTCAGTTATGTACAGCTGACAAGGCAGTCCGGGAGGTGAACACTTGGGGGCAATAGGTAGAGACGCATTTTCCTGTAAGATAAAGACTAAAAAGGACATATTGATTTTCACACACAAATGAGATCTAAATAAAGGACTGTTCTGTTCCATAACCAATGCTTTCAAGAGCTTTTTAAGCACATTTTGGCTCGTACTGAGGCCGGCTTCCTCCTCTGATGCCGTGTCCGCTGGGTCCTGTATCAGATGTACAGACGTGGAATGCATATTGTGATGGGTGCTGATTCCAGAGGTCAGGTGCCTGCCAGCTTGGCTTGCAAGTGGAAGCAGAAGTGGCAGGCTTCTCCTTCTGTCAGTGGATGAAAATTCAGGGTCTGAGAAGTTGCCTTTTGTACCATCTTCCCCCACTGAGCGCCGCGATCTTCCCACTCACAAAAGCCCCGTGCGATGTCTTTATCATCAGACTTCCTTCAGCAGGTGTGTGCCTCCCTGCGCTAGAGGGCCAGTTCTCTCCTCAGGTATTAGATGGGGAGGGGGATACAGAAGAACCACCAGGCACATATTACATTATATTAAATATATGTTTTAGATGTATATCATTAATAGCTATATCATATTTTGTGTAGTCTAGCATACAGGCTATAATAGCGTTTACACACGTGAAACTACCAAGGCAGATAGAGTCCCAGCTTGTTATAGTTAAAAGGGGTCTTGGAACTGACAAGAGTCTCTCCGCTCCTGGGTGGCATCCCCGGCGCGGCTGTGCCTTGCACAGAACCCCGTTAGCTGGTTAGTCTTCCTTGCAGAGAGTCGTGCTTTTTGGTGGACACAACTCGGGTCATCTCATGCCTGTTTGTGCAGCTCTCTCCTCCGAATGATTCTTTTTCCTTCATATAATACGTGCTCAGATACCTGAGGATACCCAAGGACTGGTTTCTTCCCTGGCTAAGAAATCTCCAGCTCCTTCAGTCCTTCCATACGGGACAGAATTCACCATTCTGATGGGTCCACGTGGCATATGTATCTCTTAAGCATGGCACCCAGAACACAACAGGCATGGCCTGCGTGTTCTGATCAGAAGAGAAGACATTGGCCACTTCACTAATGAAGCTTACAGTCGATCATTAAGGCTTTCAGTAGACGTGTCATCTGTCTACCTCGGGGCCTCGATGGGATCCCGTTATGTCAGGGCTTTCTCAGCCTGTGCTCGTGTGATGTGGGGCACCATGTAGGTTCCATCTTGCTAGTTTGGGGTTATTAGATCTCTCCTGTTAGGATCTTTTTTATTTCTATTTTTTGCCTTGGTCCCTGGTATTTGTTAACCAGAATTTGCGATGCCTTCGGAATAGTAATAATAATAATGATGATGATGTCGATGCCACCACCTTTCTTTTGTGCTGCCCTGTAAAGTTTTCAAAACATTTTCACCTGTTATTTCCTTTGATTAAGAATGTTGGGCCGTCCAAGGCAGTCTTAACACTGAGTGTTGTCTTGGATTTTAAGTCAGTTCACCAGCCTTGAGTGGACCAGAAAGTTGGTCCTCAACTTCCAAATGCCGTTCATTGCTCTGCGTTTTATCCCCAGCCGCGTAGAAAGATCGTCAGTGCTTAACATAACTCTGCCGACTTTAAAATACTCCTCCCAGTAATTTGCATGGTTTATCTTATACTGCAGTGTTCAGAGTGAACCCTTGTTCGTTTCTAGTGCTCTCCACTTCCTTGAATAACCCCTAGAATTTTGCCTACCATCAATGTTAGCAACACTCTCTTTCTGTACGTGAAATTTAAGATGTTTGTTTATCTCCAGTCTTCTAATATTATTTTCTGTTCGCCAAGAATTCTCACAGATTGCTGGCCTTTATCCTGTAAGTAACCTGAGAGTTGTTTAAATACCCCAGGAAGTAATTTGAATTCTTTTTCTGGGGCTCAAGATTAGAAGTTATTTAAAGTGACTCAGTACGATTTAATTAGGGTGAAAAATAATTACAATGTCATCACAACAGGAATATCTTTAGAAATAACTCACCGGTAGGTCATCCTAGTGTGATTTTATTTCGTGTGACTACTATATACAACACAACAGTGAACATCTTTGTGCGTGACTGTGTTTAGAAACTTACTGAAATAGACAATGCATCATATGGGACCAAAAGCAAACAGTAAAAGTAACATTTCTCGCCATCTCTGCCTCCAGTTTCCCTCTTTGGAAGCAGCCATGGTTACCAGTTCCTTATGTATCCTTCCAGAAATATTCCAAGTATATTTTCATTTATATATTTTTCTCTCACAAGCTGTTCGTATACACTGTTTCAGACCTTTTGTTCACCTGTGTTGGGGATGGGTGCGTATCAGTACAGGGAGCCCCTCATTCTTTTCTGTGTAATAATTTAACAAGTCACCTTCCAAGGGGGCATTTCGGTTGTTTCCAGTCTTTGTTATTACATAATATATAATGAAACTCCCCCACACATGAAACTTTTAGAAGTGGAGGGTCAAACTGGGCTGCATTTTAATTCTGACAGATGTTGTCGAAGTGCTCTCCATAGAGATCTTATTGCCCTTTCACATTTCCATCCATAAGGTGTGAGGCCCCACTCCCACACCCTCCCTGACCCAGGGGGCTGTCATACTTTTAACATGTCCTCGTTTGACATGTGAGAAATTGTTGTTATTTGCATTCTCTTGTTAGGAGGGAGGTTAAATATCTCTGAAATCTTTTGAGCCATTTGTGTTTCCTTTTCTTTGAACTGTCTCTTCGCATCCTTTGCCTTCTTGTGTGTATATTTGGGGGGAGCGTTATTTTCTTACTGATTTATAGGAGTACTTTATGCATAAAGTAAATGAAGCATTTTGGATGTTTTGTAAATGGTTTTCCCTGGTGTGTTGTTTGTCTTTTGATTTTGTTTATGGTATTTTTGTCACGCAGAAACTTCTGGTTTGGATAGAGTCAAGTGAATCTTTTATGGTTTCTGGGTTTTGTGGTAGATTTAGGACTTCTATAATCCTGGAATATTAGGGAAAAAACACATTTTCTTCGAATATTTTTAGGATCTCAGTACCTTTTTGATTTGGTGTTGTAGGTGTCAGATTTGCTTCTATTGAGGCATTAGGATGAATTGCTAGGAAGGGAAATAAATGTTAGGTCAGTGGGTATAACAGCATTTCTCACAGGCTTCGACTTATGACGAGCTCCTAAGCACAGAATCTGGTGTGGTCCTCACTGATGGAGACGCCAGAAGTTGCACAGTTGCTAAGCAGCTCTTCCATCTTTTGGGGGACAGTGTTCGTCCCCAGGTCTCACCTTTCCTTCATCTTCTTGCTCTGGACCAGCTGCAAAACCTCTCGTCTTTAGCATTGTTTTGCAAGTCTCAGTTCATTCTGGCCTTCAGTCCCAGGCAGGATCGAGTCAAAAGTTGATGTCATTTAAAAACATGTTGGGCACCAAATGTCAGTCCCGGTGCGGGAGCCGGCTGGGCCACACATTCAGGATGCGGGGCTGGCGGCTGGGAGCCGGCCACGGCCATGGTGAGAGCGTTTACACCGTGGAAATCTGCAAACACTGCACACCTGGGTCTGTTTTTCTTCCGAGAAACGGTTGTTAGGCAATCATCACGCCACTGAGTGTGGCCCTGGGCCACTCCTCTGTTTTTTCCTAACCTCTCCTTCCCTCCCTCCTCCCTTTCTCAGATGTGAGTGCGGATTCTGGGCCAGGCCTCGTGCTTCGTGTGGGGAATGCAGTGCTAGGCGGAAATAGCACAGCACCCACCGAGCTGATGGACTAACAAGCGAGGCGCACCTTAACTGATCATCATCACGTTTTAATTACAGACTGGGTTAAGTGAGTGGAAGAATGGGAATGAGAGAGAACAGAGGGCCTGGCCCAGGCAGACGGGCCTCAGTGATGAGACTGACGCCTGAGGAGGAGAGAGGCAGAGGAGGGGGTGGGTGGGTGTGCCTTTCCCTCCGAGAGGGAGTGGCATCTGCAGGGCCTTGTGGCCTGTGGGAGCCTGGGGCTGAAGGGTGCAGGGTGGCTGGGAGCACGGGGATGGGGTGACTCATAGCCATGAGACGCTGAACTCAGCCAGCCGAGGGATGGGTAGGGAACGGGGGCGCCCAGGGAGAGAGCCTGTGGGGTGAGGAGAGGGCTGGCGCTGACCCTGCTTGGGGCCACAGACGGGCAGCGGGGAAGCCAGGCCCGCTTCTCCCGGAAGGAGACTGCTGGCCCGAGGCGGGGGCCTGCGGAGGAGCCGTGGAGAAGCCCACTGGCCGGCAGGTTCGGACCAGGCCTTGGGCAAGTGGGTCTGACCCTGTTCCCGGGCTGTTGATTGGAGAAGCACCGGCCCTGGAGGGTTCTAGCATCTTCTCTTGCCCTCTGGCTCAAAAGGGGAGGGTGCTAATTAAATTTCCACAGGGCCGAAGGACCCTGAAATGGGAAGCCATCGGCTAGAACTGACTTCATTCAGCCAGCTTCACCTGTGCCCAGCACCCAGTGTAGGCAAAAGTGTGCCCTGGGCACAGCGAGCTGTGGTGTTATCTTCGAGTCCAAAGTTCAGTTCAGGGAGGAGAACGAGGCTGGGGGTCATTGACGTGTCCAGAGCCGTAGCTGTAGGGTTAGAATGGCTCACCTGCTCACCCTGCAGGGTGTTCTTGCCTCCGCCCCAGGGGCCCCGCCCGGCGGGGGGGGGGGCCCTGCCCTTTCTCTTCATCTTTACTGGCCAATCAGAGACGGTCCTGCTCCTGCCTGAGGAGGGGCGTGGCTGTGTGCTGTTACCTGCGGCTTCCGCGGTGGGTTGTGCAGACCTCTTGGTTCCCCTAAGATTAGTTCCCCTAATCTTTGCTCCCTCTGCCTCTGAGCCCACTTCCTGGAACCCTTTTCTCCGTCCTTCTACTTGCTGGTCCCTGTTCATCCTTCGGGTCTGCACGCAGTGCCCCCAGCACTGGCTGTGCGTCTGTCCCCGCTCTACCCACCGAGTCCTCAGCAGAAGTGTCTGAGCGCACCTGCACTGGTGTCACGAGAAGAGCGGAGCTCTCTAGCTTGGCAGGTGTGGGTTATGACCCGTTCATCTGCAGGCGCCTCGCGGGTAAAGTGGGCTCAGGGCTCCCTCCCCTCCCCTCCAGGAGACACTTGGAAATCTCAGATTCCTCTCCTCCTCTTCTGTGGGGTAAGGACCGGCTGAACGAGTCAGGTCAGAAATGCTTAGATGGGGAGGACCTGATAAGCCACATCTGGAAGGGTGGTTAATTCCATGCCGTTCCGAGGTGTCTCTCGCCTTCGCCCAGAAACTGATGACTTGGGAAGCCGGGTGTGCCCTTCAGACGGGACGCCCCAATGCAGGTGGCCTGAGGGGTCCCGCCAAGGTGGACCTCCAGGGGGTTTGTCTGAAAGACCCTTGAAGGGGTTGGCTGGTTTTCAGAGTTCTCATGTGAAAACAGAGCAGGCCTCTGGCCGCAGGGCTCAGGGATCTGAAAAGGAAAGGGGCTTCCTGGCCGGCGGGGGCCCCAGGATGAGGTGGGGTGCTCTGTCATTTGCGCCTCCACCTCCACCGAGGTCGTGGGCCAGACATCTGAGTCCGTGCCCTTCGATGGAGGACCGTCTACCAAGTTAGAAGTCTGGGTTAGCTGTGCTGGGGGGGAAGCGGATGGGAGAGAAAGTGGAATTGTAAAGCGGGGCAGAGGGTAACCCGAGCCTTGACCGCAGGCATCAGGGAGCTGCCTTCAGGGCAGGTGCAAACGGGGGACGGGCCAGGCTCTGTAGAGAGGCCCCTGCCCACCTGGAGTGTTGTCCCTGCTGGGTCTGTAGGAGGCATTGACCCTGACCTCCGTGGTCCACAGACTTGGCTCTGCGGTCTCTGCTTCTCTCAGCGTTTACCCAGCGCAGGTCATTACATACAGGCTGACCCCCCCGCGAGACAAGTGGCCTAGAGATTCACAAGCCTGCCTTTCTGGGAAAGGGGGCAGGGTTATGGGCTGATTTAAGTGGATTTCCCCTACAACAAGTCGTTGCTGAAATAGAACACCGCCCGCGGGCTCTCAGGTCGTCACTTGCACCGTATGACATGCCGTCAAACCCTCTCTTCTCAGGACTCGTTTGGTTGCAAGTAATGAAAACAAATTCCAAATTACATTAATTCACAAAAATAGAAAAGAAATTGACTGGAAAGATGCAGGGATGGCTCAGGAAACCTAGGCCGGGATCTGAGACCAGAAAGTGGGACAGGGGTTGTTTCAGAGCCCTTGTGGAACCCACATCAGTTTCTCCTGAGATCAGCTTCCCTCCCGCCTCCGGACTGGCTTTTGCTCACCTGGTCCCTGGTCAGGCGGAGGCCAGCACCCCTCCGTCCAACACCAGATTCCTGGGCGCAATTCCGGTGTCCAGCTGGGGCAGGGCAGGCGGGTTTCAGAGCACAGGGTGCAGTTACCCAGGGCGGGGGGACCCCTGCGGACCATGGGGCGGGGGTCAGCAGTAGCTGTTTTTCACTGGGGGGTGGAAGAGACTAGAGATGGATCTTTTTGGCAGTTAATGGAGGATAAATGAATATTGATGATTTAACCCTTAAATGCTTTAGACAAAGGACTCTTTTTCTTCTCAGAGACTCAGGATGAAACTTACCCGGCCCCTTAAGCTTCGTGTGGAATTGGCAGGAACACCCCTCCTGAGGCTTCTTTTCTGGAAATAGGTATAGATGCCCTCAGCTATTAGCTCCCGATCAGAGGGGGCTTGGAGCGAGCCCCTGAAACACGCAGCAAAGCGTTGCCTCGCCCCCTGCCCCACTCAGGGCGGGTCTCCTGGTCTCTCCAAACCTTTCTTCTAGTCAGGACCAGCCACGAAACTTGTGGGGCCCCAGTGCAAGACGAAAATGCAGGGCCCCTTGTTCGTAAACGATTCCCAAGACCAAGACGGCAGCCGCAGAGCATTAAGCCACATGCGGCCCTTCTGAGCTGGGCCCTGCTCCTGGGGACCGCCCCCACTGCCTGTCACTGTTCACAGAGCCGGAGTCACCACCGCAAAGCTCGTCAAGTGTTCCCCGCGCCTTTCTGCAGCTTCTTCCCCATTTCACGTCCTTCTGCTTCTCCACTCCTTTGCTGTGTCTTTTTCTCGGTTCCTTGCAGTGATAGTATAACTCACGTTTGCAGGACGCTGAGGCACAGCCCTAACCGGTTTAGTTCTGGGTGTACAGTTAGCTTAGGGCCTGCAGTGGCACCAAGGAGCCGGGAGGCTCCTTACATTGGAAACGCTGCTCCAGAAATGAGACAGTTTTCGTATCTGAGCAGTGAGCCCATAGCTGAGTCACAGGAGCCCGCGGGAAGGAATGTCAAGTCACAAGAATGCGGGTTAAGTGTTTATCAGCCTTTTTTTTTTTTTTTTCTAAAGTGGGGAAGAGGGTCAGTCTTTGTATTACTTAATCCTGCTAGCATGACAGTCACACTTTATTTCTTAGCGTCATTTAAAGAATAAGTGTAGGGCTTCCCTGGTGGTGCAGTGGTGAGGAATCCGCCTGCCATTGCAGGGGACACGGGTTCGAGCCCTGGTCTGGGAAGATCCCACGTGCCACAGAGCAACTAAGCCTGTGCGCCACAACTACTGAGCCCTTGTGCCACAACTACTGAGCCTGTGCTCTAGAGCCCACGAGCCACAACTACTGAAGCCCAGGCACCTAGAGCCCATGCTCCGCAACAAGAGAAGCCACCGCAATGAGAAGCCTGTGCACCGCAACCAAGAGTAGCCCCCGCTCGCCGCGACTAGAGAGAGCCCGCGCGTGGCAATGAAGACTCAATGCAGCCAAAACTAAAAACTAAAAAAAATAAAGAATAAGTGCAAAGGAGACAGTGTGCTGTAAACCAGCCACAAGCCTCCAGGGGTCATATTAAATTAAGGATGCTTAGGCACTCAGCCCCATAATCTGCACTACAGACTGTTTCCTCCCAGATTAGATTAAAAGCTGCTTTTTCTGTGTGTTTAAAAGATGCTTTACAAATTGGGCACCGTTGGTTGCTTCATCCTGAGGAACTCCACTGTTCCCAGATGGGTATACACGAGCATTTGCAGCAAACACAAAGTTTTTGTCCAACTTAAAAAAATTTTTGTGTAACTGTGGTAAAGTATACATAACATAAAACTGACCATTTTAACCATTTGTAAGTGCACAGCTCAGCGGCATTAAGTACATTCTCAGTGTTGTGCAACCATCACCTCCATCCTCTCCAGAACTTTTTCATCTTCCCAAACTGAACCTCTGTCCCCATTAAACACTAACTCCCCTTCTTCCCCACCCCGGCCCCCGGCCCCCACCATCTAGTTTCTGTCTCTGTGAGCTTGACTACTTTCAACCCCTCCTGTAAGTGAAACCATTTTTTGTCCTTTTGTGACCAGCATAGTTCACTGAGCATCATGTCCTCAAGGTTCATCCACGCTGTAGCCCGTGTCAGGATTTCCTTCCTTTTTAAGACTGAACAGTAATATTCCGTTGTGTTTATACCACTTTTGTTTGTCTGTCATCCGTCAGTGGACACTTGGGTGGCCCCTCCTTCAGGTGCTTGTGACAATGCTGCTGTGAACAAAGCTGCTGCCCGACGTTTTGAAGACAGTTACATACAGCCCCTCCCCACCGCCTGTGTTGAGCCCGCCCCTGCTTCTGCTCTCGCGACATCTGCTCCGTGGCAGGCCTTGCTCCGCCCTGGGTAGTGACCCAGGTGGACAGAAGCTCGTCTGTGCCCAGAGAAGGAGCTCCTGGTACAGCCGAGACCAGTGTCAGATGGCGGGTTCTGGGCGTGGTGTGAGGCGGGAGCTGAGGCATGGGGCACAGAGGTGAACACACCTGGGGAGGTCTGTGCTCACCGTCCGGGGGGGGGGCAGGGGAGCAGCGCTCACGCCCAGCTGTCCACACCGTGTCCTCGGGGTCCCCCAGCACTTCCATCCATCCTCCGCCCTTGAAAACCATGGCCGTGGCCCTTCCCAGGGCTTCTGACCGAGGGCTTGTGCCTCTCGACGTGTCTGCCCTTGGGAGGTGCCAGCGCTGCGTGGTCCCCGCCGCACCCGGGCCTCGGGGTCTCGGTGCCACAGCTGAGTCAGGCTGGTGATACCAGATCCGCAGAGGGCTTCAGGGACGTCAGGCGACCTGTCTGTGGCCTTCGCGGTGACCGTTCAGTCCTCAGCTCTCTCAGGACGGGTGCACTGCCTGGATTTCCAGTCTGTCTCCTAGCTGCTCTCCTCCTGGTCTCCTGCGAGAGTCCTTTTCGTCGCTCACCCGTTAAGGTCATTCCCGGGTGTCTTAGCTCCTTATGGGCCGAGAAACAAGCCCCACAGACGGGGCGGCTAAAGGAACACCCATTTAGTCCCTCACAGTCTGGGGGCTGGATGTCCAAGATCAAGGTGGCAGCGGGGCTGGTTCCTCCGAAGCCCCTCCCCTGGGCTTGTAGACACCACCTGTTCCCCGTGTCCTCACACGGTCGTCCCTCTGTGTCTGTGTCCTCATCCCCCCCTTACAAGGACAGCCCTGTTCAATCAGGGTCTACCTCAGTGCCCTCATTTTGAGTGAATTACCCCTGTAAGGGCCCATCTCCAAATAGTCACATCTGAGGTGCTGGGGGTCAGAACTTCAACACAGGAGAGTCTTTTTTGGGGGGGGTGAGGGGACACAGTTCAGCCCGTAACAGCTGAGTTCCAGCACACAGCCTGAGGAGGGCAGCCCCAGAGCCCTGCCTGTGCCTGGTATCTCCCCAAGGCCCCAGGCCTGCGTGTTCCATCGCCAGCAGGACTGGCCGTGTCCTCTGGTCTCTGATCTCCTCCACCCCCGTTGCCTCAGATCCCAGTGCTTTTGTCCTAAGTCGTAGCCGACTGGCTCTTTCGATTCCCCTGCTCAGTCTTCGCTGCGCTCCCTGGCCTTCAGGGTGGAGTTGGGCCTGGTTGGCAGGTCTTCACGGCTGCCGCCTGCCTCTCCTGCCACTGTCCCCACCGCCCAGCACCAGGACCCTGTGCTCTGGCCCCGACCCTTCCTCAGGCAGCCTCAGCCTTTGCACACGGTGTCCTCCAGCCTGGAGTCCACCTGCTGGTCACCCCGCCCCTTCTCCAGGCCTTTCGCTGTGCCTCCGTTCCAGGCCCAGCTATGCGCCCTGGGTGCCTGGCCCTGGTAGATGCTCGCCGCGGTGAAGGTGGCTGGGGGCTGTGGCTCTGCCAGTGTGGGGTGTTAGCCGAGTTGATTCTAGGACGGCAAGAATAGAAAGGGGAGGACAGAATCACAGGTCAACTCAGGCCTGAAGTCCAGGTTCAAGGAGCTGTTGAGGACCATAAAGGGTGATGTGATGTATCTCAAGTAGCAGCTCATCAAACTGGAATTCAACCTGGGCTCTGGAGCACATTATGTCTTTTTTTTTTTTTTTTTTTTGCGGTATGCGGGCCTCTCACTGTTGTGGCCTCTCCCGTTGCGGAGCACAGGCTCCAGACGTGCAGGCTCAGCGGCCATGGCTCACGGGCCCAGCCGCTCCGCGGCAGGTGGGATCTTCCCGCACCGGGGCACGAACCCGCGTCCCCTGCATCGGCAGGCGGACTCTCAACCACTGCACTACCAGGGAAGCCCCACATTATGTCTTTAAGCCAGTGCTTTTCAGAACTTTTAGTCACAGAGTCTTTTCTTCTAATGGAAGCTGTGTATCGACAGAATTGGTCTTTCTGGATCTACGACTGGGGGCAGAGGTGGTGTCTGGAAAACCTAGACTCGCTTGGGGAACTTTGGGAAATACCTGTAGGACCCAGGCACCAGCTGCTTAAAAAAGTTCTAGGACATCCCCACATGGTGCGGCTCTTCCCCAGCGGACACGTGGCCGTGTCTGGAAACACTGTGGTTGTTACGCAGAGGAGGGTTGCTGCTGAGATCTGGTGAGCAGGGACCAGGGATGCTGCTGTATGTGGTACAAAGCATGGGACTGCCACCCCCAGCTGCGAAGGGTGATCCAGCCCCAAATGTCCGGAGC
Organism: Delphinapterus leucas; assembly: GCF_059928025.1. Lineage (NCBI taxonomy): Eukaryota > Metazoa > Chordata > Mammalia > Artiodactyla > Monodontidae > Delphinapterus > Delphinapterus leucas. The sequence continues at coordinate 2,333,570 of NC_143138.1, read as the reverse complement.
GCCAGGTCTGAGACGTCCTGGTCTAAGCTAGTGTGGACGTTCGTTGTGTTTCCTGACCCCACCCAACAGATGGCCAGGGCTCAGCCCGTCTGAGACCGACGTTCCCCTATAAGACGGGCAGGAACTGCAGAGTTGCCAGGAATGACCACTCAGCTGGGCACCCTGCCTCGTGGAAGAAGGGTCTGCGAGCACACGCGTGCAGTCAGCCGAGCCTCAGCCCGCCCGCGGCCAGGCTACTGGGGCAGGCACGTTATGAAGCACCCGCCCGTGCGTTCTACCTGCAGATGGATGTTGCTGACAACCCTGTCACTTGTTCAATAGGCCCTTTGAACCTCTGCCTAGAATAATGGTTCATTACTTGAAAGGGAAACATTTGTTTGCAAGTAAAAGGTATTTATTTTCTAAATGGCTCTAATTCGGACTAGGCTTTTCCATAATTCCCATTAAGGTGGTTTGATAGCGTTTTCAGGGGCAGGCAACGAGAGCTGCCCTGTGGGACACAGACACCGAGCGCTCGCGGCCGGAACAGAGCGCGAGCACGTTTACAGTATCAGAGTAACTGAGCAGGGCGACCCCCCTCGGCGCAGGCGGTGAACCTGCAGTGGTCCTAGTGTGACAGCCCCCATGACACGTGTCCCTCCGAAAGTCAGCTTGTTGGGGGGCAGTCACTGCAGCAGCTGGCCTGGGGCCTGTCAACTCACCGGAGCCGACCCCGGGCCCCATCTGCCCATCTTCCCCAACCAGCGAGATCTTTCCCTCCTTAGATGCTCACAGCGCCGTCTGTCTGTCCCCCTCACTCTCCTCCTTCTAAGGGGTCTGTGCTCGGCGTCCTTGGTGTCCCTAGGAAAGAACCATCCAAGGCTGCGAGCGGGGAGACCTCACCGAGTGTTCTGGGGCCGGGGAGTGTCTTAGCTGGCTCTCAGAAGTAACGTTCAAATGGGAAATAAAGATGCCTTGACCAGCGGTCACCCAGTGAGAGGTAGAGAAAAGTGAGAAGGTGACGCGTCTTGTTGGGGCCTGTGCACAGCCTGGAAGCTTCTGGAGCTGTCGCATGGTGGGCCTGTGATCAAACCTTCTAGGTTCCAGGGTAGGGTTTTGTGTTATTTCATTGTAAAAGGAGATTTATTTTTCATCTTTCTTTCTGGGAAGTCCCAGAAGAAGCTGCTTTTCAAAAATGGATATCATCAGGGTTATGAGAGTATTTGGGGCTTTTTTTGGTTTTTGTATGTCTGCTCGTAGCAGGTTTGAATTGAATTGAATTGTGGTTTGAGTATAAGCAGTGGTTTCTCTCCTTAGTTTGTCACCTGTCATCCTGTTTTTCCCCATTTGTAACTCTAGTCCTCTTTTGACTAGAGTTTTGACTAGGGTCTCGGACACATGATTAAAGGGAGGGTGGCGAAAAAAGAAAAACTAGAGCCTTGGTTGTGGGTCTCGCTCCAGCAGCAGTTTGGGGGAAACTGAGATGACCTGAGCAGGCAGGGGTGACCAGAATTTAAAGGCTCAGTTTATGACACCGAGAGTAGGTTTTTCTGTCTCCAAAAGGCAATTTCCCCCGTTGAGGGGGAGGCCATGATCCACAGTCTGGTGGAATCTGTGCGTAGAGCAGAGGTGGTGGCCTAATCTCATCTGGTTCCCATTCACGTGGGGAGGAGACCACAGGAGGAAAATCCAGAGGGTATGTCATTCAGATGTTTGCTGGGCAGCTCTGTTTGCAGAGTGCCATGTTGAGAGCCTGTGAGGCATGCCCTGAGGATCGGGTGGTCCCGGGAGACCGGGGAGAAGGAGGGCAGCTGGGCAGGGGGGGAGCCTGAGCAGGGGGTGGCAGTGGGGAGGGGTGGAGTGTGTGTGTCGGGGGTCAGTCCTGGGTGGCAGGAAGTGGGAAGGAGCTCTTGTTTAAACCAGGAGGAGATAAGGCACAGAGCTGTGAAGGTTTGTAACCTTGGGCATCAGTAGGGATGCTGTCCACTGCAAACAGCAGAAAACCTCAGATCACACTGAGTTCTGAAATATGCAGGGAAACTTAAGACATTTCTGGAAGCCAGGGATGGGCCGGGCCCCAGTCCACAGTCTTTTCTGTGTCTCTTCCTGGCCTTCGTCAGTGGTGGTTCATCCTGACACTGTGTAGAGAGAGGCTAATACTACTTGGGCTGCCGTAACAGAGCACCACAGACTGGGGCTGAAACAGCAGGATTTGTTCGTCACGGTCTGGAGGCTGGAGGTCCAAGGTCAAGGTTTTGGCAGGGCTGGTTCTCCCGAGGCCTCTCTCGGCTTGTAGATGCCGCCTCCTGCCTGTGTCCTTACAGGGTCATCTCTCTGTGTGTCTGTGTCCTGATCTCCTCCTCTTCTAAAGACACTGGTTGTATTGAATTGTGTCCCACGCTAACGACCCGTTTTAACTTAATCACCTCTTGAAAGCCTTGTGTCCAAATTCAGCCACATCTGAGGTGCCGGAGGTCAGGGCTTCAACAGATGGCTTTTGATGGGACACGATCCAGCCCGTGGCCAAGCGCCGAGGTCCTCGTGTTGGCAAGGTGAACGCCCCCTGACGGTGGCTCTCTGAGGCTCCAGCCCCCTCCTGGCCTGGGATAGAGGGAAGGACAGCGTCTCCTTGCAGCCTGGAGCGTGGGTCCTTCTCTCTCACCTGCACCCCCTCAGGTCGCATACCTGCCCGGGACCAACAGCACCCACCGGGGGTGCCCTGTGCACACCAGGGACGCCCCTTCCCCGAGTCACGTGGGGCGGGCACCTACACAAAACTGGGTTCAAGAGGAGTGGGATCGGGGAGAAGAGGGGCTGTGTGCAGAGGACCCCGGACTGTCTCTGGCAGGTGAGCAGAGGGTGGGAGGTTTGTGAGCCAGGTCGTGGCAACATGTCCCAGCCGTGGGCTGGCCACTCTGGTGGGCCACTCACTTCTCCCTCCTGTTATCAGCATCTGATAGGTGAGGGACCCAAGGCTTAGAGGCCAAGGGGCTTGGCCAGGGACGCGGCGTTCCTAATTGACGAAGCTGGCATCCCAAACACGTCAGTCCCGCTCCACCACCTGTGCTCCCTCCATAACACCAGCCCCCCTCCGCTCCCCCCCCCTCCCCGTTTCCAGAAGACAGACCGTGTGCCGGTGGAGAGGAGGGCCGGGGCCACCAGCGTCTGTGCTGTGGGTGATGGCGCCCGGCCACACAGGGTGGGCAAGGGTCAGACCAGACTCACTCGCGTATCAGGTGACAGGAGGGGGCGGGCACGGAGCCTCAGAAAGTCCGACAGAAAGTCCAGGGTGGCAGCAGGCTTGGCTCCCCGCGGGGGCCCTGAGGCAGGGTCCGTCCAGGCCTCTGGAGCGGCCTCGGTCCCTGGCGTCCTGGGCTGGGATGCACCTGTCCAGTCCTGCATCTCCACCTGGCCTCCCCACGTGTCTTCACGTCATCGTCCCTCTACCTGTGTCTCTGCTTCGACGTTTGCCTGTTTTCTAAGGACACCAGTCATGCTGGATGAGGACCCACTCTGATGACGTCATTTAGCTTCCTCTGCTCTGTGAGGACCCTTCCTCCCACAGTCACGTCCTGAGCCGCCGGGCTGAGGAGTCACTTCGCCAGCTCTTACTGGGGGGACGCAGCTCAGCCCACAGTGGGGTCCTTTCAGGAAGACAGAGCTTCTTATCCCTGCAACACGGGTGATTCTGTCCTTCACGTCAGTTTTGCAAGAAGAGCGCTTTTCCAGCCCATTTGGTCTGTTGTAGAGTGATGGATCTGCAAGCAGGTGGCTGCAGTGGTTGGAATCCAGGTGGTGACACAGGGGGCAGGTAACAGGTGGCTGCAGATGGTGGCGGGAGTGCCTGTGGCGCTTTCACGGTGAGGGAGAAGGGGGAGGGAAGGAGGGGAAGGGGCCCTGGAATAAACAGCACCTGTGCGAGTCGCACACTCTGCCCTGAGCTCTTGGCCTGGAGATCGTCTCCTTGAGCAGAAGGGAAAGTACAAACAAACGCTTTCCCTCCTGGAGGGTCATCCAGCCCTCTGGGCTCTGCCACACCCCCTGCGTCTCCTTCCCCTTCGCCGCCTGTCACCAGAGAGCTGCCGGAGCGGGGAGGACACGGAAGCCCCGTCAGCTCTGGGTGCTGCTTCCTCACCTTTGGGGACCCGTTTAAAACAATTTCCCAGATTTTTTTAAACGGAGATACAATTAACATACAGTAAAACGGGCAGATTTTAAGTGTACAGTTCAGTGGGTTTGGACCCATTTATCTGCCCCTTAACCACCACCTAAATTAAGCCGCAGTGCGTTCCCCCGCCGTGGAGAACTGCCCCCTGCGCGCCTCCCATCGCCTCCCGCCCCCGCCAGCAGCCGGCGTGTTACTTTCCCTCAGCACAGCTGGGTGCCGCCTGGTGCAGAACGTGGCAGACGTGGACACGTGCAGGACGAGGCCTGCGCGTCTGCCGCTCGCACCCTGCGCACGCGTGAGCTCCGCCCACGTTCCCGCCTCCGTCAGTCGTCGCTCCTGGTCCGCCCTCCACCGCTCGCGTCACCGCGTTCGGGCTCTCCCCTCACCTGCCAGTGGACTTTGGGGTGTTTCCTGTTAGTGGCCGATACACGTAGATTGCCATGACAGTGAAATTCAGAACTTCGCAAGCCCTGCCTACTCATTACCTTGCAGTTCTAAGACGTCCAAGTTGACAGAATCGGAGCAGCTTGTGGGAGGTCTTGACTTACTCATAATCTGGGTAGGTTTCCCTCTTTCCCTTCTCTTCCTGGGGGTCGGAAGCAGGAGCGCGGAGTGCCTGTGGGGGAGCAGCTGTGGCCTCCAAGCCGCAGGAATCCAGATGCAGTTTCCGGGGCCCAAGGGTGATGAGGAGGCCCGAGGAGTGGGGCTGGGGGCGGGGAGGCGTGTGGGCGGGGATGCGTGTGGGCGGGGATGCACGTGGGCGGAGGGAGCTGCACCTGGACAGGCCGCGGCCATGACCCTAGCGCGGGTACCAGGAGTGCTGTGGTTTTCCACCGCAGCCCCAGGGGGCTTGGAACAGCAGGACCTCCTGCCACATGTGGGACCCCAGCCGGGAGCCCCGCATGCCTCCTGGCTCAGGAAGACCTGGGTAAGCCTGGTGAGGGCTGACGGCTCTGGGGTTAAAGGAGCTTGGGAGCAAGAGGCCAAACGAAACAGACGGTGCGTCCGCCATCTCCCAGCCACGGCTGAACACAGAGCGGCGGCCCCGTGTGTAGGGACATTTGTAGGAAAGGGCAAGGGGAATTCTCTTCCCATGGACCTGCCCAGGGGAAGGAGGGGGCTAGGGGAGTGTTTCCCAGCAGGGCTGGGGCGTGGGAAGGGAATCATCCCTACCAACCTCTCCCCTCCGCCTACAGACCTCAAAGGAAGCAACGAAGTGCAGGCAGACGGTTCCCACCATTTTTGAACCTCCAAAAACATGGCGTTTTCCCCAGGGTTTTCACGTTTGTCCGTGTTTGCGTGCTGCTGGGCATTTCGTCGGGCAGAGTGTTTGCATCCGTGCCTGCGCGTCGTCCAAGGTGAACTGCGCTCGTGTTGAAGCAGGTGAAGCCACCACTGATGCACTTGTGTTGAGACAGCAGTTTAGGGACTGCAGGCCCCGCCATGTTCAGCAGAGAGAATGCGTTTATCGTGATGGCTGTTGAAGTTACTGAGCCGAAGGGGAAAGCGAGAGGCGGCTTTCTTGGGCCTGGGTGGGTGGTGTTCTGAATGGCACTTGAGCACAGTAGCCAGGAAGCTCGGTTCCTTTAGGTTTTGTAAACGCAGCCCCATGATTTGAAAAAAAAACAAAAGACCTTGTGAAAAATGATTTTACGCCTGGCTTTTTCACAGTCTCGACTTGACCACAAGCACCGCGTGGTTGTGAGAACCGGGGCTGGTCCAGCAGTGACACGGTCCCGTGCTCGGGGGCTGTGCTCAGTGCAGCAGGGCGGGGGGAAGCCCCTCGGCTCGGGCAGGAGACCTGGGTCTCCATGCTGGGCTCTTCACCACTTTTCCACTCAGACCTCCGGCTCCTGGACCCTGATTTCCGAGGTGGGGATGCCGCTTAATGCGTAGGCTTTGCAGGGATGAAAGGAAACGACCCACACGCAGCCTCCATCTCCACAGGGTGAGACCCGTGCTTCATCCGAGCCCTTTTCTTGAGGAGCCCCCATCGGGGCTGGGAGGGTAACTGCTCTGACGCATCGTGCAAATGGCCGCAGTTTCCCAGCCGTTAACTCAACATGTTTAAAACAAGACGTCTGGAAGGTCTCAGGACAAAATTACGATCAGCCCTGGCAAATGAGCCTTCATGGCATGTGGCAGCCACCTGAGCCGCGGCCGCGCGTGGGGACCCTGCCTTCTCACCTTAAAACATCTGGGCAGCTGGTCTCAGCTAAGAGGTAAAGCAGCTCATACCGAGGTACATGTGATGATAGAGCTAATCCTTCTCCTTGGGGCTTATCCATATCCTGCAGCCTGTTCATCGGTGGCAGATGTGCGGCCTGCACCCTCGTGCCCACCCATCGGTGCGTCTGTAGAAAGGCTGGAGCCTGCTTGGCCCGCGCCGCACCCCCTGGTCACTCTCTCCCTTTCTCTCCTCCCCCGTCCCCTGAACAGCGGGCTCAGGGATTTGGTCCCCTTCCTCTGAAAGGCTGCCAGGCTGGATCAGGGTGTTTCTAACAAGAGCAGCATCAAGGAAGAGCCAACATGAGGTTTGATTTCAGTTGACATTTGAACTCCATTTAAAGGTTGTTTTTGATGCGTTCCCCTCTGTAACGTGGGGTGCAGGGCCTCCGGGTCTGCCCCTGCCCCGCTTTCTCCACTCACCTCCTTACCTCCTGCCCGGCCAAGAGGGAGAGTCCTAACTAAACAGAGCCCCAGGCCCTTTGATGTGCTCTCACAGCGCCTTAAGTTCAGCTGTATTTCATTTCTTACTCACGGCCTGTTTTCCACCCTTAGACTCTCGACAGCAAGGACAGCACTTTGCACTGTTATTTCCTGGGGTCTGGCACACAATAGTGACCAGTAAACAGCCATTAAATATGGAAGCTGTGCCACCCTCTGAATATACAGATGAGTCCCCGATGGGCCTGGACCAGGGTGCTGGCCGCGGGTGGGGATGCACAGGGAGGAACCTGTTTGCGTAAGGACAGAACCTAAACACTGGGAGCCTGGCTTGAGCATCATGGGAAGTGAAGCCCAGGGGAGGGAACAGGCGACTGTGAGGGACACAGGAGGACTGTCACGCTTCCTTCTCTCATGCCTCCCCACAAGGAATGGTCTGGGCCTCGGAGAAGCTTGTCCTGAGGCTCTAACCCATAAGGCTGAGAATCCGCAAGCCGGAAGTGGCTGCCCTAGAGCTTCCTGCTCTTCAAGGGGGCATCCTCTGTGTGTAAGTTAAACAGAACTCTGACTAGTCACAGCTTGGGTTTATCACTGTTAGAACAGGAACACAATTTTATCTCACTTTTTCTTTTTGGTAAGATATGTATGAAATAAAACTTACCATTTTAACCATGTTTAAGTATGTAGTTCACTAGCGTTAAGTGCATTCACGTTGTTGTGGAGCCATCATCACCATCCGTTTCCAGAACTTTTTCATCGTCCCAAACTGAAACTCTGTCCCCATTGAACACTAACTGCCCATCCCCCCTCCCTCTGCCCCAGCATCCACCCTTCTACTTTCTGTCTCCGTGAATCCGATGGCTCCAGCAACCTCTTATAAGTGGAATCAGACAGTACTTGTCCTTTTGTGACGGGCTTATTGCTTTGAGTGTAATGTCCTCAAGCTCATCCATGGTGTAGCCTGTGTCAGAATTTCCCTCCTCTTTAGGGCTGAATAATATTCCATTCTGTGTACACACCACATTTTGTGTATCCATTCATGTGTCTGTGGACCCTTGGGTTGCTTCAACTTTTTGGCCATTGTGAATAATGCTACTTTGCACAGGGACGTACAAATGTGTGTTTGTGTCCCTGCTTTCACTGCTGTTGGGTACGTAGACTGTGTCTTGAAGAGTCCATAGGCACCACTGGACTTGGGCTGACTGAGCACCCTCCTGCGGGAGGGGCAGCAGTGTCCAGTGTGGGCACATGTCCTTTCAGGGAGGGTGAATTGTACACAGTGATTGCTCTTTGCTGTCATTGAGCTTCTACATATCAGTTCCTAAGAGTATTGAATGTTTGTCCATCTGTTACCAGTTAGCCTTTATAATCTCTTCCAAAGACAGAGAAACATAGTTATTGTTTTTATGTTCTCTGATCAAAGGTAGAAAACAAATTCCTCTGTGTACTTTGAATATCCTTTGACACATATGAATAGCAGCCCTCCCCCCCTCATGTAGATGCAGGGGTAACCAAAGTGTCTTACCCCAGGCTCAAAATCCCAGAATTGTCATATTATCATTTGCGTGGTGATCGTCTATTAGGTCGTAGGGCAAACAAAATATGCATGGCAACATCTCTTATTCTGCAGTTCAAAATATGCCCTTCAAAGTGTGTGTGTGGGATGTCCAAGGCCTCCTGAGTTTGGGAAGTGCAGCCACAGGGCCCCCTGTGCAGGATCCATGGTGTGCAGTAACAGTAAAGGCTCTGAGAAGTCCTGCAAGGTAGACTCCATCTTCCCTCTGACTGTTACTGCAGACGAACACCTGTTGGTGCCCTTTCACGCACCTTCAGAAAATGCCTCAGCTGCTGACTTAGAAGTGAATTTGTATTAAAGATGCAGCCCCACAGGGGAGCACAGCCCAGCTGAAGGTTTCATTTATGGACCGTTCCCTCCTCTCTGCTTCCTGTGTGCCTTGGAGAGAGGGGAAGGAGTGGGGAGTGCCCAGTGGGTGGCCTTGATGGCCTGCGACAAGCTTTGTAAAATCCGCTCTCGAATCAGTGGTTGATGGAGGGTTTTCACTTGGCAGTCTGTGAAGCGTACCTTTCCAGAGCATGCCTTAGGCTGGGATGGAATTCAGCTGCCCTGGCTTAATTAGCAGGGCCACACCCACCAAGCCCCGAACGCGATGCAGTTAATACCCTTGCAGGAAAGAGCCTGGTTTCCAGAGGTTCACGGAAGGGGCTGCCGCACAAGTTCCCGCGTGCTGTACTTCCAAATGCATCCATAGCAGAAGACACCGTCCCAGGCCCGTCCCCAGTATTAAAGCCCGTGAGGTTCTGACCGGGCTGGCGGGTGAGCAGGGTGAGAACATCCACGCAGCCGTGGGGGGCCTGTGAGGGAGGCCACCTGAGGCCCAGTCTGGCCACTCGCAGCCGCTTCGGCCTGAGGGATCTCTGCCCCCTCCTTCCCCTTCCAGCTGAGTCTGTTCTCCGCTTCCCTTTCCCACCCAGCCCGGCCCGATGTGGGTCCCTGGGGTCTGTCCTCAGGAGAACTGGCTCACGGCAGTGGGTGGCACCCCTCGAGGAGCTGATTCTGGCTTTGGCTTAGGGATGCTTTGAGTTTTATTCAAGGAAAATCTTGGAGAACTGTCTGTCTTCTGTTAACTTGTCCCTCGGGATGTCGGAGGCCCCTGGAGTGGATGGCAGGGGTCCTTTCTCGGGCCTGTATCTGCATGTCCTTGTCCCGCTGAGCCCCGGGCAGCTGGAAACAAACTGCACCGTCACCTTTGGCTGTCACATTGCCAATTCTGCTCAATGTTTTGGGGAGATTAATAGTTGGTTCAAGGGAAAAGAACATAAACACCCTTTTGGGTGTGATAGTGTCGCTAGCTTTTGAGAACCAACCTCCTTTTTCTCCTTTGGGTCAGAAACAGTATATTTAATGACTGTCTGTGGGACGCCTGGGACGTGGGGCTAATGTTGTCCTGTCTGCCGCTGATGAGATCGAAGCGAAGGGCATCGCGTCCGAGCTCTGGGGAAGGAGGGGAAAGGCGTGTAGACCCCATGTGGAAGGGTGCCGGCTTCCCGTCCAGTCCCTCCCCACTGTGGGCACAACTGTGCCCTGGGGGCATCTTCTGTGCTTGCCTCTCCCACTTTCTATTCTGTGCAGAGAGGATGTACAGCTGTGCAGAGAGGATGTACAGCTAGGAAATACCCCTTCATTTGGAACAGTTAGGGTCAGTCTCGGTGAATAACGCAGACTCTCTATCAAAACTCTTTTTGAAATTAGTTTTATTAGCTCTCCTTCAGGTGTTACTCACCCACAGACATAAGCCCCAAAGGAGCTGCTTAAGTGACAGACAGAATTAATGAGTAATAATCACCAGGCACCTGCCTTATATTAGTTTTGACTCATAACAAACCTATATTGCAAGTTTTATGACTCCTATACCATAGATGTTGCAACTGAGGCCCCAAGGGGTGAGGTAACTCACCCGGGTCACGTGACTAGAATGGAAACTCGGGCCCATCAGCTGAAAATCTGTGCTCTCACCTCGGTGCGGCTGTTGCCTTCCGGCCCAGCCCAGCCCCCCCCCCCCAATGTTGGTCTCTGAATTCCAGGCCTCCTGCAGGCTCTTGTTTATCTGATGACGCTCTTCTGTGGAGAGCCTGGTAAGCTATAGCCCAGCCCAATAACAACAAAGGAAAAGGTCAAACTGGTAAAAATTCCCCAACTAGTGTTCTGCTAGACCTTTTGTGAGTCCAGCAGCTGAGGGTTCTGTGTACCTTGTTTTAGCAGGCTGGTGTCAGCTGTCTTTGTGGAAAAGGTGACCATTTAGATTCACATGTGTGCTGGCTTCTAACTTGAGTCAGACACAGCAAACAACATCCTTGTTTGAAGAGGCCGTTTTGCCTAATATTATTCACGTCCTTTCAAGATGGTGAGACCGATGTTGAAACAGGGAGAAAACTGGTTTAGCTTCTCAACTGCCCTGATTTATTATTTAAAAAAAAAAAAAAAAGTGACTGTTGGACAAGAAGGCCAAGAGTTGGTCTCAATTAGAACGTTGAGATAATTTTTTAAAATTCTTTATGTTGTAAGGGCTTTGGACCAGAGTGAACGTGGTGCCGACAGATGACCGTGAGGTTGGAAGCTGGACCACACACCTCTGTCCTGCTCGGCAGTGATGGACTTGGGCGGTTTGCATCAGGGCCACCTGTGAGGAAGTAAGATCTTCCACAGCAGCCTGAGCTGGGGTCCAGCAGCCCCCGGATTTTTTTTTTTTTTTTTTTGCCGCACTGCGCGGCATGCAAGATCCTAGGTCCCAGACCAGGGATCGAACCCGTGCCCTCTGCAATGGAAACGAGGAGTGCTCTGGACCACCAGAGAAGTCCCCAAGATTTTTTTATTTTGAGCAAGTTACGTCATTTCTCTAGGCTTCAGGCTTCTCATTTCTAAAATTAGGAGGTTGACCTTGACTTTTCCCAGTATGTCGGTACTAAAATTCTATGAAAAATAAGATACTGGGATATTATTTTTAATAGATGCCTTTGAGTACATACCTGCTATTCACAGGGACTTTACCAGCTGTTTTTGTTTAGTCATTGTAACAGTGAAGTAACAGCAAAGGTTGTCCTGCTCCCACAGTAACGCTTTGTTTCCTCGTACCTGAGGTCTTCTGAATACCAGGCAAGACAAATGCTGCAACCGAGAACAATTTAGTATAAACCACAGAATTGTTTATGTTTGCATGAACAAGGGCTGTTTCTTTGAGTTTATTGGGGTGGGGAAAGAACATGAGTTTTAATCAGACATGGATTGATAATCTTCTACTGAAAAACCATTTGACTTTGGACTAGTTGCTTCCCCTCTGCCTCAATTTCCTCATCTGTAAAGTGGACTCACTGGTCATAAGCCCGTGTTGTAGGGCTGTTTCGATCCCTGAATAAGATGCTTAGTCAAAGCAGCCAGCAGAGCACAGGACCATGGCAGGTGCTTAACAAATGTTGAGACGATACTTAATTTATGTAACCGATTTGTTCTATTAAGAGAGAATTATTCATTGTTTTAAATAAATGTCTCATACCCTGTATTCTGTGGGCTTTTATAATGAAACTAGAATTCTCTTCCCCTTGGGGAAAATTACTAATGGTGAAAAGTGTGGCGGAAACACTTAAAAACTATATTGCCTGTATAAATGTTGTATAATACGTAATTACGTATTAATTATTTAAATCCTGTTTGAAGAAATAATCATGGAGAGAAAGAGGGTTGAGAAGGTGCATGGCACAGGGAACACAAGCAAACACAGAGCACGTCCACTTTCGGAGTGGCAGCTCCACGTGCTGTCCTGCCCCATCCCAGCCATCAGCTTAGAGACTGAGGACGTGGCCCCTTTCTTCAGGGACTCACGGTCGAGTGCCGAGGTCGGCAGACTTGCCCTGTGAAGGGCTGGATAGTAGACATTTTCCGCTCTGCAGGCCGTGTGTTCTGTGTTGTCACTCCTGTGCTCGGCACATGCACTTGTGCACTAGCAGAGACGGGCCCCCATCGAACTCGACGTGCAGAACAGGGGGCAGGGCCACATCGGGCCTGCGGGCTGTAATTTGCCAACCCCTGAGCTGGTGAAAGAAAGATTTGTAAGCAGCAGGCAATTACGTTATGTTCTGATAAATAGTCTGGGTGTTGATCCTGAGTACAGGTTGTCATAGGGGTACAGAACAGGGGTACTAGGAAGAGGAGAGCTTCTCAATTGACTAGATTAAATATATGGAAACGTGTTCTTTGTATCTTTCTAATTTTCTACCCCTTGTAATTAATTGTGTGCTTACAAAGCTACTGTATGCCCATCGAAAGGAATAACGCCAGGAGTACAGAAAGGCTGCCATTCTCCAACCCGCAGGTGATCTACAATGTTAAATAATTTTGGTTGAAATGAGTTTTATCCATTGAGCCAGGAAAATCGGGGTGTGCATGGATATCGCAGGACAGGCAAAGGGCCCTGCGGCTTTTGGGGAGCTGGGGGTCCCCTGGCGTGGCTGGACCCTGGCAGGGCAGAGAGGTGAGGGATGACTCGGCCCAGAGGCACTTCTCAGGGCTGAGAGAAGTCAGGGTCACAGCTGCCAGGCAGTGGGGAGGGACAAGGCATTTGTCTCCGCAGGTAAAAGATAATTTTCCTTCTGCCTCTTGAGTTCTTCTCGATTGATCACCTGGTCATCACATTCTTCTCCTTCCGAGGATTCCCTGACCCTGCTGTCCAAAGGTCTCCACGCTTTGCTCCTTTCCAGAATTAGTGGGGCTCGTTTAAATGTTAAAGTCCAGTTTTGTTCCCGCGCAATACTAAAAGATCTCTCCTAGTAACACGTGTAGCAACTGTTTAATTTCTCGCCAAGAATCTTTCAGTTACTTAATATCAATTACGTGTGAGAAGCCGGTGTGTTGAATTCACTTAAGGCATGAATAGTTCCCTGGGGTTGAATGTTCAGGGCAGTGGAGTTTTTTGTTTTTGTGTTTTTTCTCTCTTTCTGGTTTTGCAATAGTCCTCTTTAATGTATAGGGTTTACTATCAATTTCCCTTCTTAGAGGTAGTAAAATAGGCATTGCAGGATTTGGAAAGACTCTCCAAGGTTTTGGTTGATAGAAGGTCGTTGCTTATTTACCGTCTCTGCTGCCTATGGATCATAGATTCAGCATCCCCCAGTGCCATAGTGGGCATTATGGCCCACTCATAAGGACGTTTGCTAACGTAAACCTCTGCTTAGAACTGTACAGTGTTCCTTGTTTCCTTTCAGAAAAAGTAAAGGAAAATTGAGTGCCTCGTGTTACCTCGCAGAGATGATCCTACATCCACTACTCAGGGCCTGTTTAGGTGGTTAATTTTCTGTTTCCTTTTTAAGTTAGCTTCTTAAATTTTTATTTATTTTTTAAATTGAAGTGTAGTTGATTTACAATGTTGTGTTAGTTTCAGGTATACAGCAAAGTGATTCAGTTATACATAATATATAGGTATATATCATTGTATTCTTTCATTCTTTTCCATTATAGTTTTTTACAAGGTATTGAATATAGCTCCCTGTGCTATAGGAAAGAGGTTTTATACTTCCAGCCCTTTAGAAATGGTCAAATTCAGTAAGAACCGGGAAAGCCCCCAAAGGCGACAGGTTGAAGCAGTTGTCACATCCATCTCTCTTCCTCCACACCAAGGTGGTAGTACAGCCAAAGTACAGCAGGCGTAAGAGTCGTCACTGGAAGAAAAACAGAACAAGACCGATCACTGAGGAAGGGTTAGGGTGAGTCTAAAATTACTACACTAGTCCAAAACGGGGCTACGTGAGGTTGAAGAAGTTCACCAGCTTTGACAGTGTGGTCTTGGACCGGTTTCCTTTGCACGAGGAGAGAGCAGGTTTGCTGGTCTCTTCCATGGAGCACCCACAGGCTCACAGTAGGTTTTTGGTTCAACTATTTCCCTCAACGTGCTGTGTTTGGGTTTTTGGCACCAAGTTGGTTGGGGAAAAAGAAAGTGGAGGAGCCGTTTGAGCAGCAATTAATGAAAAACAGGGAAACAAAACTAAAAAAAAAAACCCAAAAACCTCCCAGTGTATCTGGCAAGGTCGTTCATTATGTCATTTAAGGAAGCTCGAGAGAGTGCCAGCCCTAATTGGCAGTTATGTTGGCTGCTGTGAATCTCCTAAAATTGGAGGATGAACTTAGAGGCAAAAAGCAGAGAATAATTTGGGGTTTTCAGAATATGCAGTATTTCTTGAATTTTGATAGCATCTTTAGGAAAAAAAAATCCAAATACTACTAGATTAAAAAGAACAAAAACAGGGCTTCCCTGGTGGTGCAGTGGTTAAGAATCCGCCTGCCCATGCAGGGGACACGCGTTTGAGCCCTGGTCCGGGAAGATCCCACATGCCGCGGAGCAACTAAGCCCGTGCGCCACAACTACTGAGCCTGCGCTCTAGAGCCTGCGAGCCACAACTACTGAGCCCGCGTGCCACAACTACTGAGCCTGCGCTCTAGAGCCTGCGAGCCACAACTACTGAGCCCGCGTGCCACAACTACTGAGCCTGTGCTCTAGAGCCTGCGAGCCACAACTACTGAGCCCGTGTGCCACAACTACTGAGCCTGTGCTCCAGAGCCTGCGAGCCACAACTCCTGAAGCCCAGGCGCCTAGAGCCTGTGCTCTGTAACAAGAGAAGCCACCACAATGAAAAGCCCGTGCACCGCAACGAAGAGTAGCCCCCGCTCACCGCAACTAGAGAAAGCCCGCGCACAGCAACGAAGACCCAGTGCAGCCAAAAATAAATAAATAAAATAAATCCATTAAAAAAAAAAACCTGAATAACACAGACCTGCATAGGCTGCCTCGGTGCTGAGCAGCTGATTGTAGCCAATGCGCTTCGTGGGTCCAGCTTATGTGGCCGGCCTTCCAGGGTGTGTGTGTGTGTGTGTGTGTGTGTGTGTGTGTGTGTGTGTGTGTGTGTCGGGGGGCGGTGTTCTTGCCACTTCTCTTGTCTCCAGGTAAGAAACACAGAGCAGGGCAAATCCTCGGTGTATCAAACAGTGGCTCATGAGGGTCTGCTGAAATACCACTTTAGGGGGAAAGAAAGGTTGCAGAAGAATGCTGACCCTGCATTTCTCTAAATTCCTCCAGTTCAGTCAGGAATTTTGTTTTATTTAAGCTTTTGAAGTTTTAAGCAGTGTTATCCCCTTTGCAGTCTGAGCAGAAACTTTTCCGTTTATCTCTACTGACTCCTCAGGATTAGAACAAGACATGCGTAGTGACTGGTAAAACCCTCGTGGTTTCTAATGGAACAGCCTCAGATGGGCATCTCCAGCACAAAAGAGGAAACTTGGGGGAAATTTTTCACTTAGTTTCCTAAAAAATGTTTTCGGCTTTAGTCAATGAACATTAACATCATCAGTAATCTTCAGGCTCCGAAGATGTAGTTTGTTTCTAGTCATTTTGCAAACAAGCTTCCGCTAGGCCTGAGTGTTTGGATTGTGTTAAAATGCATATTCCTGAAAAGGTGAAAAGTTTTTTTTTTTTTTTGTCATTTGGTCTCACCCTGACTACTATCGCTTCCACCTACCACTGTGGGTGGGAGTTTATATTACTTTTACCTCTACTTTTTTTCTTTCATTATAAGGCTTATAGATTAACTGTAGGAAGTTTGGAAAAGTCAAGAAAAGTATAAAATCGAAAATAAAACTCAACTCTCCAGAGATAGTCACTTTAAATATTTTGGAATATCTTCTTCTAATTTCCCCTGTGGACCCAAATATCTCCTCTATTTATGGTTTTTTTATTCTGAGCCTTTCTCATACCGTTATGTCATGAGCATTTTTCTCAGTCATTTGCTTTCAAAAGCAAACATTTTCATGCTGTATAGCCTTGCTGATGTCAGGCAGGTTCCCATGTCTTACAAGTTATAAACACTGAGCATCGTTGCACCAGGACATCTGTGGGCATCAGTCATAGTCTCTTTGGGCAAAACTTCCAAGAAAGGAAATTGCTGGGATAAAGAGTGTTCACGATTTCAAGTCACGGGACGCATGTTACCAGACGGCCTTGCAGAAACGCAGTGCTTCGTTTACACGCCCAGCACGGATTTGGTCCTCTTGGGCTTCTCCTGCATTTTTGGGAAACTTAAAAAAAAATTTTTTTTGAAAATAAAATATTGAGTGTTGATTTTAATTAGTGGAATTGAGCATTTCCCAGGTGTTTTTTTAACCATTTGTTTCATATTTTGTTAATTTGCCGGGTGCTTTACCCATTTCTAGTAGGAGTATCAGTCTATATTGTTATGGAAATACTTACTAAGGATAGTAACCCTTCGGCTCTTTTAGGGGAGGAGAAAACCTTTTTCCTCTACCCTCCTAGGCTCTGTGGCTGGGGCCCTGGGAATTAGACTGAAGGCAGCTGAACAAGAGGGAACCAGGGTTCATTGCCAAGTGCAGCCGGGCACACAGGAGCGCTTGGTGACCAGTAACTCAAAGGGGTGGTCAGAACTTGGGCTCATATCTTAACAGAAGGACAGTCCGTTTGTACAGAAGTGAGGAGACAGAAGAAAAGGGGTTGAGGCTTTTAGGGGTGGCAAACTTGGGAAGGAAATATATGGGGGAACTAACAGAAGATGAGGGTTGTTTCAGTGAGGTTGTTTTTAATTTTTATCTTATATTGGAGTACAGTTGATTTACAATGTTGTGTTTCAGTTGTACAGCAAAGTGATTCAGTTATACATATTTTTCAAATTCTTTTCCCATTTAGGTTATTACAGAATATTGAGTTCCCTGTGCTATATAGTAGGTCCTTGCTGATGATCTGTTTTATATATAGTAGTGTGTACATGTTAATCCCAAACTCATAATTTGTCAGTGAGGCTGTTTGCAGACGCATCTGGGTGCCAACTTTGTCTTCACGGCCATAGGACTTCCCCGGGGAGGGGGTTTATGGCCTTCATTTCTCAGACGCCTCTGCTTTTAGGCAGATAGGGATGCTCTGAGAAGGCTTCTTTCTGAATCTGCTGATTCTCATTTGCTCCAGCTCAAAATCATCCTTAGGCCAAAGTGGCATGTTTTGGGGGTGACCCATTCTGATCCCCCTTCCAATATATTTTACAAATTTATCTCTTTATAATTTTGTTTATGTTTGTTTTTTTGCGGTACGCGGGCCTCTCACTGCTGTGGCCTCTCCCGTTGCGGAGCACAGGCTCTGGACGTGCAGGCTCAGCGGCCATGGCTCACGGGCCCAGCCGCTCCGCGGCATGTGGGATCCTCCCATACCGGGGCACGAACCCATGTCCCCTGCATCGGCAGGCGGACTCTCAACCACTGCGCCACCAGGGAAGCCCTTGTTTATGGTATTTTTGATGCAGGGAGGTTTTAAATAATAAGTAAAATGAATAATAATTAAGGAGTAACAGATAAACTGTTATAAAATCCATCATCTTTTCCTTAGGTAGTTTTTTTCCTCTTAGATTTTCTCCTTAGGGAGTCTCTCTCCACTTCAAAATTGGATAAGTAGTCTGTTTTCTTCAGTTTTCTTACGTTCTTGTTTTGCATTTGACTTTATCATAGTATCTTCATTATTGCTGAAAATAAGATTATCTTCCTCATCTCCCATTTATTTTCCATCTTCTTTAGAAACTTCATTAGTTTCCTTGATGAATATTTCTCCCCTCTGGCAAGTCAAGCAATTAGATGATTCCCTTGAAAATAGTATAAATTTTATTTCTTTTAGCTTATCTTTAAAATATATAGGTAGGAAAACAGTCTACCAGATTCTCTGTAACCACTGCCTTTTTTTTTTGAAAAACAGAACGTGTGCAGCTAAGATTGAGATCACATTCTAGGGTCAGTTCCCTCACCGTGGAGCATCACGTGGCATCACAGTGGACCATCCCCGGTCCTGGAACGACGGCAAGGGAAGCAGGCGTCAGACTATGAAATGGGGCCGTGACGTCTCCGCTTTTGCGATCTTGTTAAACCTGCTGACAGAGTGCTTGACTAGAGGGCTGTTCTCATCGTTGTGAAGGGAATGGATTTGAGGGATTAATGCATGGAGACCCCTGTGTTAGTTCAGTGGGGAGGCCCCCTGTCCTCTTGCCCTGCACACTCCTTCCCAGGGAGATCTGGTCATAAAATCAGTGCTTGCTGAATTGCAGAAGCAGCTGAGAGCTGAGCCTCCTGAAGGGTGCCTGGAGCAGCTCCCTAGAATGGCCTGTCCAGGGACTGGGTCACAGCTAGGAGGCGGGGGATTCAGGAGGTCACTGTCCAACCCAGGCTCTGGGATCACACCTCGGCCACCTGCAGACCAAGTCCTGCCTGATGTGACCACCAAATGGATGTCCCACCTATTCCTGGCTTAACGCTCTTCCTAATTCAAGTCACCCTGGAAACTAGATCTCGGCTGTGCGCTGGAAGTTAAGTGCAGACGACGGGCAGAACCTCAGTTACATGTGAGCGCTCAGCAGTAAGGGAGCCTGGAAGTGGTGTTTTCCAGCCCACACTGCAGGAACCCGCACCAAAAGGGTGACGAGCGAGCCTCATCACGCGTCCCCATAAAGCAGGTTGTCCATAACAGAGGTGGAGTGGGGGGTGGGCGCCAGGTACGCTAGGAAGGAGCGCCCTCTGGCATCGGTGATTGATGGGTGTGAGAAGAGGGAGGTGACAGGTGATGATGTCAGAGACAGAACCTGTGAGAACCTGTGCCACTGAGTCCTGGCTGTGCACAAGTTAGGTTTCTTAACGTCCCTTAGCCTTTGCTTAGTGAAATGACCGATTGCCGTGTCTTATCGATAGTGGGACAGATTTCGAAAGCGAGGTGATCTCAGAGCTTCCTCATACTTCTGAAATTCTTCTGGAGGTTGTAGGACATCTGAGCATATTTTATTTTCATCAGAAGTGGGGCGATCGGACAAGGGATGCTGTCCCCGTGGATTCCCAGTCCTACCTCACCTTGTTTATGGAGTGGACCTCAAGGGGCCTCCAGGCTTTAGGGGTGTCCAGCAGACCCCAAGCAGGAGGGACTTTATCTTGGGGAGCCCGCTGGAGTCTGGAGTAGTTTTCTTGTTGACTCAGAGATGCTGTCTGCTCCGGTGCCTGATTGAGGGGTTAAGGTGGCCGCCTTGTCCTGGGTCCTCCCCCCACCCCGCCCCCCAGGCTGAGGACAGCGGGGCCAGCGACACTGCTAACCAGGCTGCCTTTCCCTCCTGGCCGTGGGAGCGGTTCTGTCTCCCTCAGCTGTTTCAGTTTTCCACTCCCGCCTTGTTGATTGATAGCGATTGCACTGAACATCTGACTAGGTAGCAACTGAATTGGGTCATGGCTGCCCAAGGCCAGGGCAAGTTATTGTTCAGGGGCCTGAACCCGCAGCAGTGTTGGCAATCCGCTCCCTGCCAGATGCTTTTATGAAAATCTCTTTTGTCTCCTGGGCGTCTAATACAAGCAGAATGTGCTCCTTGGCATCACTTAACCTCAAATAAGCTCATCAGTGAGCAGTCTGGGTGGAGACGGGAGTGACTGATTCTTGGCCACAGAGCCAGCAGCTGGTCCCCCTTCCTCCCCTCCCCCTTCCCCCTGGCAGCAACCTGGGGCCGGGTGTGTCCTTCTCCTGCCAAGCAGGTGCCAGGCTGAGGTGCAGGAAGGTGTGATGTGGTTGGGATTGTAACCATTACAGGTGTTGCAGGCATCTCCCCGCCCGGAGGAGCCAGATGGGCTCGTAGACGTAGCTCTTAGCCTTGGAAATCAATTACTTTGTGGGCAGAGTCCTGTGCTAGGCAGAGTGGAGAGAAAACAAGTCAGAAACAGCCTCAGAATGTAATAAACCAGGCTGGGGAGACAGAATATACACACACTGGTACTTCCGTGAGTGTTGGTTTTCCAGGCTGGCCTCCACAAGCCCCCTTAGCTCACGCTCTAGTTTCTGACCCGGCATTTGCTGCACGAAGCACTGAGCAGCCCTGCTGTGCATGTTTCACGCGGCCTTTGGCCTCACCCTGCTCTTGGGGGTTGACTGTTCGAGCCCTGGCCCAGGCCTGGGAAGCGCATTCACTGTGTTCAAAACAGCAGGGAAATGACAGGCCAGGGCGGCATCGTTGTCACCTGGGCGGCTTGTCAGACTGCTTGCTGTGCTTCCTCCGGAGCTTCCCGTTCGGGGTCTGGCCTGGGCCCGGGAATGTGCATTTCTGACGCCTTCCCAGGTGATGCTCATGCTGCCGGTCCCTGGGCAGACATAGGGGATGTCATCCCTGTAAAGAACACCTGTATCTGAATTGTTAATGATGAGATTACGTGCAGCTAGCAGTGCCGGCCCTGGATGTGTCCCAGGGAGTCCAGGGAATGACGTGTCGGGCGGCTGCCTTCCTGCTCTGTCCAGGCTGGCTGGCCCCTCCCTCCGCAGTGGCTGGTGCAGAAGCTCGGCTTGTCCCAAAGCCCGTTGAAGCCGAGACCCCATTTGTTTGCCCCTCGGGCCCAGACGTCAGTTGCTTGTGGATTGAGGGCCGTGTTTCCACTTGGACACGCGTCACTTCGAGGGAACAGACGTGCATTTCTCTCTCACTTCTGCAAAAGGAGGAAGGAAAAATTGGAGGGTTAATTTTATTTGTTTTTCTAAATAATAAAGCTTAATTGTAAAGATAGTCTAAATGTTGTATTCACCAATTGATTGGCTTTCTCTCCACGTGGAGAGAAAGTGGCTTTAGGATGTAATATGGGAAAACACAAGGGACATTGATGAGGAAGAAAAGTAAGAATGCTTAGTTAAAATTGATATTTCAGTATTCACTACTAACCCTCTTTATTTTTAAGGCGACTTATAAAGTTTGGGGAGCTTTTTGGGATGGAAACACAGAGGTTGCTTTCAGTTTCCTCGTGTTACTGTGATACCCCATGCAAAAAGCTGGCAGGGGCTTTCCACCTGCAGGGCCGTGTGACAGCTGTGCCAGTGATGGGGGACTCCCGGCCTGTGCTGGCAGGATGGAGGAAAGACGCATCCGCAGATGTCATGGGGGTGTGAGACGCTGCAGACTTTTATCCTCTGTCCCGGGCTAAAACATTACACCGCCTTCTGTGGGCAGATTTGTATTTCTCATTGTTGGATTTTCAAAAACATTGAAGAGACTCTTAGCGGTATGTGTGACACAGCCTGTAAAGGGTGTCATGACCCTGAGTGCAGTTATGTGTTGCCCTTATGATTGACAAGTGGCCTCTGTGTGTGTTTCTCTCTGATCTGTTTTCTATTTGCCCCTCTCTAGTGGGATCTTGTGTGTGATAATGCCTGGAAGGTCCATGTCGCTAAGTTCTCCTTACTGGTTGGATTAATCTTTGGCTACCTGATAACTGGATGCATTGCTGACTGGTAAGTACCCACATGCCCGCCGCACAAACCTGGGAGCCGCAGCGAGCCTCTGCTGCCTAACGGGGCACGGTCTGTGTGAGCTCACCCGTGACCGAGGCTCTCCTCTGCCCTGGTGCTGGTGCCAGAGCAGAAGCCTGTAGCTGCCACCTGCAGAATTCAGAATGAAGGGAATTGGCCGGTGCACAGAGCAGACCCTTTTGAAGTGAGAATCTAAATTCATTGCAATTCCCCGGCTGCTAGAATCTAGCAAAACCAGCTCGCAGCCTGCAAGCCCATGTCCTCCTGACCATCAGAGTGCAGTTAGGAAGAGCCTGGGGACGTGGCTTCGGGGCTTTATGGGCTGGGCCCTGAGCGGGTGGATATACAAGAGGTGTCAAAAGATGGGGAGAGGACACGGCGGACCCTCTTCACCCCTGAGAACTGGACGGTGGGGCTGTGCCCATGAGCTCCCTGAATGCCACACAGATCTTAGAGAGGGACAGTCCTTGTAGTTGGCTTGGCCAGCAGATGCCTGTGTGGGTCCACAGGGAGCTAGACCTTGAAAAGTGGACAGCATGTGGGTAATGGCTGGGCAGTGCAGGCAGAGGGGCGGTGACCAGAGGCGAGAATGAATACGCTTTACTTGGGTGGGTTAGGGGCCAGGTGTGTGGTTCAGGGTGAAGTGACAGGTTGTTCGGAGGGCGATGGGGGTAGTCATGGTAATAATAACAGCGACAGTGGTAGCACCCCTCGCTTACTGGCTGCCTGCCGTGGCCGGGCACCGTGCTGAGTGTCTCCGTGGATTAGAATATCCCGTCCTCACAGCACCCCGTTAGGAAGGCACTCTCATTACCCCTGTCTCATGGTGGAGAAATGGAAGCACGGACGTTTAAGTAAAATCCCCAGGTTCACTCAGCTTTTAGGTCGGAGAGCCAGGATTTGAGACTAAGCTGGTGGTGGCCCCAGAGCCTGGCTCCACGGGTGTAGACAGCTGGCCGGTGGTACTCCAGAGAGCGCCTGCGGGGACAGAGCGGCGGGGGAGCCCAGGGAGGCCCCTTTCAGGTTCTAGAACTTTCTTCCCCAAGGCTAGCGCCTATTTTGGGAGTTCCTTGCATTAATGTGAAGTGTGATTTCCTGAGTGTTCAGAATTTGCTTAATCATCGTTTGGAAGTGTTTCTTAAGGACATACTCCCTGGAGACGGCAACAGAGACGCTGTCAGTGATCTCTGGAAACCCACAGCCCGCCCTCGCATGGGGTTTGGTGGTGGCTTTTCTTGGGGAGTGGAGGCGGGGAAAGGGCGAGGGTTTGGGGTTTTGTTTTTTTTTTTTTAAACCAAATCCTTGAGCTTAAACGTCTTCAGAGTGAGCTATACTGACCTAAAAGATACTCTAATCCCAATGTTTTAACCACAAAGACTTTTGTTTCCTAGAAACCTGCATTGAAATAGGTGGGGAAGGCTATAGTAATATAACCACGTCACTTCTTTCTAAAAGCACAGACTTGACGGAGGTTTTAGTGTCCCGACTCCTGAGAGATTTAATAGGGGAAGTAAATATGGACCTCGACCAACAGATCTGTGATGGTTTAAATTGTTTAGACGGGGTTTTGTGGTTTCTTCCTTCTTGCCCATCCACGCCGTTTGGCCTCCCTGACCGCACACCAGGCCTGGGGACAGAAGACAGGAGAGTCTGGGGTCTCCCTTGGCGAGCAGCCAGAGTCTGGTGCCGTGGCCGCTTCGCCAGGGTCGCCGTGGGTGGGCAAGGGGCACCGGGGAGTCAGGGCGGGCAGCTTGTGCTGGGGCTTTCTGCACGTGTTGAGTGGGCCTCAGTTCCAGTTTGAAAGTTTGGTGTTTTCCACCCTTGCCTTATTTATTTTTGGCATTTTACTCCCTGCTAGAGCCTTGCTTCAAAGGAGATAAACACATGTAGAGGGAAGCCCAGATTTCACAGCCCTTGGCACCGTTTCACGGCTGTGTAGGGAAGTTGATCAAGTCCTAGGTTAAGCTAAGACCGCAGTCAGCGTCTAAGAAAACTTTAAAAAGTGACTGTTTTCCACACACGTTCTCTCTGGGACCGGACAGTATGTACGGTCGCGCGTTAGTTCACATGGAAGAGGGGGACCGGCCCGGTCAGTGGCTCTCGCCCAATGACCTCGTTCCCCCCCCTCCCTCGGTCTTTGGCTGGACATCCTGCATGTCTCGTCCAGCCGGCCCCGGGAGGCTGCCTTTATGGGCTGCACCGCAGGCCCCCTTGTCCTCTGGCTCCCAGCTGAGCCTGGCCAGCGGGGCAGAGGCCGGGGAGCACAGGCTGGAGATGTGAGGGAGGGGACAGCAAGGTAGCGGCATTTCCCTCCCCTGCTTGGTCTCTGTAGAGTTGCCATCGTTCGGGGCCCCCCTGCCTGCGCCCCGTCTCTGAGCTCCGGACTGTCCTTGCTCCCCACTCCCTGCTGTCGGCAGCCCCAGCCTTCTCTCCCAGCTTGCCCCCCGCTTTGTAAATAATCCCTCCGTTAAAATCTCCTCCGAGTCCTCCATTTGAGCGGGACATCTGTGTCCTGTTGAGACCCTGTCTTATTTCTCTGGGGCCGCTGTCACGGATACCAGGCACTTGGTGGCTTGGCTGAGCTGACTCGCGGTCCTGTAGTTCGCGCCAGGCTGAACCCAGGGTGCCCGCAGGGCTGCAGGACCCCCTGGAGGTGCTAGGAGAGAATTCACTGCCTTGCTTTCTCCACCTTCTCGCGTTCCTTGGCTCCTAGCCCACTTCTAGTTTCCGAGCCCGAGATGGCTGGTCAGGTCCTTCTCACAAGGTCATCTCTCTG
Organism: Delphinapterus leucas; assembly: GCF_059928025.1. Lineage (NCBI taxonomy): Eukaryota > Metazoa > Chordata > Mammalia > Artiodactyla > Monodontidae > Delphinapterus > Delphinapterus leucas. Next base: position 2,309,116 of record NC_143138.1, on the reverse strand, counting down.
GTTCCCTGCAGCCAGGACAGGCTCTATGGGTCCTTAGATTGGACCCACCTGGACAGTCACCTCACCTCAGGCCCTTCACCTTCGTCACGTCTATACAGCCCCTTTTGCCTTGAGAGGTGACACAGTCACAGGGTCTGAGGATTAGGACCGGGGCCCCCCCGAGGCCGTTATTCTGCGCATCACAGATTTGGGGGTGCGATTTTACCAGTTAGCTGGTGGGGGAGGGCCCCAGCTCTGGGGCAGCCGGTGCGCACGTGAACTCCAGTGCTTTCTAAATCACTTGCACGTGTCTATACCCGACGGCCCTTCCTGAAGAAAGCACAAGGCTCGTTTGACGGAGCCTCGTCTTCCTCAAGATTCCATCCTTCCTCAGGGAGCCTGGATTCGGGGCCGCGGGGCTCTGACCCTGAGGACCATGTTGGCCCCACAGTTCCTAATACTGATTTTCACTTAATGATTTTAACAAGCATTTGGGAGGGAAAGATTTAGAATCATTTCTACAAGTTAAAAAAAAAAAGCCAGGATCTTTCCTAAGGTGTCAGGACAGGGCAGACCATGTCTGGTGGGCGACAGGGACGCAGGACGCGGGAAGGGGACCCACGAGCTGCTGGGTGCCCTGTCCGTCGTCCCTGTTAACGGTCCCAGCACACTGCGATGCAGGACGGTTATCCCCGTGTTACAGAGAAGGGAAGTCGAGGCAAACAAAACTGGGTAAGTTAGACTTTGTTTTCCTTCATTTTAGGAGACCAACTAAGCCATGCTTAAATTTATTTCTGTAAACGGGTTGGGTTTGGACCAAACTACCTATAGAGCCTTTGCTGATGAGGGCTTAGTGACCCCAGCACAAGTCAAGGGAGGTAATGGCTAAAAGCTCGATAAGAAGGTTGACTTACGTTGCATTGAGCTCACAGCCTTGCCCTCCTTTCTCTAAACCAAAGCGACTGGCGGGGCTGCTCAGAAGCCTAAGGAATTCTGAATGAAATGGTGTCCTGTAGTTCCCGCCCCCAGAGTTTCTAGAAATTACATCCATCTCCTGCACAGGGCAAGACCATGCACTACTGAGTATTGCTTTTTTAAAAAGCAGCTTTATTGAGAGATAATTTACATACCGTAAAGCTCCCCCATTTTAAGTACCCAATTCAGTGAGTTTTAGTATATTTACAGGGTTATGCAGTCACACCACATGCCGAGTCTACAACATTGCCATCTCCTGCCCATTTGTAGCCACCGCCATTCTCACCCCAGCCCTAGACAACCACGAATCTACTCTCCATTTCTCTCCATTTGCCCTTTCTGGGCACTTTGCTCTTAGGTAGGCGCCTTGTCCTAAGTCTAGGTGTTTGGGGTACCAGGCGTGGACTTCGTTCCCTTGGCAAATGGAGTCCAGTTTCTCTGTGAGCCTTCCTTCCAGTTCACTCTGGCTGTGTCACATTCATCTGTGAGGTGGAGGGTTCTGCTTTACTTGGGACACATGGCAGGTTAGCTTGGGAGGGATGGAGAACGAGGGCCTCCCCATCCCAGTGGGCCACCGCTACCCAGCCCCCCCACCCCGGGCCACGCCTAGAAGCACATCGCCCCCTAGTGGTCACCGAGCTCTCACCGGCTGGCGCTGTGGCCCACCAGCCCAGGGTGCGCACTGCCGTTTCCCGAGGTGCAGAGGTTGGGCCCCTGGGGGCTTCACTTTCAGCTCCACACCCGTTGTGTACAGGTCAGGCTACCTTAGTTTAGCCTGTGGTCCCTTAAATTTCCTTCTCATCGTACAGTTGAAACCAGTCGGCAGCCGGCTGGGCCCTGGGCTCCACAGGCCACGGGTGAGGTCGGGCCAGACTAGTTAACAGCCCAGGGAAACGGCTTGAAGCCGCTTGCCTGGGGTCTGTGTTTGACCCTGGAGCCAGTTCCGAAGGTCAGCAGCTTCTCAAGACATTGAATGTTGGGCTTGTCAAGGTTGGTGTTTGGGGAAGGTATTGATTGTGTTGAATTATCCCCCGTGTACTCGGGAACAGACTCGCCAACAGGACTTGGTTCCTGTCCCTCTGGTCTGTTGTGCGGTACTGTTGACCTGTGTTCCCTGATCTACAAGTCGAGCGGGTGCGTGCATATCCCCCGGGGGCCTTCTACCCCTGGGCCTCCCCAGGTGGGTCCAGGAGGGATACAGACTCAGTACGGTGCTCATCCGGCACCCAGCGAGCACGGCGGTCCCAGGGGTGCCGTGGCGTCCGGCCGGCGGCCCCACCCGGCGGTGGCGGCTAACCGTGTCCCTGTCCGCGTGCAGGTCCGGCCGGCGGCCCGTGCTGCTCTTCTCCGTCATCTTCATCCTCGTCTTTGGACTGACCGTGGCGCTGTCTGTGAACGTGACCATGTTCAGCACGCTCAGGTTCTTTGAAGGATTCTGCCTGGCTGGAGTGATTCTCACCCTGTACGCGCTACGTAAGTAGGAGCCTTCACGGCGGGTCTTGAAGAAACGAGGGGACGTGTGGCCGCTGCGTGCAGGGTTCGGGAAGGGTGTCTGCGCGCTGCGATTCGGGTAGGCGGGGGGCGGGCTGTGGAGGCAGCAGCTTCTGGAGGTGCGGACCACAGGCCTCATCTGCTGTGAAAGCACTCGTTCCCACGTTGTGTCTCTAACCCTCCCTTCAGCCCGAGCTCAGGCTCAGGGCCCGTCGGAGGGCGTGGGGGCCTGCATCGTGGCCCGGAGAAGTGGGGATCGGCCCGCAGTGGGCGTGGACGGGCTTCTGCTTTCCCCCGGGATGTTCTGTGCTCACGTTCCGTGCACTGCCTATCCTGGACGTATCCGGGCGTCCCTGCACTCGGTTCCGGAAGAGCATAGCAAGTGCCTGCTCCAGTGTGTTCCGATGGACTCCTCAAGAGTTTTTCTTGTCTTGTTTTCTTTAAGACTGTGCCAGGTCCAGGCTTCCCACCTCCCCACGTGGCTTAAGTGGTCTGGGCTTGAACCCTAAGCACTGGTGCTGGGAGCGCAAACGGCAGTCTCTTTAGGGTGAAGAAAATTTCCATCGTGTCTGTGACCCTTTTAACTCTCCTGTCAAGGATGGTTGTCTCCTTTCTTTGTAGTTGGTGGTTTCTAGCACAGGGCCACAACCCCACAAGAAGAAGGAAGGTTTTAGGCATTTACTTATTTTCTAGTTTTATACTTTTTAATCACAGTGTGGAAAGAACTGTTAGGACTAATGTGAGATGACTTATGACATGTTTTCTTTTTCTTTCCCTTTGACAACATAGGCAGGATAGACTAGGTAGCAGTTTCCAGTGGGGTCAATAAGGATAGCTCTGATTATCTTAAAGTACGGCTCTCTTAGTTTAGTCTATGATCCCTTTAAATAACACTTTTAGATGGCCTGGATTTTGTTCCCTTATTGTAGAGAACAGAACTATAGTCGATTATAACGTAGCTTTATAACCACAGAGAATAAAAGGGCTACAGAGGTGTTCTCCTAAAGTCACTGTTGACAGTTTTGTTATCTCCTTCCGACACCGAATTGAATTGTGGTTTCTTAGAAATCACCATTTCCAGGTTATTTGCATTTATTTTGGAACCCTTGCTCTTGGGGGTTCTTAAGGAATGTACGTGTTCCAGGGCAGTGGGTCGAGGTGATGGCTATTCGGAGGGTTTGTTTCTTTGAACAAACATCATGGGCGTGGGGGTGGGGGGGGGTTGGGCTCGAACGCTTCCATTCAAGGTGCCTGGGCCGTTCTCCATCCCTGCCCACCCGTCCGTCTGTGCAGAGGAGCGGCTCTCGCGCTCATTCTGGAGGAGGCTGCGGGCCCTGCTCTCACGCCCTCTGGTCCCATGTTTGTTCAGGCGCGTGGGCGTCTGCTCTCCAGGCCGCCATCCCCGCGGGGCTCTGGTTCCCACAGGAGGACATCCGCCCTTTGCTTCCTCGAGGACGCTGTTCCTGGGGACGGCTCTACACACTGGCAGAATGGAACAGCCACGCTTCAGGAACTTAGCAGAGAAATAACCTCCATCTCACCACCCCGGTACTTAACCACATTCAGTGGAGAGAATGTTCACGGAAAAGAGCCTTAAAGCAAAGCTGACATGTCGGTTTTATCTTGCATGCCAACTGCTGACAGAGACCTCAGAGGACCTGGGAGGACCCTTGGGGCCCAGCGGGAGAGGAGCCTGACCTGTTAGCCGTGCCGGCCTGTGATAAGGAAGGAGGGCAGGGGGTGGCCGGCACTGGCCGTCTCAGCAGACTCCCCTGAACTCAGCCTGACCTGGAGAAAATTTCCCTCAAATGGCATCATTTCAGCCTCACGTAGAATCGCCATTGTCCCTGTGAAATCTGTTGCTGTATGTACTGTGAAAAATGAAGCTAAGGCTGTTTTTTCATGAGATTACACAGTGAGCTCTTTATAGTAGAAAGTTCTCTTACATACTTCAGAACCATACGAAGAGCATGCTTATCCCAGGAGACGGCTTTGCTGTTATCTTACCGGCACAGATCGTGTAACCCAGGCATCTGCAAACTTTTTCCTGTAAAGGGACAGGTAGTAAATATTTTATTCTGTTGCAGCTACTCAGATCTGCCATCGTATCCTGAGAGCAGCCATAAATAATATGTAAATGATTAGGTGTGGCCGTGTTCCAGTAGGACTTTGTTTACAGAGGCAGATGGTGGCCAGATTTGACCAGTGGGCCGTCATATTTTAGCCACTGATACGTGATGCTCTCTCTTTCCAGTGACGCTGGGAAGCTTGGAAAGCTTAGAATCTGATCTAGCATGTGTGTGGGCTTGACAAGCTGAGCTTTAAATGCTGGCCCCTCTCCTAGTTTTATTTGAAATTTTCTGCTTTCGTTTCTCCTTTGTCCCATTTTCCTATCTCCATAATTTAAGTATTATTTTATTATATGGATTTCTGCGCACAGTCTTAGGTTTTCTCGGAAATGAAGCAAGACGTAAATAAATAGCTATGTTTTCTTAGATTGGGATTATGAGTCAAACGTCATGACAGATACCGTTGCAATGAAAATTTCCAGATATCCACCAGTGGCCCGTTGTCCGAGTTAATACTATATCTGATACAGCAAAATTAAAATAAAGTAAAACGATATAAATGATTACTTGGAGTTCATTGAGATAATATTTCAACAGCATGAATCAGGAAAGCTAAGTTTGGGAAGGGAGACTCAAAAAAGGAAATAAAGTTGTAACGGGCAGACAGCGTTGGGGTGGGTGTGCTGCGTGCCGGGCTGGGGTAGCCCCTCTCTCTGGCAGTCTTGGGAGAAGACGGGCTGGTGACGAGAATTTAAGAGACCAGCTCTCAGCCTGTAGGGCAGGTGACTCTGAATGTCCTAATCAGTGTGCTTGCTGGCGTTTCGTACACGAGTAGTACATGTGCTTAGTGAATGCTTGGGAATTCGTTTTGCTTAAAGGAAATTCTTCATAACCCTGGTCACAGAGTCGAAGTATTTCTTGACTCTAGAGAAGAGTTTTTACATTAGGGAAGTTGATTATTTGGAAGATACATTTTTTACGGTCCTGACGTTTTCTCCCCCTTCAGCTGGCAGGTTTTTAGCTTACTTAATGCGTCTGCTGGAAAGGTCTGCATTTTCTCAGAAGAGACGTGGATATCGTTCTTTTTTCAGCCTTGCAGGTTCTTGGCATCGTAAGAAGGGAGAGTCATGATTTTTGCCGATTTCGTTTCTTGCGGAGCTTGCCACGAAGGTGGACTCTTCATTTTGAGAAATGCTGCTGACGTGTGAAAGTTTTTGTGCTGTTACGTGCAAGGCTGCTTAAGGTTTTTCCTGTTTTGGAATTTGTCTAAGGTGCATTCCAGTTAAAGACTCTCTCCTTGAAACTTTAGTTTCCTTCGGCTCACCAAAGGGAGATGTGGTTGTGTAATTAGGACTAGGACATAAACTAGAGACTGTTGGCATCTTCCCAGGAGTCTGTACCTGTAAGCATGTTGGCAGGAACCAGAGACAGCGAGCTATGCTGAATGGTTAGTGGCAGCTACAGACGAGCTTCCTGCCGCCTCTGAGGCCTCACAAGACACTGAAATAATTAAACACGCTTGGGCCACCCTGGTGGCTTCATTGTAGCCCTTGAGCTCTGGACCCGAAAAAAAAAAAAAAAAAAGGTAGAAAGTCTTGACTTAGCTGGGCCAGCAGCAGGGAACCACAGACAAAGAAAAGAAGCGAGCGTCACATTTCCTTATTTGTTTATGAAAAAGTCTTGTCAGAGACTAAAGAAATAGACGCTTTTCAATACGGGCAGATGTGATTTGTTGTGATGTGAATTCTTTTTCCAACAAGGATTCGTAACCTCACAGACAGGGTGATGCAGCTTTTGTAAAGATGTGTCCTTGTTTAAAAGAAGCCCCAAGATGGGCTTCCCTGGTGGCGCAGTGGTTGAGAGTCCGCCTGCCGATGCAGGGGACGCGGCTTCGTGCCCCGGTCCGGGAGGATCCCACATGCCGCGGAGCGGCTGGGCCCGTGAGCCATGGCCGCTGGGCCTGTGCGTCCGGAGCCTGTGCTCCGCGGCGGGACAGGCCACAGCAGTGAGAGGCCCGCGTACCGGAAAAAAAAAAAAAAAAAAAAGAAGCCCCGAGAGGTTATAGCTTTTTGAGTTGACTTGATATCAGATGTAATAACTCCTGGGGGAGAGGAATGTTTTTAGCATACTTTTTTGAGTTTCTCTCCTCATTTGATCTCTGTCTTCCCCTCCCCACTTTTAGCAACCTCCCCCGACCCTGAGCGCAAGTAATGAGCCCTGCTCTTTGCCAGCAGAGACCATACCATACTGACGGTGGGTGAATGAACGTTACTTTTTTGTTTTTGTTTTTCGGCCTAGCAACAGGCCAAAAAACAAAACAATTGTTTTGTTTTGTTTGAACAATTTCCTTGAAAAATTAAAAGCTTCATGTTCTCATTATAATAACCCTCCTCAAACCCATACAGCATACATAATTGGGCGAATTTTACACATAAGGAGTGACCAGAAATTTCACAGGTGACTAAGTTACTGATTACTTTGCAAAATGAGGAGCCACATCTTAACTGGTAAATAATCTCTGAAGAACCTTGAGTTTGCTCTGCGTGGGGTGATGTTCTGCTTCTCACTAGCTCGTGAGATAGATGATGGATCTGGACTCAGGCTGAGTAATTTCCGTCGTGCTGGGTGACTTTCTTCCTCGCGATTGCCTGTATTTCTATAATTTGATGTTCTTCTGAACTAATATTCCTTGGGGCGTATTTCAGTCGACAGGGTTTTTGAGCATCAGAGCTGTGCTGTACGTTAAGAAGACAGTCCACTGAACCGTGGCACCAGGGACTGAGTCATTGAGCTGTGTGGTCAAGTATAAGTGACCCCAGCTGGCTGACGAGCAAATATTGGCACTGCGTTTGGGTGAGGGGACAGTTTCAGTGTAAGTGACCCCAGCTGGCTGATAGCAAATATTGCCACTGTGTTGGGGTGAAGGGACAGTTTCCGTATACGTGACCCCAGCTGGCTGGTGAGCAAATATTTGCACTGCTTTGGGGTGAAGGGACAGTTTCAGTATAAGTGACCCCAGCTGGCTGATGAGCAAATATTGGCACTGCGTTGCGGTGAAGGGACAGTTTCTTGTGAACGTGTGCTTGGCCATCGTCATCGGTCACCTCTTTCTTCCCCCACCTGGCCCATCTTCAGATGCCTGGGCCTTCCCTGCGGCCACCCTGGGAGCCACAGCCCCGTTCTGGTGGGACCAGCTCTACCTACAGGGCTTTGTCCACCAAGGAAGTGAGTCAGAGTTTACCCAAAGCCTTTGGCAAACATTTATTTTTAAACTTCAGAAGAGTTTTGGTTTGATCCGCGTTCAAAACCGCATGGTTGGGAAATCAGAACGGACTTAGGTTTCCCCATCTGTCTTTTTCTTCATGGGAAACACTAACCCACAGACAGACTGTGACAGGGAAGGGAGCAGACGTATAAGAGAAAGGTAACAAGGCCTTTGTCCCCTCACCTGCCTTCCCCGTCACACCTCGCAGGAACCCCAGCACTCTCAGGATGCCGTGAGAGGGCAGGGGTTCCCGGCAGCTTAGGCCCATCCTCCCGAGGGGTTGAGGTGGCAGCAGCTGGGGCCCTGCGGCTGGTCTGAGACTGGAGAGGCGGGTTGTCCAGAAGGGAACCAGGAAACGCCGCCGAGGACTAGTATTTCTAAAAGCAGTGCCAGTTCTTCAAATAAAAACGATGAAACCTCTCTCCCCCTTCTAACGTATTAGCCGCAACTTGGATTTATATGGAGACTTTTCTCTGAAGAAAGAGCAAATGTCTGTGTGGCTCTAGGGCATGTGAAGATATATTGTGTCACCTGCACGTCAAAGGTGGAAATATGAGGGCAGAGGAAGGGTACGCGGCTCGTGGCATCACTGAGGCCCGGACGCCCAGTGTTCTGCTGGAAGTTGGGACAGAGGTGCGTGTAAGTGGGCGTCAAGTGCATATTCCTTTGGGTGTTTTGAATTTGGTGAAGAGAGTCCTGTCTCAAAATCAGTGGAAAAAGTAGAAAATATTTAGATATCTGGCGTTCTAAGATTAGAGTATTTGGATGCCTTTTCCCTTGCAGTGGAGGATGTTATTAAAGCTGTGTCTATCCCTGAGGCCTGGGTGTTTCCCAGACTGGGATTCTGGTGGTGCGTGAGGGCTTCGTTTGAAACCAGCTGCTCACACACTAAAAGGGAAGGGGAGAGATGTGGAAATCAGGAGATCCAGGTGTAGTGTGAGCTCCACGGTGGACCGACCCTGTGCCAACAGGCTGCTTTATCTCTAAGCTTCTGTCTGCCTCTCTCTCAAGTCAGGGCACGGGTTTCAAAGTGTGTGCCGTGGAACCATTTGTGGAGAAAATGGGTAGAAAACAAAAAGAAATGGATTCTAGGTGTTAACATTGACCACCGCTGTCAAGATAAGACAACGACAAAACCAAGTGGAAACCACCACTGCCCCCGTGCTTTCTTAAGCTTTCCATGGCTTTTCATTCTAAGCTCAACCAGGAGCCTCCCCCGGTGCTGAGGGTTTCATAGCCCTCAACAGGGGCCGGGAAGGACAGGAAACCGGGGATGCTTGGCCCTGAATGGTGTCCTTCTCCAGCCCGAGCTGGCAGCCTGAGTCGTTGCTCTCTGGAGGCTGCGGCGCTGAGGGGCTGAGGTCAGAGGTGGCGTGGGAGGTGAGTGGGGGCAGGACTAGTGGTTGACCTCTTCCCTGTGGTTCTCGGCCCTGCGTTCCAGGCCGCAGCTCCACCAGCTGCTCCACCAGCCGCCCCCCCGCCCCCCGCCCCCAGAACCAGGTGGACTCACAGGTCTGTTCCAGGAATCCCGTTAGATGCCACAGGATTTTCTTTTCTCGTCTGGAAAGACAGGAAGGGACACAGTGCTGGAAGCTGTGCTGACTGGAAGAGGGGGTTGAGGAGAAGTAGGAGAGCGACGTTGGACGCACTTCGTTTTGTTTTTCGCTCTTGAAACAAAAGAGAGAGGAAATGAACGTCACCTGGAAAGCAAGTGAAAAACACCGGGCTTCTTTAAAAACATCCAAACAGACCTGGTGGGAGATGAAATCATGACTGGTTTGCCAAGACTCCTGTTGGCAAAAAACCCATAACTTTGGCGGAGAGAATAGAGAGAAACATAACTCCCGTGACGCTGAGCCCTGAAGGCTTGCTGTCAGCGACCGTGTGGCTCTGTGTCACGCCAGAGCAACTGGGCTTCAGAGAGTCTCAGTTTTGTTTTTGGTGGCTCTCGTGAAAACAGGACTGCTTTCTCCTTCACTCATGCATTCAGCAAGCATTCGAGGACTTACTGGGTGCCAGGGGACCGTGATTAACTTGAGCACTTACCGGGTACCTAAGTCAGGGGCTGAGCACGCAAGGGTAGACACACCTTCCTGCCCACCAGGACTCAGAGTTTAGTGAGGGAGATGCAGGGCCAGTCCCCGGCTGCACTGAGAGTGTCGGAAAGCAAGCCCAAGCTGTGAATTTGGTAGGGTCAGGGAGAGTAGGTGTTAGCTATTTGCAGTGGATACTCAGAGGCCAGAGGAGCCTAGAGCGTTCTGGGTACTGTGGGTGATCAGGGACCAGCTGGAGCCTAGTGCATCCTGGCAAATGTGAGTGATTAGGGGCCGGGTGGAGCCTAGTGCATGCTGGGTAATCTGAATGGTTAGGGACCAGCTGGAGCCTAGTGCATTCTGGGTAATATGAGTGATTAGGGACCAGCTAGAGCCTAGAGCATCCTGGCTAATGTGGGTTATTAGGGGCTGGGTGTAGCCCAGAGGCTGAATCATGAATAGTGAAGCCTGGGAAGGAGACTGGGACAGTGTACAAAATGACTCTGTCCTCCGTGACCTTGGGACAGTGGCAGGCTACTGCAGGGTCTCAAGCAGAAAGGTACCAATTTAGATGCACATTTTGGGGGGACTGCTCAGGTTGGGGCAGTGGAGAGCAGACCAAGGAAGCAGTCCAAGCTGACAGCTGCAGGTGGTTGCAGCCTCTGGGTGAGGAAGGAGAACCTGGAAGAGTGTGGCCACGGGGAAGGAGAGACTTTGGGGAGGTGGGACCTGAGCTTAGGTGATTGGAGAAGGGAGCGCAGAGGACCTGGTGACCAGCTTGGGCACCTGGACAGGTTTTCCTCCAAATGGTGGGGTGAGGAATGCAGCCCAGGCTTTCAGATTCCTAATCCTGTAGATTTCGAAGCCACGGGCCCCTCCCCTCCTCTGGCAGGTTTGCCGGGGGAAGATGACAGCTTCAGTTTCAGATATGACGAGTTGGGGGTGCCTTAGGGGCATCTGGGGTGATTGATTTAGCAGGTGATGGGCTGTTCAGAAGTTCAGGAGCAAGGTCCGCATGTCCTCAGCGTCAAGGCAGCAGTTAGAGGCCCCGGCATAGCTGAGTTTGCCCAGAGCCTGTGTAACATGAGAAATAAGTGGGTGGAGGAAGAGGAAGCAGTGAGGGAGGTGGGAAGGAGTAGCGTGAGTGGTCAGTGGAAAGTCAGAATAGCCTCTGATAACCAGGGCGCTAAGGAGGGGCCGATGAGCGTGTCCAGTGATGCAAGACGAGGATTGAGAAACAGCCCTGGGATGGAGCCGTGGTCGCCCAGTAGGTCAGAGGTAACTGGGGCAAAAGCAACTTCCATTTAGTGATTAATGTAATCTAAATCATTTCAAGCATAGGTTTTAATTTCTGTCTTCCCCAGAGGGATACGTCTTGTCCTCATGTCAAGTATTTTAGAAAGAAACTTTTTTTTGGTAAAATGTATGTAACATAAAATTTACCATCACAACCATTCTTAAGCGTACGAGTCAGTGGCTTAAGTGCATCCACATTGCTGTGCAAGAAAATAACAAATAAGTGTTGATTATAACTGGGTAGAAAAAATTGAGTTTAGAAGGCAAGTCAGTAATGAGTCTTTTCTTGAAGTCACCTGAAACAGCGCATTCTCTTGGCTCAGTAGCTGGGAATTCAGAACTGCAGTTGAACTAGAGATGCAGTTTTGTCTCCCAAGGGATGTCATGTTGCTCACACCGAAAGCGGGGACTGCACGCTCGCTGTGCGCCCACCCTCCTTCTCGTCCACAGGCACGCATGTGCGTGTCACACATCAGCAGCTGTGAAGATGCTGGGGAGGGTTTGGTGTTGGATGTAAGCCAAGCCCCGCCGCTCACCCAGTGTGATCTTGGGCGAGGTGCTTAAAGACCCCAAATCCGTTTCTCACCGTGAAGGGTGGTGCAGGGAGTTGAGAGGATGAACGTCATCGCCGTCGGTAAACCACGAAGATCCAGAGAAGTGTGCGTGGGCGTGTGTGTTCGTGCGCGTGCTTCTGTGCGTGTCACGGCCACTGCTCTGCTGAAAGCAGGAGTCCTGTGCTGGGATCATCAAGCCTTTCCTCTTCCAAAGGGCCTCATCCGAGGGCTTCCCTGAGCTCACAGCAAACTCGGAGCACTTAGCTGGAGGGGAACGTTGCACTGGGGCTGGCTACTCGCTGGGGGCCACGGAGGAGAGTCACTGTGGTGGGGACAGGCGGGGGTAAGAATCCACTTCATAACCGTTTCTCCAGCAGCTGGCTTAATAAACTACCTCTCCTGCGACATCCATCCAGAGCCCCACAGGCTGCATTTTTAAACTCCGAACCACTTCAGGGGCAGGAGGAGATAATAAACTAAAGGAAAGGTTCTCCTGGACAAATCACATGAGGGGCGCTCGGCTCTTCTGTTGGACCCCAGTACCTGGGTACCCGTCACACCCAGAACACTCCCTTCATCGCTGAGAAAGACACAAGGAAATGGAACAGTGGCAGCTGTTTTCAAGATCTGTCTCACACACATATTTTTTAAAGTTCATACTAGCTATATAAGGTAGATCCTGCTAAGACCCCTATTTTACAGATAAGGAAACTGAGACCTCTAGTCCCCGGGCGAGTGGGGCCTTTCAGGAGGAGCTAGCATTGACTGGACTCTACAGCGTGCCTTGATGCTGTGCTGAATGCAGTATCAGTAGCTCAGTTACTCCACCCCTTAACCCTATGATTTGGGCACCACTGTTATCCCCACTTTACAAATGGGGGCCTGAGGTGTAGGTGAGGTAACTGGCCCAGGACCACAAACCCAGAGATGGAGGAGCCAGGACTGGACCCCAGGTCTCGGTGGCTCCAGTGCCCACGTTGGTAACTGCCATGTCGTTCCTAACAGCCCTAATATCCTTTTAAATGTGTACAAATATCCCGTAAGGAGTTTGCATTAGTTCTTACAACTTCTAAATGACTATAACACCAAAATGTTAACGACCTCCAATCCCAAAACCAGTAGGATCCAAATTAATGGCACTTGCATGTGACAGGTGAGGGTCTTTTCCTGAAACAGAATCACCCGTTCAGCCTTGTCGGGTTGAGCAGCAGAAAGACGTGGCTTCAGATTCAGTCTCGCATTTAATCTATTTTGGCATTTGGACTTGAAAAATCCCAGCGTCCGGGATGCCTGTTCACATAACTTTGCTGTCTAAGATGGTGTTAACAGCTTTGAGGCTCTGCCCGCATGGAATACTCATCCTTCATATCCACCACGCCTCGGCCCCTCGACGGCCCTGCTGACTTGTCTGCTTCTCTCGACCATAAAGTGAGGTCTGCGGCATTATTAAAACATTAACTAAACAGGGGCTTAGCCCACTGCAGACGGGGGCTGGGCCGGGAAGCCATCACCACGTCCTGTGTCCTGGCGCCCCTGAGCTGAGGAGCGTGGCCTTTCCAGGGACGGCCTCAGCCTGGTCGCGTCCTGGGATGCTGAACACAGTGGTGGCTCCCATCTCCTGCTGCTTTGTTCAAACCACGGTTAAGCCTGCCTCTGTGCAGCCAGCCATGGTGACCTTCGACCTTTGGAATGTAAATCTAGACACGAACGTCATCTGAAATCTCAGGTTCCTGCTGGGTTCTGGGTTGCTCAGCCAGACAGTCAGGGTGGTGCTTGTAAATGGATTTTCGTTGACGTGAGAACATGAAATTTAAAGGTTCCTGCAGGCCGCCAAGAACGTGTCCTCGGGTGGCCAGAGACAGGCCTCCCCCCACTCAGGAACCCGCGTTCTAGAGTCTAGAGTGCAGCCACAGCTGGTGACCCTCTCCCTGTCCCATCCCTGCCGCCCTCAGCTCCTCCCACCCCCATCCCCGGGCGGATGGCTTGGCTCCGGCCTGCCCCCCCGCGCTCCCCGCCCCTTTCCCCGGCCGGCCGCCTCTCTGGCCTCATCCAGCATCCTGAGGACCAGGCACCTTCCCAAGAGATACCTCTGTCCTCTCACCCAGGAGCCTGGCCGGCGAGCGTGACCTCTCCACAGGAAGTCACCGTGGGGGGCTGGGAAGGTTTTCCCAAAGGGCTGGGGCCTCCGAGGGACGTGGGTGCCGGGTGCGGTGTCCCGGCTGCACTCTGTAGGCGGAGGACGGCCGTCGCCCGCTTTTTGAGAAAGTGTTTGCTCCGTTCCGTGTTTCGGGGAGATAGCTGTGGGGGCCTTGCCCTCTCATCCCGTGGTGGCTGGCAAGTAGCAAGAGTTTGTGCCGTTCTAGTTCTCGCTAGTTCTAATGAGTTTGAACCAGAATGTCCTCTTTATCACAGAAAATGTCCCTGCAGAAAGTTCAGTGGAGAGCCCATCGTTCAGATCTCTCTTTCCCATGAATGAAATTTACCAAAGCCATTCCTCTTCTTGGCGCTTTTATCACGGAAAAGATGGTCTCCTCCGGAATCATCCTTCAGCATCCGTCCTCGTGTTTCACCCTGCTCCCGGCGGTGCGGGCTCCCAGCCACGGGTGGGGATTGTCATTGCAACTTTGACGTGAACCTGGAGTCGTCGGGGTGTCGGTTTGTTCTGGGGTACTCGGATCGCTCTCTTTAAGAGGGTGTAATTGAATCACAGAACGCGCCACCCCGGGGGTGTAAGGCTGACATCCCGGGAGGGGATCGTGGTGCCCAAACCTTGTATTTCCTTTGTGATCGTCACCCAAAAACCTGGTGCTGGTCTCTGACCCGTTCGTTTATTTTCCGTTTCCCTTGTGGGGTCACTGTAGGGTCTAATTTCATGTTCTCTCCAGGGGATAATTGTTCTTTTGCTGTTTTTCCAGGCTCTTCTTTTTGGCATTTTCCCCATCCACCTTGTGGCAGTAGAAGCAAGTGTTTGCACAGCTGCCTTTTCTGTCCCATCACCGCTGCTTTGGCACCTCTGTGGGGCTGGGGGGTCAGCAGGGCGGGAGCGGCTGCTGTCTGCTCTCAGCGGACGAAAGAGCATCGCTTAAGGCTCCCATATTTCCTCAGGGCTGATAAGACAGCTGAGAATAAAAGAAGAGTTGAAACCTCAGGATAGTTACCTTCTGAAAAGTTACACAGACCTCTGACCTCTTCAAATGTTGGGAATGATTGTGAACAGTTTATGAACATGAACCTGAAGGATTTGGGTGAAGGAGTGTGGTGGTTACACGTTTAAGTTATAGAAGAAGAAATGAAATGGGAAAACGCACGCCTTTATTTTCTCTCCCATTCTCTCTCACACGTCAGGCTGTGAGACAAAGCAGTTCCGTCATCATAAACTCTCTCTCAAGAGGTTTAGACCAGAGCTTCCCGAGAGACCTTGCAGCAGGGCTGGGAGCGTGCTCTGTCTACGTTGCCCCGTGCTCTGACCCCACCACATGTGGCGGTTGAGCAGTGACATGTGACCGGGGACTGGGGCACTGAATCTGTAAAGTTAGTTAATTTGCATTAATTAAATATAAGTAACGGCGTGTGGCTAGCAGCTGCTGTTGTGGTCGGCGCTGCTGGAAGCGTGGTGTCGAACCTCCTCGGGGTGGTTGATGTCGCCAGCGCTGACCTCCCTACCGGGTTCCACACCCCTCCACGCAGCTGCCTGGTGGGAGTTCCACTTGGTCTTGAAAGCGTCTCAGGGCTAGTGTGGCTGAGACAGAGCTCTCGTCCGCCCTCAGCCTCACAGCCACGGCCCCCACGTCTTCCCAGCCTCAGTCCAGACCCGCCACACGCGGGGCAGCTCCAGCCGAGGGTCTGCGTCGCTTTCTCCCCTCTCCCCCTTGATCAGCTGCTGAGGCCCTCGATTCCCTCCACCCCCCACAGCCCCCGAGGCAAAGCCTTGCCATTTCTTGCCCTCAGTAGCTTCCTGAGCCGTCTTCCTACCGCCTGCTCATGCCGTGCAACTAATTCTTCACTTACAACCAGGGTGATACCTACACATCCAGAGCCAGGCCTTGTGCTCATCTACTTCAGACCCTCTGGGTTAGTTAGCAGTGGCCTCACTGTGGAAGCCTGAAACCCAGAATGACAGGGATTTAAACAAAGTAGCTGTTTATTGCTCCCGTCACTGTAGTCAACCAGGTGGGCATGGACCGTCTCCTGAGCCTGGGGCCCGGACCCTCCCTGTCTGCTAATCCTGCCATCACGTCCACATTCCAGCCAGCACGGAGGTGGAAAAGAGGAGGCGGGAACGCTCTTCCCATTAAGGTCACTGCTCAGGGGTCGTGGGTACCACGTCTTACATCCCCGTAGTAACCTGCCCACACCCAGCTACAAGGGGTCTGGGAAATACTGTCTCATCTCGGACAGCCGCAAGCCTGCAGGAGACCGGTGGGGTGCTGGGGGATGACCCGTGGTCCTTGCCACACCCTCCAGTGGCTTTCACTGTGCAGCCCAAGGTCCTCACTGCAGCCTGTGAGGTCCCATGACCTCACTCCGCATTCCAGCCAAACTGACCTCCTTTCCATTCTCTACGTGCCAGGCTCTCACTGGTTCCTCGGGTCGTTCTTAGGAGCCTCTCCCTTTGCCTGAGATGCTCCATCCCAGACCTCTGCAGACCTGGCCATGTTCTGTCACCATGATTCTGCTCATGTGACATCTGCAAAACTTTCTCACACCATCCATCCCACCGTCAGCCAAATTATTCCTTTAGGACCACCTGCCTTTTTTTAAGCATCTACCACCCCCTGGAAATATATTTATTTATCTGAATCTCTATGAATACCCCCCGCCCCGCCCCTGGCTCTGGAATAGACTCCACAGAGCATGACCTTCCCATTCTTCTCCCCTGTATCTCCGGCACCTGGGGTTGTACCTGGCACAGAAAGGGCGTCTCCATATGAGCTGGGTGAATGAATGAATTCATGAGACATGATGAAAATCTGTGCAGCGCCGTCGCACAGTAGAAGTGTAAAATATTACAGCCGGAAAGGCTGCAGGTCTCTCGGTCCCATTCCCGCCTCTTAGAGATGAGGGGAAAGCATGCGTGATGTCACGCAGGTGGTTATGGACAGCAAAGGTAATAGCTGGGATTTCTCATGAAGCCTCGTGAGCTAGACAGATGTGGACTGGATGCCAGAAGAGTTGGCTGGGCTCAGAACTGACGGCTCAACCCTGCGCTACCACGACTGATTGATGGACTCCCAGCAGAACAAGGTCTCAGTGACCCTGTGTGCAAATGAAGCCTGAGCACAAAACGAGGGGCTGGCCAGCAGGAGCGAGGACGCAGGTCACCATCCTCCTTGTCTTCACCACGATAGGTTGACTGCCCGGGAGTCACTGCTGTCGCCGTCACCGTAGCTCCACGGCAGGGAGGGGGGATCGCAGCCCATCCTGTATCCTCTGCCCGTGGTAGATACTCAGTGAGAACTAAGAGATGGGAAGAGATCTCATGGGGGGTTTTGGTGAGTCTGTAAAGAGTCAGGGTGTCGCTTCTCCATCCACACAGCTCACCAGATGCGCTTAAAGAGCGGACCCGGCATCAGCAGTAAACGGTCTGGTTCCCTCGCGCTGGGCATGCGGGGCCCTTAGGCCGGACTCTAGCATCGGTGTCGGTGTCCTTGGCTCCTCTGCTGTCCGGCCGTGGTTTCACAGGTAGCCAGTGTTTTAGCTAAGCTCTCAGGACCTGAAACTAATGTTTACGAAATAAAGCAGAGCCGCACAGACTCTGTACCTTCCCTTAGGGTCTGGTGATGCACACCAGACTCGGGAATGCCAAGGGTCCTACGTGGGATGCAGGCCGGCCCCCAGTTTCCACCCGGTCTTTCATAGATGAGACAGATGGGTAGTGAAATGGGGCCAGGGTGGCCGCAGGGGATACACTTAGCCCAGGCCCCTCCTAGGAGGTCGTAAACGTGCAGGGAACACTGAGTGTGCCCAGAGCTCTGGGCCCCGCGGAGCATTAGGTTTACTTCCGGCTCCCAGCTCCTCCCATGGGAGAGCCTGCCGGAGAGGTCATTGCAGACGTGGGTAGATCCTTGGCCCGCACGTGAAGGGTGTGCACTAGGACTCGACGAGGCTCTGGGCACGGCAGGAGGAGGACGGGGCAGGTAGGGGACCCAGGGTGTGCCTGGATTGCTCTGCATTCTTACGTTGTGGGTGAGTCTTCAGAACTCGGATCACTGCGCTCTGTGATTTGAGGCCAGTTACTTGAGAGGCTGAGTGTATGTAAAACGTCCAGGGGGTCATGCCTTTTTCTTCTTCAGGATCACTGGATGAGAGGTTTAGCTTAGGCCAGGAGGTGTGAAAAGAGCCGCATTCCCTTATGCCTGACGTGACTCCTAGCTGGCGGCTGTTCCAGATGACGCAGCAGACAGATGGTGGCAGCTGGCCTGGTGACACCGTGCCGGGGGGGGGGGGCGCTGTTCATTTCATCCAAAACGGGGCCTTTTTTGAAACACAGCATTGTGATGTCCCTTTGATATACGGCCCACCAAAGCTGGCTGAATATTATTTTTTTAGGACAAGTGACATCAGGTTTGCAAGTTAGTTAAAAAAGGCACATGCCGAGGGCGAATCTTTAAAACTGGCTCCAGCAAAGCAGACCCTGCCGGCAGGCGTGGGGTGGGTTTCGCGCAGCTGGTGACAACCTGAAATGCAGGCGTCGCACCCTCTCCCCTCGTGCCGGATCTGCGGGACGTGATTGCGATGCCGTCACAAGCCAGGAAGAAGCACCTTGTCCTGGGTGTCTGCTGCACAGGCCCCTGGCCGGGTGACGGTGCAGGGGCTCCATCGCCCCGATGAGTTTAGACCTTTGTGAGCCTGGATGAGGCTGTGATTGCAGGAAAACAGCCTGAAAAGGAGGAGAAGGGGGCCGTCAGGGAGCAGCAGCTGAAAGACGCCAGCCGGCTCTGTCTAGACATTTACCCTGCCCACCACCTTCTGTCCCTCCTCAGAGAGGCTTCCCTGACAGTTCACACAGAATTCACCAGCTTCTTTCTCTTAGCACACCCTGATTCTTGGCGTTCACTTTTTTAAAAAATTGTTTAGTTGTGGTATGAAACACATAATATAAAATTTACCGTCTTAACCATTTCTAAGCCATCGTGTTGTGTTACGTACACTCACGTCGTTGTGCAGCGGTCACCGCCATCCGTCTCCCGCTGACACTCTGTCCCTGTTAAACAGTCTCCCCTCCCCCAGCCCCGCCACCCGCTTTCTACCCTCTGTCTCCGTGCACCTGACCCCTCCGGGGACCCCACAGCAGTGGCATCACCCACTGCTTGTCCTTTCGTGTCTGGCTTATTTCACTGAGCATAATGTCCTCAAGGTGTATCCGTGTTGTGATATGTGTCTGAATTTCCTTCATAAGCCTGAGGAGTATTCCATCGTCTGTCTGGACTGTGTGTAGTTTGTCCATCCACGGACACCTGGGTCGCTGGCACCTTCTGGCTCCTGTGAATAGTGCTGCAGGGAACATGGGTGTGCAAATATCTCTTCGAGACCCTGCTTTCAGTTCTTTTGGGGGTGTGCCCAGAAGTGGGATCGCTGCATCATACGGACTCACTGTTTTCATCCACAAGACGAAAGTGTAGGCTGTGGCCCGCTCTGAGCCCCAGGCTGTCTCCAGCATTGCGTGGCCTGGCCACCGGAGAGCAGACCCCAGGGGGTGGGTGTGAGCAGCGGTGCCCGTCTCCTCTGGGCACGAGCAGGCTGTCTCGGAAGAACCACTAGCCTCCCGTGGCCACTTTATTTGGAGCCCCTCCCCCGACTCTCCAAACAAGCAAACTTTTTCAGGGGGGACGGGGAAGAACGAGTTACAAATGCCCACTTAGCAAGTTCATAGCTGTGGGCTTTGTTTACGGTTTCCGTGGAAAAAGTTGGTTTTTCTTCTTCCTTCTGTCTCTGGGGCTGAGGCTTGTCTGCCGTCCTGCAGGGCCTCCTTGGGGCCGCCACCCCACTGCATCCCTTTCTGCTTCCCTCTCATCTTCCCTCTGGTCCATTTCTGAACGCCTGGGGAGCTCTCCGAGCCCTGGTGGCATCAGTGTTGTGTTTCTTGCTGATGGCGAGCCAGGTCATTTAATAAATCCATTTGCCAGGTAATTAAAGACCTAGGAGGAGTGTGGAAAGATGCTGTTTTTAAGCCTGTTGAGAGCTCCTCTTTGTGTCCAGCAGGGACTGATGTTTAATGGGGAGTTTGAGACCCGCGTCATTCAGAGCGCGATGCACTTAACATGGCAGCCTCCTGCTTGAATTCAGAGCTGGGGCGCTCGTGGCGGTGTCTCGGTGGCCCTAATGGATTATTCTGTGGATGTTCTTTGGAGAAGGTGAGCTGAAAATAATCGGTGACCAAGTCTGCCCTCATGACATCCCAGCTGTAATGCATCTCTCTGTCCTGGTAACAAAGGGTTCTCTGGGGAATACTTTGTTTTGAGGACAGGGGTTTTTGGTTGGGGGCAAGTAGCAGGCACATGTGTTTGGTACCATAATGGGGAGGACACAGACGTCCTAGTCTCTGGTCAGCACTTGTACCCTCAGAGGTCATCCCTGAGGAAGCCAGAGACTTTTAAGGGACCAAGATGATCAGGGCCACAGTGAGGGGCAGGTTGCGTCTGTAATATTAAATCAGCAGCTGTGCAGTTGAGTTAAGACATCCATGTTTTGGAATGTTTTGTTTTACTGTGGTAAAATATATGTAATGTAAAATTTACCTTTTCAGACCTTTTTAAGTGTACAACTCAGAGGCATTAAGTATATTCATATTACTAGCATCACCACCATCCATCTCAGAATAGTTTTCATCTTGCAGAACAGAAACTCTGTCCCCATTTAGCACTAACTCTCCATCCCCCTCCTCCCAGACCCTCACACCCACATTCTACCTCCTGTCTCTATGAATCTGACAGCCCTAGGGACTCATAAGTGGAATCATCTAGCTTTTGTCTTCGGGGCCTTATTTCACTGAGCGTCCTGTTGTCGAGGTTCATCCATGTTGTAGCCTGGGTCGGGATTACCGTCCTTTTTAAGGCTGAATCATATTCCATCGTACGGATGCAGCACACTTCGTTTATCCATTCATCCGTCGATGGTCACCTGGGCTGCTTCCACTTCTGGACTGTTGTGGATAATGCTGCTGTGAACATGTGTGCACAGATGTCTGTTCAAATTCCTGCCTCCAGTTCTTTTAGTTATATACCCTGGAGTTGCTGGATCATATAGGTTTGAGGACTCTTAAAGTCGCTATATTCTTCGGAGACTATCTGGTCTCACTTCCTACAAGCATAGTAAGAGTTTATGCTGACATTGTTTCCAAGTAGAATTAACAGGAGGCAAAAAATACGGTTATTATTTAGTGATTAAGTTACAAGTTTGAAGTAGTTGCTGGGGTGATGAAACCAGAGAGAGTGCTGTTTTTACGTTTTATTTTCTTTGTAGCATTTAATATAATAATAATAATTATTATTATTATATGTGCATGTTTCTTCTTGCCACTAGAGAAATGTGCTTTTGAACTGATTTTCCTACTGATAAGATTTTTTAATGTTTACAGCATTCATAGTTCCACTTACCTGTCCTTTTAAAGAATTAAGAAGCATTTAGATAGAATGCTTGTTTGAAATGGGTCTGGGAGATTAAAATCTATTTTCGTGAAGTTGACATGTGTTAGGAGATTCTTTGTTTCAGAGAGGGAGCGTCCGCTTTGCCAGGATTCACCGTTGGGATGCCTTTATCGTTGTAATCTCTCCCGGCGCACTGATGTTTAATTCAGCGTGTGCAGAATACTGGTTTACACAGCGTTCGTGTCTCCACTCGTAACAGTCCATAGTTGACACCCATCAGCTGTGTTACGAAGGGCCTTGTGGTTTTGACCTGACACCTTAGTTGTGTTTGTGTAACTGGTGGTGCTGTCAGTGACGGACAGGGACCAGCATTGCTCTCAACCCAGCAGGAGCCCAAGGGGACGTCAGGACGGCAGAACAAACTGATGTTGCCACAGCACGAAGAGTCTTTTTAGGAGACGGCTCTGACGTGTCTTTTTACTCCGCGGCTCCAGTTCTCCAGAGGCTCACGTTGCTTTGGGAGCAAAGTGCCTGGTTTTCACGGCGGCCCGTGAGGCTTCTCAGTGTGGCCTGGGGACACCCCCAGCCCTGCTCCCCCGCTGCCCCCTCCTCTGCTGCTTCAGTTCCTTGAACACTTTGTGGTCTGTAGCACCTCTGGACTTCTGCACAGGTGTTCTTTGCTGGAACAGCCTTCTACGACTTCTTCTCAGGGTGAAGTGTGCTCAAGTCCTCAGGAGACAGAGGCGCCAGTTTTTCCAGAGATTTCTCCCGGCATCCCCCTCCCATCTGAGTTGGGGGCCTTCCTCACTCATCACAGTGAGTCTGCTTTCAAAAGTCAGCTTGATTAAATACTGGACAGACATATAAATGCCAGCAAGTCAGGTGTGAGGGCTTCTGACACCAGGCACGTTTGAGGATTACGACCATCGCTTTGAAACGCCCCGTGTGTCCCTGCCCAGCCACCCAGGTCACTCCTGCCCTCCCGGTCACCACGAGCCTGGCTTTTGTGTTTCTCCTTCCCTTGCTTTTCTTCACAATTTTGCCTCATCTGCTGGGATCCGCGAACAGTCTGTCGTTTAGCTTTGCGTGCTTTTCAGTTTTTAGTAAGTGCAGTCTTGCAGCACGTGTTCTCCTGGACGTTTTTGTTTTCACTCGGCCTTTTTCCCCAGGTGCGTGTGTGGGGCTCTTTGCAGCTGTAATGCGCTCATTTCACTGCCGTGTGAATAGCCCACTGCTGTGTGACCCCCTAATTGATTTTTCATGGATCTCTGTTCTTCTCTTTCCCTTATGCCCCATCTTTATCCCAACACACAACTTTAAACTCCCACAGGGCAGAGATTGCGTTTATCTCACTCACTGTTACGTCCCAGTATCCAGCACGTAAGAAAGTATTTAGTAAAGGAAAGCCACGCCCTTGGTCAGAGGGTCTGCCGGGGACAGTCACGGGCCACCGTACCATCCTTGTGGGTCCAAAGCTCTTTCCTCCCTGCCCCTTCTCCTGCCGCAACCCTAGACCAGGGCTCAGCACACTTTCTGTAAAGGGCCGGATGGGAAATATTTTAGGCTCTCTGGGCCGCAGGGTTTCTCGCGTAACTACGCTGCCGTCGTGGCACAGAGCAGCCACAGACGATGCGTAAACAGATGGGTGTTGCAATAAAACCTTATTTACAAAAATAGCCATTGGGCTGAATTGGCCCACCAGCTATTTGCTGACCTCTGCTCTGGAGGACTTTGCTGGGTGGAGAGGAGGACAGTGCGAGGAAGCCCCCCCGATCACACCGTGCCTTCTGGGGGACCCTCCCCTCTAGTCCAGACAAGGACAAGCAGAGTGGGCCGCGGCCAGAAGGTGAGGTGATTGGTTCCCGTCCGGGTGGAAAGATAGCGGCTTCCAGACCGGGACCGTAGCACACCTTCCAGTCAGCCTGCTGTGTGTGCGTGTGGAGCCTTGAAGACAAAGCCTGCTGGGCCTCTGAGGTGCAGGAGGGGACAGGGTTTGGACGGCCACCTCCCCGTCCTTCCCGCGACCCTTCCTTCCCCGATTCACCGCCAGCACCTGCGGCGGGAGCCTGGCTGGCTGTGCGTGCGGACAACAGAGGGTCAGGCGTACAGAATGCGTCCGGTGGGGGGGAAGCATCGCCTTATCGTTGTTGAATTGAGCAGAGCGGCTTCTTTGAAGAGTTCCAGGTACAAGTGGGGGATCGACCTTGACCAAGCTGTTTTCCTGACCCCGACCTGGCCCCTTGTGTTCACGACGTCAAGGCAGACCTGGGAGAACGTTGCAGAGAAAGAGGGTCAGCTCGGACAGACAGGTTCTAATCCTGGGTCAGTCTTGGTCTTTTCCTTATTTAATGGGGATGCTTACATCCACCTCCCAGGTTACGTTAGGAATGTGACTTTCTCTTTGTGGAGCACATTTGTTCAAAACTAACGTGGCCGAAGGGGTTTAGGTGATGAGAAGAAAACGAACAGGGGCACCAGTGCCTGTTGCACACGCCCCTTCACCCCTCATTCCACAGCACAGCGACCGGGGTGGGGGTGGGGAAGGAGCCGTCACCCTCCCTGCTTGCGAGACGGTCACTTGGCCAGAAAGGGAAGAACTGAGGCTGAGACGCAGTGAGTCTGGCTGGGGAGCCCGTGCTCTTCACCCTGACGCTGCCTCTCGTGGCATTGAGGCTGACGCGGTGCGCTGGGCTGCTGTCACGCTGCTGAGGTCCTGAAGCCGCCGCAGGGCAGCCCATCTGCTCTCCTACGGTCCGTGGTGCCCAGCCTTTGGCGCAGTAGACAGAAGCCGCCCAGTGGGAGATGCTGGGAAAGAGCGGGGTGTGAAACTGAAGGGTCTGAGCCCGCGTGGTGATCCCGGGGCTGAGGTTAGTGGCCGGGTCGGCACTGCTAAGTCACCTCCTGCGATGCAGTGACAACCACGGCAGGGACTCAAGTCAGTCCCCGTCATGGTCCTGGGGCTGCGACGAGGCGGGGCGAGGGGTCTAGACACATCTCAGGACGCAAAGTGCCCAGGAAGTCGGGCCGGCCTCTTCACGTGTGATGTGTGTTTGAAGCATTTTCGAACAATCAGCTCCACACAACAAGGTGTGGACGTCGTTGGTGCCTTTGGCCAATATTTCCCTAGAGGTTGGGCAGGTCCCCATGTCTGGTTCTGGCCCATGAGCTGGGAGCAGAAGTGACGTGTCCCTCCTTGGCCGGAGCATTTAATTACCTGCGAGAGACTTGGGAGCCTCTAACTCATAACCACTCTTTCCGCCTGACCCCCAAGTGACAGGGACAATCCGCCTCCACTAGCCGTCACTGGGCACGTAGTGTGCGCAGGAAATGACCTTCTGAGCTTTTAAGCGTCTGAAATTATTCAGAGTTTTCTGTTCCTGCAGCGTGATGTAGCCCATGATAACACACCACCCACTGCGGGTTTCTCTCCGTGCAGACACCCTGCTTGTGCCATGTTTGTGTGTGTGTGTGTGTGTGTGTCAATGAGTTAGGACAAGCAGGAAAGAATGTTAGTGTTGAATTTGGGTAGAGTTTTGTAAAGAACAGATGAGACGTTCCAAAAATAGGGTCCAGTTCCACAGGACTTGGCATGTGTTGGTAAACCCAGCAAAACGTCTTGTGTAGTGATGATGTCAGGACGCGTTTGCTTCACGGGTCAGGCTGTTGTCAGGGCCCCAGAGGTGTAGAAATCGGCCACTGCCTTGAGTGTTCTTCTTACCAATTCCCGTTACTGTGGTTGGAACTAGTTCCTCGTAGGAAGACCCTCTCCTCACTTCTTAGCCTGCGATGTCAGACGTTCCAGGAGAGCAGGCTGATGCGGGTGTCGTGTTGAACAGTGTCATCCCTGTGTGCTCGAACGGATCCCCGTCCACCTGAGACTCGTCTGAATGTCTCCAAAACCTGCTTAACTTGCTTGAGTTTGGACAACGCGTTCGCCCTGTCGGCCTGTACGCTTTGTGCGTTCGCACGTCAGTTGCTGCTCCGGCCAGGACGTGTTTTCTGTGAAGTGTCTTCAACAGCCAGCGTTGGGGTTCTGTTCTCTTCACCCCTCCCCTTCTCCCTCGTCGTGTGCATCACGTTTTCTCTTGCTCACACATAGGTGTTCCCTCTGTCTCTGTCCCTCCACCAGACCCCCTGCCCCCCGACAAGCATTTAAACTGATCCTGTTCTAAGATCCCTGACCCTGGGGAGACACATGTTTTTCATCATCCCTGGTGAACAGAACTGTAGGAACGCCTGGAAGCACTCCAGCGGGGCCCGGAGGGGGTCGGGGCCCTGAGCCCACCCAGCCGCGGTCTTCAGTTTGAACCGCATGGTCTCTGCTTTCAGCTCCACGGGTGTCGGTTTCCAGCTCGTGTTCAGGCTGACACGGAGCAGGGGTAGAATTAGTGGGAGAAATTTAGTCCTGAGGGAAGGGAAAGATGGCAGCATTCCAGCGCCCACAGGTGTGTTTGCGACTGTGTCACATAAGCTGGAATTTCCAACGCCAGGTGGAAACGGGTCCACCCTCCCCTCCCCTCCCCCCATCCCCAGGCCCTGCAGGTACAACACCTCGGACTTGCTGTGCGGTGTTCTTCAGTTCACCAACAGCGTCCCACAGCGTGAAAACTACATTTCATCCTTGACAATGGGAAACGTGCCCTGAACCTTCTCAGGGAACATTTGGTGATTTTTAACATTTTATAGATTATCATTAGAAAGGTGGGTCTTTCTCTCCAGGAGCTTCCCATCTGGTCGGTTGTAAGACTTTTGCAAGAAGAAGGAGCGTGTTTAGGGGACAGGGACCGCGTCCCTGCAGCAGAGAAGAGGTGCATTTCGATTCCGGCTCTTGTCTGCTCTGCGCGCCAGAGCACGGGGCTCGTGTCTGGGCAGACCGGGTGCAGGGAGGCTCTCCAGGGAGCTTGTGAGGGAGACCCACATCCCGGAGAAAACGGGGCTGCCCCAGACCAGCCGGTCCTAGGAAGACAGGCCTGCTTGGGCTGCGTCTGAGCACCCAGACCCCAGTCCAGCTCATCCATCGTATGAAAATCTACACTGTGAGAGGTTAAAACACCCAAGGCCAGGCAGGTGGTGTCTGAACCAGAGTCAGAACTCACACCTCGTGAGTCGCAGTCGAACCCCCTCAGACAGGGAGGGGGTCGTGGTTGTCAGGGAGTATCCAGGAAAGACAGGAAAGGGCAGCTTTTCTTTTTTTTTTAATGTAAACTTACTTATTTAATTAATTTATTTATTTTTGGCTGTGTTGGGTCTTCGTTTCTGTGCGAGGGCTCTCTCCAGTTGCGGCGAGCGGGGGCCACTCTTCATCGCGGTGTGCGGGCCTCTCTTGTTGCGGAGCACAGGCTCTGGACGCGCAGGCTCAGTGGCCATGGCTCACGGGCCCAGCCGCTCCGCGGCATGTGGGATCCTCCCAGACCAGGGCTCGAACCCGTGTCCCCTGCATCGGCAGGCAGACTCTCAACCACTGCGCCACCAGGGAAGCCCCGTCCTTCTCTCTCTTGCTGGCCCACACGGTTCATGTGTGTCCCGTTGGTTTTTGTCTAAATGACCCAACACAACGTGCACACAGTGGCCTGCGCCTGCACACGCTGAACTGCATCTGACAGACACCAGGATATCTGTGATGCAAGGGAATGAATTAAGGATGAATGCCGGTGGCTGAAAGTCACCGGAAGTTCAGGAGAAAGGAGAGCAGCATGCTCATTGAGAGACGGGGGACCTTCCTGTGGGAGGGGGGCCTGAGACAGAGTATTTAGTGCCAGGGAGACAAGAGGGCACGTTCTGTAGCGAGAGGATGTGGGGCTGCGAGGGGCGAGCAGGGGTGGCAGAGGGTGGCGGGGCTGGGAGGGCCTTGAACCCGGCCGGAGAGGCAGGCGTCAGAGGAGAGCCATGGCAGGGTTCTCTTGGCACCATGACGTGGTCTTGGCCTTGCCGTGGCTCAGTGACTTGCTTGAATCACACAGTGACATGAAGAGGGCGAGGAGGAGGCGCTGGGAGTCCAGCCTTTGGTCCGGCCTCTCACTAGCCTCTCGCTCTGAAATGACGGCACAACGAGTGTTTGTGTTCTGAAGCCCGTGTTAGCATTTACCGCCGCGCTCCCACTGGCACAATTGTTTAATAAAATCTGCAGGATCTTTATGACCCCAAATGCAATGTGCTTTCCAAAGAATTATATACCGCTACGAAATATTCTAATGCCTGCTAGAAAGGGACCGGAAATACGCATGGCACCAAATGAATTTATTTCTACTATTAAAATTCCTAGTGTGTCAGCCACTTTAAAGGCAAATCCAAGTAAACAGATGAGGCGTGTGGTTTCCTCTAAGGGGGGAATATTTTAATAAGAATAGAGACAGTTGATAGACATTTGTATCTGCATCTCTTCTTTCTGCCCCATTAAACCAGAAATTGGTCTTTGCCAGTAGTGACCCAGTATATGTGTACAAGGCACGGTAATTCACCGGAAGGGGCCAATTGCAGAATTGCTCACCCTGTCATATTTGCTACCAGCCTTGTATATTCAGTATACAGCCGTATACTATACACATTAGAGGCTAAAGTCTCCCTCCCTGGATAGAGAGACTGTGCACGAAGCAGCGAAGCACATCTGTAGAATATAGGTTCTACAGTAGGACTGAGCAGCTTCTCCCCAGTACTTCTCTCTGTGCCCACGGCCGTGGCCTTGGCACTTGCCGTGGGCTCACGTCGGTCCCCGGGCAGTAACGCTCACTGTAGGGCACAGCCACCTGGCAGGTGAATGGTTTAGTTAGACGCATAACTGCTCAAAAATGGAAAAGCGATTAGCTCCCCGAGGGTCACTGGCTGATACTCTATTTCAAAACACAGAGTGTGCTCAGATACAATCCTGAGACTTAATTGGCTTTGACCGCAGTTGTAGAAGCAGTATTTTGACGGGTGGTTTGTTTGAAGCTGAGGGGTGCTGGAGGGCTAACTGGTGACCAGCGTGGATAAAGCCACCGTCAGCAAGCCTGTCTTCTCCTGGGCTTGCTTCTCGTTTTTCCCTGCTTTTTTTTTCCTTGTAGCTTATTGTCATTTAGAGTCTCACCTCTAGTAGCTGCTGAGGTTATTTTTTCCTTTAAACATACTTTCCTGTGTGAAGTAAAGAATGTCTTTGATTTTCTCTCTGGACTTCCTTACCCCTGTCAGTATCACCGTCATTCACCCAGCTTTCTGTGCTCGCTCCCGGGCCATCATGAATACCCCACCGCTGTTAGCGAGATACCAGAGTCCATCAATCCTCTCTTTAGAAATGGTGCTTAAAACCCACAGCTACCACCAATTCCAGTCCAAGTCTGTTAGGATCCTAAAGGTTCAAGTGGGAAAGGCTGAGACTCTCAACACCGCCCGTCAGCTCCGAGAAGTCGCACTGGCCGAGGTCTTACACGTCCAAGCAGCAGATCTGCTGTGGAACCCGCCTCCGGTCTTGGGCTCCGGCTGCATTTCTCGCGTGTTCACATTGCGTGGAGATTCTTTCTGCAGCTTCTCAGTTCCTCCGCCTCCCCAAAGCTCTGGCCCGTCCCTCCCTCTGCCCCCAGATAACTCTTACCAATTCTCACTGGCTGCCCTCCACTGTTTGACCCGGGCTTTCCATTTAAGGGTCGTCACAGTTTGATTTCACCCAGTTTCACCTGGACGCATCCTTTATTCTGGCCTGTCGTCTCTCAGGCCTCTCACCTTCTCATGGTCATTGCCGGGTCCACCTCTTGGCCTGCTCTGCTGCTGCCCCGTGAACACCTGCTTTCCCTTCTGACTGTTGGGAACTTAGCATTTGAGATCCGAATGTCCGCGTGTGCCCCGAAACCTAGGTCACAGTTCTAGTGTGCGCTGACCCCCAGTCCCGAGCGGTGACTCCCTCCCGTCTCTCTGCACCTGAATGTTTGCCGAGTGCAAAGCGTGGTGCCCTGGTGGGACCCAGAGTCACACCAGGCACGGACTGGCCGCGCAGCTCAGAGGGTAGTGCAGGCAGTAAAACACGCACACAGGTCATTCAGAGGCTGGGTGGAATATAATAAATACTGTTTTCTAAAGGGGTGGGTGAAGTTGGGCCAGGTGATACCGGTTCAGATCTACGTCCATGTCCAGAGAGAGACAATTCTGTGTCGTGGCGAGAACTTGGATTCTGAAGCCAGAGGACGTGTTGCAAGTGACCAGTGTGTGACCCAGGGCGGCTCTCAGCATTTTTGTGGTCAGCTTCCTCACTGTAAAGGTGGAGATAATAAAGGCGCCTCCCCCTGGGGTTGCTGAGGATGGACTGAGTTAACATGGGAAGTGGTCATGGCAGGTCCCAGTAAGTGCAAGCTCTCGTCACCTCTGTCGTCACCGTCACCGTTGC
Organism: Delphinapterus leucas; assembly: GCF_059928025.1. Taxonomy (NCBI): domain Eukaryota; kingdom Metazoa; phylum Chordata; class Mammalia; order Artiodactyla; family Monodontidae; genus Delphinapterus; species Delphinapterus leucas. The sequence continues at coordinate 2,279,517 of NC_143138.1, read as the reverse complement.
CATCTCCTACCCGAAGGACAGATCACGAGGTCACCTCTCCCAGAGAAGCGTGCAAGGGGTGCTTGGTCAATGGAGCAGAACACAGATACTCTCTACCTGGCTTCTCACGACCTTTGCTTCAGGGCCGGCACAGGCAGCGGCCTCCGTCCAGCACCTGGTATGGCGCTCTTTCAGAAGGATGGTGTTTTGAAATGAAACAGCTGAGGGTGGCTGTGCCGGAACCCTCAGCCCACCCCCGGGACTGAGGATTTACAGAACTCAGCATCTCAGCTTCTAGTTTGGCTGTGATTTACTGCAGGAAGGGATACAGAGCAAATTCAGCACAGGGCAAAGTCCAGAAGAGGCCAGGCCCGAGCTCCAGCATCCGCTTCCAGTGGAGTCACACAGCCGCTACTTCACTCCCCAGCTATGGGCTGTGACGACACGTGCGAGATGATGTCACCAGGAGCTCATCAGAGACCCAGCACCCAGGGATTTGATTGGAGCTGCTCACATCGGCCCCCTCTGCCTGTCACGGACCAGCCTCAAGGCTCTCGGAAGGAAGCAGGTGCTCAGTGTGAACCACCCTGAATGCACAGTGTAGGTCCCAAGGGCCATGCTTGTCGGTCAGGAAACCAAGGGACGACTCCTGAAGTCCCAGGTCCTGGACATTATGTCACATCCTCTTAGCCTTGCGCGCACCCTCCCCTGAACGGGGCAGGATTCCCAGTGCAGCCGTCAGGAGGGTCCTGCAGCCGAGATGCTGGTGCCCCTTGCCATTTTTATTCTACATCTGAGGCTCCCGTTTCCTGTTACTTCCTGCTGCAGTCATGCCCTGTATTGAAGCACCAGAGGGACACCAATGGCTGGCCTGTGTGTCCTCTCTGACCGACGACAAGGTTCGTCTGTGCCCGACTCCTGGACCTTGCCGTTTCCTACTCAAAGTTCCAGCTGTTTCAGCTTCTGCTGGGCATTCGTGCCCAAGAGGCAGAGCTCAGACTCTGGACTGGGCTGCCCGTGTTCAGTCCCAGCTGTTTGAGCACAGGCTAGGACCTCTCCTCAGTTTCCTGTCCTGTAAAATGGGGATAGGAGTACCTGCCTGCGAGGATGGCTGTGGGCCTAAAGGAGATACCACATTTCATTGGTTCTAAAATGCAGTCGTCCCCCGCAACACCACCGCTACACACACATTTTAGCATTTGTGAAACCAAGACGCATCTTACAGTCGATGCTGTGTCAGAGGTTAACTGGCAGCTTTTTCTGTGTTGGTGGTCCATTCAGTAATGGTGCGTCTTAAAATCGATGGCCTCGTAGATTAGATAAAATACTATAAAAAGCACACAGCACTTAACACCGTGCTGGCAGGAAGCTTAGCCGTTATTGCTGTGATCAACAAGGCTACCTCTCCAGGAAGGAGATCACCTAGCATTCGTCTAGTGCTTTCTACGTTTAGGTATCTAATTGTTAGAGCCCACGAGGCAAGGCTCGCGACATCCAGGCAACTCACCTTCCCTCACAGAGCAAGGAAGGGGCAGAGCCAGGAGTCTGCAGGCCACGGCCACTGGCCACGCTCGGCAAGCTGTCCATTTTATATGGTTGGTGAGCTGTGAGTGGTTTTTCTATTTTTTAGAAGTCGCAAAACATCAGAAGAAGATGCATATTGGGTGGCGTGTGAAAACTGTAAGAAATTGAAGTTCCTGTGTCCCTCAGAAGAGTTCTGTTGGACCCGGCCCTGCCCACATGGTTCTGTGCAGGCTGGTGGCTTTTGCACCGTGGTGCCAGCATTGGGTGGTTCTGACAGATACCATGTGGCCTGCGGCACCTAAAGCACTCGCCATTTGGCTGTTGATGGGAAACGCTGCCGACGCCTGCTCTGGTTCTTGGCCCGCCGACCTGGGTCTGTTGGAGGAGAATCTCGTTCATCTTTGTCTTCCACGCTTGGCAGCCACTCAGCCGGCAGCGGCTAAGTCGAATTTCTGTAATCGCTCCTGAGTCTTGAGCGTAGATCTTCAGTCGCGCTGGTAACCAAGGCACCAGATAAACCTCAGAATAAAATGCTCATCGGCTCAAGGAGAGAAAACCAGTTATGGAAACTCTCCAAGACACTTTTCCAAATAAGTTCATTTTTGTGTTGCAGCATCTTTTAGAGAGTAAATGAAATAAAGCGATTCCCTTCTAACAAGGCCACGTTCCTGGGAGCCGCGGAATGGGTAAAAAAGCCCCAGGGAGGAGCTGTTTTCAGGAAATCGAACACTTGGTTCCATGCTGTCAGCCCTTGAAAGGCCTGCCATGTGGCTGTAGGACTGAGTGCAGGTGGTGGGGTGTCAGTGGTCAGGAGACCCTTCGGCAGATGGGTGGAGAAGTGAGTCCACGATGTCCTGCTTTGAAGGCCCTGCTGGTTTCAAGAGGTCGATGGAGTTATTGACACTCAAGCAGGATCGATGTTACCTCCCCATTAAATGTGTATGAGGCAGGCAAGAGGAGGCACCATCAAGGTCATTGGGGAACTTGCGCAACCTGGAGTTTGAGCCCGAGGTTGGGCAGGTGGGCCCACGGCCCGGTGAGCGAGGAGCTCCATGGCCTTGACCCCAGGAAGGAGCCTTCTGTGGCTGCAGGGGCCGCAGGTCTGGAGCAGCACGGCTGGCCGATGCCCTGGGCAGCACGCCCACCCCGATGCGGCTTTCTCTCTAGTCAGGGTGCCGTGGAGAGAGCCCACTCTTTATGCCGTGCAGAGCAAGCTTCATGGAATGAGAACCAAGAGCGGGGCCCCCTGCCCTCGGGCGTCTGCACCCCCCCCCCGCCCCTTGTAAGACTCGGGGTTCCTCAAGGACCAACTCGGGATTCTTCAAAATGTGTTTAAGCATTTAAATTGTCTTACTAAATGATTTCCATTAAAGTCACTTCTCAAAAGAGCTTAATTTTAAAAAGACTTGTTGCATTCCTAGAAGTGGTTATAACAACCTTTAGTTCTGTAAAGAAAGTCAATGGAAAAGTTTAGGGGAAATCATTCCCAGCCGAGGCATCCTTAAAAATGGAAGCATAGACCCCATAAAATGAAGTTCAGTGGTGCACACTAGTCCATTGCCCCAGTAATCGTCCTAACCAAATTGGAGCTCTTTTCTTATAATTTGCCTCTTCCTCCTGAAACAAAAGTGTGACGTTAACAAATATTAATTGTTAATATGATTTGTATAATACTAATACAAATATTAATTGTGTACCATAGGCTGAGTTTTTCTTTTTTTTCTCTTGAATTTGGAGTTGTACCTGTATGTGATGGAAATTTTCACGAGAAAAAAAGTTGTGTTTAAAATATAATATCTTAAAAACCATTTCTAATATCGAAGCAATAGCATTCCAACACACAGATATTTTAAGTATGAAGCATTTCAACAGTCTTTGGGTTAAAATGCTTGTGTAGACTGGTCCAAGGCCCCTAAAAAATGTGGCCTCAAATTGAGGACCTAAACATATGTTTACACCGTTATTTCTTTAAAAAAAAATTTTTTTGTAATTGGGGTATAGTTGCTTTACAATGTTGTGTTAGTTTCTACTGTACAGCAAAGTGGAGTTCCCTGTGCTATACAGCAGGTTCTTATTATCAGTTATCTATTTTATACATATTAGTGTATATATGTCAATCATTATTTCTTTTTTTAACTGAAGTACAGTTGATTTACAATGTTGTGTTAATTTCTGCTATACAGCAAAGTGATTCAGTTATACACACATATATATTCTTTTTTATCTTTTTTCCCATTACGGTGTATCACAGGGTATTGAATATAGTTCCCTGTGCTCTACAGTAGGACCTTACTGTTTATCCATTCTATATGTAATAGTTTGCATCTGCTAATCCCAAACCCCCCCTCCACCCCTCTCCCACCCTCCTCCCCCCCTGGGCAGCCGCAAGTCTGTTCTCCATGTCTGTGAGTCTGTTTCCGTTTCATAGATAGGTTCATTTGTTTCCACCATTATTCCCAATAAGCAAGTTACACATGAACTTTTGGGAAACATTCATGAGGTGGACCTGTCACTTTGAAGACAGAGTTGCAGGAAGATTGCAGGGAGATGATAGTGGATTTCAAAGTGCTTGGGCTACAGTCCTTGCATCTTTTCGTTGTTGTGGTTCTTTTATTTTTAATTAGGGTCCCTGCAGGGTGCGAAGCAGGGATTCACGTGTTTTTTCAGTTCTCTTCTGCCTGGAATGTCCCCATCTGTCTTCAGAAGAAATGCTTGAAGGAGACTGGAGGAATTATCAGCTAGGCTAAATTATTCATGGGAATATTAAGAAGGAAAAGGTATTTTCCTACCAAAAAAAAAAAAATGTAGACCTCCCACTTTAAGTGACAGTCAGAATTAGGTTAAAAATAGAGCATCTCTGGGAAAGACCACAGAATTTTAATTAGCTCCTCTCTCTGAGCAGTTCTGACGTGTCAGCAGGTTGGTCCCAGGGGGAGGCCAGGACTTCTGTGCTGCACACATGGTTTTCCAGTAGGTTTAAGTAAAAATAGGAACCGGTGTGCAGGCTAATAAGCCAACTGGCTGCGGATCCCACCTCGGGAGCAGCGCACGGGGCGATGGAAGGGCCCCTCGTCCACTCCGCGTTTCCGACAGCTCTTGTTCTCCCTCCTGACTCACCCCTTCCACAAGCAGTAACCCCCCATTCTATTGCAGTCCTTTCGCGTAACGTATTCCGTTGGAGGATGTTTTAATTTCCCTGAAATCTTACAGATGAAATTGCCCATCCTTGCCTTTTTTCCACTTCTAATCGCTCTGACCCACTTTATGTTGAAATGTGGCCAATTTGACAGAAATGAAAGCTCCTTTTAAAGCAGTGCTTCTGAGTCATCTGAATCTTTTTTGGGTCAGAGACCCCTTCGAGAATCTGATGAAAGCTGTGGGTTCTTCCCCTGGAAAAATGCATATTTTACACCCACATACCCATACACTCTTACAAAACTACAGAACATTCACAGCTACCCCCAGACACATCTGTGCCTCCCAGGCCGAAGATTACACGGCTCTGGTTGGACGTGAGGGGCAGGGGCCCTGGGGGAGCCTGACTTGCATCGCCAGCGCTGGGATTGTATGGCAGACGCATCACGGGAAGGGCCAGGGCAGAAAGCATATTCCCACGGTGTGGGTCTAGCAAGCACTTTGTCATAGAGAACCAAGGATTCAATTTTTGGTCAAAACCCCCTGTTTCCAGAAAATACCTTGTATCCAAACGGGAGGGGCGTTAAGTGGTTGCGACTTTTGACCCCAGGAGGCCTCCCGCCTCTGCCCTTCACCCTCGGTCACCTTGACCTTGCTGGAACCCCGGGAGGGCCATCCACCTGTTCTGAGTGATGGGCCTCTCAGGGTGTCCGTGACAACGCAGAGAGCTAGAAGCGTCTGGATGAGGCCAAGACAGCATCATAGGACTTGGCGTCGGAACAAATGTGAACAGCCCAGGGAGAGAGGTGCAGGGGGCTGCCCCGTCCTCAGCAGGAGGAAAGGGGGTCTCTCGTTTGAGCCCCACTCGAGGTCACTGGGAAACGGGGCGGGCGAGGGTTTCTGATCTCCTTCACATCACGTGACTAACCTTTCATGGTTAACGAACAGTCAGGAGTCGCCCAACGCTAGCAGACGTCCACCTGGGCTCACTTTCGGCCCCTCTGCCCCCGCAGCCTGTGACTTTGGGTGACCTGGTTCGCCTCCTGGGCCCCAGCCTCCTCTCCAGGGAGGTGCTGACGCGCGGGTTTCCTCTCGGAGCTGCTGTGAGCCAGGTGGTAAAGCCATGAGGTGCGCGCCGGGCCCCTCTCCGCTCTCACGGAGCCGTCGGCAGGCGCTGCAGAGGCCTGCCCACCACCACCGCCCCCCCGGCCCCGAGGACAGCCCTGCAGGCGCCATCGGGCCTGGCTCACTGATGCCAGAGATGATGGTGGGCGGAGACAGCCGCTTTCAGAGACGACCCGCGAGCCACCTGCCCGACCCTCGCCTCTCATCTCAGGACGGTTTAGGGCATTTCCTGTGAGCACTGCGTGCGCTTTCTCTGAAGCTGTGCTCTCATCAGGAGTTCACGGGGTGGGTGAACGACGGCCGCGCTCACCTGTGCGTGGGGTCCACACACCTGCTCCTGCCTGAGACTCGGGAGCAGCCCCTGCCCCTTCCTTGTAGGGCGATGGCTGCATCATTGGAAAGTCTCGGCCAAGTTTTATTTTTGCGCAGAGGATGGGGTGGGAGACAGAGGCCACTGGACTCTCCTAGATTTCCCCTCCCATCACTAGGACCCCTCAGCCGGAGGTCCACGGTGGCTTCTGCTGGGAGGAGCCCCGTAACTTAGTGATAAAACTGATAGCTGGGCGGCTGTTTCGCTTGTGAAAGGTCGGAGTGAGTTCCGTGGACTTCAGCAGTTGTATAGAGCCTGTGGAAGGATTCTTCCACGTGAGATATCCTGAGTACCAAACGACTCAGGAAAAGTTACTCTTTATGTATTACTGGTGGTAGTAATAACAAAATAATAAGTTATTTGCTGAGGCAGGAACTACACTAGACAGTTAACACACATTAACCCTTCCCCCCATGATACTGTGAGTTAAACATTTACCACCATTTAGCAGAAGTTCCCAGAACAACTGGGATGGAAGACCCAAACCCCAGAGTTTTGGAAATGGAACCAGTGACAGGCAGGGTCACCACCCCCTCTCGGGACCTTGGCCCGTGTGACCTCTCAGCCGCTGACCTTGAGACACCTGCATCACTGTGACGGGCGGGTCCTCACCTGGCCATTAGGATGCTGGTTGGGGTGACCCAAGGGGTGTGAGCTTAGGAGAGAGGACAGGATTCGGGATGAAGTAGCCGTTGGCACAGACTTGACTCATCCAGCCTTTTAAAAAGATAAAAGATGATGTAGGAGCCTTCAAGCTCTCTACAAAGGGAGAGCTTGGGGGACCCCACACCCCTCCCTCAGAGCACCAGCGGGCACCTTGTTTTGGTAGAAGATGTGTTTGGTCAGAGGGTGTTTTGCGAGATGCAGTCACCAGGCTTCTTTGGGAGGAAGCCCTGATCTAGATCACAGCTGGTTCAGCCTGAAGTCGCTTGAGCAGTTTAACTTGGGGTAAGTATGAGATGCATAGAAGTAGGAAGTCCACGAACTACGGAAGTGTGGGACATGGGATGCCGTCCGTGGCCTGGAGGGAGGGCCCAGCCTCGTGCTCCTCTGCTGCCCACCTGCACTCCCCCTTACTGACCCGCTGCTTCTGCCCACACCCGGCTCGCGACGCCCCCTCCCTCCATCCCAGGGAAGCCTGTGGTGTCCACTAGAGGATGCACTCGTAGGGGTCCCTGCACCTCTGTCCCGTGTCGTCATGGAGGGCTCAGCTCATTTCCTTAGGAACTGGGGTAGTGTCTGGGCTTAGGTGGCAGTGGACACAGGGCTAAGTGGAAACGTGCAGGTGGGTGTGCGGAATGAGGTGGTCAGGGTTGACCTCGGGAGGCGAAAAGGCCCTGAGGTGACCTCTGTCTGCTGCTGAGCAGGTGCCTGACACCTGACCATCAGGGTGCAGTTCTCTATTTTAAGCCACACAGGATCCTTGCCCTGAGGATGGTCATGCAGCAAGCTCCCAGAGTCACTTCCACCTCGTGGTGACGGAGTATATCTGATCCCCCTGAAGGGAAAGGGGACAGCGGGGACCCTGGTGGGTGGGGCAGCTGGGCACAGACCGGGCACAGAGCTCCAAAGGCAAATATGCCTACTTTCCATTTTTTGTTTGTTTGTTTGGAAGGGGATTTTTTATTGTGGTAAAAGACAGTAATGTAAAATTTACCATTTTAACTGTTTTTAAGTGTACGATTCATTAGCAGTAAGTTCGTTCATGTTGTTGTACTACTGTCCACCTCCAGAAGCTTTTCATCTTGCAAAACTGAAACTCTGCCCCACTAAATACCAAATCCCCCATCCCCTTCCTCCCAGCCCCTGGCAGCTGCCCCTCTGCTTTCTGTCTCTGTGGATTTGATGACTCCAGGGACCTCATTTGAGTGGAATCAGACAGGATTTGTCCTTCTGTGACTCTGGCATAATGTCCTCAGGGTTCCTCCATGTTGGAACATGTGTCAGAATCTCCTCTCTTCTGAAGATGGAGTAATATTCCATTGCATGTGTAGACCACATTGTGTTTATCCATTCGCCCATCAGTGGGAATTTGGATCATTTCCACCTTCTGGCTGTTGTGAATAATACTGCTGTGAACATGAGTATACAGGTAGCTTTTTGAGTCCCAGCTTTCAGTTATTTTGGGTCTACGTCCAGAAGTGGAGCTTCTGGGCCATATGGTAATTCCATGTTTAATTTTTTGAGGACCCTCCCTACTGTTTTCCACAGCGGCTGCACCATTTTACGTTCCCACAAGCAGTGCACAGGGTTCCTGTTTCTCCACATTCTTGCCATCCTAGTGAGTGTGATGTGGCATCTCACGGTCGTTTGTATCAACGTTTCCCTAACAGTTGGTGACGTTACGCATCTTTAACCTGCCTATTGGCTACCTCTACGTCGTCTTTGGTTTTCATTTTGTTTTAAACCTGCGCTCAGGATCCTTATTCAGGTGGACGTTTATGTGTATGGCCCTGAGAAGAACCGTTTGGTGATGAGGCCTCCGCAGGTGTGCCTTCCGGCTTGTCCCCAGGTCAGGTGGGTCTCAGTTGGCGCGTTCCTCACCTCCCGTTCTCGGCGCCCAGCCTTTTCTCAGTTGAGACAGTCAGTGATTCTGGAGGCAGCCTGTCTGGTCTCTGGCCCGTCTCTGCGGCACTGAATGAGTAGAGTTTCCCTCTTGGCAGTCATGTAATCCGCACTCCCTGCCCTCCCGCGGGCGCACAGGGGTGGGCGTGGGGAGGAGGGGCAGCAAACCCACTGTGGAGACGGGACAGGTGGTAGAGACCTGGCCAGGGGGACGGAGAGCAGAGGCCGCCCGGCACGCGTGGCCCAAGGGCAGCCAGGGCCTCCGGTGACTCGGCGCCGTCCCCCAGACAGACGCCTGCCTGTCTCCCGGGGCTCCTCCCTGCAGCACCTTCCGCGCAGAGCTGTGGCTCCTTCTGGCGGTGGTGCAACAGACCCCCCTGGGGACTTTGGATCCTGATGTCCAAGCTGGCCCTCGGCCTCTCCTGCGCACACCCTCTTTCCTTGGGGAGCTGCCTCCGCTGGACCCTCCTCTCAGCCCCTCCTCCCTGTCACCCACAAGGCGGGACAATCCTACTTACTCTGCTTTGTACCAAGTTCTCCCCAGGGCTCCCTCCCCCCGCCACCCCGCGTACACCCAGTTGCCTGATCTCATAGTCCCGTGCCTCCTTCGTCAGTCAGCCTGTCAGCCCCCTAAGGCCGACTTACCCATCCTGCATCTCCCCTGGCAGAGCACTTCTGCGTGGTCTCTACTGAACAAGCAGACGGGGTGCATTTATTGTGCACTGCTAGCCTTCTGTGTTCTGTGGTCCACCATTATTCAGGGTTTTCTCCAGGTCAGGAGCCGGACATGGGACTTTGAATAAGAACACAGTCCCTAATCTCAAGGAGCTTTTAACGTGGTAACCGGAAAGGTTGATTCTGAATTTTTATTTATGATTCATGTTGGGTTTTTTTTTTGCGGCACGCGGGCCTCTCACTGTTGTGGCCTCTCCCGTTGCGGAGCACGGGCTCCGGACGCGCAGGCTCAGCGGCCATGGCTCACGGGCCCAGCTGCTCCGCGGCACGTGGGATCTTCCCGGACCGGGGCACGAACCCGCGTCCCCTGCATCGGCAGGTGGACTCTCAACCACTGGGCCACCAGCGAAACCCCCAATTCACGTTTTTTGATATCTAGAAAGAGGTAAACAGCACAGCATATGGAGTTCAGTTTTTGAAGTGGTGAAGGCCCGTGACTGATGCCGAGAATAGGGGGCTGGGAACACACACCCACTCTGGGGGGGTCACCTCCTCATGCTGCTTGACCAGGGGAGTGGTCCCCGTGCTGTCACCGGGCCGCCTGCCTGCTTGACCTAAGAAAGCCGTCTGGATAATCATTAGCCCAGACTTTCCAAGGAGAGTCCTCCAGCTGGTTGTTTGCACTGGGGGTTTTGCCGTGCTTTTGACCTTTGCTTAAGGTAAGGAAGGGTTTGTTTGGCAAAAACAATGATAAATATTCCCCTGGGCTTTAAATGCCACTGGACTTTTGAGACTCAGGGAATGTGGTGTGGGCTCTGCACGAGGTGTGAGCGTTCCGTGCAGTGCCTGCCTCGCTTCTTGGTTTTTGTCCCGTTTTGGTTGTCTCCTCCAGGCTGTGTTGCTGGGCCGTCTGCTTGCAGACTGTGTGTGGTCCAGGCTGCGGTAGTCTCCGGGCTGGCCATGGTGGTGGGAATCTAGAAGCCTGTACTTCTGGTCCATCCCTCTGTCGATGAACCCACCTTTGAAGATGCCATTTCCCATCTCAGAAATGGGTGGAATACCCAACATCCTTATTTATAGGATTTACTGAGGGCTTATGAGGTCGCTCCTCTAAAAATGCTCTGAAGGGCCCAGGTGTAACCGTGCACCTTACTGCGGGTGGCTGTTGATATCACGGGCCCAGTTTCAACACCCAGCGGGCCAAGCCACCTGGTCCTCACTGCTGAGCAGAGGAGGATAGAGATAACACGGTTACAGCGCAGCTCCAGACTGGGGGAGAAATGTCCTACGCGGATGGGGTCCCTGCCAGCGGGTTTGGGTCTCAAATAACTGCGCTGAAGTGTGCCCAGTGGAGTGGAGACGCTGACGGAGGGCAGAGCGTGGCGGCTCCATTTAGGGTAGGCTGTATTTTCAGCAGCAGGTGAGGGAGTGAGAGGCTGCCAGGATCCCTCTTCCAAGGTTTCCCTTCCTGAGAAGCTGCTGGTGTCTCCAAGACAGGGCCATGACCCTTGACCTTCCTGCGGGTCGGCTAAAGCTGTGCTTTAGGACCCAGCTCCATCAGCTGCTGCGTTGCTCACCGTTTCCCTCTGGACGTTCCAGGAGCCCGAGGGCCAGCTCCCGAGGGCTGGCACGTGTGGGAGAGGCACTCAGAGGAGGGCGTGTGCTTCAATTTCTTTTATCCATGGTCACTGGGAAATATTCCTGACGTCACACAGGTGCGCACCCCCTTCCCAGACTCAGCAACAAAGCATCATCGTGCAAACTAGTATGTGTAGGATGGATGAGCAGCGGTGTCCTGCTGTCGAGCACAGGGCACTCTACGCAATGTCCTGGGTTAAACCCTAGTGGAAAAGAATATGAGAAGGAACGTATGTGCGTAACTGAGTCACTTTGCTCTACGGCACAGATTAACACAACACTGTGACTCAACTGCACTTCAGCTTTTTAAAAATAAATAAATTTTAAATACAGATGACTAACAAGGCCCTACTGTCGAGCACGGGGCACTCTATGCAATGTCCTGGGATAAGCCATAATGGAAACGCCAAAAAAAAACACTTTAAATAAGTGGAATCCTATGTATTTGTTCTTCTGAACTTCCTTTTTTCCTCTTTTAAAACTCAGCACTGTGTTTGGGAGGTCCCCCCGCATTGACAGGATGGAGGGAACGAACTGGAGCCATGTCGGCCTTGATGGCCGGGTTGCTGAGGATTGAACTTGGGCCTTGACTTAAGAAATAGCAGTTGGATGCAGTGGAGGAGCCACAAAATCCTGTGCTTCTGTTTCTTACGCATTGAAATGAAATTCTGGAAGGCACGGGAAGGCTGGACGGGGCAGCTAGCGACCGAGCCTGCAGCTTGGGAGCGGGGCTGATGGCGGGAGTGGGGTGCGAGGGCCCAGCTCAGACCCCATGCGTAATGTCACCGACGTGACCTCGCTCGGGCCTCTGCCTTCCCTCGGCCTGCGGCTCCTGCCCCGTTTCTTCCTGTTGTACACATGGTGAGAAGGAAAGATGGCCGTGTTGCCAAGAATAAGTCATGAAGAATCTATGAACAGGAAACTTGGCGTCCCCTTATTTTTATTTTAAGTTCACAGGCATCTTACCAGGCACAGGAGGTTCATCTCTTTCCTCTGAAACTCTTACTTCTGATTTTCAGTTTGAAGATGAGGACATTGATGGTATTAGGGCCTCTTTTCATCTTGTTTTATTTCCACAACGTAAAGGTGAAGAGATGCGAGTCAGGATTTGCGGGGGAGATCCCTTGCTTTTTTTTTTTGGTTTTTTTTTTGGCGGTACGCGGGCCTCTCACTGTTTTGGCCTCTCCCGTTGTGGAGCACAGGCTCCGGACGCACAGGCTCAGCGGCCATGGCTCACGGGCCCAGCGGCTCCGTGGCATGTGGGATCCTCCCGGACCGGGGCACGAACCCGTGTCCCCTGCATCGGCAGGCGGACTCTCAACCACTGCGCCCCCAGGGAAGCCCGGAGATCCCTTTTCTGATTGGTGAGGGCAGTAACGACGCAGAGGGGGTGGAGGACGGGCACCACAGACAAGGATGTGGACACTCCCATGTCCTGCAGGCAGAGGCGTTATTTTTTTTCTTGTTTTAAACTCAGTAATAGAAGAAGCCTCAGTATTTTTCCTGTTTCCTATTTAAAGGAAAGGGTGCAGCACAAAGGCATCCGAATGCATCATGCTTTTAGGGACAGAATCAGTGCTGTGACCTGTGACCCTCAGCTCATTGCTTTTCTATGATCCCATCTTACCTGTGGAGGCCATGACATTGAATTATGAGATTCCGCGACCACGGTGACTTGGCCCAGGGTGGCCCCTTCCCACTATAGATGTGGACTAGTGACTCGAGTGATTTGGTGGCACGTGCGACAGAAAGCTGGGCAACCCCTCCGACTCCTCCTTTCCCCCCGACACTCGTAATGGGGCATCTGCTGAAAAACACAGACCGAGTTTCCGTTCCTCCACCAACGAATGGTCCATCCATCACTTACTGAGTGCTTGCTGGATGCGGGGCTCTAAAAATGAGGGGACGGTGTATGGCCATCGAGGCTCAGGGTCTCGGGAACGACCGTGGCGTCTGGCCACACGCGGGACTCGCATGATAGAGACACAGAGCAAATACACTGGGGGTGCAGGACAGGCAAGCTCCCAGCCTGTCCGGAATTTTATTCCCTCCCCCGACCCGCCCTCCTGTGAAGGCAGGAGAAGGGGGTCTCTGAGGGCCTCACTTGGCAGCTTCCAGGCAAATGTGCGTCACTCATTGAATTTACCAGGGAGGGTCTTGGGGGCAGTGTCTTTGCCATCTGGTGCCCTGACTGCCGCCGGGGGAGGGTCCGGTCCATCGGCAGGCTGAGTGGTCCGTGTGTCTCTGGCCTGGAATTCTCCCTGAGCCTTTAACGCAGCTCTTCTTGGCCGCGCCAACTCTAAGGGAAAACTACCTGTGATCGTCATCGAAATCCCCACGAGCCAACCAAGTGTGCCAGGGAGGTTTACCTTGGCACTGGAAGGTGGCTTTGCTCCCTGTCACCCCAGACAACAGAGCAGCGCATCCAGTGAGCCTGCCCCAGGAATGGTGTGTTCCCCAGCGTCTCCCTCGAAAAAGCAAAGCAGCCAACCCGCAGGAGATCGGGAAAAATCCATGGCTGGGGCTTGGAGCCTCTGCATGTGTCACGTTCAGGGGTGAGCTGGGGTCCCAGGGAACGTCCGCCAGTGGAGGAGAGGGTCTGCTCTGCTGAGCAGGGCCTGGGGCTCCCTGAGCCAGGGCCCTTGGGAACCTTCACATTTGGGTGGCCGCAGCAGGGACAGAGAACCGTGTCAGAGCTTCAGTAAAGGGTAAAGAGGCACAGCCTTTCCCCCCGAACCCCGGGAAAGCAGCGCTTGACCAATTTGGTGATTTAGCGACAAAAATCCCAGTCGCTCTAGTCTTCTGTTTTCAGTTGAACCTTTTTGCTGTTGTTTAACTCTACGAGATCTTACAGAGGGCGTAAACCCCTAAGCAGAGCAGCGTGGTGTTTTCAAGCCCAGCACAGAGGGTCTCTTTCGGGTGTGATCCAGGCCCTGAGGCCGGATGACGAGAGATCTCAGGAGACGCCGGAGGTGGTTTAAACTGGTCCGCTCCGGGGGAGGGTGGAATTGGGAACTGGGAGAAGTGGAGGCAGAGACACCTCCTAATCGGGGCTGGGCGCGCTGGCAGACGGCGCTTCTCTTTCGCGTTCAGGCGCTGGAGGCCAGGTGAGGACCCCAGTTCTGTGCCTTGTGTAGCCTCTGTCGTCGAGTCTCCAGGAAGATGAAAGCGTGTTCTTTTCAACGGTAGCAGTTTCTCTGTAGATGAAGCAGAGCAGTGGCGAGACCTCACATCACCTGCCGTCTTCTGGGACCAGTCAGTATTTGTACAGTGATTATATTTACTTTCCGCCTTCGTTTTTAAGTAAAACGTTCCTCCCTGCCCCTCGGCCGCCAAGTTCCGTTGGAACAAAGCTAATGACCAGCGCTGGCTCTGTTGGCAGGAAGGTGGGGCGTCTCCCCGACGTCTGCCGCCCTCAGCCTGTCACAGGCCAGGCCCGAGTGCCCCCAGACTGCTGGCCAGGCTCAGGCTCAGCAGACCACCCCCCAGAAGCCTAGTTTTTGTAAGTACTTGTTCGCACACTAGTCGTTCTCAGAGCTTAGACCTCTGCAGTTTTCACGCGATGTGAGAATATGATGAAAGCACCCAGGGGATTCCCTTTTCCATGATTCAGGGGGGTCCCCGTAGAGGTTTCTTATGTAAAGGTGGAGAAATGAGAATGAGATGGAGGCAAAGATCAGAGCTTCTGGAAGTTAACTCCTCAGAGCAGCTTTTCTTTCCCTTTTGTTGTCAACCATGGTTACAGCTGAAGCACGGAGCTCTCTCACGCTGTGTGTGTGTGTGGTGTGTATGTGGTGTGTGTATATGTACATGCGTGTGGTCTGTGACTGGTGTGTATTTGTATTTTTGTGTGTGGTGTGCTGTGTGTATGTGGCATGTGTGTGTGTGTGTAGTATGCCAGTGCGTGTAGTATGTGTGAGCGTGGGCTGTGCGTGGTGTGTATCTGGTGTGTCGCGTGTGTGAGCGTGGGCTGTGTGTGGTGTGTGGTGAGTCGCGTGTGCGAGCGTGGGCTGTGTGTGGTGTGTGTGTGGTGAGTGGTGTGTGTGAGTGTGTGTGCTGTGTGTGTGGTGAGTCGCGTGTGTGAGTGTGGGCTGTGTGTGCTGTGTGCGAGTGAGGCTCCCACCCTCCCGTCCCCACCTGCCCTCTCCGTGGTCCCCCAGGACTGGCCGTGCCCTCTGCTCGGTCGCCCACCTGCCAGCAGCCCTGCCCGGCGCGGGGGAGGCCTGGGATGCCTTTGTTGTGGCTCAGTTTCAGAGTTGGGTGCTGCCAGCCCGGCCTGGGGTGCCACAGCCCTGAGCGCCCCCCCCCCCCCGCCCTCTCGCGGGCCACGGCCACAGGGAGCCGCGCGGCGCGGGGGCCCCGCCGTGCGCAGGTGCCCGCCGGCCTCGGCACCTTGGACCCGCGTGGTGGCACGCGTGGCTGATGAGCATCCTCGAGCCTCGGTCTCCGGCTCACTTTGCACGGAAGCACCGAGTCCCCTTGGCCACCGGTTTGGTTCCAAATGGCAGCAGCGTGGCCTCCCCAAAGCCAGCTGCTGTGGGCAGCAGCGGGGGGACGAGAGGGGCTGCCGAGCCTTCAAAGTGGCCAATGGCACGTTCCTAGGCCAAGGCCAGGAGGGGCACAGGGGAGAGGCTTCTGGAGCTTCTGGGGTGCGGGGATGGGGGCAGGAGTGGGAGCCACAAAGGGACCCTTTGTTCGGCTGAAGTGACTCCCCGCCGCCTCTGACTGTGCAGACGTGGCCGAGTGCCCCTCGCGGCCACATCCTCAGACAAAGCCCAGGGTCGTAGCTCAGCAGCCCCCCAAGCCCTCCCACCCCCACGCCGTCAGCCAGGATCAGTCCCCTCTTCCTCTTACTTTTCCTTCTCCCTCCTTTGTGCACCCCGAGCGGCTAAATCCAAGTCCTCGGACGATGCTGGACAAAGGCCTGCAGGCTGCAGGGCTGGCGGGAGCTTTCTTTCCTCTCCAGTGTGGGCCTCACAGAAGCTGGGCCCCCCCGCACTCACTCTTTCCTGCGATTCTATACACATGGCGTCAGCCTTGGCCACGTCTTTGTTGGCAGCCGTTCCAAGGGAACTTTCTATCCACAGTGGTTTCTTGAATGTTAAGAGAAATTTGTTCCAGCCTGGTGTATCCTCTTGTGGAGGAAATGCAGGCTCGTGATTTAAGTTCCAAAAGGGATGGTTTTTAAAACCATCCTTCTCTCCCACCACAAATTAAACACCTCAATAAGAGAAGAGCATTAAAAATTAAAATGCTCTTGGACGACTAGCTCACTGCCCTCGGAGTACGTGGTGACGGGCCCTCCAACGACACCCAGAGAAACTCCACTGCTGCCTCTCTGAGGTGACAGTAGCTCAGCCTTCTTAAGGACTCTGTTCTCGTGATAAAAATCGCTGCGCTCTTCAAGCGATATTACTGACCATTCTGCTACAAACAGAAGTAAAGGTAAAATACCCTGTGACCCTGGCAACACACTTGGCACCTCGATCTCATGGTCCAGTCTGCACCTGTCAAAGCTTCAGAGCACAAGCCAGCAAACTTCTTCTGTAAAGGGTCAGAAACCCAGTCTTCGGGGTCCTGCGGGCCATCAGTCTGTGCTCTAGTGTGAGAGCAGCCGGGCAGGCTGGGAGCGAGCAAACATGGCTGTGTTCCAGCGCAGCGTTGTCGGCAGACTCTCAGATTCAGTTCACATACATTCCACACGAGACATATCCTTCTTCCTTTGGTTGTTTTGAACCCTTTGAAAATGTAAAAACCGTTTGTAGTTCACAGGCTAAATGCAAACAGGTGGCAGGTTGTACAAAACCAGGCAGCGGGCAGGGTGCGGCCCGGGGTCACAGTTCTCGGAGGCCCTTGTGCACTTGTTTCTAAAGCGATCTGAACCCTACCCTAAAGCAGCGTTTGGAAAACTGCAGTTCATAACGCGTTAGGGGGGTTACCAAGTCCATTGGGCGGATCCTTCCCAGCATTTCAAAAGGAAAAGAGTAGGATTTAGTGCAACACACATAATAAGGGTTAAGTACTGTGTCGTAAACCTTCTTTTGTGTGTGTGTGTGTGTGTGTGTGTGTGTGTTTGTACAGGGTCACGATGCTGCCGAGTACTTGGACAGAATTTTATATCAACCGTGGCCCTCCCCATTCCCCGGACTTTTGCGTACCCCAAGGGACACAAAACCTCGGAATCAGTGGAGTGCTGATGTCGGGGGACGGAGGGGAGTGTGGTCCCCCTCCTTCCTGTACCCCAGGAATCAGGATGCTCAGCATACATCTCTCTCCTAGGTCTGTAGCCTAAGAGACAGAAGCAACAAGCAATATCCATCCTTAAGGTAATAGGTTGTTTGGGGTGCTGACTGCTAAACATGAACTTCCTGCTTTCGTGTTTTGCGTATTTCAGTAATCCGGCTTCATCTCTCCTCTCTTCTGTCTCCCCAGACTGAGTGGTATTTAAAGCATTGGTCGGGTATTCAGTATTCTTCGCCGAACAGAAACACAATCCTGCATGGGAAGAGGGTTGATACATTTTAATCTGATAAAAACAAGTCATGCCAACCATGGCCGTTTGCCAGGCCGTGAGGCGGCGGAGGTGGAGAAAGGAAGGAATATTGGGCGCTCTAATAATTCAGGGCCCACAGGGGATGCCCTGTGGGTGATCCACAGCCTGGAGAAGGTTCCAGAAACTCCAGGGCCGCGGGGCTGCCCTGGGCCTCTGGCTTTGCCCGTTGGTGGCCAGTTGGGCTGAAAAGTCTTCGGGAGGTGTTGATAGTGGTGGGCGGGGGAGAGACAGACCCTTAGGTTCCTGCCCTGGACCAGTTCTAGAAACTGGGGTGGGGAGGGGAAGGTGGGGATGGAAGACGCTGGGGTTCCCATGGAACAGCCCCGTGCTTCCTTGTGGTTGAAGGCCGGCTCCCTGGAGGGCCGGGGATCTCCCAGCTCTGCGGCCGTAGGGTGCCCCTGGCCCTGTGAGTGGGCTGCTCCCACGCTGAGCTGTCAGAGGAAAGGCTCACCGTCACGTTCCCTTGTTCTCCTGCTCAGATGGTGCTTTGTGGCTTCCTTGTTTACCCAGAGGGAGAAACGTTTACTCTTCTGAAGAGATAATGAAAGATTAGCTTCTCTTTCCAGGGTGGTGATGAGGGCTGAGGGGACTTGGTCCCTTCCCGCCTGGAACAGAGGGTCTGAATTTCGCAAACACCCTCTGTCTGGCCTCAAGGGGCAGCTCCAGGAGGTCAGCCAGGGGTTGTCCCCTCACGGCTGTAAGGTCCAGTGAGTCTGTGCAGGTGGAAGGTCTGAACCGTTTTCTCCCTGGATAGTCTCCCAGTGGGTCTGAGGGGGTGACCATGGCCGTTCTGAGGGGCTGACCTCAGGTGTGGGGAGCAGGACAGGGCACCACGCCCAGCTCGGTGTCCAGAACGGGGTGGACGCCCAGTGGCGATGGCTGAGTTGCTCTGGGCAGGACGGCAGGACGAGTCATGCCGTCACCAGGGCCTGTGTCCCACATGCGCACGCGGAGACGCACAGGCAGGGCCAGGAACCAGGCAGTGGCCTCGCTAAGTCAAGAACCCAGAGAGAGAGGAAGATGTGAATTGCAGGCTGCAGTGGTCACTTCAAGCAGGGGCCACAGACCAGCCGAAGCGCGTCCCTGCCTGTGGGAGAAGTTGGGGAATAGAACCTCTGCCCCGGGGAGGGTGGCAGGTGGGCTTTGGTTCGGGGCCAGGGCCCCGCAAGCTGCGGGGGGGGGGGGGTTGTACTAGGCAGTGGTCAGAAGCCAGCTCATGCCCTGCCCTGCCCACTTCCCTGCTCCCATGGCACAGAGAACCTGTCACGTGCAGGCCCTAAGGAGGGAACACGGTATTAAAGACGACAGAGGTATGGGCTCCTTCCCCCTGGAGCCTCAGGTCCAGGCACATATCGTACAGACGATCAGATTTGTGTGTCCCCACTTGAGACAGTGCTGTGAAGGGGGCAGCAGGTGACATGAGAGAGCCGGGAGCCTTGATGTACACGAGGGAGCAGAGAGAGCGCGGCCTGAGGACACGTCACGCATGCGGGACCGGGAGGCTTAGCCAGGGAAGGACAGGAGAGCGGCCAGGCAGAGGCACCGGGCTGGGGAGGGCTGGCCTGTCAGGGGTGGACAGAAGGACTGGTGGCCGCGGCCTGAGCGGGGCAGGACAGGCCCCGCAGGCCCTCCTGGGCCATCTCCTGGGTAAAGCAGGAGCCCCTGGTGGAGATGAGAGGAAGAATGAGATCATCCCAGACTTGGTCCTAAAGAGGCGACTTTGGCTGAAGTGCAGCTGGGAAACTGGGAGGTGGGGAGGTCCCGAGGAGGCCCCTGTGGCTGCCCAGGCGGAGAGGGGGAAGGGACGGACTGGGGGTAGGGAGAGGTGGAGAGACGGTGGCCAGGCTGGGAGAGTGAGGATGGTGTCGAGAAGAATCACCAGGTTCCCATCCTGAGCCTGAGTGAGAGCAGATTCCACTGGTGAGAAAGAGACGCTGGGAGAGAAGCAGCTTAGGAGATGCAGAGGCCGGAGACCCGAGGCGCCTAGGGGTTCCTGCAGGGCTGGGCCCTGCCTCTATGGGAGGGGAGCCCGGGGCAGCTCAGCCCTTAGGGGGACAGCACCCAGATCCGTCAGTCCACCGGGGTCATCCAGGGCTGCTCTGGGTCAGGGACACGAGGAGTGTGAGAAGGGACCGGGCCCTCGAGACCATTCATGTCCCTTTGCGGGGGGCAGTGTAACTGCACAAAGTGGGAAGCGACTAGAGAGTGGACAGGTACATGAATTAATGGGGTCAGACCTCATGCAGCCTCAAAACCTCTCATTTGGGGGACTGTTTAACGACTTGAGGTAATGTCTACAGTGTCCTACAAAACGAGGAAAGCAAGCAGATAGCCAATTTCGTTAAGTTAATTCTCTAAAAGATTGGGAGGAAATACATTGGAATCTGAACGCCGGGCATTTGGATTATCGGTGATTCACTTAATGTATACTTTTCTGTGTCTTCAGAATTTCCCCCAGTGTCTGTGTCTTTAAGGTTGAAGGTTAAGATGTGCTAGTTCCCCCCCAGGTCCCGGGACTCCAGGCTGGATCGTGGAAGCCGGGCTACGTTCGTCCTGGGCGTCAGCAAGGGCAGAATATTTCCAGTGGGAGGGTTGGGGGAAGCAGGGGATGCTCTTGTGAGCCGTGTGGTGGGAGATTTGGAGAGCGTGATGGAGGGGGCCCTGCCTGAGCCTGAGCAGGAGGGATGGAAGAGGGTAGGACAGGACAGTCGGATCTCAGAGGGTCTGCAGGAAGGAAGCTTCCCGGACCCACAGACTGAGTTCAGGTAGGGGGACCCGCAGCCGGGGGCTGGGGTCGAGGGATGCGTAATTAACAGACGTAAGAAGTCAGGGGCACGGCTAACTTTGGGGTGGGGAGGCCCGTGATGAGTTTAGCCCCAGATGAACCGTAGTGGGTTTTAGATGCGGCAGAAACTGGCCGGCAGGGAAGCAGAGGTGGGACTTAGCTCGGAGGGCAGTGCTGGCGGGTCAGGTGGCATCCTTCACGCACAGGAGGGGAGCTGTGTCCTGTAACGCAGGGGAGCCTGTCTCTGGCTCTGAGCAGCTAGAGCAGGAGAAAGTTTCAGTGGTTCCATGCTGAACAGCCCGTGAATTGTAAGTGGAACATTTTCAATGCTGAAGGAGAAGCCAGCTTCATTACCCAACTCCTGGGGGCAGAACGGTTTGCACACAACAGTAGAAACATACTCTGCGTTCAGCTGCTCTGACCTGGGAGCTCGCACCTCACCCCGGGATACTCACAAGTCCCGCGTCTTGTCCTGCAAAAGGCACCGTGTTTGTAGGACAGTAGGCTATGTGTACTTCCCTTATAACTTAAAAGTGGGTCCTTCCCCTCTGAGAACTGTTTTCTTTGGCTGAATGAAGGCGGGCTGTACGAAGAAACACATGTCTTGGCATTCGAAACTCCCTAGCCACTGAACACCTCTGTGTGCTAATTCCCCCAGCGTCGGAGCCTGGAGTCCACTGGACTCGAGGACATAACCGAAGTGATGCTAAGTGAAAGTGTGCACAGCATCCCGGTGCAGCCGGATGTCTTGCGCGTTGGGACACATGCGCATATATTTATTGCAGGCTGAGCAGTGGACCTTTTGTGAAACACTGGATGATAAACAGCTGTTTTCTTTGTATAAAGGAAGCTTGCTCGGTGTGGGGTTTGCTCATTTCCTAATATTAAGGTTTACTGAATGACTTACCCAGGGCGGTGGCTACTTCTTTCTGCCTAGCTCCCGAACTGCCAAGAGCACAGCGTTCCTGTGCGTTTACGTCTCGGTTTCAAGGCGTCAGCAGGGGAGGGTTTTAAGAAGCTTGTCTCTGCAGTTACAGGGGCAGAAAGGGGATATTGAAGGGTTTCGTTGGAGGCATTTGTGCCTGAGGATCACGAATTTTAACATGCTTGAAGTTTGAAATTGGTTCTTTCAAGACATGCTCTCCACTTCTACCTCCAGGAAAAGGATCTTTATGCATCTGTCTGTACATTCAAATCAGTTCCCTTTAGCCTTCAGCGGATCTCCAGACATCCTGGAGTTGCTCTCAGCTGTCCCAGAAGCTTAGAACCCGTGCCGCCTGGTCCAGAGCCAGGGTCCTCACCGCGTGGTTGCCGGACACCGACGTGGGGCTCCTTTTTAACTTTCAGTAGAGCATTCACTGGGCTCGTTGAAGGGGCCCGCTGGGGCTTCCACTGTGTCTGTTGTGTTTTCTTATCTTCACTCAAAAAGAAGTGGGGAAATACGGTAAATGTAAAGATTTGACCAAGCCAAGTGTTTGGGCACACAAGTGTTTTCTAGTATTTCTTATACTTCTCCAATATACTTGAAATATTTCACAATTTAAAAATAATCTTTTAAGTTCAGTTGCCCCCTCCTTCCTCCTTACATATTCTTGAGAATGTTGGCAAAGTGTCTTTATTTCGACACTTTGACATCAGATTCTAGATCTGTGCTGTCCAGTAGAACACGTGAAATGTGGCTAGCCTAGCTCAACAACCGAATTTTTTATTTTATTTAACTTTAATTAAGTTTAAATTTAAGAAGCCTTAGGTGGTTACCGTTTTGATCAGGTACAATTCTGGAAGAAAAAGCTGTAGAAACCAGAATATTCCTCGAATGCTGTCAGAGACTGGGCTGAACACTCCAATTTGTGTTCCCATTCCTTAGCAAAAAGCTTCTTTAAAGTTAATGGATCCAGCATAAAATTTAGTGAAGAAAATAATACCCTGAATATTTATAGAATGTAGTTTTCTTCTTCTGCCATCTCGTCCCCTCCACCTGTCCTTTTCCAAATAAGATGTTTTTCTTCCTTCTTGCGTGGGAGAGCTGCTCGCTGGTCGGCACGAGTGTTTGACAATGATGAGCTCTTTGCTGGGCCTGACTCCACGCGGGTCCCCGAGGTCATCCATCAGTGTCGTGATGTTTGGAAGCAGATGGACAATTCAGGAGCAAGCTATGGGCCCTTAGACATTTGGCTGGTTGCTGAGTGTTTCATTATGTCTCAGCAGACACGGGAGTGGGCCCTCGTTGATAAGCTTAGCCGGTCTGGTTAGCGGTCTTGGTGATAAATTGAGTGAGTCTTACTGAAAAGAGGTGAACAATAGGAAGACAGCGTCTCAATGTGTGCGTGTTTGGAGGGCAGGGCTGTCTGCTTTGTTCTTAAAGGATACACCTGATGTTTAGAATCCAGAAAGTCTGGATTCAAGGTCCAGGTACTGTAAACCACGTGACCCGAGACCTGCTTGGTCACCAGCCTCTTGGGGCCACCTTGTAAAATGGGAACAGGACAAGAATGTGGTGAGGAATAAAGGCCGTGACGCAGGTGACTGTGTTTCCTAGGGAAAGGGTCCAGAATGTGCCACGTGGCATAAGGAGCCCTTTGGGCTGAAGACGTTTGAGAGTTGACAGAAGCAGGAAGAGGCTTTCTCTGCACTCCTCTTACTGCCTAAAAGCTGATCTTCTGAAAGAATTCAACTCCCATGCATCCCCTTTTATGGAAAGCTTCCTATCCCGGGGGCGGGGGGGCGCAGGTAGTGACTCCTGTCACCAGAGATGAGAAATTGCATAAACAGACTTTACTAAAGCAAACCTTACTTTCCAATAGTTTCTTTCATCTACGTAGTTGGCATTCATTTCTCACTATTTATTGCCCCTTGAAATCCTAACTCCTTCCTCATGCTGAGGTGGTGTATAAGCCCCAAATTCTAACTGCTTCTCTGAGCCACTTTCTTTGTGAGCCCCCCGCGTCCATACTTCCACAGTCAGCAGTGAACTTTGTCTTTTCTCTTGCCAATCTGCCTGTTGTCAGTTTAATTCACGGGCCCCCAGGAAGCGCACCCAAAAGGGTAGGGAAAAGGTTTCCCCGCCCCTGCAGCACTAACAGGTGAAGGTGTTATTTGTCTGATGGTAGTTTGAGACCGATGAAGAACCGCAGCAGTTTTGCTGGAGCTTGATGACAGAGGTGCATCAGCATCTCCTGGACGCCCTGCTAAACTCTGGCTTCTACCAAGGAAGCGTCTGATTCTGTAGGTTTGGACAAGGGATCCCAGGGGAGGGTGATGCAGAGGGTTAAGGGAACCGCACTCTGCGGAGCACTGCTTTTGGGAACCTCCGCGTTTAGAAGGACCACAGGCGTGGGGATGACCCAGCATGCCTCGTTCATAGTTTCTGGGACTCTACTTCCTTCTGCATTTCAGTTTTAGTAGTCGGTTGCCTAAATGAATTGAGATGTTCTTTTCAGTTTTGCTTTATCTCGATGCATGAGCTATACAGCGACTCTCTGGAGGAGTTGAGCTATGTTAAGGAGATTCATATCCTTAAAATATCACGCTGTGATGGGTTTAATTTGAAATTCAGGGTCCCATCTTAAAATGCTGATTGAACGTAAGTTTTCACACAGACATACCCAGCATTTAAACCCATATTATTTACCTGGAGGAATAAAATGCTCGGTCAGGTGTTACAAAACCTGGGTTACCTTCTTAACTCTCTTGGGCAGGTTGCTTCCTCTGTCCATGAATCAAAATACATTTAATCACTTGGACCCTAGAATTTGTTCAGGAAATGAGAGAAGTACGTGGAGATTTAAGTTATATAATTTTTTTAATCTATTAACTTTTCTTTGAAGGAACTTACATTATTTATTCTGTGTAAAGCCCATCACTCGAATTTTGATTTTTCCCAAACCAGGAATGGAGTCAGTCCTCACTAGTGATTAATTCCAAGCACAGCCCCACCCTGGCAGGAAAGCTTTGGTCGTGATAGATGATAAGTGAATAGTTCATTTGTTTTCTGCCCCTTTGCCTCTGTATCTTCTGTCAGCTTTGTCAAAGGTGGTGGCCCAGCATGACTCAGAGGTGCTGGCTAAACATGTACCCCAGACTCTGGGGTTGTTTTGTGTGACAGCATTTACATTTGATTGTCACCTGATACCACAGCAGTGACCGCCTGTGACTGCAGCTTCACATCCAAAGTGGGGTGACTTCTGTGCTTTTATGTTCTGGGCCAAAGAAAGCGGGAGAGGGAGAGAGCAAACAAAACAAAACCCCCTTGGAAGTTTCCTGGAGGTCTGACAGTCATTATACTAACAGTGAGCTAGCTTCAGGTGTGTCCTCGAAGCTTGGCCTTGAAACAGACTCTTACACCACATAAAAAGTAGGCTTTGGGAATCAAACCTTTTAAACAAACAAAAAAAATTACAATTCAGTGGCGGAACTTTTCCAAACTTTAAATCCCTTGTAGCTGACACGCCCCCTCTCAACTTGAGAGGAGGGATGCTTTCTGGGCAACTCTTCCCACGGCAGCTCACAAGGGCCCCCGGGACAGGTCGGGCTCTAGAGAGCCTCGACCTGAGGGTCCTGCTCTTTATAAAGCGCTGTCTGTCCTGAACACGCCTCCTTCAGAACCAAGAACTAGAGGGAGCCGTACAGTCCCTGACTTCACAGCAGGCCGTTTTGAACGGTATGAAACGGTCGGAGGTGTGGGTGTGATGCAAACGTCTGCGTTCACGGGGGGCATGAAAGGTGGGGTCCCGGCCGTTCACCGTTACCCTTAAAGAAGGAACATAGTGTGAAGACACTGCTTTGCTTTTCTCTTTTTTTTTTGTGGACTTTCAACCACTGCGCCACCAGGGAAGCCCAACACTGCTCTTTTAAATAGAATTACTTAGAACCTATAGTGCCTCCAGGGCCGCTTTTCCAAATGCTAAGTGTGGCCCTTCCAAATGGAGCCCATCAAAACCCACAGACAAATCTCTTGGGACCTCTCCCATCCTCGCATTCCAGGGCTGTCCTTTCCCCGTGGCCCATCCATTTCCACGAGGCCTGTGCTCTGTTGCTTGCACATTTGCTGCGACAATTGTCTTCTCCCTTTTCACGTGGGGCCTGGAAAATCTTTGCTCGCCTTTACACAACGGATCATGTAGAAAGGCCCTTCCTCTGTTTACTGTGGTTAGCATTCCCGGCACTTTGGAGGTTGCCATTCTCATGCAAAAAGTCCCCAACTTTCACAAGAGTTATAACCTTCTACAAAAGTTCATTTGTTTCGTGGTTACCCGGAACTAAAGGGGCGTTTTGCGAGAGCCTCTGCTGTGGCCATGAGCGTCTCCCGCAGCCCCGGGGCCGTTGGACCGAGTCCCTGAGCTGTTACTCGGATGTGCTGTGTCAGGCGCTGGGGCAAACGAGCCCGGCAGCTCACCTCCTGTCACCCGTCCTTCCGGCGGGGACCTGTCACCCTCTCCCGTGACAGCATGAGTGTGTTAAGTACTCAGCTCAAGACCATGAGGCAGGTACTTGGAAAATGGAAAAGTCCAGCCCATTTCAGCGCTTCTGCTCTTCCCGTTGCCGCCTCTGGGCTACCTATCTTGAATGATGCTGTTTCCGTGGGAAAGGAGCGGCCGGCAGGTGGATTCTTGCGGATGCAGTCCTTTTTAATTTTGTACAACTGCAGAGGGAGGCTGGCCTCGGGGAAGATATTCCTCAAGGTCATGAGCTGGAAAGCTGAGACTTCGCCCCTGGAGGGACGGGGCCAGGGCTTGGGAACCCGGCTGCACCTGGCGAGTGATGGTCAGTGTCTGTCCCTACCAAAGCCTGTGAGCATGGTGCCAGGTTATCACATTGAGGGGGAGGCAGGGGGAGGGGAGGGCTGGGGAAGGAATGCCGGGTTCATTTTTATCAAAATTAGGGCAATTTTTTTTTTTTTTTTTTTTGCGGTACTCGGGCCTCTCACTGTTGTGGCCTCTCCCGTTGCAGAGCACAGGCTCCGGACGCGCAGGCTCAGCGGCCACGGCTCACGGGCCCAGCCGCTCCGCGGCATGTGGGATCTTCCCGGACCGGGGCACGAACCCGCGTCCCCTGCATTGGCAGGGGGACTCTCAACCACTGCGCCACCAGCATCGGCAGGCGGACTCTCAACCACTGCGCCACCAGGGGAGCCCCTTAGTGCAGGATTTTTTGAGCATCTGCTGGGTGCTGGACGCAGTGCTGGACGTCGAAGAGACGGGTAGGAGCAGGCTTGGTTGCTGCCAGTGGCCTCTGCGACCTTCCTCTCCCCGTGAACGAAGCCAGCAGGCCGGCAGCGCGTGGCGGACCCTGGCCCCCGCCGGGTTCCGTGCGACCCAGACAGAGATTTTCTTCTAATTGAATTTGAAGGGCTTTAAACAGAGCCAGCGAGCCGTGATTCGCTGCAGGTCCACCCCTCATCCCAGGCCAGTTTGGCACGTTTCTTACCTGCCTGGCATTGGACTCTGCCAGCCCCGGTGGGTGTTCCCTGAGTTTCCTCTCATCTGAATTAGGCTGAGAGTCGAACTTCTTTGCAACTCCCGGTCTTTTAAGCCTCTGCCTGCCTTGCCCTGGGGGCACTGGAAGAGCTATTTTCCTCAGCGGGAAAGAAAGTCACACATATGGTGATGGGGAAAAAAGCAAGCACGGGGTCTCCCCAAGGCCTGCAGGCCAACAGACGTTCTAAGCTGCAGTGCGGCCTTGAGCCGCGTTCGCTTTAATACGCGGATGCTGCGAAGGGGACGTTAATATGGGATCTCAGGGCTAAGATGTGTAGGACTCTCCCCACGGTGTTCCCAGCGCTGGGCTTCGGAGCGTGGTCCCTGAACAAGCAGCACCTCCGTCACCTGGGAACTTGTTAGCAGCACAGGTTCTGGAACCCTGACCCAGACCCCCCCGAATCAGCATCTCGAGGCTGGGGCCCAGGAATGTGTATTCTGTTATCTTTAAAATTTAATGATAAAATAGTGCTACCTCCTAGGGTTATTAGAAGGATTGAATGATGTGATATTTGTCAGGTCCGCTGTAGGGCTTGTTAACACGGGGTGCCGGATGCAGCCCCAGGTACAGATGCAGCAGGTCTGGAGCAGGGCCCTAGAATTTGTGTTTTCAGCACGGTCCCAGGTGCCACTGCTGCTGGTTTGGGACCACACTCGAGAAACTTGAGAACCACGGTCCAGAGACACTGTCCCCTGTGTGGTGAGTCATCAGGAAGAACTTGGGGAGATGAGACAGGGTAGGGATGGCTGTTTTGTGTGGCGTGGTCGGGCAGAGCTTCCCTGATCCGGTGACACGTGGGCGGAGGGAGCGTGGGACATTCTGGGGAGGGTGTTCCAGGCACAGGGACAGGCAGCAGGTGCAGCAAGGAGGCCAGTGGGTGACGGGCAGGGGAAGTGGCAGATGAGGTCGGAGGGGGAAGGGGCTGGAGAACGTGTCAGGCCTCAAGTCACTGTGAAGGCCTGCTTTTGCTCTGAGCACAGTGGGAGCTCTCAGAGGTGACGTGACCTGTGAAATTACCCATCGCC
Source organism: Delphinapterus leucas (assembly GCF_059928025.1). NCBI lineage: Eukaryota > Metazoa > Chordata > Mammalia > Artiodactyla > Monodontidae > Delphinapterus > Delphinapterus leucas. The sequence continues at coordinate 2,251,666 of NC_143138.1, read as the reverse complement.
TGGTGTGACTGTGGTTCCGTAGTGCTGCCTCTTCTGAATGGCCCTCCCTGGTGAATAAGAGTTCTTCGGTACAAGTATAACTCAAGGCGAAAAACAACGCGCAATGAACGACGGAATTAGAAAATCTTGCACCCCTGATGAAATCACTGATGTGGGCCTTGCCGGTCGGGGGATGTTGAAGCCAGGAGGAAGGCGTTGGTGAGCGGCTCCAGATGGGAGGCTGAGACACCACTACGTGAGTCTGTTGGTCAAGCTCAGCATCTTCCAAAGTAGTTGCCCCTCCTGGGGGGCTGCAGCAGGAAGCGCGGGCCCACCGCGAGCCATTCTTAGCGAAAATGTTGCACCTGAGTCCAGCTGGACCTTCAGGTCTAACTTACTGTTCAGAGATTGAAACAGCGAATGAAGGAACAAGTCAGCACCCCCGGGAAGTAGGTGTTCAGACAAAACCAGAGCCCTCTGGCCTCTTCAACAAGACGGCGCCCTGGGAAAGGGGATGGGGAGGGGCTTTTCTAGATTGAAGGAGACTTAGAGCCGAGTGTATGAATTTCGTTTGTACCTGCTGTTTTAAACATACACCCATAAAGAGATTTGGGGGGTAATTGAATAATCAGAGCATAGACTGGAGAATAAATAACATTAAAGAATTATCATAGATTTTGTCAGATGTGATGATGGTATTGGTCTTTATGTAAGAAAATATCCTTTTTATAGAGAGACGTCTGTGGGCTTAGAAGTGAAATGACATGATTTCAAGAATTTGATTTAGGGCTTCCCTGGTGGCGCAGTGGTTGAGAGTCCGCCTGCCGATGCAGGGGACACGAGTTCGTGCCCCGGTCTGGGAAGATCCCACATGCCGCGGAGCGGCTGGGCCCGTGAGCCGTGGCCGCTGAGCCTGCGCGTCCGGAGCCTGTGCTCCGCAACGGGAGAGGCCACAGCAGTGAGAGGCCCGCGTATCGCAAAAAAAAAAAAAAGAGAATTTGATTTTAAATATTACAGGAAACAGTGAAAGAAAAGTGGCAGAAGAACCAAGAGAAGCAAAATATTGATCATCGCTGACCCCACACATGGTCTTTGGGGATTCATTACACGATTCTGTCTTCTTGGTGAATGTATGAACTTTCAGAAGCTTTTAAAAATGCAGACATAAGAGAGACGGGAAGGTACGCAGAAGAGGCAAATGAGAAAAAAGGAAGACCTTGTTTAGAAAGACTAATTGCTAAGAATTCCTCCCTGTTTAGGACGAGTATGCTAAAGAGTGAAGTACATTTACCATTACCAGGTATTATACAGTAATGATACTGTGACCTCATGCTGAGATATATTCTATTTACCATAAACCCAACCCCTGCTTTCCTGACTGCTCGTCAAGCTCATAAAACAACAACAATGTCGACAGTGCTGTTGAAGAGAAATAAAAGTTGGGTGGTCCTCCCTGCCCGCCGACACCTGGGGAGCTGTGTGCTGCTAATGTGAGGCAGAGTTGGCAGTAACTTAGGACTGTCCCCTTGGGCCACCTTCCTCTGAGGGTTCAAATCTGCCGTCTCTGAGGACTCTGCCTGGATGCGTCATCTAATGACGCAGACATGATTGGTCAGTAAGTGCGATTTTGACCCATAGGATGGATGGTACCAAAGAAAATGAGGATTGAGGAGTGTCACTTTGGAACTGGCGGCTGGAAACCTGTGTTCTGGACCCGAAAGTCACCCTCTCTCTGTAACTGCTCCTTCACTCAGCTTGAATGAAGGTGCTCAGCAGACGCAAAGTGCAAGGATTTCAGTGGGCTTGAGGCTGTTCTGATGCTTCAAGTCCCTTCTCTCGCTGGATTTTTCCTCTCACCAAACGCTGGGAGACTGAAAGTGGGATTAATGCAAATTCTTAAGCGTGAACGTTAGTCACTGTTTTTAAACAGAAGCGCTTGCTAAGCGGAAACATCAGTGAGCGTTTAAATCCTTTTTCCTCATTTTGAGTAATTATAATGCTCGTTTAAAAGAAACATAAGGTGATAGAAAGAATTCGTTATCTGGAGAGGACACTGGGCTCACTGGCTCCTTCTGCGTAGCGGGGCTTTTTGGGCAGTGTCCTCCCCAGTAGCGCTCAGCGTGTGAATCTGTGAACCACAGTGGGCTCCCGTGTCAGACCAGCTTCTGCAGATTTACTAACCAGTCTCAGCTACCGTGACGCTCATTGATTCCATCGTAGAAATCTAAGGAAAGAGGAGCACAGGTAAAGCCACTGAACCAGACAGGAAGAGTCCATCATGAGCTTCTTCAGGTGACAGATACCTGCGTCCCCGCTGTGTGCCAGGCACCATCCCAGGCTCTGAGGAAGGGCAGTGAGCAAAGCCAAGGAGGCCTGACCTCCAGGACCTTAGATTCCGGTGGGCGCAGCCAAGAGGCCAGACCCACCAGGGACTCCTGTTGGAGACCTGCCTGCAGCCAGGCGGGTGGAGGCACCGGGGGACGGGGGCCCTAGCTTCAGTTCCTACTCGGTTCCCTCCTTAGCTGTGTGACCTTGGACAAGTCACGTAATCACTCCGCGCTTTCGGGTCCTCTTGTGGGAAACGAGCATTAAAAACAGTACCTCCGTCGGAGAGCTATGCAGATTGAGTGAGTTTAATGGATGAAAAATGCCCACCGACGTGTTTAGCCACAGTGAGGGGCAGCTGTGCCTTAGCCCAGTGCCGCAGGCCTGATGGGTAGCCCAGCAGGTAGGTGATGTGGTTCTTCTGCGTTTGAGCGTTAGATGTTCGAGTCTGTATGTCTGGCAGGCACTGGGATGTGAATTGTAGAAGATCTTTACGTTTCCATATTTTTTTATCTTCTTCTCTCTAAATGGAGGTGGTTTTAACCGTTCCGCTGGGTTGGCAGGTCCTAAATTGAGAGGAAAAGGAAGTTTTCCACGGGGAAGGTAAGACACGGAGCTGTTGTGATAACAGCAGCCTTTTACAGTCACGCCCTCAGATGCTATTTGAGTCTCCATGAGTGGCGATTTCAGGCCACTTTTTGCTATAATAAGGAATTGCAGAGTCACATGTCACAGGTCCATTTTCCGGGGTTCTGGGGGCCCCGTGTCCTCAGCCAAGGCAGTCATTAGAGAGTGGTGTGTCCCCTTCCGGGCCAGCTTGGTGAGGGCAGGGAGCAGGGAAGAGGAGGGAGGCCGGCGGGTGTCGGGGGAACGGCCAGTGAGCGCACCCCCCTTGCTGGGGAGGAGCCCGGGCCCGGGGGGGCATCAGCAGCTCGGAGGCTGGGCCGGGCCAGGCTGGAGGGAGCCGGTGCCCGAGGTGGGGGACGGCGATGCCACCCCCTTCCATTTGGCGGGGCCCCTTCCTCCTGCTTCAGGCAGTTTCTCCCCAGCGGCCCCTCAGCTCCTCGGCTGATGACAGAGGTTCTTGGGCGGATAGGGAGGGGCTCCGCGTGGAAGGACGTGAGTCTGGCCCAGTGGCCCCTGAGTGGCCTGTGCTGTGGCCGCGGGGCTGCGAGGGGCCCGGCGGCCCTTGGTGGGCTTGTCCCGTCGTGGGAATGGCCGAGCCGCTCGGCGGAGCCCTGGGCTTTGATGGATTTCTCACTCCCCGGCGGATCCAGAAGCATGTTTGGTTCTGGTGCTTGAACACAGTTTGGGGGAGACTGTCCCTTCCTGAGCCCGTCTCCCTCCTCCAGCGAGTTGAGTCCCCCCAACCCCTGTCCCAGGTGGGGTGACGTCTGGGTCCAGCCACAGTGACCCGGGTTGCGCCCCAGGGAAACCGCAGGGGCTGGCGCTTCTCGAGAAGTCGTGGGGACAGGAGCAGGGCTTGAAATCCTGCTGGGCTCGCTGGGAGCGCGTGCTGGCATCTGCGTGCAGGCTGGTTTCTTGCCAGTCCAGACTCCCCGTTTCTTTCCTGGGGACCTGGTGCAGGAGTTCGTGAGGGTGGGGGGAGGTGGGTGTGGGCTTCACAGCCCGAAGGGGAGGCAGAGGCAGCGAGAGAGGGACCGTCACCCAGAGGAGACTGTTCTTTCCACGCAGCCTCGTCAGCATCCCCTGGAGAGCAGAGGCCACCGACGTCCAAGAATCCTGTCACAGGGGCTTGTACGCCTATCGTTTTGTCGGTTCCGACCGAGTTTTGCCTAAAACCCAGGATCGTTCAGGTCCCGCATGGGAGCACTTACTTTAGTGGCGTTAGTCTCTGGGGGACGTGAGCCCACCCGGAGCCGGACCCAGACGGCCTGAGCCTGAGGTCTGTAGGGACGACAGCCTTGAATGGCGGTTGGATGTGCGTCACCTCGTGGCCGAGGAATGTTATCTACTTTGTAGGCCAGGAAGGAGCAGCACAGAGAGGCTGAGCGACTTCACCCGACGGGAAGGGGCGGGGAAGGGGTCCCACGCCTGCCGTGCGCCCACACTGGCGCCCCAGCCTCTCCCCTGCAGGGCCCACTTCCTCCTCGTTCTACGTGGATGCTGTCAACCAGCTGCATGTGTTCCCTCCTTACGGCCGACTGCCATCCAGAAAAACCTGGAGACTCATTTCAGAGCAGCTGGGAGCACTTCGAGATCCCAAGAAAACGTAGGCTCCCGGGCCTGCGGCAAGCATACACAGCTTTTTAAAAATGCATTTAAGAAAGGATAAGGGTTGAGCGCTCCTGTGCGCAGAGCTGGGATCAGACCTTCCTCGGGTAGAACCATCTACCTGCAGTCCCCACCCCGTCCCAGATGCGGGGACTTAGGACGTTCACGCTCTGATGTATTCCTTCCTCTCCTCACTTCAGAAAAGCTGACTTCTCATCATCCAAAAGGAGCATGTGATTGAAGGCAAACCCAAAGTGCCTGAGGTGCTTTGATAATTGCTTTTTCTTTTTTAAACATCCTTACAGCCACCTTCAGAACATAGTTGATTTCAGGCAGTTCGGAACGGATTCCTGGTGAGTCAAGGCAAAAGGGTCATTGTAAGTGTCATACCCGTGTCCTTACATCAAATGGCTGTGTTCTTCCATTGCCTCAGCAGGAATACTAAAATACTGTAGATCTGCTGGAATGCTCTACGTTCTTCTACCCGATGAGATAAAGCAAAATCTCTGCTAGGATTCCTAGCAAAACAGAAGCCCTGGAGAGGTCAGGAAATGATTTTACTTATTCCGCTCTCATAGACGTGTGCCTGGGAGACAAAAGCATTTCTCCTGCTGTGGGTGATGCCCACGGTTTGGGAGAATCACGGTGAGCCAGTGCTTGTCAGGGAGGCATCTGGGGGCTCTTGTTAAAACGCAGGTGTGATCCTGGGGGCCTAGGCGGGGCCTGAGGCTCTGTGTGCCTAACAAGCTCCCAGGTGACGCTGATGCTTCCCGTCCAGGTACCTGGGAGTTAGAGGATCGCTCGGGCCACTTACGGGCGAGGAAGGAGAGACCCTGTGGAAGGAGAACCACGACAAGGTCATCGTCGTCTGAGCAGTGGTCACGGGGGGAGGGTCGAGGGAGGAGGAGCCAGACTGTGGAATCCTCTGCCTGTCGAGGGGCGATGCTGCTTTGTTGCCCACAAACCTCGCCCCGGGTGTGGGAAGTGGCCTGTGATCCTCGGTGTGACAGCACGTGGTGTAGACTGACGTGTGGGATTAGACGTCCCAAAGGGGGCCTGGGGGAACGGAACGACAGCCACAGATATTTTCATACTTAAGGGCCAGGTGGAGAAGAGGAGAACCGCCAGCCCTGCACAGGGCCGGTCGAAACAGCGAACCCGACGAGGTGAAGCCATTATGCTGTCTTGACGCTCCCTCTCTGAGTGGCCAAGTGCTAAATTTTCTCATCCGATCCTAACCTGTGCCGAGCCTCAGAGCATCACACGCGCCCTGGCTGATGCCGAGTTCTGGTTCCCATAGCAGCGCATCCACTGCTTGTGCTTATTTAATACGTGAAAACTAAAGCCTGCAACTGGTAGTCTTTTCTAAAAGACCCCGATCTCTTTATTATTTTTAAGAGCGGAAATGCCAGGTGGGCGGGGGGGAAGGGGTAGTTAGGGAGTTTGGGATCGACTATATATATATATATATATATATATATATATATTTTTTTTTTTTTTTTTTTTTTTGGCGGTACGCGGGCCTCTCACTGCTGTGGCCTCTCCCGTTGCGGAGCACAGGCTCCGGACGCGCAGGCTCAGCGGCCATGGCTCACGGGCCCAGCCGCTCCACGGCATGTGGGGTCTTCCCGGACCGGGGTGTGAACCCGTGTCCCCTGCATCGGCAGGCAGACTCTCAACCACTGCGCCACCAGGGAAGCCCGGGATCGACTATATTTAAAACAGATAACCAACAAGGACCTACTGTATAGCACAGGGAGCTCTGCTCAATGTTACGTGGCAGCCTGGATGGGAGGGGAGTCTGGGGGAGAATGGGTACATGTATATGTATGTCTGGGTCCCTTTGCTGTGCACCTGACACTATCACAGCATTGTTAATCGGCTACACTCCAAAATAAAATAAAAAGTTAAAAAAAAAAGGAACGCCAGATGTGGGGTAAATACCCGAGCCCCGCTAGGAAGTGATCCTTTACGTGAACCTGGCCTGGGCGCTGAAAGGAACAGCAGCACAGTAAATGGCCGGGAGAGAACCGTTTGGTCCTATTTTCTTAATTAAATAGCAGAAGTTCTTTATTAGCAAGGCCAGGTTTCTCTGTCACGCACAGGTGGCTGGGATGCTGACCTGCTTGTCTGCGGCAGGGCAGGGGTGGAGATGCGGGCGACTGTTATTTCTTCCTTACAGATGAGCTGGTGTAGCTGTTGGCTGGCGTAGTGCGTGATCCTTGTTAATGCCGATTCCATCCTGTGGCCAGATGTAACCTGCCTGTTCCTCCCCCTCTCATCTGCTTCCCTTCTTACTGCCTTTTGACCTCTGACCTCTGCTCTGGCCTCTGGACAACCAGCAGATGGGCTGTAGCCACTGATCTACGAACAGTCTCTGGATACAGAGACGTGAGAAGTATTCCCTCCTGAGGGTCTAATTCTTTTTTAAAAAAATCATTTTAACTACGCTTTTTTTTTTAAAAAATGAAAAAAAAAGCAAGCTTTAGGGAATCCTGCAAATTGTTGAGGAAGAATAGCAAACAAATTACAGGCTCTATAGGGGGAAAATATATAAAACCCAGATGCGTTTTCTAGTATTGGGGACTTTTATTACAGGAATTCATGTAGTGGGTGTGCACTGGTTGTCACTTGGGTGCTACAATTTAAGGTTTTGTGACCATCTTTTTTTGCGCAAGGTCAAATTAAGAGCATAGATTCTTGCAAACAGGAGGAACCATGTCCTTGACATTTATTGAAGGCAGACACTGGTGTTTTTGCAGCTATGAAGGTGAATCAGACCTGCCCCTACTGGCAGAGCCGTCATCTGAAGGGGGTGCGTGGGATGCCCAGGTCACGGGGGCAGCAGAATTCTGAGAGGGAGGGGGGGCTTGGGTGAGATCCGCCCTACGTGATCCAGTCTGCTTCATGGTTTGGCTTCTGTCTTGTTCAGAAGATGGGTTGGGTGCGACTGACCTGTCTTGGTCTCACATGTGAGTGGGTTGCCTGGAACTCAGAGCTCGGGGAGCAGTGGGACGGAAGGAGGGGTGGTGAGGCGGGGGGAGCTGGGCTGGGCTTCCTGTGCCCTGTGCGGAGGTTGGGAGGGCCGCGTGGTCCAGCAGCGGAGACGGAAGGAAGGGCGGCAGAGGGAGCTCAGAGACGCCGAGAGAGCAGAAGGTATGGGGGCCGCGTGTGACACACGTGCTCTGTCTCCCCGCGAGGCAGCGTCTCCTAGTTCCTGGGCTGGCCGCTCTCCATCACAGCGTTCTTCGGCCACGACTTGCTCTGTGACCCTGAGCAATGATCTCGCTCCCTTTGCAGGGGGAGCCTCAGCTCGTCCAGCTGCACCAACGAGCATCTCAGCCTTGATGCACCACCTTGCAGCCCTTGGCCAGATGGGAAGCATGCTGGCCCGGCGCTCACGGCTCTCTTGTCCCTTCTGTGTTCCAGGCATAGAGCTCTGCCCCCCGGGAAAGCGGTTCCTGATCACAATGGTGGCGAGCTTCGTGGCCACGGCGGGGCAGCTCCTCATGCCCGGGCTGGCCGCCCTGTGCCGGGACTGGCAGGTGCTGCAGGCCCTCATCATTTGCCCCTTCCTGCCCATGCTGCTCTACTGGCCGTGAGTACCCTCCCTGCCACCCCCGGCCACCCGCGTCGCGTCCCAGGGCTGCGCCCCGGCTCGGGCCCCGCGGTCCCCAGACGTCCCGCCAGTTTCAGCTTGTGGCATTTTTAATGAGGGAATTTTCCTCTCTTTTTAAAAAAATTTCCTCTTCTAAACGTTTCATCTTGGCAAACGTTCTGACATACACAGAAGTAGACGGAGGAGTGGGGCGAGGCCTAGGCGCCCCTGCCCGGCTCCAGCCACCTACCCTCCACGGTCTGGCTGAACACACGCTTGCTGGGTGTTGGACATGACTTTTCATGACTGGGTTTGCAAAGGGCGGGGTCTCGTGTTGGGAGGGGAAATGTGTTTGGAGGTGTTCAGGAGAGATTTAGCAGAGCCACTGTCCCCTGTCTCCTCTGGGCTAGGGATGGGCAAACGCCGGCCCGCGGGCCAACTCTGGCCCACTGTCCGTTTCTGTAAATAAAGTTTTGTTGGGACACGGCTGTGCTCACGTGTTTCCACATGTATCATCTGTGACCACTTTCATGCCACGATGGCAGAGCTGAGCAGATACGACCAAGACGCTGTGGCCCTACAAAGCCGAGAACATTTAGTCTCTGGTCCTTTGCAGAAGAAGTTTGTCCACCCCTGCTCTGGACGAGCCCACTAGGCCTTTTAGAACTGTGTGTAACTTTTAGTGTTTGGCTTGCTGACTTTAGGGAAAAAACAACTGAACACACTGGCCTGGCCTGGGGGTATGACCTGGGCAAGAAGATGCTTTTAAACTCCTCAGGGGATTAATGTTTAGCCAAGGTTGAAAAACACCGCTCTCGGATAGAGAGATGTTTACCCGAAAAATGAGCGTTGTACCCTTTCTGTAAAAACCTCTTTTCTTTCTTTCCTTCCCTCCCATCCCCATTCTGTGCCAGACTCTCCCGCCGGCCCACACTGGGTACAAGGTACTGGAGAGGAGGTTTTACCCGCTGCACTGTGTTTGTGTTATTTAGTCACTAATGAAAACCCGATTTGTGGCCAGAAGTCAGTTGTGTCTTAGCTTTAAGTGCTCGCCCTAGCGGACACGGCTATTAACGGGGCTTCCTTTCCTAAGGTGCGGGGGAGGGGAAGAAAGCGCGACCTTGCAGCTTAACAGGCTGGCCCCGCCCTCACCCTGGCAGCAGACCCCCCAGCAGAGAAATCACATGAGCCAGACTCACGTGTCTTTTGCTCAAGAGCCGGGTTCTCGCTCACAGTGTCCTCAGAGTCTCGGCAGTGGTGGGGAGGCTACAAGGACAGATGAGAAAAAGGCCACCTGCCAGGAAAAGCGTCCCCACCCGAGGCTGGACGGCACCCGTTCCGCAGGAGCCCGCGTGTTTGGGGACATCCTGCTCTTTCCTGCAGGGTCTTAAGAGGCAAAGAACGAAGTCGTTCCCCAAAGCAGGATGGAGTGGGCAGCCCATCCTCATATCCCTGAGGAGGCTCTTCCCAGTCCTTCCCTTGCTGCGTCCAGAGCTGGGCTTTGCTTGGTTTGGAATTTCAGGACATTTCCTTATTTAACACTTGTTTGTATCGTGTTTGTGTCAGAGGCAAATGGCAAGCACTGTATTAATAGTGGATCATTCGGTCTGGGCATTTCATGGCTCCATTGTACAGATGGCAAAGCTGAGGACACCCAGCTGACCCTTGAGTCCGGAGTTGTGCTGTCTCCAGCTCTGCAGTCAGGAATCCCCCCACCCCACTCTTCTGGCTTCCTGGACTTCACTGCGCCCAAGGGCAGTGGTGCTGTCTGCCGGCCCCTGGAGACACAGCCTCTTGGAGACTCACACACCTGTAAGGATAGGCAGCGTTGTCTCCATCACCTCCAGGCTTTGAGGCTCAGCCCAGGCTCTGCTCCCACCTGTCCCAGGTAGGAGGAAACCTGACAGAGAGAAAAGGCAGAGAAGGGTTTCCTGGAGCAGGTCTGGGGGCCTGGCCCATGTGGGAAAGCATTAGGGGTTTTGTTTATCTTATTTTTTTATTTTAAATTTTAAAAATATATCAAGGTTTAGTGTTAGGCAAGGTAAAAATGTTCATTTATTTAAATCCATTGTAAAACATAATAATTCTTTGAAACACACAAATGTAAAAATATGACTTTATGGTGAAAAGGGTACCCAGGGTACTCTGGTAAGTGAGAAGTGTGTGTGGACAGACAGATGGACAGCGTCCGCAGGCACCAGGCACCCCAGTATGGGGCAGACCTGCTCCACCCACCCGTGTACTTGTCCCTTGTGTTATTACGTAAGGCCCCTGACGCATGTCCGGCCTGCAGTAGCGCTTGCAGAGATCAGCTACTGCTCTTACTGTTACTGTATCCCCGCCTTCCCAGTGTGGAAGCCTGGGTGTATCTGGGGCCAGTCGAGGGAATCGGCGGTAAGAGATGTGTCCCACCTCTGCCTGTAGTCGTGAGTGGCTCCAGGGGCATCACTGGCTTTTAAAGGCCATTGAGGTGCCCCTTCTTTCTCGCCCCCTAATGACCACCCTTCCTCCCCTCTACTACGGTAGAAGATTTCTCGCAGAAGCCTCTGTGGTTTGACAGGATGAACTGGCCTCTGGGGAGGGCAGTGAGCTGCAGCGGCCAGCACGACCGGCTATTGGTGACAAAATGTTGAAAGTCACTCTTTACTTTAAGAGCAAGTATTTATCGCATGTGCCCTGGGTGCCCGGCAGCCTGCTTGGTGCTTTGGAGCAGGCCTGAGGAACAGGTGTGTTAACAGGGCCATAAAGCAGAACACACGACATGAAGTCCCCGGGACGCAGGGTCAGGTCAGGAGCACAAAGGAAAGGGTGCAGGTGAAGGATCTTCTGGTCCGCATGGAAGCTGGGAGCATCCAGACACACCAGGTAAGAGGTGACATTAACCAAATACGGACACAGCGCTGACCTCCAGCACAGGAAAAGGGGGTGCTGGGGCAGAGACCCAGGACAGCATTCACGCTGGAGTGACGCAGAGGGCACCACAGGGCAGCTGAACCAGAAAGGGGCCCAGGGGCCTGGGTTAACCCTGCGCGGGGCCCGGGGCTGAGATCTCAGGCCGCTTCTGCACTTAGAACTGAGCCCCCGGGACGAAGCCGGGCCTCAGAGCATCAGTGATAACAGATCTCTGCGCAGCACAGGGCCTCAGCTCCAAAGCTGGACAACTGCCCCGGGCCGTGGGTGGGAAGGACTCACCCTCAAGACATCAGCGCCTTGGAGTCTGCACCACACATGGCTACATGTTCCTTTCCAAATTCCAACTGCTCTCCAAGGCTGACAGAAGAACCAGGGGAGCTCGCTGGAACCTCAGGGTCAGAAATGAAACCTCCGTGGGGCATCACCGGAGCCGAGACTCACGTGGAAGGGAATTCTCACCAAGGATGAGCTCACCGAGCCCAGGGGACCCATTACCACGGGCAAAAACTATACTTCAGGGAGTTTGCATCTCAGGAATTCTACAAAACAGACCAGTCTGAAAGAGAAGTGAATTCACCTCATTTATTATGAGTAGTTACCACCTAGGCACACCGCGTGCCGGAAGTGGATTCACCTCATTTATTATGAGTAGTTACCACTTAGGCACATCGCGTGCCGTTCTAGACACGACGGATTCTGGAAACTGCCGTGCACCTCACCGAACTTCTGCCCACTGAGACGTACTTGATGAGCTGATGGGGGGCCCACAGCCCATAAATCGTAAGTCAGCCAATAACATGCTTTCAAATAACCGGCACTAGGAAGAAATGGAATAAAGCAGCGGGATGCAGAGGAACAGGTGGGGTCGGGGTCTCTGAGGAAGTGACTTTTGGGCTGAGACTGCATGGCCGGCACACGGTGACAGCCAGGGTAAAAGCTGGCTCCGCTTGGCTTTTTGTGGAAGAGGAAGGCGGTGGTCAGTGTGGCCAGAGCCCAAGTGGCTGGTTGGGGCGGAAGATGATCTTGGACACAGAGGTGGGTCAGACGTGGGGGGCCTTGGGCGCCGAGCTTCCTCTGCCACCTGAAAACACGCCAGCGGCCGAAGCGGGGCAGAGCTGTGCCCTGGGAGCCTCGCTCTGTCTGCTGTGGGAGTGGCCGCAGGGCAGGGCGGGTGCCGATGCAGCACTGGTGAGGGTCACCTGACGGGGTCTGGTTCCAGGTCTGTTCTGCAGGTAGCCCTGGGAGGTCTCGTTTGTGGATCTGCTGGGGCACAGGTGGGTAAGAGGGCAAACGGTCCGGGCTTGGGAGGCATTTCCGGGACATGATGGAGATGTTCCGGCCACCCCCCCGAAACGCCGGTGCGTGCCGTCACCTGCCTTAGAGCATCACTGTTGGTGCCGAGTACCTGTGATAGTTTGTGAGGACGAGCACGTGCATGTCTGCTTTGGGCCTGGCATGTGCTGGGCACGGTTGCGACACCAAGGCCTCTCCCCAGGCAGCGTCTGCCAGGTGTCGGGTGCCACGTGCCCACGCCCCTGCCTGGTGGAGCAGCTCACCAAGGAGGGCCACCTCACGTGCCTCCTTCGAGGCAGGTGCACTGTCAGGTATGGCGATTTGAACACATCTTAAAGTTTTCAGGACGCGCTTTTCCCGAGATCAGCTGCAGGTTTCTGTGTGCGAGGCTGTATCAACCTGATATTTTCGGATTAGGTACAAGCTGGTGGTTGGTGGGATTATTCCTGTTTTTAGCTGGGGAAACCAGGACATCAAAAAGCTGCACCAAAGACACAGGTGTGGCGAGTCATTAAAAACTGGTTTCTGAATGTCAGTGGTTCTCAGAATGTGGCCACCGGGCCAGCGTCACCACCACCACCACCACCTGGGAACTTGTTAGCAACACCAGGGCTCAGACCCCACCCCAGGCTGACTGAGTCACAGTGTCTGCGGGCAGTTTAAGAAGCCTTCCAGGGGTGCTGGTGATGGCTCAGGTCCCAGAGGGCTGCTGTACACCAGGCTGCCCAGTGAGAAGGAAAAGCCAGATATCTGCTTATGGGATACGGGACCTGGTCCACTTCCAATAAAGTGAAAGATGTTGTCAAGAGTGAAAGGAGATGTGGGTTGGCTGGGGTAACACACCCTTCTTAAAAGAAGCGGTTCTTGGTTCTGCAAGGACGTGACACAGTTGCCGTCCTTGAGGGTCTGTGAGATGCCACACGGGACCTAGCTGTCCAGTCCAGCCCCACTGTGAGTCACCTCAGACGGCAGACGGCAGAAGTCATAGGCATTCCTGGAACTGACAGACGAAGACAAAAAACCCTCAGTACTGAGTCCAGTGATTTTTATCTGCACTGTGAGAACATAAACCCACATGCATGTATGTCTGGGAGTCTTCAGCTGTGGCCCGTGATGGAAGTTGCTGGGAGGGAAAGGTCCCACCTGGCTTACCTGTGTGTCCCTCACCCCTGCAGGGAGCCTGGGTGCGGTTTTCCTTCACATTCCCCAGACTCCCAGCCAAGTCCCTGGGTAGGACAGGGTCTCACCTGAGACTTACCTGGTGTGTGTGTTGTGTGAACTGCCTCGAAGTTTCAAAACGTGTGAAGATGCTGAATTATTAACCGAGTGCTGTTGGCAGTCAGCGTGATCGTGGGAAACGTTCGGGAGAAGGAGAAGAAGAAAATGAACGTGGGAATAATAAGGAAGTTAGAGAAAGATCAAGCTGCGCTGGTAACACTGGAGAATAAGCCACGGTATCCATTCCTCAAATGGGAGATAAACCTTGAAACCCAGGACGTTCGATTGGGCTGACCTCGGGACTCACCGGTAGAGGAGAGACAATTAAAACCCTCGGGAAAATGCTATGTGCTAAAAGCGACCTTAATTTTAAAAATTTCAAGAAACAAGCCATTGTATTGGGTTGGCCAAAAAGTTCGTTCGGTTTTTTTCTGTTAAGATGTTATGGAAAAACCCACACGAACTTTTTGGCCAAGCCAATAAAACATTGAAGGGGCCTCATGTCAGATAAATATCCAGAAAAAAAAAATTACTAACAATTCCAATAGATAAGCGCTCCTAAACATTACTTGGCTCTTTTAAATAGCATCGGAAATATTCTGGCCAAAATAAGACTAATTTTTAACGTTTCTTGAGGGTTTGCTCTGAGTCAGGCCCTCTGAAGGAGGTTCCACGGCGCATGGAGAAATCGAGGCACAGAGATTGGTACCAGCACTGGTCCGAGGTCAAAGCCGGGAGAGGCCACTCCAGAGCCAGCGTGAGGACGAGTATATACGTGCATCCCCGCGGCCGCTCCAGAGCCAGCATGAGGACGAGTATATACGTGCATCCCTGCGGCTGCCGGCCTTTGTCTCTCGCCTATGCACTTGAGGGACAAAACACTTTCCTCCATCAAAAACAGTTTTATTTCAGTACGGGGTCAAAATAACACTATGCAAACAGGCAAAACAAGGGCTGCAGGGGGCCCTGCACACCAGGAGGGAGACTGGAATCAGTTACACCATCACCAAAGGCTAAGCCTCACAGGACGATGTTTTCCTTCCAGGAAGCGGAAGAAGTGAGAAGTGAGTCATAAAAGGCGTGTAGCCTCTGGGAGCTTGAATGAATCTGCAGTAATTATTTGTACAGGTTATCAGATAGTTCATTTGGGGAGAGTTTCAGGAAACTTAGAGCAAAAAACATTTTTTTAGCCAAATCCTGTTTGTCTACAAGTTATCTAGATGGGGGAAGACTAGGTAGTACTGACAAAGGCAAACATAGACATAAAAATGATAGCCCGTATGTCAGTCATAAGCATAGGATATGAGCAATTAAAAGTGAGATCAAAATGTTCTCTAAATTGGCGGCCAGAGGCAACCCCATTTTTGCCTTCTGAGTGGGCAGAGATTATGTAAAGTACTAGGAACCCCTGCAGTCAACTGAAATGTTTCCAAGTAGATGCGGAGAGAGGCGCTCCCACAGGGTCTGGTCTCCGCTCTGAAGGCCAGCGTCACTGACCCCAGAGCCACACCGTGGTCCACGCGGACCCCGTGCCTGACACGTGCTCCAATGTTCCACCCCAGTCCCCTGCCCACCCCTGGGAGGCTGGGGGTCGCTTAAGGCCAGCTTGAGGATCTCTGAGCCTCGAGACCAGGCAGGGTTCAGGCAGCGTGCGTGCGAGCCTGTGTGTTCAAGTGTGCACGCGTGTGTGCGTGTGGTGGGAGCAGTGAGGTCGAGCTGTTGGCCGCTGGCAGAAATTGGGGAAATGGCCGCCTGGTGACAGGTGTCTAGTGAGAGCTGCCAAGTGTTTGCCCGGCTGGCAGCTGGCAGAAGTCCATGTGGATGGACAGAGAGAGAGGGGCCAGGTTCCGGAGCCGGGTCTGAGGTCAGGGCAGGACCAGCAGGGGCCCCCCGATGGTGAGTGGCGTTTATCGGTTATCATCCTGTCGGGACGATACTGCAGCCACAGGTAGGGGGAAGCTGGGCCCCCGGGGAGGGTCTGTGGAGCCCCCTGTAACCGGTTGTTGATTCAGAGGTGCCGACAAAATTCCAGTTAGAAGCAGAACCACACAAGGCCTTCTGCCCACTTATCTCCTCGAATTGCTTTTCAACATCTCATTTTATTTTTATCATTTGCAAAAATGCCAAATTAATTCCCCTACCATGTTACGTTTTAAATGCCCTGTGTGCCCTATGCTGTCTTCAGCCTGATCATTCTGCACGTGGATAAGTTAGTAAAAGAAGCAGAAGGAAGAGAGTCGAAGGAGAGAGAAAGTGGAAAAAACCAACCCAGATGAATTCCAAATGTTCCCGTTTCTAGTGGGAACTGAGGAACATTTTAAATTGATCGCAGCCGTTATACACTGTTGTACATCCCGAGTTGCTTAGCCTTTAAAAGGCCAGCTCCAAAGGCATTTTAGGAGCCAGCTCCGTTCGTCCTGGCAACACCTAGAGCAGCATTAGGATATTGGTTCAAGTGCACTGCGTGAGCAGCATGTTTTTTAACTTTCAGAAGGGGCCACGGTTACCATCAGCCCCTTGAAATAAACTAGGGAGAGAATGTTGGAGCTGGGGGGAGGCCTTGGTGTGACTCCACACACCCCACGCCCACCCCATTCTACAGATGGGGAAACAGAGGCCCGGAGGTTTAGGTGACTTGCCCAAGGTCACGAAACTGGTCTATAAACCGGCCTCCTGATATAGTCCCTCCACAATTTTGCTGTAGTGGAAGAACTCTGGAGCTCAGGCGTGTATCATTTTGAAAAACAAGAGATGCAGTGTTCCAAATTTATGTGACAGATAAGCTAGTGTGGTGGCCATTTAATTATGAAAGAATTCCTTGTTCTACAAAGATTTACAAGAAGAGTTGATTTGCTTTAGGAAGACTTTAGGGTTTAACCATCCTAAGAGCCAAATTTTCTTTAATTTCATACTTGTCCCTTCTCCCTACTTTACTAAATCTAACTCAAGTCATGAACTTGACTTTTTTTAAAGGAGCTAATTCATATCCATTTGCTCTGCCCTGAACTGAAACTACTTACCTTTTTTTTTTTTTAACACCAAACAGAACTAAAGTTTAAAAAAAAAATGCAACTCAAAGCTTAGCCACTGGAACCAAGTGTCTATTTTTGTAAGAGCGTTTGAATCAGAAACTTAGGGTAGTCCCCCAACTGGTGTTTAATTCAGTTCTAGTCTCTGAATTTTTTCATTTTGAAAATCTTTACAGAATGTCATAAGTTTGATACTTGGTAATACCCCCAAAGCATTAACAGCTAGAATCACCTCTTTAAATCAAAGCGCCCTTAGAACAACTGTCTAACACTCTTTTCACACACACGTTCAGGGAAACTTCATCTCTGCAAAGCCTTTCATGGCTGTGCTCCTCCAACTTCACTTACGTCCTTCCCTCTATGTTTTCTAACCTGTTTGATAGAAGACGCTCCCTGTAAGGCATTTACTAATTTACATGTTTTTCCCCCCGGCAGGCTGATCATGTTCAGTACACATTTATCCCATGAGTGCAGTGATGTCACATCACCAGTACGAGAGCATACCTGTCGACAGGTGTGTCACCCAAAACTAACTACATCAGAAACACAGACAAGACAACTTGAGGGTAAAATTAATTTCAAAGAGCGTTAGCAGTTAGCCTTACTTCCTGTCCATATTTACTTTGTGAGTAAATGTTCCAGTTCGGTGATTTGAAGAGAGAGACATACTTTGACTGTAGAGCATTGCCAAGCGCAGGTGTTACATGGGTTTGCTGGAAGGCAGCCTGCGTGGAATCGTCGTCTGTGTCAGGTCCTCCAGTGGGGTAGAAGGAATACTTGCTTTTATTGTTAAATGTTAAGGAAAAAATATCAACTTCATAGTATTATGAAAGGATCGCAGTATCGCATTTTAATTTCTGAGAGACCATACAACGCTAGTAGAACAGATCCAGGAATGCAGGTCAGACACACTTGAGACGGAGCCAGATAACAGAAAGGCAGGAAGTAAGACAAAGATGGGAAAGCAGATCAGAAGCAACACGTTACTATTAAATCATAAAGCGTCGAGGTCTGGAACGCATGTGGTGAGTCAGAGGCCTAAGGAGGGGAAGCCGGCAGGGTCCTCCTGTTGGAATGGCTTCTGATGCTCAGCTTGGAGGAACAACCCAAGGGCATCTATCAGAAAACAAGGAAAGGACTTCCCTGGTGGCGCAGTGGTTAGGAATCCGCCTGCCAATGCAGGAGACACGAGTTTGAGCCCTGGTCCGGGAAGATCCCACATGCGCGGAGCAACTAAGCCCGTGCGCCGCAACTACTGAGCCTGCGCTCTAGAGCCTGCGAGCCACAACTCCTGAGCCCATGCACCACAACTACTGAAGCCTGTGCTCTAGAGCCCACGAGCCACAACTACTGAGCCCACGCGCCTAGAGTCCGTGCTCCGCAACAAGAGAAGCCACCACAATGAGAAGCCCATGCACTGCAACAAAGAATAGCCCCCGCTCACCGCAACTAGAGAAAGACTGCACACAGCAAAGACCCAACACAGCCAAAAATAAATTATTTTAAAGAAAGGTTTTTCCTTTAAAGAAAAAGAAAGGAAACAGGGAAATCTTCCTCTCTTGATACAGTAACATCATTTACATTGGTACCATTGAAAAAGTAGTTCCACATAAATAAACTTTCCATATAATTCTTTAAGAATTGATACTTTATTGTAGTTATTTAGGGTGGGCATCTTTCTTTCTTTTTTCTTTTTTTTTTTTTTTTTTTTTGCAGTACGTGGGCCTCTCACTGTTGTGGCCTCTCCCGTTGTGGAGCACAGGCTCTGGACACGCAGGCTCAGTGGCCATGGCTCACGGGCCCAGCCGCTCCGCGGCATGTGGGATCTTCCCGGACCGGGGCACGAACCCGCGTCCCCTGCATCAGCAGGCGGACTCTCAACCACTGCGCCACCAGGGAATCCCCCAGGGTGGGCATCTTTCTAAAATATTTTTTCCTGCTTTTTAAGTAGTACTGTAAGCCTGAAGTGGGAAAAGTGACGCTGCCCTAGGGATTCGAAGGCCAGGTCCCAGACCTTTGAATCAGTGCCACCGGGGAAAGGCTAAGTGCAAATCAGAGACCCCCTTGGGCTTCAAGTTCAGATGTGTGACTCTGCCTTCTTCTGTGAGTGATTCAAGGGTTTTCATCATGTCAACAGACATGCGTGTGCTGCAGAAGTGTGATCCTGCAGCAGGGTCTGTGGTGTGGGGTGCAGTCTGATGCCCCCGAGCAAGGCCGGGAAGCCTGTGCCTTCCCAGTTGGGCGTTTCCTGCTGCCCCTGCCCAGCCTCTCTGCCCCTCACCGCCTCCCCGACCCCCATCGCCGCCTGGGACTTCCTGACCCAGGACTCGGTTGTCTGAGTGAGGCCTGGGGGTTCTCCTCTGAAGAAAGCCTGGGTTTGCAGTGCATCCTCTGTGACCTCCCTGGCGTTCAGTCAAAGCCTCTTCCTTAAATTTCTGGTTCTTGGCTTTCGTGGGATAACTGAGGCCACGGGGTTCATGGCCTGTAGATCCAGGTGGAGTTTGGATGTTCTCGGGATGCGCTGGGAAACGAGGTGGCCCAGGTAGGACTGACCTGCCTTGGTGTCCCCAGTGCACAGGTAGGATGTGAGCGTGGCTTCCTCCCAGGATCTCGGGGTGGACACCACCGTGCACACCCCTGGGGTGACGGTCTCCGGACCACCACGGGGGCAGTTGTGTGCCCACCTGGAAGGAAGGGGATTTCTGAGAGCGTAACAGGCATTTTCCACTGAAGGTAGGGGCAGTGTGACAGCAGAGGGAGCACCTTGAGATAAACGGGGCTCCAGTGGTTGGAAGGATGTGCACCCACAGGGCAGGGGTCAGCTCGGGGTGGGGAGGGCGGTGCAGGGGCGCCAGGACTGGGGCAGGTCGTCGGCGGAGGGAGGCGGAGTTCTCTGGAATCTTTTAGTTTTTAAGTAGAGAATGGGTTTATCTGTGATTAAAAATTAACTTCGTGGCTGAAGTCTTTAAGCACAGCTTCCTCACCTGTGACTCATGCCTGCTGCCGGGAAGGGGTGGCACTGTCCACCTGCAGCCCCGCCACCGCCCCTGGGGATGCTGACGTGTCCACCGGACGCTCACACTTCTGCAGGGAAGTGTCTGCATCTCAGGAGAGCGATGCCCGAGGCTGACGCTCGTACCCAGTAGGTCCCGTTCTGCCTCAGGGAGTTCAGGTCTTTTCCCAAGTGAGTTAAATGAAGAGGTTTTAGGTTTCAGAATCTTCTGGATTCTGGAATTGTGAATGAGGGATCCTGGACCTTCTAACCATCCTGAATGTATTTCGGAGGCCTCAGGACCATGTGCCTTGGGGCGAGAGGTCCATCAACCTGTGACCATCCTCAGGGAGGGGGTGGGACTTCTGCCCAGGGCTCTGCGTTTGCCCTTCCTGTGCCCCTCGCTTGCCGCCAGGGGCTCAGGACTTGAACTGGACGAGAGGAGACTTTTAGTTTTGCCCACACCCTCCCGCAGAAGCCCTGGAGCCATTGAACCCCTGGCTTGGAGGGATCACAGCCTGAAAGTCTCCCGAGTTCAAATCCAGCTCTGCCCCTTTAATAGCTACATAATCCGGGCAACATAGTTGAACCTGCTCTGCCTCAGTTTTCCCATCTGTGGAAGAGGGGTGATAATAGTTCTGCCACACAGTGCGCTTGAGAGGACCAGATACTTCCAGCTTTCAAACACTCCTGTTTTTCCACCCACTCTGGGGACCAGTGCCTGTCCCCGTAGCCATCGCCGCTTCTGGCAGCAACGGCAAAGCTCCCTCCTAGAGGTGCCGCTGTGGCTTTTACGCACATTACTGTGTTCGCAGAGGTCATCCTCAAGGTCGCTTTTTCTTAGCATCCACACGTGAGGGTCCACCAGCAGACGTGGGCTCCAGCTGCCTACCGTGCTCTTTTATTTTTGTTGAAAATGTTGGGTATTTCTGAGGCTCAGCTACACTCCTGCCAGATCCTGGGCCACTGGCCAGTTTTTTAATTTTCATGGTGTTACTACATTATGTGCCTGTCAGCAGACATTTCGTTAAACTCCCATAATGTGGCCACGCTGCACAGTATCCAAGCTAGAACCGCCATCTCTGGGCTTTCTCATAGGCTGACATTTCAGCGAGTTCTTTATGACTTTGCAGCAGGTTTAAATACCCAGAGGGCACTGTGGCATCTGGAAGGGCTGAGGAGGTGGCGCTGGAACAGTATCTCCCAAACCCCAGTCATGGGAGCGATGTCTCCGCACGCGGGGTTGGTTTCTTTGCTGCATCCCCCAGGGTTAAGGATGTGGGGTCCTGAGTCAGACTGCCTGGGGTCAAATCCAGCTCTGCATTTCACCGCCCAGGAATCTGGAACACATCCTTGAGTGCTTTGCTTGAGTTTCCCCATCTGTGAAGTGGGGATAATGTTACTACAACATAATGAGCTGGAAAGACGTAAATTCATGGGAAACGTGCAGAAGGGTGAGCGTAGGCCAGGCAGGCGTGGAGGAAGCGGCCTGCAGTGCTGTCCGCCAGCAGAGACAGGACGTGTGGCTAACAGAGCCCTGGTCGCTGTGCCCAGGTCTCCTGGGAGAGACCTGTTTCTTTACTCGGGTTCATTCCGGTCCGAGGGCTGCTGCCCCTCCATAACCTCAGGTCCTCCCCTCCCTGGGCCCTGCCTCTCTCCTCTCCTTCTCTTTCCTCCTC
This sequence comes from Delphinapterus leucas, assembly GCF_059928025.1. Lineage (NCBI taxonomy): Eukaryota > Metazoa > Chordata > Mammalia > Artiodactyla > Monodontidae > Delphinapterus > Delphinapterus leucas. The sequence goes on along the minus strand of NC_143138.1, from coordinate 2,230,405 downwards.
TTGGATCCAGGATTCTGGTTGTACCAGTTTGCAGTAACAGAGACTGTGTTTTCTCAAAATGACTAAATAAAATTAAAAGTCAATGAAACAAGATTGCAACCCCACCACTACCCCCCTCTCAAAACCGGTATGTTTGGAAATGTTATGTATATATATGAGATATGTCTGTCTGTCTGTCTTACTGGCTACCATAGGTAAGGAAAAATCCTGATAGAAATCACAAAATATTTATAATCAAATCACAGCAAGAACTACTTATCAAAACTTGTGAAATGTTGCTAAAGTGATACTTAGGTGAAATTTTGAAGTCTGAAATGCATATATTAGAAAAGAAGAATTAATGTTAATGACCTATGTGTCTATCTTAAGAAATGAGAAAGTGACACTAAACCCAAATAAATCAGAAAGATGGATGGAGATAACATAGGTGAGAGCTATAGGGGTGGGCATTTGTGTTAGGTTATTTCATTATAAAGAAAAGATCCGATAAAACACGGCAAGATGTTAATATCTATATAATATTGATGTCTGTTATGTTATATTGTGAGTGTTTCTGTTTGCTTGAATTATATTCAATATTATAAAAACTAGAGGCTAGTAAAGCAAGCATTAACTTTTATTATTTTAAAAAAAAAAACAGTGCTTACAGTTTGAAACCTGTGTTTTATCAGCTTTCCAATATGGGCTCCTGGGCGAAAGGACATGAGACTTTCTGAGCCCGTCTTAATGCTCCGGCCGTACCTCACCAGGGTGGGCCCCCAGCTCGCCCGCACCTTTGTGCAGCCACGTGGGACGGTGGCTTTTTGACTCTTGGTGACAACCCAGGTCTCCCAGCGTAGATTAACACTCTGATCAGACCATCCCAGCGTACCACTGAAGTCAGCTGTTTCTGCAAAATACATCATGAACATTTAGAAACTTGATTTTTGTTCAGACAGGTAAGGGAGTGACAGCCGTTACATCATTAGTGATGTGACTCTGAAATAAAAACTTAGCACTGAGAGCTTTTGCAGCTTCTGCCTTACTTTGATTAGAGGCTCCCCAGAGCTGGTGGGGCAGGTGTTGGGTAGTAGCAAAGATAACTTCTTATCATCAGTCACGATTCCTTGACACTCTGTAACTGACATGAAACACAGGGACGCCTGGAGCGCTGCGCCCGCAGAGGCTGTGCTGTCATCCCCAGCCTTGACTTCCAGCTTTTGCTTCTCCCACACAGGGGTGCCACCTGCTTCAAAATCGGGTCCCGAGGGAACACAGCCTCCATCCTTGGGCACATGGCAGTGGCTGTTTTCTCAAGAGACCTTGTGACCTGCAAAGTCTAAAATATTCACTATTTGGACTTTTACAGAAAAAGCAAGCTGACCCACTGCTCCAGACAGGCACATGGTTCTCCTTGGTGGACTTGCAAATCTCGTTATAAATGTAAAATTACAAAACGCATTGATAAGACACTAGTTTGGTTTGGGGTTTTTTTTCCAACGGGACTTCTCACCGTATTTCATCCTAAACACAAACAAACCAGCAAGGAGTCTGTCGCTCATTACACTGGAAAACCATCACCCACCTCAGGGAGGCATTCTGGGCAGTTAGCAGCAAGATGAAACTAATTCTACAGTTGAGCCCTGGGAAAGTCAGGCTCCAGATGTTCAAAACAGAAAGTGCCTGTCAGGTTGCTAGGATGGGGGGGCATTTTTTTTAAACTTAAAATCATTCTATGAACATTCGTTTTTTGAGACAAAATATCACAAAAGCAGCCCTTCCATGAATTGCTGGAACGTGTTTTAGTAATCCAGCGTCTGGTGAAAAGTATACACAGATTTCTTGACACAGCTGGGAGGATACTGCTCCTTTCTGCCTCATTTTAAACATTGCAACTTCTACACTTTCTGAGAGAAAGCCAGAAACACCCAGGGCCACGGTCTTCTCTCGCCTGCTTGGGCCAAGAGAGAGTCCTGAGCACCCGCCAGCCTCCACCGCTCACAGACGGGTACCCAGTCCGGCCCGGCTGGACGCTCCCAGCCCCTGACAGAGCTGTGTCTTGATGCCTCACCCGATGGGAAGAGCCTCAGCCACTCCCTGTCTCTTTGCAGGATCTTCCCAGAGTCCCTGCGGTGGCTCATGGCCACCCACCAGTTTGCGTCGGCAAAGAAGCTGATCCTGCGCTTCACACAGAAGAACCGCATGAACCCCGAGAGCGACATCAAAGGCGTGATGCCTGGTGAGCACGTGTTCCCTTCAAACCACAGCCCCGCCAGACTTGGGGGACCCGCCACCCATCCCGCCGGGACCGGGAGTCAGCCCACATCACCCCTGGTGCCTTCGTTGCCCAGCCAGCTGTCCAGCTTCCTGTGGCGGTCGGTCCTCAGCTAGACCAGGAACATGGCCAAGGCCAAACCCAGAGGGGGTGTGCCCCGCCCCTCGGGGGAACCTTGAGGGCTGAACCACGCGGGGCACACAGCCTTGCCCGCCTGCGGTTTGGTGCCGGCCATCCTGGCCAGGGGGCGCTGGCCTTCGCCCCCTGTCTCTCCCGAACAGGACCTGCAGAGAGCTGCTGTGTTGTCTGTGTCTGTCAGGACCTATTGGTTGGGCCTCTGAGGAAGCAGAACACTTCAGATCCATAGAATCCCTGTTTGTCAGGAACGTCAGCACAAAAGCTAGATCAGATCCATGAGAGCACCTGGAGGGTGTTAAAATACAGACTCCTGGGCCCCTCCCGGCACCCAGAGATTCTCATCCAGTAGATCTTGGAAGGAACCCTGAACATTGTGTGTTTAATAAGCACTAGAAGTGATTTATTGTGACCTGCAAAGTCTAAAATATTGACTATTTGGACTTTCACAGGAAAAGCAAGCATCTAATATCAATATTAGAAGTGTATTGATATTATCTTAAATTTTTCCACAGCAGTTCTGTGCAAGGTACTGTAATTATCCCCATTTGCAGACGAGGAAACTGAGGCACAGAGAGGTTGAGTATCTTGCCAGAGGTCACACAGCTAGTGAGTAGTAGCGCTGGGACTTGAGCCCAGGAAGCCCAGTAGAAGCAGCTTCCCTGTGCTGCTTCCGAGAGGGAGATGGACGTGCTGGCATGGCGGGCGGGGGGGGTGAGGGGTGCGTGGACCTCGCTCCTTTCAGGCCACGTTTGCCCCTTTTGGAGCGTCTGGCTCTTGTCCCCAAACTTGTCCAGGCCTATCCATTAGCAGGTCAGCGCTCTTAAGTCAAAGTGCCTTGTTTCTGGCATTTCCCTAATTAAATCACCACACTTCACTTCTCTCAGGTTAAAATATTGTCTGGGAGAAGCTTGTCTTCTCCATCCTAATTACGCTGATTCATTTCCCTCCGGTTTTTAGAAAGTGGTATCCTCGCTCAGGAGCTGGGCTGGTGCTGGTCTCTGTGCTGGGGGGCAGGCAGCAGCACGCATGACCCCCCTGACTGGGGGCTGGGGTGGCATGCGCTCACGCCCCGGGGCACATGGCTCTCGCCCGCCTCTGGGTCTCTGCTCCCTCCCAGCTGTCAGGCGCACGGTGACAGTGACGATGACATGATGGCACCAGGGCAAAGCTGGAGGAAGGCGGGTGTCTGTTTCCTCGGAAGTGGCCCCTTGCACCTCCCTGGGCTGGACCGGTTTGCCTGCTTGAATGCTGTGTCCCAGCATCTTATCTAGGCCACTGACCAGCATCCCGTCCCCAACCCAGGCTCTCACCCGCCCTGACTCTATCCTCCCTGCTGCCCCGCCCTCAGCCCTGCCTCGGGGGCTGAGACGCCATACAGGCGTTTGACCCTCATCAGAACCTTTCCGATGGATCAGATCGCCCCTGCTGTACATACGGGAAAGGGGCCCCAGGAGGCTGAGGGTTGGAGGCACGGCTTCCCTGCTCCCGGCATTCCCTCCGCATGGAAGGAGCCCCCGAGGAAGAGTGAACCGGCTTCCCTTTTCCTCCTTGGACGTGAGCCAGGTGCAGAGAGGGGGTCCCCGGCATCAGGCCCTCTCCGGGCAGCCTGACCGCAGGGAAGCAGCCGAGTCCGGCGTCACCAGGTCAGGCAGCGAGTCTGGGAGGTACGAGGCCCCCACCAGGCCCACAGGGGCTTTACCCGAGCCCTTCTCGGTAACCGAGCGGGGAGCCCGCCCCACGTGCCTCACTCTGTCTTGTCCGTCCGTCCTGAACCTGAGGTGAGAAGCGGGTCCCTGTATCGGGCCACCTCACAGTCCCCAGCGTCAGGTGACTTGCACCAGTCACACCCCAGCAGGAGATGAAGCTAAGGCGGCCCCAGGCAGCCGAGCCCGGCGCCCTGCCTCTGACCCTCGGCCCCAGGCAGCCGAGCCCGGCGCCCTGCCTCTGACCCTCCGCACCTACTTCTGCTCCTGCAAGAGGCCTCGGGCCGGCTGGAGTCTCGCGCGTTGAGAGGGAATTTCTGGGGTCAGCAGGTGTCCCCGCAGGCCCAGGAAGGAGTCTCTGCAGTGGGTGGGGAGAGGCCAGGACGGTCTGGGTCGGCCGGAGCGCAGGGCCAGGAAGGCCTCATGGCTTCTTGCGTGTCTGTGGTGGTGTCGAGAGGCTGGGGGTGCAGGTAACAGAGAAAACATACCAGCAGCCCCGGAGAGGTGAGTGTAATTCCACTCAGAACAATGCAGTTACCTCTGTAGACGACAGTCAGCTTGGGCGCCAGAGTTTAAAGCTTTAAGAACAGAAAGAAAAAAGGTCATAATTACAGTTACTACAGCTTCTTAACATCTATTTCATACACTAGAAAGTATCAGGAATTAAGTTTTAGCTGCATTACAAAAAAAAAAAAATTTAAACCTATATAGCCATGCGAATGGGCATTTAGTTTTTCTTCCTGGAAGATTTCCATGGTGGGCAAGTGTGGCTGTGATAAATGGGTTCCTGACCAGTTTCACAACAGTGAAGATACTCAGATCGTTGGATCAACGCTATGTGTTTGTTAACCATGTTTCCATGCTCTTTAAAAGTTTTCTGGCGTTCTGACCATGGGGAAAGTATGTCTGTAAATCAGATGGGCCCGTTTTCGCAGAGGGGATGATAAAGGCCAGGAGGATGTCAGGAGCTGAGGGTCCATGGATGGACGTTCTGGCTGGTGCACAGGCCTGCAGCTCTGTGCCTGAATATTGACACGGAAGAAAGTTCTGGAAACTGAGGGAGCATGGCATCCCTCGGACATAGGACAGGTGTCACCTTCTTCCTTGTGTGCCCCAGCTGGTGACACTGATCCAGACATTTTTTTAAATAAAAAACTCCTAAACGGTTATGGTTAAGCAACCTGTTGCTCCTTCCAGCTGTAATTAGTGAGGTTGGTGACCCTCTCGCCATTGGATGGCAGGAAAGAGGTAGGACGTCCAAGGGTGAGAGTACCCCCTAAGCAGTACAGGGAGGGGGACACACCTCGGAGCCCCCCCGAGGGGGCTGCAGCTCCTGGGCCCCTCTTGAGGCAACCCCACTCCCTCCGGGCCTTCCCACCCCACTGCGTGCTTTATTTTTAGTAAACTTGTTTTGAATTCCTCTTAGGTTTATAGTAAAGTTACAAAGAGAGCACAGAATTTTGAAAAAGCCCCAGTCAGTCTCCCTGTTGTAACATCGCACGTCCCCTGCACCTGTTACGACTGGGAAACTGCCGTCGCTGCACTGCAGTCAGCCCAGCTGCAGCCTGGACTGGACGTCACCCCCAGTGACCCTGCCGTAGGATCCCACCCAGGGCTGCCTGCTCTCACCTCCCAGCCGCCTGTGGTCGGTGCGCTGTCAGTCTTTCCTTGCATCCCCTGACCTCGGCAGTCTTGATTGGTTAAGTCTCCTTTTTCTTCTCTGGCCCCTGAGAAGGGGTCCCCTCCCCCGAGGGCACGGCCGGCCAGGGGAGCAGGGACAGACCCGGAGGCTGAATGTGCGGCATTTCTGCTCACAGATGCCGGGAGACGGGGAGGCTGGGGCGTCTCCTCGTTGGATCTTCCCTGTTGAACCGGCGGCCCCAGGACGGCGGCAAACCCCTCGACCTCGTTGGTGTGGGCCTGGCGTCTGCTCAGAGCTGGTCTGGGCCCCCCGAGAAGCTGGGTCTCGCGACCAAGCTGTAGTTGGTCACGTCACCTGAGCCGAGACGCCGTCTGTCTGGCTCAGCGCACGTATGTGCACGGGCCACACCTCTGTGCACGCGTATGCACACGTGTTCATTCAGTCACTCATTTCTCTTCCTAATATGTGGGCCGTGCAGGGGCAGGTGCAGAGGAAGCAGCCTCAGCCTGTTTGGCCCACAGAGTTGGTTTGGGGACCAGAGCAGTGCATGCATCTCCTGGTCCCTGAGCAGAGGGTTCAGACTCTGTAAGGAAGAGGACCCCTGCCCAAGCCCGATCAGGGCCTCCGCGCCCCCCAGCAGCCTCCGCAGCCCTTCCAAGTGGACAGAGCCCATGCAGGTGGCTGCTGTGTGTGTCCTGCCGCCTCCCTGCGGGCCCTGTGGGCAGCTGCACCTGCCAAGTCAGTGTCTCTGTGGCGAGTTTTCTCCCCTGAGAGCCAGGCCCTGCCCCTGCCTTAAAGAGAAACACTCTCCTTCTCCTGACCCCCGAATCCGCGCATCGGGCCGTCGGGGGGGCTGCCTGGCCGAGCGTGGCTCACGGGTCCCCCCTCCCTGCAGAGCTGGAGAAGGAGCTTTCCCGGAGGCCCAAGAAGGTCTGCATCGTGAAGGTGGTGGGAACCCGGAACCTGTGGAAGAACATCGTGGTGCTGTGCGTGAACTCGTGAGTCATGGGCGCAGGTGGGCTCGGGCCTGGGGCGGGGGAGAGGGGGCAGGGCCGGGGTGAGCCTGAGCAACCCCGTCAGAGCTTCTGAACAGCTGTCTGACGGGCTACGGGTGCCGGCAGACGCGGACCCCCAGCCTCGGGGCAGCCCGGCATCTCCCCCTGCTTGCCACTCGGGCTGCACAGACGTGTCCCGGGGGACGGGGCTGCCGGAGAGCAGGCTCACGTCCAGGGCCGTCCTGGGAGTGGGGCTCTCTGGCCATGCACCTCCCGGGAGGCACCTCCCCCCGAGGCACAGTGACGGGGGGCTCGGGGGCCTGCACGTGTGGGCCTCCAGGCACCATCACGGGCGAGGGGAGACCAGGCTGCTGAGTGTCCTAGCTCCCTGCGTGGAGCCAGCGCCTGCAGAGGCCCGACCCCAGGGTCACGGCGGGTGGTGATGGGCCGGCCCGGCCTTGGGTATGACCTCCACACGTGGCCAGAGGCCCTCCCACCTAGCTGACCACATCCAGCCCGGCGCCCCAGGTTGGCACCTACACCTTCATGGCTCACGCCGTTTTCTGCCAGCAGTGTCCCGGGTTCAGTGTGCACTGGCAAGCCTGTGCTGCTGGCTCACAGCTCAGTAACCCTGCCCTTCCCTGCTTGCCCAGGTGGGGCCTCGTTCAGGGTCACAGGTCATCTAGGCAGTAAGGGGGTTAGAGGTCACTGGGGGAGGGGAGCTTGCACCCTTCGGTGCACAGTCTAAGGACGGCCGTCGTCGGTAGAGAGCAAGGCCCAGGGGCGGGCCTCTGGCCCCACATCCCACAGCTGCTCCTGTCCAAGCAGCTCCATTTAATCAGCTCTCAGGATTGGGGTTCCAGGTTAAATAATTTGGGGGAGGATACAAAACATCCCAGCACCAAAGCAGTGGAAGAGCCCAGATCTAACGGACACCTCGTCCTGCAACCGAGGCCCAGGCAGGGGAAGGGGCAGCCGCGCCGCGCGCCTGGTCGGGGCCGAGCCCTCAGGCCCGTCTCTGCAGGGTCAGCTCCAGCCCGGCCACCCGCTGCCCAGTCTCAGGCAGACGCCGGCTGGGCCAGTGGGCCCGTTTACAGTGGGGTCACTTCTCCAACTTTTATTTTGGAAAAAACACAAATGGTGACATAGACAAGATAGGGAGTTTCCACCTTAATGATTCTTGTTTTGGGGAAGGGCGAGCCAGTCTCTCTGGCTTTGCTGTGGTCAGAGGACGTCCTTCCACCAGAACAACAAGGTGGGAGACCCGCCCTGAGACCAGGAGCCCCGCTGAACTCACACCTGTTAGGCCGTCCAACGTGGCCCAGGGGAGCCGGGTCTGCCTGTCCCCAAGGGGAAACGCATGGGTTTGGAGGAGGGCGGCTCCCACCTGCAGGACCAGGTCTGTAGTTGACCTTGATGCGTCCTCAAAGTCTGCTGAAAGCACGGAGGAGGGAGGCTGGGAGACAAGGGCGTTTCAGCTCAGGGACGGAGGCAGGCGCTCGTAGCCCTGCTCCCACGGGGCACGTCCACCGGGGCCTCAGAGCCCTGCTGCCCCGTGCTCCCAGGAAACACGACACATCTTTATTCCTGTTCCCAGATGGACATCCGCCTGAGCGGCTGGGACACACGTTTCCCTGCGGGTTTTTGTGACCCTGTGGGGCAGGAGGGGGCTGAACCCAGGGCAGGGGGGGGCGGGGGACGGTAAATTAAGCATTGAACGGCCTCCAAGACCAGATGTCCTCACTGGCCTGACCCTTCCTGCTCCTCCAGGACACATGAGCCGCAAGTAGCAGCGAGGGGTGGCAGGGGAGCCAGTTCTCGGGGCGGGTCCCCGAGTTTCCAGAACCCCGGGAGAGGCAGAGGTGTAGACAGGCGGTGTGTCCTAGAGGCTGTGCTCACCCGCTGTGCTGCCTGCCTGTCGGCCCGCCTGGAAAGTGGCTCTGATGGGCCCCCTCGGTGCCCACGATGCGGGCTCAAACGCAGGGACCCTGGGGGCGCCTGCCTCACACCTGGATTTCATGAGAGACAGCGTTTGAGCCGAGGGTCTCCCTGCTTTTATGCCTGCACCCTCCGTAAGGCCACGGCAGGGCGGTGACCACGCACATCCCCTCCCTGACGTCCTCTCTGACGTGCGTTCCCCGCCACCTTCCGAGTGGCTGCTCTGCCCCTGGACGCGACGCAGGGTGTCCCGCACCCGCTGGGAGGTGGTGGCCTCAGGCACTGTGTCCCCGCAGGCTGACCGGCTTCGGGATCCACCACTGCTTCGCACGCAGCATGGTGGGCCACGAGGTGAAGGTGCCACTGCTCGAGAACTTCTACGCCGACTACTACACGGCGGCCGGCATCGCCCTGGCGTCCTGCCTGGCCGTGTGCCCGGTGGTGCGGCTCCTGGGGCGCCGGGGAGGCCTGCTGCTCTTCGTGATCCTCACGGCCCTGGCCTCGCTCCTGCAGCTCGGGCTGCTCAACCGTGAGTGGGCCCAGGCCCCGGGCGGGCGGTGGGCAGGGCCTGGCGTGCACTCCAGAGCCCTGGGTGGGTGGGCAGCCCGAGGCGTCCTCCAGAATCCACAGCTGCAGGGGGCTGCTTTGGGAAGGACGAGCTCGCACTAGAACACGTGCGTGGGGTGCCCCCTCCTCCCATGCGACCCCAAGGCTTCCCGCTGCCCCGGGGCTCCCTGGTAGCCGGGCCCTCACAGTGCTGGTGGGCGTGGTGACCCCACTGGGGGCCACGCTCTCCCGCTGTGATCCATCACGTGAGAAGGAGTGAAGGACTTTTTCCTCATGTGAAATCAAGGGCGAGATAGGTCCATCTCGACACCCTTGCACTGGGACACTGCTTTTCGGGACTGTTTCCAAGTCTCTTGGGGCCAGAGAGCCTCTCAGCAAACGCTAAAAGTAATTTAAAGAAAAGCTAGCCGGCCCGTGTCGCCCACGCAACTCCACGAGGCACGCTCAGTGCAGCTCCTGGTGAACAAAGCCCTCGCCCGCCACGGGGACGAGCCGCAGGGTATCCGACAGCCCGGGGATTGAGCCGGGCAGCCGAGCCTTCTTGCCCAGCACCATCCCCCCCAGCGGACTCAGGCGCCGCGGGGACCACGAGGCTCTGATGGCTGCCCTCGCCCCTGAGCTGTCAGAGCTCGGTCAGCACTGCTGGGCAAGTCAGAAGCCTGCAGTAGTGTTTCAGGTCTGCGTGATGTCCGGGTGGGGAGGGAGAATCCAGAACAGAAGGGGGAGAAAGAAAACCGAGGACTTTCTCAGCCTTGTGCAAACTGGATTCTAGAATAGCCAGTGTCAGACTCAGGAGCAGCTTTCTGACTTGGGCACGTTCACGTGCGGTCCGCGTCTTGCCGGGAGACTGGCCTCATTTTCAGCTGTGACGACGTGGGGTCTGTCCCCCGGTGGGGCCGCCCAGGCTGCCCTTCGGGGAGTCTTCTGCAGCTCCCGCCGGTTGGGCGGACATGCAGGGGCACGGCAGCCCCGGGGCTCCCAGCCGCCCTTCTTAGTCCCTGAGCAGGGATGCCCGGGAGACCAGGCACCGTGGGGACCAGGCTGGGAGGGCACAGCGATGCTGTCTGCCGGGTCTGCCCACAGCACTTGGTGCCCCGAGCACAGACCAGCAGTGACTTGAGTAACTTTGGACATGGCGAGATTCCCCGCTTCGGCTTGAGGGCGGGTGCTGCGCGCGGGCCCCTGCTCTCAGGAGCTGGCGTCCTCCCCAGGTCACGAGGCCAGAGGGGCCCAGCCCTCCCTTCCGAACAGAAGGAGCTCCATTTGGTCAAATGCCAGCCCTGATGCCCTGGACACTCCCCAACGTCTGCGCCACGTCCCTCCTGCTCTCTGGTGGCGTCAGCTGGGCTGGCTGCAAGGCCACCCCTGCTGGTCCCGGAGGGGGTGTGCTTAGAAACCAGTCGCGTGGAAGCACGCGGTGGTAACTTCCGTCCGACCTGCTCTCTTTCTCCTCTCCCTGCCCGCCTTCCTCCTCGTGTGCCGCCGTTCCTGCGGTCCAGTGATCGGGAAATACAGCCAGCATCCAGACTCAGGTGAGCCGAACGCATGTGCGGCACCGTGTTGTCTATTTTATTGCACCTGCAGGGCATTTTCACAAAGACTCACAGACCTGTGGTTTCCCTTTCCTCTCTCTCCCCTCCCCCTTTCACCCCAAGAGTTGCAGCTGAAGTTGGCCGTAGGTTGGACACTACACTCATCCACTTGTCCTCTCTGCCCCTCGCGCCTCTAGGAAGTCAGGCCGCCCGCCCCCCACCCGCTTTGTGCCCGGCTTGCACGCTGCCCTCGTCCCTGCCCCTGGCACCAGTGGCCAGCACAGCCCAGCAGCCTCCACTGTGACGCAGGGCCTTGGGGACAGGCCTGGGCTGGGCCGCACGGCCCTGGGGGCCCGGCTGACCACGCTGCCAGGGGAAGCAGCCGTCCCCGCCTGTGAGCGACACAAGCCTGCTACTCTCGGCCTCTGGGATGGCATAGCCTCTGCCCTGCACACAACGCTGCTGTGCGCACGTGCCTGGCCTGACCGAGCCCGTGCCGCCAGGGCTCCCAGTGCGGTCTTGTGGGGAACTGGGCTGCGCCCCAGATGTGGGGCCCCAGCATCTTGCTGTGCCCGCCTAGCGCCGCCTGGGTGTGAGGTCAGACCCGGTGCCACTGGCAAGATGCTCCAGTTGGTCCAGCTCGCTCCCTCCAGGCCCATAAGTTCTCCTCTTGGGGTTGAGTTCTCGTTCCCCTCAGTCAAGCCTGGGCTGCCCTGTCCCTTGTATTGGACTGGTCAGGCCTGAGGCCAGGATGGCCAGGCTCTCTGGAACCAGAGACCTTTCTCTGGAGCTGAGCCGGAAGGCTGGACGGGAGGGCGTTGCCATAGCGTCGGGGAGACCACCAGCCTCCCTCCCTGCTGGCCGCTGTAGGCTACGGCGTCCGGCAGAGTCAGCCTGAGCCCCACATTTTAGACCCGCAGGGACTCCCGGGGGACCCAACAGAGGCTTTTGCCAGAAGGGCTCTGACCTCCCACCCCGGGACATGCTGCATCTCCCGGGTCTGCATCTCACACCGGGCAGAGGGGAGGAGGGAAGACCCTTCTTCGGCCCCAGGCCTCCCTCCGCCCCCCTCACCACCCCCCTGGTTCTCCCCCAGGAATGAGCGACAGCGTCAAAGACAAGTTCTCCATCACCTTCTCCATCGTGGGCATGTTCGCCTCCCATGCAGTGGGGAGCCTCAGCGTGTTCTTCTGTGCAGAGATCACTCCCACAGTAATAAGGTGCGTGGCGGGCCGCCCGTGCAGGGGCGCGTTTCTTCTGAGGACACGGGGGGCGGGGCTTCGCGTCTGGCAGGGCTCCCGGTGAATGAGCCACCAGCTCTGCTCCGGCTTCCGGACGAGCTGCGGCCCATGCTGGGCGTCAGGTCCCGGACCGCTGTTCCGCCCTGACCCCCAGGGAACCCAGAGTGAGGTGAGGGCTGGACTCTGGGTCCCGTCCAGGCAGGTGGAGGGACGGGGAGCGTTGGGGCGCAAGCAGCGCGGCAGGGCCTGGAAAAGGAGTGGAGTGGGGAGGCCACTGAATTCATGCCTGTGCTCTGCTCCAGCCCAAACGCTGTCCACTCTCCTAGGAGGACTCAGGAAACAGTCTGTTTCACATAAAAAGCAGATAGAAAAGGCCTTGGTTTTCTACTGGCCTGAGAGGCCAGTGTCTCCAGCCCAAAGAAGGGCCTCGGAGAGAAAGCCCAACAAGTTACATCACTGAATTGTTTAACAAATATTTGTTAAGAAGCCGCCGTGTGTCCGGCAGAGGCCGAGTGTGCAGCCCGGCCCCCAGGAGTCCGTGATGGGTCTGTTTTCTGAAAGGCAGAGTGACGTGCACTCAGCTGCCTTTGCTTTCCTGGTGAGGGGAGGGGGGTTCTGCTCCGTCCGGCACCGTCCCGGGCAGCAGTACGCAGGCGGGCACACCCTCTGGTGCTGTCGAGGTTACAGCGACATGGAAGGGTTTCCTTTTGTAGGGCATCGCCTCCCTGCCGTCACGCTGTCTTCCTGGTAGCAACTGTTGTGACTTCCGGTCAAGCTCCCGAACTTGGTGTGGGAACGTCATCAGCTTGCCCAGCGCACACGCTCTGCTTGTTAAAGTGTAATTGGGAGTGTGGCAGTTAATCGGCTGTGGGATACCGCCCAGAAGCCAGCATGACGGCACCCTTCCATCCTCCCTTTCCCACGTGGGCAACAAGCAGGGGCCACTCCCATTCAGGCAGGACGCCCGGGACTGACCATCTGGCCCCTGGTGCCGGGCTCTGGGAGGAGGCCCACGTCTGCAGGCGTCACGCTGACGCAGCATCTTCACTGGCCTCGCTCTGATTCGTCCTCCTGGATTCTTACTCACACACGCCAAGCCTGAAGGCTGTCCCATACCCAGGGAATAAAATGGCAGGGAATTGTGCATTTAAGGAAAAGCAAGCAAATGCAAGTAATTCACCCTGGTCCAACCCTCTGCTTAACCTGACACGGGAAGTGAGCCTGGAGCTTATTTCGTGAGGGACGTTGCAAAGCGCCCCAGGCGGAGAGCAGCCCCTCGGTGTCTTTCTTTACCCGGTTAATGTCTTTCCTTTACCAAAGAGCCCAGCAAGGAGGACTCTTTCAGGAGGCCGGAAGTCGAGGTCAGACTTGTTTCTCTCTCTGGGGGTGGCCACCCTCCCCTTCAGCAGTCGGCAGACCTCGTTAATCATTAGATTTTGCTGAAAAGAGCTAAACAAGCTAAACTGAAGGAAATGCAGCATCCTTTTCCTCTCTGAGGCAAACCTGCAAAGATTATTTTGGGGATAGAAAATGTTCTCGGGGTCAGCTTGCCAGGATGACAGACTAGAAAACATGTTCTCTTGGCCCTAGGTGACACGTTTATAGTTGCAGAGGAAGGAGATGAGGTCCGGGGGGGGGTCTCCTGGTGGGGACAGAAGGCTCTCTGGTGTTGCCGGTGAGTCACTCTCCCTGCTGGACACCCCTCGTCCCGGCCCTTCCTTGCGTGCCCACCCAGGGACAGTCCCACGGAGTTGCTGGGAGGAAATGGACTTCCTGCCTCCCCCGACTTCTCACGGGTGAGCCAGGAGGAGCTGGGAGGGCCACTCAGGTCTGTGAGCTTCACGTTGCCTAGTGCAAAACTAGCCTTTTCTACAACACGGTGTTAAAAACACACCCTCTGAACGAGAAGAGTAGCAAAGGTTAGGGTTGGCTAACGAGGAGCGAAGAGCAGGGTAAGAACTCCTTTGCACAGAGCCTGGGGGACGTTGGCTGTCCACGTGTGACAGCTGTCCGCGCGCCCACCCAGACGCTGACGGCGCCCTCCCCGTGGCCGGCAGCTACAGAGGTGTTTCTCAGCATCCTCCCCTTGGGCCTCGGCGGTGTAGGGGCAGCTGGTGGCTTTGGTGTGGCAGGCCCAGTGTCACCTGGAAGCTGCAGGAGGGTCCCTGAGGCCTCGCAGTCTCCGTGTGCCCTCACAAAGCGGGGCGGGGGGTGGGGCAGGCGCTGGTGGCAGGGATGCATCCCTCACCTCCCGACACCTCGTCAGGCTCCCGGAGCACCGGGCCCCGGCTGCGGGGTATTTCTTGCTTTTTTATTGAGATATAGTTGATTTACAATATTATGTTTCAGGTGTACAACATAGTGACTCACAATTTTTGAAGGTTAATATATAGCAATTTAAAGTACTGGCTGTAGTCCCCGTGTTGTACAGTACATCCTTGTAGCTTGTTTCATACCTAATAGTTGGTACCTCTCACCCCCTACCCCCATGTCGCCCCTCCCTGCTTCCCGCTCCCCACTGGTAACCACTAACTAGTTTGTTCTCTGTCTCTGTGAGTCTCTTTCCTTTTCGTTATCTTCCCTAGTTTGTTGTATTTTTTAGATTCCAAACATAAGTGATATCATACAGTATTTGTCTTTCCCTGACTTGTTTCACTCAGCATAATGCCCTCCAAGCCCATCCATGTTGCAAATGGCAAAATTCCATTCTTTTTGATGGCTGAGTAATATCCCACTGCATATGTATACCGCATCTTCTTTGTCAGTAGACCTTTAGGTTGCTTCCGTGTCTTGGCTATTGTAATACTGCTACGAACACAGAGGTGCATGTATCTTTTTGAATTAGTATTTTCAGGTTTTTTTGGATATATACCCAAAAGTGGAATTACTGGATCATATGGTAGTTCTGTTTTTAGTTTTTTGAGAAACCTCCATACTGGTCTGCATAGCGGCTGCACCATTTCACATTCCCACCAGCAGTGCGCATGGGTTCTCTTTTCTCCATATCCTCGTCAACATGTTACCTGTGTTCTTTTTGATGATGGCCATTCTGACAGGTGTGAGGTGATGCCTCATTGTGGTTTTGATTTGCATTTCCTGATGACTAGCGATGTTGAACATCTTTTCATGTGCCTGTTGCCCACCTGCATTTCTTCTTTGGAAAAATGCCTATTCAGTTCTTGTGCCATTGTTTCCATCGGGGTTTTGTTTGTTTTTGATGTTGAGTTGTATGAGCTGTTATATATTTTGGATGTCAACCCCTTATTGATCATATCATTTGCAAATAGGGTCTGCCATGCAGTAGGTTGTCTTTTCATTTTGTCCATGGTTTCCTTTACTGTGCAAAATCTTTAAAAAGTTAAATTAGGTCCCATTTGTTTCTTTTTGCTTTTGTTTCCTTTGCCTGAGCAGAGGAGCCACTTCACTGCCTGACACCTCCTCACCCGCTCCCTGGCTGCCCACCCCCTTCTCCGGCTGAGCTCTTCCCTCCCCTCACGTGCCCACCCCTTCCTCCAAGCGTCTTCCTTCCGGAGACCTTCCTTCTGGCTCCTCCCTGTGCCCACCCCCAATGGACCCCACCTGATGTCACTGCTCCAGACATGCCTCAGGAACGGGCACCAGGAAGAGAGATGGCTTGTGTGTCACGTGACACGTGGGTTCGTTTAGCTTGTTTTAAAATTTGCATCATATATATAAATGTTTATAACACATGCTCAATGAGTGACGGCAGGCCAAGGGGGTGATGGGTAATCCTCACCGTTAAACAGCAGGAGGGGGACAGACAGGACAGGGGACAGCCAAAGCACACAGGTCACATCCCCCCCCACCCCGAGCCCCCGACTCGGGCCTTTAGCGGGCAGGGAACCTGTGTTCCTCCGTGGCCTTGGGCACGTCCTTCAGCTGGGCTCATCTCTGCCCCAAAACAAGACTAGTCATGGCGGCCTTCTCGTGGGGGGACTGGTGGGGGACAGACTGTACACAGAGGGTCTGGCCGCGGTAAGTGACAACTGGTGGTGTTCATTATTCCTACCTGAATGTTCTTGGCAGTGACATTTCTGTAAAGATCGGCGGAAATGTTTCTCCATCCCTGACTTCACAGGAAGGTGGTCAAGATGAGTAATACAGAGAAGGAAGTGGAAAAAAGGAGGTTTGTTTTCTGTGTTCTAGACGCTGGTATTACCATGGTTAAAAGAATGATTTGAAGATTCTTTGTTGTTGTTTTTGGTTTTTTGTTGTTTATTTTTTTTCCTTTTTCTTTTTTTCTGAAGATTCCAGAAGTTTTGTCAAGCTTGCTACTTCTAAGAAGTCTGCCTGTGTACCTATCTTTCTATCCTCAAAGTAACTTAGATATTATTACTAGTAAAATAAAGACAACCAGTAAAAGCCTTTGAGCTCGGAAAGCACGAGAAGGCAACCTTGCTCCAGGTTCTCCTTTATCTGTAAATCGAGGCGGCTGCCACTCTCCTGTTTAAACATGAGCGTGTGCTGCCCTCTCGTGACAACCTGGAGAAAAGCAGAAGACGTACAGAGTCAGCATTTGCGGGGAGAAAGATGGAAGTTAGCACCTTAGAACCAAGCACGTAATGATCCCATTCTCTAAACTGAGATTTCTAAAAGAAACACAGATCCAAAAATGTAATACCAGATTCTGCCACAGTTGTTCCTAACCTTACTAATTTCAAGGTCTCCTTGATAGAAAACTAACAGAAAATTGCTTTTGTGGAAAAAAATACGTAAGGCTGTATTGCATATTCATATGCACGTGATGCATCTGTAGATATGTCGGTACTTTTTAAAAACAAGTCATCGAACCCTACCATAAGTCAAATACGTTCCATCTCATTTGACGTGACTTGCTACACCATGACATAGTTCACCTGGACTCCGAGGGGAAGCCAGCTCCTTGCTCAGGAATTCCTCGTGGGCTGTGCACTCACGTCCCTGTGCACTAACCACGTGAGCACTTTACTGCACTGACATCAGCACCACCCCACTCAAGTCATGGGAAGGTCAGGCAGACGTGGGCAGTTTTGTTTTAATAAATTTATTTATTTTTGGCTGCGTTGGGTCTTTGTTGCTGCGAGCGGGCTTTCTCTAGTTGTGGCGAACGGGGGCTGCTCTTCATTGCAGTGAGTGGGCTTCTCATTGCGGTGGCTTCTCTTGTTGCTGAGCTCGGGCTCTAGGCATGTGGGCTTCAGTAGCTGTGGCATGAGGGCTCAGTAGTTGTGGCGCACGGGCTTAATCCATGGCATGTGGGATCTTCCTGGACCAGGGCTCGAACCTGTGTCCCCTGCATTGGCAGGCGGATTCTTAGCCACCGCACTACCAGGGAAGTCCCACATGGGCAGTTTTAGAGAAAATGACATCTCACTGGTATCAAAGGCCCGTGAAACACGTCCTTTATTTCCGGTGCCCCATATAATCCCTTGCAGCCTCCTGTGGCTTCCTGGAGTGGCCTGTGGCTTCCTGGAGTGGCCAGACTCACAAGGACTGAAGAGCTATTTCAGGTGCTCGTTTATTCACCTTCCAGGTGGAGTCAGTCGCACCGCTCTTTGTAAGGGTCTTCATATTCACTCTGCCCCATTCACTGGGACAGTGGCCCTCTTGCCGAGGAACCAGGGTGATCTGATCTGCAGCATCCCAACATTTATGAAACACAGTGTGTGCCATGGATGTTCCAGAAAAGAATCCTTGACTGTCTTTTCTCCATTGTACATTCTTGGCTCCTTTGTCATAGATTAATTGACCATAAGAGCATGGGTTTATTTCTGGGCTCTCTATTCTGTTTCACTGATCTATGTGTGTTTTTGTGCCAGTACCATACTGTTTTGATTACTGTAGCCTTGTAGTATAGTCTGAAGTCAGGGAGTGCGGTCCTTCCAGCTCTGTTCTTCTTTCTCAAGATTGTTTTGGCTATTTAGGGTCTCCTGCATTTCCATTAAAATTTTTTAATTATTCTAGTTCTGTGAAAAATGTCATGGGTATTTTGGTAGGCATTGCATTCAATCTATAGATTGTCTTGGGTAGTATGGTCGTTTTGACAATATTAATTCTCCCAATCCAAGAACACGATATATCTTTCCATCTCTTTTTGTCGTTTTCAATTTCTTTCATCAGTGACTTACACTTTTCTGAGTAGGTTTATTCCTAGGTATTTTATTCTCTTTGTTGCAATGGTATATGAGATTGTTTCCTTAATTTCTCTTTCTGATAGTTCATTGTTAGTGTATAGAAATGCACCAGATTTCTGTATATTAATTTTATATCTTGCAACTTTACCAAATTCATTGACGAGCTCCGTAGTTTTCTGGTGACATCTTTAGGATTTTCTGTATGTATTTATAGTACCATGCCATCCACAAACAGTGACAGTTTTACTTCTTCCTTTCCAATTTGGATTCTTTTTATTTCTTTTTCTTCTCTGAGTGCTGTGGCTAGGATTTCCAAAACTATATTGAATAAAAGTTGCAAGACTGGGTATCTTTGTCTCGTTCCTGATCTTACAGGAAATGCTTTCAGCTTTCCATTGTTGAGTATGATGCTGGCTGTGGGTTTGTCATATATGGCCTTTACTATGTTGAGGCATGTTCCCTCTATGCCCACTTTCCTGGAGAGTTCTTATCATAAATCGGTGTTGAGTTTCGTCGAAAGCTTTTTCTGCATCTGTGGAGATGATCATATGGTTTTATTCTTCAGTTTGTCAATGTGGTGCATCACACTGCTTGATTTGCGTATATTGAAGAATCCTTGCATCCCTGGGATAAGTCGCACTTGATTGTGGTGTATGATCCTTTTAATGTGTTGTCGGATTTGGTTTGCTAATGTTGTGTTGAGGATTTTTGCATCTATGTTATCAATCAGCAGCCTGTAACTTTGTGATATTTTTGTCTGGTTTTGGTATCAGGGTGATGGTGGCCTCATAGAATGAATTCGGAAGTGTTCCTTCCCCTGCAGTTTTTTTGGAATAGTTTGAGGAGGATAGGGGTTAGCTCTTCTCTAAATGTTTGGTAGAATTCACCTGTGAAGCCATCTAGTCCTGCACTTTTTTGTGTTTTGGGAGTTTTTAAATTACTGATTCAGTTTCATCACTGGTAACTGATCTGTTCATATTTTCTATTTCTTCCTGGTTCAGTCTTGGGAGGTTGTACCTAAGGCTTTGCCCATTTCTTCTGGGTCGACTATTATT
Source organism: Delphinapterus leucas (assembly GCF_059928025.1). Taxonomy (NCBI): domain Eukaryota; kingdom Metazoa; phylum Chordata; class Mammalia; order Artiodactyla; family Monodontidae; genus Delphinapterus; species Delphinapterus leucas. The sequence goes on along the minus strand of NC_143138.1, from coordinate 2,211,209 downwards.
ATTTGTTCACAGCAGTCTCTTACGGTCCTTTGTATGCCCGTTGAAACTTCTTTTATCATTTATGATTTCATTGATTTGGGCCCTCTCCCCTTTTTTCTTGATGAGTCTGGCTAAAGGTTTATCAATTTTGTTTAGCCTTTCAAAGAACCGGCTTTTAGTTTCGTTGATCTTTCCTATTGTTTTTTTAGTCTCTATTTCATTTATTTTTGCTCTGACTTTTATGATTTCATACCTTCTACTAACTCTGGGTTTTGTTTGTTCTTTCTCTAGTTCCTTTAGGAGTACGGTTAGGTTGTTCATTTGAAATTTTTCTTATTTCCCGAGGTAAGCTTGTATCCCTGTGAACTTCCCTCTTAGAACTGCTTTTGCTGTGTCCCATAGGTTTTGAATTGTTCTGTTTTCTTTTTCATTTGTGTCTAGGTATTTTTTTGTTTCCTCTTTAATTTCTTCAGTGATCCACTGGTTGTTTAGTTGCATATTGTTTAGCCTCCATGTGCTTGTGTTTCCTGCAGTTCTTTTCTTGTAGTTGACTTCTAGTATCATAGTTTTGTGGTCAGAAAAGCTGCCGGATATGAGCTCAGTTTTATTAAATTTCCTGAGGCTTGTTTTATGGCCTAGCATGTGATCTGTCCTGGACAATGTTCCATATGCACCTGGAAGGAATGTGCACTTTGCTGCTTCCAAATGGAATGCTCTCTCTCTATATATATCAATTAAGTGCATCTGGTCTCGGTGTTTTCTTACTGGATGATCTGTCCGTTGATGTGAGTGGGCTGTTAAAGTCCCCTATTATTGTGTTACTGTCAGTTTCTCCCTCTGTGTCTGTTAACATTTGCCTTATATATTTGAGGTGCTCCTGTGTTAGGGTGCATACATATTTACAATGGTTATATCTTCTTTTTGCATTGATCATTTTATCCATAATGTGGTGTTCTTCTTTGTTTCTTGTAACCATCTTTATTTTAAAGTCTATTTTGTCTGATATGAGTATTGCTACTCCAGCTTTCTTTTGATTTCCATTTGCATGGAATATCTTTTTCCATTCGCTCACTTTCAGTCTGTGTCTGTCCCTAGGTCTGAAGTGGGTCTCTTGTAGACAGTATATATATGGGTCTTGTTTTTGTATTCATTCAGCGAGCCTGTGTCTCTTGGTTGGAGCACTAAGTCCATTTACACTCAAGGTAATGATCGATATGTATGTTCCGACTGCCATTCTGTTCATTGTTTTGAATTTGATTTTGGAGGTCTTTATCCCCCTTCTTTTGTTTTCTTCTCTTGTGATTTGATGACTATCTTTAGTTTTACGTTTGGATTCCTTTTTCATGGGTGTATCTATTACAGATTTTTGACTTGTGGTTGCCATGAGGTTTTTATATAGCAGTCTATGTATACATGTGACTGTTTCAAGGTGCTGATCTCTTAATTTTAAAACTCTGCATTTGGGACTTCCCTGGTGGCGCAGTGGTTGGGAATCCGTCTGCCAATGCAGGGGACACGGGTTTGAGCCCTGGTCCAGGAAGATCCCACATGCCGCGGAGCAACTAAGCCCTCGCACCACAACTACTGAGCCCACAAGCCTAGAGCCCGTGCTCCGCACCACAATGAGCCTGTGCACTGCAACGAAGAATAGCCCCCGCTCACTGCAACTAGAGAAAGCCTGTGCAGCAACGAAGACCCAATGCGGCCAAAAGTAAATTTTAAGAAACAAAAACAAAGAAAGCCTGCCTTGTCCTCTCTCCCTTCACGATGACTGTTTTGACATCGTATTTTCCATCTAACTGTTCTGTCCGTCCCTTAACTGCTTATTGTGGATATAGATGATTTTACCATTTCTGTCTTTTAACCCCCCCACTAGCTTTGTTTGTGGATGACTTCCTACCTTTACTATATGTTTGCCCTTACCACTTAGTTTTTTCATTTCATAGTTTTCTTGTTTCTAGTCATAGCTATTTATTTTTCTTTTAGAGAAGTCCCTTTAACGTTTGCTGTAGAGCTGGTTTGGTGGTGCTGAACTCTTAGGTTTTGCTTGTCTGTAAAGCTTTGATCTCTATCAAATCGGAACGAGAGCCTTGCTGAGTAGAGTATTCTTGGTTGTAGGTTTTGTCCCTTGATCATTTAAAGTAGATCGTGCCATTCCCTCCTGGCCTGCAGTTTCCACTAAAAAACAGCTGATAGCCTTACGGGAGTTCCCTTGTATGTTATTTGTTGCTTTTCTCTTGCTGCTTTTAATATTCTATTTTTATTTTTTGGTATTTCAATTGCAGTGAGTCTTGGAGTGGTCCTCTTTGGGTTGATCCTGTTTGGGACCTCTGTGCTTCCTGGACCTTGATGTCTGTTTCCATTCCCAGGTTAAATAAGTCCTCAGTGGTTATGTCTTCAAATATGTTCTGTGCCCCTTGCTCTCTCTCCTCCTTCTGGGACCTCTATAATGCAAGCATTAAGTGTGCTTGGTGTTGTCCCAGAGTCTCTTACTCTGGCCTCACTTCTTTTCATTCTTTCTTCTGTTCAGCAGTAGCAGTGACTCCCACTGCTCTGTCTTCAGCTCACTGATCCATTCCTCTGTATCACTTACCTGCTGCTGACTCCTTCATTTCAGTTACTGTAGTCTTCATCTCTGTATGGTTGTTCTTTATATTTTCTGACTCTTTGTTAAAAGCTTTTAACTCCTTGCTCTGTGCATCCGTTCTTCTCCCGCGTTCTTTCATTATTCTGGACTCTTTCTTGGGTAGACTGGAGCCTATCTCCACTTCACTTAGTTGTTCTCCCGGGGGTTTATTTTGTTCCTTCGTCTGCAGCATGTTCCTGAGCCACCTCGTCTTGTCTGAGTTGCTGTTTGTATATTATGTATGTGGTAGGTTATGTTTCTCGACCTCAGAAGTGGCTCCCTCTGTAGGAGACATTATACGAGACATTATACATCCCAGCAGCACACCCCCCTCATCACCGGAGCTGTATGCTCTAGGGGTGCCCCCTGTGAGGGCTGCGTGGTTCCTTCTGTTTTGGAGGGCTGGCTATGTGGGTGGTCTGGTGGGCTTAGTTGGCACCCGGTCTGGTTGACTGCCAAGCTCTGCCTTGTGTGGAGGCCACTGGTTGGTGGGGCCTGGTCAGGAGGCGGCTGACTGCAGAATCCCCAGGGACCCTGGGGCTAGTGCCAGGTCACTGATGGGTGACATCAGGGTCCAGGCGACTCTGGAGCTGTTGACCCCCTACTGGTGGGTGAAGCCAGGTCCTGGGGTGAGTGCCAGAGAGCTGGCGTAAGATCGCTGGTGGCTGGGGCCAGTTCCTAGCACAGTTGGGTATGGGGTCCGAGGTGTCCAGAAGCTTGCACTGGCCAGCTGGGAGCAGCCGAGGTCTGCAGGCTGCAGGATCGTGGTTTTCTTGCTTCTGGTTTCTGCCCCGTGGTGGGCGAGACTGGTCTAGAGGCTCGTGCAGGCTTCCTAGCAGCAGAGGCCGGCACCTGTCAGCTGGTGGGTGGAGTGGAATCTTGGCCCTCTGGTGGGCAGGGCCACGTCCAGAGGTGGCCGGCTGTGCACTCAGGAAGTCTCTAAGCAGCCTGTCCGCCGAGGGGTGGGGCTGTGTTCCCACCCTGCTGGTTGTCCCAGCACTGGCACCTACAAGCGGTTGGGTGGGACTGGGTCTCGGAGCTCATGAGCCAAGACGGTGGTCGCCGGCACCAGCGTCCCCATGGTAGAAAGCTCCCAAATATGTCTGCCACCAGCATCTATGTCCCCAGGGTGAGCTGCAGTTGCCCCCTTGCCCATCCGATAGACTCTCCCAAGTCCAGCCCTTGGTCCCAGTGCACGTGGGATTTTGTGTACTCCCTGTAACACTGGAGTCTTTGTTTCCCCCAGTCCTCTGGGACCCCTGAAAACCCCCCATCCTCGGCCTTCAAAGCCACACATCCTGGGGGGCCGTTTTCCTGGTATAGGACCCACGGGCTACGGAGCCCAACGTGCGGCTCAGAACTGTCTCCTGTGGGAGAACCTCCGCGACGTGCCTGCTCTCCAGTGTGTGGGTCGCCCACCCGGTGGGGGTCACGAGCCTAGATCATCTCACACGTCTGCTCCTCCCACCTGTCTCATTGTGGCTCCTCCCGTGTCTTTAGCTGTAGATCTTTTCTGGCAGGCTCTGCTCCTTTTTGTCGATGGCTGCTCCACGTGCAACTGTGAGTCCAGCGTGCCCACGGGAAGAGGCGACCTGGGGGGGGGGGTCTTTCCGCTCCACCTCAACGTGTCCTTAATGCCTTCTTTAACCCCCAGCCACCCTCCCCGCTTCTAAATGAAGAGCGAGCCTCGGAAAAACAGCGTAAATTGAGAAACAAAATGTTACGTTATTCACGGCAAGTGAGGCCGGTTGTCCCCTTACAGTGGTATTTTATTACAGTCACCTTTCACAGTGAACGAAGTAAGAAGTTTTGGGCTGGTGAGGAAAATGTTCACTGAATAGCAGGGGCAGCAGATGCAGGAGGTGAAGGGGGTTGGGGGGAGCTGGCCGTGCGCTGGTGCCGGGGCCCCGTGCCTGTGGGCCCGACCCGCTGCCTACCTGTGCGTTCCCTGCAGGTGCGGCGGCCTGGGGCTGGTGCTGGCCAGCGCGGGCTTCGGCATGCTGACGGCGCCCATCATCGAGCTGCACAACCAGAAGGGCTACTTCCTGCACCACGTCATCTTCGCCTGCTGCACGCTCCTCTGTATCATCTGCCTGCTGCTGCTGCCTGAGAGCCGGGACCAGAGCCTGCCCGAGAGCATCCCCGACGGCGAGCACTACACGCGCCAGCCCCTGCTGCCGCCCAGGCGCGGGGAGCAGCCCCTGCTGCTGACCAACGCCGAGCTCAAGGACTACTCGGGGCTGCACGACGTGGCCGCCGCGGGCGACGGGCTGCCGGACCGTGCCACGGCCAACGGCGGGCGGCCCATGTAGCAGGGCCCTGGGGGCGGACCGGGCTGACCGTGGCCACGGGCGGGCCCACTCTGCTGAAGCCGCGTGGGGACCCCCGAGGAGCCCATGTGAGGAAGAGGACTTTGCAAACGACCCTTCAAAGACTTTCCTTTCTGCCATGAAACGTTTGTATTTATTTTGGTCATTTTTAAAAGGAGCACTTTATTCCCTTCCCTTCACGGATCTCGAAATGGAGCCACCTCCTCAGGAAGAGGGACGCGGTGGCCAAGGACACACTGTAAGGACCGCAGCCCGGGCTCCCCGGGAGGTCGGCTGCGCCCTCCGAGCCAGCTGTCCCCGAGGCCGTGCGCAGAGACCAACCAGCCACTGTCTGGAGCACTCCCACAGCTGTGCTTTATTCAGACTGAAATGTAAATGGTTAGGGTTTTGCTAGAGTCTGTGTAAGGTTTTCTCTGTAAGGTAAGAGCTTCTGCTCCACGTGCTGGGGGAAAGCAGCTCACAGTATCATTAAAACCAGCTTAGTCTTTCCCGCGAGATCATCCTTTTATACTTGATGCTGGAAGCTCTTTGGGGGAAAAGCTTAACCATTCACCAGATCCTGATTAGTGGCGGTATCGCCACGGTCTTCCAAGGCAGGTCTGCTCAGCTCAGCTCCCGAGCAGCAGACGCATCGAGTCAGAGACAAGTTACTGTTATCACCCCTCCTCCCAGTTCAGCTCCAGCAGGAAAGTCCCCTCTTGCAGTCAGCTTTTCTGCCAGCACGACATGAACACACGGCTACTTCCTGAACTAAAACCAACAGGAAAATAACTAAATAGGCAACTAAGACAGCCCCCAGGAGGGAGCGGTGCTCTTGCAAACACGGCCCGTCAGCCACATCCCGGGCACAGAAATCACCAGCTTGGAGGCCTTGGCTCCGCTGGCCGCCGGCGGAGACCCCAGAGCCCTCTGCTTCCGTCGGCACGGAGCTGGGCCTGGAGCAGGCCCCTCACTGGGGAGCTCCACTGACGGCAGCCTCCGAGAACATCAAGACCAACTGAGAGAAGCAATAACTCACCAAAGCTCGAGCCCCACCCGACTCCAAGGGTTTTCGCTGTGTTCCTCACTTCGTCCCCCTGCCTTTCCAGGTCAGGCTCTGCACCTGTCTGGAGCCGTTTCAGAGGAAACGCAGGAGAATGCTGAGAAACAGCCCTTGCTGGCCAGGCAGGCACTGCCTTGGGGCAGTCCCGGGACAGCCTGGGCTCTTCCTGGAAGGGTCCACCTCCCCACGGTGCCTCTGCCGTGGGCTCTTCTTCCAGGGAAGGCGTGGCCCTGGGTCTGTAGGAAGCAGCGAGGGGACTCCCAGCCCACGGCTGCCCAGACTCCGAGGCCCAGGAGAGAGGTGGAGTGCGTCCCCACCCGCCTCCTGTCCCCTCCAGTCTGTCTTGCCATCCCCCCACGGTGCCCCTACAAGCTGGCGGCCATGGGGAGGAGCCGCTGGCTCGGTGAGAACGCCGTGAAGAGGTGAGCAGACTCGCAGGCCTGTGTGGTGCCAGCAGCTACACCGCCTGGTCCCAGGGCCACCAGCCCAGCCCCTCATGGCCCTGCCTTGTGTCTTGAGTCACGTCTGTTCTGTGTTTCAGCGTCCGTCCGCATTCACCTTAATCTACAAGGCCTTTCTTCACACCTGTGCAGCTTGAGTGCCAAACCTGGGAAGCACCTTAGTCTCTCTCAGCATGCCGGCCGCAGGGTCCCCAGTCCAGGGCGGGATGTGCAGCGCAGGGCTGGCAGGGTCCCTGGGCCACACCTGCCAGGTGTGTCTGCACCCATTACCCCAGCTCCAGGACACCTTGCAGCCAGGCCGCTCCCTGGACCCCAGGCTGTGTGTGCCCTCCTGCTGGCCGTGTAGACCTTTAGGGATCATGCTCAAGCCGCAGGGGGCAGCCGGCACCTCCAGGAAGGCGGGCACAGCACTCCCAGACCCCTGTTCCAAAGTCCGAGGTCCATCTTAAGTGACAACAGTAGACCCTGGTCCCACGGAGCCCAGCACTGTGACCGCAGTGGTCAGGATTAGCTCGTAGACTAGAAGAGAAGCTGGCTGCGAGGGCGGGGCTCCCGGGACCAAAGCCCAGCAGGTGTGAGGGAGGGGGAGGTTCCTGGCTCCTCCGTGCCCCCTCCTGCGGCCCTGGGTCAGGCTGGTCCCCTGAGGGACAGCTGTGAGTGTGGCCAAAGCAGAAAAGCTTCCTGTGGGCCGAGCCCCGTGAGACCCCCACACCACGCGGGCGAGGCAGCCCCAAGCCCAGCCGGGGCTGGTCCTGCCTTGCTCCGTGAGACCCCCATGCTCACGCGTGGACCCCACAGCCCAGGTCCCTCCGTGCTTAGTGGAGAGACACTTCTCAGGCGCCTGCCGCTGCACGTTCGCCGCCCGGCTCACCCAGCCCGCTGCCCGGGAAGGTCCAGCTCCTCCTCTGGCATCACGCCACACCCTCAGTCCCAGCCCCCCGGGAGCCGGGACCCCCTTCCAACGAGTCAGGCACAAACGTGATCCTCCTGCCTTCTGTTCCTGTCTGGAAACCAGTAACAACTCACCCGATACCCTGCCTGTTAGCACCCAAAACACACAGTAAAAGTTTTCTGAAAGACTATATGACCACTTGCAACTAGGGGCATGGGGGCTGGCAAGCTGGTCCGGCCACAGAACAGCAAGAGAAAGAAACCGCCCAGAGGAAGTACTGCCCGCAAATACCACTTCCTGGCGCCACACGAGGGCGGCTGAGGCGCCGCGAAAGGACAAGCCCCTGGGCCACAGGGTGGTGGCGACGCGGTGCAGCCTCCGTGCCGCTGGGGGTGCCCTGGTGGCCCAGCAGCCCCGGGCTGGAGGTTTCTGTGTGAGAACCATGTGGCCTGCGTACGGATGGGACGCCTGGAGGTGCCTGCTCCCAGCACAAACCTGCACCCAGTCCTGGCCTGTCCTTCCACGTTCCTGTCTGCATGACATCACAGCTGTTGTACCCTGGGGGGAGATTTGTATGTAAATGTACAGAAATAAAAATGTTGCCCCATTAACAAACTTCCTCTGCAATGTCTTCCCTACCTCATCTGATGGTATCCAGTGAAGGGCATTTCATGACCACTAGCTACGAGTAATAAACTCTGTTGATTCAGGTCTCGCTGTGTCCCTACTTTAGCGCCTGTGTAAGCCCAGCCTCGGCTCTGCCCCCGGGGGACCGCGGGGGGCTTCTCTGCCTGCAGATTCCCCATCGTAAAGGCGGGCAGAGGCAGAGGAAACATCAAACTGCCGTTCGTAGACCCCGAGAAATGGGGGGCAACAGCAGATTTCAGAGTTATTTTCTCTTGTGTGTGGATGTCCTGCTAATCTAATCCGTGGCCTGAAGGTTCCTAGAGAAGAAACGATTCTCACACTGTGATTCGGTCAGGAGAGACTGAGAACCCAGAGCTCTCTTTAATGTAGTATTTTTTAACAAGAAAGCAATATTTCTTTAATAAAGTATTTATACCAAACTCTCCTCTCCATAGCCCTGATTTGCGTTACCTGCTCTTCCTAGAAAGGTGCCCGCTGCGCTTCCAAACCACAACCGGCCGGGGCCTTGCAGGTTAGCGTCCTGAGCCCCAGACCTGGTCCCCGGAAGGGCCTTTCCATCCCGGCCAAAGTGTCACCGCTCTGGCTGCCCGCACTGGCTCGACACAGGGCTTGCCACCCATCGCGTGAACCGTGTCACAGGGCCCGAAACCACCCGCCTCTCCTGACAAAAGGGGTCCACGTGGACCCCAAAGATCAGAGAGTCCTTCGCCTGTAGTTCTCGGCCTTGGCTGTGCTGAGAAGCACGTGGGGGGCTTTCCAACCCCACAAAACCTGGGCCTCCGGCCTCCTGAGTCTGGGGAAGGGAACCTGTAAAAGCTCTGCCAGCAATTCGACCAGTTAAGAGCCACTGACCTGAGCAACACTGGCTTCTGGAAAGGAGTGCACGTACCAGAAAGGCTGGACTCCACCTGAAGCGGCAGGAAAAGGCCAAGGATTAAGACGACGTAGCAGGGGCCTGCGACTTGGAGGAAAGAGGGGACGGAAGGACAGACAGGGCAGCAGGAAGCCCAGGGAGGGGCTGACACACTCGGATCCATTCAACAAAAAGGGTAAAACCATGACCCAGGTCCTAGGGGCCACGGCACCGGGGTTTGCAAAGCATTTCCAGCAATAACCCAGCCAGGTGAGACCATCCCACTTCACAGGTGAGGAAACAGCACCCAGAGAAGTGAGACTCGGGGAGTGGCAGGACGTGGGGACACACGACAGAAGGACCTCACAGGCCTCGGGCCTCAGGCCCCGGTCGTGACAAGATGGGCCTGATGGGGTCGTGACTGATTTCCCCTCCATCCCACAACGGCCCCGAACCCCTCCCCCCAGGACCGCAAGGAACCTTCCCTGCCCTTCTCCTGCCTCCTCCTGCAGGTGCAGCCCTGGGGCCCAACTCCAGTGACGGCGGGAAGACCAACCCTTTAAAAACAAATGTCACGCATGACCCTGCTGACGGCTGGTGAGACCCCACGCGTTTATTCAGACGTCCGTCCGGGCGCACGCATCTGCGTCCTTGCTGCCGCCTCGGCTAGAACTTCTCGGGAAAGGCCTCCATTTCCTCCTTGATTCTGTTTTCTACCAGCAACGTGAAGCTGCTGTCGGTGTTTGGAAGGTTATAGCTGACAAACACCTGTTTGCTGGTCTTCCTGGCTGAAACGAGAGAAAGCACACGGACACGTGCAACCCACTGCGGGGAAAGGCCTGGAAGGGGAAGGCGGGCCTCCATGGAGAGAAACGAAGCAGGGAAAGGCCTGGAAGGGGAAGGCGGGCCTCCAGGGAGAGAAACGAAGTGGGGAAAGGCCTGGAAGGGGAAGGCGGGCTTCCAGGGAGAGAAGCAGGGAAAGGCCTGGAAGGGGAAGGCGGGCCTCCAGGGAGAGAAGCGGGGAAAGGCCTGGAAGGGGAAGGCGGGCCTCCAGGGAGAGAAGCGGGGAAAGGCCTGGAAGGGGAAGGCGGGCCTCCAGGGAGACAAGCGGGGAAAGGCCTGGAAGGGGAAGGCGGGCCTCCAGGGAGAGAAGCGGGGAAAGGCCTGGAAGGGGAAGGCGGGCCTCCAGGGAGAGAAGCGGGGAAAGGCCTGGAAGGGGAAGGCGGGCCTCCAGGGAGAGAAACGAGCTGACACCTGTGGTGTCAACGGGCAATTGCTGCAGACCAGACTACAGGCACCGAACAGCAGTTCTGAAAGCCCCGTCCCCGTGGCCACAGTGCCGGGACCTCGTGGGAGATGCAGACCCTCGGCCCGCCCAGACCCACCGAGTCTGCTCTCAGACTCTACCGTCTGAGTCCCACCGCTCTGCACACAGGGCTGGCTGGTTGTGCCGCTTTTTAGAAAGCACAGATCACGTGCAAGTATTTAAAACACTAAGGTCCTGGGACTTCCCTGGCGGTCCAGTGGTTAGGACTCCACGCCTCCACCGCCGAGGGCCTGGGTTCAATCCCCAGTCGGGGAACTAAGATCCCGCGAGCAGCGGGGCACGGCCCCAAAAAATCTATCTATACTTCAGAACCGCCCCCTCCAGCAACTCCCCTGCCCACAGAGGGGAGCCGGCGTTCCTACACACGCACACGTGCAGGCGCGTGCGCACACACGCACGATTACTCAACGCGATGTGAGAGACGTGTTTTAGCTCCTTTCTGCGGCACCATTCATGGCTGACGTGAGCTGCTCCAACTGCCAAAAGCACGCGCAGTTACACACCCATAACCTGAAGACAGGACAGGTCCCGAGGACGAGCCAGGCGGTACCGGTCCCCTCTTCCCCTTCCGGTGAAATAGCTCCTCCCTGGGCCCCATCCCACAGGGGGCGGGTGCAAGCCCCTCCTCCCCCCACCGAAGTCAGGGGCTATGTCAGTCCCATCGGCAAAGGCAAAGAGGTGGGGACGGGGGAGAGCTGGGGCAGTCGAGCCACAGCTGCTCAGCCTGCCTGCATTCGGTGGCAGGAAAGTCCCCGGCCCCCGGGGCCACTGATTCCAGTCCCTCCGCGAGCCAAGAACCATCCCGCCTGCACGGTCCACCCGGCAGCCCCACCGCCACACAGGGCAGGGGGTCCCCATCCACACCGAAGCCCCCAGCGCCCCTAGGCCGTTCACCTCTTCCACACAAGACACTGTCTCGGGGCACCTGTCTCTTCTCGGCCCCCTCCAGACAACTAACGACGGTTAATAACGCATTCTCAACTGCAGGTGACCTCCCTGCGGAACGGGCCTCTGTGGCCTCAGCACACTCGTCGCCTGTCCCCCTGGGGTGCTGGCATCTCACCACGTGTGCCCGTCCCTGCTGGGCGGTGGCCGAGGGCTGCCGGGCTTGCCGATACGGGAAGGTGGGAGCCTCCATTAACGTCTGACTTTGGTTAAGTTAGAAAGAATGTATTTTTTGGTCTGTGTTGTTTCAAATTATGCAGATTATAAATCAACGTAAGCCACGTGAGAGAATGTTAAAAAGAGTGCCAACGTTTGCACAAAATGCCCCAAAAAAGGAAAAGAACCCTAGTTTTCGCACACAAACTGCTTCCAGGCCTCATCTCAAGGACACCGGGAGCCCATCTCCCTTCACTGGAATAACCAGGTAATTCGTGGCTCATCAAACGAGCTCCCGCCGCCCTCCTCTTCTGGACTCAGTCCACACTGGGGGGACCCACAGGTCCCAGCTCCACAAACCAGCAGCCTCCCTCCCTCCTCCACCAGGCCCGGGGGCCTGCCTGCTGGGGTTGCGTCACCCCGAAACGCTGGCAAATACGCAGTGAAGCAAAGGGGCATCAGGTCTTCCACCTGCTCTCCGTGGGTCACAAAAAACCAGCAGCTCAAACGCAGAGGAGGAATGATAGCGCCTGGGAGTCCGGGCGAAGGCTAGGCAAGAATCCTTTATATCTCTCCTGTGGCTTTTCTGTAAATTTTAAATTGCTTCCTCATAAAAAGTTACCAAAATAACTTACTAGCCAGGCTGCTCTAGCTTCAGGCTAAAGGACAAGTGTGGTGGACGTCCCCGAGACGTAGCCGCCAGGTCTCTGCCCCGTCTCGTGCGACCTGTGGGCCACCTGTGCCAGCCCTGGCCCTCGACTCACTGGCAGTGCCTCCACCAGCGCGTGGCCGCGCTGTCCGCATGCGTGCGTCCCGGAGCGACTGACACACACGTCCCCACTCCCCGGAGATGAGGCTGACAGGACCATCGACACAACTGCAAAATAAGCTCCTCAAATCGGGGCCCGGCCTCATCGCCACCCCCCAGCCGGGACCCAGGGCTCCGCACGTGGCCAGGACACTGAACACCAAGGCCAGACGGGAGGCAAGGTGGCCCTGCCGGTCGAGGTCCCCGGCGCCTGGGACCACCCGGCAGTCATGGGTACCAGCTGGGGGCACCTTTACCTGAACCACCTGGGCATCCTGCAGGACACGTGTTTTGGGTGCAGGGGGGCTGGAGCCCTCAACCTCGGGGCCCTGCCTGACACCCTTTCGGGCCACCCTAGGCCAGGCCATCACCCTTCTGAGCTCTGAGCGACATCACCTGCGGCGAAGGGCGGTCCCTCCTGCTCCGCGGGGCCCCACCGAACCCCTGGAGGCTACCTGGAGCCGCCACCCACTAGGCACCGTGGGCATCACTCGCCCTCTCCTCCCACGAGGAGGAGAAGATCACCTGTCACTGGTCGGCCTGGACGGCAGCCAGGGCAACACGGGAGCCCGTGGGCAGCACAAGCCCCGAGCAGTGCTAGTACCAGGTCAGCTCCTGAAAAGCCCAGTGTACAAGGCCTTCCTTCCCGCAGAGACCGGGGGTCTGCCTCCCAGACAGTCTTCCTCCTCCAGCGACTCGCCTCCTGGCTCCGCTGAACAACGAGGTCCCCACCCAGGCACTCGGGCAGCTAAGCTGCAGGACCTACCTAAGCGCTGGGCGAGGCCTGTGGACGTCGTGTCGGACATGTCCCCAAGGAGGGCAGTGGACACAGGGATGGGGTCCTGCAAGGAAAACAAAGAGCAGTCCTGCCCCACCTGCAAGGCCCGATGCTCCTGGATCACCTGAGCACCCAGCGTCCCATGGCCCCCCTTCCTGTCCCAGGCCGGCCTCCCCCTGCAGTGGGCCTGTGTCGCCCTAGCTGTGCAGCCTCTCCTGGCAGCAGGCAGGCCTGCCCGGTGAAAGGCTGGAGCAGCCCAGAGGGGCGAGTGGGGCACAGACAGGGGGGCAGGGGCGCCCCAGCAGCTGACGGGGCCTGCAGGTCAGTGCGGGCTCTGGACTCTCGGAAGGTCTGAGCAGAGGAATGACGATACTGACTGCAGCCCAGGGGGGACTGGCCGTAAGGCAGCGCCGAGGGCTAAGCCACGACCTCCAAAAGGTACGTCCAGGTCCTAACCCCTGGCACCTGTGCAGGTGACTTTATTTGGAAATAGGGCCTTTGCAGATGTAATTGAGATGTAAGTTAAGGTGAGAAGGACCCTTCATCCAGTAGGACTGGTGTCTTCAGAAGAAGGGAAGAGACAGAGGCACACAGAGGAGAAGGCCTGTGCACTGGCAGCAGGACTGGGCGTGACGAGGCTGCCAGCAGCACCGGAAGCCCAGAGACGGGACGACTTCTCCCCCAGAGATGGGGCGACTTCTCCCCCAGAGCCTCCGGGAGGAACCAGCCCTGCTGACACCTTGATTCAGACTCTGGCCTCCAGATCTGGGAGGGAATCAGCCTGTTGTTTTCAGCCACCCAGCCTGTGGCACTTTGCAACAGCAGCTCTGAGAAACCTATAACGTGGCAAAGGGGGCCTCAGCCGCCACGAGAGATGCAGCTTGGCCCAGGCGGCAGGTGAGGAGAGGCTGGATTCTGCAGGTTCTGCTGACAGCAGTGCCTGCTGCTTCACTGACACTGGGCGCGTGGAGCGTGGGAGAGGGGATCCAAAGATGACCCCAAGGTTGGGACGGAGCTGCTGTAACAGAAAGGGGCTGGCTGCTGGAGGAGCAGGGCCGGAGCCTGGAATGCCGAGGGACAGCTGCCTGTTACAATCGCCAGCGAGACGGGGGAGAGGAGAGGAAGAGCGGGAAAGAGGTCTGGGCCGGAAACGTAAATAAATGTGGTCAACAGGGAGCCGGCAAGAAAAACAGGGACAGATGCCACCCCCCAGGGCGAGTGTGAGCGGACAGCAGAGGTCCCACGAGGGAGCCCTGACACTCTAACCAGAGATGGAGGACGACCAGCCGAGCGGCGGGACGCAGCTCTCCCCGGGTGGGCAGCGCAACCCTCTTCGACCCCGGTCCCGGGGAGCCCCAAGCTCCCCTCCCCGACCCGGGACAGCCCTGGGGGGCCGCCGAATCCGCGGTCTCCCCGGCGGGCACTTGGTGGGCACGGGGCGGGCGCCTGAGGCCGTCGGTCACCGTCCGGCCCCCACCGGCCCGGCCTCCGAGACCCCATCCCTCCCCCGCATGCCTAGCCCCCTCCGCCCCCTCCCGGACCCCGCGCCGCTACCTCCCCCCCGGCCCCTCTACCCACCCACAGCCCTCCGGCCGCACTCACGTAGCGGGTGCACATGGCCACGGAGAGGTTGCGCAGGTGCGGCGTGGCCCCCACCCACAGGAAAAGCGAGTCCGTCAGCCGCATGACGTGGAAGTGGACGAGCTGCTCCCACAGCCTCGCGCTGAAGTTGTGCAGGGTGACGTTCCCCCGCGCAGCAGCCCCCGGCCCCTCCATGCCGCCCGGAGGCCCCGCCGCACGCGCCCGACCCGGCCCAGCCGCGCCGCCGCCAGACCCGAGCAGGCGAGCGCCGAGAGGTCGAGCGCGCCTTCGTTTTCTATCCCGAGGTGGGGCGGGGCCTGGGGCGGGGGCTCGAGAGTGGGCGGGGGGCGGATCCCGGTGTGGGCGGGGCTTTCCGGGGAAGGGCGAGGCCCAGGTGGGCCGCCGGAGGGGCGGGTCCCGAGAGTGGGCGGGGCGGGGGCGGGCCGGCGTCCTTGCGGACAGCAGTGTAGACTTGTGGGAGCGTCTTACCTGGCGGAGACGCGCCGCCCAGCAGAGGGCAGCGCTGTTCAGTCGGTGCCGCAAGCACTCAAGGCCGCCTCCTCCGCGTGCTCGAGCTAGCCGTGAGGATGGCAGCGATACTGGGGAAAGCCGTAGAAAGGAAAATTGCATGGACTGAGTTAGGGGGGTGGGTTGGCACGCCTTTGGACCCAGACCCCTGAGCTGATGCCCTGTACAAGCGTGGGCCTTGGCTAAACCGTTCAACCCCTGAGCCTCAGTCTCCCCATCTGCAAAGTGGAAGTAAGAACGGGCGCCTCTCAGAGGCGTGGGAAGCAGGTGAAAGGGGGCCACTGTCATCCCTGCTGGGGACCTTGACTTGTAGTCACTCTGGGACACTCGGAGTCGACATAGGAAGGCTTCAGTGTGTTGAGAGACAGTGTCTGTGGTAAACGCACACAGCGCCCATTTTTGTCAGATTCTGTTACAACTGACTGTTGGGTTTTATGTCAGAACTATCAGAGCTATGCTTTTTAAATCTCTAATAGATCTAAGTTGACTAAATTGACATTTAAGAGAGTAAGTATTGTTAAAAGTTTGTTCCCTTCGCTAATTATCAATGATTCAATTATGTACTTAATTTTCAGGTCAAGTTTCTAACAGCTTTATTAAGGTATAATTAACCTACAATAACTGCACTATTTAAAGTATACGAATTGAAGTTGTGACACGTGTGTAACTCACGAAACCATCCCCACAACGAAGAGAATGTACATGTCCATCACCCCCAGAGGCTTCCTCAAGCCCCTTGCAACCCCTCCTGCCTCCCCCAAACACTGTGCCGTACTTGGTCACTAGTTTGCATTTTCTAGAGCTTTATGTAAATAGACTGTACAGTAGGTATAATTTTGGGTCTGCCTTTTCACTCATCACAATTATTTTGAGATTCATCCAGGTTGTTGCATGTGTCATTTGTTCCTTTGCATTGATGACCAGCATTCTGCTGGGTGGGCGCACCACTGCTTGTTTATCCCTCACGTGCTGATGCCCATTTGGGCTGTTTTCAGTGTGGGGATATTGCAGTCAAGCCGCCATGAACATGTCTGTACAAGTCTCTATGAACATATGCTTTCATTTCTTGTAGTTAAAGACCTAGGAGCAGAATGGTTGTACCATGTGTAACTTTTTAAGAACCTGACAAGCTGTTTCCACAGTGACTGTGCCCTTGTATTTCCCATCAGCAGAGTATGAGTTCATTTTAGCCATTCTAAGGACTATTTCAACATGATTTTAATTTGCATTTCCTTAATTATTAATGAACCTCAGTTTACACTTCACACCATACGCAAGAGTGAACTCAAAATGGTTCAGAGACCTAAACATGAAACCTAAAACTGTAAAACTTCCAGAAGAAAACGTAGGAGAAAACCTTTGTGACCTTTAAACAGACAAAGATTTCACAATAAAATACCAAAAGCATGATCCATAAAAGAATAAATGGATGAACTGGACTGACGGAGCAGGTGATGTCACCCACACATCAACTCTAATACCCTCTAATGCTTTGTTCCCTTAGAAGACAAACACCATTTTTAAAACAGAGAGTTTCTCTCTAAAGAGCCTTGAAGAGCTGTCTGGGGAAAGTAAGGCAACAAGCTAACACCCTGTTGCCCCCTGTTCTCCCCGACACCTGCCCAGCACAAGTGGGAGCACGCTCCTCTCTGCTCCTCCGGCGGGCTCAGATGACCGCTGCGGAAGCCACGTGACCCAGCAGGCAGGGCTCACAACCTCCAGGCCCCCCATCACCAGCTGCCCCTCAACACACTGTCCTGTGGTCCCCAGACTGCATCCTCTCATTTACCTTGAGGGCTTTTCTCCTCAAGTCCTAACCCTACCCAAGCCCACATTCAGCCGATGCCCAGCTTCTGAGTTTACAAAGAAAACAGAGGTCATCGGGCTCGATTTCCCCAAATCCTTGTCCCTCCTCTTACACCCTTACCTTCGTGTGACCCCACTCTTACCTCCTTCTCCCCCTCATTAAGCAGGAGATGCCCCTCCCCTTGTCCCAGGCTGATCTCTTCCCCTGGGCTCTGACCCTCTCCTCCTTCACGTCCTCAGGAACCCACTCCATCAACCACGCTGGCTTCTCCAAAGACTCTGGGATGTGCCACCCAGACCCCTTCAAGAAAGGACTGGTTGTCCCAGCCGCTGGCAACGCCATTAGCAGAGAGCCTTCCACTGGGGCCTCCTGCGGCGTCTGCACGCCCTCCCCAGGGCGGCCCACCCCCAGTGACTGGCGGAGGCAGCTGTGTAAAGGCCAGGCCTTTTCAGCCCAACGCAGGACAGCTGTGATGGGCCCTTTTCGCTCCACAGTGCCCACGGAGTCAGCTCAGGGTGTGAGGTGGGGGCGATACAAGGCTAGTAGTCACCCTACACCGTCACAAGACAGGGGGTGGACGATCATCAGTCACCCTGATCTCAGGTGGTCCCTTTGCTCAGTCTCCGGGACCCAGATAACTGAAGACGTGACCAGGTCCCCGGCAACACACTGTGAGCCCCAGCCCTCCCCCAAAGGGACCAGTGCCCATTTACTCAGGTAATGGTACGCTCGGGAAAGAGGAAGACCCAGGCGTTTCAGGGGTCAGAGCCGGCACTGAGACATGGGGACCAGAAGCGTCATCACTGCCCTGCTGCGTGTGCGGGGCCTACAGGGACCAGACAATAAACAGAGTGCTGGCCTAGGGTCCACATTCGCCTGGTCCCTGAACATGTAATTGGGGTGGACGCACTCAGAAGTTGGCACACCCCCGTACTGGGTCCTTGGCCTGGGGTAGGAGCTACCGTAGTGGAGGACGCCGGGGGGAGCCTGGGATACTGCCCCTCCTCAGCCAGGCAGTACTGCATCCAGAGGAGGGTGGAGCATCATGGATCCAAAGGATGCAGTGGCGGTGGTCCTCATCCCTCTCTACTTCACCAGCTGAGGCTGGGAGACGGCGACAGACCACCATGAACTCGACCAGGAAGCGGTCCCAACTGCAGCTGCCTCGGCAGCTGTGGTGTCTTTGCCAGAGCAGAATAATAAGTCTTCAGGTGCATGGTAGGTGGACCAGGATTGGGGAAACGCGTTCTTTTCTCTTCTGATCAGTTTGCATTGACGTGGATGGATGACAATATTCATTTATATGAACGGTACTCATAGCCCAAGGCTGTGTTAGCTCTCCACCCGCTGACAAAATGTAGTGTGAAGAGCTCTACACTGTCTATAGACATTCCACGTAATATCACACTGATGCATTACATCATTGTCACCTCTGTGTCACCATGCCCTGTCGTCCTCAGATCACACTTATGGCTGTAGGCAGGATCCCATAAAAATAGCTGAAGAATGGAGTAAAAGCCTGAGCTTGGCTGTTGGATGGGTCAGTGCAAGCCATAAATGGATGCAGTTGCATTACAGATTCACTCCGGCAGTGCACCTGGTCATCTGTGTGTCGACAGAGCAGTAGCCCAAGGTTAGAGTATATACAGACTCATGGGCGATGGCCAGGGGCCTGGCTGGGCTGGTCAAGGACCTGTAAGAAGAAAGACTGGAAGATGGAGGGCGAGGAAGTCTGGGGAGGAGGCATGTGGGCGGACTGTCCACGAAGTGTGGAGATCACCGTAGCACGTGCTGTCACCCGGCAGACAACGTCCACCACAGGCGACAAATTTGTCAACTAAGTGACAAGAGGACTCCATCACTTGATGTTGGTTGGCCCCGTCTGCCACCACCCAGGGCCGGCACAAAGGGCCAAGAACAAAATAGCCACGGTAGCAGAGATGGAGGTTCTGCAAGAGCCAGCAGCACAATCCCACCTCCCAAGGTCGATCCTGCAGCTGGCCGGGAGGCCCAGGCCCCAGCTCCTCTCTGGCGCTGCTCCCCAGGGGTGGGAGCAGGGTGGCGGTGACGGGCTCCCTCCACCCAGGGGTGCCAGCGGTTTGTTCTCATGGGGGCCACATTCCAGGTACAGGTTTGCCCTCCTGTCCGCAGGGCCTCAGAGACTGCCACCATCCAAGTGCTCACAGAGCGTGTCCTCTGCGTGGCATTCCACGTAACCTCACTGAGACAGTGGAAGAGGTGGGAGGGTGGGCCCAGACCCACGGGAGCCGCTGGTCACATCGCCCTCTACCACCCACAAGCTGCCGCCCACCGAAGAAAGAGACGCTCAGAGACGGTGTGGATGGGGAGCCATCCCCCAGGCCCCCCACACACACAACCGAACCGAAGTGCTTCCCATGGTGCCATGTCCCCAAGAGGAAGACCTCATGGGCCAAGGACGCCAGGGGTGGCAGCGGGAACAGCCGCACTCACCATCCTCCCAAAAATCCATCTGGGGGCCGGTGCCCCCCAAGCCTTCACTCACCGCAGGATCAGAGCCCCCAGGGGACATGGCAGAAGTCCACTAAGCCATTGCTACGTGTGGCTATCACTAGCACTTTGGGCTCCTTGTGTCCAGAGCCCCGCAAGTCTCGAAGCGGAGGCAGCATCCCTGCAGGGAAGTGCACCCTGATGTCAGGAGGAGGTTAGGGCTACTGTCACCCCTGGGGGAGGGAGGAAAGTGTCCTGCTCCTGGCTGACCTACTTGCGAGTCATTTGGTATCCCCTGCCCAGCTGTGACTGTAAGTGGACCAAAAAGCACCTCTGGCCTAAGGGCAGATCCCCCTTCCAGGAAAGAACTGTCACTGGGCCCTGGGGTCTGGGACCTTCAAGTGTCACCCCTCTTGATTACCTCAGCTGCCGAGAGCCTCCTCACCCAAAGGTCTTTCCCGGGGGCTCTGCAGCCATTTTAGCTCCGGAGCCCCCCATGGGGCTGTTGCCAAGCTGGGTCCTTGGACCCTTTAATCTCTTAATCAATAGACATCGATAAGAGGCCAGACGGGAAATTCAGGCAAGGCTTTATTGGACTCTCGCTACGGCGCAAGTTAACGGAACAAGAAACAGGTGTCCTTGCTCGCCCCCAAGTGGGCGAGGAGGCGAGCGGCCCCCGAAGCGGGCTAAAGGGTGGAGCTGGACCAGCGGGTCTGGCCGGAGGCGTGTCTTAGCGGCGCCCCCTTGCTGATGCCGTGTGCAGGGGGCACGCGCAGGACCCTGCCCTTGCTCCCGGCACCTCAGAAGTGGCGGCCGGTTTGTGGTCTCTTTGCATCTCGTTGTCCATAATTTGCCCCAGCTACGTATGCGTGCAGTTACCTTGAGTCCCTTATACTTTCTATTCTGTTGCTCAAGGAGACGTTTGTCCAGGTGCCACCTCTGCAGCAAAGGGTCCCAGTTCCCAGGGTCAGCTGAGCCTTTGGGGTCTGCACCTTCCTGCTCCCTTTGCCAGTCCCATCCTCTCCCTCCTTCCATGGGTGTGGATTCCAGCGTCCTCTCTCATCCACATTCAGACTAAGCTCTCTGAATTTGCTCTCTGCAGAACCCAGCCCGGGACAGCTCCTTCCGGGGCTGCTCTCATCTCACTCGGCACTCTCCCCGGGCAGTCACATCCATGGACCTGGTCTAGCTCATCACCCACTCTCCGAAATGTTCACAGCCTCACGCTTCTTCGAGCCGCACACATGCCTCCTGGCCAGCACCTCCTAACTGTGCCCAAGCACCTGGACCCATCGTCTCCGCCATCCGCTGCCCCCGCCCCCAGCCCTCTCCCTCCTGTCGTCCCGACATTGGTGAATGCACACCTGTCCCTCCCTTTCCCCACACAAAACTCAGGAATCCTCTCTATTTCTGCAAACCATGCAGACGTCACCCACGCCCCCTCCGGCCCTCACCCTGCACGCCCTGCCCTCCGTCCTGGCACAGACCCTGCCCGTCTGTCGCCTGGGCTGCTGCTGTAGCATTCCGACTGGCTTCCCTGACGCCTGCTTCGCCGGCTCCCAATTTGTCTTTCTCACCGAACGAACGAGTGAATGAATGGAGAGATGGACTGAGTGAATAAACCTGCCCACGTTACTGCCCCTAATTGTTCTTCAACGGTGTTCAGCCCTAACACCTTTGCAGACATCAAGGCCCCTCACTTCCTGACTTGACGCCCCGCTGACACCAAGCTCCACAAGGCGGCCAGAACTCACCACCTCCGTTTGCCCTGTGCCCCACTGCACGCCGTACCCCTGCCCGCCCCAGCTTTCCTGCAGGGGTAACCCCGGAGGTTTGCCCCGACTCTGCCCCTTAAGGAAGCCTTCTCCGCCTCAGGCAGATGGGCTGCAGCTTCTCCTGGCCTGCCTTTTTACCGCCCACAGAGCAATCGTTTCATGCAGTGGCCTTGTTCACGCCCATCTTCCTTCTCAGGAAGCTCCTTAAGAGCAGCTACGGGGTCTCTCATCTTCCGAGCGGTAGCCAGCAGGGGCCCTGCGTGTCATAGGCAAAGCAAATATTGATTCAGCGGTTGACTGAGTGAGGAAATGCTGGAAGAATAAACAGAGAACTTCTCAAGGCTGCAGGCCCCAGGCCTGGCCCGCTGCTCATTAGCCCTGGGCCCCTCTGCTAGGTCTGTTACCTGAGCTGTAAACGGAGAAGATTGGCTTGGATTATCTCTAGGGCGCCTTCTAGGGCTAATACCCTGTGAAGATCAGATAAGAATGCAGAACGGTAACCAGATCCTTCCATTCCAACGCGAGCAGGAGGGTGTAATTCCACAGGGGACCACAGGGTGGCAGGTGGGAAGGAGGCGGGCTCCATGCAGAGTGGCCTTGGCTTTGCAAAGCGATGGAGAGGGCCTGAGTTCCTACCCTCAACTCGGGGAACTCTGTCAGGGCCAGGCTTTTCTCTAAACTCTGCAATTTTAGAACACTCAGGTGAAACAGCAGGTCCTGTTTCCCAGGTAGCCACGGCCCACAGATGCAAAGGCCCAGCAGGAGGCTGTGAAAGAGGCCAGCCTACCAGCTGTCTGCTTGAAGAGAGGAAGGGGCCCCGGTGTTTCGACTCATCCCTCTCTTCTTTCTGCCACCCGTTTGGGTTGTGAGCTTTGGTGTGAATTTCATTCACCAAGAACCAAGAACTACAGGGTTTAGATGATGGATAAGAGAACTGCCCATGGGGAGGACACCTGTCAGCTCCCTACCAAGTGAGGAAAGGTGAGTCCTGGGTTCGTGATGTGCCCACCTGGAGATGCAGCTGCCCCCGGGCACGTGCCCAGTGAGTTACAAGAGCATCGAGGATGTTTACAGCCTCACAGGGTTCTCTCACGAGATCCTTGGGCCTTTAATCCAAAATCAATCCCAAACTCTGTTATATGCCATGGTTGGTAACGTGGTATTTGGGTTAGTAATAGACCAGGTTACGCTGTGGTAACATTTTAGCCCTGAAATGGCGGTGCCGTGATGTAACAAACTCTATCCTCAGCTCATCATGTATTTCTAGCTTGGGATGCAGGCAAGGGGGTAAGAGGTAGGGTGGGGTCTCTGCTGCATGTGGTCCTTCAAGGACCCGGACTGCTCCTTGGGTCACAGCTGCAGGGGTGGGCCCAACCTTTCGATGCTCCAGCTTAGAAGTGACACATCACACCCTCTCGTAGCCCATTAACCAGAAATAGTCACCCGTCACTGCCTACCTGCCGGGGGTAGAGGGGTTACAAGCTGTGGGGGGCAGATGGGGTGTTTGATGAGCACCACTGTCCCTGCCACAGTGACAAACAGATCACGACTTACTGAGAGCCTCTGTGTCTGCCAACCAGCATTGTCCAGATTTTCCAGAGGCCTGAGGTCAGGAGGCGAGGCCCAAAGCTGTGTCTATCACCCCAAGTGCTTGAACTGAGTCACTGTCTGCCCCGAAGGGTACATGATACCCGCATCCTGCTTCAGATCTGTTCCCCCACCAAAGCCACGAACCTCCTCCAAGTCCTCCGTCCTGTGCCTGTGGGTAAAGATTAGCCCTCCTCTCACACTGGCCCTGCCTAACCTCCAGGACACCACCCAGAGGTTTGTATCTCTCTCCTGCATCCTCGATTCCACGCCCCCTTTCCAGACTACTCCCGTCAGGGTGTAGGCACGTCCTTCAAACCTATTTTTGTCTCCCCATTGACTCTGATCACCCCCACCCCTGCAATTCCTCACCCTTTCTTTCCTGAACTCACTCCACTGGGCTGCCCTTCCCATCACTGAGCTGCTCCCACTGAGGCCACCAAGAGCCCGCTGTGTCAGAGCCATAGCCCGACACCATCTCTTCCCAGCCTGGGCTGCCGTGGCTTCCAGGCTGTCTCCCCCTAGTTCTGGGTCACAGTCCCAGCCTCCTCTGTTCTGGGGTCCACCCTCTCCCCTAGCTGCTCTCCCTCTCGCCCCCCAGCCCATAGCTTACGAACCTCCTACACACTGACTTCTCCCAAATTTGTGTCTCTGGAGCCGGCCTCCTTCCTGAGCTCCAACCCTATAAGGTCGGCTGCCCACCCAGCATCTCCATCTGAATGTGCCTAGAGACCTCTAACTTTACAAGTTAGAGGAAGCCTGCCGCCCACCCCCGGCTGTCTCCCCCCTCCGAACGCGGCCCCTGATTCATAGGTGTTCAGGCATCTTCCTCTCACACCTGCATCTCCCTCACCAACAAATCCTACCAGCTCTGTGCATCACCTCCACCGTTGCCTGCTGTCTGGACCCAGGCGCTAACCTTCTAAATGGTCCCCCTGCCCCACCCTCATCCGCTTACCATCTATTCTCAATGTAACAGGGTGAGTCCTTTAAAGTGGCTTTCCTCTTACCTCATTTTCAAAAGAGGAGGATTAGATTCTCCAACCAAAATTGCCTAATATGAACAGTCTGTTTCCAGGGAAGTCTTCCAGAATGTTCACCTTCCTGGGGGCTATCAGAACTGTTCCTATTTCTTTTTTAATTTCCCCTGTCAGTCCTCGAATCCCCCAAAAGCTATATTCCCAATGCATCCACCTCTTCCCTGGCCTCCCCCCACGCAGTCTCCACCAGTGCAGACAAAATATTTGTGCTGGCAGCAGCTGTCCCAGAGCTTTCCGTAGCTCACGAAAAGAAACCCTGCCCAAGTTCTGATGTCATCAGCCTCTGGCACCAAAGGAAAATTAGATAATCCTATCACTTTGCTCCAGAGGGAAACAAACCTTAAAGTGGACAGAAGCAAG
The DNA here is from genome assembly GCF_059928025.1 of Delphinapterus leucas. Classification (NCBI taxonomy): domain Eukaryota; kingdom Metazoa; phylum Chordata; class Mammalia; order Artiodactyla; family Monodontidae; genus Delphinapterus; species Delphinapterus leucas. Next base: position 2,187,217 of record NC_143138.1, on the reverse strand, counting down.
TTGAGCTGTCACTGTGATCACAGACAGAATCATCCACCCTGAGACTTTTTCGTAACCCCTTGAAAGATGTCAATACAGTTTCTTTATCAGCTATGCTTCAGTACAGCCCTGCCTGCCCCGCCCCTGAGGTTAACCTGCTCAGCCCCTGCCGCAGACCGGCCTCCCACGCCCTCACTCCACGCCGGACTTGGCAGGAGCCCCGATTCCACCCTAGGACGAAGCAGGTCTGGTCCCTGCCTCTGGCTGACCCATGAGTGATGAATAAAAAGGTTCCCCCCAGTCCGGCTTGCCAGGGGAGCAGCCGCCTGGGTGCCCACAGTCCCCGGGAAGGACGACACGAGCCTAGGATTTAGGGGAGCAAAGCAGGAAAGGGGGTTCCAACAAGGACAACACTCGAGTTTTCAAACAAGGAAGTGAACCCCAGGGTAGACAGGGGACCCAGAAGGTACTTGGTCACTGCGGGCGGAGCATGGCCTCTATGGGCACCACCGGGGCCCCCGCCCCCCTCAGGGGCCTCTATGGGCACCACCGGGGCCCCGCCACCTTCAGGGGGCGGGGCTGAATGCCGCCGGGAGCCAGGGTGGAGGGGATGCACAGGCTGCGGGGTGTTGGGGGGAGCCTGCCCCACGCGGCCCTCCCACGGCAGCTCCCACGGCTGGACATCTGCTGTGGCCCTGAAGGTGGACAGTGGGACTGCGGCCTCTCATCCCGGACCTCAGAATTCCCCACAATCCCAGCGTTTAATATTTCAGTGAAGGTAAGTGTTGGTCTCAATGTGATTTTATTTTGTGACTGAGTACTTTTCAGATAAGCAAGCTCACACACCTGGAGGGGGACCCTTTTCACGGATGGGGTGTACCCCCTGGGGCGGGGAAATGCGGTCGTCATGCGTGTGACTGTGTTGGGGGGTGACTCGAAGGCTCCGGGGCGCAGGTGGGGTCGGTGGCACTATGAGACTCACAAGGAAGCAGAGACACAGCTGTCAGCGGAAGATGGAGCTTACATCCCTGTGTCCAGCGCCGGACCCGCCTCTGGGTGCAGCCCCTGAGGCTTTCGCAGAATCCTCGGCCACACTTCAGAGCTGAGCCCGCGATCAGCAGACACGGAGGACAGGGAACAAAAGCCTGCATGCGCGCGCGCGTGCGTGCGTGTGTGTGCGTGCGTGTGCGTGTGTGCGCGCGTGTCTCCGGCTGAAAGGATCATGTGATGCAGAAATCCATCCACAGAGGCCCTGCCGTGGGAGGGGCAGATGGGGCTGGCTGCTCAGCACGTTGGGGGGTGTCTCAAGAATGTCAAAGCCCCTTCCCCGCCTTGGTGCCAGGGCGCTGCGTGAGTCACGGCCCGTGGGCCAGCGCCTCGGCCCCAAGCCCCCTCATAGTGTGTAGACGGGTCTGTTCTTGGCACAAAGGAGACCTCTTTCGCCCAGAACATGGCTGCTGGGCGGGTCCGTTTCTGGTGTTTTCTTCCTGGCCCTGAAGACTAGCCCAGCGACCCAATAAAGAAAGACGCGGCCCATGAAAGCAGCTGTATTTCAAGGAGAGCGGGGAGCGAAGCCAAGGGAAAAAATGAAAAGCTCCAGTGACAAAACGCCCATTCATGGGTTCACACGGCAAACATTTACTGAGGCCATCTGTGCTCCAGGCCCCGCGCTGAGTGCCGGGGGCACAAAGATGCCCTTGAGCGCGCGCCCCGCCCCCGGCTGCCCACCCCGCTCCCCGGGCCGAGAGCAGAGGGAGGGCGGCACCCCTCCATCCACGCACCGGGTCCCAGGACCGGGAGCGCGGGTGTGTGAACGCGCATCGCACCGGGATGAATGGACCTCACAGTGAGGGGCGCAGACGGATCCAAAGCTGATGGATTCCTGGTGCCACGGGTCAGGACCGCGGTTACTCTCCGGGGCGAGGGACGGGGACCACCAAGGGGCTCTGGAAGGTGTGCAGTGTCCACTAGGGCAGTCGTGGAGTCGTGCACTGTGCTCTGAGCACTTTCTGAGTCGATCCTTGAATAGCTTAAGAATCTGTGTGTCTCTACAGATGTTTGTATCCTGACTCAGAGAGCAGGGGGCCTTTAAAGGCAGCTATTCTACATACTCCCTCTGCACAGAGCCAATCTAAACGGTACTGGTCCCTTCCGTGTTCACCCCAAACTTCATCACATTTCCACCAGAAAGGTCTTTATCTCAGTCCATAAAAGCCAGCAATTAAGCCCACATGCTAACGATGGCCCCTGGCTTGCACAGAGGGGAGCTCCCAAGCAGTTTTTCACTTACTCATGCCTGTGTTTATCCTACAGACAATTATTGAGCGACTACTGTGTGCCAGGCACCAGGCGAACAAAAAAAAAAAAAAATGAGGAAGACAAAGCTCTTTCTAGTGAAAGAAATGGAAAAGCCAAATAGCTACAGTGCAGCTCAGTACAGGCTGGGCTAAAGGCAAACAGAGTGACCTGGGCGGTTCACCTAGCACAGACTGAGCCCTTAGGAGGGCTTCCTGAAAGAGGTCGAATGCAGTGGGAGGGTGCAGAGGAGTCAGATGGACCAGGTGGGAGGCCTGGGCTGGGCACAGGCACCAAGTGGGGGGAAGTGCAGGGCGCTCAGAAGGTGGGGTCAGCACTGAGGACACAGCTGGGGGCACAGGACAGAGCGGGCTCAGAGCCTGTTAAATGAAGAGGGAGAAAGATGAGCTGAGAAAGGGCAGTGAGACAGAGGAAAAGGGAGGGTTAAATTCAGCAAGATCCCCCCAATGAAAAGCCTCATCTGAGCATCTGGACACCCACTTAGAGTGGTGACCTTGCCTTAAAAAGGGAGGACATTCCGACACAGGCTACAACACGGAGGAACCTTGAGGACATTGTGCTCCAGTGAATAAGCCAGACACAAAAGGACAAATACTTAATGGTTCCACTGCTATGAGGTCCCTAGAGGGGTCAGACTCAGAGAGACAGCAAGTAGATGGCGGGGCAGGGACTGAGCGGGAGGAATGGTGGGTTAGGGTTTAATGGGGAGAGAGTTTCCGTTTTGCAAGATGAAAAGAGTTCTGTGGCTGGACGGTGGTGATGGTTGCGCAACAATGGGAATGTACTTGACACCACAGGCCTGTGTGCCTCAAAATGGTTAAGACAGTAAATTTTATGATATGTGTGTTTTACCAATATTACATTTTTTTTAAATAAAAGAAGGGTGGGGCTTCCCTGGTGGCGCAGTGGTTGAGAGTCCGCCTGCCGATGCAGGGGACGCGGGTTCGTGCCCCAGTCCGGGAAGATCCCACATGCCGCGGAGCGGCTGGGCCCGTGAGCCATGGCCACTGAGCCTGCGCGTCCGGAGCCTGTGCTCCGCGACGGGAGAGGCCACAGCAGTGAGGGGCCCGCGTACCGCAAAAAAAAACCAGAAGGGTGACCCTAGCTCAGAAGGTCAAATACATTCACACGATGTATTTAACCAAGTCTCATCACCCTAAGAAGCCTCCACGCACGCTGCTGCCCAAACTATACCTGGTCCTCTTGAGACAGCCTGGGACCTGGGACCCTTTGCTGCAGTGCTTGCACCTGAACGACCATCTCCTAGAGCACCACAATACCAAGACACTATAAGGGATGAAAAATAACGCACGCATGCCCAGCTGGGGCAAATTATGAACAACAAGGCCAAAACCCAGCTGCCACTTCTGAGGTGCCGGGAGCACAAGCAGGGTCCTGCGCATGCGCCACAGGGGCGTGGGCGGCCCACCTAAGCCACACCTCTGATCCGCCCCACCTGCAGCCCGTGTAAGGGAGCAGCCTGCCGTCCTCAGGGGGCAAAGCAAGGGCACCTGAGACTTGTTTTCGCTCCCTCGCGCTGCAGGGCCCTAGTAAAGCCATGCCTCTGGCCTCTTGCCAATTTCTATTGATTCAAGAGTCCAAGGACCCAGGCTGGGAACTCCGAGAATCCAGAGCAAATCACAAGTTGTTACTAACGTTGCATCTCCCGGAAACTTCACTTGCAAGAGCCCCACCGGGCTAGTCGCCCCCTTTCTGGGCACTGCTCTCTGGAAGCTGCTGCTAAGAGGCCCCCGCTCCCCAGCAAGGCTTCCCAGCCCGGAAGTACCGCTGTCCAGCCACTGCCCACCGCTCGCGCAGTCCTGCCCTCGCGCCATCACTAGCCCTACAGCGAGCCCACCTGGAGCCTCACCACCAGGCTGTGGAGGCCAAGGCGGAACTCACCGCCTTGCCCACAGGATTCCAGGCATAACTTCTGCGCTTTGCCCACTTACACGTCACAACTCCTTGTACTTTCCTTCCAGTTGCAGCACGGCGGTGCGATTCCGGGTCCCAGTTCTGACACTGGGTTTTTCCCAACCATTTTGGCACAAGACCCTATGCCCTCCCATCCCCTCATCTAACGGTGACAGTCGTTCCCAGGCGGGCCACCTACCTACTTGGCGTTGGGAGCCGCTGCCTGAGCTTCCCATCCACACGTCAGCGACCCGGGGAAGCGTCCGTAGTCCCTAGTTTCTCCGTTTAGGTCGCGGTTTGAGCCCAAACTGGATGTTCTTCCCACTCCGCTGTCCCGCTTCGTCTGTGCGACCTGGGCTCCCCTTGGTAGCGTCTTGAAGGCTTCGCTCCAGGTTCAAGAGGACGTCACCACACGTCTAACTGCGTCCCCGGCTCCGTGACCTGCGCTTCTCCTGTATCCCGGCCTTTGCCTCCGCGCCCCTGCACGGCCCGGTTTCCAGTCCAGCAACAAGAGCGACAGCAACGCAGCCCCTCTGCTCGACGGGCCTTCCAGAGACCTGCACGATGGCCGCTGAGGCTGCGGGGCGAGTGCCCCGCCCGCCGAGCCCAACCCTCCGGCGCAGACGCCGCGTAAACCCTGCAGCTGGTGGAGGAGCCCGGAGGAGCCGCAGGCCTGCAGCTGCCCCTCGCACCGCTCATATCTGCGTGGGGCTCGAGGCGAGGAGAACAGGGCTCACCTGCCGGCTTCCCGGGGCCCCGTGGGTTCTGGAAACTCTCCCAGCTGCTACAGGCCTCAGCTAAGGGGCCGCGGTCGGCTGGTGCGCTTCAGTGAATCGCCGTCTTACGGCTAAAATGAAAACCCTCCACGGGGTCACGGAGCTCCCCACGCCCAGCGTCCCACCCCCGTGCACCCCGCCCCGTCTGCTCCTCACGCACACTTTCCCAGACAAGGCCCTCCCCGGCACCCTCGCCGGCACCACGGCGGGTTCCTCGCAGTGTTCACCCAGCAGCCGCCAACTCTCTCTCTCTCTCTCTCTCCCTCTCTGTCTCTCTCTCTGTCTCTCCCTGTCTCTCTCTCTCTCTCTCTGTCTCTCTGTCTCTCTGTCTCTCTCTCTCTCCCTCTCTCTCTCTCTGTCTCTCTGTCTCTCTGTCTCTCCCTGTCTCTCTCTCTCTCTCTCTCTGTCTCTCTGTCTCTGTCTCTCTGTCTCTCCCTCTCTCCCTGTCTCTCTCTCTCTCTGTCCCTGTCTCTCTGTCTCTCTCTCTGTCCCTCTCTCCCTGTCTCTCTCTCTCTCTCTCTCTCTCTGTCTCTCTCCCTCTCTCTCTCTCTCTCTCTCCCCCTCCCTCTCCCCCCCTCTGTCTCTCTCTCTGTCTCTCTCTCTGTGTCTCTCTCTGTCTCTCTCTCTCTGTCTCTCTCTCTGTCTCTGTCTCTCTCTCTCTCTCTCTCTCTCTCTCTCTCTCTCTCTCTCTCTCTCTCTCGGTGGCTGGTCTGTAGCAAAGAGGGCTTCAAGGTGACATTGGAAAATAGGTTCATCTTTGCCTTCGGCCTAGTGGTCACCTTCATGGTGATCCTGTAATGACTAAAGATGCCAATTTTTAGGCAGAGAGTTTGCTTCCTTGTGTTTTATTTTTTTTTCAACAAAATCCCAGAATCAATCACTTGTTTTCTCACACCAGGATCTATAATCACTAAGAGAGCAACAGAACAGGGGTAGGGGGTGGGAGGAGATTGGAGGATGGGTTAGTGTCATTACCGCGAGTGTCAGCGTAACGCACCTGACTGCACCTCGTCTGACAAGCCATCCCAGACTCACTGTCACCAGGTCTCTGCAGCCTTTAATTACCCGTCTGACCACACACTTGATTTAGCAGAGAAAAGAAAGGCTTGGAGAAGCATAAAAACGGGATAAACAAAACCAATGAGGGCAAGAAAAACCATCAAAAACCAGGAACCAGACGCTTCTAACTTGACAACCTCGGCTGCAGCTCGGCTCCAGGAGGGCAGGGGTTTCTGCCCGATTCCTTCACTGCTGTCTTTCTGGGCCTAGAGCAGAGCTGACCCCAGCACATATTTGTTGGATGAACTGGGTGGCCTCTAAGTCCACTTTAAAGGATCAAGCTGGGTGCGCCGGCTGCAGTCAGCACCTCCAGAAGCCGAGACCCCTGCCCTGACCCCACCACCGGGGTCCCAGCTCACCCTCGGGAGGAGGCCAGAGCCGTCCCGCTCTCCGCTCCCAGGAAAGGCCCACCAGGCCCTTTCCTCTGCCCACCTGGGAAAAGCGCCAGGGCCGGAGTGGCTCTGGGAAGCGGGCTCTGTTTCCTCACCTTCACCCTCCACTGGGACATAACCCACTCTCCCGGGTCCTTCTGGTCATGAAGAAATCTGGGCACCTTTCAGGTGGCAGCGTGCTAGCCCGCTTGGGAACACACCTAATTTCAGTCGGTTTCCAGAATGAAGGCAGTGACTAGGACAAAGGAACAGGCCCCTGTGGTCGTTCCAGGTCATCTGATTCCCGAGCGCGGAAATTGTTAGGATGCAAAGGTGGGCACCTCGCTACACTTCAAATTACAATAAGGTTTTTTCTTTCTCCATCTTAAGGTACCTCGACAACATTTTTGAACTTTAAAAATATTTGTTAAAATGGGCTTCCCTGGTGGCGCAGTGGTTGAGAGTCCGCCTGCCGATGCAGGGGACGCGGGTTCGTGCCCCGGTCCGGGAAGATCCCACATTCCGCGGAGCGGCTGGGCCCGTGAGCCATGGCCGCTGAGCCTGCGCGTCCGGAGCCTGTGCTCTGGAACGGGAGAGGCCACAGCGGTGAGAGGCCTGCGTACCGAAAAAAAAAAAAAAAAAAAAAAATCTGTTAAAGGTATTTCATTTTCATCATATTTTCATAACGTTTAAAGTAATTTGCCAACTACTCGAATTATGGAAACCAAATACTGCAGGCGGCTGCATCTGCAGAGCCTTCATTTGTGGCTCAGAGGGCACAACTTCAGGTCAGCCTGGGAAAATAAAAAATTCAATACAAAAGTGAACAATAGAAATGGATTTGAAGCACAGGGATGTTTCCAGCAGCCCGTTCATCGTCACGACAAAGGTCTGGGAGAGGCCTGAGAGTCGTCCTGTGAGCAGCCACGAGACAAGAGTCACCTCTGGAGCCTGAAGACATTCCTGAATCTTGCAAAAGGTGGAGGCAGACAGTGCCCGGCTCTGGGATGGGAGGAGAGCAGGGAAGGCTGCCTGAGGTCAGAGCAGAGCACTGAGGGCCTGGGATTCTAGAGCGGGGCTCTGCAGGGCCTCCCCCCATGTGAGAGCCTGCCCTGAGTGGGCAGTGTTCCCTAGGCCTGGAGGGGGAGCCAGGCGGGAGCAAGGGGTGGGAGACGGCGCAGAGGCCGGAAGCCACCCCCGGCGAGGAGGTGTCCAAGCGGACCCCGTGGGCATCCTCCGTCCTCCAGTTGAAAGCCGGGCTTCTCTGAGGCCAGCCTCACCTGTGACATCATCCCTGTCAAAGGGAAGAGGTTTCTGGGTTTACTGTTGATGGCTCCTGGAGCCCGTGGCAGAGGCAAATCTGTTCCAGAAACTGCATATGATCCCCTCGGCGCATCTGCAGATCATTTGGGGTGTATCTCTTCCCTAAGAGAAGAGACATGCAGAGCTGTGGGTACCGTGTCCTCGTGGGTCTGAGCAGAGGAGCGGGGAGCAGAGGATTTCTCTCCGAAGTCACAGGTTTGACTGCCTCCATTTCTGTCCCGGGTTGGCACATTTCCCCTCCACTCCAGCGAGAACAGCGGGCCGGCTGTCACGCGCTTCGCGCTCGAGCGTCAGCCTGGGGTTCTGTGAGATCTCTCTGCTGCCATTCTGCATTCAATGTGTCGTCTTCCTCTGCTCGTAAGGTTTCACTTCCTCTGCAGCTGGCGGCTTCTGTGTTTCTTTTCCCATTTATCCCAGTCGTGAATCAGCTGCGTTTTCAGAACCCTGTATGGTATTTCTTTTGAGAGAGGTCATTACAGATCTCTGCTTTGTGCTGCAAGGTTTTTTCTTTCATTTTCCAGCAGAATTTCAGCCAAATGTCAGTCCAGCTGACCTCTCAGCAGTCAGCTTACGTTGGGAACAAAGGATTTAGCAAAGATTTGTCTGTGAGCTCTTCATCTTCCTCCTTCTCTGGTTTCTTTAAAAATAATGTCACTCCAGTGATTGGCCTGTGCTTCCACTGCAAAATGCAATGGTTTAAAACTTCAATTTCCTTTTCTCTGCAAGCGAGCGTCCTCACACATCTTTCTAAGAGTTTCCACGTCATTTTATTAGTACACCGAGCTCAGAGCATTTCTCATTCCTCCATTGCTGCTCCACGCTGCTCTTAAATTTAGTCATTTTCTTCGTAAGCTTGGTAAAGCTTCGTAAGCTTAGTAAAAGCTTCACCTTTACTAATTTAGCTTCATCACAGCATTTGTGGGGGGGGCCTCTGTGAGTTTTACAGAATTCCTTATAAAAACTGTGTTATTTCCATAGAATTTTGACTTCCCAATAGCTTGTCCTGTTTCTTTCCATGGCATTTATCCTTAGTCATCAAAATAAGAAGCGGACTCTCTACTGCAATCCGGTTCCTTTCTTCAAGGCCCCGGCGTGTCTCTAAGCCCCACTCACCTCCTCAGACACACTCTTATTTTGCATCCTGAGTTCTTCAAGAGATACCTTTGTTGCTTTGATCTTCTCTCTAAAATCTTACAATTTGTTGAGAATTTTATATTTTCATGGGACATTTTTAAATGTCTGTGCACCTGTTGTTGAATCACTTGAAATCTTCTACTCTTTGTAGCAGAGAAGCTTCCAGAATAAACTGGCAAACAACCAATTCGCCGTAAGGAGGTAATAATTCCAGTTTACAGGGGACTTGATGATGATCCGGCAGCCTCAGGTCCTTGGCCAGGGTCGCTACCAACAGCTTGGAAAAGCATTTCCACAGAACTCCTCAACTGAAGGGCTTCTGTATCTGTTTCTGGACTATATTCAGAGATACCATTACCTCTTAGGTCACGTGTTTTCAAACAGCCAACTTTTCTAAGATTTATTTCTATTTCTACATTCTCTGGATCCCTTTTTTCTCTTTCCAAAATGACTCACAGAAACTACATTTCCTCAGTTCTTCTATGTTCAAAAATATTCGTTACCTTTAAAATTAAAAGGCAGGGACTTCCCTGGTGGCACAGTGGTTAAGAGTCCTCCTGCCAATGCTGGGGACACGAGTTCGAGCCCTGGTCCGGGAAGATCCCACATGCTGTGGAGCGGCTGGGCCCGTGCGCCACAGCTATTGAGCCTGCGCTCTAGAGCCCGCGAGGCACAACTACTGAAGCCCGCGCACCTAGAGCCCGTGCTCCACAACAGGTGAAGCCACCGCAGTGAGAGGCCCGCACACTGCAGCAAAGAGTAGCCCCCACTTGTCACAACTAGAGAAAGCCCGCGTGCAGCAACAAAGACCCAACACAGCCAAAAATAAATAAATTAATTTTTTAAAAAATTAAAAGGCAATGTAACTGGATATACAAATATTTGGGCACACTTTCCTTGAAAATTTTATAGGAATTGTTCTATTATCTTCTAGTATTGAATATTGTTTTAGAAAAGTCTGGATAACTGTGATTTTTTTTTCCATCTTTATAAATGACTTGGTCTTTTTTCTGTCTCTAACCTGCTTCTGTGTGGGCTGGAAATAGCTGGCTTCCCTGGTTGCCATATATTCGGGGTATTTCATTTATTGGAGGAATATTTACTGTTTGCCTGCACTTAGTTTCAGACGATGGGGGAGATATAAAGGCTAATAAGATGTGGTTCCTGCCATCAAGAGGTCAAAAACCAGCAGGAAACAGAGGCCTCGATGGAGCGAACTCTAATCTCACGCAGAGATCTTGAGGTGGGAGAGGCGGGAGTGGCTTTGCAGCGTGGGGAGAAACTGTGAGAACTCCTATGTATACTTATGTCCCATAAAAATAAAGAAATGATACTTTAACTAGTTAATGTTCCCAGTGATGCTGGCGCCTCACAGGACGCTGTGTCCTGTGGTTACGTGTTGTGAATCATTCCCTGGAAAGGAGGAAACAATGATGGGTTTACCAACACGTTTTCTAGATTTTGTTCCCCTGACCCTCACAACTGGGCAAGGGAGGGGCTTAAAACACTGCAACAAAGAAATTGCAAAATGAAGATGATATTAGTGATGCAAACATATAAAAAAATAAGATGTCAGAGCTGACACTCTGCTCCTTCCATGGGCTCTTAGTCAAGCCCATTGTCAGATAAGAAAACCGTGAGGAGCTCAAGTCTGGCGAGATGTTCGTCAAAATAAAATGAAAAGTTATACAAAAGTGTATTTGAAATATTGATTAACTTCTGATATCATTCGCGATACAACTCATACTAAGTATATGGTACCTTGAGATACTGCCTTATAAAAATAAGTATAGGGGACTTCCCTGGTGGCGCAGTGGTTAAGAATCCGCCTGCCAATGCAGGGGACATGGGTCTGAGCCCTAGTCCAGGAAGATCCCACATGCCGCGGAGCAACTAAGCCCGTGCACCACAACTACTGAGCCAGCGCTCTAGAGCCTGCATGCCACAAGTACTGAGCCCGCGTGCCACAAGTACTGAGCCCACGTTCCACAACTACTGAGCCCACACCCTAGAGCCCACATGCCACAAGTACTGAGCCCACGTGCCACAACTACTGAGCCCGCACCCTAGAGCCCACGTGCCACAAGTACTGAGCCCGTGTGCCACAAGTACTGAGCCTGTGTGCCACAACTACTGAGCCCACACTCTAGAGCCCGCGTGCCACAAATACTGAGCCTGCATGCCACAAATACTGAGCCCGCACTCTAGAACCTGTGTGCCACAAGTACTGAGCCCGCGTGCCACAACTACTGAGCCTGCACTCTAGAGCCCGTGTGCCACAAGTAACTGAGCCCACACGCCTAGAGCCCATGCTCTGCAACAAGAGAAGCCAAGGCAATCACCGCAATGAAGAGTAGCCCCTGGTGGCTGCAACTAGAGAAAAGCCCACGTGCAGCAACAAAGACCCAATGCAGCCAAAAATAAATAAAATAAATGTTTACAATAAATAAATATATACAATTTATGGATAAATAAATATACATATACAGTATTGGGCAATATGCATTCTCAACTCTTTTTTTAACGGGTGGAGGTGTGCAATGAAAAAGCCCAGTGATCACTGCTTTAATGTAACAAATGCAAAACTGGCATTAACCACGTGAAGAAGCCTCTGGCGGAGCAGAGCATCATCAGTTCGTTGTTCCTGGCAACAGGGGGACGAATCACAGATAGTTGAGCTGCAGCATGAAGAACAATCGAAATGTCACCGGGTGAAGAGAGGAGAGGGTAACTCCAGGTCGATGGCACAGCATGAGCAGAGACTCAGAGGCGGGGAGAACACGTCCTGAAAGGAGATGGGCGGGCAGGTCCAAGTCTCCTGGGATGTACTGTAGAGGCAGAGGGTGCAGGTGACCCTGGGATGGCAGATCACCCGGGCTGGAGCAGCCTGAACTCTGCGCTAAGACTGTGGACCACGGGGAGTCCGTGGAGACGAATGAACAAGGAGAGCCCGGAGCCAACAGTACTGAGATGCCTCTGACACCACTTTCGGGGCAAAAGGAGGAGGAATGAATGATGAAATTGATACTGGTTTTTAAAATATCTACCTAGTGTCTATGTATCTATCATCTATGTATCTATCTATGTATCTGTCTATCAATCACTGAGAAACTTGGGGCACCATATTAGCATCAAGACAAAAAAGGTGCCACTAGGTATTTCATAGACAGTGAGGAACTAATTCTTTTTTAATTGTGGTAAAACGCACATAAACATAAAATCTCGACCATTTTTACACACACAGTTCAGTGGCATTAAGTCCATTCACATTGTTCTGTAACCATCACCGCCATCCTCTCCGGAACACTTTTCGTCTTGCAAAACTGAAACTCTGTCCCCATTAAACACTTACTCCCCATTCGCCTCCCCACTGGCACCCACCCTCTTACCCTCTGTCTCTATGAATCTGACTACTCTAGGTACCTTGTATACATGAAATTATACAGTATTTGTCTTTTCATAACTAGCTTATTTCACTGAGCATAATATCTTCAGGGTTCATCCATGTCGTACCAGGTGTCAGAATTTCCTTCCTTTTTAAGGCTGAAGAGTATTCCATGTATGTGTAGACCACATTTGGTTTTTTTGTACATTCATCTATTGCTGAACACTTAGGGTTACTTCCACCATGGGCTATTGTGAATAACGCTGCTGTGGACAGGGGTGTACAAATATCTCTTCGAAATTCTGCTTTCAGTTCTTCCGGAGATATGTGAGAAACCAAATCTTTTGATACGTTTCCTCTCTAGTGGTTATTTTGAAAGAGGTAGAGAGTCCTCCCAGAGGTACTCCTAATGCATTATTTTCTTGAAAATGTACCATGAATATGTGGTGGCCACTAAAAAGGAGGCTGAACACGTCAAGCCAAGAGTTCCTGCTCAGAAGGTGACCTGTTTCTGCAGTGAAGACATCGTTAATGGTGACCAGACATCTAAATCCAAGAGGCCAAGGGTGTTACTCTATGTATTTGTGTGCATCTATCTATCTGAATACACGTTTTAATTCTATTTAAGTGGCAAGCAAAGGTCTGGGGCAAATGGTGAGCTGCCTGGATCTCCATGAGCACCAGTGGCTGGGGGACTGGTTTCTACTGGGGGGTCGGGGGGTGGCAGCCCCGCAGTCACATCACTACTACAGCGATCTGTGCTGAAACTTAAAATGGCTCCCCTCCTACCTTCTGTGTGTAGCGTTCATTTCATAAGGACTTTATTTCTACGTTTGTTGATGTCACGGGCTGCACCTGTCAATCTTAGTACGCTATAACGGTCCCATTCAAGGGTGGTTTCTACTCTGCTTCTATTTTCCGCCCAGTCTGACTCTGTGTCACGAGATGCCCGTCCACCCAGGATTCACAGAGCCCGCATCCTCTGGCCTGCCCTCCCCCAGCCCAAGAATCTTACAAACCCCTGATGGCGTAGGGGGCAGGGGGCCGCTTATAAAAGGGAAGCTGTGCCCGGGAAAGCCGGGTCCGGCTCCCTCTGTCGATCTGCAGGACAAAGACGGTAAAGCTCTTCGGTGAAAGCTCAGCGCTCTCAGTCTGGACTGAGGCCATTTTAACCCAGATTCCGTCACCGGCCGTGGGAAAACAGCCAGCCTCATGGCGAAACAAAAGTGAATGTCGCCGCACACCCTGCATTCACGGCCTCGGAATTTTCTCTGCTCATCTTCGTCTTTTGTTACCTGGGTCCCCACAGAGCCCCACGACTGCGGAAGGACGAGGGCTTGAGGCTCCCACCCAGGCAGCCCTTTGATTAAAGAGCCCCCGGGGCAGCTCTGCCGGGAGCTGCTGGCTTCTCACGGGGGGAGGGAAGGCCTGGGAGGAAACGGGGGACAGTGGGACATCAACAGGGGGAGTGACAAAGCTGAGAAAGCACACGTCTCGGCGAGTCCCCTGAACCCTTTCCACTACCCCCTCCCCGCAGTCACAAGACAGGGCTGGACCCCTTCCTAGGCCCAGTTCTCCGGGCATTTGACTCCTTTGCATAAATGTTAGGGTTGGTAGCTTTCCAATATTTCTAGCTGGAGAGCACTGGGACGGGTAAAAAAGGAAATAATGATGGATTTGCAGTCTCTTTCTTTCGATTCCTCTTCATTCATTGGCTAAGTGTCGGTTGCCTAGGAAACCGCGTGCATCTCGGCGGCAGAGTCGGCTGGCAGGCTACCGGGCCTGTGAGCTGTTTATTAAGTGGTGAATGCAAGCAGGCAGTGGGAAAATCCGAAAGCTACGAGTCTTGCAATCTCAGTGTGTGTAAAAACATATATCTTGCTTTAAGAAAACGACGCTTTAAAAATTTACTACCAAATCAGCTATGTAATGTCCCCTTTCTATCAGACTTCAATTAATTAACACAACTCTGTGGCCACGTAAGAGATAAATGCAAAATCACTTGAGAATGTGCCCCTGAAAATACTCTGAAAAGTGTGAGAGCAAATAGGATTTTAATAGCTTAGCGGGTATCTTACTCACCTCAGCCACACAATGCTATTCATAAAATAAAGGTTGAATTTTATTTTACATGTGTAATTTCTACAATGGTCTCAGGAAGCGAAAATTTAGAAATGTTAGTGCATCATTAAAGTTAATAGCATGTAAGTGATGATGAAATATACTGTTCTGACGCCTTCATGTCTGATGTACAACGACCGAGATGGAGAGGAATTGTGTGTAATACACAGACAAAAAGAAACGCTTGGATGCTGGAGGACCCAACTGAGAGCGATTTGTCTTTCTCTTTGAAAGCCCTTCACCAGCCTCTTCTCTGAGAGCTAAGCAGAATAAGGGTGATAAGGGTTGGCAGATAAACTGAAAACTTCAGGGAAAGACTTGGCTGTCATCAACACATCCTTCCGACACAAAACCAGCTCCTTGTGAAAATTAAAATGCGCAGTATCATACTTCCAAGTTGGGGAGGGGCCGTGGAACAGTTAACGAGAATGCCCGCTCGGTAGAGGCGGGGATGCGGGACAGTACCGGCAAATGGTATGAAATGAAGGCAGGCCTTGAGCCCAAAGTGCTGAGTCCTCAAGGGCATCCAGGCTTTCGGAAGGATGAGTTCCACCCTCGCCTTATCCTAAGCCCCTTCCCAAAAAAGAAACCCTGGAGGAAAGGGTCCTTTTATCCACGTAATCTTGAACACGCGTTTCCACGCCGGGCCCTCCGCGGAAATTTGGCGGTGAAACGGGAGCTGAGAAATAAACCGTTAGGTGCGGGAGCTGGTGGGGCTCAAGGTGTCGGGCGAGGAGCTCATCCCCGGGAGCGCTGCGCTCGGCGCCCGGGCGGGGCTCTAGCCGCTCGGCGCGCGTCCACACCAGCAGCGTGTGTGCGGCCGTCGCTTGGGTCCTTCCCGCGCGGCTCGGTCCCACCCGAGCCGCCACCCCCAGGTCCGGGTGCTGACACTAGGCACAGCCCTTTCTGCCTGGACGCGGGCCCCTTGCCCAGGGCTGGGAGCCGGAAGCGGGATTCCGGCCTGAGTCTTGTCTTTAACTTGCTGTGTGACCCCGGGCATCACTCGCCCTGGACGCTTCTGCATCTGTGGGAGCTGGGTTAGTAACTCGGGGTCAGGCGCTGGAGCCCCGCAAGCGGGCATGTGGGCCGACCTTCCGCCCCTCTGCCCCCTGTCCGACCCCTCCCAACCCTGGCTCCGGCCGCCGCGTCTGGGGACCTCTGCCCAGAGCTGCAGTCGGGCACAAGGGGTGTTTGGGGGCGGCTGGGCTTTTGTTCTCTCTGTCTCTCTTTGTGCGCAGGAATTGGGCTGAAAGCCCCCCTTCCACCCCCAGCGGGAAGGGAGGCGATGACAGCTTGCTGACACTTCTGGGAGGGTCTCACTCAACAGCTGCGGGCTGCGCTCCGCCGCGGGAACCCGGCTCATTCGGGCCCTCTCGCCTGAGGATGAAAAGGGGTCACGTCACCTCGCAGAAGACCCGTCAAGGGTCAGGGTGGAGGAGGGGAAGCTTCACCCCCAGAATTGCGGGAGCCAGGTTCCAGCGCGCGCTCTCCTCTCTCTCTCTCTCTCTCTCTCTCTCTCTCTCTCTCTCTCTCACACACACACACACACACACACACACACACACACACACACGAAAACTAACAAAGAGATCAGCTCCTTCTTGGACTCTGTAGAAATTGTGGGTTTGAAGGAGTGTCTGGGCTGAGCCTCTGCGCACGCGTGCGGGAAGCGCCTCGGGGTCTCGGGTGACCTCTACCTCGCGGTGCTGCAGTTTTCAGGCGTGTCCCTCACCCGCAGCAGCAGCAAGAAGGTTGGGGACCACGGGGCCGCCTCGAGGTCCGGCGCCTGATGGATGACGAGAATGTTGGCGGTGGGGCGGGCGATGACCTCCCTTGGAACCCAACCCCTTTCTGGACAATAGATGGACTGAACCCAGTGCTTTTTAAATGCTCAGCTCTGGGAGGGTAGCCCACGCATTTTCCAGCTCTTTGTTCTGCCGCAGCCCCGCCCCCGAACCCCACCCTCTTCCGACCGCTGGACAGTCCACCCCGCGCGGCCGGCCACACCCACCCCATCCACTCCCAAGGAACAAAAGCCGACCCGCGGGGTGGAGGGGCTTGGGTACCAGCCGGGGAGCTGTGGACTCTTGGAGAGGGTCACGCAGGGCGGAGGAGGCGCGGAGGTTGCCCCAGCCATGGATGCTGCCGCCACAGAGAAGGGGCCCTTGGCAGGAGACAAAAGAGAGGACGCGCGGATGTTGGGGGGGGCGGGGCGGAGGGCACCCTGGGGCTCTTGGGCCTTAGGTGTCCAAGGTCACCGCCTTCAGACCCCAACAAACTGATCACACAGGACTTTCTCCTGGGGCAGCCTGTCCTCTCCCAAGACTCTGTGCGACCGAGGCTCGGCCGCAGGACAGCCGTTGGCCTCTAAGCGCTGGGGAAAGGGGCAGTGGTCTCACCAGGGAGGGTGGCTTAGGGGTCTCCGGCCCTGGGCGGAGGAGGGCCGCAATCCTCGCTGGTAGCGAAACCTGCGCCACCCCGCCACCCCTGACACCTGCCAGCACCCGGAGCACAGCGCTCTCCTTTCCGGCGCACCTGACACCCTCTCCACGGGCTCCAGTCCCCTGGCTCCCACCCGTTCAGTGCCAGCTCTCCCCCCAGACACCCGGCCTGCCACCCTGGTCGCCCTCGCGTCGCCGCCCTCCGCCCTCGGTTCCGCCACCCACCCCGCAGTCGCAGGGCCCAGCTTTTCCACATCCTCCCCCCGATCCTAGACAATGCGCACGCCCCCATCCTACCCCCCGCAGCCCCCATGCCTCGCCCGTTCCGCAAGCCTGTGCTGATTGGCCGCGGGCCCGTGGTCCAGCCCCTTGGACGGTCCCTGGGGCCCGGAGCATTACGTCAGCGGGGCCTGGAGAGCGCTAGCCCGAAGGGGACTGGGGAGCTCGGGCTGGGGGCGCGGCCTGCGCGGGCGGCCCCACCCTCCTCGCATAAAAGGCCGAGCCCGCTGGGCGGACGCTCTCAGCCGGCTGGTTCCCGAGCGCGTTCCCGGTGACCCCGCAGTGGGTGTGTAGGCGGACGAACAGACTGACCAGACGCCGACCGGGGCCAGAAGAAGCGAGCCGGCACCATGCGTGAGATCGTGCACATCCAGGCGGGCCAGTGCGGCAACCAGATCGGCGCCAAGGTGGGCGCGGCGCCCGGGAGGGGCCGGGGTGGGGCCGGGGTCGCCGGCCTAGCGCCCTTCGGGGTTGCGGGCGCTAGCGTGGTCCTGAGCAGGCCCGCGGCTCGCCAAGCGCAGACCTTCCCGGCTGCTTTGGGCCGCAGAGCGGGACGTGGGCCCGAGGCGACTTTCGCGGGCCATGGGGAGGAACCTCTCAACTTTCTGCTGTAACTCGTTTGGAATCCCGGTCCCACAGCCTCCCTTTCCTCCCGGCTCTTCTCCTAGCCCGGCACGCAGGCCTGAAGAGCGCGCGGGTGTGTCCGCCGGGCTGTGTGCGCGGCTTTGCGGGCGGGGCCCCGACGCCAGGAGAATCGATTTGACGCGCTCGAACCCGAGTCGAGCTGCGGGGGGAGGGGCGGAGAGCGATCTTCCTGAGGTCTCTGGATGTGCTTTGAACCTAAAACCCCCCTCCTTCAGCCTCCTCCGGTCTCTGTTCCCCTGCCCGCCCCCTAGGCGCCGCTGGGGTCCCTGCGCGTCCGCCCCTCCCCGCCATACCCCCGCCTCCTGCCGCGAGCAGCTGCTTGCCCGGGAAACGCCCAGTTTCACTTCCGTGGCCTTGCAAAATGCAAGCCGTGCGGCTGTGCAGGTCCCGCTGCCTTAAAGCTCCTAGAGGTTGGGTTATCGGAACTGAGATCGGGGATTTTCACTGTGAGTCGCGGCCTCTCTGAGGGGTGGGGCGTGGCTAAATGCAAGCTTTTTGTGTCTCAGTTTTGGGAGGTCATCAGCGATGAGCATGGGATCGACCCCACCGGCAGTTACCATGGAGACAGTGACTTGCAGCTGGAGAGAATCAACGTGTACTACAATGAAGCCACTGGTGATTGCCTTTACCCCTTCCCCTCCCCCCTGGGGACTGACCCCAGGAGTGTGGTCCCAGGGGAGGGTGGACTGGCGGATTTAGGATTCCCATCTTTCCCTGAGGTTTTCCAGCGGGCGCCCCTTTGAGAATCCTGTCATCCTATGTCCTTTGTTTGGGGGAAACAAGCAGCGCCTGCAAAAAGGAAGCTGGTACCAGGCCCTCCTCTCTCGAGCTCTCTGCCTGCAGGTCTGAGTCCTGCTCTGTCCCCGCAGGTAACAAATACGTGCCTCGGGCCATCCTGGTGGATCTGGAGCCGGGCACCATGGACTCGGTCAGGTCTGGACCCTTCGGCCAGATCTTCCGGCCCGACAACTTCGTGTTTGGTGAGTGACTGCCATGGCTGATGGCCTGGGAGGCACATTTTACGCTGGACAGCTCAGGGTGGAGCGGTGTGACGGCCTGAGAGAACGTATAGAGTTGTGTGTTGATTTTGTCTCAGTATACCCTAAAACAAAATGCCGTTCAACCTCTAATAGCCAGGTCCCTAACCCTCCTTATTTATAATCATGTCCACGACCAAATATTTTAATGTCTGGCCATTTTAACGACAACCTGAAATAATCTGCTCGGAGCACTGACTCGCTGAGCTCTATTAAAGGGTTTAGGGAAAAAGGAATCGAAGGCAGTCCTCAGGGACTTATGAAGACTCTTTCCCTCCGGCAGGCCAGAGCGGTGCCGGCAACAACTGGGCCAAGGGCCACTACACGGAGGGCGCGGAGCTGGTGGACTCGGTCCTGGACGTGGTCCGGAAGGAGTCAGAAAGCTGTGACTGTCTGCAGGGCTTCCAGCTGACCCACTCGCTGGGGGGCGGCACCGGGTCCGGGATGGGCACCCTGCTTATCAGCAAGATCCGCGAGGAGTACCCCGACCGCATCATGAACACCTTCAGCGTGATGCCCTCGCCCAAGGTGTCGGACACGGTGGTGGAGCCCTACAACGCCACGCTGTCCGTGCACCAGCTGGTGGAGAACACGGACGAGACCTACTGCATCGACAACGAGGCGCTGTACGACATCTGCTTCCGCACCCTGAAGCTGACCACGCCCACCTACGGGGACCTCAACCACCTGGTGTCGGCCACCATGAGCGGGGTCACCACGTGCCTGCGCTTCCCGGGCCAGCTCAACGCCGACCTGCGCAAGCTGGCCGTGAACATGGTGCCCTTCCCGCGCCTGCACTTCTTCATGCCCGGCTTCGCGCCGCTGACCAGCCGGGGCAGCCAGCAGTACCGCGCGCTGACGGTGCCTGAGCTCACGCAGCAGATGTTCGACTCCAAGAACATGATGGCCGCCTGCGACCCGCGCCACGGCCGCTACCTGACCGTGGCCGCCATCTTCCGGGGCCGCATGTCCATGAAGGAGGTGGACGAGCAGATGCTCAACGTGCAGAACAAGAACAGCAGCTACTTCGTCGAGTGGATCCCCAACAACGTGAAGACGGCCGTGTGCGACATCCCGCCCCGCGGCCTCAAGATGTCGGCCACCTTCATCGGCAACAGCACGGCCATCCAGGAGCTGTTCAAGCGCATCTCGGAGCAGTTCACGGCCATGTTCCGCCGCAAGGCCTTCCTGCACTGGTACACGGGCGAGGGCATGGACGAGATGGAGTTCACCGAGGCCGAGAGCAACATGAACGACCTGGTGTCCGAGTACCAGCAGTACCAGGACGCCACGGCCGACGAGCAGGGGGAGTTTGAGGAGGAGGAGGGCGAGGACGAGGCCTGAGCCCCGCGTGCGGCTGGACGTGGCCGGAGGCCCTGTGGCTGGAGGCCGGGAGGAGAGCGAGGGGGAGGGGGTCCGCGGAAGGAGAGAAGCATGGGCTGGGGTCACCGCGGCCGGGCGCTGGTTCACAGGTGCTCTTCACTGTTGCCCGTCCCTTTTTTTTTTTTTCCTCTTTGTAATATTGATGACATCCGTGTAACATCTGAGATCTTTCTGAACTACTGTTGTAATGGCTAAACTCACATAAACGTTTGTGTCCTAATGGTGTCCTCTTTTCTGTCTCTTTATTATCAATTTAAATGTCACTTTCAGAACACATTATATTGAATCCTTCTTTCAGAAAAGCGAAGGGATGGGTAAAATCTCACATGAATTTACTGTTCAATGTGGTAAAACTGAACCAACCACAATCATACCCAATTTAAGAGGGGAGAGCAATCCGGATTTTAAGATGCCTTCAAGTAAATATGTTAGAGTTGAGAGATGCCTGCTTGAGAGCACACTGACTATTCTCATGGAGAAACCCTACTATACCTTTATTTCCTCTACAAATAGTTACTACATGCGCACAGCACAGAATTCTAAAGCACAGAGAGTGGAAAGAAAGCCTCTCTTCCTCCTGTGTCTCTTGACGCATTTTCTTTCCCGGAGGGCAAGCATTCTCATATTGTTATCTTTCTTGCGTCCTTGCAGAAATTTTCCATGAGTCTTGAAACCTACTGAGATCATTCCCTTTTTCTTTCTTCACAGGTTATGATACCAATACTGTTCTGCTGCCTCTTTTCACTAAACAGTGTATCTTTAAAATACAGAGCGGCCGCCTCCTTTAAATGGATACATAGTATCCATTATGTAGCTGTGCCACATTTTATTTAACCAGTTCCCTACCAATGGACATGTAGGTGGCTTATGCTTTTATCTTATAGTGCCACAGTGAATAAGTTTGTGCACATATCATTGTGTGAAGTTCTCTAGGTGGAATATTCTGTCAAAGGGTATATGATACGGTGACATTTTAAGTTAATGAAATCCCCTGTACTTAGAAATCCCAACAGATTTATAAATTGTTAATAGACTAAAATTCTCAGGCAACCTTTCTCCCAGCAATTATGTTTATACTACGTTACAAACTGTTTGCACATCAACTACCTTTGGATTTACATGAAATTATAAATTCTGGATTATTGGAGAGTTCTACTTTTAATAGGTAAGCCACTATAATTTTCAGTTTGTTGTGTTCCTACCATGCAGCTTTGAAATTTGGGATTTGAACCCAAGCCTGCCTCTAGACTTGAACTCAATCACCAAAGAAGCTGTGGGATTTTAACAAGTGACTTTTAGTAAAGATTATATGCTTCTGTGGGATCAGTTATACTTTGTCAAAATGTGCCAATGTTCTGCCTTAATCCGGGCCAGTCAGCTTCTCATTTTGGGAAGAGAAGTGTAAGTAATAAGCACATGTGCAAAACATATTTACGTACCCCTCTAGGAAGAAAAAACACCAAGGAAACTAGGTTTATGATTTTTCTCTAATTTTTAGACAAATTCAAAATTAGAGAAAATATTACTTTAAATCTGACCCTGTGTTCATTTCATTCTACTTGGTTCTATTCCTACTTAAGTGTGTTTTTTTTTTAAAGAAGAAAAACAAGGAGGAAGAGGAGGGGTGAAGAGGCTGAAGTATGAAAACAGTTTCAAAGAAGAAGTGTGAGCAGTGTCATTCTAAATAGTGTGAAAATAAGCTCATTCTACCAAATGCCCCCCAAGTGGGAATGAGGAGCAATTCGCCTTCTGAATATTATACATCATAAAACTACAGCCAGTGATGCGGAGGGTCAAACGGGTCAGGAACGGGATTCTGCTTTAATTTTCTACATTTAACAATGAACAGGCAGGTGCATTTCCTGCTGAGCTAGTGTAAAGCTTCCAACAACCTCGCTGAAGCGGAACATTGGTTTGAAGAGCTCTGATCACTTGGGGCAGCTGCCAGGGCCCCCTGGATCCGCCCTTGGCCATGCCTTCCCACAACCTGTCAGACACATGATGGGTAACTTTGGAGACGAGAGGGAATCCTGCCAGGTGCCTCTTGGCATCCTGTAAGTGTCCTGCTTCTCTTTCCACCTGTGAGAAAAGAGCTGACAGGAGGCACCCAGCAGGCCCACCTGCCAGCCCCTCGGCACACCCGCACACGCACACTGCCAGGGCTCGCTTCTGCATGAGTGGAACAGGGGTGCCAGACCGACCATCAAGCAGACGCTACAGGGCGAAGCTTTAGAAGCCCATTTGTATAAAGTGACTTGAAATGTACACATAGGAAAACACTGCAAAAGTAGGAAAATGCACAGAATAACAGCTGAATTACGAGATACTTTCTGAGACTGTTACTTTCGTTTGTCACGTTAGCATTGTGTGATGGGATTTAGTAGTGGGGGTGACGGTGACGGTGTGTGTTTTCGACACCATTTCTACAAAGTAATTCTTCCAGCCCTCCCTGAGGTGCCACCAGGAGGACATTCACTTTCTGGTCAGGCATGGTACCCGAATTACAAGACCCACTGGGATGTGATGCAGGATTCTGAGGCTGGGGTTAGGGACGGTGAGCTGGAGTCACCCCAAGCGTCTGAGAAGGAACGGGAACCCCAACGTGCTCCAGATTTGCCTGCACCTCTGCCTCAGCCCTAAGCTGATGACCTAAGCTGAGCTCCCATTTCATCACTAACAGTGTTAGATTAATAGAAATTTGAGCTAAAAGTAACCTGAAGAGGTCATCTAGTTGGACTTCCTTATTTTGCAAGTAAGGAGACGGAGGCTCAGAGAATTTTGTCTCATTTCACAGAACTTTCTGTACAAATCAGATTTTGGACTCTGTTCTTTTCTCTATAGCCGCACCTCCCAGGTCCTGTTGTTTACAAGGCCACACGAGGATCATGAAGGAGGGAAAGAGAAGTGTCCTGGCTTTAAGGAAAAACCCAAAGGTGTCCCTGGGTCCACACTCAACCTTCCCACATGGGCTGGGCACAGGGTCGAGTGTTTTGTCTCTGACGGGGTCAGTGTCAGGCAACGCTGAATCTCCTGATTCTAAAACACCACACATATGTCCTACTGCAATTATGGTTGCAAGAAGAATACTCCATCGGGGGGTACTTATTGTGAAAATGAGTGGGAAGTTCATGAATATTCCTTGGAGTACCGCCTTTTACACCATTTTCACCATTTACACCGCCTTTTACCCCATTTTAGTTGTACCTTGCGTACTACACAACACTACTTGACAACTATAATAAATGCTGATTTATTTCCAGTGTGTAAGAGAAATTCTCTTGCAAGGTCATGCTTTTCTAAATGGCTCAAAGTTGAGCCATTTACTTGAAAACAGACTCATTCATACCTGTGCTTCTTAGAGGCGTTTCCCCCTACCTCCCTGACCCTTCGTGCTTTTCTTAAGGCGTGCGTGCCGACACGTATGCAGAGAAGCTTAGCTTGGTGCAGTCTATTTCACTCGAAATGCTGCATAGTCATTTTTTATTTTTCTATTAACTGAGATATGATTCACATGACACAAAATTCACCATTTAAAAGAGTACAAGTCAGTGGGTTTTAGTATATTCACAGAGCTGTGCAAGTATCACCACTGTGTGATTCCAGAACATTTTCATCACCCACACCCACGTGCCGCCCCTCCCTGTTCCCCTCTCCCTCCAACCCCTGGCAGCCACAAATCTGTCTCTACAAACTTGTCTTTTCTGGACATTTCATATACACGGAATCACACAACATGTGGTCTTTTGTGTCTGGCTTTTTAAATTTAGCATGTTTTCAAGGGTCATCCCTGTTGTAGCAGGTGTCAGTACTTCATGACATTTTACGGATGAATAATATTCCACTGTGTGCATATGCCACCTTCTGTTTATCCATCCGTCAACTGATGGACATTTAGGTTGCTTCCACTTTTTAGCTAGTAAGAATAATACTGCTATGAGCATTCATGCACTTTTTTTGTGTATGTGTGTTTTCATTTCTCCTGGGTATATACCCAGGAGTGGAACTGCTGGGTCACGTGGTATAAATTTATAGTCCTCGTGACTCCACCTAGGGATGTAGATGCCTTCAAGTTTGCCCAGGAGGCCAAGGTGGAATAGAGATCCGGTGAGCCTTAGGGTTTTCGTACTTGTGCATCTGTATAGAGTCTTAGAAACAGAGGGAACTGTAGAGATGGCACATGACTCCATCAGCTCATAAATTAGGAAACTAAGGCTCCAAGTAAGCAATGTCCTCAGGTCACTCTGTCCAGTTGAGGCTGACGTTCAGCTCCTAGCAACAGTGGCTTAGAGTTATTTTTTTCCTCTAACTTAAAACAGTCTAGAGACACCCAGTCCAGGCCCTTAGCTCTACAATACCTTCTTTATGCTCTACCCGTTGCTGCCATTGGCTTTCAAACTCAAGTTCTCCTTGGGCTGCAGGATGGCTGCTGCAGCTCTGGTCATGGTGTCTGGGTTCTTGGCAAGAAGTGGGAAGGAGGGGGGTAAAGAGGCACCTTCTGGCTGAGTAAGCCACTTTAAAGACTTGTGCCAGGAGCCCCCTCCACGGCCTCTGCCTGCATTTCACTGGCCACATTTTTTTTTGCCGTGGGTGCAGAGAGAAGTAGGCTTTTAGACGCGCACACATTATCCCCCTGCCCCCGCCACCAACTCAGAGGTCCTTTTAGGAAGGAAGAAGTGGAGAATGGACACTGGATGGGTAACCAGAAGTTTCTCCCATAATCAGAGCGGGGGCTAAGGAGTGACATTAACCCCGATCTCTTAGCTCCTGCTGCAGGGCTCTCTGCAGACATGAGTTTGCAAAGTGCTTCATGCCAAGAGTTCCCATTTTCTAAAACAGGGAGCTGAAGACTGAATCGAAGAAGATTCTTGATTCACATTCCTGGATCGAAATGTTTACTCCTCTCACGTCAGGACCTTCCTAACTTTTAGTCAACTGGTGACAGCACATACCCATGGCTTCTAGGGAAATTCCTTTCAATGATCTGTAGTGCAGTGGTCATGTCAGCTTGCACCGATCGTGAACGTTTGTTTGGCCAAAGCAGTGGGATTTTTTTTTCATGAATGTGTTCAGTGTGACCTGCACACCTGGTCACTGAGGAGAATGAACCAAGGCGACTTTGGTGAATTGGGTGGGAGGAGAGGGTACAGGGCATACACGGGGCGTGAGCGGCTGGGGGCCACCTGGGTCACAGGGACAGCCTGCCCAGGAGGACGCTGGTACATGCCAGGGAACAATGCAAGTCAGTGTGCTGGGGGGCCAGCCGGGGCAGGGAATCTGTGGGACAGCCACTTCCAGACGCAGCGGAGACCCCGGGGGGACAGCTGAGAGGGACGAGCCTTCGGAGGCTAAGACGGGAAGATTCAAGCCTTGAGAAGGTCAGATCCTTCAAAGATAATGCTCTGAAGAGCAAACTATACTGCAATGAGCCAGAATCAAGACAAGCAACCGTTCAGCTTCTACTTTCCTTTAGATCTCTGGGCGGACAGGCATGATTTAGGGTCTCGTTTACAGGAAACGGGCAGGGAATCAACATTTACCAAGTGCCGACTGCGTGCCAGGAATGTTACTGTGGAGACCACAGTGTAGAGGGGACACAGCTCTCAGTCACGTCATTTACTAACTCCGGGATCTTAATGAGTCACTTCACCTCTGTAAATTCCTTTATAAAACAGAGTCCTTACCCTACTTGTACAGAGGGTTAAAGGACATTAGCTATGTGTAGTGATAAGAAAGTGATGACATATGCAGGATTTATTGAACATGTAGGTTATATATTTGTCTCATTTCATCCTCTCAGAGATGCTGTACAGTTTAGGTGCTTTTCATTGTGTCCAAAATCAATTCAAAATTTACTTACAAAAGGGGTAAGGTTGGGAGATTGTTGGCTCACATAATTTAAAAGTCCAGGGGCAGACCTCTCTGGCTGTCTCGTGGCTGCATCTGGAGCCTCTAAATAAGTTCTCAGAACGTTGTCCTTCTCTGTTGCTCTCCTGGCTCTGCAGTTTTCCGTTGGGTTTCATGCTGCGGCAGGGTCTCCCCACTTGGTGGCTACTTTAGGTTCATTCCACCCTATTCCTAGAGACTCAGAGAAAAGAAGAACCCAGACTGGCCAGACAGATGTTGTGTGCCCATCCCTGGATCGGTCATGTGGTCAGAGAAAAGCAATGCTGGTTGACTAGCCTGGACTACCTGTCGTCCTGTGAGGTGGGCGAGTATGGGCCACATGCCTGGCAGTCTCATCCTTCCTTAGG
This sequence comes from Delphinapterus leucas, assembly GCF_059928025.1. Taxonomy (NCBI): domain Eukaryota; kingdom Metazoa; phylum Chordata; class Mammalia; order Artiodactyla; family Monodontidae; genus Delphinapterus; species Delphinapterus leucas. The sequence continues at coordinate 2,160,803 of NC_143138.1, read as the reverse complement.
GAACTGACCATTCCTGATAGAACTCGGGTTAAGTGACTTGCCCCCAAATCATTCAGCTCTAAGTGGAGGACCTGTGTATAAATCCCAGGGTTTTCTGACTCCAAAGTGCGTGATGTTATATATAGTTTTAAGAGATTAAAAACTAAGAAAAACAGATTTATCCACAATATTTACCAATTCAGGTCACTTCATCTTTGTGGGTGGATCACATCTCCTTCTGCCTGAAAAACTTCCTTTACGTTTCTTGTAGTGCAGCCCTGCTGGCCACGAATCTCTCGGCTTTTGTTTGGCTCAAAAAGGTATTTTGCCTCACTTTTCAAAGATATTTTCACTGGATATAGAATTCTAGGTAGACAACTTGTTTTCTGTCAGCACTTTAAAGACATAATTCTATGGTCTCCTAACTTGTGCTGTATGAGACATCACCAATAATTATCAACCTTGTTTCCCTGTATGTAATGTTTTATTTTTCTGTCTAGCTGCTTTTAAGATCTCAAGATGATCACTATTTTCCAGCAGTTTTAAGGTGATGTGCCTTGGGGTGCTCTCCTCTTTTTTATTCTACTTGGGATTTCTTGAGCTTCCTGAATCTGTGAGCTTATAGTTTCATCGAATTCATAAAATTTTCTACCATAATTTCTTCAAATATTTTTCCATCCCCCTACTTTATTCTGAGATTCCAACTGCATGCATTTCAGACTTCTGTTTTAAAAAATTATTTATTTTTGGCTGTGTTGGGTCTTCATTGCTGCGCGCGGGCTCTCTCTAATTGCGGCAAGCGGGGGCTACTCTTTGTTGCATTGTGTGGGCTTCTCATTGCGGTGGCTTCTCTTGTTGTGGAGCACGGGCTCTAGGCGCGCGGGCTCCAGTAGTTGTGGTGTGTAGGCTCAGTAGTTGTGGCTCGTGGGCTCTAGAGCGCACGCTCAGTAGTTGTGGCACACGGGCTTAGTTGCTCCGCGGCATGTGGGATCTTCCCGGACCAGGGCTCGAACCCGTGTCCCCTGCATTGGCAGGTGGATTCTTAACCACTGTGCCACCAGGGAAGCCCCATTTTAGACTTCTTGACATAGTTTCACACTTTACTGATAATCTGCTCATTTTTTGTTCAGTCTTTTCTCTGTGCTTCAAGTTTTGGCTGCTGTACCTTCGATTCACCATTCTCTGCTGTTAATCTCATACGAGTATTTTTCATCTCATGTATATTTGATTTCTAGGAGTTCTACTGGTGTCTTCTAAAAACTTTCCATTTCTCTCCTCTTCGTGTTCATGTTTTCCTCTACTTTCTTGAGCGTATGGAGCACATGATACACTAACTGCTTCATGGTCCTCGTCTGTCATTTCATCATCTTTGTCATTTCCAGATCTATTGCTATAATCGATCCTTCTCGGGGTTACGGGCCATATCTTCCCGCTTCTTTGTATCTTTTGATTGGATGCCAGACATTGTGAGTTTCATGGTGTTGACTGCTGGATTTTGTTATAGTCCTTTAAACGTTCTGGGACTTTGTTCTGGCACACAGTTACGTTACTTGGAATCAAATGGGTCCTTTGGAAACATGCTTCTAAGCTTTACTAGGGTAAGTCCAAAGTAGTCTTTGATCCAGGGATAATTTAACCCCACTATTACAGCAATGCCCACGCATGACGAGGTGTTTCCAGTCTAGCTAATAGGAACACAAATCATTCCCAGCCCTGCATGAGCTCTAGGAGCTGTTTTGTCTACTGCTTTCCAGCAGTTTTTCCCCCGTTCTTGAGCAGTAGTTTCCGACCTTACACGTGCACGTTTGTTCTCAGACAAAGACACGAGAGGCCCTCTCTGCAGACCCCCAGGGCTCTCTCTGTGACGCTCCTTCCTCTTCTGTTTTCTGCCTTGTGCCCCAGCCTGACTTGGGCCCTCTGAATTCTGATGTCTCGGTCCTCAACTCACTGAGACCACCGAACCCTGTTTGGATTCCACTTCCCCCTGTCCCCACTGCAGCCTGGAAGCTGCCTCCAAACTGTCAGCTGGGGCAATCACATGCTAACTTCATCTCCCTTTCCTCAGTGGCCATTGATTGCCTGGTGTCCAACATCTTGAGAACCATTGTTTCATATATTTTGCCCAGGTTTTTAGTTGTTTCAGTCAGGAGGGTAATCCAATTCCTGTTGCCCCACCTTGGCTGAAAGTAGAATTCCTCTCTTCATTTCCTTTTGATTAAAATGGTGGGGTTATTTTCCGCTTCCAACTACTAATTTTCTTACGGCAGTATCTGTCCTGTGTATTTGCTCTTGTATTCCTTTGAGTTTGGACTTCATTTATGATTTTTCTTTCTTTTTTTCTCACTTCTTTCACCTATTTAGAAATTTTTTCCCCAAGAATCTCATTTCAGAGTTTTTGTAACTTTAATGCATTTTTCTTTCATGTCTGTTATCCTTTGCTTGATTTTTTTCTTTTTTAGATAATTTGAAATTTTAGGTTACAGTTTTCATCCATTTGAATCTGTTGTGTTTTTGGCATACTTATCTGTAGAAACATTATTCTGCTTATAATTCTCCTTGCTTTTATTAATAATTTTGTATGAGATTTGAGCACGATTTTTTTCTGTTGCCCTTTTTAAAGCGAAATGGGTTTTTCTGTAGTTTTAGGCGTAAAAGAAAGGCCAGGATAGTTTTAAGAGCTGCATGGCTCTATTCCTCCCCCTTGTGTTGTTTTCAGAAAGTGATTTTTTTTTTTTTTAACCAGCTTACTTTCTGAGATCTGCTCCAATCAGTCTCCCTCCCTCATTTTCACCAGGACCTTTTCTTTCCTTTGATGCTGTTAATCCCATCTTCCATATTATGAACTCTGCTTCCAGCAGCTTTTCTTACTATAAGACTAGTTCTGAAAGGGAGATTTGATTTTTTAGTTTGATTAGGGTCAGTTTCTTGGCCTGTTTTTGATGGGGGCGGTGACAGAAGATGGTTGAGGGAGACTCAAAGCTGTGACCCCGCCGCCGTCCTCCAAGGACCCTGGGATCCAGTCATTTCTGAAGTCTCGCTTTCGATCGTCATGCTTCTATTTCATCATCCATTTACTTCGACAAATAATCTTTGGGCACCTGCCCCGAGCGTGACACTGTGCTAAGGATACAGATAGGAATAAACACACTTCAGCCTTCAAGGAGTTTCCAAGCCGCTGGGGAGACAAATAGAAGCACAATTAAGTGCAACCAGGGGTAGCTGCTGTAACGATGCCATGGAAACACGGAGAAGGCGTCAACGCACCCTCATTGATTTGAAATCAGGCCAATTTCCATAGAAAAGCAACATTTACATCCCCCCAAACTGGAAGGTCTAATGTGACTCACATATTAATGAGAATCAGGGCTCTTGTAGGAGACAACCGGCTGGTTTAAACGATAGCTCTTGAAACAGCCAAGCTGTTATTATAGAAAACGTGGCTGTATAATTAGTGCCGTTTCCTTCACAGAGCTGCGTGCTTCTCACCATCACCATGAGCCTGGCCTCCCTCGGCTTTGTTTTCCTCTTCCCCCAGCAATCCTGACAGGTGTCTGGGGAGAAGCAGGGTGGCTGTGCTTGGTGTAGATGCTATCTCCTGCTCTTGGTGGCAGACACCCCAGACTGTAGCTTTCTGTCCTTCGGCGGAAAGGAGTCCTGCACCGAGTCCACCTGCATTCCTGACCCGTGCCGAGCCTCCCCGGCCCAGCCCCTCCCATCACCCCCGGAGGCCCACAGGCTGGCTCCTTGGCTGGCATTTCACACAATCGTGCCCCTTTGTTTGGATATTTCTCAGAAAGCCAGCGGGTGGATGTGAGTGCTGGCACAGGACGAGGGCAGGCTGCCATGCGCCCAGCTTCCACCCACAGCAGTCTTTGTGGGCAGATCTTCATTACACGGCACCGATGTGCGCGTCTTGCTTCTATTTGTAAGAGTGAAATTTTTGGGTTGTTTTTGGGTTTTTTAGTGTTGAATCTGGTATTCAGTTGTGCAAAGGTTAAGTGAGAGATTTTAAGGAGACGTAGATGTGGTTATGCTTGGGAGCCAGCAGCATCTCCATGTGCAATGCCTTCCTAGAGGTCCAGGAGCTCAGAAGCAACCCCTGAGGCCAGGAGGCGGGAGAGGGATGGTGTAAGCAAGGCCTTCCCCGTGTCAGCCTCAGCAACAGCATCCAGGAGGGGAGCCCGCTGAGGGTAAGCACCGCCCAAAGCTCTCAACCAAAAGTGGGGGGGGGGGAAGAGGACAAGAGTGTGGGAGAGACGGGGTCGGCGGCCCCACCCCCCCGGCCGACCCTCCACCAGCTGCCTTGGCTCACAGCCAGGCCTTGAGGAGGTCACTGCAGCGCCAGCGCTGCTCCTGGCTTCTAGGGGTTCAGCGACACCCCGACTCGTCATACAGGGGAGGAGTTCCCTTTGCCAGATAAAGTCTGTAAGATGAGGTTAGAAAGTTCCTGGAGGAAATGAGAAATTCTAGGGCTTGGAAGCAGAGGACTTCCAACCTCTGAGAGGCTCGTCCTAACTCCAGCGTCTCCCACGTGGGCTCCCTCCCACCTCCCCTTCCTGGCTTTGACGCTGCCTGAGATGGTCGCCAACCAGACACGCGCGGTCATCCGGGCCGCCGTGGACCAGGGACGGGTCTCCTCTCTCTCTCACCCCCGCCCCGGCGGTTCTGTTCTGTCCCCTCAGTTACCCCCAGACCACTGAGGTGAAGCCACCTCCCCGTGGGGGCTTCTTGGACAAAGCCTTCAGGGGCGTCTCTCCTGCAGGTCTCAGGCCCTGACCTGGCACTCCTCCCCCACCCCTGCCCACATCTCCCGTCCTGTCCAGCCGTCCTCGCTCACAGCTCATTGCCTGTGATAGCTGTGTCCTTCAGTGAGGTCTATGTGTCCCAGGGACACAGGCCAGACTTGGGCCTGATCACACCGCAGACTGTGGGACTCAGGGGGGCCCCTCGGTTCCTGGGAACATGTCTGCCCGCACTGGCATGGATGACCAGCTTCTTTTCATGTCCTCGCTTTCTTCACCCACTTTTAGACCGTTCACTGTGTCTCTGGCTCCTCTGAGCCTTTAGCGTGTATGCCCAGCAGGAAGTGACCAGAAATCTTGTGCTGTCAGAGTGCCAGGCAGCTCTGCCACCAGGGCCCGGGTGCAAGCACGTGTCATTCCACTTAGAAGCTGCGGGAACTGGGCAGGTACTTAATGCCTCCGGGCTTTCGTTTCTGCGCCTGCGAAATAGGAGCGGCTGTCATGCCTGCCCCGTGGGTCACACACAGACGCGGCCCCAGAAAAGCGCCTGGCACACGGCAGCACCTGATACTGCCCCCGTGGTCATTGCTGTTGTTGGTAACATTCGAGGTGGTGGTGAGAACTGTCACCTCCCGAACATGGTGCCCTTCTGGAAGCCCTGGCCGTCTCTCAGGAGGCACGGCTGGTACCCAGGTCAGCGAGCAGGAGGTGGTGACACCGCGCACTGGGCGAGGAGGGGAGTGTGGAAACACTCTGGACGCTCCCCAGGTGTGACGCTGAACCATACGAAATCGCTGGGGCCCGAGGAGAAAACCCCAGATTTCTGTTAATGTGACCCCACGTGTGTCCTGAGCAGCGGGGTCTCCCAGGCTCTCCCGACGGCTCATCACAGGGGCAAGAGTGTCTGCGTCCTCAGGGGCTCCTCAAACTTTAACCTGCCGGCTCTTCCCTGGGGATCTCGTTAAAATGCAGATTCTGACTCAGTCTGTCTGGGGCGGGGCCCGAAATCCTACATTTCTAACCTGCGCCCAGGGACGCACTGCTGCCCCACCAGCCAGGGAGGGGCAGGGCCCCTGGATGATGTCGGTGGGTGTTGAGTTCTAGCTGCAGAGATCCCAGAATAAATGTTTTCCTTGCAGCATTAGCATATTAAAACCAAGGTAAGACAAGGGGGTAGCAGAGTCTCTAGCAGCGTGTCACACTTCCACACCTCACCTGCTTGAAGGGTCACAGTCTACCCATTTTGCTGCCAGCTCACGAAGCCTATTCAAAAGGACGCTTTTCTTCCCTTTCCTCACTGACCACTCACTGCAGACATTTACTGAGTGCCTCCACGTGAGAGAGGCTGGGCTACCGAGCGTGGGAAAATGTCTCAGTCATTCGGCATCCACACCTTTTTGCTGAACTGCATTTTGGTGTAAGCGCTCTGCCACCTGGCAGGGACTCCTGCCTGTGAAGATGCCTGTGGATGTGACCTGCTTCCAGGCCCTTCGCCCTGGTTGCCCTGCCCAGGCTAGAGACTGCTGAGGACTGGAAATGCTCCAGGGGCCTATGCGTCTTCTAGGGAGGTGACCTTTCACAGCCCAGCTGTTGGGACAGCATCCATAAACCTGTCCTGACTGACACCAAGCAGGCAGAGGTGGGGACAGGACCAACAGCCCGTCACATGTACAGAAAGAGAGGTGGCCAGGGCCTTAGCTCTGCTTCCCCCTGGAAACCCCTCAGATTTGGATATAATAGATGAAAAGGGAATTCAGATGCTCCGCAGCTTCTAAAACTAGTTCTGTCTTGCTTCACCAAATGTTTGGAGCAGCTAATCTTCACTGATTTTGGCAGCTTTGTAACCATTTCACTTTTATGCCCCTGAATTGCTAAAAATCACTTCTTTCTTTTTATGAGAAAAGGGTTTTGGAAAATATTTTATTTGCTTGCTCTTCTCTTGAAACCCTCCATTCACAACTTCCACACCCATTCAAAAACCACACACATGAAAACACAAAAGACCCCAAAGAGCCAAAACAATCTTGAGAAAGAATGAAGCTGGAAGAATTATGCTCCCTGACTTCAGACTATACTACAAAGCTACAGTAATCAAAACAGTATGGCACTGGCACAAAAACAGACACACAGATCAATGGAACAGGATAGAGGGCCCAGAAGTAAACCCACACACTTATGGTCAATTAATCTACAAAAAAAGAGGCAAGCATATATAATGGAGAAAAGACAGCCTCTTCCATAAGTGGTGCTGGGAAAACTGGACAGCTATATGTAAAAGAATGAAATTAGAACACTCTCTAACACCACAGACAAAAATAAACTCAAGATGGATCAAAGACCTAAATATAAGATCAGAAATCATAAAACTCCTAGTAGAAAACATAGGCAGAACACTCTGATATAAATAACAGCAATATTTTTTTGGATCTGTCTTCTAAAGGGAAGAAAATAAATGCAAAAATAAACAAATGGGACCTAATTAAACTTAAAAGCTTGTGCACATGAAAGGAAACCACAGAAAAAATGAAAAGCCAACCTACTGAATGGGAGAAAACATTTGCAAATGATATGACTAATAAAGGGTTAATATCCAACATATATAAACAGCTCATACAACTTAACATGAAAATAAACAACTCGATTAAAAAATGGGCAGAAGACCAGAACAGACATTTTTCCAAAAAGGACATTCAGATGGCCAACAGACCATGAAAAGATGCTCAATATCATTAGTCATCAGGGAAATGCAAATCAAAACCACAATGAGATATCACCTGACACCTGTCAGAATGGCTATCATCAAAAAGAACACAAATAACAAATGTTGGCAAGGATGTGGGGAAAAGGGAACGCTTGTACATTGGTGGTGGGAATGTAAATTGGTGCAGTCACTGTGGAAACAGTATGAGGTTTCACAAAAAACTAAAAATAGAACAACCATTTGACTGAGCAATTCCACTCCTGGGTATAGATCTGAAAAACAAAAACTCTAATTTGAAAAGATATGTGCACCCCAATGTTCACAGCAGCATTATCTACAACTGCCAAGAAATGGAAGCAACCTAAGTATCCATCAATAGATGAATGGATAAGGAAGATGTGGGGTGCGCGCGCACGCGCACACACACACACACACACACACACACACACACACACACACACACGAATGGAATACTACTCAGCCATGAAAAAGAATGAAACTTTGCCATTTGCATTACCCTCTGCCTAAAGCATCAAGAAACATAAACAAATAAGTGTGGCTGTGTGCCAATGAAACTTAACTTATAGCACCTTTTTTGTAATAAACTTTTTGTAAATGACTGCTGACTTCTGCTCTATTACATTAAAATCTATTGGTCTATCTTGTACTTGGAATGGATGATTTTGACCATGCAGATGCCCTGAAAGGGTTTTAGGGACCCCCAGGGGGTCACTAGATCACACTTTGAGAACTACTGCTCTAATATTCTTGTTACACAAGGTAGTAAGTTTCTTAAGATGAAAGCTACCTTCAGTTGGACCCTCTGTTTCTTGCAGCCAAAAGCATCTTTGCTGATAAACTCCTAGGTAGTTTCTCAAGCCAGAAATCGGAAAACCAGCTTCTATCTTGGATCCTGGGAAATGGCAAAGCCCACCACATTTCCTCCCACCAGTTTGCTGTGCCGGCAGGAGAGGAGACATTGCAGATGCATGTCCAGACTTGGGAGGTCCCAAGAGCCCCCAGGAGCCTTGCTGGGCCCCAGAACATTGCAAGAGAGCTTCAGAAAGCTTCCATGTTTTCACTGGGAGAAGCATATGTAGCTGGGAGAGAGCCAGGAGAACCAAAGAGACATTGTTTAGACAACAGGTGTATTAGTCAGGGTTCTTCAGAGAAGAACCAACAGAATAAGGAATTGCGGGCCAGGGAAGTCCCACCACCCGCCATCTGCAAGCTGGAGGTGCAGGAGAGCTGGTGGCGTGGTTCCAGTCTGAGTCCAAAGGCCTGAGAATCCCGAGAGTCGATGGTATAGGCCCCAGGCTGAGGGCAGAAGAAGACTGATGTCCCACCTCAACAGCTGGGCAGAGAGAGCAAATTCTCCTTCCTCCATCTTTTAGTTCTATTCAGACCTCCGAAGGATTGGGTGACACCCATCACATTGGGAAAAGCAGTTTGCTTCACTCACTTTGCTGATTAAAATGCTGATCTCGTCCAGAATCACCATCCCAGACACACCCAGAATCACATGTAACCAACTACCTGGGCACCCCATGGTCCAGTCACGTTGACACATACAGTTAACTGTCACAACGGGACCAGGAGGGTAAGTCAGCACGAACTCTCTCCTGGGGGACGACGGGATGTGGGTACGCGAAAGGTGTGAGCGTGGGTAGATGACAGTGAAGGGGGAGAGCAAGACCCCCTCTCTGTGATGCTCTGACATCACATATTCCGGCCCTAACGTGGAACCAGCCTCAAGGAGGAGAGGGGAGGGTGAAACCCCCAGTTGACAGAGGGTCTTCTGAATTGACAAAGATTAACCTACGTCGACTAAGTCGAGGTTGTCTTTTCCGCCAAACAGAGTCGGGGGCTCTTGAGATAGAAACTAAGGTTGATTTTAGAAAATTTAGGAAACTTTAAAACATTTTAATAAACATACATTTTTAGTTTATGTGCTAAAAATTCATCTTCTCTAACAATGGACATCATCAAATTTAAACATTTTGCCAACCTGAAGAAAAATGATCTCACCCTCATTTTATTTATGTTTCCTAATTATCAGCAAGGATAGGTACCACTCGTGTGTCACTGGAGGCATTATTTTTGAATCCACTACAGTGCTTTTGAATTCTGTGCAATTAATGTTCACAAAATAGGATGCTCTAGGATCTGAAGATGAACCCACGGGCACAGAAATGGGTGCTGCTACTTTTACCTTTAAATTGAGTAGATTTACAGTTTGTCCAACATTAAGTAGACTGCTTACGGGATGAACTCTTCTAGTTCAAGCCGACCTCTGTCTTTGTGTGCACTGCTCACCATGGATACTGAACTTTGTTCCAACACGCACCCCTCCTTGCCCACCTTCCTGCTCCCTCCGTCAGCACCTGCTGGGGCCAAGGCCACGGCACCAGGCTGTGTTCAGGATTCTGCTACTTCCGAAGCCTCCCTTCTCTTTCCCAACATTCTAATAAGAGCAACACGCACGTCTCTGAATCTAGATTCCACATGGACTGAGGCAAGTCATTCTCCATGCTGTGCTATTTCTTCTCTATATTAAACAGCCTCCATTTGCTTGCCTGCGGGGGTCATACTCATTTATAAGTTACTTTTATTAAAAACAAGATGCTACACGGGATAAAGAAGGCTGCCTCAAGTCTCACCACTCTAACGCAAGAGTTTCTTTCTTTTTTTAAATTTTAGTGTCTAATCCTTCCTCAACAACAGACTTTTACATGTTGATAATGCTGTATCATTACCTAAGTATTTCCCTTGTAAGCATTGGACATCCACCTGCTATGTTTAGTCTACAAACATGATAAATCATAAAAACAATGGTATTACAAATTTGCATAATCCTTGGCTGTTTGTAAAATTCAAATATCATCACATCTCTTTATTTTCCTTTTTTCATTTATTTATTTTTCATTTACTTATTTATTCATGTGTTTATTCAACAAATTATTTATGGTGCTGGGCAATGGGGGTTCACCTATAAATAAGACAGACACTGTCCCTGCCCTTAGGAACCTCACAGTCTGGGAGGGGAGACAGACACCATCGTGTGATTACCATGCATTTACCCATATTGAGCCAGGCATTCATGTTGCATTTGCACAAGCATCAAAACAGAGAATATCTGTTTTTTAAATGATTTGCTGTTCACATACAAGTGGCCAGAAGAGTGGCTGTCCTGTGTGTGTTTTAGCTGATGGAGTCATTTCCTCAAGGCTATAATAAAAGCAGAACCACGAAAGGGACCTGAAGACTCGCCATCCACCCCTGGGGTTTAATCTCCAGATACCACTCCCGCCCTCTTACTGCGGCAGGACGGCCAGTCAGATAAAAACGCTCTTTTCAATGAGAAAAACAATTAAGCACTGAATATGTGAGAACAAGATAAAGCGAGATAAGAATAGGACCCACCAGCCGGCTTTGTGAGACGTATTTCTAACGGGTGGATGTGAATGCAGCTCTCTCACCAGAGTCCATCCTTTCTGGACTCTTCCACGTTAATAAAGAGGAAGTCGGCGAGACAGTTAAGAAACTACCACTTATTCTAGTTTAACTCTAGGCCCGTTATGAGGAAAACTGTTTCACGTCTCAGGCCTAGAACTAATCATTAACCCTTGAAAAAACTTATTTAAAAAATAAAACTTAAAGCCTACAAGCTGAAAGGAGAGCAGCCAGCCCTAACCCTAGGATGCCTTTCGCTAATTTCAACCGTTATTAATGTTCCGCCCACTTTGTGGCACTGGCTTGTGCGTTTATTTTTTGCTGAATTATTTGAACACAGATTACAGACATCACAACACTCCCCCTAAAGTGTCAGAGCACACCTCCTGAGGACAAAGACACCCTCTCCCACGACCGCCGTGCTGCTACCACACCCAGGACGCGTGTCACCAGCTCACAGGCTCACCTAACATGCAGTTGCGCTGCCCAGGCGTCGTGTGCCGGCTGGAACTGGCTGCCGGCCCTGCCGCCTGGGCACTGAGCCCTGTCTCCACCCTGTCCACTGCCTTCCAGAACCAAAAGCCCGACTTGGGGATGAGACTGTCCGGAGACGTGCCAGGCACCTTCGCCCAGCAGCTCAGACCCCTGATGCGGACGCCTCCCCACGCCCGCGTCACCGAGGCCACGTCCCGACCCTGTGGGCCACCCTGACCCGGCCCGCGCTGCAGCTGTGCAGGCGTATTTCAAATGGCAAGTGAAGATGTTAATCGTGCATCACAGGACTGGACACAGACATTCCGACCGCTGCCTGCACAAAACGTTGCCGAGAAGAACGGCTCTCGGCAGCAACGCCCGGGAGCTCACATTTCACTAATATTTATGTCAGCAGAGAGGTGCTCGTAACAGCAAATGCGTTTCAGCTTCGTAGAAAAGGGTACGGAAATGCTCTGGAGGGAGTTAGATCAAACCGTTGAAGGCGGGAGGGAGGCGCTGCCCCATTCTCCTGTCCCTCGCCTATCTCCCCCCTCCCCGAGCCTGTCCCAGTATCAGCGCAGGGGGTCGAATTCCTGAGGTCCCAGCGGCCACCTGCAGGGACCATCACAGGGCAAGCACGATGACAAAGACTCAGCGCCAGGATGACGGTCCCGTGGCACAGACACTTGCCGGCCCTGGTCACTTGCAGGGCAGGGCAGGATGAGGGCCCTGCAGGGCCGCTGCCCGCTGCCCGAGGGGAAGAGGTCCTGGGGTCAAGGGCGCAGGCTCTTTGGAGTAAGGTGTTCTCACGGCTGTGGCGCCGGCAAAGGGAGCCTGCTGTGAAGACAGAAAGCCTGAGGGAAAGGGAAGGGCAGGGAGTGAATGAAAATAGAAACAGGCTCACTGCTCTGACAGGCGAGACGCTCAATGAATGTGGTCCTTCAGTGAGAAGGAGTATCTTGTTGGACATTTAATCCCACCGGCAAGCTTTGGGCTTTCTGTTTTTGCCCACGGTAACGCCCCCAACAAAGGGCTGCAGCCTTGCTGGTGCAGGAAAAGAGGGAAAGAGTGGACACTGGATGGACCACCCCCCTTCCTTTCATTCAGACGGCCCTGCGGGCTGTGTGGTGGTTACCTAGGAAACAGCGTGGATGTGAAACTCCAGGAAATGCGTGGTCAGGCGGCAGGAGATGCAACTGATTTTTTTTGTGGGGGGGGGGGCATTGCGTGATGCCAGGCCATTTTTTTTTTTTTTTCAGGCCATGTTCTTAACCCCTCTGCACCAGTTTCCTCATGTCCGAGGAGGAGATCAGATCTACCTTGTGTGTGTGCGAGTGTGCACGAGCACGTGTGTGTGTGTAAGGCACCTCGGCCGGCTGGTGGACACAGGGGGAGCTCAGTGTGGATGTTTTCCTTTCTATGCCCACTCACCAGGCACCACTGAATAACTGGGATGCAGATCTGGTAGAGAAACAGCTGAGGCGATACACGTGAAGAGCAGGCACTGTGAACTGGGCCTTGCCCTCTCCACCGCTGCGGACCTTCCGCCACCATACGAAGGAGCGTCACTAACCTGATGGGTGACAGACTGCTGGCCCAGCTGACGTCACGCTGACAGCCAGACAAGACAGCGAGTCACTGGACCAGCGAGCCGCCGACCACCAGCCCTAGTGAAGTTTCCCAGGACACGGGGCCCCAGAGGGACTGGCCCTGGACAAATCGCACTCAGCCACCCCTCAAACCTGGCTTAATAATAAGTGCTTTGTCTTAATCCATCAAACTTGAGGGTGGTTAGTTACAGAGCAAACGATAGCAGAGGGGCTTCCCTGGTGGCGCAGTGGTTGAGAGTCCGCCTGCCGATGCAGGGGACGCGGGTTCGTGCCCCGGTCCGGGAAGATCCCACATGCCACGGAGCGGCTGGGCCCGTGAGCCATGGCCGCTGAGCCTGCGCGTCCGGAGCCTGTGCTCCGCAACGGGAGAGGCCACAGCAGTGAGAGGCCCGCGTACCGCAAAAAAAAAAAAAAAAAAAAAAAAAGACAGCAGAGATAATCACTATTATTAGGGCTTTCTTCCCGAGATGGCCATATTCCCCAGAATCCCCTCACCAACATCGTGTTCCCTACACCTGGCTGCCAGCGTGCTGAGAGCCCAGGAGAAGCTTGGGGGCTCTGAATTCAGTAGTAATACTCACCACGTCCCCTGAATAAATGAGGGCCAACTACAAAGTCTGGGCGGGGGGCACGGTGTCCACACAAAAGACTGCCCTCACTTCTGACAGGTCCAAGCTTGAGGGGTTCCCCAAACCACCCTCAGTTTCAATAATCTGCCAGAAGGACTCACAGAACTCACTGAAAGCTGTTCTACTCCTGCTTATGGTTTATTACAGGGAAAGCACGTGGGTTAAAATCAGCCGAGGGAGGAGAAACATGGGAGGTATCCCGGAGTGTCCGACAGAGGGCCCAGGGCCCAGTGGTCCTCTCCCCGTGGGGACACGGACACATTAAGCTCCTGCCGTCGATGTGAGACCACACGCATGGAGCATCGCCCACGAGGTCGATGACCTGAGCCTGTGAGCCCGGAGTTCCTACTGAGGCTTGACCACCTCCCGGCCTACCCAGCAGCCTCTTGCCCCAGCTCCTCCTGGACGCTGAGGCCTTTGGTCTCTAGTTCCTGGGAGGTCTCACCTGGTACCGTGTGGCCCAGAACCCCAACTGCAAGTCACTCCTTAGACACTCAGTGACCAAAGCCCCCCAAGCAAACAGCGCACTCCTATCAGGCAGGACATTCCAGGGGCCTGGAAATCACCTCCCGGCAGCCGAGGGAAGAGACCAGACCTCTCTTGGGTAAGATTAATTCTTCACCACACAGGCCACCCCTGGCTTTTGGCCAAGGCTCTCTTACAGCAAAGCAGTCATCTTTGAGCATCTATACTCGATACGGTATTTATCAGACTGAGCAATAGGAAACAACCCATCGATTTATCCTACAAGGCCAGTACATATACTTCCACCTTTTTGTACTAAGTTGATTACTCTTTTCCCCTCGTGATAAACTTGTACAGAACTATGCAGCATAAAAATTAGCTGATGGTTGGGTCAACCCAGTTCTTCCCCAAGCCAGTCATTTTATTACGTCCTGAATAGGCTTTAACTCCATTTCTCACTATATTTGATCATCAACATCAGTACTATCATCAGACGTGTTTACATAAGGTGGTTGAGTCTCACCAACAAGGCCAGCGTCACCCCCGGATCACAGTGTGGCAGCCTGACAAACGGAAGTCAAAAGGTTACACTTCATCAGAGTCCCACTGAGTCGTCGACAACAGGACCAGGGCATCATCACAACCTACGACGCTCCGTGAGTCATGCCACCCAGTTCTGTAGGCTTCCACTCGACCATTCTGGCTCCAAAAGCAAGCGTGGTGTCAGCAACAGACAGCCCCACCCTCTCAGGCAGCCGGGTACCCGGGCTAAGCGCCCCCACCGTCTCGTGTTCCGAGTCTCTCTCAAGGCACCAACATAAACGTTGGATTTCCTTCACTGCACAAACCATTTACTTACTCACTCCTTCATCCTCAGCTCCCGTTCCACATTTACCATTTGAGTTTTAACAGACTTGTCCACCTCTGTTTGGAAAGGATGCTAGGCTCAGCCTCCGTGCCGGGTTGGCAGCAGCAATGGTAGTCTGGCAAGTCCCCCCTTCAGCGCTCCCGTCCTCGTAGGGGAGGGTTACAAGGCCCGGAAGGAGAGGGCTTTCTCAGCCGCCAGGCGATGCAGCTGCATATTCACTGTTAACCCCGGTTTTGCCAGATAAGATCAAGGCACAACCCACCCCCTCCGGCCCTTAGGGATTCTGACATAAAGACGGGAGGGTACAGTGAGAGTCTCTTGCTTAGGCATCAACCCTACTACTGGCCAGTGGTTGCTGCCCTGGTCCCAGGACCACCGCATCCAGAAAACGGAAGTTGAGGTGATGTGGGAAACGGCTGTACAGTCGTATCAGCATCCCTCCCACGTGTACCCCAGATGCCACAGAAAAGCGGAGGAACCTCCCCGGTGGACCATCCACGGCCCCCTTCCTGTTGAGTGTGAGCACACACTCACAGAGGTGTGTAAGCCGGCCCTCCTCGCAGGAGTCACTGCCTGGTCCAGTGATCTCCCCAACTATTTCTCAGGGTGAGAGTGGGGTCCTCGATCCGAAGAAATGGGACTCCATGGTCCATATTGGTACAATACCTTCTATCCCAGTCCTTTTACAGTATTTTGTACAACTGCCTCTTCCACCAGGCATGCAAAACCTAACTCAGAGTGTCTACTACCACGGCGTGCGGCGGGGCGGGGGGGGGGAAGCAGCAACAGCCCCACCTGACGGCTGTGGGCATTACCCTCCCCTGGAGCAGCCTCCGTCCTTCCTGCACAGACTGTACGGCTGCCATTTTGTGCCTCAGGAGGAGTATATCTAGATTCAGCCCATCTCTGCATCGCTGTGGTACCCACACGTCCACCGAGTTCGTAGACCCACGAGGCCACCTCAAGGATGGCCACCTGCCCGTCCCAACCTCTCCCGATCCCCGAAGGGGGAGCTTCTCATGGGCAGCGAGCACGCCCTACACTGATGCACCCTTCAAACTCCCAGAGTGACTTCTACAGGGCTGTGCCCCATGCGGGTGGCCCCTTAACAGGCCAGGCTCCGCTGCCCGTCTGCCTGACCCTAGGGCCAGGCCATTGGCCACAACCCCTGAGTCATTAAAAGCCCAAACATAGAGGCAAGTAGCTCGCCTTCCAGGCCACTGAGCTGACTGCTTCCTTCCTCCTTCAGTAGAGCGGCAGCTCTCCAGACGGGATGCTGTGCGCTCGCTTCGTAACTGCCAGCCACAAACCAAGCAGCCCTTTGCTGGTCAGGAGAGCTGTTGACAGGGCGAACCAGGTGGCTGTAGAGTCCAGCGGCGCCTCAGGCGGCTCCAGAGTTAGTCCTGGGGGAGGTGCCCTCTCCTCCTCGTGTTCCGTCAGCACCCTTTCCTGTACGAACCATCTTCATCCACTACAGGACGCTCTTCGCACGCCCCTCTCTAGAGAGCATTTCTCTGACGTCACCCAAGACATTACGGGTCTTTCAGGTTCCAAGGTTATCTTAGGTCCTTCAGCCATCGGGGCAGTTTCAAGTAATGTTCAAAGCAGGCTAGGAATGATCTTTGCAATGGAAATTTTCCGGAATTCTCCAGTGGGAATCCCAGCGGTCACTGCCAGGCGGGATCCACAGGCTTCTGTCATAAGCCCCGGTCTGCACCCCACGCGGGTCACTGGACAGATAATCTCTCCGTACTTCGCCCCGGTGACATGAGCCAGCTGGGGGCTTCAGGCCATCTCGGTGACTACCCCTTGGCTGTCGAATCAACAGTAATAAAGCTGGGGGTGGCTTTACCTGCCTCCTGGTTTATAATACTAGGAAGGGGAGGCATTCTCCAGTCAGACACAACATCTGTCCCCATGAAACATTCAGGTAAAGGACACACAACCACTTCACAGAGTCTGCTGGAACATTTCAGTTTTCATCCAAACTTTCACCTTAGTCCCACCGACTCTTTCCTCCCTGTATCCTCCGAATCTAACTGCAGCTCTGGTAGCAGAGTGCACGGGCCCCCGTGTGTCAAGGATCTCCCAAAGCACCTCCTCCCCCCACCCCACCCCGAGCCTTCTGCCCCCTCACAGGCACACATCCTGGGCTCCCAGCTCGGCGCAGGGGAGGGGGATTGCCCAAGGGACCTGGGCTCTTAGCCAGTCTGTGCCCTGATTAGACTATGGGGCCGTCACCTCATGAAATTCTTGGTCAGCTGTCTCATTGTCATCTGTGCCTTCCGGCTTTTAGAATTCCTCCAAACCAAGGCGAACGAAGCAGATTTAAGGCCCTTCAATGTGGAGGAACCAGCAGAGGCTCCCATGGGTCCATCCAACTTCTGAGTGCTGCAGCAAGACCTTTCTTCTGATCCCATCAGCGTCTGCTTAACTTACCCAACAGTAACCGCTCACAGATTTGAACCCCACGGGGACCGGCTCCGACTTTCCCCTTTGTCTCTTCCCCATTATCTTGCAGATCTCAGCCATCTGTGCCTTTGGCTTAACTATCCCGTTTGGTGGCAGCCCTGAGTTAGCTCAGAGCAGCCTGAATCCAAGCGTGGCGCAGCCTCAAGATGCATCCTAACACCCCACTTTCACTTGGCTTATTGCAGAGAACAACCACGCAGGGACGGATACTCATTCGCTTGTTCTTTGTTACTCCGCGTTTTCTCACGCGCCCAGTGAGCTAACCACTCAGGGGCTGGAGCCATGGTGTGACTTTTACCTCCGATAACTAATGCAGCACAGCTCCAGTTCTACACCTTAGCTGAGCTGGGGTCCCCTAGGAACCACAGGTTCATCACCCCCCACCCCATCATCCCCCCTCTTCTTGAACCATATGTTTCCGTGAGTCAGGGTCACACGAGCAAATGTCACTTCTGACACCAACTGTGAAGCATCTGGGCCAACTGTGAGGTTGGAGGGAACGGTCTCCAAGACTATTCTTGCTTCAGATACCAACTGCAAGGTCAAAGGTCCCCAAGAGCACCCTCAGGTTTGATAATTCACTAGGAGGACTCAGAACTTTACCGAAAGCTGTTATCCTCACAGTTACAGTTCTGTTTTGTTTTCACAGGGAAAGGATACAGACTAAGATCAGCCAAGGGAAGAATGCAAAGGGCTGAGTCCAGAGATGAACCAAACACAGGGTTTCTGTTGTCCTCCATGGAGTCAGGACACATCACTTCCCTGCATCCACGTGTGACATTGTGCACGGAGTATTGCCAGCCTGGGGCGCTCGCCTGAAGCTCCGTGTTCAGAGTTTCTCTTGGGCTTCAGGGCCGTGTCTGTGGACATCCCAGCCCACACACCAAACCCCACCACTCCCTCTCCCCACACGGCCTCCCCTTGGTCCTAGAGGTGCACACGGCAGGCATCTTTTTTGTACTAAGTTTCAATAACCTGCCCTCAGGAAGACCCTGGGAGAGAGGCTCATCTCTGCGCTAGAAGTGGGCTTGGAGCAGACTAGGCAGGAAGTTCAGACATCCTAGGATGTGGGACATGGTGCAGGGTCTGGTGGATATGACCTCTTGGCTCTACAAATGTCTCCCATGGGGCAGGGCATGGCCCAAACTGGGAAGATCATTCCTGCAGTTGAATCAGATCCTGTTACTAGCGAATCTTACTGGCCCTTATCAAATTTTTAACCAGACTGCTTTCTTTCATCACCATAACTGTACTATTACCTCTGATTTCAGCTTTCAGGCACTAGATGATCCAAAAGCTACCTGTGGCTATCTTCATGGAACAGAAGCATGCTACAGCTACAAGTCTACCTGCAGAATCCTGGCTGCAGAAAGAAGCTCTGACCTTCCTTCCTTGCCAGGTTCTCAAGAAGCCTTAGAACAAGAGGCTAAGGGATTGGGAGGGCTCTCAAAAGGCCTGACCGCTGCAGATCACGTGCAGACATGTGTGTCTGGAGCTGCGGCCGGTGGGCCACGCAGCCAGTTTGCCAGAACCTCTACACTTCCCTCCTCTGCTTCAGGAAGTGACCAGCACCGTGCACAGTCTTACCGAGGACACACATCAACACGAGAGAACTCCAGGAACTCAGTGAACGGTCCTCAACAGTCGTCTGCCATTGGGCATGGTCTGGGCTGCCCAAAGGGGCCCTGGGGCAGAGGTCAGGAGTAACGGCTGTGCATGCAATCCCATAAATGTCTATGCCACCGCCCGAAATATTTACCGCAAACCGAGAAATCCATCAGATTGCCACTGTTGCTCTCACGCTGCCATTTAAATACGCTCCAGGCCCAACGTCTCAGAGCCTCCTCAACCAACTGCCCTCCAACTTCAGATTGTGTTTTTACTCCCTCATTTAACCTGTAGTATTTTTTAAAAATAATATTCCTAAGCATACCTCTTGTGAAACCCCTGGTCTCTAAGAGCCTCTAACACCTGCCAGTCCAGGAACACGCTCAGCAGATGGTAACAGCTGGTCCTCCAGGGCCACCAGGAACCTGGAAGCCCACCCAGCCCTGACAACTAACCGAACCCACGTCAACCTCACACTTATTCATCCCTAGTAGCGTTTAACCACAGATTTTGTCTGTATAAAACAACAGGGGCAACGACCAGGCGTTCACAATTGCCCACCTCTTACCAAACTTCAGTCCGTCCCGCCTCCACGGCCCCCAGGCTGAAGCAAGCACACAGGTGAACGCTGTACCTGTAACAGGCTGAGGGTCTGCTGACGACAGAACACTCTTCCGGCTGCAGCGAGCTGATTTCACATCTGCTTGTCCCACCCTCTCTCCCTCCCCGCCCACAAAGTTCACGCTAGCCCTGTTCACCCCTCCCTGCCAGAGAAAAGCCTGTTCTCTTTCATTCTGCATGCTTGTTGCACATTTCTGAGATCGGAGCACTCTCCCTACGGTAACGCTCTTTTCGATTAAAGTTGCTCCATCTCTAAGTCTGAATGTGTTTTACTTGACAGTAGGGTCCCAGCTCTGGCCACTGCCCCCAGGGGTGACCCGTCCATCAGCTGGGGTGCTGACACTCGGCCCTGCCGGGGGTGACAGCCCCCGCGGCTGCGCCCACTCTCCTCCTCCAGGGCTCCTCCCAGCTTTTCAGCCTGTCGCCATAATATGGCTGATGCGCGGCGGATTCCTGAGCCCCTCAGCAGCGGCTGCTGGAGGATCAGGGCGGGCAGCTGTTGGTCTGTCTGGGTCTCCTCGACTGTCTGACCACAACGCCGCCGTTCCAAGGACAGGAGAGGGAGAAGGGGGCCACCTTTACTGATACTTCGGATGCGGTTTTCTTTATTTCCAGTTTTGGGAGGTCATCAGCGATGAGCATGGGATCGACCCCACGGGCAGTTACCATGGAGACAGTGACCTGCAGCTGGAGAGAATCAACGTGTACTACAATGAAGCTGCCGGTGATTACTGGAAGCTTTCCTGCCCCCTCACCTTGCTTTCTGTTCTGCGGCAGACGCAATGTATCAGGAACATGCAAATGACAAGGAAAGGCTTCCTGCATGCATTTTTAACTGCTCAAAAACACACTTCAGAGCTCCTGAAGTCTCCTGCATGTTTGTCATGACGAGGCAGGCCATTATCTCCCTTTGTAGAGCAGAAACCGCCTCTAATCTCCTACTTTTGTCTCATGCTGGAAGTTTCCCTGCTGAATTCTGCCGTAAAAGGCCCAGAGAGCAGGGCACTGTCTGTGATTCCTTTGCCGACCGCAGGTCTGAGTCCTGCTCTGTCCCCGCAGGTAACAAATACGTGCCTCGGGCCATCCTGGTGGATCTGGAGCCGGGCACCATGGACTCGGTCAGGTCTGGACCCTTCGGCCAGATCTTCCGGCCCGACAACTTCGTGTTCGGTATGTAGCGTGGTCCCCGGGCACTGGCTCGGGAGGCCCACGCCCTCCTAAGCCCCGTGGAGGTCACAGCTCACTGCTGAGTGCCCCGCTGGAGGCTGCGTGTCCACAGAGGCCCTGAGTCCTGGCCTAACTGCCCCCGGTCCACGGGCTGTCGCTCCTCTGGCCCCTCTCCGCACAGCTCAAAGGACGGGGTCCGCCTGCAGAGGGTCCGTCCCACAGCAGAGCAGCCTGGGGAGGGCAGAGAAAGAGCGAAGGGAAGCTTCCAACAGCAGCTCCCAGGTGACTGGTCATCTCAGAGGACCAGTGACAACAGGCAGGCATTTCCTGGAGCGAAGGCCAAAGGCACAGGTTAGGAGCGGCTGAGACAGCTGCTTGGGGCGGCCTCTTCTGATCACGTGTGCCTCCACCCTGCCTGTTCCTTGTAGCTGATTTAAGTATTTTAAATACTGAACGCAGGCCTGAGCAAACCGGCCGTGAACACGGGGCCCTTCCCCCAGAACCAGGCCCAGGTCCACCCAGTAATGAAACGTCCTTCCCCTACGATCCCAGCACTACTGGCAGAGCGGCAGAAAGAGCGACATGGTCTTTGCAGCCCCACAAAGAAGCAGGACAGCTTCACCTGAGTCGCCAGAATGAGGCGGCTGCCTGGAAGCTGACGCGGTCAGAGCAGCGCTGGTGACAGCTCTCAGCTGGGAGCCACCCAGCCAGTTTTGGGTCCAAAGTCCCCCCACCCGACCCCAGATTGTAAGGGACTCAGATTCCTGTTTCATGGGGGTCCAGGAAGAGACTGGGGATGCTTAGGTAGTGAAGAGAGCACCTGGGGCGCAGCATGAAAACTGCAGGACCTGAAAAGCACGGAGAAGACAGCGTCACCAGCTAAGGGCCCCGACCAGGACCCCGGGCTATGTGGCCTGTGTCGCTGGACGGGGAGGTACCTCCGAATGAGCACCTCCATAGCTGACTGTCCTTCCCAGGCCTCCTTCTGTGTGCCTTGCCTGTAACACCCCTCTGGAAGGAGACCAGTCAAGGACAGACTGGAGGCTAAATAGCCCAGCTTCCCTGACTCAGGGAGGCAACTCAGTGATGGGGTCTCTTACGGACCCCAGTACGGAATGCCGCTTCCTTCCTTCCTTCCTTTCCCCGCTCCGTCCCCACTGCCCTCCCAGGCTTCCTGGGATCAGCCCCCTAACAAACTTCCACTCAAATCCTTGTCTCAGGCCCAGAAATAAATCCAACCACCTACAGTCAATCTTCGACAAAGGAGGCAAGAACATACAACGGAGAAAAGCATCTCTTCAGCAAGTGGTGATGGGAAAACTGGACAGCCGTGTGTAAATCAATGAAGTTAGAACACACCCTCTCAACACACAGAACAATAAACTTGAAATGGCTTAAAGACTTAAACACAGACATGACACCATAAAACTCCTAGAAGAGACCATAGGCAAAACATTCTCTGACATAAATCGTAGCAATACTTTCTTAGGTCAGTCTCCCAAGGCGACAGAAATAAAAGCAAAAATAAACAAATGGGACCTAATCAAACTTAAAAGCAAAGGGAACCATAAACAAAATGAAAACCTATAGACTGGGAAAAAATACATGCAAATAATGCAACCGACGAGGGGTTAATTCCAAAATACATAAACAGCTCATACAACTCAATATCAAAAAAGAACAAACAACTCAATCAAAAAATGAGAAGACCTAAACAGACATTTCTCCAAAGATATACAGGTGGCCAACAAACACATGAGAATATGCTCAACATCACCAATTATCAGAGAAATGCAAATCAAAACTACAATGAGGTATCACCTCCCACCAGTCAGAACGGCCATCATCAAAACGTCTGCAAATAATAAATGCTGGAGACGGTGTGGAGAAAAGGGAGCCCTCCTGCACTGTTGGTGGGGCTGTGAATTGGTGCAGCCACTGTGGAGAACAATATGGAGGTTCCTCAAAAAGCTAAAAATAGAGTTACCATATGGTCCCAGCAATTCAACCCCTGGGTGTATATCCGGAAAAGACAAAAACTCTAATCCGAAAAGATACATGTACCCTAATGTTCATAGCAGCACTATTTATAATAGCCAAGATATAAAAGCAACCTAAATGTCCACCGATAGATGAATGGATAAAGAAGCTGTGGTACATATATACAATGGAATATTACTCAGCTATAATAAAGAATGAAATTCTGCCATTTGCAGCAACATGGATGGACCTAGAGGATATTATACTAAGTGAAGTAAGTCAGACAGAGAAAGACAAATACTGTATGATATCACTTATATGTGGAATCTAAAAAAATAATACAAATGAATTTATTTACAAAACAGAAACAGACTCACAGACATAGAAAACAAACTTACGGTTTCCAAAAGGGAAAGGGGGAGGCGGAGGGATAAATTAGGAGCTTGGGATTAACATATACACACTACTATATATAAAATAGATAAGCAACGAGGATTTCCTGTAGAGCACAGGGAACTACATTCAACATCTTGTAATAACCTATAACGGAAAAGAATCTGAAAGAGAATATATGTATATATAAAACTGAATCATTTTGCTGTACACCTGAAACACAATACTGTAAATCAACTGTACTTCAATAAAATAAATAAAATATTTAAAAAGAGCATTTTATAATTAAAACTAATAGAGTAAAATCCTTGTTTCAGGGCAGGGGCACTGACCTCAGACCAAAGGGGAGGCTGCGGTGCACTTTTCTCGTGCACATGTGCGACACGCTGCCGCAAGCCCGATGGCGGGACCCTCATAACAAACCTACGGTGTCTGGCGGGGCGCAGCAGGTTCTCTGCTGGGGGCCATGCACAGCCGACCGTCCAGGCTGCTCCATCTGCAGCTCGGGTCCCCCAGCACCCCTCAGGTGGTTAGCAGAATCCAGTTGCCCGCAGTCTGGGGTCTGAGGCCCCTGCTGGCTTCCTGGTGGTCTGCCAGAGGCCGTGCTCAGCTCCTAGAGGTGCCTGCCGACACCAGTACGTGGCCCGCAACACGGCAGCCTCACCTTCAAGGCCACCAGGAGAGGACCTCCACTGCACTGAAACTCTGAAGGCTTCTGCCACCAGCTGGAGCAAATTCTCCCTTAAAGGGCTCACGTGATTAGTGAAGGCTCGGCCAGGTGATCTCCCTATTTTAAGGTCAACTGATTTGGGGCCTGAATTACACCTGCAGAATCCCTTCCCACAGCACTGAGATTAGCGTTTGATTGAATAACTGGGAAAAGGTGTGTGCACCCCGGGGCTGGTGAACTTTGGGGCTTCGAGTTCTGCCTACCAGGAATGGACAGCCTGGGGACCGAAACAAACATGGTTCCTGGAACCTCGGTTCCGACGATCTGGATCTGCGTTCATAAAGGACGTGAGTTTTCTACTTAGTAGCTGTAGGGCTTTAGGCAAGTATTTTAATCTCTCTGAGCCTTAGTCCTGTCCAGGAAGCTGCTCCAGAACAGGCTTTGTGGCTTCTTGTCAGGAATTCTGCACAGGGGACCAAGATAGGCTAGGTCTGGAATATCTTTCACTGTTTGAATATTTGATTTTCAGGTCCCTTTGACCACAGAAGTCTATGCCTCTATGTGATCATTCTTGTTAGAGTTAATATACTTGCTCATCAGAATAAGGCCTTAATGGATTGGTATTAAATTATCTTCTTGGTAAGGATTTTCATGAGGGGGTGGAGCCTGTGTGCTCAAGGTGGGGGAAGGGCAGCAAGAGGTGGGAAAAAAGGAAAACGGCAGCTGAGCCAGCCTTGCAACCTCCCTGAGGACTGGCTCCAGTTCAGTGGTTCAAATTTGCCAGTGCAGGAAGTTAGGACGGAAACTTCTGTCTTAGGCTCTGGACTCGCAGCAGCAGCCCCGCAGGCCCCACTCGGACGTACGCCTGCGCTTCCTGGTTCCCTTGTCTTGCTTTCACATCACCTCCTTTCAGCCCAGCAGTAAGGCCGGAGAGCAGGTCTGGGCCTGCGTTAACACTGGTCAGCCTCGACAGTTCACCTGTGCCCCATCCTCGGCTTCATTCCTCCGACCTCAGTCCTGGGATCTCAGAGGGACCCAAGCTCGCGTGAATTACAAAACTACGCAACCAATGAAATGAGAACACTTCCCAATATCATACACAGAAATAAACTAAAAATGGATTAAAGACCTAAATGTAAGACCAGACACTGCACAAGTCTCAGGGGAAAACACAGGCAGACATTCTATGACGTAAATCACCGCAAGATCCTTTTTGACCCGCCTCCTAGAGGAATGGAAATGAAAACAAAAATAAACAAATGGGACCCAATGGAACTTAAAAGCTTTTGCACAGCAAAGGAAACCATAAACAAGACGAAAAGACAACCCTCAGAATGGGAGAAAACATTTGCAAATGAAGGAACTGACAAAGGATTAACCTCCAAAATATACAAGCAGCTCATGCATCTCAGTAACAAAAAAACAAACAACCCAATCCAAAAATGGGCAGAAGACCTGAACAGACATTTCTCCAAAGAAGATATACAGACTGCCAACAAACACATGAAGGGATGCTCAACATCACTAATCATTAGAGAAATGCAAATCAAAACTACAATGAGATATCATCTCACACCAGTCAGAATGGCCATCATCAAGAAATCTACAAACAATAAATGCTAGAGAGGGTGTGGAGAAAAGGGAACCCTCTCACACTGTTAGTGGGAGTGTAAAATTGATACAGCTACTACGGAGAACAGTATGGAGGTTCCTTAAAAAACTAAAAATGGAACTACCGTACAACCAAGCAATCCCACTACTGGGCATAGACCCTGAGAAAACCATAATTCAAAAAAGGTCATGTAGCACAATGTTCCTTGCAGCTCTATTTATAATAGTCAGGACATGGAAGCAACCTAAGTGTCCCTTGACAGATGAATGGATAAAGAAGATGTGGCACATATATACAATGGAATATTACTCAGCCATGAAAACAAACGAAATTGAGTTATTTGTAGTGAGGTGGATGGACCTAGAGTCTGTCATACAGAGTGAAGTAAGTCAGAAAGAGAAAAACAAATACCATATGCTAACATATATATATGGAATCTAAAAAAAAAAGGTTCTGAAGAACCTAGGGGCAGGACAGGAACAAAGACACAGATGTAGAGAATGGACTTGAGGACATGGGGAGGGGGAAGGGTAAGCTGGGACGAAGTGAGAGAGTGGCATGGACATATATACACTACCAAATGTAAAACAGATAGCTAGTGGGAAGCAGCCGCATAGCACAGGGAGATCAGCTCGGTGCTTTGTGACCACCTAGAGGGGTGGGATAGGGAGGGTGGGAGGGAGACACAAGAGGGAGGGGATATGGGGACATATGTATACGTATAGCTGATTCACTTTGTTATAAAGCAGAAACTAACACACCATTGTAAAGCAATTATCCTCCAATAAAGATGTTAAAAAAAACACACAAAACTATGCAACTGTAAAAGTCACCCGCGAATCTGCACAGAATACATGTACTCCACGAGTTAACAAAAATTTGACTGTGAAACACCCAGTACACAGAAGTGTCTGGTTGCACATTGCTTCTCTATCCTGTAATTCACCAAATCTCTCCCCGCTTCACCCAAAGCAAGCAAGCGGTCCTCGGCCATATGCCCCCTGCCGGCTAGTGAGGGGAAATGACTGGTCCAAGACGTCTGGTTTCCTCCCAGGCACAGCGCACACACGTGCCTCTCACTCTCCCTCTTCACAGCTCTGTTCGAGCTCTCTCAGGGCATCCCTTTCCTATATAATGCGTCTCTATCTTCTTTAATCTCCATCTTTCTTCTAGTTATCAAAAAATTTTAAATTATTCCTTTATATCCAGACAGTGATACTAATTGTGAAGGATAGATGATCCAGTTGTTTAAGGGCTGTGTACATCTAAGATACTCCTGCTCCTGGAGGCGCCGCCCACATCATATCAAAAGTATTTAAATTTACGTTTTGTAAGATTTTTACTTTATTATAACTTATATGTTATGATATAAAAGTTAAGTTGCATTTGACTAATTGATGTGCTATGTTTCATTTAATTAAACATTAATTTAACTATTGCAGGTTTTTCTTTTCGTATTTTGGAGTTGTCACCTCCACACCCCATCTTCTCAGGTCCTGAAAACTAGCACGGGCTATGCTTACAGGTACCCAGTGGAAAACTGGCTTTGCTGATAAGATTAAAAGAGTAGACCTAACCAATACTTCTTCTAATTAAGAAAAATAAGAAAATATTGGCAGCAAGTTACAAACGCATCAGACTACGAGTGTTCAACAAAATTTGGTATAATCAAATAATAAATGTAACAAAATTAATCCGCCCCGTAGTTGAAATGATGCTTGTTACTGTTTTTGTACCACATGACAACTAGGCATAGATAATAACTGATGATAAACAAGTAGCATTTCTTCACAGTCAAATAAAGCATGTCTGGGACTTAGCTGGCAAACAAAGGAGGGAACTGTGAACAGGAAAACAATTTGGGGGTTTCTCTGAAGACTCCTGGCCGCACAAGTGAGGAGGTCCCGGAGACTGTATTTTTCCAGAACTTCAGTGCTCGAAGGTCCGATAAACACTCTTAAAATGTACCTCAATATGATTTTATAGTTAAAAAAGGCACTGCATATTTCAAGTGCATCTTCCCTGGCAGATTTTACAAGTTTGGTTGTAGGTGGCTGCTCGCCCCTCTGCAAAGACTATTCTAGAGAAAGCTGTGCAGACCACGTGGTGGGGGGCACGGTGTGGGCCGGGAGTCTTGTGTTACAGGTGAAAAGCCTGGCAGTTGGGATGGGGCATGGGTGAGCCAGGGAGCCCCCGGAGAGCAGAGGGCGGTGACGGAGGGAATAGGACCGCAGCAGCCTGGCTGGATGCCCGATGCCTACTTGCTGTTCACCTCTACCCTGCACACTTGCAGCAGAAGACAGAGTGATTAGGCTCTGCAGGGCTTACTGGCTTTCTCACCTCGGAGAGGGGAATACCGACGTCAGTCTTTTCCATAATCTGTTTGCCTTGAAAGTGAAACAGAGCAAACCCTGGGCTCTGGAGCTTCCAAGAAAATGACCAGCACCCCGTCTGTGCCCAGCTTCGCCCCGTGGCCATCAGCACAGCTGGCCTCACCAAAAGTCTCTGGCAACTCAGATTTTGGTGTGAAGAAAGCCTGCATTCAGAAGACAGGTGGCGAGGGAGCCAGAAAGTTGGAAAGTGGGGGGAAAAGGCTCTCTCGGGTTTCATGCCTCCTGCAGGGGCTGGTCCAGTCCGTGCCCTGCCCTCGGGGTGCCTGTGCTCAGTTCGGGGATGCCCATCGACCTGCAGACCCTCAGGGTTTGGGGGTGGGGAGGAACATCCTCAGCTCCCCGCTTAGGAGCTCTGCAGCTCGTCATTCCCACAACACCTTTCCTTGCTGTGCACAGCCTCGTGGACTAGGGGCCAGGATTGTAACATGGAAGTGTTTGCACTGTATTACGAGGCACAGAGGAGGGCACATCGTGGAGAGAGTGACATTGGCGCTGAGCCCTGATTTATGGAGAAGAGCTCCCTGGAAGGAGGGAAGGAAACAGTGATGCCAACTGCAATAGCTAAGATTGCTATAACACTATACAGTCTCCGGGACCTCCTCACTTGTGCGGTCAGGGGCTCTTCTAGGTGCTTTCCCATATTAATTCACTCAGTCCTCGAAACCACCCCAGGAAGCAGGTACTGTTATTATTCCGCTTTACAGATGAGGCAATAGAGGCACAGAGAGGTCAAGTAACTTGCCCTAGATCACACAGCTAATAAGTGGCAGAGTCAGGATTTGCACCCACTCCATCCATCCAGGGCCTGTGCTCTTAACCACTCAGGGACTGTGGGGTGGGCTGAATAGGGGAAATTCACTCCAGTCCTGTGAACAGCCTTGGCCATGGGAAGCAGAGTTTGCTCAGAGAATTTGGTACGGTCCAGGTTCTCTAGGTTACGGGGAAAATGGTAGCAGTTGGGAAAAGGCTACACATATTTGAGAATTTGTGAGATTATGTCTCATTTAAGTCATAGCAAAAGAATAACAGTATCTTTCATTCTTAATGTCCAAGACAAAAATGACTGAAACCATGTTTTAAAGGAACAAACAAAAACATCTAAATAACCCACGAAAGGGAAAAAAAGGAAAATATCAAACATGAACAGTGAAAAAAATACATCTAGAGGAGTGTGGAAAGACATACTTGTGTTCTTTAGTATTTTATAAATTTTCTAATTTTGTATTCAGAAAATACGTATACATGAAATGCGTTCTTACCACAATAAAAATATATATGTATATACAATGTATGTGTATATTACACACACAGTATACTATACATTTTTTTCAATTATGAAAGGTCCAGATTGACAATTCTAGTAAAAATAATTCATGCTGGGACACGAAACATTCCAGAAGGTAGCTGAGAAACATTACATATATTTACTCTAAATTATTATTGTCTGGGGCAAAAATTTACAAACTGGTGGAGCTGACATCTTTAAAGTAAATTAAACTGGAGTTCAGACTGTTTATGCTTTAGACAGTCTTTTTAAAAAGGAAGCACCTCAAATGCTTCAAGCAAAATTCCTCCTTCATAAAGAGATGCTTTTACTAAAAACCTGAAAATGTGTGCAAACAGTCAAGGGAGCAGGCAAGGCTATTTTAGATGTTTCAGGGGAAAGAGAGATCGAGGTGCCTCATCCCTTGGGCCTTCTCTGAGGGCACAAACAAACAGGATGTGACTGTTCCAGGATAATGGATACAATTTTATTGCTAAGATGGTTCTTGGGTTTTCATTATTCTACAGAGGAAGCTGATGTTCTCAAAATTTCAGGACCCCAGCCAATATATTTCAACTAGATCCCATCAGTCACTTAGCAACGCATCAACCAACGGTAATTACCACCATCACAGTGCCAGGCATTCAGAGGGCACTTTCACTAAGAGGCTTTCAGCGAAGGAAGGAGAGGGGGAAGGGCAGGCAGAGCCCTTTAGTAAGACAGAGGCCTAGCCTTCCACAGGGAACTCACACCTTCCCCCTCCAGTGTGAACTTTGTCATGTCACCCCAAAGTCCCTTAGGGGTGGGAGTGGCCCAGACGCAGTCGATGACATCAGGCCCAAAGCAGGAAATGACCCACGGTAGGCAGATACTGACTCACCTCCCCCATCACCCTGCCCGACAGCCAGAAGAGCTGTTCCTTTTAGACACAGAGAGAAGCCGGGAACAACCCCCTTCTCCCCAGACCTCGTCAAAGCCTAAGCCAGGGAACGGAGGTTCCGTGGGCCCCATTTCCTGCTGTTGTCTGCACAGGTGCCGCGTGCCCATGTGGTGGTGTTTGGGACGCGCATGTGGCAGAGGAGGGCAGCTCAGAGTCCTCGGGTGTGTCACCTTAGGTCGGGCAAGCACTATTTCCAACTCTGCCCGCGTGCTTCTCTGATTATACAGGAACAGACATGGGGCGGGTGCCGGGGAGGAAGCAGGCCGGGTGCACACTGGGTGGCAGTGAGGCAGCCTTTGCTACCAGGGATCCCCAGGGGCCCGGGCCTGCGGGAATCAATGCTGTCACTTAATATTTGTGAACTGAGCAGTCAGCGAGTAAGCGTCTCTCATCTTCACAACGTAACAAAACGACCCGACCAGGA
Source organism: Delphinapterus leucas (assembly GCF_059928025.1). Lineage (NCBI taxonomy): Eukaryota > Metazoa > Chordata > Mammalia > Artiodactyla > Monodontidae > Delphinapterus > Delphinapterus leucas. The sequence continues at coordinate 2,130,338 of NC_143138.1, read as the reverse complement.
CACAGAGAAGTGGACACCCTCCACGCGTAGAGAGATGCCCACCTGTTAAGGTCCCCTTGTCCCCAACACCATCCCTTCCAGGTCTCATCTTCTGCTTCTACTCGGCCCCAAATCCCCACCTTGAATGAAACGACGAAGGCCAAGACACAGTAATCTCTAGAAAATCTTCGTAGAACTGTGTAATCACAGAAGTTACCTGGAGCAGAGCTGTTCTCTGGAGAGGTTCTGGAAGGCTCCGGCTGGTCGTGAAGAGCCCAGGCAGCGGAAGCTGGGGGTAGCGGTGGTGAGAAGGTCGAGCCAAGCCCTAGGCATGGGGGTACAGCATCAGTGGGATGGGCTGAGCGAGGGGAGCCCAGCAGCACCGGGAGGGAGAGAGGAGGGAGCCTAGGAGACCCACCCCCATCCCAGGAGGGGGCACCAGCCACCTGCCTGCCCGAAGAGGGACTCCGAGGACTGGCTTCCCGAAGCAGGGGTGATGAAGCTGTGACTTTGCCCACCAGTAACATGACAAATGGGCTTAATATGTATAAGGACAGGATCACCTTGGGTTTTATGCGGGCATTTTTGCTCCATAAACTTGACCCGCTTTCATATAGAGCTTCTCCTTTCCTACTCACAAAGCTGGCTGCAGGGCACCTATAATTATCATTTTATAGCTGGAGAAACCGGTCTCAGAGAGAAAAAGAGAGAAGGAAGCAGTCCCTGGTCTCCGCTCCCTGGCCACCCGTTCAGGATGGTTCGTAGGGATAATTAAGGTTGGATCTTACCTCACCCTGACTAAGCCTTTGAAACTCACCTGGGCTTTCTCTTTGTAGAAGGAAGCTAGATGCCTTCACTTACAGGCTTTGTGGCTGGTGGCTGGTCAACTCTTTGAGCCTCCTTTTCCAAGCCGTGAACTTGGGATGGTAATAATGTTTACTCTAGAACAGCAGAAATAGAATGTGAGCCACGTAGGTAATTTAAAATTTTCTAGTCGTCACTGTGCGTCTGGCAGTCATTTAAAAAATTTAACAGAAGCAAGTGAAATTAATTTCAAAAATATATCCAAGATATTCTTTTGATAAGTAATCAATATACAAAATTAGTAATGGAATATTTTACATTCTTTAAACTTCGTGAGTCCATGAAACCGCATGAGTATTTTACACGAAAGCACATCCCAGTTCAGACTCCCAGGGTTCAGGTGTTGAGTGGCCACATGCGGCTGGTGGCCTGGAGCTGGAGGTCGAGCCCCATACGGTGGCTGTGGGCACGAGGGGACATAACGCGTGGAAGGCACGTGCTCGGGCTGACGCCGGGATGCCGTGCTCGCTGGGACACCCAGGCGCGCACGCGATATTCTGCACATGTAAGCGGCCTGTGCGAGGACGCAGGACCCAAAGCACACGCGAGACAGGCCCAGGCGCCCAGGCACTTCTCCCGGCCCCTCCCCCACCGACCGCCTTCCACATGTGGGCAGAGGCGGAGGGCGCCCAGCCCGCCATCCCCGGCCTCCTCGAAGGCAGCCGCTCTCGGCCCGCACCGGGACCCCCATCCTCCCCGCCCCGCACCCCCTCCCCGCGGTTGCACCCGCCGCCATTCCCACCCCGAAAAGGAGGAGATCGAGGCCGCGGGTCCGGGACCCTGCCCGGGAGGCAGGGAGCCTAGGGACGCCGCAAACCCCACGGGAAAGGCTGGGCTGCCCACCCCGGGCACCCCGGGCACCCCGCGCAGCCCACCCCGGCCCGCACCTCGCGCCGCGCCCCGGCTCCCCCTCGCGGTGCCGCAGTCCCCTCGCCCCGCCGCACCGCCCCCGCGCCCCGCCCGCTGACGTCACCGAGCGGGGGCGGGGCATCCGCGATAAAAGGCGCGGCCGGAGGGGCGGCGGCAGGTTTCTGCGCCCGTGTCCGCCACCTGGCGCCGCGCATAGCGTAGCCTAGGGCCCGCGCCTCCACCCGCTCCGCAGCCGGCACCATGCGCGAGATCGTGCACATCCAGGCGGGCCAGTGCGGCAACCAGATCGGCGCCAAGGTGCGCGCTGGGGCGGGCCGGGGAGGGGGCGGCGGGTCCCCAGGGTGAAGACCTAGGAGGGGTCGGGAAGGGGTGGCGGGTCCCCAGGGTGCGCGTGAGGGGCCGGGAAGGGGTGGCGAGTCCCCAGGGTGAAAACCGAGGAGGGGCCGCGGAGGGGTGACGGGTCCCCAGGGTGAAGACCGAGGAGGGGCCGGGGAGGGGTGGCGGGTCCCCAGGGTGCGCTCCAGGGCCGGGGAGGGGGCGGCGGGTCCGCAGGGTGCGCGCCAGGGCCCGGGAGGGGCCCGGGAGGGGGCGGCGGGTCCCCAGGGTGAAGACCGAGGAGGGGGTCGGGGAGGGGTGGCGGGTCCCAAGGGTGTGCGCCAGGGCCCGGGAGGGGCCGGGGAAGGGGCGGCGGATCCGCAGGGTGCGCGCCAGAGCCCGGGAGGGGGCGACGGGTCCCCAGGGTGAAGACCGAGGAGGGGTCGGGGAAGGGTGGCGGGTCCCCGGGTGCGCGCGAGGGGCGGGAGAGGGGTGGCAGGTCCCCAGGGTGCGCGCCAGGGCCCGGGAGGGGGCCGCCGCCCCGGGTGGCGCGTTCTCGGCGCGGGCTCGGGGCGGGGCCCAGGAACCACAGAACCTGCGGCGGTGCGCGCGGCGAGGCAGCTGTGTGTGATTAATCAAGGCCCCTTTGAAATTTCCTCGGACCCGGCCCTTCTGAGGGACGCGGTTGGTATTTCCCTGGTTGACTAGCCTCTGAGATTTGGATAGGGCCTTTGGTCATGATAATCCAGTGGCCTCATATGGAATTTAATTTGTATATTTTGTCTGTAGTTTGAATGAAAAAATGCAGTGTCATTGGGTGACAGATGTTATGGAGACTTCTCGTGGGTCCGAAAGACAGGGATGTTAGATCCTTTAATGCGAGCACCAGCTAGACAGACTGACGTATAACGTCGGAGTCTGATTCCCGCCTGCGCGGCGGCAGGTGGCCGTCCTGGGCTGTGACTGTCGCCCGCAGTGGGCGAGGCGCCACGGGCATGGTGCATGGGTGTGGGCGGGCGCCTGCACGAGGACGTGGTCTCTTTCAGAACCGCCATATTGCCCCCCCCAGCCCCGCCACCCCCTTTCCTGCTGCAAATTCACAATGCAGCCTGCAGCCTGAGCCCGCACCGTGGCCAGCTCCAGCCACTGCCCCCCGCGTGCTCCTGGGCTCCTGCCCGCGCTACCCCACCATTCCGCTGCTGCAGTCAGTGGCCGGAGGGCAGTAAGATGTCAGCGCCTAACACTGCGCCGCTTGGAGAGCTGGGTCGGGTTTGTGCCAGGAAACAGGGATCCCTGCCGGCAGCCGCAGGGCGGGGTGCACCTGTGTGGGTCCTGCCAGGACCCGTCCATCAGCTGGGGTGCTGACACTCAGCCCTGCCGGGGGTGACAGCCCCCGCGGCTGTGCCCACTCTCCTCCTCCAGGGCTCCTCCCAGCTTTTCAGCCTGTCGCCATAATATGGCTGATGCGCGGCGGATTCCTGAGCCCCTCAGCAGCGGCTGCTGGAGGATCAGGGCGGGCAGCTGTTGGTCTGTCTGGGTCTCCTCGACTGTCTGACCACAACGCCGCCGTTCCAAGGACAGGAGAGGGAGAAGGGGGCCACCTTTACTGATACTTCGGATGCGGTTTTCTTTATTTCCAGTTTTGGGAGGTCATCAGCGATGAGCATGGGATCGACCCCACGGGCAGTTACCATGGAGACAGTGACCTGCAGCTGGAGAGAATCAACGTGTACTACAATGAAGCTGCCGGTGATTATTGGAAGCTTTCCTGCCCCCTCACCTTGCTTTCTGTTCTGCGGCAGACGCAATGTATCAGGAACATGCAAATGACAAGGAAAGGCTTCCTGCATGCATTTTTAACTGCTCAAAAACACACTTCAGAGCTCCTGAAGTCTCCTGCATGTTTGTCATGACGAGGCAGGCCATTATCTCCCTTTGTAGAGCAGAAACCGCCTCTAATCTCCTACTTTTGTCTCATGCTGGAAGTTTCCCTGCTGAATTCTGCCATAAAAGGCCCAGAGAGCAGGGCACTGTCTGTGATTCCTTTGCCGACCGCAGGTCTGAGTCCTGCTCTGTCCCCGCAGGTAACAAATACGTGCCTCGGGCCATCCTGGTGGATCTGGAGCCGGGCACCATGGACTCGGTCAGGTCTGGACCCTTCGGCCAGATCTTCCGGCCCGACAACTTCGTGTTCGGTATGTAGCGTGGTCCCCGGGCACTGGCTCGGGAGGCCCACGCCCTCCTAAGCCCCGTGGAGGTCACAGCTCACTGCTGAGTGCCCCGCTGGAGGCTGCGTGTCCACAGAGGCCCTGAGTCCTGGCCTAACTGCCCCCGGTCCACGGGCTGTCTCTCCTCTGGCCCCTCTCCGCACAGCTCAAAGGACGGGGTCCGCCTGCAGAGGGTCCGTCCCACAGCAGAGCAGCCTGGGGAGGGCAGAGAATAAAGAGCGAAGGGAAGCTTCCAACAGCAGCTCCCAGGTGACTGGTCATCTCAGAGGACCAGTGACAACAGGCAGGCATTTCCTGGGGCGAAGGCCAAAGGCACAGGTTAGGAGCGGCTGAGACAGCTGCTTGGGGCGGCCTCTTCTGATCACGTGTGCCTCCACCCTGCCTGTTCCTTGTAGCTGATTTAAGTATTTACATAAGGTTCTTTGTTCTTAATTTTAAACCAATTGGGTTTTGTTAAACCATCTTCTTAATTAACTGCCTCATATGAACTAACCTTTTTGCTTCATTAGATCTCCAGTGTTTTTGAGGGTCACTGGTATATAGAAAAATTGTTTGTAGGTCGGAAGGGTTTCTAAAAGAGAAGAATCTGTCATCTCTAAATCTAGTGCAGAGTCAAAATGACAGAATCTGGAATTCCTTGCTAAAGTTTTCGTGTCTGATATTCTCCTTTCCCTCCGGCAGGCCAGAGCGGCGCCGGCAACAACTGGGCCAAGGGCCACTACACGGAGGGCGCGGAGCTGGTGGACTCGGTCCTGGACGTGGTCCGGAAGGAGTCAGAAAGCTGTGACTGTCTGCAGGGCTTCCAGCTGACCCACTCGCTGGGGGGCGGCACCGGGTCCGGGATGGGCACCCTGCTTATCAGCAAGATCCGCGAGGAGTACCCCGACCGCATCATGAACACCTTCAGCGTGATGCCCTCGCCCAAGGTGTCGGACACGGTGGTGGAGCCCTACAACGCCACGCTGTCTGTGCACCAGCTGGTGGAGAACACGGACGAGACCTACTCCATTGACAACGAGGCGCTGTACGACATCTGCTTCCGCACCCTGAAGCTGACCACGCCCACCTACGGGGACCTCAACCACCTGGTTTCGGCCACCATGAGCGGGGTCACCACGTGCCTGCGCTTCCCGGGCCAGCTCAACGCCGACCTGCGCAAGCTGGCCGTGAACATGGTGCCCTTCCCGCGCCTGCACTTCTTCATGCCCGGCTTCGCGCCGCTGACCAGCCGGGGCAGCCAGCAGTACCGCGCGCTGACGGTGCCTGAGCTCACGCAGCAGATGTTCGACTCCAAGAACATGATGGCCGCCTGCGACCCGCGCCACGGCCGCTACCTGACCGTGGCCGCCATCTTCCGGGGCCGCATGTCCATGAAGGAGGTGGACGAGCAGATGCTCAACGTGCAGAACAAGAACAGCAGCTACTTCGTCGAGTGGATCCCCAACAACGTGAAGACGGCCGTGTGCGACATCCCGCCCCGCGGCCTCAAGATGTCGGCCACCTTCATCGGCAACAGCACGGCCATCCAGGAGCTGTTCAAGCGCATCTCGGAGCAGTTCACGGCCATGTTCCGCCGCAAGGCCTTCCTGCACTGGTACACGGGCGAGGGCATGGACGAGATGGAGTTCACCGAGGCCGAGAGCAACATGAACGACCTGGTGTCCGAGTACCAGCAGTACCAGGACGCCACGGCCGACGAGCAGGGGGAGTTTGAGGAGGAGGAGGGCGAGGACGAGGCCTGAGCCCCGCGTGCGGCTGGACGTGGCCGGAGGCCAGGAGGAGAGCAAGGGGGAGGCCTGAGAACTTCTGAAATAGGTCGTGCATCCTTAGTGAACTTCTGTTGTCCTCAATCAAGCATGGTCTTTCTATTTGTATACTATGGTGCTCAGTTTTGCCTCTGTCAGAAATTCACACTGTTGGTGTAGTAACGTGGGACTCCTCTGGAAACTGCCGTGTTGTCTAAGATATCTATACTAATAAAAAAGCATGTGTCCAAATCCCGTGGTCTCTTAATTTTTATTGCAAACAATTTTTATTCTTTCACTAAATGTTTCCTAAGTGTTTCCAGGTTTAGTAATTTTAAGAAAACAGGATTTCTACTTTCATGTTTTTAATTAATAGCCTTTCCGCTCTTTCAGTAAGGAGAGACCAGGAGGCATATTTTTAGCTTCACTGGCCCAAAGTATTCAAGGAAAGGAACCCAGGTGTGTGGAGGTGGATAGAGATCTGGGGACAAAGCCGACCTTCCTCCTTGGCTTGCTGTGGTTCCAGCAACCCCGTGAACGTGTGGAATCCAGGGCCCCGGGCGAGGACTGTCTTCAGCTTAGCCACTTCTCTGTGAACAATGTGATGAATACAAAGACCAGTGCACGCTTGCACCTCTCAGATAAAAGGCACCGTGTAAATTCAACTCAGAGGAGCGGTGGTGAACACTACAAATGCTTCACTGAACGTTAACCTGAAAGTAAAGTAAATCATGATAGCAATTTATTTTTTAAGACAATGGTAGAAATTAACAACACTGAAAAATCAGGTTTCATTTTTGTAGCTATGAAGGCTAGAGGATGCTTATAGTATGTCATCATTGCTGTTGGATTAGGAGCAGTTTGCGGGGAGACTGGAAAGGCAGGTGAACTGGGGGGTGACCCGCAGGCGGGTTTCAAAGGCAGCACCAGGCTCAAGCCCCAGGCTCAGGATTCACAGGTCACATGTCCTCGGGGACACGGTCACTGTAGGAAGTCTTCCGCTAACTTGTTGAATTCACCTGCAAAACGTAAATGCAGGTTGTGCTTGCCTTCTGGCATCAGATGCAACCTAAAAAAAAAGATTATGGTTAATGGCACATCCCTTAAAAACCTGTTACCCTCCCTATTGTTTCATGAAAACCTCAAGTGAGAAACTGCCCTGGTTTTCTTTCCATCACCTCTATTAGGAAGAAAGTGTCAGGTACATCTTATGAATGGTCCCAGAAGAGAGACGTAACAGTGACAGAGCACACACACTGTGCTTGGGATTGAATCAGGTAAGAAATAGTTTGACTGCAAACCTGACAGAGTGGGAGATGTAATTGGTGGTTACCTAAGAAAAAAAATCTTTTTAATAACATTGGTCTTGAGAGAGAGGGTTGGAAAGATGATAAAAAGATGAAGTGTGCAGAATCCACTGGATTGGAGCCTCTTGGAATACCTATGTAGTGGGAAAACCCAAATCAGAATTCACAGCCCCCGTAGGCCTGTTGTTCAAGGTTCCAAATCACCCCGTCATTTTGGAGGACTGAGCAGGTCTGCATACAAGCCACCAGACAAAGGGTAAGTAAATGTTCCTGAAGCTTGTGAGGGTAGCAGGAACCTGCATTAGCCACCCGCACTTGGTTGTGCAGCTGTCAAGACACCTCACCATCCTCGGGAGGCTTCTTCCTTTCAACAGGGCTTTGGTCAAATGTGGCTGGTCTGCAGTTTCTTTAATAAAGGCAGACTTCTGAGTTACACATTTTATTTATTGGCTATAAAAGTGCAGACAATAAGTTTTAAACAAATTAAAGGTTCTAGGATATAAGCACAAGTCTGACTTGTTCTGTCCACAATACAGTTAGACGTTAAAAGGACTACACTGGGGCAAAATGCCAGTTACTGCATTTCCTGCTTCTCTGTGCTTTCCACGGGGTGGGGAGCTGAGAGCTCTAGGGACCTCAGTGAACATGAGGGAGGACGCATGGCAAGAGGGAGCTTGGAACAGAGCTGTCCCTGTGTGATGCTGGGCCTCCGGCAACCAACCACACGGGGACTGGGGGTGTGTGAGGGAACCCAGACTATCAAGCTCACTGGCTTGAAAGGAGGATCTGTTGCTGGCATCTTTCTGAGGCCCTGGGGAAGGTTAATAACGCCATTAACAATAACCAGGGCATTTCCAAGTCAACGTTAATGCTATTCAGAAAAGAAGTATGAGCTGCACCACCCCAGAGAAAGGACCAGCTGCCCTCCAGAGGGACGGGGCTCACAGGGACAGTCACGGCCTCTGTTCTCAGGAGACAGAAAAGGACCAACTGCCGAGGATGCTGGCAGTCACAGAAGGGCACGTCTGGGATACCTTGCACCTTCCAACGCGGACCAAGCTGGACTCTGAAGCAGAGACCCACCCTGCCAAACCTGCAAGTCCTCCTGTGTGGGGAGCCAACCCACTCCTATTATTTGTTCAGACGCCCAAGAAGGAAGGAAAGACAGCAGCTGCGATCCCGTCTTTTAGCCTCAGTGCTGTGTTCTCCCAGTAGTAATCTCAGTCTCGGGAAATAAAAACTGGGCCCCTCGTTAAAAATATGGGAGCCCTGTTCCCAGGCATCTACGTTCAGAACCGCACTGGACTGAGGATGGGCAGACAGAGGGACGGACAGACAGATGGATAAATGAGGGTATGAATAAGACAGCTCTGCTCCTTGATAGCTGTTGGGATCATTTCGGGGTCCTCAACACAGCCTTCCCTGAGGTCTGATACAGAGGTCACTATCCCTGACATGTGCTCCTCTTGGGGCAGCACTGCCCCGGACAGGTGTAAATACAGGGCTGCCAAGGCAGCGTGGCCACTGCTGCTGACCCAGACTCTCACCCAATCAACAAAGGATCAAATCACACGCTCATGGAGAGTGGTGTTCAAACAACCACACTTTCCAGGAAAACGAGCAGGAAATTCGCCACTGCCAGACACACGGCTCAGCTGGAGCGGATGCACCCCTCGGGGGTAGATGCTAGATCCTACTTGCTGGGGCAGGCTCCCCACTGCATTTGGCACCTTTAGAAAAAGAAATGTGACTCTAGACCTTTTGAGGAATTCAAGTCCCTCTAGTCTCCCTCCACCTCTCCTGGACAGTCCTTGGACGATGCTCCCTACGTGCTAGTGGGCGAAGGAGAAACAGGCTGAAGGCGCTGGCTATTATGGGGGCAAAACAACCCAGGCTGACCAACGTAGGCTCTTTACCAGCAAGCGACAGCATCTCCCTGAACCACAGCTGCTCACCTGGAAAGTGGGGACAGTAACAGTGTCCACCCCAGAGGGTTATTCTGAAGATGAAATTATCTCTGGGCGCACAGTAGACACTTAATACACGTTTGCTATTCGTCCATTATTCTATCTGTATTGTGCTTCACAATGTAAGAAAGTCGTTATGAAGGTTCCAGTTATGTACAGCGTATCAACAAAATGTTCCAACTTGGAGACAATTTATTTACGTTTGCTGGCGACCACAATCGACCGCAGTTGGAAAATTCTTACCTTAAAGAGATTTTAGACCTAAATGTAAGGCCAAACACTATAAAACTCTTAGAGGAAAACATAGGTAGGACACTCTATGGTATAAATCACAGCAAGATCCTTTTTGAACCACCTCCTAGAGAAATGAAAATAAATGGGACCTAATGAAACTTAAAAGCTTTTGCAGAGCAAAGGAAACCATAAACAAGATGAAAAGACAACCCTCAGAATGGGAGAAAATATTTGCAAACGAAGCAACTGACAAAGGATTAATCTCCAAAATATACAAGCAGCTCATACAACTCAATATCAAAAAAACAAACCATCCAATCCAAAAATGGGCAGAAGACCTAAACAGACATTTCTCCAAAGACGAAATACGGATTGCCAACAAACACATGAAGGGATGCTCAACATCACCAATCATTAGAGAAATGCAAATCAAAACTACAATGAGGTATCACCTTACACCAGTCAGAATGGCTATCATCAAAAAATCTACAAACAATAAATGCTGGAGAGGGTGTGGAGAAAAGGGAACCCTCTTGCACTGTTGGTGGCAATGTAAATTGATACAGCCACTATGGAGAACAGTATGGAGGTTCCTTAAAAAGCTAAAAATAGAATTACCATACGACCCAGCAATCCCACTACTGGGCGTAGACCCTGAGAAAACCATAATTCAAAAAGAGTCACGTACCACAATGTTCATTGCAGCTCTATTTACAATAGCCAGGACATGGAAGCAACCTAAGTGTCCATCAACAGATGAGTGGATAAAGAAGATGTGGCACATATACACAATGGACTATCACTCAGCCATAAAGAGAAACAAAATTGAGTTATTTGTAGTGAGGTGGATGGACCTAGAGTCTGTCATACAGAGTGAAGTCAGTCAGAAAGAGAAAAACAAATACCATATGCTAACGCATATATATATGGAATCTAAAATAAAAATGGTTCTCACGAACCTAGGGGCAGGACAGGAATAAAGATGCAAACGTAGAGAACGAACTTGAGGACACAGCAGGGTGAAAGGAAAGCTGGGACGAAGTGAGAGAGTGGCATGGACATATACACACTATCAAATGTAAAACAGATAGCTAGTGGGAAGCAGCCGCATAGCACAGGGAGATCAGCTTGGTGCTCTGTGACCACCTACAGGGGTGGAATAGGGAGGGTGAGAGGGAGACGCAAGAGGGAGGGGATATGGGGATATATGTATATGTAGAGCTCATTCACTTTGTTATACAGCAGAAACTAACACACCATTGTAAAGCAATTATACTCCAATAAAGGTGTTAAAAAAACGATTTTAGAAAATGTCATGGCTGAGATTTGTCTAGAAAGGATGAGCCCCCCCTTCCCCCCACTGTGAGACACCAGGACCCGGCTTTGTAAGGATGAGGCTGGTCCTGTTTGGAGTTAATCCTGGAACCTGGCCCTGAGCTGCCTGCAGTCAGAGAGGAGGAACTAGAAACAGCAGCTGAGGAGGGGGTGGGAAGGGTCATCCGGGCAGCTGAGGGGGGTGCGTCCCCCTTCCTTCGGTGTCTGCCGGGCCCCCTCTCCACGGAACCGGAACGAACCTGCTGCCAGCACAAGACCGTTTTACTTCGCGCCCGCAGGGACACGCCACCCCCCTGCCCACCTTGGAGGTCTGGGGCCATCTTCCCACCGCTGGCCAGACTGGACAAGGCCAGGAAGCTGCAGAGCGAGGCCCCTCCTCCCTCCTGTGATCAGACAGAGGCCAGCACCTGACCCACGACCTGGGGAACCCAGGCACCCTTAGCGCTACCACCACCAGGCCAAGACCTCTGAGGACAGCTCCTGCCAGCTGCCCTCCGCCAGGGTTGGGTTTACGTGTCAACTTGGCTGAGCCACAGGTGCCCAGACATTTGGTGAGACATGATTCTGGGTGTGTGTGTGAGGGTGTTTCGGGATGAGAGTCACATCTCAATCAGCAGACTGAGCACAGCAGACTGCCCTCCCCACGTGGGTGGGCCTCATCCAATCAGTTGACGGCCCGAATAGCACAAAAGGCTGACCCTCCCCTGAGCAAGAGGAACTCCTCCTGCCTGTCTTCAAACTGGGGCACTGGCTTTTTCCTGCCTTCAGACTCGCACTGCAACATCAGCTCTTTCTGGTTCTCTGGTCCTTCAGAGTCAGACTGAACCACAGCATGAGCTCTCCTGGGCCTCCAGCTGCTGACTGCAGATCTTGGACTTCTCAGCCTCTGTAGCTGCACGAGCCAATGCCTTACTCCCATAGTAAATCAATCCTCTCTCGCTATAGATATATTACATGTCCACACATGTATACGATATATAAATACGTGTGTGTGCACGCGTACAGCTGACCGAGGGCGATGCGCCTGACTGCCCATCGAGCTCTACCCTGCTGTCTCCTGGGCCCCAGACCACCTACACCCACACCAGCATTCCATCCACGAAGGCAGCTACCGTGTGCCGAGTTCTTATTCGTCTGAACTTGCACATACATCCCCATTCATTCCTCAGAAAGTTATCTGAGATGACAGGCATCCCCATCCCCATGTGACACACAGGAAACAGAGGTACAGAAACACGTCCACCTGCTTACGAGCACGATTCATCACCAGCACCGCCCCCCCCACCCCCGGTCCATCTGAGCCCCTGCTGTGCTGTAGCCACCACGGCTGCGAATGCTGCTCAGGGCCCCCAAACCCTGACTCTGGTCTCCAGGCGCGACTCCGTTTCCCACCCCTCCCCTCTGGCCCACACAGAGCCCAAGGCCCCACCTCTCTGCACACGTGGACTCCGGCCCTCGTCCTCTCCTTCCGGGTCTGTTCTCTGGCCCCAGAACCTGCAGGTGGACTCCACAACACACTTTCCGGGCCTGAGTCACCACTCAGGGACCCCTGCCACCCACAGATGTGGCCGTGCGATGCTCACATTCTTCCTTTCACTGTGTACCAAGTGCTTTGAGGCTGAACTAGACCGCGTCCGGGACAGAGGCTGGCCTGCTCGCTGCTGCTAGTAAGGTGCCAGTAAGGGGCCGCGTGGCCTCAGAACGGTAAGTGGAGGAGCAGAAAGAGACAGCCAAGCTGTGCCCGGAGGCTGGGTGGCCCTGGCCAGGCAGGGAAGGGGCAAGGGGTGCGGGACTCCAGGCAGGGAAGGGGCAAGGGGCTGGTCACGCGTAGCCGGGTCTGAACCCAGATCCTGATCTCTGCTGGGCCCCCAATTCCTGAGATCTGAGAACCTCCTCAGAAACGTACTGTTGTGGGCTGAGCCGTGCCCCCCAATTCGCATGTTGAAGTCCTAACCCCAGTACCTCAGTGTGACCGTGCTTGGATATCAGGTCTTTAAAGAGGCATTATGTTAAAGTGAGGTCACACAGGTGGGCCCTAATCTAATCTGATGGGTGTCCTTATGAGAAGAGATCAGGACACAGACGCCCACACAGAGGGACGACCGTGTGAGGACACAGGGAGAACGTGGCACCTGCACACCAAGGAGAAAGGCCTCAGGACAGACCAACCCCTTGCCACCCTGATCTTGGACGTCCAGCCTCTAGACTGTGAGGGCCTCAATGTCCGTAGTTTCAGCCGCCCAGTGTGCGGTCTTTGTCACAGCAGCCGGAGCTGACGACCCCGCACGGCGAGCACCCCGTGTCTCCACTGCAGCGCGGTAGTCACACCCTCCGTGAAGCCCCACCCTCTCCTGAGCCAGATCAGCCCTTCTGCTTCCAGGGGCCCGTCCACGCCAGCCCCGAAGGGTCCGAAGGGCGCAGGCTCTGCTCGGCGCTAACTGTGACAGCAAGCTGGGTGGCCCCGAGGACCAGGCGTGCTCGGCAACTGGAGGCGCTCAAGCAGAGGCTGGCTAGACAGGCAGGCGGCGGTGTCAGTGCTGTGCGATCTAGGAGGGAGGGCTGGCCGAGCGGGGGATAATCACAGCGACCACTGTCTTATGCTTTGTATCTGGGACTCCTGCAGAAGAGTTTGTTAGGAGGAAGGGCTCAACTGCCTAAAAACAAAATCTAAAGTCACTGAACTTGAGTGATCTCTGAGGTCTCTGTCTCCAGGAGATGCTGTGGTTCTTCTCCAGCAAAGAGAACAGAGAGAGACAAATTGTCACAGGCAGGAAGTGGGCCTGCTGAGCACCCACCCTGCACTCGGCCCCCTTCCAGGAGAGAAAGGCATTTTGTTTCACACCTGATTATCTATTTGTAGTACAATCTTGAGCGACACACTTGTACCTTTAATTCTTTAATCATAAATGTACCTGGCAGGGAAATGAAACCCCAAGTTCGTCGGAAGCACCTGCACTCGGAGTTGCCCCCCCTGGGGTGAGAGGCCTGTGCACAGAGTCGGAGGGCGACCTTGGTGCTCAAGGAATCAACCCTCTTTTTGTGGGTCCAGAATTAACCACCGTGTTTTAGGTTCACGCCCAACATAAACGGCTCTTCTGACAGAGGAAGGGAGCAAGTGTAACACTTTACTCTCAACTCATTTTTTCCAAAGAATCCTGCTGTAAGAAAATGACCTTCCATAAGAGAGTGTACTAAAACCATTAACATCTGAATGGCAAGGGAATATTTTTCTCCCATATTGATGTATTCTGTTGCTAGGAGATGGGTCTGGAACAGAATTCCTAAATTAAACTTTCTTGCAGACTTTTACTGAACCTGGCTCTCTAAGGGAACACACTGCATTTATCATGAGCCTCAGTGTGCAAAAACCTGTCATTTCTGAAGTAAGAAGACAATTAACCAGGTCAGCAAGTATATAGTACAGGCATCTTACCATCATATTAAAATAAGAGTATGTTTATGAGAGGCAGCTGTGCTGTGGGGGGAACGCACTATATTAGGAGGAAAAAACCCTAGGATTTGTCGTTTACTAGCCATGCAACCTTGGAAGATTACTTAACACGTCTCAGCCTTGATTTTCTCATCTGTAAATTGGGACAAAATCTTTTCCCATAAGGTCGTTGTGAAGTATGTAATCATATGTGAAATGCCTTTTAAATATAAAATGCTCTTTGGACACAGGAATTAGACAGGAATTGTAGGAATGCTATTTTACTGCAGAATAAGAAGCGTGTCTCCCACATTTAAAAATTCTCTGAGACATTTGTTAAAATCGATCACGGAATAACTAGTATGATTAGGAGGTAGAGGAGCTGTTTCTACTCTCCCTGCTGGACCGTGGGGACTCTCAGCTCAGGGACCACTGCTGACCTACCAGGCAGGGCTGGCCTGCAGGGCATCAGAATCGGCTCATGGAGGGTCAGGGCGGGGTGGGGGTGGGGGGAGGGTGTTCTTAGGTCACTAACAACGCCAATTTCCAAAGAATTCTGTACAATTCCAAAGACGTCCTGAGTAATGACAGCAGCTCTGGAATTCATATACAGTCTCTGAAGGGATCAAGGCTCACTTGGGTGTTTATTTTCCAGGAGGTTTGCTTAAAAATAACAAAGCCAGGCCACCAGCTCCTGGTCACACCCCATTTTCTCCTTCAGGATGTGCATCACTGCATATCAAGGAAATTCTGAGCTTGCCCAACGTGGAATTTTCATCTTGATATAAGCACCAGCAGAAGCTGGCTCCCGTGTCAGCCAAAGTATTTAAATTATAAATTTCTGTTCCATATAAAAACAAATGGATTGAAGAACAGAATTTCTGCTGACATGTCTTATTAGGTTCTCTGGCGTCCCCAGGCTGGTTGGCAGAAACGGGGCTACACAGACAAGGAACGTGTCTCTGCCATTTAATCGAATGGGCCACCAACACAGCTGGCTTGGCAGACGCTGCTGTTTTGTGATTCTGAATAACAGGTTCTCCTCTGATGTGTACATATTTAAGGCTGAAATAACACGAAAAGTTTACAACACAATTTTAAGTGGGAAAAAAGCAGGAATCAGAGTTGAATATGATTGTATCTATGTTAAAAAAACTAGAAAGGAGTAGTACACAAAAATGCTATTAATGGAGGTATTTAAATGGATGGTAAGCAACAGGCGATTTGCTTTCTTCTTTTGATTTTACAAACTTTCTTTACTGGGTGAGTAGTGCTTTTATAACGAAAGTTCCCAAATGATAGGTGACTGTTTAGGTTGATGTGCTGCAGCCCTCAGAGCTCCTGCCCTCGGATTCCAGGGCTCCTTGGCCCCCTGTTCCCTAAATACAGCAGGACTGTTGGTTCACACGGGACAAAAATCCCTCCTCTGGGGCGGGATGCACCTGAAAAACCCAACCCTCATGCTTCTTCTCTTCCTATAGCTTCTCCCGTTTATCTCCCAAGCCCCCAGGGCAGAGTGCTGGCTCACGCCGGACTCACCGTGACCCCTTCACGTGTTTGTGTATGAAGTCGGCATGGAAGCTCGGGACCAGAGGATCCTTCTCACCGTGCACGATTAGGGTGGGGCACTGAACCAGGGGCAGCAGGTGCCGACAGATGTTACCTGAAAGACACGGAGACTCTGTTTTCCTGTGACCCTCCTACGTGTGGGGAGGCGCAGAGCGCGTACAAACCTCCCCCACCCCCACCCCCCGCCCTTAGCATCTGTCTCTAAGAGACTGGCCTGGATCAGTCGGGGTCTGATCGCCTTCCAGCTCTAACATTCTTTGGGTTTCCTTTTCTGTTTCTCTCCTGGCTTTTTTCTTTTAAGCTCTACTAGTGAACAAGCACTCTTGCCTGACTTAAATTCATAATTCATGGAAAACAGTAGTTAAAACAAACAAAAACCCTACAAGTCTCTATATTACGTGGGGCCGTTCGCTGTCTGCCAAACGATGGTAGGCGCTTGCTACCTGAAAAGCTCCTCCCTTGAAATAGTGTCTTCAGTGGGGCCCTCTGGCCCTCAAGCCTGTGTCCCTCACGGTGAAGATACAACTGCAGCTGTGCAGAAGCTGCTGTCCATCCATCTCGCCCCGACACCCCTGACAGAGGCCCTCACCCTGATGTGTGACAGCATTTCTATGGCTCACATGGCACAAGTCAGGCTCCACTTCCTGTCCTGCCATTTCCTGCTGGGGAAATCTTGGGGGTGCCCTAACTCCATGAGTTTTTTGGCCTCTCTCGGTTGATCAGGGACAATCATACATCCCCGGGGTGGCTGTACCGCTAAAAGGAGGCGCCCTGCTCCCAGCAGGCACCCCAGAGCTAGCCCTGTCCTCCCCAGCTGCCCTGAGAAAGCCGGGGTCCCTGGGTGCTGTCCAGGCAGTGGCTCCTCCCTCCTCTTGGGTGGGGGTCACTGCCTGCTGGCCCTGGGGGGGGCCGCACCCGCCACTGAGCAGCCCCATGGCGATTAACGCCAGTGTTCCCGAGCCCACCCCGCGTGTCAGGAGCCGTCCCAGTGACTCGGCACCTGTGAGCCACAGGAGGTAGAGGCTTTAACTCATACAGTAGGTACAACTGCTCGTAAATCAAGTATTTTTACAATAGTAGTGGTTAACTTTTTACTAAGCACTCACCCTGGAGTTGGTGCTGTACCAAAGCCGAGCACACGCAACCTCACGATATAACCTCACATATGATAATACATATAAAACCTCACATATATAGCCTCATGTATAGTATATAATCTCACATGAAATATATATATGAAGCCTCACATATATAACCTCACATAGAATATATATATAAAACCTCACGTATGTAATCTCACATAGTGTATAAAACCTCATATATATAACCTCACATAGTATGCAAAACCTCACTTATATAACCTCACATACTTTATATACACGTGTGTATGTATAAAAACACCTCACCTCACGTATATAATCCTCACAGCAGCTTCCTGGGGTAGTTCCCAGTATCTCCAGTTCACAGACCCAGAACTGCTGCTCAGAGAGGCTAAGTGACCTGCCTGAACCCACTCAAACGGCAGCTGTGTGGCAAAGCCAGACTCCACCCCGGGCCTGACTCCAGATCTGGCGATCAATCCCTAAACTGAACTGAGCAGCCACAGCCTTGAGTACAAGAAAAGGGCTCCTGTCAGAGGAATCAGTACTGAAGGGAGATAAGTTTGTTAACAGCCTTGCCGTAAGACGATTCATACATTTCCAGATTCTCTGTATCATGACACTTTCTCCCTCGCTTTCTCTCTTTAATACACTGCATTTTTTAGAGTTTTAGGGTTACAGCAGGACTGAGTGGGAGGCACAGAGCTCCCACGTACCCCTAACCCCACACACGCACAACCTCCTCCATCGTCGATACCCCGTCAGACACTTCTTACAACAGATGAACCTGCACGGACGCACCATCACCTCCCTGAGTCTGGGGTATCCCCCGGGCACACACTCTTGGTGGACACATTTGGTGGGTCTGAACAAATGCATAATGACGTGGATGCAATGATGATATTATACAGAGCATTTTCACTGTCCTAAAATTCCTCTGTGTGGCTACTCTAAGATGTGTACAGTGGGATCTCATTGTTGTCTGGCCCATCTTTTATTTGGGTTGTTTTCTTATTGTTCAGTTTTAAGAGTGTTTTGTATATTTGGATACAAGTCCTTTAGCAAATATTTTCTCCCAGTCTGTAGTTGTCTTTTCATTCTCCTGAAATACATTTCAAGTACCTGTTTCTATGGGTGGATACTGCATTTGAACAGGATATACTCGCTATTTTGAACTTAAACCAAAAAAGTAACATTTCCAAATGTCCTTCTCATTATGAAAGTTTTGACAGATGACTCATTCTGGAAATGATTACTGAATAGACCAAACTGGTACCTGAATCACAACAATTTTGTAACTGAATGTGCTTCAAGATTAGATCTTACCCAGTCTCGATTCTTTTAGCAATTAGAAAAGTGAGAGACTACAAATGTAAATAGCTATAAAAATTAGACTTTAATTCAGAATTTCTCTTCAGGATGTCAATTCTTCTTGTTATTGGAAACCATGTTAATTTTTCAGATAAAGACAGGAAGACATCTGTCACAGCTAAAGTGACACAACTTAGCTCGGAACTTGGGAAAGGACTGAATACTTTCTTCCTCATACTAATTCTTCTGGGGCTGAAGGTCATGACAGAGAATCCCTCCTTTTCTGTCCTAGTAACAGAAGATGTAGTGGGGTGACACCTCTAAATATGAAAAAGAGAAAATCTGGTGTCTGTTTTCTAATTACCCATCCTGGAATTAGAAAGTGAAGAGTATCTGAGGCTTCTGGAGAATGATTTTGCCATCATACACACAAAGGATTCGAAGGAAAAAGAACAGTCTGCTATGAGAGACTCAACAATGTGACCCTTTGTACACATGGTCTGTCTCTGGTGCAAGGCGGGTCTATCACACAAGAACTCGCATTGTACACGATCACCAGCACCCTCTGTTCACACATCACTGTGGAAGGACAGTGGGCGAGCGCGTTAATCCCCGAGGAATCCTCGAGCATCTGGGGGACTCAAGCAGCCTCTCTAATGAGCAAAGGGACCATTAAATAGCTCATGTAACCTACCATCTGGAAGATGCTTAAACTGTTTTATGCCATCCACCCACTTTTCACAGGTTCTGGCAAAGTAGTCGAACCCATAGAGGGCTTCCAGAGGCTTTCTTGTTCTCTCACTCCATTTAGACACGTCTCGGATACCTGAAAGACAGATGTGTGGGCAAGAATGGGTTTAGTCTCAGACTAGAGTTCATCTGTAAATACTCCAAGCGCAGTGCACTCAGAGCTGCGGCACTGGCTGTCCTGCCAGCTGGGAGTGCTCCCCCAGTCTCCACGTGGCTCACGCCGGCTTCGCCCAGGTCGGCCGGGCCTTCCCCAACCCTGCCCTCCATCACTCTGCTCAGGGCTGGTCACTTTCAGTGGCTTCTGTGTCCGTGGTGAGGGCCAAATGCTGGGTCCCCACCAAGATGTGAGCTCTGTGTGTGGGGTTTTGCTTTGTTTTGTCCCCCACTGTGGCCCTCAGGCACAAAAGAGGGACCAGTAGATTCTTACCAAGTGAATGAAATTAGATCTAAAATTAATGCTTTCTGTTAAAGGTATAAGATAAAAGCAGACATTCCCCTAATTAGGGTCATCTGAGTGAAAATGACATTATTTATAACAGGAGTTTTTTCTGAACTGCATTTATGTACGTTGAGAAATGCACACACATCATTCATTCTAATTTCTGCCACTGAAGGCGCATGGGTGTAACTACTAACTACAAACTATATTACAGATGACTCTCTGTTAGGAAAGGAAATAATGGCTAAAAGCCACCTTTAAAGTGAACTGCCGTCTGAGGCAGGCTGACCCTGATAGAGACAGTGCCTGCCTTTCACTTGCTCACTCTTCTGAACCCGCAGACGGACGCCCAGGGTTGAGTCCAGAGGCTGAGGACGCTGAACTGCTCCTCACAAAACTGAGAAGACTCCAGATGGGGTCAAGGGCGGGGTTGGTGGGGAGATGCAGAGAAGAAGCCAGAAAATGAAGAGGTGGCAGGAGACCTGGGAAGAAGGAAGAGGAGAGAGGGGCTGGCACGACGGCATGAAGACGGCCCGTGAGAAATGCCCCAGAGATGGCTCTGCCCTTGGCCGTGTAGCAGACCACACCCTCGGGAAGGCCCTCTCGCAGTGGAACAACTAGCTCTCTCATAATATACAATTTTTGTTGCACTGCTGGAGTTTGCAGTAATCGATGGAAACTAGAGTGTGCATGTGTGTGTGTGTGTGTCTGTGTGTGTGTCTGTGTGTGTGTGCATGTGTGTGTGTCTGTGTGTGTGTGTGCATGTGTGTGTGTGTCTGTGTGTGTCTGTGTGTGTGCCTGTGTGTGTGCGTGTGTGTGTGTATGTGTGTGTGCATGTGTGCGTGTGTGTGTGCATGTGTGTGTGTGTGTGTGCATGTGCGTGTGTGCGTGTGTGTAAGAGAACCCTGAAAACAGAGCGAAGAGTGGTAAGACCACTCAAAGGCAGGGCTGCTTCGGGGGAAGGTGACTGTTGGCTGGCGGAGGGAGGACACAGCTGAACCTGAGATGGAAATGGCCCCAACCTGGTACCATCCATAGTTCCCAAGAGGAGCAAACGGACATCCTCTCTGAAGGAAAGGGTTCTCAACTTATGCTCACTGTCTTTTTTGTTTGTTTTCAGATTAAGAGTAAGCAAATATCCACTCCTCATCAAAGATCACACAGGGCTTCCCTGGTGGCGCAGTGGTTGAGAGTCCGCCTGCCGATGCAGGGGACGCGGGTTCGTGCCCCTGTCCGGGAAGATCCCACGTGCCGCGGAGCGGCTGGGCCCGTGAGCCATGGCCACTGAGCCTGCGCGTCCGGAGCCTGTGCTCCGCAACGGGAGAGGCCACAACGGTGAGAGGCCCACGTACCGCAAAAAAAAAAAAAAGATCACAAGGCAATCAGAATCTTTGTAAAGATAACGAAACAACTAGAAAATTGGAAGAGAAAGCTTAAGAAATTTTGCAGAGCCCTACACACAGAGACACGGAGATGAATAGAAACGGGGAGAGGGAAATGCTCGGTCTACAAAGTTCAATCAGTCCCCAAAGGAGGAGACGGAGGAGGGACAAGAGGGGGAAGGTGGGGGGGGGGGACTCACTGTCAGAGGGAATCAGCAGGTGACAGTGTGTCTCAGAACTGATAAAAGAATCCAGACAAAAGTTAAATGTAGCCCAAATAGGATAAACAAAAAGAAATCCAACACGGGGTAGTAAAACAGAAGTGTACCAAAGAAAAAGAGAAAATCTGAAAAAGGGCCAGAGATCAGACATATCACTCCAAAGGAAGGACAGTCAGACCCACACAGCAGGTACGGAAGGCAGAAGACGCCAGAACAGCAGAGAAGATGCGCTTCCACTTCTATTTCTGTACTTACAGCCAAACCGTGTTTCAAGAGTGCACGCGAAATAAACATTTTTAAGTAAAAGCTGAGTTGACTATTACCGGACCTGCCCTTAAAGAACTTGTGAAGAACAATTTCAGGGAGAAGAGAGAGGGCCTTAGAAGGGACATGTGAGGGGGAAGGAAGAAAGGTGAGCAAAGAGCTGACAGACGCGTCGGCAAACGTAAGAGCAGCTCAATGTTACAGGTCATTTATGCCTCAACTAAAAACTCACCAAGGCAATGAGAAAATAAAACATTGTACCATCTCCTCACATGAAAATTAAATAGTTCTGTCCAGAAAGAAAGCAAAAAGACAAGTCACACACTGGTAACACAACTACTAACACAATGACTAACCAGCAAGGAGTTAGTAATCAGGTTGCTAAAAACCAAAGAACAAAGTAACACTGCACATCAGTAACACTGTGCTCATATCAGAAGCGCTCTATGCTTGAGTTGGGTGGGGTCTCCTGGGTGCTGGTTCTGTTGTTACACTTCCTAACATACACCTGTGAAACATACCGTGTTATTTACATGTATCATATATTACACAATAAAAATTTAAAAACCAGTAAAAAGACACAAATAGGTAAAATGCAAAAGAAGAAACCCCAGTGGTGCATAAACACATGAAAAGATTCTCAATTTCATTAGTAACAGGAAAATGCAAATTAAGACCTCCGATAAAATACCATCTTACACCCATTTGGCCAGAATTCAGAACTCTGATAGTTCCAAGTTCCTGTTGAGGATCTAAGCTAAGGGGGTGGAAGTGTAAGCTTCTTTTGCTGGAAAATGATCTGCCACCTGAAAGTGGCACGTTTGCAAGCACGGCACAGCCACCCCAGCACGGGCGCCCTCCCCAGGGAGGTCTGCTCACACGCTGAGCACGCACCCAAGGATGCTCACAGCAACACTAGGAGGAAAGAGAGGGAGGATAAAGTGCAACAGGTGTGCCCAACAGAACGCCACACAGCAACGTCACGAATGAACCTCAGAAACGGCGTTCTGAGAAAACTATGGGTAAAAAGTGAGTCACAGAAAATGCCATATAGTACGAAGGCACCCTGTTTAGCTCAAAAACAAATAAAACTAAATTATGTGTCGTTTAGGGATATGAACGTATGTGACGATAGTGTCTTCAAGACGGCACATGGATGGACAACTCAGGCTGGAAGCAGCACGCGGGCCAGCAGTGACTGACCTTGTGCTCCTTGGTGGGTCCATTCACGTCGCAGGTGTTGCCTTATATGGGTCAAATATTATACAGTTAAACTAAAAATTCAGCTATGAAATAATCAAAATAAAAATATTATCTATTATATGTTTGACATCGTATTTAATTTATAGAGATGCTATACATATATGCATTATTTATATAAAATTAAGTATATAAAATATTTGTTTTATAAATATACATTGTTTTATAGTATATATCCTATTATATAAGATACATGTTACAATACATATTTTAAAGTGTATTACCTTATAACACATTTAAGAAGGAGCGGAAGTAAACGACGGGATGTCCGCCTCAGTGAGGAGGCCTTCCCGAGGAGGGTTTTGTTTCTTAGTTCTGTTAAGAAAACACGCTGACAAATTGGGGCAATGGAGGCTCAGGAGCAGTGGCGACGCAGGAGGGAAGCCACGGCGGGGCCGGGCGTCATCACCCACACACCTGCTGTCACCTCCTGAAGAGAAACAGAGGGGCCGAAGGCTGGAGCCAGGAAAGTGGGGGAAGCCTAAGTCAGTTGCACTTTTCGCCCCAGGGACCCCCAGATCTCAGTGCGCCGTCCTCTCGTCCCGCGAGCCCAGTGGTCTCAATTCGGGCAGCTTGCTGGGGGCTCCGCGACTCCTGAGTTGCCACAGCTGGAATGCCTGGTGGGCGAGGAGGCCACCAGTACAGGCCTGGGTAGCAACCGCAGGCTGGAGGGAAGCACCCCTCTGGGTCCCCAGCAGTCACAGCGCTGGTCCCCTCTACCAGAGCCTCAGCCTTACACCAACAGGCAGTGGGCCAGGTCTGCCCACGGGCTGCACTCTGCCAGCCCCTGTTCCCCGTCTCTAAAAATCCTCAGAGATAAGCTTGAAGGACAACCTAAAAAGTGTGACTAGCACAACAATTCTTTATCAAAGTATGCGGGTTCACGTTTGAATACAGTGTTCCCTTCCACCCTCACTACTTGAAATGAGCCTGTAAATAACACTTCATGTCAACCCCCTCCTTCCTTGAGGCTCACTATCACAGTAGGAAATGTAAATACGAACTTTACTTATTAGGCTTTTCCTGACTCATATAAAGTGTCACTTCTGGAAATAAGAAACTTGAAAATACAGACTAGTTAAATTGCATTACTCTCCTGAGAACTCACCACCTTCCCACATTACAGCCGAGGAAACGGATGAGACATGACTAGCCAACTCACGTCAAAACAAGGCCTGAGAAAGGTCGGGGGAAGGGAGGCTGCTCTCCAGGTGGAGGGACTTACCCCGATAAATCTCCTCGTCCTGGTCGGTCACGTAGGCGTTGGCCCCCCAGATCACCATCTTGTTGATGTAGGACGGGTATCTTGCAGCTGCAATGAGGGCTGTTATTCCACCATCACTCCACCCCAGCAAAGAGACCTTCTTAAACTTCAGCATCTGTGACAAATACCACGAAATGCACAGCGCAGGTTATGGCTCCTCGCTGCGGAGAGAGCTTGATGATCCTCAAGTATCAGAATCGACACAGCTGTGGTGTGTGGAGTGTCAACTGGCCATTAAAGAAAAATCCTAGAGTCCACCATTTGACGACATAAATGCTTCTCTCAATTAGTTGTGGTGCAAATATGATGGTCATAAAAACCTAGTACACAGTACTGTTTTGAATGATGAGGGGACTACATCTTCTGGTTGGATAAAGTCTCAAGGAACCAGAAACGGTGGAGATCAGCTGTACTTGGACGTGACAACGTGTGTGCGTCCGTGCAGGTCTGAGCGAAGACTCTGAGGACAGGTATGCAGATCAGAGAGGGAAACGGGAGAGTCGCTGCATCTGGTAAAGCCACTGACTGCAACTATGGGAAGAACTGGCTACAGGAAGGCCGGGAAAGAATGATGGTGGTTACACTGGTCTTCGGGTGATCAGCCAGGCTCCGAGAATGTGTTTGACAGGGAAGATGAGCATCTCAGAGATGCTGCCGAGAAGTAAACACTGAATGATTGGGGAAATTTAAAGAAGTAACGAACATCAGTCCAAGACATCTGCTGATGGGACTCTAAACTGGTGTGACTACTATGGATAATACTTTGGCACTATCTTGTAGAATGAATGTCTGCATCTCCCGTCACTCAGCAAGTCATCTCCTAAATGTGCACGGAGCTCTCACACACGTGTACCAGGACAGGTCCAGGGAGTCCACACCAGCACTGTCTGCAACAGCAAAACATGAGCGCCACAACGTCCATGCACAACACGATGTTCACTGCACTTCCGTGTATAACTGCATGCACACGCGCACACACACACACACACACACGAGGCAACTTAGAAATGATTTAGCTACCATCAGGAGAAGGGAATTAAGACACAGTGTATCCATACAACAGAATACTAAGTGCCTATTATAAAACTGAAGTAAATTTGTCTTTATTGGCATGGAAGTAACTCCTTGATCAACTGTTCAATGAACAGTAAGCTGGAAAATCATCAGGTATAGTAGGATGCCATCAATACAGAACTGTGTGCTTATACATGTAATAAGATTGCCCAGAAAGGCAGAGCCTCAAAGTCTTGGTAGCAGTACCTCTAAATAGTTAGATTGTTTGATATATCTGTTTTCCTCTTTATACCCATCTGAACCCTGAATTCTCTATAGCAGTCACGTGGTATTACCCTTGAAGAAACAACAAACAAAAACAAAATAAATGAAGACAGGCCCAGCCACCCTCCTCCTCTGGGCTCTTGCCTAAGAGACCCACCTTCATCAAATCAACAGCATCTTTTGCATCCCTTTCAAAAAATTCTACTGGGAAATCTCGATCTGGGGGTCTGGAACGTCCGTACCCTCGGGGATCCCAGGCAACCACCGTGAAGAGCTTCTTATTCAGGTTCTCAATCTGAGGTCCAAAATCAGTCTCTCCACTTCCTAAAAGTAGTCACTTGGTTACACTCCAGTAAATGTTTTCATTGTTTCAAGCACACTACATCAGAAGCAGAAACAACTACAAACGTAAAGTAACTATAGTTTCTACTCAAAGTTAGACCTCAGCTGTAAACCGCAAAGCAGCTTCCTTTCCTGCTGGAGTTCAGACCTACCCCCCACCTCCCCCTAGTGGCTACTCTGAGAAGGACAGAGGCCCTGATTTTTCATTTGGTCCTGTATCATTTCAGCACGTTTGATCTGTCTTCAGCTTATTCGTGCTTTTCATTAAAAAAAAAAAAAAATCATGAAACTTCATAGAAATAAACTTACTGATACAACATGCTTCTGGGTTATTTTTTCTTTCTTTTTTTTAAAAATGACTGTTACAAATGAGAGAGATCTTAATAATATGTGTAGACACATTAATGAGATTTGATCCTAGTCATTCAAAGCAGAATTCTAAAATTCCAGATGTCTTTTACTAAGCTAATATGAATAGCCCTGAAGGTTTTATTTTCTGGTTATAACTAGAAACCAGAAAATTAAACTAAAACACTGAAATGAGGGGGGAGGGAAGGGGGTGGAGGGAAGAAATCAAATTAGTTTTGTTTCATGACAACTGTATGAACCAGCGTATGTTACCAAGTAGAGCCACGTTCTCAGGCCAGCAGCGGACCTGACCGGCAGCCCCCAGCCTGCCCACACGGTCATGGCCACCGTGTGCACAGGCAGGGTTGTCTTGTGTGCTCCACACAGTGTGGAAGGCCAGACTCCCAAGGAGCCCAGTCCAGGGGCAAGTCAGCATCTCATTTCTAAGCTCTGCTTGATTTCTGGGGACTCATAGCTCAGGTCACAAATGGATACTAAACGTCTCGCTTAATAAACAGGCAATTATTAGAAAATGTCTTTCAGTGCTGCAGGATCATTTAATGTCATCAAGGATGATGATGTCACTCTTCCTGACAAGATATACCTTCCTCAGCATCAGGTAAATCACCCAGAAAACCCAAGCTGAAAACGTAACTGGATTTCCAGCACACGTCTACTGCTCTGACATCTCAAGCTTCTCTCATGATCACTGAACTGGAGGGTCTTCCAGGGAACTGTGCTGAAAGAGGGGCAGGAGGTGAGAAGGTGGGAAAAGGCAACAGTGTAACTAAAGACCAATTGCAGAAACAATAATACCTGGCACACAGGTATACATTTGAAGACCAGTGCAAAGACCATTTGAATACTAAAACCTTAATGAAATTACTTTGAGGAATAGTTACCAATATATGATACCTGAGAAGGAAACACATGAACACTGGTTGCCCGTGGGTAGGGGAACTGCGTGCTGGGGGACAGTAGTTTAGGGGAGAAACTTGCTGTTCGATTTTTGAATCAGGTTAATGTTTTACACAAGCAAAAACTAAATTGCCAAAAGCTTTTTATACCTGGATAATGACAGCAATACTGAAACAATGGCAAACTGTTCATTGCTTTAGCTCTACGTCAGCCATTGGAGTAAATGTGGTCCTCCACTGCAACAGCTCGAGGGAAAAAGATACTCAATACTACCTGGACAGAGACGCGTCAATAGCTACAACAGCGCCACTATCAGCTGAGGCTACATCGAGTGGAACCATCATGTGACTGAAAAATTTTAGCATTTTACTTTTAAGAGAAGGAAGCAAATCATAAGGAAATAAGTATATACTGGGATTACTTAACTAAATTAAAAATAAAACAATACTAAAACCCTTAAAACCAAATTTGAGATGCCCTGGGATCACTGGAAATTCTCCCCCACCCCGAACTTTCTACATCTAAACTACTCATCTATAAGAGGAGATCGCAACCCACCTGGCTTTACCACGCTCCGTTCACGCCAAACTAATTCTGACCTTCAAAAAGGCTTTAAGCCCAGTTTTGTTCTTAGCTCTGATCTTAGCTGAACATATAGTCAAGCACAACAGGGCAATCAGTCCAACTTTTAGCAGCAGAAGTCTCACATCCTGGAACCCCTCAACTCCAGGCAAACTGGGCCGCTGGTCTCCCACTCATCTCCTTCCTTCACCCATCCCTTCTTCCCACAATGCTTTCCTTGACCCGTCATCCCTCTAAGTTGTAAGCAACTACACAGTGTTGGACTTGCATGGGAGAAAACTGGGTATTTAAAGGAATAAAAACTGCATAAAGTAGAAAGGTTATCTTTCTACATCACCTAAAATTGACTGTAGCAAGTATTACTTAAAGCATCTCGGCAAAGCACTAAAGTTAATCATCAAGCCTGGGCATCTGGGATTGTGCGCGCAGCACAGATGACACAGCATGCAGAGCATTCGGTAAAAACCTCCAGACCCAACATTCCTGGGAGCAGCAGGACCGCGTGCTCTCCACCTCCAGTCCGCAGGTAGTGCAGGTGGACGCCGTTCACAGCCACTTTGGCGGAGGTCACAGAGGAGCTGGAAGAGAAAAGCCCCATCCCCAGAGGAAAACTACTGAGCAGCACCAATGTGAGGACAAAGCCAGGCTTTTATACACGAATCGGCTGCAGTACCCTCCCCAGGTCCCTCGGATTATTCTGATACGTGCTTCAGTTTTCCAGACCTAAAAAGGGACCCGTGTGTTTCCTCCCCACCACACTGCAGATCTGGGCTGCGTCTCCATGTTTGAACATCCTACAGCACCAGCTCAGGGCTTATCCCACAGAGGCACCGAGAGGCCTGCTGAAGTCAAAGCCACACAGGCCACCCTACAGGCCCACGCTGGGGTGCCAAGGTGCAGGCTGATGTGGGAGCCCCCGCCGTGGAATGCCAGGTGGGCACCAGCACAGACCCTGGAGCCACTCGTCTAGGCCTCAGCAGGTCCAGAGGAGGCACCCGGACCTTAAGCTGCGTTGGTGGCGTTCCCAAGGATGAGGCTGGTCTCAGGGTCCAGGGGGAAGGCCCTGATCCCGAGGCTGTCCTGTAGGCATCTGGCCTCTCCATTCTCCAGCCAGCCACATGAGGGCCCCCTGGTCAGGAATGCCCGTCTGCACCAATGTGGCCAGACTGGTTTTAAGATGTTGAAATGTTTCTGCGTTGACTGTTAGATAGGCAGGTCCATATCAAAGCCCTCCCCACGCCAGCCCTCCCTGGCCCAAGACCTCCCACGCTGCAGCATCTAACCGCGTGCCACCCCAGGGCCTCTGCCCTGGGCAGCGTCCTCAACTGCTCTCGCGGAAGCTCCAGGAAGGCAACGTGAGGGTGCACACCAACAAGGCACATACAGGGCCCTGCATCAGGCCCTAGGAGCCTCCCATCAACTCCCCAGATGGCTGCGGGACACGCAGAAGGGACGGGAAGGCGTGCCAGGACAGATGCTGGAACAAATGTGCCGGCTACAGGCACATCGAGTCTTAACACACAACTTCTGGAAAAATATGACAGACCTGAGTGGTAGTAAGGCCTGACATAACTACTGATACGAGCTCGTCATCTACAGAAATATTACGGGAGGAGCAATAACAGCAGCACCAAGCCATGGTCGTGTCGCACAGACCCTGCTGTTACTTGTAACATCCTGCTCCTCGGACAGCTCCAGAATCAAGATAAAGGCGAATAAGGCTCCACTGATAGAGTCATTTCAGGAAACGATGGTTTACTGACACATCCATTCATCGGCAAGAGAAAGCGTCGTACGCACACCCTCAGGGAGGGGAGAAGCTGTCAGACGCCTGTGTTCAGCACAGGAAACGAGGCAGCTCCCCAGACAGACACAGATGCCCAGCGCTCGCTCAGCTCAACTAAGGGAGACTGTGCACCTCTATCACTCCTCGTGCCCTCAAGGTTCTCGAGAGGCCCCCTTCCCAGCAGTGTGAAGGACATGCTTGAAGAGGCATTTTGCACAGTGAAGATGTCATGTATAATGAGGCCCCCCCCCATCTCTCTCGAGGTCTGAGCCACTGGGTTTCACAACCAGGGGCTGCTGGCTCTCAGGCCTGTACCCCTCCAGGGCCGGGCTCACATGGGCTTCCCTTTCGTGGCCAGTCCGAAGTCTCTCCAGCCAAAGGCCTTGGACTTCCCTCTGTGCTCTGCCATATTGGTGTTTTGATTCCCCATTCCAAATTCCTTTTCTTCTAATTATCCCCATCCCACATCCTTCTGGCTGCCTAAGAAGATAGAGATAAAACCTGGCAGTCTAGAATTGGGCGTGATGGGAGCTCAATGGCAGGGAAGGGTTACTAGGGCGGAGGGCTTTGAAGGTGGCTTCAGAGAGATGGAGAGATTCTATAAGGCTTGGGTGGAGGTACCTGGAGCAGACTGAAAAAGCAGCATCTGAGATGAACTTCCAAGATGGGTACAACTCTGAAGAAAGAATGTGATGGGGAGGGTGCTTGTAGAAGAAGAAATGGCATGACCAAAGGCCCAGGGGTTGGGGACACACGTGGGGACCGGGCAAGCTCAGCCTGGCAAGAGCACAGGGACGGAGAGGGAGCAAAGGTTGGGGCCAAGTGGGGAAGGGGTTTGCAGCCAGGCTATCGGGCAGGAAATGTGCCTGTCACCAACACCTTGTCTGTCGGCACACCTGAGGGACCTGCCATTATCCACCAGCCTACCCCTGGGGTTACTGGAGGCTCCGAAAACCTTGCATCCATCCCCAGGTTGGGGAAACAGGACAGAAAACTGTTCGTGTACAAAAGCAAATCAATTTCAAACATAAGAAAGAAGTTTTCTTTGAAAAAATAATAGTTATTGAATGATCTTCCACATAAATATACTTGAAAGGAGTGTTGCATTTTCCCTCCAGCTTATCAAAGGGCTCTCAGATGAGTCAGGCCTCCGATAACATTGTTAAAAGAGCGCTGAGACAAAAGCAGGCTGCAGAGGCCAGGCCCTGGAATGGCCCTGACATGGGCTCATCACTTTGAACCCCATTCAGGACACCAAATTTTCCAAACTCTCAAGTAGGAAAAAGGATAGAAAACTTAAAGAAAAATGAACCCCTTTCTCTTGGGCTGTCAATTTCTCCCTCCCATTAATCACTTCTCTAACCCAGGTGTTCTTAAGCAGGTGTGTTCATTACAATCACCTGTGGAGTTAAAAATACACCTGCCTGGGGCTTCCCTGGGGGCGCAGTGGTTGAGAGTACGCCTGCCGATGCAGGGGACGCGGGTTCGTGCCCCGGTCCGGGAAGATCCCACATGCCGCAGAGTGGCTGGGCCCGTGGGCCATGGCCGCTGAGCCTACGCGTCCGGAGCCTGTGCTCCGCAACGGGAGAGGCCACAAGAGTGAGAGGCCTGCGTACCGCAAAAAAAGAAAAAAATACACCTGCCTGGGACAATCCTGGGAGACCCACTCAGCAATTCTGGGGTAGAGCCGTGGCATGTGCTTTCTAAAACACCGCAACTCTGAAATATTATTCACTCGTTCACGTATATCCTGAACCCCTACTTTGGGCTGGGTGCTCCATGTTGCCTGGCAGGTGGCAGGGAAGACAGTTCAATCTGCAACCAGCAGTACTACGCACTTTGCCAAGTATGAGGAGACACTGGGGTGCACGCAGCAGACAACACGTTCACCACACCCTCAGCAACACCTACACAGCTACACGCTCGGCCCCTTTTTACGAGAGCATTTCCTGCCCCCACTATACCAGTGGGACTCAAACTTAGATTTGAATCATCTGGCAAACCTTCAAATCTCCAGATGCCCAAGCTGCATTAAATCAAAATCTCTGGGCTGGGACCCAGGCATCTGTAGTTTTTAAATTCTCCAAGAGACTCCAATAGACAACCGAGGTTGAGAAAGATTGTATTGAGTTAATTTCTTAGAGGAGAGAAAAATCCTGTCTACTTTTTAAAAAACAGCCTGCAGGAAGGCCTGCTCAGCCAGAAGAGCCCAGATCCTGCCTCACTTTTGTCCTGGAATCCCTCCTTTTGGGAGGCTGGACAAGCAAGTTTGTGGAAGGGAAGGGGTCAGGAGCAATACAACAGCAAGTACTTCCTGATGAGGGAGCTGAGCTGCCCCCTCCCGTCAGGAGGGAGAGATCCCTGTGGGAGCAGGCAAGAATGTAACCATCTGGGGCGAAGAATTAAACTAGAACTAACATACAGTTTAATTGTTAAACTAGATAATGTCCTCTGATAAGAGCTTACTTATCTCATTCATTTTGCTGTGTGATGCACATTAGACTCAACCTAATTTTACCGCTGAGGAATAGAGCTTAGGTAACTGGCCCCAGTCACTCTGCTGGTAACTTGCAAAGCCAAAATGAGCGCCTGAATGTCCACAGCTGGAATGTCACACTTTGCTTAGAAATTAAAATGGGGGCCACCTAATAAGTCCTCCATATTCTCTGTACCTTGTATGTTCAGCTATTTCTTTTGTACATTTTTTCCAAAGTAACCATTAGCTACAATAAAGCACTAGCGATGCCCAGGGCTTGGATTAACATGAATTTGGAGGACTTATTTTTACATCTTTTATACACTGTATTATTATTTAGATATTCATATTTGTATCATTATTAATTGTAACTACTAATTACTTAATTCCTATTATGCCCCAGGCCTTTTACACTCATTGTCTCAAACCCTCGGAACAATTCTGCAAGGCACGAGACTTAGAGAGGGTAAATAACTCGCTCCTGTTGATGCTTTTTCTGTAACCTCACGGCTGAACAGTCCCCAGCGGGGCTCGGCACCGGGGCCACATTCACCCTGACTGCTGGACAGAAGGTGAGGCAGGCGCCAGGGGAAGGCGGGTCTCTGATGCTCAGACAGAGCATCCCCAGGTTGAACTGGAAAACATCTCTCTTCAGGCAGGCTGTTAGGTTCTGTAAAGTTATTAATATTGTAAATGCACGTAACACACAATTTCAGGTGGAAAAGGCTTTCCTGCCCAGGCCCTGGGATAAACCACTTTGCAGATTATGAAATACAAAGAGTCAGAGTTCCAAACAGCAGACTTACAGGGAAGGTTTTGGAATGCAACTCAATTGTAGGTTAGGCACCCGCTGTTCTGAAGCAAAGGTCTTACAGGAGTGCTTTTACCTACTTAACGCTGGACTGCCTTCTTGTTTCCGGATTAACCAACACCACTGCTTGTTTTCCCCATCACAGGTCATATCAATTTGCAACTGCATTTATAAAAACGGCAGTTGAAAATCCAGAGAAACCTGTTTTTCAGAGATATTTTAGGAGGAATGATTTGCACTGCTAAGTGGATGGGGCCTTCTTGCAATCATTTAATAACTTATCGTAACCGATACTGGTGCCATCACAGGAACCCCATTTCAATCCCTTTCTGCAAATGGGACACTGGATAAATCGGCATTTTTCAACGTTGACTTACAGAGCTGCATGGTCAGATCTTTCCTTTCTCCTTTCAAATGAGAAGCTTCCCAACAGGTGAAGTTCTGAAGGCCAGGTACCTTCCTAGTCATGAGTGGAACTGACCCAGCTCACGAGGGGGTGTGTGTGTGTCTGTGTGTGTGTGTGTGTGTTCACGCTGCTCCAACCGCATATCCTGCGTACTCTCCCGTGAGACCGACAGCACCCATTTTTAAGACTGTGGGTCAGAGACGGATCTACTTTTCTTGCTGCTGCTGTATCTCAAAGCCTGTGCGGGAGGGCATGTCACAAGACAGAAAGGCAGATTCCTGGGCGTCTCCACAACCTGTGCCCTCAGCACCTCGGGGAGCCATCTCCCCGCTTCCCGAGGTGATTCTTCTGCACATTAAAGCTCGAGGCGGGCAAGTGGGGCGAAGGAGATCCAGGGCCTTGGGGCCCGCGACTCCGAGAGCTGATGGGGCGCAGGCACTGCCAGGCTGGCCTGACAGGAGCGCGCGCGAGCACTGCCCACAGGCGTGAAGGGCTGCGCGGAACGCGGGCCGGGAGCGAGGGTCTCCCACCGCCGGACCCTCGCCGCTCCCGGCGCCGCACCTCGGCCCAGCGCACCGCCCCGCCCCCCGCGCTCGGGTCACGGGTTAAAGGGCAAGGGGCCGGGGAGGCCATGACCACGCGTGTCCTCAGCCCGGCCCCTGGCCAGCGGCTCCCCTCACGCCGCCCCGAGCGCGCGGACAACGACGCCGAGGCTCCCGAAGGGGAGCGGCGCCATTACCTGAACGCAGCCACGGGCTCAGCCTGGGGAACGTGTATCCCGGGCTTCAGCGTGGAGAGGAACAGCCGCAGCCGCCGCGCGCCCCACAGGCCCTGCGCCGCCGCCGCCGCCGCCGCCGCCGCCGCATGGTCACTGGTCGCGCTCGCGCCGGAAGCGCGCATGCGTCGGGTCTCCGGGCCACCCTGAGCCCGCCCCACCGCGCCGCCCCGAGCACGCATGCGCCGGGCCCCTCGGCATCCCTGAGCGCCCCGCGCCGCGCCGGAGGCGCGCGTGCGCCGGGTCTCCTGGCAGCCCTGAGCCCGCACCTGCCCAAACGCCCCGAGCACGCATGCGCCGGGCCCACAGGCAGCCGTCGCCGCTCGGCGCCCGGTCTGGACTCACGGTCCGAACCCCTTGGCTTCTCGCTGGTCCCTGACAGGAACTGGGCTCGCGATCCCCGGAGACGCCGGCACAGAGCGTCTTCCCTGGGTGCCAGCTCTGGCTCAGCCGGGACCGGCGTCTCGCCCTCACGGAGGAGTGGGCCCGGGGCCGCCGGCCTGGCTACTGACTGGGATGATGGAGTTGGTTTTTTTTCTTCCCAGCGCTTCACACCCACCAGGATCCGCGTCCTCAGAAATCCCAGAAATTAATGAGTGTCGGCGAGGGCGTGGACAGTGGTGCGTGGGGGGGGGCCGCGAAAATTAAATTAGAGCTTCCGTTCGATCCTGCAGACAAGCAAGGCCTCGGGTACCTGCGCTCCGCTTCCCAGCGTTACTCACGGGAGGTTCAGAGACGGAAAGTAGGACTGTGGGTATCGGGCTGGGGGAGGGGGAATTAGTGTCTAATGGGTCAGAGACTCAGTTTTGCAAGAAGAAAGGAGCTCTGGAGAGGATGGTGCTGACGACAGCACAACGATGTGAATGTCCTTAACGCCACAGGCTGTACCTTTTTTTTTTTTTTTTAACATCTTTACTGGAGTATAATTGCTTTACAATGGTGTGTTAGTTTCTGCTTTATCACAAGGTGAATCTGTTATACATATACATATGTTCCCATATCTCTTCCCTATTGCGTCTCCCTCCCTCCCACCCTCCCTATCCCACCCCTCTAGGTAGACACAAAGCACCGAGCTGATCTCCCTGTGCTATGCGGCTGCTTCCCACTAGCTATCCGTTTTACATTTGGTAGTGGATATATGTCCATGCCATTCTCTCACTTCATCTCAGCGTATCCTTCCCCCTCCCCGTATCCTCAAGTCCGTTCTCTAGTAGGTCTGCGTCTTTATTCCCGTCCTGCCCTTAGGTTCATCAGAACCATTTTTGTTTAGATTCCATGTATATGCGTTAGCATACAGCATTTGTTTTTCTGACTTACTTCACTCTGTATGACAGACTCTAGGTCCATCCACCTCACTACAAATAACTCAATTTCGTTTTTTTTATGGCTGAGTAATATTCCACGGTATGTATGTGCCACATCTTCTTTATCCTCTGTCCTTTATCCTCTATCCTTTATCTTATCCTCTTTATCCTTTATCCACTCATCTGTTGATGGACACTTTGGTTGCTTCCACGTCCTGGCTATTGTAAATAGAGCTGCAATGAACAGCTCTATTTACATTGTGGTACATGACTCTTTTTTGAATTAGGGTTTTCTCTGGATATATGCCCAGTAGTGGGATTGCTGGGTCGTATGGTAGTTCTATTTTTCGTTTTCTAAGGAACATCCATACTGTTCTCCATAGTGGCTGTATCAATTTACATTCCCACCAACAATTTCTCCTTTTATGGCTGTTAGCATTTGCCTTATGTATTGAGATGCTCCTATGTTGAGTGCATAAATATTTACAATTGTTATATCTTCTTCTTGGATTGATCCCTTGATCATTATGTAGTGTCCTTCTTTGTCTCTTGTAATAGCCTTTGTTTTAAAGTCTATTTTGTCTGATATAAGAATTGCTACTCCAGCTTTCTTTTGATTTTCATTTTTGCGTGGAATATCTTTTTCCATCCCCTCACTTTCAGTCTGTATGTGTCCCTAGGTCTGAAGTGGGTCTCTTGTAGACAGCATATGTACAGGTCTTGTTTTTGTATCCATTCAGCCAGTCTACGTCTTTTGGTTGGAGCATTTAATCCATTTACATTTAAGGTAATTAATGATAGGTATGTTCCTATTACCATTTTCTTAATTGTTTTGGGTTTGTTAATGTAGGTCTTTTCCTTCTCTTGTGTTTCCTGCCTAGAGAAGTTCCTTTAGCATTTGTTGTAAAGCTGGTTTGGTGGTGCTGAATTCTCTTAACTTTTGCTTACCTGTATAAAAGTTTTAATTTCTCTATCAAATCTGAACTAGATCCTTGCTGGGTAGAGTAATCTTGGTTGTAGGTTTTTCCCCTTCATCACTTTAAATATGTCCTGCCACTCCCTTCTGGCTTGCAGAGTTTCTGCTGAAAGATCAGCTGTTAACCTTATGGGGATTCCCTTGTATGTTATTTGTTACTTTTCCTTTGCTGCTTTTAATATTTTTTCTTTGTATTTAATTTTTGATAGTTTGATTAATATGTGTCTAGGCATGTTTCTCTTTGGGTTTATCCTGTATGGGACTCTCTGTGCTTCCTGGATTTGATTGACTATTTCCTTTCCCATGTTAGGGAAGTTTTCAACTATAGTCTCTTCAAATATCTTCTCAGACCCTTTCTTTTTCTCTTCTTCTTCTGGGACTCCTATAATTCAAATGTTGGTGCGTTTGATGTTTTCCCAGAGGTCTCTGGGTCTGTCCTCAGTTCTTTTCATTCTTTTTTCTTTATTCTGCTCCCTGGCAGTTATTTCCACCATTTTATCTTCCAGCTCACTTACCCGTTCTTCTGCCTCAGTTATTCTGCTATTGATTCCTTCTAGAGTATTTTTAATTTCAGTTTTTGTGTTGTTCATCACTGTTTGTTTGCTATTTATTTATTTATTTATTTATTTATTTTTGCGGTACGCGGGCCTCTCACTGTTGTGGCCTCTCTCGTTGCAGAGCACAGGCTCCGGACGCGCAGGCACAGCGGCCATGGCTCACGGGCCCAGCCGCTCCGCGGCATGTGGGATCCTCCCGGACCGGGGCACGAACCCATGTCCCCTGCATCGGCAGGCGGACTCTCAACCACTGCGCCACCAGGGAAGCCCTGTTTGCTCTTTAGTTCTTCTAGATCTTTGTTAAATGTTTCGTGTATTTTCTGCATTCTGTTTCTGAGATTTTGGATCATCTTTACTATCATTACTCTGAATTCTTTTTCAGGTAGGTTGCCTATTTCATCTTCATTTATTTGGTCTTGCAAGTTTTTACCTTGCTCCTTTGTGACATATTTTTTTGTCGTTTCATTTTTGTTTTTTTTGATGGGTGGTGCTGTATTCCAGTCTTACTGGTTGTTTGGCCTGAGAGGTCCAGCACTGGAGTTTGCAGGCAGTTGTATAGAGCCGGGTCTTGGTGCTGAGATGAGGACCTCCGGCAGGTCTCACTCTGATTAATATTCCCTGGGGTCTGAGGTTCTCTGTTAGTCCAGCGGTTTGGACTTGGAGCTCCCACCACAGGAGGTTGGGCCCAACCTCCAGCCTGGGAATCAAGATCCTGCAAGCTTCGTGGTGCAGTTAAAAAAAAAAAAAAAAAAAGATAGAAAAAAGGAGCAGTACAATGTCAAAGAATAAAAAACAAAATAAAATTAGAAAGATAAAAAAATATATTAGGGGGGCTCCCCTGGTGGCGCAGTGGTTAAGAATCCACGTGCCAATGCAGGGGACGTGGGTTCGAGCCCTGGTCTGGGAAGATCCCACATGCTGTGGAGCAACTAAGCCCGTAAGACACAACTACTGAGCCTGTGCTCTAGAGCCTGTGAGCCACAACTACTGAGACCATGTGCCACAACTACTGAGCCTGTTCTCTAGAGCCCGCAAGGCACAACTACTGAAGCCCACGTGCCTAGAGCCCGTGCTGTGCAACAAGAGAACCACCGCAATGAGAGGCCCACACAGCGCAATGAAGAGTAGCCCCCGCTTGCCACAACTAGAGAAAGCCCATGTGCAGCAACAAAGACCCAATGCAGCCAAAAATAAAAATAAATAAGTTTAAAAATATATATATATTAGGAAAAATAAAGCTATAATTGAAACAACCACAACAAGGTAAAATAAAGCCACAACAGAAAAAAGAAAAAAAATGGGGGTCGGGGAACAAGCCAAAAGGAGAGAACAATAATGAAGTATAAAGAATAAAATAAAATTAGAAAAATAGAAGTATTAGGAAAAATAAAAATATAAAAGAATTAACAACAATGAATCAACACGGTAAAACCGAGCTCCAATCGAAAAGAGGAAAAACGAAAAAGAAAAAAAAGCCTTGGCTATGGGGGTGGAGTTTAGGTGGTGGGGTGGAACTTAGGCAGGGGCGGGGTTTAGGGTGGGGCGGGACCTAGGCGGGTGTGGGGGCGGTGCCGTTTGAGCGTGGGGTGGGGCCTAGGCGGGGCGACGTGCAAGCGTGGGGCAGGGCTTCTGCTTAGGACCTGCGCAGAAGGGGAGAGGCAGCTTGTGGAAGGGAGGGTCTCTGGAGGGCGGAGTTCCGGGGTTTGGAGGTAAGGCCCTGGGTGAGGGTGTGTGGGTGGGGTTTAGGCCCAGCACTTTGGATGGGGCCTCGAAGTGTAGAGGTTGGGAGGGGGCGGGGGGGGGGGGCGGGCCTTGGCTCTGCGGGGCAGGAGGGAGGCTCCGAGGGCAGAGGATTAGGCCCGGGAGCCCAACAGGCTCCCCGGGGCCTAAGTGGACAGGGAAAGCGCTGGCCGCGTTCCCTCCCGTTCCTTCGTGTCCCCCCATCATCTCCCCCATGTCTCCCCCGTCTTCGCCGCTGGACCCCTAACCGTGGGTGGGCCCCGCTGGGTGTAGGAACTCCTCCCCTCCCCCAGCCGCCCCCAGGGGTGCCGGGTCGGAGGTCAGGCCTTTACTTGTGCTCCCCCTTCCCTCCCTCCCACTCCCTCAGGACCCGCGCGGCTGGAGGGGGCCTCGGTGGGCAGAGCACCAGGCCCGGGATCTCAGCAGGTTACAGGCTGTGCACATGAAGATGGTTAAGATGGCAAATTTTATGTGTATTTCACCACTATTGAATTTTTTTTCTTCTTCAGACCAATTCAAGCTTTAAAGGTTATAGACATTATCTGCAATTGAAGATTCAGTAGGGAAAAAAAACAACCACCCTTTAATTCTGGCTACTCTCCTGCCCTACCTGAACTGAAAACACCTGGCACATTCGTGGCTGCTGCTTAGCCTTGGCTGGAGTTGGAGATTCCAACCGCTTCCTTGCACCTAACGTTATTTCTCCTCCCAGACACCCTTCCACTGTAACGGTCCTGTAGGCACAGTGCTTCTACGTGTTACAGCCATGCAAAGTTCTGTTACCTGCAGTGTCCTCACTGGCCCATTAGAGTTTCTTGAGCAGTAAAGGCAGGTTTGGCTTAAATATGGGTTACGCTAAAATATTTATGTTCTTTCAGCATAAAGCTATCACATCAATTTCCTGCATAGAAAGAAAGAGAAATATGTAATATTCCAGCTACTATTGTTTGACGTTCAGAATCTTGGGTGGGGTCGACATTTTCTTATGTTTTCCTGAAATGTTGATTGGGATCTCTCGTCAGAGGTGATCAGGGTTAAAAATAATTGTACAGTTTTAACACCAGTTATCCTGCTGGTCAGCAAAAATGGTAGCGCTGAGGTTTAGCCTATCCGTGTAACACTTTTTAAGTACACACTTGAGAAGTAGCTCTGTGTGTACAGCACAACTGTGCAGTTTAAAAAATAACTACTATTCGTTAGAGTCACAGGTGTAGAGAACAAGCTTATGGTTACCGGGGGAGACGGGGGAAGGATAAACCGGGAGATTGGGATTGACATATACACACTACTATATATAAAATAGATAACTAATAAGGACCCGCTGTGTAGCACAGGGAACTCTACTCAGTGCTCTGTAATGGCCTTTGGGAAAAGAATCTTAAAAAGAGTGGATGTATGTATAACTGATTCACTTCGCTGTACACCTGAAACTAATACAACACTGTCAATCAGCTATACTCCAATAAAAACTAATTTAAAAAATAACTACTATTTTTGTGCCAGGCACCTTGTGATGCATTCTTTTAATCCTCACATCAACCTTATGTACTATTGCCCTATTTATAGATGAGGAAACTGAGGCTAAGTTAGGAAGCAGGCCCCAGGTCCACAGCCAGAGCGGCAGAGGGGAATTTAAGCCTGCTTGATTTCGGAACCCTGTACCCGGATTATACCACAGAACTGACCCTTCAGTGACTTCCTTGTAATCGGACGCTCCTAAAACCTTGACCGTATGAAGACCTATTCTTATTTACATGACTACTGTAATTAGGAACACTTAAAAAAATAAACACCACACATTAAAATGTACATCAAAATACTACTTAAAATGTTCTGTGAGAAGTAACTCCTTGTTGCTGGAGATCTAACTTCATATCATGGACCCAAAGCAAAGGTCATGACCATAGCATCAAGTGGAGACTCTCCTTAGCACGATGCGTGACCTGGAGGTGGGTCTTACTTAGCAGTGTCAACCTTAGGGTCTGAATACCTTTTTCGGAGCCAAGATGGATAGTCTTATTTCTCAAGTTGTAGTCTATGTCGTCTCATTTAATTGGTTTCTGCCCAAGACTAGTGTTTTTGTGGTGCTTGGGCCTTGTATTGAAACTCCTCAGGTATACATTTGGCCCTTTTCAGCCCAGTTTTTAGAGAGTGGAGGCCGAAGGAAGGGCCTCTGAGCCAGGTGTGAAGGACGGCAGTGCCGCAGGCTCTCGGATCAGTGGGTTTTTCATCTTGAAAGTCAAAATGCAATGTCAAGAAGCTCCTCTTTTATCAGCAGCTTCCCCTCTCCTGCCAATAGAAGGGGTGAAAAGGAAATGCCAACCCATGTGGTAAAGTCACAGTGGAGAATCTCAAACTGTTTCATTTATACAAACACATGGCTTACATTTGAGGTACAAAATTTTATTTTAAAAAGTCCATTAAAGATATCTTATGCTTTTTGCCTCTGAACATTGATCATGCAACCTCTTTGGAATTTAGAAGAGAGGCACAAAGGATGCATTTAGAAAAGAAATCATCCAGCCCCCTCCAGCAAGCCTGGGACTGTTTGCCCCTCCAGTTTTCCTTTTGGGCTATGTGATCCAATGCTGTGTGGCAACCAAGTAGTGAGCCTGGATATGTGTGGATAGGAAAACAGGTTCACTACTTTATAGCAGTGCTGTCTTCAACTAGGGCAGTTTTGCCCCTCCAGGGAACATCTGGAAATGTCCAGAGACATTGCTGTTTGTCACAACTAGGGATGGGAGGAGGGGGAGAAAAGCACTATTGGCATCCCACAGGGAGAGGCCAGGGTTGCTTCCAAATGCCCTACGATGCACGGGACAGCCCTCCACAACAAAGAGCTATCTGGCCCAAGATGCCAACAGTGCCAAGGTTAAGAAATTCTGCTTTACAGTACCACCGACTGGAGGAGATTTAGAATCAGAACCAACAGTACTGTTATGAACCCACCAAACACTAGGATCTGTTCTGGCAGCCAGATGGCCTTACCGCACCCTGTGTGCCTCCCTCCCGGGAGGGCTGAGCACAATGGCACACCTGCTCTGCCGAGCAAAGGGCGGGCGGTGATGCTGGGTGGCCTGGTCACGTCAGTCTCCTAGCCCTCGAGTGCCTTCACTCCTTCTTGGTTTCAGGCGGGCTTTGAAAGGTTGAGTGCTACAGGCACAGCTAGCAGACTCGGAACCTGTCCTTTTACAGCCTAGCTCACAGAAAAAAAAGAAGTTATTTCTACAGTACCCTGGGGTAAACTGAGGAAGCTGCTCAACACTGATCTGCCCTGAGGCTCCAGTCGTAGCCAGGGGTGAAGCAGTCAATACTGCCAGCACACCTGCTCCCTCTTCAGGGCACGCAGGTTGGAAAAGTACCTGAAGTGTCAGAATGCTAGGAAAGAACCTTTGTACTCGTCAGAA
The DNA here is from genome assembly GCF_059928025.1 of Delphinapterus leucas. NCBI lineage: Eukaryota > Metazoa > Chordata > Mammalia > Artiodactyla > Monodontidae > Delphinapterus > Delphinapterus leucas. The sequence goes on along the minus strand of NC_143138.1, from coordinate 2,088,795 downwards.
TCAGTAGCAGTTCTGTGCAATGACAGCCTGGGAAAGTCTCCTATTTTTGTTCTCTATTTTCCCCCCCTTGTTTGTACTCCTTAAAATCGCTTCCGTTAATTTACAGAGTGAAGATGGCATGTAACTCCTGAAGCCTGTAGTGACGGATACAGAATTTGATCCTGCAGTTAAGAGAGCCTATAATTTTGGAATGAACCGTGGTTGTGACAGAAAAAATCCCATTTGACGAGAACGCAGCATTTTACAGTGCTTCGGTGACAGCGCAGAATCAGAAAGCTGATTTAGTTTATATTCTAAGATATTAATTTTTTTTTCCTTGCTCAAGCAAAATGTCAAGAAACTGAATGAACAGCATCACTGAAGGTTATGGAATAATCTGAAAGAAAATGATCTCCCTTGAATCTCTCTCCCTTTCAAAACGCTATTTGGCTTCTTTTTTGATTGGACCTTGGCCATGAATAGGTCTTCCTGTGTAGTGGGTTGTTTGCTGTAGATTTCTTTTCCCATCCTCCAGCTATGAAAGGCAGGAAATGATTTTTACGCACAGAACCCGTATCAGTGAGGAAAGAATTCTGAACCTTCTGAGGCAGCAGGCTTTCGGTGGGTCGCTCACCGAGTGAGGAGAGGGCCTCATGCTGCAGGAGCCCCTGTGGGCTTAGTTCTGGCTGCTGTGTGTCAAGTGGCTCAGCAGGTCTACCCTGGAACACTGGTAGAGCGCCCAGGCCAGCTTCCCCACGGTGGCCCCCTTGCTGCCTTCCCTCATCAGCCACTTTTGGAGCATCTGGTAAACCTTTTCTTTTAGTCCATCTCGCTCATAGTCATGGTCAATTTCATCAATCTGAGATTGGGAGAAGCCCAGCTTACGGGCACAGTCTTTCCACTGCCTGCCCAGATTTTCTCTGACTGGGTCCAGGTGTTTATCAGTCAGACTAGTGGTATTATCTGCCAAATAGAAAAGAGAAGAAGGCATCAAGCTATGGCCATTTGAACGTCTAGCTTCAAAGACCTGTATAAAGTGAAGAGTCCCAGGAGACGGTGAAAAAGATAACTTCTTCATGCTATGGCTGTGGGATCATCGGTTGATACTTTACCTGTCTGCCAGCCCACGTGGAGGAACCTCTTCCCCCGCCCCGGGAGGTGCAGGTCTGAGGCACAGCCCGAGGCTTAGAGAGCAAAACCCCTCTGGTTACTAGGCTGTACTGTACAACCTGAGACACAGCCCTTGTTTATATCACATATTCCTGATGTAAAGGGGGAAGACACCATTTTTGTTCCTTTTGGGCATTTTCCACTTACATCGGGCCAGAGTTGAGGTCATTCAACTCAGGATACCCTTCACCCAACAGTTTGCTTTCCTCTCACTTAATCAAGGAAACTGAGACCACCGGCTGTGAGCTGGTTTCATTACGCTGCCTTCCCTTGTCTTTTAATGGATGAGGTATTTTTGGACTTCTCTCTCCCCTACCCCAAGTGCTGTCCTCTTTCCTCCTACAGCCATAACCTCTCTCTTTCTACTTGTTCCTTCCTCTCAGGCCTTCGTAAAAATAATAAAATGAAGCAAAATAAAAGTATAAAACCACCAAAACACCACAAACAAACCCAATTTCTTGATCCTCGTCTGACCTCAGTAAGCTGAATATGAGAAAAAAGACACCTCATTTTACCCCAACTCCCCACAGTGCAGCTTCTGCCATCACCACTGGACGTCAGGCGTCCAAAATTCTGTCAACGCTTCGCCAGGAGAGGGACCCTGGGTTTCATCAGATTCTCAAAGGTACCCTTGTCACCTCCAAAATTAGGAACTTCGGCTCTAGATTTTAAAGACTAGCCTTCAAATGGGTTAGACCAGGGATTGTCAAACTATGGCCCATGGGCCAAATCCAGCCCGCTGCTTGTTTTTGTAAACCAAGTTTTATTAGAACACAGCGACGCCCGTTCGTGTACATACTGTCTGTGGCTGCTACTGTACTACAGTGTTAGCTGAGTAGCTGCGACAGAGACCTCAGGACCAGTGAAGCCTAGAACATTTACTACCTGGCCCTTGATTTAAAAAAATTGCCCATCCTAGGGTTAATTAGAAAGCTGGGTTCTTAAATCACATTGCTTTGGCCTCGTGACTGCTTTTCCCAGGTTGCGTTTTGGGATTAATGTTACGAGGCTGCATAGTGGAACGCCACAAGAGAAAGCCCTCTTATTTTATTATGCATGTGCAGTTGAGGGCATCGTCTTCTATCTTTTACAGAATCCCTTTGGACGAGGACCTGAGGGAGCTACTGCTGCTAGGTCTAGGTACTAATACTGACGCGGTGATGATGACGGTGTGTTTAACACTTGTATATCTTACAGTGTGCCAGGCAGTGTACTGAGCTCTTTATTCATATTGACTCGTTTAACTTTCACAGCAAATCCATGAATTAGATATTCTAATTATCTCCACAGTAAACATAAATAAGTTACAAAGCAATTACACGGAAATTACAGAGCTATTTTAGAGAGGAAAGATAGGGCACTTTCACAGAGAATAATCAGTGAAATATTAGATAAGACAGTTCAAGGTTACTATAGATGGGTCCTTCAAGGGCATCTTACCAAAGATATCTTGGTACTTAGAAGCTGGGTCTTCTTTCAAGTTCATGTACGTGCTGTCCAGTACCAATGGACTCATTCCGCCAATCTCCATATAATTATTGTTTCCAATCTGAACGCCAAAACTGTTGTATATGCCATATTTTAAAGACTCATCTGATTAGAGAGAAACACACAGGTAAGTACATCTAGACTGAAAGCAAGAGAAAAAAGTACTACGTGGTAAAGGGGCAGGGCTTTACTCCAAATGCTTAAGTTAAATTATTTATCCTATGCCACCCTTTGAAATTTTCTTCTTTAAAAGGTGGCTGAATCAGCTCACATCCATTAGGATGGCAACTATCAAAAGTATAGAAAATAATAAGTGTTGGCAAAGTTGTGGAGCAATTGGAACCCGTATGCACTGCTGGTGGAAATACAAAATGGTACAGCCACTGTGGTAACCAGTATGGTGGTTCCTCAAAAAATTAAAAATAGAATTACCATACAATCCAGCAATTCTACCGGGTATATACCCCAAAGAACTGAAAGCAGGGTCTCAATCAGGTATTTATACACCCATGTGCATAGCATTATTCATAATAGCCAAAAAGTGGAAGGCACCCAAGTGTCCCACAGCCGATGAATGGATAAACAAAATGTGGTCCATCCACACAATGGAATACTATTCAGCCTTAAAAAAGAAGGAAATTCTGACGGAGGCTGTAACATGGGCGGACCTTGACGACATTGTGCTCAGTGAATAACCCAGTCACAGAAGGACAAATACCATATGATTCCACTTATATGAGGTCCCTAGAGCCATCAAATTCATAGAGACAGAAAGTAGAAGGGTGGTTGCCAGGGGCTGGGAGGAAGGAGAATGGGGAGTTATTGTCTGATGGGTACGGTTTCAGTTTGGGAAGAAGAAAGGGTTCTGGAGGTGGATGGTGGTGGTGGTTACCCAACAACGTGGTGTTCATCACCAGTGGTAGTCTCTGGCCTATATGAGACAAAAAATGAAAACATCCAAGATTCATTTCTCACCTTCAGAAAACAGCAAGCAAGCGGAAGAATACAAGCAGATACCTTCACTTACATCAGAGATCAGACATAGTGGAGCTACTGAGATTCGGGTTAGAGTGGAAGATGCCTACTAGATGCAAAGACCTGTGGCCTGACACTTGTGGGCAGCTGCACTGACTTCTACCCAAACCAAGAGCCTAGGCCAGGTGGTCTGATGGAGACTTATTCCGAGAAGGCAAGGTGTGTCTGGTGGCTGAAGACCCCAAACCGCTTGTCCTTTGTTCACTTATAGTCTACAACAGAGCTAATGGCTGCTTTATTTTCAGGAAAGGTTAAAAAATAGAACAGTGTGACTGAAAGGCCTGTTTACCTCTTGATGGGAAGGAGCTGAATGGAATGGTGGGTGTGTTTCCCAGTAGGTTGGTCTCAGGCACTGGAGTTTTATACAGGCTTGGCATGTGGCCTGGATTTGGCCCATCCCAAACTCCTGGACCTGCGGTTCTCAGATCCACTGGTCTTGCTCCAAAACCGAGTGATGTACACAATCCATTTCTCCAGTGCAGTAACTGGGGCTGGCTGGTTAGCCCTGCTGGTTGCTGTACCGCACTACCATGATTGGTTGCACCGGAATAAGCAAGGCCTTTCAGCCCTGGGTTCTGAGCATTCTCATAAGGTCTCTGCTGTGCAAAAGGGTCATGGGAGACCCTCCGTCTCCTCTCTTCCTGTCTCCTGTCAGCCACATTCTGTCTGGGCTGCTCTTCCGTATGCCTGTCCATGCGGCTGCCGTAAAGATGGTAGTTGGCCTCCTCCTGGAGTTTACTGTGCAGCAGGAGGTCCTCCTCCTGCTGCTGCTGCTGCTCGGGGGCGGGAGCGAACCAGGAGTCCTCCACAGGACCCAGCCCGAATCCCTGTGAACTGTGCAGCGAACTGGGCTGTTCTGCGGCTGAAAACAAATGAATCAGCGTCAGAAAGAGTTTCATGAAACGTTAAGAGTAAAAACCTGAGCACAGTCATGAATCTGTACCTTGGAGTAACACACTGAAAACTCTGAGAACAAAGAAAAAGCGTTTACCAGGTGCTTTTCCTCCTGTGAGTTACACAGGTAATAAGCAGCCGTCCCTGCCTGGCAGTGTGAGAGCATGAGAGAAGTTATAACAAAGCAGCAGAAAAGTGGGTGTTGTAGGAATGACCAAGGAAGAAAAGGACTTGTGTTGGAGCAGAGAAGGTGTCCCCTTGTTGTGACGCAGGGCTGGAAAATAAGAATGGCAGCAGTTCTGAGCTAAGCACTTCTGTGGATTCTTTTATTATTTAAAAGCCCTATAAGAGTAGGAACACTTATTACTACAATGATGGATGAGGCTTACAAGAAGTCAAGTGATGTGCCTCAGAACAGACAGCTGATAAGTGGCTTCAATATCCTATACTCTGCTTTCCCTTCTGTTAAATGAAAAAAGTATCCCTGCTTGAATCTGAGGCCAACCTCTCTGCATGTACTCTGGACCCAGTCATCCCTGACCTTCTCAAGGACTTTGCTCCCACATAGGTTCCCGTCTTTTTCCTGAGCTGTCACTTCCTCCCTATCAGATATATTAGGCCTCTTGTGTTCAGGATACTTTATGATTTTGGTGAACATGTTGTTACCTAATATCTCAAATATTTGTACCTTAACTCCGAATATATTAGAAAGTCCTTTAAGCCAGCTGTTATATTTTATAGCTTCTTCTGCTTCTCATATAGTTGTAAATAGCCTTTTAGACAGTACAGTGAGTGAATGAACAAACAAATAAGTGAATAAATAGATTTTCAATCACAGTATAAGTTACCTGAATTTGACCTGCTTGGAGACATTGCTACGCAACCAATTTGGAGAGACTTCATTCTCTTTACAATTTCATTTTGGCCCAGATACTCTTTCTAGAATTAAGAACATAAAGACATACTTTAGTAAACAGCAGAAAATACTGGGTTGGCCAAAAAATTCCAGAAAATTGTTGTAAGGAAGAACGAATTTTTCAGAAGGTAGAAATTTCACATAGCTCTTACAAGCAGTAAATACTTCTTTAAGAAAATAAACTCTTTTCCCTAAACAGCCAAAACAATCTTAAAAAAGAACAAAGTTGGAGGGCTCACACTTCCTGATTTCAAAACTCACTACATAGCTACAGTAATCAAAACAGTGTGGTATTGGCCTAAGGAAAGACATACAGACCAATGGAATATAATGAACCCAGAAATAAACCCTTGCATATATGGCCAATTGATTTTTTATTTTTATTTTTTATTATTTATTTATTTACTTTTGCCGTACAGCATGCGGGATCCCCAACCAGAGATGGAACCCTTGCCCCCTGCAGTGGAAACACCAAGTCTTAACCACTGGACTGCCAGGGAAGTCCCTGGCCAATTGATTTTTGACAAGGGGGCCACGACCTTTCAGTGGGGGAACACTGGTATCTACATGTGAAAGAATGAAGTTAGATCCTTACCTTTCAACATACACAAACATATATAAAAATTACCTCAAATGGATCAAAGACCTAAGCTTAAGAGCTAAACTTATATAAGAAGAAAACATAGGGGAAAAACTTCATGGCATTGATTTGACAATGATTTCTTGGCTATAACACCAAAAGCACAGGCAACAAAATAGGTAACTGGACTACATCAAAATTAAAACTTTCTGTACATCAAAGGACACTATCAAGAGAGAGAACAGACAACCCACAGAGTAGGGAAAAATTTTTGTAAATCACATAAATATAAGGGATGAATATCCAGATTATATAAAGAATTCCTATAATTCAACAACAAAAAAGAAACAACCCAGTTCAAAAACAGGCAAAGGACTTGAATAGATATTTCTCCAAAGAAGACATACAGATGGCCAAGAAGCACATGAAAAGATGCTCAACATCATTACTCAAAGAGAAATGCGAATCAAAACTGCCATTCATTACAATGGCTATTATCAAAACAAAACAAAACCCAGAAAATGAAAAGTGTTAGTGAGAAGGTAGAGAAATTGGAACCCTTGTAAGTTGATGGTGGGAATATAAAATGGTGTAGATATTATGGAAAACAGTTTGATGGTTCCTCAAATGTTTAATGTACAATTATCATACAATCCAGCAATTCCACACATAGGTATATACCCCAAATAATTAAAAGCGAAGACTCAAAAAGATACTTGTATACCAATGTTCATAGCAGCATTATTCATTATAGACAAAAGGTGGAAACAACTCAAGTATCCATCAAAGATGAATGAATAATCAAAATGTGACATATACGTACAATGGAATATTATTCAGCCTTAAAAAGGAATGAAGTTCTGATACATGCTACAAAATGGATGAACCTTGAAAACATTATGCTAGGTGAAATATGCTAGACACAAAAAGACAAATTGTATGATCCCATGTCTATGAGACACCTAGAATAGTCACATTCATAGAGACAGAAATTAGAATAGAGGTTACCAGGGGCTGCGGAGAGGAAGGAATGGGGAGCTGTTGCTTGGGATACAGAGCTTCTGTTTGGGATAATAAAAATGGAAATGGATACTGGTCGTGGTGGTACAACATTGTGAGTATACTTAATGCCACTGAACTGTACACTTAAAAATTGGTTAAGATGGTAAATTTTATGTTATGTATATTTTACTACAATTAAAAAAAAAACTTCTTCCCTTATAAAAATAATAATACTCATTATAAAAGATATAGAAAATGTATAGGATTATCTTTAAAGAGAAACCTACTCAAGTGAAACAATTAACATTCTGTGTTTCCTGCAAGTCTCTTCCCCTGGTCACGTCTGCGCTATGGTCTTAACAGAGTGCCTGCTACATAGGTAGATGATCAAAAATATCCAGAATCAACATATGAATGACTTAGGGGAGAATGACACAGGATATTAACTATGTGTACAGTTTGTAGCATTCTGTATGTTGCTTTTTACTTAACACATAGGCATTTTTATGTTATTTTAATTTTTTTCTTTAATTGGAGTATAACTGCTTTACAATGTTGTGTTAGTTTCTGCTGTACAACGAAGTGAATCAGCTATATGTACACCTATATCCCCTCCCCCTTGGACCTCCCTCCCGCCCCCCATCCCACCCATCGAGGTCGTCACAGAGCACCAAGCTGAGCTTCCTGTGCTATACAGCAGGTTCCTACTAGCTATCTATTTTACACATGGTAGTGTATATATGTCAATCCAGATCTCCCAATTCATCCCACCCTCCCCTTCCCACCCTGTGTCCACATGTCCATTCTCTACGTCTACTTCTCTATTCCTATCCTGGAACTAGGTTCATCTGTACCATTTTTCTAGATTCCACATATAAGCGATATTATACAGTATTTGTTTTTCTCTTTCTGACTTACTTCACTCTGTCCCTAGGTCTATCCACATCTCTACAAAAGGCACTATTTCGTTCCTTTTTATGGCTGAGTGATATTCCATTGTATATATGTGCCACATCTTCTTTATCCATTCATCTGGCGATGGACACTTAGGTTGTTTCCATGTCCTGGCTATTGTAAATAGTGCTGTAATGAACACTGGAGTACATGTGTCCTTTTGAATTATCGTTTTCTCAGGGTATGTGCCCAGTAGTGGGATTGCTGGGCCGTATGGTAGTTCTGTTTTCAGTTTTTTAAGGAACCTCCATACTGTTCTCCATAGTGGCTGTATCAATTTACATTCCCACCAACAGTGCAAGAGGGTTCCCTTTTCTCCACCCCCTCTCCAGCATTTATTGTTTGTAGATTTTTTGATGATGGCCATTCTGACCGTGAGGTGATACCTCATTGTAGTTCTGATTTGCATTTCTCTAATAATTAGTGATGTTGAGCATCTTTTCATGTGCCTCTTGGCCATCTGTATGTCTTCCTTGGAGAGATGTCTGTTTAGTTCTTCCACCCATTTTTTAATTGGTTTGTTTTGTAAAAGCAATTGTTTTCTTTTTACAGTTATTACTTATTAGACAAAATATATAAATACAAACTTCTTTTAAAAGATTCAAACTGCTGAATTACACAGAGCAACACTTTAATGTTGTCCCTTCCAACCCCCTCTCTTCCATTTTCAGAGGGAATCCTTATCTGGAGTATGTTGTGGACCTTTTATTCTCTCTAGGCATTTGCACATATATTCTGGAAATATACAAATATTTATACATATGTGTGTGTGTATATATATATATTTACACATTTGTGTATTTCCAAATTTTAACTCTCACAAAGGTGCAAAAATCTCCTGAAGCTAAATCTTTGAGCGTACATGTGAGTAGGATAGATTACTAAGAGCAGAACTGCAGCAAAAGTTATGTGCTTTTAAAAGTGTGATAGATGCTTCACTGTTCAATAAACTTCAACTTTCACTTTTACCAATACTACATGAGATTGTCTGTTATTCTGCATTTTCACAAACACTTGATATTATCAACCTTTCAAAACTACTGTCAGTCTAATGGATGAAAAATTATAATCAATTCACTTTGCTTTTCTGTTAGTGAGATCATATATCTTTTTCAAGCTTTACTGTCCATTGATGGATTCAGCTTGTTTATATTTTACTCAGGATTTTCACATCTACATTGTTAAGTGAAATTGTTCTGTAAGTTTCCTTTCTTGTATCTTCTTTTCAGGTTTGGGAATCAAGGTTATTATGCTAGTCTCATAAAATGAGTTTAGGAACGTTCCTTCTTCTCTATTATCTCGACAAGTTGTATACAATTGGGGTAATTTCTTCATTGAATATTTGATAGAAACTGCTGATGAAGCTATCTGGTTGTGGAATTTTCTTGCAGGACTGATTCAATCTCTTTTAATAGCTATGGGAATATTCAGGTTTTCCATCTCTATTTGAGCCAGTTTTGCTAAATTATACAGTTGACCCCTGAACAACATGGGAGTTAGGGGTGCTCACCCCCTCACAGTCGAAAATCCAAGTATAATTTTACAGTTGGCCCTCTGTATTCGTGGTTCCACGTCATGAATTCGACCAAGTAAAAGATCATGTAGTACGTATTTATTGAGAAAAATCTGTGTATAAGTGGACCCATGGAGTTCAAACCTGTGTTGTTCAAGGGTCAACATACTTAAAGCTGTTATTACCTTCTTGGTGAAATGAAACTTTTATTGTTATGAATCATTCCTGATTGCTGTGGCAATGCTTTTTTTCCTCAGTGACTATCTTTCCTGATGTCCTTCTGATGACTTCCTTGGTTTGCACTGGATGCCTCTCTTTTATAGTGTAGGTATCCCTCCAAAGTCTGCCAATTGTTTTGTTTTTTTTTAATTTTTTTAACATCTTGATTGGAGTATAATTGCTTTACAATGGTGTGTTAGTTTCTGCTTTATAACAAAGTGAATCAGTTATACATATACATATGTCCCCATATCCCCTCCCTCTTGCATCTCCCTCCCACCCTCCCTATCCCACCCCTCTAGGTGGTCACAAAGCACCGAGCTGATCTCCCTGTGCCATGCGGCTGCTTCCCACTAGCTATCTATTTTACGTTTGGTAGTGTATATATGTCCATGCCACTCTCTCACTTCATCCCAGCTTACCATTCCCCCTCCCCATGTCCTCAAGTCCATTCTCTAGTATGCCTGCGTCTTTATTCCTGTCCTGCCCCTAGGTTCATGAGAACTTTTATTTTAGATTCCATATATATGCGTTAGCATACGGTATTTGTTTTTCCCTTTCTGACTTACTTCACTCTGTATGACAGACTCTAGGTCCATCCACCTCACTACAAATAACTCAATTTTGTTTCTTTTTATGGCTGAGTAATATTCCATTGTATATATGTGTCACATCTTCTTTATCCACTCATCTGTCGATGGACACTAGGTTGCTTCCATGTCCTGGCTATTGTAAATAGAGCTGCAATGAACATTGTGGTACATGACTCTTTGAATTATGGTTTTCTCAGGGTATAGGCCCAGTAGTGGGATTGCTGGGTCGTATGGTAGTTCTATTTTTAGTTTAAGGAACCTCCATACTGTTCTCCACAGTGGCTGTATCAATTTACATTCCCACCAACAGTGCGAGAGGGTTCCCTTTTCCCTTTTCTCCACACCCTCTCCAGCATTCATTGTTTGTAGATTTTTTGATGATGGCCAGCCTGGCAATTCTTGACTATCTGACTGTGTGTGTGTGTGTGTGTATATCTTAAAATCTCTGTCTGCCTGCCTGTTTTATTTACTGTAGTCTCCCTTTCACGATTATAGCAGCATGTTGCTGTAAGACTTAAGATAACAGCTTGTTTCCTGAGTGTGTGAGGAGGGGAGGTCTCTGTTCCTCTTGGTTGGTTAGTTGGCAAGAGTCTCTGACATACCTCTCTGATCTCAGGCACCAAACTCACTGCTTCGGCCCTTGGCACATGCTGCTTCCATCTGCTGCTTTAGCACAAGACGTGAGGAGGGAGGAGCCAACTTTTAAAACTGACACAACCATGGCTCCCAAATGACGACACCTACCAACGTCCCGTGTGACCACCCACTTCTTCTACACGCTGACCCGAGACGTCTTCCTCTGTGACTTCTTGATTATCATGTTTGGGGCAGCCTTTTAAAACTTTTTTCCTGTTTTATGTCTCAACAGATATAAATAATTCTGTTGGCTTTTTATCTTTCAAGAATTCCTCAAAATGACTGACCCACCTATGGTACTTTCCATCCTGTTCCAGTAATGTTGTGCTTTTGTTTTCATATTGGTGATATATTTTCTCTCATTTCATTAGTTTTGACAGAGGAACGGGTCTGGTATGCTAACTTGATGATATCTGCATAAAACTGCCTATTTTGTTTTTTGTGGTTACCAAGCTAGGTTACCTCAAATCTCAGTAATAAAGTATAATGCTTTGGTTTTCATGACTGACAATATATATGCTTCAATATGTTAGCGTTTTGAGCAGCTGCTATGTTACCTACCTTTAAACTCTTCACATCCTCTTCTACATGTTCTTCTAATTGATTTAAATAAAAAGGCCTAAATTTCTCTTCAATGCCTATATATAAAAAAAATAGTACTTTAAATTTCTTAAGTATTTTCTAGAATAAAATTAAAATATTACCAATCTATTATCTTTGAATTACTTACCGTAATCTGTGGGCAAAGCAGGGAAATATAAACTTAAATGCCAAATCACTGACTTTCATAAAGAGACTAACAAGACTATTACACAGACAGAACGAAGGATAGGATATCACTGGAAACCCAGGACTCCTGCCTAATAATAGACAGTTTCTCTGGCTGCAGCACAAAGCCCTACCTAATACGAGTTAATTTCCAAATGAAAAAAGATGGGTGGACTCCTTGTTTCTGTCCCTTTGGCATCTGAGTTACTATAGGGTGGAACACTCAGAATAAGGATCTGGTATAAAGTTAGAGCTGTTGGCCTTAAAAGAAAAATGTAATTTCCATTTTTGGGAAGATGGAATAGACATACTTTTCCTTATTTCTCCCACTAAGTATGACAAGAACCCCTATATGTTATATTATATATAAAACAAACATAAGGAGACCGAAAGGAGGAGAGACAAAGTCAGACTAGCTAGGGACTTTGGGATCTGAGGAAAGACATGGCAGTGAGCTTACTGGATTTTTTTTTTTTTTTTTTTTTGCTGCACAGATCTCAGACTTGGACCTGAAGAAGCTAGCAACCCAACAAAAAAGCCCAACAAAAGCCTGTTCTTAAAAAAAAAAAAAAAAAAAAAAAAGCCTGTTCTTTCTGGCCAGAGGGCTAAGCAAGGGGAAGCCTAGCAAGACAGAGTGCGTAGTCCATAACCACTCTCCAGCGAAATGCCATAGAAAAATCATGACTCCATCCCCCACCCCCACCAGCAAAGACTGAGTGGGGAGTTGAGACTCCCGACCCCAGAAGACACTGACAGGGTGCTCCAACACCCCACCAGGGTGATGTCAGAGAAGGCCAAATAGGAGGCCAGAACTTTCCTTCCAGTCAGGTGGTAATGAGCCCCTCCACTCCTGTGGTGTCAGTGGACAACAAGGGTAGACTGAACTTGCATCCTCACCTTGCAGTAATAAGATGCTCCTTCCCTATCCCGATGGGGAACTATCAGAAGAGGCCTTGGGTGAGTCGGGACTTTCACCTCCATTGCAGTGTCCATGGAGACCATGTGGACTCCACTGAAACCCTCACCCCTGACCAGTAGTAACGAAAAGCCTCCCACTTCAGGTGTCAACAGGGCCAAGTGGGGAAACTGACTTCCTTTCACCTGGTGCTAACAAGGTGGCAGTCACCCTTTCTTTATCAAAGCCATGTCAGAAGAGGCCAGTTAAAAACAGAAGGCTTCATAGTAAGAGAGTGTACAAGTTTCAACAGAAAAATCATTCATCATACGAAGACCCAGTAAGGTCACAAACTGAATGACAAAAGACAACTAACAGATGCCAACATCAAGATGACAGGGACATTAGGATTCCACATCAAAGATTTTTAAACAGCCATGATAAAAATGCTTCAAGAAGCAATTATGAACATGCTTGAAACAAATGAAAAAATGGAAAACATCAACAAAGAAACAGAAGATATGAAAGAAAGTTCAGTGAAATTTTAGAACTGAAAAATAAGGCAAATAAAAAGCTCAGTGGATGAACTCTACAGCAAAATGGAGGAGAAAGAGGAAAGTCAGTGAAATGGAAGACAGAACAATAAAAATGAATGGAAATTCTAGCCAGTACAATAAAGCAAGAAAAGGAAATAGAAACCAAACAGATCAGAAAGAAAGAAATGAAAATGTCCCTGTTTGGAAATGACATGAAAATCTAAAAAAGTCTCCAAAAAAACTCCTAGAACCAGTTAGTGAGTTCAACAAGGTCACAGGATATAAGATTAACATATAAAAAATCAACTCTACTTCTATATTCTAGCAATGAACAAATGGACACCTAAGTTAAAAATACAACCTACTTATAATTGCTAAAAAAAAAAAAGGAAATAGATATATAGGACTTGTATGTTGAAAACTATACAACACTGATAAAGAAATCAAAGACAATCTAAATAAATGGAGAGACATATTGTGTTCACGGATTAGAAGACTCAGTATAGTAAAGATGTCAATTCTCCCCAAATGGATACACAGGTTTAACACAATTCCTATCAAAATCCCAGTAAGATTCTTTTTTTAGACATAGACAAGATTTTTCTAAATTTTATATGGAAAGACAGGAACTAAAGTCGTTAAAATAACTTTTTAAATGAAGAAAAAAGTGGGAGAAATCAGTCCATCCAATTTCAAGAACTTATGTCACTAGAGTAATTAAGACCGTAGGTACTGGAGTAGGGATAGATGCATAGATTAACGGACCAGAACAGAGAATCCAGAAACAGACCCACACAAATATCCCAACTGATTTCTGACAAAGGACAAAAAACAATGCAAGGGAAGAAGGGCAGCCTTTCAACAAATGGTGTTGGAATGAGGCAAAAAGAAAAAAAAAAAGCAAACTTCAACCTAAGTCTCACACCTTATACAAAAATTAACTCAAAATGGGTCATGGTATTTTCCCAGTAAGACATAAATTAAATAACTGGCAAGAAAGACAACCAATATTTAGTTTTGTGTTATCATTCTTATGTTAGCAATAATAAATTTTCCTTGACAACAAAAAAACAAACAAAAAAAACTTAACAGAGACTTAAATGTAAAACCGTAAGAATTTTAGAACAAAACAGAAAAAAAAATTTGGGATCTAACCCTGACAGTGTCCTTAGACTTGACACCAAAAGTATAATACATAAAAGGAAAAATTAATGAATGAGTCTTCATCAAAATAAAAAACTTTTACTCTGTGAAAGACCCTGCTAAGAGGATGAAAAAAACCAAGCTACGGACTGGGAGAAAATATTTGAAAACCACATGTCCAAGAAAGGAATACTATATATAGAATATATAAAGAACACTCTAAATTCAACAGTGAAAAAACAAAATCCAATTAGAAAATGGGCAAAAGACATAGAGCAACATTTTTCAGCAAGGAAGATACACAGATGGCAAATAAGAACATGAAAAGATATTCACCAACATTAGCCATTACAGAAATGCAAATTAAAACCACAATGAGATATCACTACATACCTATCAGAGTGGCTAAAATTTAAAAACAGCAACACCACCAAATGCTGGTAAGGATGCAGAGAAACTGGTGAGAATATAAAATGGTACAGCCACTCTGGAAAACAGTCTGGCAGTTTTGTTTTGCTTTGTTTTGTTGTTGCTGTTGTTGGCATGTGTGATCTTGTTTTTTGGGGTTTTTTTGGCCGTGCCACGCGGCTTGTGGGACCATAGTTCCCCGACCAGGGACTGAACCTGGGCCTTTGGCAGTGAGAGCACAGAGTCCTAACCACTGGACCGCCAGGGAATTCCCAGTTTGGCAGTTTGTTTAAAAAAAAAAAAAAAAAAAAACCCTAAACATGAACCTACCATATGACCTAGTTCTTTCACTCCTGGGTATTTTTATTCCAGAGAAACAAAGACTTATATTCACACAAAAACCTGCAACATGAATATTTACAGCAGCTTTACTCCTATGAAAGACCAACAGGAAGGACCCTTGTGGTAATGGAAAGGTTCCGTATCCGACTGTGTCAGTGTCAATATCCCAGTGGTAATGCAGTCCTGTAGTCTGGCCGGATGTTATCAGTGGGGGAAACGAGGTAAAGGGTACATGGGATATCTGTGTTATTTCTTATAACTGCATGTAAATCTACAATTACCTCAAAATAAGAATTTTAGTTTAAAAAAGTGAAAAAGGCATGAGAGAAGCAAGCCAGGATAAGATTCAGCAAATAAGAAAACAGGCAACTAAATCAATCACCCCTCTAACCCTTTGGTGGGAGTGGTAGGTAGGGCTTCAATTCTGTTTTCTCATAGCAGAAATACGAGAGCAAAATCCTTTGTAGGCTCCTACGTTCCTTCCTGCTATTTATTTTTTCCTCACCTGATTTTCTTATTTCCTCTGCCCCTTTCCTCTGATTTTCTTCTTTCCTCTGCCTCTAGGACTTTAGCAAGATCCTGGGCAACACAAGGGAATGAGAAGAGGTACACGGATGTGAGATGCCCATGTCCCTTTCCTTCTCCTTCTATTATTGGCCCAATCCAAATGACAAAATCACATTTCCAGAGATGCCAGCTTCACAAGGGAAGGGAAATGAAATAAAAGCTAAGAAATAAGAAGGCCTGTGGAAGCAACCCATTCAGCAGATGAATGGATAGACAAAATGTGGTCTACATACCACGGAGTACCACTCGGCAGTGAAAAGGGAGGAGATTCTGACACAGGCTACAACGTGGATGAACCCTGAAGATACTGTGCACAGTGAAATAAGCCAGTCACAAAAGGACAAATACTGTGTGATTCCACTTACATGAGGTCCCGGAGTAGCCAAATTCAGAGAGACAGAAAGTAGAACGATGGTGCCAGGGGCTGGGGGAGAGGAGATGGGGGGGTTATTGTTTAATAGATACAGTTTCAGCTGGGGAAGATGAAAAAGTTTTGGAGACGGATCGTGGTGATGGGTGCAACCATTGTGAATGTACTTAATGTCACTCAACTGTACACCTGAAAATGGTTAAAATGGTAAATTATGTGTCACGTATATTCTAACCCAATTTTTAAAAAGTTAATTATGGGGGAAAAAAACCCACAAAGAAACAAGAGGACCTTATATGCCTTCATGCTCTGGGGAGGGATGACAACTTTTCATTAAACAAAGTGTTTGGAACCTAGAAAATCAGTTGAAATCACAAGTGGAACTCAGTTTTCTAAAAACTCAAAGCAACTTCCTGTCGGCATCTCACTAGGAAGATCACCACGCGGAGGCCGTGCAGCCACGGAAGATGCTCACCAGCAAACGTCGGCCGATCTTCTGGATTCACCGCCCAGCACTGCTTCATGATGCTGACGGCCTCCCGCGGGCACTGCCCCGTGATGTCCTCCACGTCCGGCCTGCCCCCAGACTTAATGCACAGGATCAGCTGCTGCTCACAGGGAGCGTCTATGAAACAAAGAGGAGCGTAAGCTGAGCTCTCAGCCCTGCTCCTCTCAGGCAGGGAGGCGACAGAACTCGGACAAAGCCTCTCTGCCTAGCGGATGCTTCCAGTACGGCTGCCTCATCCAGCAGGGGCAGAACGGCCCTGTGACAACGAGCTGATGAATTCCACTGAGGAGATGATCAAACAGCATTTTAGTTTCTGCAGATGAAAGAGAGAATTCACAGCAAAGCTGACTCCTCGTAGAACAAATGGAATATGTGAATAAAGACAATGCCACACTCCAGATTTTCATACAAAGACAAATACGGGACAGCGCTTGCCTTGGAGGAGCTCAGTTTAATAAGAGTGACTTAAAATGTAGAGTGATAATGGCTATTCGAGAAGTAAGTACAAAGGGTTCTGGTAACAGGACCACGACTAGAAGGTCAGAGAAGGCTTTGTTGAGTGCAGAACAATAGGCAGGAATTATCCAGGTAAAGAAGCGGGAAGGAGGATTCAGAGCGGAGGATCCAGGCTAAGAAAGCAGGATATGAATAGACTGGAAGTTGCAGAAATCATGATGCATCCCAGAAATTATGAATAGTTCAGTGTAACTGGGCATATTGACTAAAGGAAGTGAGGAAGGAATAAGGTTAGAGAGAGAAACAAAAGCCAAATCAGAAAGGACCCTGTACTCCACACTGAGGAATCTGAACTTTACCCTGAATGTCAAGGGTGCCTTGGCAGGATTTTAAACAGATGAGTGAGACGGTCTCACTTGCTTTTTAGGTCGAGCAGTTTGGCTGCAGTGTGAATGGCGGGCGGTGTGAGGAGACTGCCATAGAAACACAGAGGGTCTGACCTAGTGAGGGCCCTGTGGGGGATGGGGAGAAGTGGATGTACCTTGAATCAGATACACCTTGAGCTCACAGTTGTTGTTTTTTTGTTTTTTGTTTTTTTTCCCGGCCACGCCACATGGCTTGCGGGATCTTAGTTACCCGACCAGGGATTAAACCTGGGCCTTCAGCAGTGAAAGTGAGGAGTTCTAACCACTGGACCACCAGGGAAGTCCCGAATTCATAGGTTTTGGTGTCTGATGGGATGTGGGAGATGAGGGGCAAGGTTGAGTATGGGATGACTAAAATTTCCGGTTGGGCAGCTCGGTTGGTGGTTGGTGATTCCATTTTCTGAACATAAGAGCAAAGCTGAATGAGCTACTAGGACAGCACGGAGAAGATGGCTTTGTTTTGGGGGGACGCTGCTTTGGGGTTCCCCTGGTACGTGGACTGGGTCTGACTAATAGACAAGTGGATATCCAGGCCAGGGCTGGAGATTTGGGAGGCATCAGCAAAGAGGTGGTCATTAAACCATGGGAGCTGATAATCACCCAGGAAGAATGGGCAGGAGAACGTCCATTAGTTTAGATACTTAACAGACTGAAGAATGGCTCATCTGTTCTCCTGCACAAACCACGACTTTCTCATCTTTATATTCTCAATTCTGAGTAAAGTCCCACAGTAAGTACCGAAAAGAAACAATTTCTGAATGAATGAAGGATTAGGGGACGAATGAAAGTATGGAGTGTATGCCCTGAAAGGGTTAACCCCTCATAAGCAGAAGCCGGCAAGCCTTCCTGTCCGGCAGGAATTATGGAATGTTACAGCACCTCCCAAGCTTAGACGCGTTACCAAGGCTCCTACCTGTCCTACGATCCCTGATTCCTAAACTGAGATGACTCATTCTTTCAACAAACACTTCCTGAGCACCTACTACATTCCAGGTACTGTATGTGTAGATACTGGGGAAACAGCAGTGAATGGAACAGATGTGGTCCTGGCCCTTGTGGAGCTTATAGTCCAGTCGGTAAGACAGACATTAAATGAACAAACAATGATACATCTTAACTGACTTCACTGAAGGCTCATATTCTGTTGAACAACTTTGATTAGTACCCAAATCCCACTCCTCTGAAACTGTCTTACTTTCATACGGCTCCTTGTTGGCAAAGACGGCCCAGAGCACTATGGCGAAGCTGAACACGTCCGACTTCTCAGAGGGCCTCGAGCTGACGTCGTTCAGGTGCTCGGGGGCCATGTAGTGGAGGGTGCCGCCGTTCTTCGTGGTGCTGTTTCCTCTCCTCTGCGCAGTAAGCTCCTCTTTCATCAGCTCACTCCACGTCTTAAGGGAGGCAAGGCCAAGGTCAGCTATCTGCAAGGGAGCAAACCCACGGGATTGTTCTGTGAAGGCTACAAGCAAATGAGATTTGCCTTCAAATCTGGGGCTTCTTCAGTAGATGTGAGGTACAGTAACATTTCCAGAAATGGTTGCACTAGATAAGTTTAAAACAGCTACTTCTGAACAGGCCAGTAGCAACTGTAGGTCCTCAGCCATCTAGAAAATCTCCCTTACGAAATGTCTATGTGTCAGGTTCAAGCCCTGGTCCGGGAAGATCCCACATGCCGTGGAGCAACTAAGCCCGTGCACCACAACTACTGAGCCCACGTGCCTAGAGCCTGTGCTCCACAACAAGAGAAGCCACCGCAATGAGAAGCCCGCACACCGCAAAGAAGAGTAGCCCCCGCTCGCCGCAACTAGAGAAAGCCCACGCGCAGCAACAAAAATCAAACACAGCCAAAAAATAAATAATTAAATAAACAAATTTATAAAAAAAGAAACAAAACAGAAATGTCTGTGTGAAATTCTGGTATCTCAATTCTTATGCAATAAAACCTGGGGGTGGGGTGAGAAAAGCAGAAGATGTTTCTGAGATGAACACAACAAAACATGTTCATTCTAATTCCTCATTTATTCTGCATATATTTTTCAACTATTTCTGAGGTTAGGAAAAAACAGGTACTTTCTTCTCAGCAGATTTGTAGAGCAGATGGTACTGCATCTTCTATTTTCCCAAATGGTGTCCAGAAACCCAAGGACGCGAATTTCCGAGGATCCCAACACTGAGGATAAGGACTGCAGTGCTACCTGTTCTGAGTCGGGAGCCTGAACCTAAGAGAAGATGGGATGAGAAGGAGGGAAAAACAGACAAAAAAGCAAAGAAAAACTACCAGGAACAAAGAGGGAGGCGGCAGGGCAGAATGACAGAACACTACAGTTAAGACATCAGAGGTGACAGTTTCACTTTTGCCTCAAGGAATCCAAGCATTTGGGGATGATTTCTGGCATGTGATTACCTAAAATCCTCAAATTCTAACCCAGAACATAACAGATAAGTTATTAATGTAAAGAAGAACCTTCTTTTAAAGACACAGGAATAAAAACCCCCGTCCAGGACTAGAACAGAGTGTGAGAAGCAGAATCTTCTGGTGAAGGGATGCCTATGTAAGCAGTTCCCGAGCCCTCCCCCAGACGCCACCTCCCCTTTCAGATGCCTGCGCTTGGATTCCTGCTGCCAAAGCCAACTAGATGTGATGCTCCGCCTAGTGAGTGCTTGCTCTTGAGTGAGCAAAAGAAAAACCCTTTGCCTTCTTCCTTTTACTACAGTGGAAAGAGAGTTTTCAACAGGAAACTGAGTTTGAAAAAGGAGATGATGGGACTTCCCTGGTGGTCCAGCGGGTAAGACTCCACACTCTCAATGCAGGGGGCCCAGGTTCTATCCCTCGTCGGGGAACTAAGAGCTCAAATACCTCAACTAAAGATCCCGCTCATGGCAACAAAGATCCCGCATGCCACGGGTACAGCCAAATAAATAAATAAATACATAAATACTAAAAATAAAAAAGGAGATGAAAGTAAATGAATAAATAAAAAATATCAACTCCATCAAATCTGCATCTTGCTTTTCCTTCCTTGGTAGAGCTTTCTGGCACCACCATTACCAGTTATGAGCTGCACTAGCTCTTCTTTTAGCATGTATCATGTCCGAAAATGGATTTACAGTGGAGAATTAAAAACTAAAATTACCCCAATCCTCCAGAAGCCTTGACTATGGTTTACCTTAATGTGAAAGTCACCATCGATGAGGATATTTTCAGGCTTGAGGTCCTTGTGTATCACACCTTCTCCGTGTAAGTAGCGCATTCCTTCAATGGTCTCCATAATTATTCTTCCTTTCACAGAGAGAGGGATACTGATCTAAAACGAGTGATAGTAAGTCCGTGAATGGAAAGGTAATCAAAGAGGCCAAAGCAAACGTTTCCTTCAAGAGTAGTGGGGTCTGAACCTTAGGACAGAGAGACCAGGTTTCCTTCTATCAGGCCCTGCAGCACGGCTGTCATTGCAAAACAAGCCCCCCTTTAAGAGAGATTTCATCCCAACTGCTGAGGGTGTTCGTGCTGTGCTTTGTCAGTGTACAAATAAAACTTCCACGCCAACATGGTAATATGCAAAAATGCTATAAAATTAAGCTCCTTGAGAATGAAACTGTATTATTATTATTATTATTTACTTAAGATGTGTCCTGACTACCTTGCATGGTGCCTGTAATATTTGTTGAATGAATGCATATATATACAAAAAACACAAATATTCTCAATGGCGTACTAATATGATGTGCTACTATATATTAAATATGTAAACAGGGTCATAAAAATGTATGTATGAAATAAGGTTAAGAGAAAAAAGAATACAAGGGAATGTGCTCACATTGATCAAAAACATGTAAAGATTAGGGCTTCCCTGGTGGCGCAGTGGTTGAGAGTCCTCCTGCCGATGCAGGGGACGCAGGTTCGTGCCCCGGTCCGGGAAGATCCCACATGCCGCGGAGCAGCTGGGCCCGTGAGCCATGGCCGCTGAGCCTGCGCGTCCGGAGCCTGTGCTCCGCAATGGGAGAGGCCACAACAGTGAGAGGCCCGTGTACCGCAAAAAAAAAAAAAAAAAAAAAAACGTAAAGATTAATCTATGAGACGACACGATGTGGTTAAAACAATGCTAAAGTGAATTTAACATCTGTTTGGTGATTTGGTATCAGATACGTCAAGCCTTTGTAGATTCTCGGGTCACTCTCACTTAAAATTGTATTCTAGTTATGTGAATATCAATGTTAATACAGCCAATTTCAGTTTCTATTAAACAGTTTTGCTTAACATTGAAAAACACAAACTCTCACTGTGTGTGTGTGTATGTGTATGCAGTCTCTAGTTTACAAATAGGCTGTTTCCTAAAAATTTATGTGTACGTTAGTTGCTGATAAACAGGAAAAAAATTTAAATGATGGAAGTTAGATTCCCAAGTCAATCCCCCCAAACATCTTCAGCCATAATGCGGCTGCACTACAGCATTAGTGGCCTGATCACCACGTACAAAAAAAAAAAAGGCCAGAGATCCTGCCTTTGTCCTTGGTATACCTTTGGACTTGGGAAAAAATTCTGAGCATGCCAAGTAGATCCCCCTTTTTTCCCTCTTTTTGTTTGTCTCCCTTATATCCTCCTGAATTTCTTCTTGAGCCCCAGCGGATGCACCTTATCTTAGCCTGATCCATCCCACAGGATGTCTCTTGTCCCAAACGATTTATCTCCCAATCAAAATGCCTACTTGCTTCACAGATCATATCTTGATGGGGAAGAAGAGAAGTCTGATCAAATTACAATACAACCAGTAAGTGACTATCGTTTACCTTTCCCCGCAACTATCTGAGATTTGTCCGGCTGAAAAAGAACTGAAGAACTGACATAGCTTCAGGCAGCTGGGGGGCGGGGAGGGGAGAAGACGGGAAGAGGGGGGAATACCTGCATGAGGACAGTCGTAGCTCCCCCGCGGGCACTCTCTACTGTGCCCACCCCAGTTCTTTGCGTTCCCCACACCGGCCAGGCTCTAGTTCCTTCGCTGGTGCCCTTCCCTCTGCCTGGAACGGTGACTTACTCCCCAGTTCTCTGCTTCAAACCCTCTGCTTGTCCGTCACACTCCCGCTCCAGCCTCCTCCTTCTGGAGTCCCTTCCCATCCATCCCACGCTGGGGAGAGAGCCCCTCTTCTGTGTTCCCAGAGCTCGCTATGAGCGTGTCTATCAAAACAACACCACACCAGATCGTTCATTTCCTGTCCCGTTACTTGTCTGTGTCACATTTGCTATTGCTCCCTGGGCAAAGAGCACAAGGCCTTGCTCTTAACAGGTATGTACACTTTTAAAACTGCTTTAAAGTTATCTGTCTTTGGTAAAAGCAATATTAACCTTCCTGTTCTAAGCCTTCCTTACCCAGTATTGTTATTCTAATGTTCTATATTTAACCTATAAGCTTCTTCAATGGCATCAAAATGCAATCACTAATATTCCATCTTCTCATACAGTCATTTATAGTGTACATCTTATTTTTCTTTTTTTTGGCGGTACGCGGGCCTCTCACTGCTGTGGCCTCTCCCGTTGCGGAGCGCAGGCTCCGGACGCGCAGGCTCAGTGGCCATGGCTCACGGGCCCAGCCGCTCCGCGGCATGTGGGATCCTCCTGGACCAGGGCACGAACCCGTGTCCCCTGCATCGGCAGGTGGACTCCCAACCACTGCGCCACCAGGGAAGCCCTATAGTGTACATCTTTTAATCAATCAATATTTAATTGTAATCCATTATGCATGCACCCCCCATCAGACCACGTGCTTTGTAAAGACAGTGCCTGCCTCTGAACTGTGGATCTGAGAGTGGCCGACAAAAGCCTCCCACAACACTGAGACCTAGAGATGACCCGGGGACCTCCGAGAGAGGGATGGACACCTGTCTGTAGGCACTGAGAGGAGGGTGAGCCCACCTTCTGGGCATGGAAAGTCAAGGAAGATTTAATGAGGGACTGACTTTAGAAAATCCCGAATATCCAGCCTTTCACAAAGGATTCTTGTGCACCAAGGGGCTGGCAGGGCGCGCTCTCGGGCCTGGGTACCTGGGCCTTGAGCGCGCGCATGAGGTCGCCCTTCTCCACGTACTCCATCACCAGCGAGTAGTTCCCGTCCTCCATGATGACGCCCAGCAGCTTCACCACGCGGCTGTGCCGCAGCCTGTGCATCATCCTGCCGTCCTCCAGGAGGGCCTCATCGTACCTGGGGGAGGGAAGGGGGTTCAGGCAGACAGAGGCAGCCCCTGCTCCCTTCCTGCCCCCAGAAACGCCATGGCTTGGGATTCCTTGGAGCATCACCGCACACGCTCTGTCACCCCTTGTGCATGTGCTGGTCTCTACCAGACACAGACCACAAGCTCCGGAAGGCGAAGCGGTTGCTCGTTCACTCTACATTCCTCTCTCCCAGTGACCAGCAGCGAGTGCTCAAGAAATGTTACACGGATGAACGAATCAACGCAAAGTATCAATACATGAACAGCAGCAGCGAAATGCGGCCGGAAAAAAGGACTGTGCTGGACAGTGTAATAAAAAACGCGGTCTCTCTCATAACCACTCTGGCGAGAACAGAGGGAAGTAAAACAATGCCACCAACTGCCTTAAAGAGAGGGTTCCTGGAACCTCTAACTCATGAACCAGCTTTTTGTTCCTGTACTTAGGGCTGGTTCTCACCAACACGGTGAAGCAAGGGCATCCATATGCCTTCCCTGCTCCCGCCCATTCCCTTTCCATCAGCCCCTGCGGCCCCTGCGTTGCCCTGCGTCTTCTTCCCTTTCTCTTTGCCTCCTCTTCAGCTTTCTTCCGTTATTTACCAGCCCTGAGCTCTTCCCTAGCCAGCCTCCGAACCCTCATCAGCGATTCAAGGATGTTAATATCCACCCTTCAGGGTTATCTGACATAAAGCCCGGGTACTGACGCTTGCGCCCCATCTGTCTCATTCTAAAGCCCGTGTTGCCCGTATCCACCGCCCTGGCCAGTCACGTGGCCCATCTGCCTCTGCCCCCAACTCACTCGGTGCGCTTGGGGCCCGTGTACACCTTCTTCAGGACCACGAGTCCATGGGAGCTGTGTAAACACAGAGACACCTTCCCGAAGCCCCCACTGTCCAGGTCCTCCTGCCTCAGGAATTCAGTAGAGCTCATCCTAATGTCATCCAAGGACATGTCTGGTTTCCTTCTGAAGGCTCAGAATGCCCCCAAAATACACAACTGGTTTTTTCCCCTCAGAGCTGTGCCCTGTGAAGAAAATAAGAGGACACATCAGTGCAAAAAAATCATTATTCAAAAAATATATGTAACGTTCCACCACGCGCTTGGTGTGCCTTTATTTTTTGAAGATAGATTTATAGTCTCTAAGATGAAAGTTTTTCATATTTCCAGGAATCACAGACAACCACAAATCTTTCTTCCTTAGACTTTCATTTCTAGCAACATGAAAGACTAAAAACTCTCCTGCTACAAAGGACCCGTGTACATTGGATAACATAATACAAACATCCATTCAAGTGCATAGCTAGGCTCGGCAGAAAGGAAAAGAACTCCAGGGACGGAAAACAAACAGCATGTGGGGCAAGGGCCACGCGATGGCTGCCGTGGGCTGAACGTCCGTGTGTCCCCCAGATTCGTATGTTGAAGCCCGAGCTCTGACAGTATTAGGAGGTGGGGCCTTTGGGAGGCGATTAGGCCATGAAGGAGGCCTCATGAACGACGTTAGTCATCCACGAGGCCTTATAAAGAAAGACAGGAGAGAGCTTGCTTCCTCTCCTCTCTCCGCGCCCATCCCCCTTTCTCTCCACCATGTGAGAGTACAAGGAGAGGATGGCCGGCCATCTGCACACCAGGAAGCAGGCCCTCACTAAACACTGGATCTGCTGGTGCTTTGACCTTGGACTTCCAGCCTCCAGAACTGCGAGAAATAAATGTCTGTTGTTTAAGCCGCCCAGTCTATGGTAATGTGTTACAGCAGCCGAGCTAAGAAGTGGCCCGGTGGGGCACCACCAACCTCAACGTCCAAAGGTCAGGGTTTAAAACCCAGCCACAGACAGGAGCTGAGGTCAGGACATGCAAGAAAAGAGGGTTGGAACAAAGACTCTGCCCTTAACGTGGCCCTTCTCAATGTGCTACCCTACCCCACGATGAAAGGATGGACTACAAAAAAAGCAGTCCACTAGCAAAGGGACTTGTTTGTCTTAGACTGAGCTTGGGGTATAAAAAAAAGTCTCCGTGTAAATTCATAACCTTGGGCTTGTCTTCAAATATATTTGGGCTTTAAATTTACACTCCTCCTACCTCTTACGGCCAGGATCCCCCAAATTAAGAACTTTTATACAGAAAATGGTCACAGGCTGATGACATCCCTGGGTTATAAGGTTAAAGCAAACTAAACACCCCCAAGGCAGACCAGACAGGATTCCAACAAATAAAGCCTAACTTAACATGTGCTCCCTTTCCAAAGTTATAAAACACCGGGGAAAAAAAAGTCCACCATGAGCCAAACCCAGCATATACAACAAACAGCAGTATTAGGCACCAATTGTTCAGGTAATTAAACTACTGAATATCCTTAGAAATAAACAGGTTTAAAGTAATTATGAACAAAAGAAAAGGAATTTGAAGAATACAAAGAGAACAATGCACTATCTAAGAAGAGTAGGAAGATATGGAAAGGACGAGGATTGGAGACTTTGAACACAGGGCCGGAAAGTATGCAGTATGTGTAATCTCAAAACACAGCTATTTGCTTCATCCTTCTTTCCTTCTTCCTTCCTTCATTTATCTTTCCCAAACTGAAATGAAAAATAAAAATCCTTGGGGCCCAACATGTGACACCAGTACGCACCCACCGGAGTATCCAGAATTAAAACGGCCACCACCGCATGCCAGTGAGCCGGAGTCCTCACACGCTGCCGGTGGGAACACAAAATGGTCCAATCCCCTGAGAAAATCCCAATGGAAATGCAAGCATATGTCCCCAAAGACCTGAACAATGCTCATAGCAGCTTTAGTCATGACCATCCAAAACTGGAAACAGCTGTCCATCAGTAGGAGAATGGGCCAAAAAAGCACCCTGTGGTGTGTTCACAGATGGACTCCGCTACTCAGCAATAAAAAGCAATGACCTAATACACGCAACGATGTGGAAGAGTAACAAGAACATTATGCTAAGGTAGAGAAGACATCAAAGGATCCACAGTATATAACTTCATTTACACGGAGTTTTAGAACAGTCAGACTCATCTGTGGTGGAAAGCGGTTGCCCAGGGACGGGGTGAGGGACCATTCTGGGGGTGAAGGTAATGTTCTACCATCTCAGTGGGGGTTTGGGTTACACAAGCAAAACCAGCTGTCAACACCCAACAGATGTGCACTGAAGAACCGCAGGCAAATTTTACATCTAGAAAAATCTGGAAACATGCTGAACTTGTTAGTGGTATGCATGCTGAAATATTTATGGGCAATTTACCTTGCAGGCCGACAGCCTGGTGGACAGAGAGAGGGATAAGTATATGGATAATTATATGATAGAGCAAGCAGAGTAAAATGATATAAATACTGCACATATGAGAGTTCACTGTAAAATCTTTAATTTTACTTTTTTGTTTCCACATATTTAATTTTCATTTTTTTCCCGTACACCCCTCACCCATTTGTCCTAAGAGTACATTTGTCAAAACTAAGAAACTAACATTGGTATGTCACCATTAACTAAACACTCTACTTTTTTCTGATTTCACCAGTTTTTCTACTTATTTCCTTTTTTGCTCCAGGATCCAATCCAGGATACCACACTGCACTTTGTACCTCTTGATTTTTTATTGTTTTGTTTTGTTTTGTTTTTACCTTGTGACCCCTTCACCCATTTCTCCCACCCACACCAACTCCCTTCCTCTGGTAACCACCAATCTGTTGTCTGTGTCAATGAGCTTGTTTCTTTAAATTTAAGATACCACATATACATGAGATCATGCAGTATCTGTTTCTCTGTCTGACTTATCTCACTCAGCATAATGCCCTTGAGGTCCTTCCATGTTGCTGCAAATGGCAAGATTTCATTCTTTTTATGGCTGAGTAATATTCCATTGTATGTAGACCACATCTTCTTTATCCATTCATCCATCGATGGACACTTAGGTTGTTTCCATATCTTGGCTATTATAAATAGTGCTGCAATGAACATAGGGATGCATGTATCTTTTTAAGTGAGTGTTTTCATGTTCTTCAGGTAAATACCCAAGAGTGGAATTGCTGGATCATATGGTAGTTCTATGGTTAATTTTTTGAGGACCTTCTATACTGTTTTCCATAGTGGCTGCACCAATTTACACTCCCAACAACAATGCACAAGAGTTCCCTTTTCTCCATATCCTCACCAAAAAAGTTATTTTTCTTTTTGATAATAGCCATTCTAAAGGTGTGAGGTGGTATCTCATTATGATTTTGATTTGCACTTCCCTGATGATAATGATGTTGAGCATCTTTTCACATGCCTCTTTACCATCTGGATGTCTTCTTAAGAAAAATGTCTATTCAGGGACTTCCCTGGTGGGGCAGTGGTTAAGATGCCGAGCTCCCAATGCAGGGGGCCTGGGTTCGATCACTGGTCAGGGAACTAGATCCCCCATGCATGCCGCAACTGAGTTCGCATGCCACAACTAAGGAGCCCGAGTACCACAACTAAG
Organism: Delphinapterus leucas; assembly: GCF_059928025.1. Lineage (NCBI taxonomy): Eukaryota > Metazoa > Chordata > Mammalia > Artiodactyla > Monodontidae > Delphinapterus > Delphinapterus leucas. The sequence goes on along the minus strand of NC_143138.1, from coordinate 2,060,734 downwards.
AAGCCAGTGAGCCGCAACTGAGGTGCCAGCCTGCCACAACTAAGACCCAGGGCAACCGAGTAAGTAAATAAATAAATATCTTCTTAAAAAGTCTATTCAGATATTCTGCCCATTTTTTAAACATATTTTTTTTGCTGTTATTGAGTTGTGTGAGTTCTTTATATATTTTTTGTTAATAACCCCTTGTCAGATACATGCTTTGCAAATATTTTTCTCCATTCAGTAGAGGCTCCCTTTTTATCTTGTTGATGGTTTCCTTTGATGTCCAGAAGCTTTTTAGTTTCATAGTCCCACTTGCTTATTTTTGCTTTCGTTGCTTTTACTTTTGATGTCGTATTTGAAAAATCGTCACCAAGACCAATGTCAAGGAGCTTACTGTCTATGTTTTCTTCGAGGAGATTTATGGTTTCAGGTTTTGCATTCAAATCTTTAATCCATCTTGAGTTAGTTATCGTGTATGGTGTAAAACAGTGATCCAGTTTAATTCTTTAGCATGTGGCTGTCCAATTTTCTCAACACCATTTATTGAAGACACAGTCCTTTCCCCATTTTCAGCCTAGCCCACCTTAAATGTGCTCAAAACACTTACACTAGCCTACAGTTGGGCAAACTCATCTAACAAAAAGTCTGTTGTATGATAAAGCGTTGAATATCTCTTATAATTTGCTGAATACTGAAACAGAATAGCTGTATGGGTACAGAATGGTTGTAAGTGTATTGGCTATTTATCCTCGTGACTGCATGGCTGACCGGGAGCTGCAGCTCCCTGCTGCTGCCCAGCATCATAAGAGAATTTCATACCACATACCACTAGCCTGGGAAAAGATAAAAATTCAAAGTATGATTTCTACTTAATGCCTATTGCTTTGCACCATCATAAAGTTAAAAAATTATAAGTCAAACCATCATAAGTTGTGGACCATCTGTATTCTTGGCTCTTTTGTAAGTTAACTGATCATTTATGTGTGGGCTTACTTCTGGGCTGTCTATTCTGTTCCATTGATGTATATGTGTGTTTATGCTGGTGCTATACTGTTTCGATTACTATAACTTTGTAATACAGTTTGGGAAGTGTGGTATCTCCAGCTTTGTTCTTTCTCAAGATTGTTTTGATGACTTGGGGTCTTTGGTGTTTCTATAGAAATTTTAGGATTATCTGTTCAATTTCTATGAAAAATGTCATTGGAATTTTTATGGGAACTGCACTGAATCTGTGGTATGGACATTTTAACAATATTAATCCTCCCCATTCATGAGCATGGAATATTTCCATTTATTTGTGTCTTCTTCAATTTCTTTCCTTAATATCTTGAAGTTTTCAGTATATAAGTCTTTCATCTCCCTGGTTAAATTTATTCCTAGATATTTTACTCTTTTTGATGCAATTATAAATGGGACTGTTTTCTTAATTTCTCTTTCTAATAGCTCATTATCAGTATATAAAAATGCAAAATATTTTTGTATACTGATTTTGTATCCTACAACATTGCTGAAATTGTTCATTAGTTCTAACAGTCTTTTGATGGGGTCTTTAGTTTTCTATGCAAAATATCACGCCACCTGCAAACAGTGACAGCTTTATTGCTTTCTTTCCAATTGGTATGCCTTTTCTTTTTCTTGCCTAATGGTTCTGGCTAGGACTTCCAATACTATCTTAAATAAAAGTGGCAAGAGTGGACATCCTTGTCTTGTAACTGATTCTGTTTTTTTTGGTTTGGCTGCAACTTGCATGCATGCAGCTTGTGGGATCTTAGTTCCCAGACCAGGGATTGTACCCTGGCCCTCGGCAGTGAGAGCGCAGAGTCCTAACCACTGGACCGCCAGGGAATTCCTGTCTTGTTTCTGATCTTAGAGGAAAAGCTTTCAGTTTTTCACTGTTGAGTATGATGTTAGCTGCAGGTGTAAAATCTTTTTAACTTTGTACTTTGAAATTTTTCTTAATGAAATATTGGGGGCAGGAAGTTGTTTGTTTGAAAGTACCTGAAGGGGTTTCTGAAAATGCCTAGGCTGACAGCACTCCTGTGCAGTGGGCTGCTGCAGTCTGGCTCAGGCAACCACCTTCTACATCCTGTACAAAGGTTTCGGTGGGCCCTGCCACCCAAACAAAGCTCACATATCAGCACGGAAGATGATGCTATGAACCATTTTCCTGTAACAGGAGACTTTCCAAGCAAGAGGAAGTACCCTCTGGAAAGAAGCACATCTGCGGGGCAGAGACAGGGGTTGAGGGAGGCTGCCCAGATAAAGGGCATAAAGATGGAGGGGACAGGGGTGAGTCAGGGACTGAAGGTGAGGTACCAGAAGCCATTATGATGGTGCAAAGAGCACAGGCTTTTCTCTCATATGAACTCTAGCTCTCATTTATCAGCCCTGTGTCTTGGGTAACTTACATAAGCCTCAATTTCCTCATTGGCAAAAGGAATAATAATGACTGCCTCATAAGACTGCTAAGGATTATGTGAGAAAAAATATGTGAAAACACATGTGTTGCCTGCTTTACAGTTCTGGCTATGATTGGCCCACCGAGCCATACGCTCCCACGTTCGTCCTGTTTCCCAGGCTTTCAGAATACGAGTGTGCATCTGGGATCTCTCTTCTCGGCAGCTCTCTGCTGACCAGTCCTTGTGGGGGTGGGGTGGGGTTGGGGGAGACTGAGTTATCTGTCCCACTCTCCCCTACAAGCCCCCTGAGGGCACATTCTTCTCCCGGCTAGAAGCTGTTCCTCCTTCGGGTCTCAGAAACGTCATTTCCTCAGGAAAGCCATCCTACATCTTCCCATTAGACATTTTCACAGCACCCAGTACTTCCCCTTTGAAACAGGACAGCTGTAATTTGGGAGTTATTTCAATTAAGCTCACAGAAGGCAGGAAACTGTCTGTCTTATGCACTGTCTACAGTGCCCAGCACAGAACCTGACATATGGCAGTTGGTCATTAAATACGTAATTTTTAAAATACAAGAACTATTTAATCATCCAAAAATAAAGAATATAGTTAAACGAATTATAGAACATTCATAAGATGTAATATTGTACAACCAATATATTAACAGGTAGATAGCTAGCTATACATATAGATATATGTACAGGAAAAAAGACACAGTGAAAGACACGAAAATGTTAGCAAGGATATCTGGATGGTTGGGTGATTTTTACTTCTTTACACTTCTACATTTTCCAAATTTTCTACAATAAACATGAATTACCTTTATAATAACATTTATTTTTTATAAGGGAATAATTCCTTCACTCAGTAGTTGTTTATCCTAAGGAATCAAATCAGAGATGCTGATACAGAGTATGTACAAGGATGTTCCCAGTAACATTAGGTAAAACAGCAAAAGCACATAAAACAACTGACAGATACAGGATAAGGGAGAATAAGTTACGACCCATTCACACTATGAAATACATCTAGCAGTTTTCAAAAATGACGTTATGTATCAATGTTTAGTAACATTAAAAAAGGCTCACAGGGCTTCCCTGGTGGCGCAGTGGTTGAGAGTCCGCCTGCCGATGCAGGGGACACGGGTTCGTGCCCCGGTCCGGGAGGATCCCACATGCCACGGAGCGGCTGGGCCCGTGAGCCATGGCCGCTGAGCCTGCGCGTCCGGAGCCTGTGCTCCGCAACGGGAGAGGCCACAACAGTGAGAAGCCTGTGTACCGCAAAAAAAAAAAAAAAAAAAAAAAAGGCTCACAGACAGAGTAAAGAAACAGGAAGGAATTATAACCATGCCCTGAAATATGCCCATGGGGTATTAAGATTCAGCTCTCTGCTTCAGCCCAGGTCTTGTCTCCTCAGAGCTGCCAAGACCAACTAGGACCTGCAGTGCCTCCTACAAGTGCGATGGAGCTCAGGGGAGGGGAGCCTCCTCACGGGTCGGCTGCACTTTGTGAGGCTGGCTCCTGACCCCAGCTGGTTCTCCTCAGTCTGCGGTTTGCTGGTTTAGTCTGGTCTTACTTAACCTTATGCACCTTTTGCATGGTTTCCAATGATTTCTTTTGTTTTTACTGTTTCCCCCACTGTTTCTCCATGAATGATTCAACTTTATAAGCACTGAATATCTTAGGAAGGACTTGTGAGTAACTTAAATACCCAAGAGTCACAAAAACACTGAATGTAGGCAGGTAGAAAACGACATTACAAAGCCATGTTACAGGGCACTTAATGAAGGCACGCTAGCCTGTGATGCCGTCTTATGATTAATTTCAACACAGAATGTATCTATTTTAATGGAATTTATTGTTTTCTGTATATTTAATTCAGGGACTTAGGGAAGCAAATCTTTTCCATTGAAATTAACTGAAAATCCCAAGAAACTTCACAAATTATCTTCTAAGGCAGGGTAAGTCTATATATCAAAATATTCATATCTATATTCAATTTTATTAGTCAATTATACCTCAGTAAAACTGGGGGAAAATACAAATTATTAACAATATATAATACCAAAAAAACAGGCAAAACTCATCTACAATATACCCAGTCAAGACAGTAGTTCCTATTAGGTGGAAGCAGGAGGCTGTGAATCACAGAAAGCGCAGGGGCTTCAGGAGTGATGGCAATGTCTCATTTCTTCTTAATGTTTACTTTGTGATACTTAATACAGCTGAACAGTTATGACTTGTGTACTTTTCTGTGTATGTTATACGTCAAAAAACAATTTTTTTAAACTTTAAAAAATATTCATATTTACCTTTAAGTGGTAGAGGACTGTTTTTTCAATTTTTCAATGATGACCATACATAATAAGTCTGACAGAAAATGCTGGCTACCTATCTATCACTGCCCCCCTTTTTCCCTGCTAACAGAACTCTGTTTTTACTCAGGTATCCAATGGGGATCTCTCAAGGTTCTTTGATTATAACTGCTTGATACTTTGCCCCAGATAAAAAAGAGCTCTGCGCAAGGAAGATCTAAATGCTGAGCAAGAGAGAAGAGACTGGAAGAGTTCAACCCAGGGTTATCATGTACGTTACCACATTATGACCCTCTGACGTACCAATTTACATCGTTCCAATTTACAAATAAAGAAACTAAAATCTGGAGTTTAATGATTCACCAAAAGTAGCAGATCCTGGAACTCAGCCTTTATCTCTTCACGCAAACTTCTGCTATCAGCTCACTAACACATGCTACTTCTCTAGAGAGCAACCAACAATGTCTTCGTTAAAATCAGATGCAAAGACTTAATCTTACAACTGCTCACCTATACTAAATAAGTATGCGACAGTCAGAAGCATAGGGAACGTACAGACTAAATTTAAAAAACATATGAAACTAAGTGGTTCGAAATCAATATTCTACAGGTTACCTAACATGATCATTTTTGCCAGAGTATGATATCCAACCAAAGCATGGGAAGCTCTGTGTATTTTTCAAGTTCCCGGATCATACTGGTGGTATTAACATGTTGTGGATTAGTAAGCACCCAACAGTTATGTGCGAGTTTGGAAATTGCTACTTAGGGATTTTTTTCTTAATTCTCATTAATAGTCACAAACCTGAAAGTACAATATAGCTCTGGTGTGCAATACAGCTCAGACAGAGGAAAATGAAAGTTAACTGTTATTGCTGTTGCATCAGTAATAATAGTGATGACGATGATATACCCCCAAATATTTTAAGCAAGCTCAGTCTTCACCTTTTGTGTTTAGAAGGGCTGCAGTTTTCCAAATTTATAATAGACTATAATTTTCTCCCTACTCTTGCACCTACCTGATGGTTACAACATGCAGATCAGGTAAGAAGTCACTCTACGCTCCAAAGCTCACTCCTGCCTTGATTTCTTCATGTGTAAATCGGGGGAGAAGTAATAGTGGTCTAAAGACCAAAGGGCTTCTGGAAAGTTGGTTGAATATAACAGCCTCAGGCTTTGTCCAAGATACACGAGCAAGGAAGAGCCAAACGATCAGCAGGAGACAAAGAAATGAACAACCAACACCCCCTTTGTGGGGTTTTGTTCGATGCTTAGGAAAAAAGGATGTAACTTATCCTCTACAAAACTCTCAAGAAACCAAGAACAAGCCTAACGAAGAATAGAAATGTATGTGTGTAGCCAGGACATGGAAGCAACCTAAGCGTCCCTTGACAGATGAATGGATAAAGAAGATGTGGGACATATATACAATGGAATATTACTCAGCCATATAAAGAAACGAAATTGAGTTATTTGTAGTGAGGTGGATGGACCTAGAGTCTGTCATACAGAATGAAGTAAGTCAGAAAGAGAAAAACAAATACCGTATGCTAACACATATATATGGAATCTAAAAAATAAAAAATGGTTCTGAAGAATTTAGGGGCAGGGCAGGGCAGGAATAAAGACGCAGACTAGAGAATGGACTTCAGGACACAGGGAGGGAGAAGGGTAAGCTGGGACGAAGTGAGAGAGTGGCATGGACATATATATGCTACCAAATGTAAAACAGATTGCTAGTGGGAAGCAGCCGCATAGCACAGGGAGATCAGCTCGGTGCTTTGTGACCACCTAGCGGGGTGGGATAGGGAGGGTGGGAGGGAGGGAGACGCAAGAGGGAGTAAACATGGGGATATACGTGTATGTATAGCTGATTCACTTTGTTATACAGCAGAAACTAACACACCACTGTAAAGCAATTATACTCCAATAAAGATGTTAAAACAGAAACAAAAACAAAAACTCTCAAGAGATTATGAACATTTCGTAAAAGCACAGGCCACTGACCACCGAACAGAAGACGCCTTCTAGGGTGACAGCAACCAACCCTTCGTCGCCGTTAACCCTTCTTTCCCACTTGCCAGCACACGTCTAAGACAACGCGGAAACACTTCTGACTGCTTCGCAGTTCGCGGCGACCCCAGCGCCCCAGTCAAAGGTCCTTCCGAAGGGCGGGGGAGCAGGCCCGGCCTGGGACGCCTGCGTAACCCTGTTGCGGCGAGAGCAGGCACCGCTGAGGCTTAAGGGCACAGCAAGGAAAACCCACCATCCCCCAAAACAACGGTGGCGACGTGACAGTCTGTTCCTACTTCACGCCGTTATCGCGCCCAAGGCAGGTGTCCGCCCTATCCGGACAGACCGAAACCCCCAGCCAGAAAGGAGCCCGTCTTGGCGCCCGACTTCCCGGAACGCCACGGACCACGCCCACCGCCTGACCTCCGGGAGCGTCGTCGCCCGCCCACCGCCCGTGCGCCGGAAGCGGAAGCCCCCACCCTGGTCGGAGGCCGACCCGCGAGCCTATCTGCGCCCCCACTTCCCCGCGCAGCTGAAGCGAAGGTTTCGCTTTCGCTTCCGCGGGAAACTTCCCCAGGCCCGAGACCGGGTGAGGGAAGAGGCGGCGGGGGCAGCCCGGAGTTGCTCCGACGCCCGGCAGCCTCGCCGGCGCGGGGCTGGGGTGGGAGCCGAGCCTGACGGGGGCGGGGGGTCGCCGGGGCGGAGCAGTCAGCTCACCGCGCCCGGCTCCGCGGGCCTGCCGTCCGCCGCGTGCAGCCCAGCGGGTCAGCGCGCTCCAGCTCCCTTCCGGGTGGGTCGCCGGGCCCCGCGCTCCGGGAGGCCAGTCCGGTGTCCACGTCGCCTGCGGGCCGACTGAAGGAGCTTGGCTGGCGGAAGGCGTGGACTGCTCGCTCCGCCTCCGCGCCCGCTCCTGCCCCGGAGGAGGACTACGAGAGTGCCCGCCCCGCGCCCGGCGGGGCCTCCTGGCCGCTTTTTAAATCCCAGAGGATCGCGGCTTTGCTGTGTTTCAGAGCGGGATTGGGAGGCCAAGAGAAGAGAGTTAGTGCGCCGAGTCATAGAAACCACTCACGGAAACCTCCCAGGCGGGACAGGCAGCTCGGGAGGCACTGGGTTGCTTACCCAGGGGATTGTGAGCCCTGCGGGTCAGCAGCGCTGAAACCTTAGGCAGGTAGCTATCAGTCTCTCATCTCCTTCACCTGTAAAGTGGGGATAATCTGCTCTGTCGGGCTGTGGAGGAAGAAACTGGGTACTTATTTTGCAGCCCTATACAAAGGTGACTGGGAAGTCTCAAGCCAAATGGGAAATGCTATAGTGTTACGTTAAAAAGCTAATTATATTCACAGCGTGATTATATACTGTAAAAAGATACATACATCAAGAGAATGAGATGCCACAAGATAAAAATATTTGCAAAAGGCATATCTGATAAAAGTTACCCAAAATATACTAAAAGTGCAAGAAAAGGAAAAACGCAGTTGAAAATGGGCAAAAGATCTCAACAGACACCTCACCATACAGACTGCAAATAAGTATATGAAAAGATGCTCAGTATTATAGGGTATTAGGAAATTGTAAATTTGAAAAACCAATGAGATACCACTACCTACTGTTGATCTAAAATAAACTGACTGCCAACTATTTCTCCAGCAAAAACAGGTTTATTATAAAAAGAATTGCAATTTGGGGGCTACTACCATGGGAACCTGCATGCAAGTCCCCAGCAAAAATGGAAAGGAGGACACTTTTATGTGGGGAAAGGAAGTTGGGAGGGATGTAGTAAAAAAAAAAAACAAACCAACAGTCCATTGCTTTTCATTGGCTGAGTTGTTGCCAGGATAGAAAAGGTCTCTGCTATTTTTGCAGGGTGTGAGACTTCCCCCTCCCCCTTTATGACCTCCTGACTCTCTTTCATTGAGGTTTCTGTTCTTTTTTGTGTTTTTTACATTTCCCCCTTTTGATCAAAATCTTTCTCTGAAAGCATCTGATCAAGCATGAGGGGTTTTTTTGGTGTCAGTGGCTTTTTGTACCTCTGCCAGGGAGGACCTTTCCTGTGTACAGTCTCACATCAGAGGGAAAATGCAGATTTCAAACCTACTGAGATTACATTTGAGTATTGAAGAGGAGCGGAGAGAACTGTGAGGCACTTTTCATCTAAAGTTCATATGTTACCAAGATCATAGACACTGGAGATCATCTGAGCATGTCATCAAAGGTTTGGTGACAAACTCCAACAGGCCTGGAATGGATATTTTGGGAAGGATGTCTCATCAGATGTCATCTGCTTCAATTCCGGGAAATCTTGACTTTCAGGTCACCAGATGATGTGCAGGTCTAGTCAGGGTTTGGCACTTTCTTTAAGTGTGTCATGTGAATCCAAGAGTCAATTCCTTGTAGTTTGGTGGCACAAGGGTTGGTTTAGCAGTACTTGATAGGGGCCTTTCCAGCAAGGTTGAAGAGAGTTTTTCTGGAGGTAATTACTCCAGTAGATGAAATCTCCAGGTTGCAAGGTGTGATTCTTAAGGTCTTCATTTTCTGAGAGACGCTAAAAAGATTGCTCTACCAAAATACAGTTATTCTTAATTGAAATAATTAGGCCTTTACAATATTGAAATATCTCTTATCAAGTCTCAGTCAGAAGAGACAGGAGTGAAGTGCATTGGGTGTCCTGTGACCATCTCAAAGGGTGAGAGGTTATGCATTTAAAAAGGAATAGGGGGCTTCCCTGGTGGCGCAGTGGTTGAGAGTCCGCCTGCCGATGCAGGGGACATGGGTTCATGCCCCAGTCCGGGAGAATCCCACATGCTGCAGAGTGGCTGGGCCCGTGAGCCATGGCCGCTGAGCCTACGCGTCCGGAGCCTGTGCTCCGCAACGGGAGAGGCCACAGCAGTGAGAGGCCCGTGTACCGCAAAAAAAAAAAAAAAAAAAAAAAAAATTTCTGCTGTGGAAAGAAACTATTAAGAGAATCAAGAGAGACAACATACTGGGAGAAAATATTTGCAAAGCACATATCTGATAGAGGATTTGTATTCAAATGTTCTTTAAAAACTCTTAAAACTCAACAATACAAAAACAAACAACACTATTAAAAATGGGCAAAATATCTGGACAGCTCACCGAAAACAATATACAGATGGCAAAAAACATATGAAAAGGCGCTTAACGTCATTTGTCATCAGGGAATTACACATTAAAGCAACAATGAGTTGTTTACTTATTGTCATCACTACACACCTTTTAGAATGGCTAAAATCAGAAACAGAACACAAAAGTACCAATTGCTGGAGAGGATATGGAAAATAAGTCGCTTTTTTGTTGCTGTTAGGACTTTTGTTGCTGTTAGTAACATGGCGCAGCCACTGTGCAAGAAAGCTCGGCAGCTTCTTAAAAAGCTAAACACAGTCTTACCTGTGATCCATCAATTATACTCCTACTTATTTACCCAAATGAATTGAAAACTCATGTCCACACAAAAACCTGAACATGGATGTTTATAGCAGCTTTATCCATAACTGCCAAAAACTGAAAGCAACCAAGATGTCCTTTAATAGATGAAGCATAAACTATGGTACATACATGCAATATTATTCAGCAATAAGAAGAAATGAGCTATCAAGCCACAGAAACACATGGAAGAAACTTAAATGCATATTTCTCAGTAAAAGAAGCCAGTCTGAAAAGGCTACATGTTGTTGATTCCAATTCTATGACATTTTGGAAAAGGCAAACTATACATACAAAAAAAGATCAGTGGTTAAAAAAAAAAAAAATCAGTGGTGGTCAGAGGTGTGGGTATGGAGGGGAGGGATGAATGGCTGAAGCACAGGGAATTTTAGCACAGTGAAACTATGATACTGTAGTAGTAGATACATAATTTCAGACATTTGTCAAAACCCATAAAACTTTACTACACCAAGAGTGAACTTTAATGTATGTGATTTAGAAAAATAATAATTTAGGAGGTCTGGAGATTCCAGGAAAAAATGTAGACTGTGACAAGGGAGTCTAATTGTATTACAAAAGTATGAAACAACCACCCCAAGGAGGGTGGGGGCAGGGGGAAGGGACTTCAGTCACTTTGGAGTCCACAGGCTAAAGGCAAAAGGAACTGCACACGGGACGATGCTCTAATTGATAAAGTTGATTCCCACGGTACACATGTTAACAGTTCTGACACTGCCGTACGTGTTTGCTGGACCTGAACAATTGAGTAGTGGATGGTGAAAGCCAGGGTTCTTGTCATTAGAACGGGAATTTACAGATTAGAAAGGGGAGGAGGCTAGAATAATCCACGTGTAAGGGACAGAGTTGATGATGGTAAAACAATGCAGATACAGATGGCTACATATAAAAATATTTACACATATATGTATGTACATGAGTTGGTGGCACACATACATTTCTTTGCTCTGCCAGCTAAGGGAGCCTGAAAGAAATCACACTGTACCATAGCAACCAGCACACCTAGTGACCAGATCTTGTTTCTAAAAGGGTTCCCAATGGCCAAAGTTGGAAGACAATGAGCAAGATAACTTAAAACGTAGCACTGGATTATAACCTAAAGTAGAACATCATATCCATGAGTGCATATTGATACAGATAAGTGACTGAATAAATAAATGGAGGGGAAACAGATCTCCTACGCAGAATTCCAAATAAATTATGTATGTATTCCAGTCTAAGCGAGTTGGAGTATAACTCCCACTCTTTAAGTGTGGGCTCCACAAAGTGACTTCTTTCCAAATCACACAGCATGGAAAGGGGGAAACAATACCACTGCTTCAGCCAGCTGATCAGATCAAGTTCAACATCAACCACCATAAACCGTATTGATAGTATGTGTCCTTGATATGATGTGATGAAAATGGCACTTGCCCTCTGTGAGCTTTTCTCCCCAAAACCGTAACTCCAGACTAATCATGAGAAAGAAAATCAGGCACGTTCCATTAGAGGGACAACTGGTATACCCGACCAGTATTCTTCAAAACCCTCAAGGTCATCAAAACCAAGAATCTCTGAGAAATCTCACAGGTAAGAGAAGCCTAAGAAGACATGACAAATAAATGTAACATGGTATCATGGATGGGAGGCTGGAACAGAAGAAAAGACATTAGGTAAAAACCAAGGTCATCTGAACTATGGACTTTCGTTAATAATAATGTATCAGTGTTGGTTCATTAATTGTAACAAATGTGTCATGCTAAGATAATAAAGGGGAAACTATCCATACGGTATATGGAAACTGTAATTTCAATTTTTCTATAAATCTAAACTGTTCTTTAAAATGGTCTATTAATTCTTAAAATGCTAAAAAAAATCAGTTAGCTGTACTTGTGTGGGTCTATTCCTCTCTCTCTTCCCTCTTCAGTTGATCTCGTATCTATTCCTTTGCTACACCACATTGTGTTCATTACTGTAGCTTTAGGATAGGTCTTCAAATTGCGCATTGTGGAGCCAAATGTATGCTTTCTCAAAATTGTTTTAACTATTCTAGCTTCTTTGCCTTTCTCTGTACATTTTAGAATCAACTTGTCTGTATTTACCAGAAATTCTCTCCAGGATTTTGACTGGAACTGTATTAAACGGATGTATAAGGGGATGTACAATGGATGGATGGGGAGAATTGACATCTTAACACTACTGATTCTTCCAATCCACGAATATGATGGGTTTCTCTATTTAAAGAGCTATTCTAATTTTTTATCAGCTGTTTGCAGTTTTCAGTACAGAGATGGTGTACATGATTTGTGAGATTATTTCATTTTTCTATCATAAATGTTGTTTTACTTTTGGTTTCCAACTGTACATTGCTAGTATATAGAAATACAGTTTGCCTTTGCTGGTTGACCTTGTATCTTGTGACCTTGCTAAACTCTCTTATTAGTTCTAGACCATCTTTTCTGTAGACCTTTGAAATTTTCTATGTAGACAATCATATAATCTGCCAACAGTGGCAGTTTTAGTTTTTCCTTTCCAGTATGTGCACTGACTAGTTCTTCCTGTGTGATGTGGGACAGGGGTGGTGGAAGTGGACATCCTTGCCCTAGTCCTTATTTTATCAGAAAAGTTTAACATTAGCTGTAGGTTTTTAGATGCTCTCTATCAGGTTGGGGACATTTCTTCCAACCCAAGTTTGCTGAGAAGGTATTGTTTTTGCTTTTCAAGAATGGCTTTGAAGGTGACCCTTAGAAGGAATCTGAGGAGGACGGCCCCAAAAAGGGTCTGAGGAGGATGGAAGAAAGAGAATCTGAGGACTGTTCTGAAAAAGTCTGAAGAAAGTGGCGTCAAAAAGGAGTCAGAAAGAAGTGACCCTGAGAGATCAGATGCTGATCCGAGGATAACAGCTCTGAGTGAGGGAAGGTTCAGATGAAAGGAAGAAGATGCACACGAAATACTATCTGGTGGCGACTTCCCTGGTGGCACAGTGGACACGACTCCGTGCTCCCAAAGCAGGGAGCCCAGGTTCAATCCCTGGTCAGGGAACTAGATCCCACACGCCGCAACTAAGAGTTCGCAGGTCACAACTAAGGAGCCTGCAAGCCACAACCAAGACCTGGTGCAACCAAAGATAAATAAGTAAATATTAAAAACAAAACAAAAAGAAATACTATCAGGTGAAAAAGAGAAGAAAGAAAATGAGGATGGAAAAGGGTCTGAAGATGGTGGGGGGGGAGGGGCGGGGGAGAGGAAGGTGAAAGGTGTGTGACGAGGGGGATCCAGCGGGAAGCTGGGACAGTCTGATGGGGGCGGGGCTGGGATACTGAGCAGAAGGGCCCTGACCCCAGACAGCTGCTCTGTCCTGGGCAGTGACGATGACCGTGACGATGGGGGGAGCGGGTGGGGGGAAGGGATCTAATTCCTCAAACCTGCTTTGGGGGAGACACTCCACCTACACGTGCCCACACCTTGAGGTTACTGTCAGTCGTGTTCCCCGAGCTCGCACACACTGACAGGATGCCTTCTCACTACTGCTTGGAAACCTCGTTGTCACGGGCACGCAGGGATTGTAAAAATATGTTAAGTGGCTGATCAATTAAAACTTCACAGTCATGATGCAAGTAAAAAAAAAAAAGATGGAAGAAGTAAGTCCAAACAGAGCACTCAAACACGAGCTGTGAACAGACTTCACTTTTCTATGCAAACAGAAATTCAAGTTGAGTTATGGAATTAAACAAAACAAAACCTAACAAATCCAGTTCCAAGCCAGAACTACAGAGAAACACCACCACCCGCGAAGGCTGAAGACAGGGAGATGGAAAAATATTAGAAATGAAAAGAAAGCCTGGGAGAATACGGACATCTGTCAGGAGAGAATCCTGGACAACCAGCGGGTGACGGGAGCCGCAAGTCGGCCTACAGGACCCTGGAGACACAGTCACATCACCCCACACACCTGCTGCTCTGTCGTGCCGTTGTTTATTACACACACCAGCACCTCCCGGCGTGGCCCCGAGGTCACTGCCCGAAGTACCAGGGGGGCGAGCAGGGGATGGGCTCCTCGTTCCAGATGGTCTTCAGCCTCTGCGCCCAGGAGGCCACCATCCCCTTTCTTTCTTCTTCTGATGCAAATTCAGGAGCAAAACTGATATGAGGGGCAAGGACTTTAAATCCACAGAAGTGCAGCGTGCCGTGCTATAGCCACAAAGAAAGGAGAGCAATGAGAAGCCGCCCTGCACACGCCATCCGTTCAGTCACCAAAGGGGACAGAACACCTTTCATGCTACCAGTTAATCGAAAACAACGGAACTGCCCCAGAACCTCAGGACACGGCCGCTACCAGGGAGGTGAAGAGTGCTGGGCAGCGGCAAGTTCCAAATTCTACTCTGATAACTGACATTAATCTTTAATCTCTGCTGTTGAGTCAGACACTGAAGTTTAGGTTTTGACTGGTTAGGCAAATTATGGCAAGTCATGTGATGGAATATTCTAGAATGAGGTTATTTTAGCTACAATGTGCCACCATGGAAGGCTGTTCAAGATATGCATTAAATGTGAACAGCAAGAAGAAACGTGAAGCAGTATTTGTGGCACACCGTTTATGTAAAAAGATAAACATGATAAGCCTAATCATTAAAAGTATATATTTAAAAATATATATGGGCTGTAAAGAAATACATCAAATCATTCAAAGTGATTATTTTTAAGGGAGAAATTAAGGAAACTATTTTTGTATTTTATAATCTCACTTTTTTCTATGATATGTACTTCTGCAAACTGAAAAAAAGGTGAAGATTTTTTAAAAGCAAGAATTTAGGCCTGGCTAATGGCACCTAAGAGGCCCCTCGGCCTCTGCAGAGGAAGCTCGGGCTTCTGCAGCTGAGCATCACTACATGGAATGACTATCCCGTCTCCTTTCAGAGATCGTTTTTCTAGAAATATCACTGTCCTCCGTCTGCACTCCTTCCCTAAACCCACACCCTGTCCAGGCCTGCCCCATCAGGTGGGTGGGAGGCCGGGACCCACGCCACCACCTGCATTTCTAAAGCTCACGAACCCTTAACTACGTGATCTCTTCCGAGCTCAACACACACCCCTAACAACCTAGATGGGCAGCTTCCATGCAGGTCTCTGGGTCTCCCAGGAGTTCCCTACGGCACAGGGGGGCTGGGACAGGGCCCCCAGCTCCCTTCCTCGGCTCTGCCCCTCACCAGGGCACTTCCACTGACCGCCGTCCTCGCCGACCCCGGGCCCAGGGCGCAGAGGCAGCCCGGCGTCCACCTGGGAGCGCGGCCCGGAGCTGAGCCCGGGCTCCTGGAGGCGGGGTGGGCTCTGGGGAGGCGCCCAGCCGCTGGCTCCATGGAAACATGCCCACTCACAAGGCTGCCGGTTGCGGGCCCGGGAGCCTTTTGCCAGGGTTCCAGGTGATGCTGCCTCAGGAAGCAGAGCCGGAGTGTGGATGGCTCTGCCCTCCCGAATCGTGACACACACGGGCCACCGTGGGGCTCCTGTGTGCCCCAGAGCACACCAGCCAACTAGGTTTGGCCTGGCCTCTAACCAAACGATGGCAGAAGCTATCCTGATAACACGTGTTTTCCTCATTGGCCAGCCTTTCCAGTGCTGCCAAGTAAATCATTAAAGAGGGCAGAGGCTCTCACTTCCTGTACCCAGGGAAGTCAGAACGGTCTGGCCTTCAGGCCTATGTCACACCTCATTTGTACCAGGGGAGGTGCGGGTCAGGGAAGGGTGTGGCGTACCTGGAGGGGCCACAGGAAGTATCGGAAGTCTCCGCTGACTCCAGTTTTCCAGTACATGTCGGCCGTGCCGCCCGTGGTTATGGACAGGATGGCCAGTTTACCCTGCGGAGGACACAGCACACGCACTGGTGGGACCCCAGAGGACAGGGTAGTAAAGGCCACTGTGACTCCAGCCCAGAGGTTTATAATGACCGGGAGGGAAAACCCGAGGCCAGCTCCCCTGCACCCTTCCCTGATGGAAAGACACACATTCCCATCTCCGTCCAGCCCAACTGCAGGTGACAGCTACATCAAATGGAGAGAGCAGGGGACAACCAGAGGAACGGATGGGGCGCACACAGAGCTGACAGGCCCCGGGGGTGGTGGAGAGCAGGCTTCAGGGACGCAGGGGAGGAGTGGATGAGGCGGAGGCCAGACCTTGGAGAGGCTGGGAGGGCAAATGGTACCGCCCGCAGTGCCCAGCTCCTGGGGCCACTCAGCAAAGGGTGGCATCTTTTCACGGTCCAAGATGGATCTCATGACTCAGTGTTTTCTTTATATGCACTTATTTTCTGAGGATCTCAGAATTTAAAATGTCATTTGTTTTAGTGGGAAATCCATAGCTACCATGTCCTATGCACCTGCCAGGTTCCCCGCAACCTCTTCCCTGGGGGCAAGGCGTTATCCTGTTTTCAAGGTGGTTACGTGACGCTCAGAGGTGAACTGGTGCGTGGCCAGTGACGAGCCCGCATCGTGGAGCAGGTGCCCCTCGGCAGCCGTCCCCAGGCCAGCCCAGGCCTCCCTGGCTGAGCACACAGACAGACGTGGACGCTCTGTGTCCCTCACTGGGAAAAGCCCATGACCTCGGGAGCGACGCTTTCTCGCCCATGTAACCACACGGGGCCTTACACACGGTTGGCGCTCAGTGTTTGGTTAAAAAATGCAAACTAGGAGTGACTTGCTGAGATGCCCCCTCCATCCCCGATGGACGCTGCCCCTCATCCGGCCGTACCTTGAGGAGGCCGTCGTCATAGAATCCCGGGATGTCGAAGGCAAAGCCCTGGCACAGCACCCTGTCCATCCAGCCCTTCAGGACAGCCGGCACGCTGAACCAGTACAGCGGGAACTGCAGGTGGAACAGGCAGGGAGCGCTGGGGTCACTTCCGCGTTCCTCTGCCTGGGGGTTCGGGGGAGCCTCCTCCCCGGGCCCGGGCAGGCAGGTGTCACCAACACGATGGGGAGGCTTCTCCCCCTTCTCTGAGGCGCGCGGTGTGGCGGTGACGGCTGGCGGGGTGGGCAGAGCCGACAGCGTCCTGGTCGCTGTCACAGGTGGCTCTGCGTCCCCCGTGACGGTCTCCGACTGCTTGCCCCTGACTGAGTGGGCCGGGAGGTGCTGACCCCCAGCCACGGGGCCAGAGGGAGGGTGTGGGAAAGAGTTTGCCCGTTTCCCCACCTGGGGGTGAGACACGGCATCTGGGAGTCGGGCTGGGGTAGGTTATGAGAAGTCTGATCCTCAGATTCCACACACCAGCAGCACGGTCTCCCTGGAGTCCACTCCCGTTAGGGTTAGAAGCCCTAATACCATATCCAACAATATCAATGAAAAGAGATGAACACGTGCAATAACCTGTTACCAAAGCTAGAAGGAAGCCCGTGTTTCACATGCTTTCACTATGAATCTAACTCAGGACTTGGCACTGAAATCCCAGCTCCACAACCTACTGCTGTGTGACGTTGGCAAGTTACTTAATCTCTCTGGGCCTCCTTAGCCTGATTTGCAAATCATTCACAGCACTGTGGTGAGGGTTCAATGACACATCACAGTGCTCAGAACAGGGTAAATGCTCAGTGAGTGGTGAGCTATGGTCATAGTAGCAGTGATCGTTGTGAATGACATTTTTATCAGTGTTGAGCAAAAAAAAAATAAACATATATGCAGAGGCTCTGGGCAGAGTATGGGAAAAGGGGTGGGGTGGGGAAAAGACATGTGAAAAGAGGCAGAGTAAAGAAAGACTCTCACAGAAGGAACAGGCCTTGGCTGGTGTTCACCTTCCAGTTACAGGAAAAGGGGAGGGGGGAAGCCTCGGACTCCGTGTGCTCAGCCGGGAGCCGCAGCGGAGGGGAGACAGAGCTGCGTGGGGTTCTGCTCGGACCAGGGGCCGGACTGCTGGGCGTCGTCACACGGCTGCACGGTCCTCCGTGACTACCAGCGTGCCGGTGGGGAGCCGCGGGCACTCAGGTGTGAGGAGGATGGAAGCACGGCAGCACTTTGACCACACCCGGAGTCAAGGTCGCGGGGAGGCAGACGCGGGGCGGGGCGGGGCGAGGCGGGGCGGGGCGAGGCGGGGCGGGGCGACGCGGGACGGGGCGACGCGGGACGGGGCGGGCAGACGCGGGGCGACGCGGGGCGGGCAGACGCGGGGCGACGCGGGGCGGGCAGACGCGGGGCGACGCGGGGCGGGCAGACGCGGGGCGGGGCGGGCAGACGCGGGCAGACGCGGGGCGGGCAGACGCGGGGCGGGGCGGGCAGACGCGGGGCGGGGCGGGCAGACGCGGGGCGGGGCGGGCAGACGCGGGGCGGGGCGGGCAGACGCGGGGCGGGGCGGGCAGACGCGGGGCGGGCAGACGCGGGGCGGGCAGACGCGGGGCGGGCAGACGCGGGGCGGGCAGACGCGGGGCGGGCAGACGCGGGGCGGGCAGACGCGGGGCGGGCAGACGCGGGGCGGGCAGACGCGGGGCGGGCAGACGCGGGGCGGGCAGACGCGGGGCGGGCAGACGCGGGGCGGGCAGACGCGGGGCGGGCAGACGCGGGGCGGGCAGACGCGGGGCGGGGCGGGCAGACGCGGGGCGGGGCGGGCAGACGCGGGGCGGGGCGGGCAGACGCGGGGCGGGGCGGGCAGACGCGGGGCGGGGCGGGCAGACGCGGGGCGGGGCGGGCAGACGCGGGGCGGGGCGGGCAGACGCGGGGCGGGGCGGGCAGACGCGGGGCGGGGCGGGCAGACGCGGGGCGGGGCGGGCAGACGCGGGGCGGGGCGGGCAGACGCGGGGATGCGGAGGCGCGGGCACGCGGGGACGCGGGGCTGCCGCCTCCGCATGCACAGGTGTAGTCTACGGGGCGTTTCTGCGCTGTGTCTGGAAACTGGCTCTGCGCCCACCGCAAGGGTGGTCCTGTTCTCCCGCCCACGTCCCGCCCCTCAGCAGGTTAGAAAACAGAGACGATGTGGACCCAGGAGATCCCTTCCTGGGAGGCTGGATCTAGTGACGTGGGGCAGAGGTAGAGCGGCCAGATGGGAGAGAAGCAGCTGCCATGGGGAAGGGAGCAGACACCCCACACCCCGTGCCACTGCCCTGAAGCCCGCCACGGCCTGTCCTCGGGCTCCTGGGACCCAAGCGATCAGGGCCCTTTCGATAAATCCCCTTCTCTCCTGGCCTGACTTGGATTTCTATCCACCCAACGACTCCCCAAAAGCACATTTACTCTGCTGCCATGATGCCCGCCTGGCTGGCCGTGGACGTAGCGTCCTGGGCAGCTCTCGCGCAGTGAAGCCTGCCTGGGACAAAGGTGAGTGCGCACCAGGTGAGGGTAGGGGGTGAGGCCACCCACGGGGCTTGACGACTAGGATCCTTAAGGAAGCAGTTGCATCTGGCCTAAATTACTCTGACAAACACCCACGCAGACAAATCTGGTTTCCATGCAGCCCAGCACCTCCCGGGCTGGGGATCAGAGGACGAAGGCAGCACCTTCTGCAGGGTCAGACGTTTCGGGACCACAGGCTAAAGGGAAATCCCTGCTGTTTACTTGGAGGTCAGGATCTGAACGGGGGGTATGGGCTCCCTGGGTCTCCGGACCCAACGAGACAGAAGTAAGCGTGCAGATCGTAGCACCACCGCCAGGAGCGTGAACTCAGTATCGGGAAAGACTGCACACAGGACAAACCAAATTCGTTACCATAATCTGAGGGGAACCAAACCTGAAACATCACTAGGTCGGCCTCCTGGACCTTCTTCTGCTCCACGATTATGTCGCTGGTCAGAGACCTCTTCTTGCAGGCCTCGTACGCTTCCACACCGTAGCTGAAGAACTCGGGGCTGGAGAGGGCGCCTGGAAGAACAGAACAGGGGTTCTCACCCAAGGGCAGCCGCGGCCCATCCCGCCAATCCCACCAACGCCACTGCTGCCTGGACATCACTCCCCACCCCCGGCAGGTCACCGGGCAGTCACGGAGACCTGAGCACGCGCCAGGCCCTGGGGTCAGACTGTGGACGCAAAGAGAGCAAGCTATGTCCTGACCTTCTCCTAAGGGACTCACAGTCCGGTAGGAGACGTGGATGAGCAACCACACGGTAACACACAGAACACGACCACTCAGCTTGCTAGGTGTAACGTTACGGCAGACGGGCCTCACACCCCACGGCCCAGAAGCAGCGGGCCTCACTCTGCACATGTAACAAGCACTGCAGCTCTGCGGGGGCGGGTCAGGAGCGCACCCTGGGGATGAGTCGGGGTTCTGACGACGGAGTAGGAGTTTCGGGCAGCCAGGAGAATCAGGGGACCTTCTGGGCAGAAGACGCAGACGGGACAACTTGGCCAGCCCAGGAGTGGGCCACTGGGAGCACAGCCAAGGACCTGCGGTGAGAGGCCGGGAGGCCCGCAGGTGATGTGACTGCAGGAATGGACCAGGGCTTGTGAGCCCGGCCGAGGGGCTTAAGCTTCTCCTGCACACAGGGGGCTGCTCCCCATGTATATAGTGAACGCTCCAATTCAGCTCTGGAAAAGCTCACTGTGGCCTCAGCGATTCAGGAGAAGGCCTGGTAGGGGAGGGGCTCAGGCAGCAGCAGCAGGGGTGGGGAGGGGTTGGGCTGGAACCTGCAGCACCTAACCCTAACCCCTGACCCCGGCCCAACCCTAACCCCAAACCCTGATCCTGACCCCGACCCCAACCCCTAACCCCCAACCCTAACCCCTGACCCTGACGCCGACCCTAACCCCTAAGCCTAACCCCTGACCCTGACCCCAACCCCTAACCCCCAACCCTAACCCTCTAACCCTAACCCTTAACCCTGACCCCCAACCCTAACCCTCTAACCCTAACCCCGACCCCCAACCCTAACCCTCTAACCCGACCCTAACCCCGACCCCCAACCCTAACCCCTAACCCTCTAACTCTAACCCCTAACCCTAACCCGACCCTAACCCCGACCCCAACCGTAGCCCTAACTCTCGACAACTAGGCTGAAAGCCAAGTTAACACTTTGATCTAGGCCTTCAGTGGGTTCTCCTCAAGCATCACGATTCACCCAACCGCACTGATCAGTGTTAACAACAGTCACCAGTGGTTGAGGATCCCCACGTACCACGCTATGCTCTGCAGCATCACCTTTCTATGTTCGTAACAACCCGACAGGCTGGGTAATTCCCAACCGACCAGAGAGGAGGTGAAGGCTGAGGGCCGAGCTCAAGGCCACGGGTCCCACACGGCAGCAGAGGGGACGACGGGAGGCCCAGGTGCGGCCCCTGCAGCACGCGGCCTGCAGAGGAGCCCAAGGAGAGGCCAGCCCTTCAGCAGCCACAGCTGAGAACATGCCAGGGCTCTGCTTCCTCCCTCAGCCTCCCCGGGGTTCATTTTCATTCAAAGCACCTGTTGGGACCCTTCTGTGCATGAGGTTCTGTACTGACCAGAGACCCTGAGCAGGAGAGCCTGTGTCTCAGGCAGGCTGCCGCCCACCGGGTGTGGAGCCCACAGAGGACACGGGGTGCTTCTGATAATGGTAAACGGACAATAAAATGTGCATGGGCCACGTGTACTCTAGATAAAAGTAAATATCAAAGCAAAGGTATCCAAATGTCATGGGAAAATGAGAATATTTTTATAAGTGAGGATATGGAGAGGACTTTCTTAGTAAGACGGGAAGTCCAGAGCCATGGAAACATACTGACTCATAGCTTGAAACGGAAGCTGGAGAAAAGTAAGCCTAAGTCAACAGGGGGACTGGTAAGTTACAGCAGGTGCCATGAAGTGCCGTGCAGTCATAAAGAGGCTCCCAGAAGCTCTAGTGAATCAAGCAAATCCCCACTTCCGTCTGTATCTGTAGAGTGTCTAAGCTCCACACAGACACACATTTTGTTGATATTCAGAGTAAGATCTACAATGATCCACACCACAAAGTTCCGCCTGCTGGTCCCTGGGGGCCACGCGGGACCAGGAGGGCATGTGAAGGGGCTTGTTGTTTTCACCCTCTGCCCACCTGTTCACCACATTTAAGATACTTTATACAAAGAGCCTGTGTCACCTGATTCACTGAAAACCAGTGGCTCCTCCACATAATACTCTCTCTCTCCCCAGTCCCTGCTTTGCTGTTCGCTCAGTGAAAAGAATTGGTTTATTAAAAGGGAATAGACAGGGACCTCTCCGGTGGTCCAGTGGGTAAGACTCCATGCTCCCAATGCAGGGGGCTCGGGTTCGATCCCTGGTCAGGGAATTAGATCCCACATGCCGCAACTAAGACCCCGCGCAGCCAAAATAAATAAATAAATAAATATTGTTTTTTTTTAAAAAGGGAAGGGCTTCCCTGGTGGCGCAGTGGTTGAGAATCCGCCTGCCAATGCAGGGGACACAGGTTCAAGCCCTGGTCCGGGAAGATCCCAAATGCCACAGAGCAAGTGAGCCCGTGCTCCACAACTACTGATCCTGTGCTCTAGAGCCCACGAGGCACAACTACTGAGCCTGCCCACTGCAACTACAGAAGCCTGCATGCCTAGAGCCCGTACTCTGCAACAAGAAGCCACCGCAATGAGAAGCCTGCGCACCACAACCAAGAGTAGCCCCTGCTTGCCGCAACTAGAGAAAGCCCGTGTGCAGCAACAAAGAGACAACACAGCCAAAAAAATAAATCAATAAATTTAAAAAAAAAAAAAAAGGGAAGACAAGAAAAGACAAAGGTGTCAGCTATTACCATCAGCACTAAATACTAAACCTGGGGATCTTGTTAACCCAACTGCAAACAGAAGGAAATTAAAGGTAATTAATTTAAAATTAAAACTCCTGGAAAACCACAGGTGAAATTATCATTATTTGCAGATGACCTGACTGTGTATCAGGAAAGCCCCAGAGAATCAGCTGAAAACTACAAACAGTAAGAAAATTAGTAGCAGCCACATACACGCACACACAGCTGAGTCCTCTTCACACGGAGCAGGGGTCCCCAACCCCCTGGCCGCGGACTGGTACCGGTCCTTGGCCTGTTAGTTACTGGGCTGCACAGCAGAAGGGGAGTGGCGGGCGAGGGAGAGAAGCGTCATCTGCGTTTACAGCCGCTCCCCATCGCCCGCATCACCGCCTGAACCATCCCTCGCCCCAGTCCATGGAAACACTGTCTTCCACGAGACCCATCCCTGGTGCCATAAAGGCTGGGGACTGCTGACACAGAGGAACAAAACGCACTTAGTAAGAATTATGTGAGATCTGCATGAAGAAAACTCGTAAACAGACCTGGAAGGTTGTAAGAGCACATGAGCAAATGAGGAGCCACGCCTGCCACTGGAACAGAAAGAACTTCACGAGGCTGAGTCATCCGTAAACTTAATGGGACCTCAATAAAGAGATCTGTTAGTGTCCTTCATCAGATGAATGGATAAAGAAGATGTGGCACATATATACAATGGAATATTACTCAGCCATAAAAAGAAACGAAATTGAGTTATTTGTAGTGAGGTGGATGGACCTAGAGTCTGTCATACAGAGTGAAGTAAGTCAGAAAGAGAAAAACAAATACCGTATGCTAACACATATATATGGAATCTAAGGGAAAAAAAAGAAAAAAAAGGTCATGAAGAACCTAGGGGTAAGATGGGAATAAAGACACAGACCTACAAGAGAATGGACTTGAGGATGCGGGGAGGGGGAAGGGTAAGCTGTGACAAAGTGAGAGAGTGGCATGGACATATATGCGCTACCAAACGTAAAATAGATAGCTAGTGGGAAGCAGCCGCATAGCACAGGGAGATCAGGTCGGTGCTTTGTGACCACCTAGAGGGGTGGGATAGGGAGGGTGGGAGGGAGGGAGACGCAAGAGGGAAGAGATATGGGAACATATGTATATGTATAACTGATTCACTTGGTTATAAAGCAGAAACTAACACACCATTGTAAAGCAATTATACTCCAATAAAGATGTTTAAAAAAAGATCATCTGTTACCTTTTGAATCTTGCCAGCCAAAGGTTGGCACTTGCCATCTGCCTCTACAAGGATTAAGTCACAAACTGCTGTGGC
Organism: Delphinapterus leucas; assembly: GCF_059928025.1. Classification (NCBI taxonomy): domain Eukaryota; kingdom Metazoa; phylum Chordata; class Mammalia; order Artiodactyla; family Monodontidae; genus Delphinapterus; species Delphinapterus leucas. The sequence continues at coordinate 2,036,581 of NC_143138.1, read as the reverse complement.
CACTGACCTTCAACACGCCCTGAAAGGGGTTCAGGGTGGAGATCAGGAACGAGGCGCCCTGTGCTCCCGGAAAAACTGGCAGAACAGGTCTTCAGAGAGTTAGATCCTTCCAGGAGAAGAGTTTATGAGCCCAATTCTTGCATCTCTTCGTATCTAGAAAAGCACTAACGTCACTAACGGAGACGTGTGCTCCTCGTGACCAGCAGCAACCTTCTACCGAACTGTGTGCTCAACTGCACGCACCCCCTTCACCAAAATCACACAGATCCTGACTTCCCCCCCTACCTCTTCGGAGCAGTTCCTCAGAGCTCTTGGAGAGGCTGCCTCCTGGGCTATAGTCCTCATTTTGCCCCAAAAGAAACTTAACTCACAGCTCTCACGTTGTGCATTTTTTTTCAGTCGACAATCTGGAAAGCTAATTCAAAAGATTTTATGGAAAAGTAAAACTAGTCAGAAAAAAATAGAAAATAAGACAAGTGAGGGTGACCTAACTATATCAGATATTAAATAAATTATTTGCCAAAATAATTAAAGCCATGTGGTACTGAGCCATGGATAGGAAAACAAAAGCAGAATACAAAGTTTAGAAGAGAATAAAACATGTGGGAATTCAGATCACAATGAAGGTGGCCTTTTAAATTGGGGCAAATAGCTGGATCATGTAATAAATGGTGATGAGAGAGCTGGGTAAGTACTTGGGAAAAACGACCCACACCTCACATCATACACCAAAGTAAATTCTGAATAGAGAACATACTTAAATTTAAAAAGTGGAGGGCTTCCCTGGTGGTGCAGTGGTTGAGAGTCCGCCTGCCGATGCAGGGGACACGGGTTCGTGCCCCGGTCCGGGAAGATCCCACATGCCGCGGAGCGGCTGGGCCCGTGAGCCATGGCCACTGAGGCTGTGCGTCCGGAGCCTGTGCTCCGCAACGGGAGAGGCCACAACAGTGAGAGGCCCGCGTACCGAAAAAAAAAAAAAAAAAAAGTGGAACCTGTCAAATACCAGAAACTATAACACCTTTAAAAAATAAGCTTAGAGTTTACATGACACAATATACACAGGTCAAAAGCCAACTAAACAAAAGTAAATGAAATTCTGCGTGAAAAAAGCCACCATAGTAAAGTCAAAACTAAAAAAAAAAAAATAGGTAAAAATATATTTACAATTCATATACAAAACTGTGTATGTACTCAGGGACCATTTTTCCACCTGTCAGACTGGCAATTATCCAAAAATTGGTTAAATGAGGAAACGAGCACTTGCAAACACTGCTGGGGGTAAACTGGTACAGCACCTATGGAAGGCAATTTGATATTATCTACGAAAATTCAAAACGCACATTCCCTCTGACCAGCAACTCCATTCTAGATATACCAGCACAGATAGGAAAACACGTATGGCCGCGACCGTGTGCTGCAGCTCCGTTATCACAGCAAAAGTGAGAAACAACCAAAAATGCCCATTAGTGGCAGCTACTCAAACCATGGCTCCTCCATACAATGGGGGACTCCGCAGCAGAAGAAAAGAAAACAACATATGTAACATGTCCCCATTTTTTAAAAAGCGGAGGGAAAATGGAGACTATGCCCTTAATTGTTTTAGGTACATCCAGAGATAGCGCAGACTCACTCCAGAAAGATGCACAGGTAATGGGTAACACTGGTTTCCTTGGGGGCAGAGGAACCGGGTGGCTGGGGACGGGGGAAAGGACTTGCCCTGAGACCTTTTTGACTTGAGAACTCTCCATCATGTGCAATGATAAGCTTTGTTTTCAAAATTGTTTTAATTTAAAAAATTACAAAGAAGGCAAAATCCCCCAAACAATCTGATTTAAAAATGGGCAGAGGATCTGAACAGACATCTTTCTGAAGAAAACACACAGATGGCCAACAGGCACGTGAAAAGATGCTCGACATCATAATCACCAGGGATGCAAATCAAAACCACAGTGAGATGTCACTTCACACCAGTCAGAATGGCCATCGTCCAAAAGACAAGAGACAACAAGCGCGGGTGAGGATGTAGGAAAAAGGGGACCCTCGTGCACTGCTGGTGGGAATGCAAAGTGCAAGCCACTGTGGGGGACAGTGCAGAGGTTTCCTCCCCAAGACTGAAAATAGAGCCACTATCCAGCAATCCCACTTCTGGGTATCTACCCAAAGAAAAGGAACACAGTAACTCACAAAGATATCTGCACCCCTGTTCACTGAAGCATTATTCACAACAGCCAAGATACGAAAACAACCTAAATGCCCATCAATGGATGAAGAAAAGGTGATATATAAACACAATGGAATATCATTCAGCCACAAAGAAAGAAACCTTGCCGTTTGCAGCAACATGGATGGACTTGGAGAGTATCATGCTAAGTGAAATAAGTCAGGCAGAAAAAGACAAATACTGTATGATCTCACTTATATGCGGAATCTTAAAAAACAAAACAAAAAAATAACTGAGCTCGTGAATACAGAAAACAGATTGGTGGCTGCCTGGGGCAGGGGCTGGAGGGTGTGCGTAATACAGGTAGAGAGAGCCAGAAGAGCAAACTTTCAGTTATAAATGGCTGAGTCACGGGGATGTCACGCACAGCACGGTGACTACAGTAACGACGCTGCATATATGAAGGAGTGGATCTTGAAAGCTCTCATCAAGAGGGGAGAAAAGTGAAACTGTGTGGTGACGAATGTTAACTGGACTTGTCATCATTTTGCAACATATACCAACATCGCATCCTTATGTTACACACCTGAAACGAATACAATGTTATGTCAATTATACCTCAGTAAGAAGACACACACAGAGAAGAAAGTTTAAAAAACCAGAGCATTTATTCCATGACTCACCAGTGATATCTTTCCTCGTGGCCCTAGGCTCAAAGTCCATGGCATAGAGATCAGAAACGGTGACGGTGCAGCCCTGCCGGCTCAGTTCCGCCACCGCCACATCCTTCAGGGACCCGTTGAAAGACCTGGGCTCTTGGTGTGCGTAGACGATGAGCACTTTCTTACCTAAATCCGGACAAGAAACCATTTCTCTTGAAGAATAATTCCTCTTTGTCAAAATGCAACAAGGACTAAGACGACAATGAAACATGTAGGTGCATCACCATGGCTGAAGCTAAGCGAGAAAGACCAACGCTTTTTATGGGTGACCCGTTTAAAACAATGAGCATTTAAGAAAAATCTAATTATGTCATAGTTCATCATTACTTGAGTTTACTAACACACAAATATACAACAAGTTACAATTCCTCAAGAGTAACACAACTGAGTTCCTTAAAAGCCCAATCTGTCTTGGTTATCCTCCATAAGTTTTAGCTGTGCTGCCTAATATCATAAGAAACTACCGTGACTAACCTTTTGTGCTGACCCTTTGTTGGAAGGCATCAGCCACTGACACACAGCTCTGCTTCCTTCCCCTCCATCAAAAACTGACACTTAAGACATCAAAAATCAGATCCCTAGTCCCATGGGAGAGGCAGAGCCTGCATCAAGTCCCGCTTTTGCAGGGGAGGCTGAGGGCAAGAGGCTCTAAGAAGACCAGCATTACAGGACCTGGCCGTGTCGTTAATACCAACAGCCTCTGAAGCAGTACTTTCCTCGTTCAGAAGATTCTGTGAGCTTAGGTACCGAAGGCAGCTGTGGGGATTTGTTTAAATCTTCCCTGGGAACGTCTGAGACCAAAATGTTTAAACTCTTGATTTATATTATTCTGTTTAGGCCCTTAAGGAGAAAATATAAACGTCAGTTGGAAGCAAACAGCTCTGGGGCATTCAGCTGAGTGTAAAGGTTGAATCCCACAAGTGAAATTAATGATTAACAGTTTTATTTTAACCTCTCAGACTCATCTGTTATAAAGGAACTCTACTTGGTGACTTAAAAGGAAAAAGGATACACACGAACTGGGGAGAGCGTTGCCTCCCAGGGGATATTTCACGAGGTCTGGAGACGTTTCTGGCTGTCACTTCCAGAGGGAGGCAAGGCTGGCATACAGGAGACAGAGCCCAAGGCTGCTGCTAAACATCCTACAAGTACAGACAGGTCCCCCAACACAGGGCTATCTAGCCCCAAAGGTCAGCAGTGCCGAGGCTGACAAACCCTAACAGACAACGCGATGTGTAAAATAACGTGAACGTTTATGTTCTGAAATGAAAGGATTTTCATCTTTTGTTGAAATGAAGAGATGTCGCAGAATGGGATGGGTGTGAGTCGTGCTGAATCTTTAACCGTTGTAACTCTTGGGGCTCATTCATTCAATATCTATTTATTGAGCACCTACTATGTCCTGGTGCTCATCCCAGGGGCTGGAGGCAAAGCAAAGACAGGATAAGCATTAGATTTTGATGGGGCTGAAATGGACAGTAAGAAAACACAAAACGAGAGAATTCCAGATAGCAGTGCACATTATAAACAAGTTTTATACACTTCAGCGCTGTCTGGAGTTTTTATAACAAGGTATTCAATTTCTAACTAAAATTTTAATTTAAAAAAGCTTAACTCCCCCATGGCTAATAGTCACCTGCCATATTCTAGAAGATGGGTATTTTTCTCTCCGGATGCTGCCAAGAGGAGGGTCTGCAGTGAACTCTGGGCACAGAAGGACTGCGTGTGGTGGGGCCTGGGCTCTCAGGCGCAGTCACTCTCCTCAGTGACCCCAACAATCTAGAAGAGAAAACAAACACTGAGGGGCAGGGGGAGAGGTCGAGGCACGGCCACAGGCAGGTTCAGGCAGAGGGAAGAGCGAGGGTAAGGCAGGCGGTGGGAGCGGAAGCCAGGTGTTGAAGGAAGCCTGCATGATGCACCTGGGGTTAAAACAGAGCGCTGGGTGGTGGGAGATTCGGTCCAAGAGATGGGTGGGTCTGCAGGACAGGGGCAAAGACTTTACCCTGAGCCTAACAGAAAGCCATTGGAGCATGTTATGCAGGAGAGTGATGGGACCTGATCACCTCGGACAGGTCAGCAGTGTCACTCCAGACTCGGGGAACACCTCATCCTGAGATCCCTAGGGCCAGGGCCCAAAGACATTTTGGTTTGGATAAAAACCATTTAATTTTAATGCCTACAGCAGGGCATGCATTCCCCTCTTGCTTTGCTGGGCCCAGTTTACCTATTTACATCACCCGCCAGGCCCCTGGAGGCCACTGAGTTTCTGGCTCCCGCTCTGGTCAATTCTCCTAGTTGTACAAAATAAGAAACTGAGGCCCAAGAAGTCGGCTACTAGCCCAACACTTCCCCCACTGACCTTCCCTACCTACTGCCCCTGCACAGCAGGGGTACTTTCCCCTTCCTCGGAAATTAATACACTTACCAGGTCAACAGGAAAAAAGAGCCACGTGGTTGTTAAACTCTATATATCACATCAAATGGGCTGATAATTTGATGTGCATTACTTCGTCCTAATCTCTGCGACCGTTTCTCTCTTCCTACACTTGTGTTCTTTCCATCCCCCCTAGAACTATAAATAGCCGGGCAGGAAGCATACACTGAGACACGTTTCTCTTCCCGAATTTCTCTGGCTGAGAATCTCAGGGACTCAAGTTAAAGAAGCTGAGTTCCAGGGCCTGGTACAGACTGGACGGTACGCGGGGCAGAGGCCGAGCCGCAACCAGCCGCAACCAGGCCGGGTCACCGCGACGCCCACCCGCTTCCCGTCTGCAACTGGGGTCGGCGCAGCCCGAGTCCAGGGCGGAGGGCAGCGGCTGATGGCAGCGAAGGGCCTGCTCACCCTGTGCCCCAGCCTCGTACCTGCAGAAGAGGAGCCTCGGGCACGCGGGGAGTGGGAACCCGCAGAGACCCTCGCCCTGGGTAGGGTCCCCAAGCCCGCTCCCCGGTGGGCGCAGACACTCACCGCAGCCAGCGCCCGCGCCCAGGACGAGGGCAGGACTCGGCCTTCCTCCGTAGAACGTCCGACGTCCACGACACGTTCTGGCCGCGCGAGCCACGCACTCGCAGACGTCGGCGGGCGGACGCGCTTTGCGAGCCTGACGCTGGGAGTCCTCCAGCGGGGCCCCGCCCCGAGCGCAGCCCTGGCCACGCCCACGAACACCGCCCCACCTCGCCCTAGACTACGCCCCGCCCCCGAGCGCAGCCCGGCCCCTATCCCCGCCCCGCCCCCAAGCCCGACCAGTCAGGATCTCTCCCCGCACTCGGCGCCCCGCCCCTGCCCTGTCCCCGCCCCCGGGCTCTGCCCAGCGCCAGCCCGGGCCCTCGTTTACGAGCGGGACCCGGTGGCTCCGCGCGGTGGTGGCTGGAGGGATTGTAGTGCTGGGAAGATGGGGGCGCCCCTGCCCGCGCCTCACGTCTCCTCCACCCCCAGGCGGGTGTCCAGGGTAACGTCTGAAGGTCGCGGCATAACAACGATAAAAAGGATGAACTATTGATGCACCCAGCAGCCTGTGCGAGTCTGCAGAGAATTATGAACGAAAAATGCCAATCCCCAAATGGTCCGTCCTGTACGATTCCATTTATGTAACATTTTCGAGATGAGAAATTCTAGAAACGGAGAACAGATAAGTGGTTGCCAGGGTTTGGGGGGCGGGTGTGATTATAAGAGGGACCTTGTGGTGATGGGAATGTTCGGTGTGTGACCGCATCCTAGTGGTGACGTTGTACTGTGGTTTGGCCAGATGTTTCTATTGGGGAGGCTGGGTAAAGAGCACATAGGATGAAGGTTCAAGGCCAAGGAGATCCCCTAGAAGGCAGAGAGGTACTGAACCGTAGCCTGTGGATGTGTGGGCGAGGGGTGCTGGTGAGCAGTTTGGGCTAATTTTCGCCTTTTCCCCTTTTCCAGCACTTTCTGGCTTGTAACACCTCATTTGGTAACCCACCTGCCATTGCGACCCACCCAAGGACCCTTCCCAAACGCTCTGCCTTGATTTCCGGTGTCCTGGGATGGCCCTATAGAGCAGAAGGCAGATTTTTCCCGCTTGTGTAATGTTCCTAATGAAAATAACTGCAGCTGCTGTTTGCACACCAGCGTCAGGGGGTGGTCTGTCTGCGGCTGATGTTTTCCTTGGGTTCAGAAATGAGGACATGGCCTCGCTGTGACATGCTCTCATGCCAGCAGGAGACAGGCCACCTTGTCTTGTGAGCCCAGGAGGTCCTGGGGGACGTTTTCATTTTAGAATGACCTTTATCCGAATGAAAAGTTGTAGAGACATTTCCGAATGTATGAGAATGTCCTCAAAGATGAAATTTGGTTGTTCTCCCCCCTTTCTTGTAAGACTCACTGAGATGATGTCCTCATATCATCTTTGTGTCTCAGAAAGTAAATGAGTGCAACTAAGAAAGGTAGGTGTAGGCGCTCTGAAATAACTGAAGGTAGGCTTCCTTACAAGGAGGGCGAGTGACGCTGTTGTCCCGTGGGAGGGGTGTGTTCACGTCTTTTGTGCTACGAGGACCTATAAGGAAAACAGCCAGACCTCCGGGTGGTGTGGATCCCGTGGGAGGACCCGGTAACTGTGGAGCAGCAGGTGCTGGAACCAGCCCGGGAGCCGTCCAGTCCTTGGTGTGGGAATGAAAGCGCTGAGCTCTAAGAGAGACTAAGATGCGACATCACCTCTGAAAACCAGCAGGTGCAGGGAGCACCTGGGGCCGCGCTTTGGTTCAAGGCCGCCACGCGACAGCACCATCTTGTGGCCGCTCGAGGAATCACAGGTGTGGATGGAGCGTTGCCGGTGGGGAAGGGCAGCTGGCCGGCCCTCCTTCCCTTGGCCTTCAGGATGGTGGAAGAGCCAGTGATTGATTCAGTAGGAGCCCATCCGGCAAAGGGAAATAACAGAACTCCGTGCTAATCTGGCATTTACTGCAAACAAATAAGATGGAACCGCATTTGTATCCTGAGTCCAAGGAGGAGGTGGTGCTCTTAAAACGAGATAAATAGGTTTAGCATCAGCAATAAGCATCGCCTCTAGGGGCTCCCCTTGCTGTGAAGAAATGCAGGCACAGGCTTAGGCATCCCAGGCAAGGGGGCAGTTAAGCCAGCTGTATACTACCTCTTCTCCCCAACTCCCCCTGTTTGTGTTTCAGATGAAAGTTAACATCGAGGGCTACCTTAAGACTAATCGAAGTAGCCTGAACTTTCTCCTAGAGAAGTAGTTACTTTTGGTTTTATTTAATGACTTTTCTTTCCCTCTGCTAACAGCATCCCCTTCCTTTTTGGAAACAAACTCTTCCCAATAACATAGTTATTTTTTTTATTGTAGTAAAATCTGTATAAGATTTGCCATTTCAACCATTTTAAGTACACAATCCTGTGGCATTAATTACATTCACAGTGTTACGCAACATCACTAGTTGTGTTTCCAAAAATTCTTCATCACCCCAAACAGAAACTCAGTAATCATTAAGCAGTAACTCCCCCCTCCACCCAGGTCCTGGTAACATATAATCTTCTTTCTGTCTCCATGAATTCGCCTGTTCTAGATATTTCATACAAATGGAATCATACAATAGGTGGCCTTTTGTGTCTGGCTTACTTCACTTAGCAAAATGTTTTCAAGGTTGGGCTTCCCTGGTGGCGCAGTGGTTGAGAGTCCGCCTGCCGATGCAGGGGACGCGGCTTCGTGCCCCGTTCCGGGAAGATCTCACATGCCGCGGAGCGGCTGGGCCCGTGAGCCATGGCCGCTGAGCCTGCGTGTCTGGAGCCTGTGCTCCGGAACGAGAGAGGCCACAACAGTGAGAGGCCCGCGTACCGCAAAAAAAAAAAAAAAAATGTTATCAAGGTTCATCCGTATCGTAACATGTATCAGAGCTTCATTCCTTTCTGTGGCTGAATACAATTCCAGTTTATGAATATACCACATTTTGTTTATCCTTTCATATGTTGATGGACACTTGGGTCATTTGGCTATTGCGAATAATGCTGCAATAAATATTGGTGCACAAGTATCTGAGTCCCTTTAAGAAAATCTTTTGGGTGTATACCTAGGAGTGAAATTGCTGGGTCATATGGTAACTGTTTAACTTTTTAAGGAACAGCCTAACTGGTTTTTACAGTGGCTCCACCGCTTTACATTCCCACTGATTCCTCCACGTTTCTCACCAACATTTGTTATGTTGCTTTTTTGGTTATTATTATACCGGTCCTAACGTCTGAAGTGGTGTCTCATTGTGGTTTTGTTTTGCATTTCCCTGATGACTAATGATGTTGAGCATCTTTTCTTGGGCTCATTGGCAATTTGTATACCTTCTTTGGTGAAATGTCTATGCAAGTCCTTTGCCCATTGTTTAATTGGGTTGTTTGTTGTTGAATGATAAAGAGTTCTTTATACATTCTGGATAGTATCAGATATATAATTTGCAAATATTTTCTCCCATTTTGTAGGTTGCCTTTCACTATTTTTTGGCCCTATTCCTCTAAAAACAATTGACCAGTGTTTTTTCTTAGTTCCTTTCTATTGTTACTTCTACCTTGCTGCTGAGTTCCCAAGGAAAAGAACTTGGAGGTGGTTTGGAGGCACAGGCAGGGAACGTGTTCAGGGAACATGTTGGGTGTCTGAATATTTTCAGGTTTCTTTGGACATTTCGGGGTGAGTAGATGTTTTGTGTTTTCAAGGTGTCTTTTGTCTCCAACTGAAGATCGTCCAAACTCTGAAATCTCATGAGGCAATTTTATGGTTTTTCTCAAACATAACTAAAAGACACTGACCCCTGCTAGCTTCATTAGGAAATGAGCTATTGTGTTGATTTCCTAACAAAACCCCTGCTTTCTGAGAACTTTCACTTCCTGTGGTGCTTTGGGAGGGTCTGCTGCTTGTCAAGAGTGATCAATCTTGATTCCTCAAAAGCTGTGGCTGGAATTCTAATGACGACATATTATGAATTGGCTTTTTGCATTAATAAGTCTTAAGTGGATATTGTCCCAACAAAATGGTAATCTAGAGATTAGATTCAAATAAAAAGCTCTTTGTGATTAAATAGGTTTTTGATGTTAAATGGCCAGTCATGCCATGAATAACTGACTCATCAAAAATGAGAACAGGGCTTCCCCGGTGGCGCAGTGGTTAAGAATACGCCTGCCACTGCAGGGGACACGGGTTCGAGCCCTGGTCCGAGAAGATCCCACATGCCGCGGAGCAATGAAGCCCGTGCGCCACAACTACCGAGCCTGCGCTCTAGAGGCAGTGTGCAGCAACTACTGAGCCCGTGCGCCACAACTACTGAAGCCCGCGTGCCTAGAGCCCGTGCTCCGCAACAAGAGAAGCCACCGCAATGAGACGCCCGCGCACCGCAACGAAGAGTAGCCCCCGCTCACCGCAACTAGAGAAAGCCCACGCGCAGCAACGAAGACCCAACACGGCCAAAAATAAATAAATAATTTTTAAAAAAATGAGAACAAAAGCTTCTCACATTTTAACTAAGATTTAGTTGACAACCAAATACTGGCAACTTTAACATGCTTTTCAAAATTACTTTTGCATGTAATGCTTGGACCCAAGCAAAGCTTGAACTCCCTCTCTCCACCCCAAACCAGTCAGAGCATTTTGGCAACCGTATGATTAGAGGTGTTAGGCTCTCATGGTACACAGTGATGTATGATGCGTGAAAGTTTGCTTAAAAATTAGAAGTAAAGGGTACTTTCAAGATTGTACCACTGGAATTGCAAATATAATTAAGCCAAAATTCTGTTCTATGACTTTCCTTCCTACTTTATCTATGACTCAGTAATGAACCTTGGGTGAGGGAATGTGAACTGACTGCTCCCTGCTACTCGAGGACAAGCTAAAAGGGCACTTAATATTTCTGGGTAATTATTAGAAATAAGAATAGTATGGGGTAATGCCCATTAGCACTTACAGAGTACTTACTGTGTTCTATCAGTATGGTAGGTTCTTTACATGGATTATCTGACTTAATCCCAACAGCACCATAATGCAGTTCCTACTGTTATTTCCATTTTACAGATGAGAAAACTGAGGTCCAAAGAGTCTAGTAAAGATGCAAAGCAGTCTGGCTCCAGAGCCCACCTTTAACTATGATAATGAGTTAAAGAGAAGTATCCCCAATGATAGGGCTAAAAGCGGGTGTAGGGAAGTAGGAGGTTATTCATTTTTCATAAGATTAAAAAAAAACCTGTAACTCAAAACCACAAACTGTATAAAAATGGAGTCTATTTCGCAAGGAGCTGAGAATTGCAGGCGTGCTGAGATGAGCACCTCTTTGTATCCTCTGTTCAGCTTTGCAGGCAGCAGTAAACAACAGCAACGACCATAGAACGAACTCTGCCCCCCTGTAAGGGTGCCGGGGTAGCCTTCGAAGCACATTAACGCGATTCAAAGTAAGTATACAGCACACCTGTGTCTGCATGCATCTTGGTTGGCCCTTAATTCAAGCCTGCTTTCCAATGTCTTTTACTCTCTTGGTAATGTCCTTTGACATGTAAAAATGTTTAATTTTGATGAAATCCAATTTATTTATTTTATTTATTTTTGTTGTTTTTGCTTTGAGCTTTTGGTGTCATATCTAAGAGCCCATTGCCAAACCCAAGGTCATGAACATTTACTCCTATGTTTTCTTCTAACAATTGTATAGTTCTAGCCTTGTATTTAGGTTGTTGATCAATTTTGAGTTATTTTTGTATGTGGTGTGAAGTAAGGGTAGAACTTCATCCTTGTGAGTGGGAATCCAGTTGTCCCAGCATCTTCCATGGAAGAGAATATTCTTTACCGCATTGAATGGACTTGACACCCTTATCCAGATCAACTGACTATAAATGTTTTAAACGAGGTTTCTTTTTTTCATTTTCACAAGATGATCATGTGTTTCTTTTCTCTTTATACTATTCATGTGATGTATGACAGTGATAGATTTTCTTACGTTGAACCACCCTTGCATTCTTGGACTAAATCCCACTTGGTCATGATGTATAATCCTGTTAATATCTTGTTGGATGCAATTTGCTAGTATTTTGTTGAGGATTTTTGCATCAATATTCATAAGGAATATTATCCTGCAGTTTTATTTTCTTGTGATGTCTTTGTCTTGCTTTGATATCAGGGTATGAGTTCAGAAGTCCTCCCTCCTCTTTAATTTTTTAGAAGAATTTGAGAAGCCTCAGTGTTAGAATTCACCAGTGGGATACCTGGTCCTGGACTTTTCTTTGTTGAGAGGTTTTCTTTTTTCTTTTTTTTTGAAAAGTTAACATTAAACTGAGATACTTGGTTTGTGGGGAGTCATCGAGGGGAATCTGGGGAATTAAGGATTATGTATAATTTAATTCAGGCCCACACCACCTCGTAATGATATGTTGTAACAGTTTCTTATTTATTTCCCTGCGATAGACTTTCCCATATTCTGGCCATTCCAAATGTCATGGGTAATTATGTTTTCTAAATCATTTCTTTTCTCTGTCACACAATACTCAGAAAGCTTGACTGTCTTCCTATTACTTGTAGAATTAATTTTAAAAATTTTAGCCTTGCACTCAGTCTTCCCTTTGACTCTTTCTCACCTAAGCCCTAAAGGAACTGTTTCTCCTGCCCTCGTGGGAACTATGTTCCAGGGAAACTGGTTTATTCATTCTCACGTCCTTACCTACTTCCTTCTGGTTAAACCTGAAGTAGGGAAGTGTTCAGAGCAAAGCCCTACCAATTATAAGCTGTGATATTGAGCAATCATCCCAAAGGCACCTGTGTGCATTTTTAATTCATGTCAGGCTTTTTAAATAAAGAGGCTTTAAGTGGAGACGATTCTGCTGATGTTACGTGCTCTACCTCAGTGCAAGTGTATATTGCCTGTGTTTTTCCCAGACCTTAGGGACAGTAGATTATAGTCACGCTCTGCTAACCTCATTTGTTCCAGGAAAAAGTAGAACAATTTCAGAGCAATATCATGGCCAACCATCTGCTGGTCCAAGTGAGCAATCTGGAAATCATGCTAGGTCCCCCTCCCCCCCCCAACAACACCCAGGACCTGCCTGAGTTCTTCTTAACCAGCTCTCCCTTCCATGCCCTCCACCCCGGGCCACAGCCCTGCTCACCACCTGCCACCTTTCACCTGAAGCATGGCGGCCCATATACTCCCGACCTCTGCATCCCATTTGTCTGCGTTGCTGCAGAGCCGTTTTCCCGATGCATATCTCTGCTTCTGTGACCCCGCAGCTCAGAATTCTTCAGGGACTCTCCGCAGCCTGTAAGATAAAACACGAATTTATTGGCCTGACAGATGAGGCCCTTCATAGGTGTCCAGCCTGAACTGCCTCATGTTTAGTGGTCCAGCAATAGTAGGTTATCTGTCTCCTCAACCACGAGCACTTTGGTGAGTTTCCCCATCCCTAGTTTGGAATTCTCTCCTCCTGGGTGTCACCTGGGCTCATCCTCATTCTTCAGATCTCAGCTGAGTGTCATGGATTCTGGGACCCCTTCTTAACTCCCCAGCCAGACTTCTAGATGCTTCTCCTTTTCTTGCCCCTCAGGCTTAGCGTCATTACAGCACATACCACATCAACTGTCATTTATTTGCATATCTGTATAAGGAAAAACCTCAGTTCAGTCTTTTCCCGAATAGGGAATAACCCGGTTCTTCCCTCCCATGTTTCTCTTCTTTATTCCTCGTACAAAGCACCTCACTTCTGACGCTTCTGGTCACCAAATGTGTGGGAGTTTTTCCCACATCACACCAAGCAATTCTCATGACACCAGCTGAGTGTCCTGCAATTTAAGTCAATTCTAACACTGTGTACCTGGAGACAGCGTCAGATCCCACAGGTTAAGGGCTCAGCCCCCCAAGGCTGCTCCCTGTCCCACAGATAACGGTAACAAGTCCCCAAGTTACCCACACCTTCTGTAGGATTTGGCTACAAATCAGAGGTTCCCACGACCCCCTCCTCAGGTTTGGTTAATTTGTTGCAGCGCCTCAAAGAATTCAGGGAAACACGAACGTTTACCAGTTTATTAAAGGATATAGTAAAGGACACAGATGAAGCGATGCACAGGGCGAGGTCTGGGAGGGTCCTGACTGCAGGAGCCTCTGTCCCCCTGGAGTTGGGGTGCATCACCCTCCCCGCGTGGCTGTGCTCACCCACCTGGAAACTCTCTGAACCCCACAGTAGTGGGATTTTACGTACAGAGGCTTCCTCACGT